>NC_092776.1:11269497-12469497 GCF_047496795.1 Chiloscyllium punctatum | reverse complement strand
TCCCGCCTCAGGCGACTGACTGTGTGGAGTTTGCACATTCTCCCGGTGTCTGCATTGGTTTCCTCCCACAGTCCAAAGATGTTCAGGTCAGGTGAATTGGCCATGCTAAATTGCCCGTAGTGTTAGGTGAAGAGGTAATGTAGGGGTATGGGTTGTGCTGCGGCGGGTCGGTGTGGACTTGTTGGGCCGAAGGGCTTGTTTCCACACTGTAAGTAATCTAATCTATATTGACTGAAGTATCAGTGTCAGGTCTGACTCTGCCCTCAGACTAACTTAGAACAAGAGACACCAAAAGCAGAGACAGTTAAGGTGAGATTTAATTTGGGTGTTCAAACTTCTGGGGAATAAATAAGACTACAATAATTGTTTAGAAGAATCAGAAGGAGATTCATTTATTTAACAAGTCTATGATATTGTGTTGCCTGAAAGGGCAGTGGAAGTGGTACAAGAGTAACATGAAAAAAGGAATTAGATAAATACTTGAAGCAGCAAAAAGATTGTGAGGCTACGATGAGAAAGTAGGGTGAGAGGGAGCAATTGGTTCTCTTTCCAAGAGCCGGCACAGGCACATTGTGTCAAAAGGCTTCCCTTCAGGCTTATACAATTCTAAAAAGTCACAGAAAAGTCTGAATTGATAGTTTGTTGGTTGTACTGGTGCTGGTGCCTATCACCACGCCCCAGTAGAAATGCTAAAGCATTCTGACAGACTAGATTACTGATAATACCTCTGCAAACCGGGGTGTGGCAGTAAGTACAGATCGCAGGCTCAACACCAACTCCTCCTGAGATATCCCATGTGGGTCATTTGGAGGCTGCAAATAAAAGCAGAACGAAGTCAGATTCTAATTTTAACATGCACTCAACACAATCCATTCATTCAAACGAGAAGGATTTCTGTAAAAGGATTCCTTGCTCTCCAGTTACTTTATTGCATGAGAGTTCCAAGGTTCCAATTTAAAGGGATCATTAGCACTTCAGCACATCATTCATTGCCATTCATTTATTTTCCTCCACCATTACAATTCTTTCCATTTCGTAAAATGTACATGGTTCCTCCAACACTTGCTTTCTGCAAACATTAAAAAAAAGTTAAAGCATTCCCTGTAACCTCAGAATGTTGAAACGTGACTGATCTCAAGATCTCCTTCTTCAGTGCATTCCCCGTCAAATACCAGACTAATGCCATTTACAAGCTTGCTGACGACATCACCATAGTCGGTCGAATCTCAGATGGTGATGACACAGACTACATATAGGAGGTGGAAGACCTGGTAAAATAGTGCACTGAGAACACTAGCTCTCAATGCCAGCAAAACCAATGAACTCATTATTGACTTTCGGCGGGATGTTACCCATGCCCCCTACACATTAACAGCACAGAGGTAGAACGAGTGGAGGGTGTAAAACTTCTGGGAGTGGTTATCCACAACAAGCTTTCTTGGACTCTTCATGTGGATGCACTGGTTACAAAGGATCAACAATGTCTCTCCTTCCTCAGGCAGCTGAGGAAATGTGGCATGACGGCTAATACCCTTGCCAAATTTTATAGGTGCACCATCGAGAGCATTTTGTCTGGATGTATCACTACCTGGTATAGCAACTGTACCATTCAAGATTGGAGACGGTTACAGAGAGAGTGGTGAATTCGGCCCAGACAATCACAAAGGCCAACCTCCCATCTATAGAATCCATCTACCAGGCCCGCTGTCAAGGAACGGTCGCCAGAATTCTTAAAGATCTACCCCACCTTGGCAATGTTTTTCTACAACCTCTACCATCAGAGAAAAGGTACAGAAGCCTGAACATACGCACCAGCTGGTTCCGTAACATTTCCTACCCTACTGTTGTTAGAATACGGAATGGACTCAAGCTCTAAACATTTGCCTGCATCCATGTTTTTGTTTTTGCCGCTATTTACCTATTATTTACTATCTATGCTACTTAACTCTGTGATCTGCCTGTATTATTCATAAGGCAAAGCTTTTCACTGTGCCTTGGTACACGTGACAATAAACTCAATTCAATTCAATTCCTCTCCAGGGTCTGAAGACTCAAACACCTCACCTTCTCTTCTTTCAAAAACAGCTAAGACTTTATCTCCCACATAGACAAAACGTTACTGGAAATGAAGGCAAAAATCAGACACCCACCCCTCAGATCAATCAAGGGTCAAGCATCAGCATTGATCATCTTCAGAGGGTCAGTGCAGACTCGATGGGCTGAATGTCCTCATTCTGCACTGTAGGGATTCTATGATTCCCCCAGCCTGAAGGATCTTGAGAGGGCAGATGTGGAGAGGATTATTCCTCTTATGGGGGAGTCCAGAACTAGGGATCACCATTGAAAAATAAAGCACATCCTTTTGAAAGAGATAATGCAATTTCCCCCTCGCAGCTACCTTAATTCCTAAGCTTGTGGAAGCAGAGTATTTGAATATCTTTAAGTCAGGAAGAAAGAGAGTGAAAGGTTTTCAAAAGCATTGTGGATTTGTGATCACATTTATATCAACCATAATCTTATTCATGCCAGAACTTCTGCTCCTTGTTCATAGATGCATAAACTGGTATACTTAAAACACAAACTCAATCTTCTCATCAAGATTGGCTTACCGGTGTAAAATCAATAGGAAAATAGCATGAAGTGATCTCAAAGAACTCTTCCACAAAGTTCCCTATAAACAAAGAAAGAAATCAATAGCTAAGCAGAAGGCAAAATAAATTGAATAGTATCTAAACAGAACACATTCTTTTGTATCTTAATTCAATTCAGTATAAACTGAGCAGGTTCTGCTTATTAAACCAAGATTTATTTGCACTAAGGATTAAAAATATATACATAACAGTTCCAATTTTCACTCTGTTCCTTTGCTGAGAGTGCCAATTTAAGGTGGGGTCCTTTTTCCTTGCACCAAAAGTCTCTGTATCTAATCAAGACATAAGCCATAAATTAATGGCTTGCACTTTCTCCAGAGTCAGCAGGCTGTTGTTTTAAGGTTTCCTTTAGGGACATGAGTGCATTATCTCAATAAACACTGATGTAGTTCAGGCATATTGATATTCCATTTACCCTCACAGCTGGATCACAAAAATTCCAAGGAACCACTCCAAGAACAGAGAGGGTCTTCCTGAATATCCTGGAACATATATCCATGAACTAACACCATCAAGATATCATTTTCACATCATTATGTCATTATCACATCACTTCCTGTACTATAGAAAATGTGGTAGTCAAATTGGACAATTGTTATTACAATTCCAAAGTACTTAGTAACAGACACTTGTCCTAAATGCAACAGCAAAATAAATGCTTGGTTTCTCTTATTGGGGTTAACCAAAATTACTTGGTAACTGTACAAGGTAAAGTCGTCACAGTCTCCAGATGACTATACAGCTGCTTTCTCAGAGTAATGACTAGCATGAACATCTTTAGCAAATGTAGACGATAAATGTCAGCAGACTGTTCAATCACAGTGCAATATTTTGAAAAGTCTGATCAAGTTTTCATCTCAAGTCCACACAAGCAGATTTCGTGGGGGGGGGGGGGGGGGGGGGGGGGGGGGGGGAGAAAGAGTGTGGTTTACCAATTCAGGATATTTGGTTGGAAATGGGAGAGAAAACACATGCACATAGGAAGAACCTTATAAATGTAGTGTCGTGGGTGCAGAAGAAGGAGGTAAGACGTGGAACCATATCTGTGTGACAGCCTAACAAAAATAAAATTCAAGCTCCCACACAGCACCTTTGCTGGGTTGCTGGAAACTGAACCAACTCATACACTAAAAATAAACTCATGCGCTCTGACAGGATGTCAGCAAGTTAGCAGTGAGACAGAATGTTGGGTGTATATATGTTTGTAGTACACCCAATTGAGAAGTGAAAATAGAATTAATGTTATTTTACTGCTATTACATGGGGTTGTTAGCAGGGTGACAGATCTCAGATGATTTAATTAACAGTATCACACATGAAACACATTTAGGTGTAATTTGTCCAATAGGTTATGTTCCTAGCTCAGTCTCAGGACTAAAATTGCAGACTCTGGCAGAAAATACATACCAAGTTCATAATTGTTGACTATGATGTCCCTGGAGATTTGAAAAGCCATTAATAAATTCCGTGGGTCCTTCTCTCCATCCATTGCTTGAATAAAACCAAATGTGAAGTCCGCTGCCAAACTCTTCAGTTCTAAGAAGGATGAAAACAAGCTTACTCTATGCTAAATTCCACAATAACATATGGTTGACTCTTATTTTCATTTAGGATAGGCAATAAATGCTGGCCTTGCCTGTAACACTCCATGAAGAATATAGAAAAAAACTTTGCTCATTATCTCACTCAGAGCAGGTCTGGGGGTTGGAGGGCGGGGGAAGGAGAAGAAAAGTCTCACTGATTTTGTAGAGGGTAATAAAGATCATGGCTGATTAATATTAATAGGACAGTATAAAGGAAACATATCATTACTACTAAATGTGAGAGTGTGCCAAATGCAAATTGCATCTTCCCTACATACAACAGTTATGAATGAAATTGAACTGAACTAACCATATAGTCACACTCTTGGAATCATATCTTACACAAAAGTACCAAATGACACTGTCACAATGCCTGTAAAGGCTCTGTACCACCAGCAGGACAGACCCAATAGAAGTGTTGGCACAGTCGTACGCAGGAGAGGGCTGCTCTATATTCACTCTGGACCCCGTGAAGTTGCACGGCACCAGGTCAAACATAGACAAGGAAACCTGCTGTATGGAGAGTGTCAAGGGGTACAGATGGTACTTGGGTGCAGAATGGGGGACTTCAAAATCTACGACCAAGAGTGTCTCAACAACACGACGACTGACTGAGTTGGTCATATCCTAAAGGACATTAGAGACCTAGCAGCTCGGGTATATAATTCTTTGAAGTTTGCATCTCATAGGATGATTAAGGCGGCATTTAACATGCTTCCCATCATTGCTCAGACCTTTAAAGCAGAGGAGTTGGAACATTATGTTGAAGTTGTACAGGACATTGATGAGCCTCCCCTGGAGTACACTGTCCAGTTCTGGTTTCCATCATAGGGAGGATATTATTAAACTGGACAGGGTTCAGAAGAGATTTACCAGATTGTTGCTGGAAATGGAGGGTGAGAGTTATAAGGAGAAACTGGAACTTTTTCCACTGGACTGATTGGACCAAAGGGTCTGTTTCTGTGTTGTATGGCTTTATGACGAAACTGCAAAACTGGGTCTGTGGCAATGTGGGAATCAACAAGAGGGAAAAGTATAAATTACCTCATCCTCACCCCCAATGTGCCTGTTGCAGATGCAGGTGAAAGTATTGGTAAGAGTGACCACCACACAATCATTGTAGAGAGCAAGTCCTGTCTTCACACTGGAATTACTCTCGGTCATGTAGTGTGGAACTATCACAGTGCTAAATGGCATAGACTTTGAAGCGATGTAGAAACTCAAGGTTGGATATCCACCATGCACTGTGGCCCATCAGCAGTAACTAAATTGTACTCCAGCACAACTGCAATCTCCTGGCCCAACATAACCCCACTCTGCCATGACCATCAAGTTAGAGAATCAACTCTGTTTCAATGGAAATGCAGGAGGGCAAGTATCAGGTATACTTGAAGCTAAGGTGTCAACCAGGCAAAGCTACAAAACAGGATAGTAGCAAGTGAAGAAACAGAACAAATTATTCCACAAATAACAGATTAGATCTAAAACAGATTAGATCTAAGTTCTGCAGTGCTCCAGCATTTAGCCATGAATGGTGGTGGACAATTAAATTGGAAGAGGGTCTACAAAAATCCCTATCATCAATAATGGGTAGGCCCAGCACATACCAACAGATTCAAGAACAGCTTCTTCCACACTGTTATTAGACTTATGAATGGACCTCTCATTATTAGAATTGAACTTCCTCTGCACTTTCACAGTAGCTGTAACACTATATTCTGCATTCTGTTCTACTACCCTGATGTACTTATATAAGGTAAGATTTGACTTGTTAGCATGTAAAACAATACTTTTCACTGTATCTCAGTACATACGACAATAATAAATCAAACTGAAACATTCTCAACAGTCATCAGCCAGAAATGCCAATCTTCTCCAGAGGTCCTAGTATCTTAGATACCACTCCATGTAAAAGAAATGGTTGGAGGCACTAGATACTGCAAGGACTGTGGAATAAAATAAAGCAAAAAACTGCAAATGCTGAAACAAAAACAAAAATGGCTAGAGAACCTCAACAGGAAAAAAGTTCTGATTAAGGGTCATTGGACTTGAAACGTTAACTGTTTTCTCGGTGTGGATGGTGTCAGACCTGCTGAGGTTCTCCAAGAGTTTCTGTTATTGTCGCAAAGACAGTATTCTAGCATATAACAAAAACGTATTGTCCGGAACTTGCCACAGTCCCAGGAGAGCTACAAAACTGGTATTTATATGATAATTTGGAAAATTGCCAAATATGTCCCCTACACCAAAAGCAGGACAAATCCAACCTGGCCAATTACTAGCCCATCAATTTGATCTTCATCATCAGAAAAGGAAGATATTATCAACTGTGCTATCAAACTGCACTTGCTAAACAACAGCCTTCTCAATGGCTCTAGTGAAAACCAAACTGCAAGTCACTCAGTCCCTGACCTCACTACAACCTTGGTTCAAACATGAACAAAAGAGCTAAATTCCAGAAGGTGAGGTGAGGTGAGAATAACTGCTCTGGAGTGACTGCGGTATTAAGGTTTTCGAGCAAAACTGGATACAATGGGAATCAGGAGAAAACTCTGCGCTGGTTGGAGTCATACTTGGCACAAAGAAAGTGGTCGGAGATCAGCCATCTCAGGACATTTCTGCAGGAATTCCTCAGAATTCATGCCCTTGGCCCAACCACCTTCAGCTGCTTCATCAATGACCTTCCCTCCATCATAAGGTCAGAAATGTGGATGCCTGCTGATAATAAGACAATTTTCAGCAAAATTTATAACGCCTCAGATACTGAAGCAGCCCATGTGCAAATGCAGCAACACGAGGAGAATATCCAGGCTTGGGTTGTCAAGTGTTAAGTAACACTCATGCCAGACAATGACCATATCCAATAAGAGACAATTTAACCACCATCACTGAATCCCCCACCTTAAACATCCTGGGAATTACCAATGACCAGAAAGTGAACTGGACTAGTCACACAAATACTATGGCTGCAAGGTCAGATCAGAGACTCAGAATTCTAGTGTGTAACTGACTCAAAGCTTGACCACCATCAACAAAGCACAAGTCAGGAGTGTGATGAACCTTCTACACTTGCCTGGATGAGTGCAGCTCCAAGAACACTCAGGAAGCTTGATAACATTCAGGACAAAGTGGGCAACTGATTAACACCACATTCACAAGCGTTCACTCTCTCCACCAAAGACATACAGCAGCAGCAGGGTGTACCAGTTAAAAGGTGCACTGCAAAAGTTCCCCAAGGATTCTCAGACAGCACCTGCCACACCCAAGAATAGTTAGGATCATGGTAACAGACAGATAAGAACACTACTACTTGCAAGTTGTTCTCCAAGCCACTGACTTGGAAGTGTATTCTGTCATTTGCTGAGTCATAATTTTGAACTCCCTTTTAAAAGCACAGGGATGGTAACTATAAAATAGACTACAACATTTCAAGATGGTGGCTCTTCATCACCTTATCAAGGGCATTAGGGTTAGGCAATCAGAGTTGGTCCAGCCAGTGAGGCCCAAAATCTCCTGAATGAATAAAGACAAAAGGGCATTTAAGTGGGGATAAGTTAGGATTTGTCAGAACAATCTTAAGGGGTTGAATGTTCCCAACCACTTCCTATTTGATGGATTTCCATCAGAAATTATGAAGCAAAAAATTTGAAATGTTGTGCAATAACACTTGGTTTGATCAAGGGTGGAGGACAATCACACTTTGCACTTAAGTGTACTTTAATCTCTCCCTTTATCCATTTCCAAATGTATGACAGTGATAAACAGAAACTCACTTTAACGTAGCCACATTACCTACAGCATATGGACAACAGCAGTTCAAGAAGGTAGCTCAGCACCACCCTCTCAAGGACAAGGGTTGAACAATAAATGCTGGCCAGTCAATGATGCCCTCGTTCCACATGTGAATAAAAAAGTGGAAGTGAGATGCAAAGAGAATAGAACAAAACAATGAAATATACCTTGCTCTCTGGTATCCATTAAATTTGAGATGATGGTGTACACAGAATGCCGATCAGATTGCATCAGGGACTAAAGAAAAGAAAAGACATTAAAAGAAACACACAAAATACCTTCACACCTCACAAGGCTACAGTACTTACAAATCACATAGTATTTTGCCAAAATGTCCCAAGGTGCTCAGTAAGACCACTATCAATTAAAACATTTTGAGCAGTTTGGACATCAATCCAGAGAAGGAGAAATCAAAAAAAGATGAAGGCTTATCAAAGTCAGGGGTTTATGGGAAAGAAAAGGAGGTCGAGAGGATTAGGGTGGGAATCATAGATTTTAGGGGCTAGATAGCTAAAATCTATCATTGGATTCAGTATCAGGCCATTATCCATCTATGTACCACTCCCTCTCAGTCTCCTTAATTAGAACAATGACCAGAACCCAAGATAAACAAAGCAAGGGAGCATATAAAGAATGTAAGAGTACTGAGAAGGGTAGAAAAGTGACAGACATTGAAAGGCATGTCCACAGGCTCCTAAAGATGGCAGGACAGTGACATAAGGTGGTAAAGAAAGCATACGGAATGCTCCCCCTCATTGGGAGAGGTGCTGACAATGACAGCAGGGATGTAATGCTGGAACTATACAAGTCACTGGTTAGACTAAAAATGAAAATTTGTATATGGTTCCGGTCACATCACAGAAAGGACATGATGACTCTACGTTGTTCAGAGGAGACTTACAAGAATGCTGCCAGGATTTGAAAGTTGCAGGTATGAGCAAAAATTGCAAAGCCTAGGGATGCTTTCCTTCGAAGAGAGGAGGCTGAAGGATGCCTTAATCAAGGAGTATAAAATAATGATAGATTTGTTGAGTAGACAGAGAAGACCAATTTTTCCTAGCAGAAAATCACCAGTGGGCACAAACATAATGTACAAGAACAGAAATTTCTGGAGAAACTCAACAAGTCTGGCAGCATCTGTAGAGACAAAGCAGAGCCAACATTTTGAGTCCAGAGTTAACATTTTGGCCCTTCTTCGGAAGTCTAGAATGGACTTAAGGTGATTGGGACAAGGGTTAAAGAGACAAGGAGACGACCATTTTCCACAAGGGGAGTGGGTGACTGGAATCCACAACTCTATTTGGTGATCGGGATAGAAACCCTCAACTCATTTAAAAAGGAATGAACCACTGTAACTAACAAAGCTGTGGACCAAGTGCTGATAAGCTGCTCTAATGGGTAGCTGGTTTATTTAGTCGGCACAAACACACTTGGCTGAATGGCCTTTTTCTGTGCTTAAACTTTTCTAGGATTCTAAAACACTGAACTGGGTTTTCTCTTGTCAGTAGTGTTCCACAGGACTTGCTGATGTTTATCACATTAACTCACCTGGACATGTACCTCCTGGAACAATGCCTTCAACATTGTTACAGCCAACCCTTCTGGCAGAACAGAGCTCATACTCTAAAGGTAACAGATAAAGCAACAATAGTTAAGCCAGAAAAAATGGATTGATGACAGTTGACAGTATACACAGCTCTGATTAGTTGCTTTCTAACACAGCACAAAATTACATTAAATTATTTTTAATATAAAAAAAATTGGAAAATAATTAGGCTTCCACCAACAGAACTCTATCAGAGTAGTCAAATTCAGTGTCCACGCATACTGCGTGACTTGCTTCCTGCATTTTCTGCTTTCCTTTCGGACTTCCAGTTTTCATACTATTTTACATTGGTACTACAGTAGTTCAATTTTCTTCTGCCCTTTCTTCATATCCCTCACACACTTATTTCCAATAAATTATTTCTCTCTTTTAAATATTTTAATTCAATCTATGGCATTCTAGGGAAATGTGCTCTCTCAGCTCTACGTGCAAAGGAATGTCTCCCTGTATTTAGACTCAACTAGTTCTGTTTGAAATTTTAAGCCTTTATTTGGAGTTTCCCCTTTAAATAGAGCAATGTCCTTTTAGCAAGCAGATGAAGATAACAGAACATAAAATGCCCAACATCTTGTACAACAGTAATATGACCTACTTTTGATATATACATTTTCTTGGCTCATACTGCAAACCTTGTCATATTAAATGCAGCTAGGTGAACAAGGGAACTTGCATATATACAAGACTTAGAACTTTTAGAGGTGCTAAAGGTTTTTAATTATCTTCAAGTGTAGTCACTGATGGTATGTTGGAAATTTTTAAACTTGGTTTTTAAACTTGGTGCTAACAGTTTGATCAAAAGATTACTTTCCTGATCAGAAAGCTGAACCACAATTACAGTTGCAATTAACTGTTTCCCCTCTGTGCTCTAAGCAGTGTCAATCACACTCACTTTGACAATGCAAGTTATTCAACACTGCAGCAGGAGCAGTTTTCTGAGATATAGCTGAAGCAAGCTGTTGGAAAAGAGTCAGAGATCTCTAAGCTGCTATTAACTTGTGTTGGAAGTTTGATACTGACATGTATTGACAAGAATATTCCAACATTTACAATTCACTTTAACAAAATATATAAAAACAATAAACATTCTCACCAAGGCTTTCAACCCTTGCAAGACATAAGGTGTGATAATGTAATGATCCTTCAGTCGATCGATATAGAAGATAGCCAGTGCCTCCACTGGAAAAAACAAAAGAACTAAAATTTATATGGTGCTTCTTATAACTATCAGACATCTCAAAGTTTCACAGCCCATGAACTGCTTTTTAAGGAGAGTCACTGCTGTATTGTAGGAAAACTGGCAGCAATTTTCACAAAGCAAATTCTCACCAACTATTGAAAATGACCATATCATTTTCTCATGATATTGGTAGAGAAAAGAATATTGGCCGAAACGTCAGGGAAAATTGCCCCATTCTTGGAAATAGTGCCATAGGATTTTTATGTTCATCCAAGCAGGTAGACGTGGCCTCAGCTTAATTCCTCATCTGAAAGATGGCGTCTATTACAGTCTTGCACTACGAATGCCACTATAGATTTTTTCTTCTTAAGTAGTTTGATGGAGCTTGAACCTGAACTCTTTTGACGCAAAGGCGACAACACATTCCATTGAGATATGCAAAGAAATAACGTTAGTTTAAAGTCTTGGCTTTCTTTCTCTCGGGGTGGGAGGTGCGCAGAGGAGAGAGTTCAACAGATAGACAAAGACAGGGAAGGAGACAGAAAAGAATTAAAGGAATCTTTTGCATGGTGGACTGGGTCACTAGGTGTGAGTTGTGCTGACTAACTTGTACAGTTTGTGAGAATGGAGTAATGGTCAAGATATGGGAGCTCAGTTGGGGTGGCTTGGATCCCGAGCAGATGCATTTGTTAACATTTCTGTATAAGATGCAGCCTTCATTGATTGAGTTTCATTTGACAATCCACCTTTTGCTTGGTAACGTTCACCCTAAAACAAGAAAGGAAGACAATGATGACTCTATGTTGCTCAAAGGAGACTTACAAGAATGTTGCCAGGGTTTGAAATTGCAGGTAGGAACTAAAATTGAAAAGGCTACGGAAACCTTCCTAAGAACTGAGGAAACTGAAGGAAGACTTAATCAAAGAGTATAAAATAATGACGGGTTTGGTGAGTAGACAGAGAAGACCCATTTTTCCCAGCAGAAAGGTCAATCATCAGTGGGCACAGACCATGTGTAGAGACTAATACTGTTGGTCACTGACAGCAGAATTCAGATACTGGGAAGGTTTTACCCAGGACGAGTCATGGAAAAATCCTGGATAATTGGTGATCCTGACCTAAAATTGTAATAATTTTCAATTAAAATTTGTTCTTGTCACATCAACAATTCAGATTGCTAAAAGTTGCACAACGGAGCGATTTGTACTTCAGAGGATATTTACAGTGAACCACGCAACATAAGAAATAGTTATGTGAAGACTGAGCAAAAGTGAAACAGCTCATTGTTTCACAACTATGTGGCAGCATTAATGGTCAATGATGAACAATCTAGAAAAGTGATTATATTAGAAGTCAGCCTCTCTTCTAAATGTGCCTCTTTCCCCACATGATCACTGACCAATCCCTCTTCCAATCTAGTCGGTGTTGTCTGTGAAGCAGAGTCTCTATCATGGCCCTACCTACATACCTAGAACAAAATTAAAAATCACACAACACCAGGTTATAGTCCAACAGGTTTAATTGGAAGCACACTAGCTGGTGGACCTGGTGTTGTGTGATTTTTAACTTTGTACATCCCAGTCTAACACTGGCATCTCCAAATCATACCTAGAACAATGATGGATTGATTGTAAATCCAAAACATAAACAGCAGTACAGGTTGTTCTGCTTTAACATGCATTTCATTAACACAAATTCGCTATAACGAGATTGGCGAACTGGGGACACTGCTTTAAAGCGCAAACTTTTAAAACGTGTTATTGTAATGCGATTACAGTGCCATTACTTTAAGTGCAGTTTCTAAAGCGTGATGTTTCTGTAACACGAGGTTGCACCAGAATGTATCCATCGCGTTATCAAACTACCTGTATATTTAAAAACAGTTAGTTTAGCATCTTCTCAAAGTGTGCACAAAACTCTTACCTTCTCTTTGTTTGAGAGATGAATAAGACAGCAGCAAAACCTGAGAGAGGAGCTGAATCCCTCGGCTTCTTATTCTTGGCTCAGAATTCGTCAAACATTTCCTGTAAATCAAAATGCATTTTAAGAAACAACACAATTAGACTTGATCCAACTAGTGTCAGTGTTCATTCAGTTATAACATGTAATCACTGATGGAAGTTTACTCCTTTGCATTGATACCAATTCCTTGCTTTAATTCAGTGTTTTCTCAAGATGTAGGCTCTTCCTAAAATATGGTAAGAGAACCATCAATGCAATGATAGCCTAGACAATGCGTCTGTTTCATTGTTGCCCTAATAAAATCAGCTAACTTAGCCAAGATCAGCATGATGATTTTTGCAGTGTATTGTGTAAACCAGAAAGCAACACAGAATTATGTCTTTGCACTCTGGTAATAAGGAGCTATGATTCCGACAGCACACTGATATTTTGAAGTATTTTTGGTGAGGAAACAGATGCACTAGGAGCCAAGGCTAAACATCAAGTGTTTCAGTACTCATTCTTTTAAAAAAAGGCAACGATAATAGTCTTTCTAAACACAAGTGCTGCCACTATGAACAATTAATCCCTTTCACTCTAACTTTATCAAACTTTTTCTTTTTTAGCTGCTCTACGTAGAGGAGACTAATTGCTATTGTAAACTTTAATTAATCCTATTGAAGACCAACTTCAAGGCAAAGGCCTATTACATAGGATAGTGAAGGCGGCATTAGGTATGCTTTCCTTTATTGGTCAGAGTATTGAGTACAGGAGTTGGGATGTCATGTTGCGGCTGTACAGGACATTGGTTACGCCACTGTTGGAATATTGTGTGCAATTCTGGTCTCCTTTCTATCGGAGAGATGTTGTGAAACTTGAAAGGGTTCAGCAAAGATTTACAAGGATGTTGCCAGGGTTGGAGGATTTGAGCTATAGGGAGTGGTTGAAGAGGCTGGGGCTGTTTTCTTTAGAGCGTCAGAGGCTGAGGGATGACCTTATAGAGGTTTACAAAATCATGAGGGGCATGGATAGGGTAAATAGACCAAGTTTCTTCCCTGGGGTGGGGGAGTCCAGAACTAGAGGGCATAGCTTTAAGTTGAGAGGGGAAAGATAAAAAAGAGACCTATGGGGCAACTTTTTCACGCAGAGGGTGGTACATGTATGGAATGAGCTGCCAAAGGAAATGGTGGAGGCTAGTACGATTACAACATTTAAATGGCATCTGGATGGGTATATGAATAGGAAGGGTTTGGAGGGATATGGGCTGGGTGTTGGCAGGTGGGACTAGATTGGGTTGGGATATCTGGTCGGCATGGACGGGTTGGACCGAAGGGTCTGTTTCCATGCTGTACATCTCTATGACCTAGCTATTCCAGCAAAATCATTCCTTAAATTTTTCGGGAAGTTAAAAGAATCATCCATGAGAGCTAACAGTCGCTTCAGTATTTTGGGCCAGACAAAGAGGTAAAATCAAATCAAATCAGTTCCAGTGACACAGACTTGACAAGTGCGTGAGAACATCAGGGAACAGCTTTATTAGCCAAAGGCAATGTTGCAGCTCTTTATCTCAGCTCATGTGTAAAGAACATGTGGGCAAGGCATTAGCTGTATCTGGTATCTGTGAAGCAATGTTCAAACAAGGAGTCTTGAAGATTAGGCACAAAGAGATATTCATGTTTCAGTCACAACGAAGAACAAAATTATATTTAACCTACACTAGACAGCAAATTTAGGAACTGTATATTGATCTTACTAGATGAAAGAGGTCGGAAACACAGACATCAATATAGCTCCTTTACATGCCCATGGGTCATCTAAACAACTTCATATCCAAGAAACAACAATTATGTATAGTTGCTGTGTAATGTAAGAAACACAGCACCCAAATTATGCACAGCAATTTTCTACAATTAGCAGTGTGACAACGACCAGACAACTTACATTTATGATGCTAGTTCAGGGTTAAACATCGGCTGAGACACAGAGGATAACTGTCCTGCTTTTCTTTGAAGAATGCTGTGGAGTCTTTCACAAACAGCTGAAAGGTGGCTTGAGGCCTTCATTAAATGTCTTATCCAAAAACGCAACACCTTTGCCAGTTGTGCAGCCACTCAATAGAACATCGGGAGTGTGGAACTAATAGGTGTGCTCAATTCCTGCAGTGGGACTTGACTTCACAATCTTCTCACTTAAAGGTGACCAACTGAGCCATAGCTCAAATTCTCACAAATTACTGGTTGCATAAATGTGGCTTGCATAGAACAGTGAGTGATAATCTGACAGAAGCATTCAGAGGAATGTGATCAAGTAGATATAGAGAAATTAATCATTCTGGTAAAAGAAATCAACTTTGCACACAAGAAAATCTGCAAACTCCCCCCCCTTCAAAAACATCATTGATGCTAGGGACAAATTTCAAGACAGAGATCATTAGGTAAGGATGTAGATCAGAAGAGGATAAAACTATTCTGAGGTACAGAATAACCTTGAACAACTTTGTGTTAAAATATGGAGCTGAAAAATCTTTTTGCTTTGCACATTGCACAGGATCAATAATCAGCAAATTGTAATGGCCAACACCAACCCAATTAAACAAATACCTGGCTAATCAAACAGGATTATATATTGATACTCTATAAACTACATTTCCAAGGAGGACACAAATTCTTGTTAACTGTTGGTCAAAGTAGCTCATCAAAACTTAATTCTATGTTTGCAACAGATAGAGAAAATGGTCAGCAGAAAAATGAACCACCAATAAAGTTTACAAGATCCAAAAGCACAAAAGATAATTCACCTTTAGCTTTAACATGTGAACACTGAACATTAAAACAACAATTGAAGTTTCAAGAATAATTTCACAAAGTAGAAGACTCAAGGTTTAGTTCTTTTGTTCTTTCTATTAGCTAAACTCAATTTACACTTCATAATTTAGAGTCACTGGAATAGAGAAGATGATGTTAAAAAACCCAAGTTCATAGCAATCCACTGTCTGGTTAGTACTGAGTTAAACATAGAAGGGCAGGAGCAAGATCAGCCAGGCAAGAATTATTTCCTCGGCTGACAACAAGAAGTCACACTTAACCTGTGTAAGAAGTCATACTTATGCAGTACTATGAGACCCACATCCTACCAACAAACTAACTTTAGGAAAGTGAAGAAAGAGAGGAAAACACACACAGCAACAAAACAAAAGGAATCAATCAATTGTTTTTTACTGGTCTCTTCCACTCCACGAAACAAAGACAGAACTAATTAAATTAGAAACTGAACAAGGATGGTTTGTATTACCCCAAAGCTTCCACAATTTCCAGTGCAGTGCACTTCCCATCAATGACACCTAAAAGGAAACGAAACACAGTTAATATTAGATGGAGGGGGCATCAGACTCTCAATTCCTGTAACATGTAATTTTGAAGATATTTAAATTATCCAATTGTTGCACTCTTTAACTGAGTTGTTAGAGAATGCTGATAAAGTACAGAGTGCAGGTAACATTCTATCTATTCCCACCTTAATCAGTCTGCCCTTTTCAGTTGTTATCGGATATTTTGTGCACTTCTAGAACTTTCTGGTTTCAAGTATCAGAAAAGAGCAACATGGAAGAGGCATCAAACAATAAAGATTACAGCCAGTTACAAATTCTCATTCAGATTATGTCTACAAGCACACTTCTTGGAATGGCATCCACAGGTAACCTTGGACTGGAACAGCAGTGACACAATGGTTAAGGTCAGGCTGTCTGCATTTTCTGAGGGCTTGAAAGCCCTCTGCTCAGCGTTGCACTGTTCAATAGAAAATACACCAGAACTGCGCAGCTACGACAACATTACAGAAACCAGCCAACATAACAAATTCTCATTTATAACTGATTGCAGACCACTTTACCAACATAAAAATCACAAATCAATAATTGTCAACAGATGTTAAACTTGTGAATAAGTGCACTTCTAAGTTTTACTGAATAGTAGTTGAGTTCCTGTAGAGACGTACAACATGAGTCAGGGCAAAACGTAATTTTAAAGTTACATACTGTGACCATGTTTATGTATTTTAGCTTGGTAATAGAGACTGTGTCAATAATTCGAACCAGAGCTATATTGTCTCATCACAAATGGAACTGTAGCACCTCTGGGGAGAGGTGGGCGGAGGATACAATTAGTGTGACATATAAATGTGGCCAGTCTCCATTCCAAATGCAAACACAAGAATTTGTAACAAGAAAGGACAAACAGGAAGTGCAGGCTCGAGATTGTGCTGTTTTGTCAGGACTGGCAAGCAATTCAATTTAGTCTAATTATAGGGCCAACCAGAAACTAAACCTTCAATGCAAAGATAAAGAATGATTTGGAAGTGCCAATGTTGGACTGGGGTGTACAAAGTTAAAAATCACACAACACCAGGTTATAGTCCAACAGGTTTAATTGGAAGCACTAGCTTTCGGAGCGCTGCTCCTTCATCACAACCACCTGGTGAAGGAGTGGCATTCCAAAAGCTAGTGTGCTTCCAATTAAACCTGTTGAAAGATAAAGAAAGTCTCAATTGTGTCAGACAGGGGTTCCTTTCCCTATTACTGAGACAAAGAGAATGAAGGTCACCACTGCAATGATTCCATGCTTGTTCTCCAATGCTTAAACAACATGCAATCTGCTGCATAAGCACAAACTATAAAGAATAAAGTCTCATCAATTTGTTATTTCTCTCCCAATGACTACTTTGGAAGAAGAATGCAACTTCAGTGGTTGACAAAGGATCACCTGCTTTTTAAAGACATTCCTCCTCCTTCAGGAATGACACAGAAACTAATGAAGAAACAGAGAGGAAGTCAGCATCCTGAGAAAGCAGGCCATTGTCCCAGCGTGTTTCAAGAGGGCCAACATCATACCTGTGCCTAAGGCGGCTCATGACTACCGCCCAGTGGCTCTAACTTTGGTCATGAAGTGCTTTGAAAGGCTCGTCATGGCATTAATCAACTCCAGCCTCTTGACATTCTCCAATTTGCATATCAGACCAACTGATCCATGTCAGATTCCCTATCACTTGCCCTTCACTCCTCTCTTGAACACCTTGACACCAAGAACAGCTATGTAAGAACCCTACTCTGACTACAGTTCAGCCTTCAACACTATTATCCCCTTGAGACTGATTATTAAACTTAGTGATCTCAGACTACGCCCCTCTCTCTGCAACTGGATCCTCAGTTTCCTGACCCACAAGCCACAATCAGTGAAGACTGGGGACGATATTTCATATGCACTAACACAACACTAGAGCCCAAGGGTGCGTACTCAGCCCCCTACTATACTCACTGTACAGCCATAACTGCATCTCCAAATACCAGACTAATGCCATTTACAAGTTCACTGATGACACCACCACAGTCGGTTGAATCTCAGATGGTGACGAAACAAACTACAAATGGGAGGTGGAAGACCTAGAAAAATGCTGCACTGAAAACAACTTAACACTCAATGCCGTCAAAATCAAGGAACTCATGACTGACTTTTGGCGAGATGTTACCCAAGCCCCCCTACACATTAACAGCACAGAGGTGGAATGAGTGGAGAGTGTCAAGCTCCTGGGAGTGGTCACCCACAACAAGCTTTCATGGACTCTTCATGTGGACGCACTAGTAACAAAGGCCTAACAATATCTCTTCTTCCTCAGGCAGCTGAGAAAATTTGGCATGATGGCGAATATCCTTGCCAACTTTTATAGGTGTGTCATCAAGAGCATTCTGTCTGGGTGTATCACTACTGGTATAGCATTCAAGATCAGAGACAGTTATAGAGAGTGGTGAACTCAGCCCAGACAATCACAAAGGCCAACCTCCCATTTATAGAATCCATCTACCAGGCCCGCTGTCAAGAAAAGACCGCCAGCATTCTCAAAGATCCATTCCACCCTGGCAATGCTTTTCTCCAACCTCTAACATTGGAGAGAAGGTACAGAAGCCTGAACACATGCACCAGCCGGTTTCAAAACAGGGAGTTTCTACCCTACTATTGTTAGAATACTGAATGGTCTCACAAACTCTTCACATTTGTCTGTACCTGTGTTTTTGTTTTTGCTGCTGTTTACCTGTTATTTACTTATCTATGCCACTTTACTACGTGACCTGCCTATATTCCTCGCAAAGCAAAGCTTCTCACAGTACACGTGACAATTCAATTCAACTCAATTCTTGCTTCACGGGCAGTAGAAATGGAACTTCAAACGGTTTAGCCTGGACAGATTCAGAGTCGGTATGTCAATTCAGAATCGACTGTACAACGACATTTCCTCCCACACATTCTGCTGGAGAACAAAGTAGAAGGAACCACACTGAGAAAATGCCATTATGTCATAGGCTGTTGCATTTCAGATGATATAAAATGAGACATTGCCTGTTTGTTGGATGAGCACTTAGAATGACAGGGCTATGGACGAAGTCCATGTAAATGGGATTTGAGGTTTGGGGTTTGTAGGTCAGCATAGACATGGTGGGTTGAAGGACCTGTTTCCAAGCTGTATTATTTCATGACCACTTTCAGGTGGACAGAAGTAATCCTCAGTGAAGAGCAGGGAGTTTTCAATGCCCTAGGCAACACTCATTATGATTTACAGGATGCTGTTATATTTGACTAAGCAGCAACACTGATGAAAATTTTGAAGTAATTTGTAGACTGTGAAGAGATATAGGACATCTTGAGGATGTTTAAGCTGCAACACACATGCAAGTTTGTTTTTTCTTTCTTTTCTAATCAATATTCAGGAAGGAAGTAGATTTGAGGTTAAAAGCTGCATCTTTCAGCTTACACATCCTGTATAAGTATATTTGATATAATATCAAGACCAAGACCAAAACATGATTCATTCTTGGAATACAGAATGTGGGCACATGACTGCTTTGCCGAAAATGAAATGCACTGCTGCAGGTACATCACACCAACGCAACAAACTTCTCACTTCTATGCTTTATTCATATATATTTATCCTCCATAGCTTTAACTATTATGTTTCAAACAAATAGCCCTTTAGAATTTAACGCTATAAAATACTATGTAACAAGGGAGGAATGTATTTTCTAATCATTATTTGGTGCATTTAACTAATTGTGATTTTTCACTGAAGCGCACAGGAAAATGCATTCTCATTCTTACTTACAAACCTCTCCACGACCTCTGCCCCCAATCTCTGCACTCAGCACCAGACCTTCAACTCAGCCTGTACCATTCAGTTGCCCATGTCTGGTTCCCCGGCAATGCAACTGATTAAATTGCCCATTCCCTGTGCACATCTTCAGCACCATTATAAAGGACATTCACTCAGGATCTCCCTCTGTGCTAACCAATATTTACTCCTCAAATCAACAATGCGAAAAAACAATCTGATCATTATATTTCTCCAGATAGGAGTTTGCTGTATACTAATTGGTTGCTGGGTTTCTTACATTGCTACAGTAATGACAATATAAAAAGCAACCAATTAGCTGGGATGCATGTTGCAATGTACCAAGATCAAGTCAGGCTTCATGAATCTAAGTTCTTTCTTTTTTTATAAGTATTCTTCAAATCCTAATAACATTTTGAGTAATGAACAGCTTAGTTTCACTTATGACAGTTGGAGCACCCCCGCCCTATGGAAATCAGCAAAGACTGGAGAGATGAAGTGCCCACAGCTTTTTAAGCATGGTCCCTTGTGTCATCATGACCAGCTTGCAAATTCACACAACTGGCAGCAACACAGATTTAAATAGATTCTGAGTTCCTTCTTAAACTGAGTCCATAATGAGTTTGTTTTACTATTGCCATCAGCTGCAAGAAACCAGTGTCAGAATCCCACAGAAGTAGCAGGATATTAATAATGAATTAAAAGCAGCTTGTAAGCAGGTAACTGTATAAACAAACACTTGCATGTATTTGGTGCAAGTATCACCAGTAACAGAGGTATGTCATAACATGTTCAAACAGATTGATTAAAAGTGATTCAAGGAGTCTGATGATGCAATGGTGTTATCTCTGCCGCCAGGCCAGAAAGCCTGGATCAGTCCCACTTACTTGGGGGAATCATGTCTGAAAAAAGTTGACTGAAAATAATTTTCATGGCTCCTTTCAGAATGTCAACACAGCCTAATGTACTTACAGTGAAAAACTACTTCTGAAATGAAGTCACTGTTACAACAAAAAGCAGGGAAGCCAATTTACACACAGCAAGCTCCCTCTAATAGCGACAATGACTTGGGTCTTTTTTTAGTGACATGGATTCAGAGATCGATATTGGCCAATCCCTTGTACTCCTGTGAAATAGCTGCAAGAAATCTCATGTTTATCCAAGACAGCACATGAGGCCTCAGTTCAGTATCTTGCCTAAAGACAGAGCTTCCAGATGTACATTTTCTCTGCAATGGACTTTTTTTCAAGTCTTCGCACTGTAGCTCCACAGAGCCTATACCAACAATTCCACGAAATAAGGTGAAGGAACAAGCCATGGGTGGTTGCAGGAGCAACATTTAAGAAAAGGATATCACACCATAGTACACCTCTTCCTTGAAAAACAAACCAGAGATGTGCACAGAAGGAATTGAGATACTTCATCTTCCCACCCTAGTCTTCCGCAGGAGAGCCACCTCTCCTCAGTGTCCTCTCCTTTTACATCAGGTGCTGAAATCTGCTGCCCAATAGACTAACTTTCTACAATCAATGGACTATATAGGATGCCTGATCAGCTGATCACTTGACACACATTTTCTTGAGAATAATGCACAACTAGCTGTCAGAAATCTAACAATAGAGGGAAATGAATAACTGTTTATTGCTCCAAATGCACCTTCGTTTGAGTTTTAAATTTGAACTGCCTGACATTGCCTAGTAGGATGGTGCTCAGATCAACGCTTGGACTGCAGTTATTCAAAATACATGTTCATGTTTTAGATGAGCGAACTTAATGTAATGTCTCCAAGGATGCTGCTGACACAAAGCTCGGTAGAAGGTGAGTTGTGAGGTTATTGAAGAGATGCATCTTTGTGATTTGGACAAGCTGAGTGGGCAAATGCATGGCAGATGAAATATAATGTGAGATTATCCACATTGGTGGCAAAAATAGCATGGTTGATTATTATTTTAATGACATTAGATTGTGAAAGGGAGCAGGAGCACAGGAGCAGGGATGTATTGTTGCAATGGTACCAGGCCTTGGTGAGACCACACCTGGAATATTCTGTGCAGTTCTGGTGTCTTTATCTGAGGAAGGATGTTCTGGCTATGGAGGGAGTGCAATGAAGGTTTACCAAACTAATTCCTGGATAGACAGGACTGACACAAGGAGAGAAACTGGATTGGTTAGAACTATCTTCTGACTATAGGACTATGGAGGTTAGAAGGAGGAGTGGGATCGCAAAGAACCCAATAAAATTCCAACAGGACTTGATAGGGCAAAATACAGAAAGAAATACCTAATGCCCTGGGGGTCCAGAAACAGTACAAGAATACAGGGTAAGCTATTTAGGACTGAGATGTGGAGAAATTTCTTCAGACATGAGAGTGATGACCTTGTGGAATTCATGACCACAGAAAGTGGTTGAGGCCAAAACATTGAATGTTTTCAAGGAGGTGTTAGATATAAATCTTACAGCTAAAACAATCCAGGGATTTGGGAGGGTCCTGTAGGGGATGTTCAGCATGATCATATTGTACAATGGAACAGGCTCAAAGGGCTAGATGGCATACTCCTGCTCCCATCTTTTGTGTTTCTATATCTCTTAAGAAATGGAGATGTGTTTCCTCATAAGGGAAAACTATTTAGTCACTATAAAACTCACAAATTGGTAGCTATTATCCTGAGGAGGAACCTAAGTATTTATCAAATCTGTTGTTGTTTCTGAAGATATGTGTAATTTCAAATAAGTAGAAAAAGCTATCTACTGAATTCAAAGATTTTCAAACAAAATATGCTTGTGAATGCTGTCCTCTTAGAAATGGAGTACGTAATGCAATCAAGACTTAACTCTTGGTATGCAATGAATATCAAATATTCCACAGCATTTTTCAAGAACAGCAGCTTTATTCATTGTGCCAGCCAATCAGTAACACTCTCAGAATCAAGTTCAACCGCAAAGATGCAGCAATGAGTCTCAATGCCAGACTTGGGAAAGGACATCAGCCTGTAGGGCAGCTGCGATTGATCTTTATCAATCAAATGCAGCAGGATAGTGTACAATGTGGCTATCAGGTGAACATAGCCAGCCTATTTGGACCATGACAATACTAACATTGAGGGATAGAAGAGCAATTTGCAAACCTGGAATTACAATTTGAAAAGGACAACACTTGCAGAAATAGATGCAAAACATTGCAAATTATGTAAATTTGAAATAAAAACAACCATTAATGAAAATACTCAGGTCAGGCAGCATTTGTGGAAAGTGGAACAGAGCTAATACTTGGAGTTGAATATGCCTCTTCTTCAAAACGTCTTGCAGGAGTATTGCCAAGAGTTAAACAACAGAAGAAAATGCCCGCAAAAAGCAAAATTATATTGAAAAAGCTTTTTTGATCTGAAAGAATAATGGGTACGTTGAGTGAGGCCTCTCCAGTTCTTGTTGCCCTATTACAGGAAGGATATGATTAAGCCAGAGAGAGGTCAGAAATGATTTAACAGAGTGTTATTGGGAATGGAGATTTTGAGTTATAAGGCTAGACATCCTGGGACCTTTTTCACTGGAGCGTAGATGGTTGAGGGGTGACCTTAATGAGGCTTATAAAATCATGATAGGTGTAGATAAGGTGAGTGACAGCTGTCTTTTCCCTTTTCAAGGCTGGGCAGCTTCAAGACTAAGGACATATTTTTAGTGAGAGGAAAAATCTTGGTAAAAAAATCAGGAGGGGCAACTTTTTTGCACAGAGGGTTCACTTATGTGCATAATGAACTGCCGAAGGAAGTAGTGGATGTTGGTACAGTTACAATGTTTAAATGACATTTGGATAAGTACATAAATAAGAGGAATATAGGCCAAGTGCAAGCAAGTGGGACTAATTTAGTTTGGGATTATGGTCAGCACGGACTTGTTGGAACGAAGGGTCTGTTTCCATGTTGCATGACTCTTTGACTCTGGAAACGGAAAGTTTTTTCAATTTCTAATCTAATTTCTCCATCCTGTAAACATTACTCAATGCCAACATATATCACTCCACTGAGATTTCATGACATTCACAATTTTAAAAACTGCAACATTAAGAAATGTAACATGTAGCAGATTGCTGCCCCTAGGCACAAATCATTGTTGCTGGCAATGCAGTGTTAAAGAGTTATAAACTATCAGCCATAAGGAAAGTTAAGTGAATCAATAATTTTAAAATCAATACTGCATTATGGCTGTCTGTGAAATTCCAGTAAAACAAGCCATTATTTTGAATTCAAAGGTCTCGTCTCTCTGTTTATGCCGGATCCAGAAGCGTCAAGTTCCAGAAATCAATTTTTATGAAAGGTAACTTGACACTTTGAAACTGATTACCCATCCCACATAGTATCCATTTTTTTTGAATGAGAGAAAATATGGAAAGATATCAAAAACAAATAAATAAATTTACTACCCAAAAACAAATTTTAAAAATGCCATTTTTAATATTTCTATCTGAATTGCAAGAACAGTTACAAACTTGTCAAATGCTTCTCATTCAAAGTGACAAATGTTTTCTTTCTGTCCAATTTCACTCTATTTTCCTAAAAGGGTGCACTCCGCTAAATAAACACAGTTCCTCAGAAACTGGTTGTAACTGTGACCATCCAGCATTGAGTACTGATGTATTGAGCCCAAAAGAACTTACAAAAACATATTCTGGAGGGATCATGGGCTCAAGTGTGGAAAACAGAATTTCAGTTAAACTAATTTGATTCAACTGGCTTTTAAAGAATCAGCTTTCATATTGATACTTACATGCAGTCTGAAACATAGGAACAGGACATTGTGATAAAACAGACAAAAACGACATGGAGAAGAGAGCCTCAATCCATTTAGTATCAAAAATCCAAGATTAGTGTCACTAGGTTACCAGTAAGGACAATTTCTGTCTCCTTATTCAAAGACAGATATATATTTGTCTTTAAGGGAGCGCAACAAAAATTTATTGCATGTGATTTCTGAAGCAAGGAGGATGTCCAAAGAGAGATGCAATAGACTTGGCCCATTCTCTTGGGTGTTTATGAAAATTAAAAATCTCATTGAAACCTAAAGTTTTTGAGGGGTTTGACAGGGTAGATTCTGGGAGGATGTTTCCCCCACGGCAATCACAGTATCAGAACAAAGGGTCAGCTATTTAGGAAATTAGGAGATGCTCCATTATTGACTTTATTCAAAACAGAGAAGGATTGATTTTTGAACACTACGAAAATCAAGATAAATGTGTGTAATATAAGATAGAGTTGGGTAAATAATCTTACTGAATGGTGGAGAAAGCTCAAAGGTTGTATGGTCATATCTGCTCCATTTTCTTACGTTCTTATATGTAAATAAACATAAAATTGGAGTCATAAGATCAAATGGGTCAGCCAATTTTATATCATATATAAAGTTTAGATCTGTTGGCATCAACATAGGCTCTGTGGTGCCAACCTCCCAAAATAGATGATCAACTCTAGAAGCTCTGACTCAAACAACAGTGCTGAAACATTATCCAGGCCATCTTTCAGACAAAAAACTTTAAGCTGAAATCTTTTTTGCCAACACATTGATGTGAAAGGTTGCACAGTTCTATGTGAGGAGTACAGGTTTTCCTATAGAACTGTTGAATACTTATTCCACAACATCACAAAAACAAAATGCATGACCACTTAATTCAAAGGACCTTACAAATTGTCAGATCTGTTTCATTCATGACAATAAGCAACAAAAATGTAATTCACTGTTGTAAGGTATTTTGAACATCTTGAGATTGGGAAGGCATTGTAAAAATACTAGTTTCGATTTTTTTTATGTTACAAAACATCTTGGTATAGGAAGACAAAGGAATATTGATAGTTTAATTGAAGGACTAAAAACACAACAGATGCAATTTCTTTATCTTTAATGGATCTGGTTGTTTAGTTGTTGTCAACAAGGCCAGCAACATTCCATGAAATAGGGTAAATGTGAAACTATCCATTTTGGAAGGAATCAGTGTCTTTTGAAATACTCAGTAACTAGATAAAGTCTGGATCGAACTCAGTTTGTATATCTTCAGTACAAAATTTAGTAGATTTTGAATATTAAGGAATTTGGTAGTGGAGTGGGATGTTGAACTTGAGTTAGATTATCCATGATCGGGTTAGAAGCGTTAAATAACGTGCACTTACTTCCATCGCTTATATTTAGGCTTGCATTTGTATAACGCCTTCCACAACCCTTACATTTATTCACATTGATTTGCATTGATCTAAAATTATAAACAAGGAGGTATGTCAGAAAAAATGTGTATACTTCGCTTTCAAACAGGAGGGAACAGGAAATAAATACGAGCGGAAACAAGTTGCTTGGTTTTGAGGGCTGGTTGCCAAGTCAGACACCTATTATTGAGCAGATTTGCAATGAATCAGGTCGGTTCATCTTATTGCATGATCAACCAGAATGCTGAACAGCTCGGGAAGGCCTAAGTGAGGGCTGTCTGGCACAGAAGAGATACAGATCCTAGTCAGGGCACTGGGATCCATGCGCCGTTACCAGGGTGACAGGGCCAGGCAGGTGGCGCCTAACTCCTCACCCGGGACTCCTCCACAGACACCTCTCCTCCTCCCAGACCAGACAGGCTCTCGACAGCACCTTGCACTTCGGTTCCTACCTGTG
Organism: Chiloscyllium punctatum; assembly: GCF_047496795.1. Classification (NCBI taxonomy): domain Eukaryota; kingdom Metazoa; phylum Chordata; class Chondrichthyes; order Orectolobiformes; family Hemiscylliidae; genus Chiloscyllium; species Chiloscyllium punctatum. The sequence goes on along the minus strand of NC_092776.1, from coordinate 12,442,952 downwards.
GCTAAGTCCTTGGCCGCCCCGTCCTGCAGTCCACTCACAAACTCCTCCACCAACCCGAGCAGCCTCATGTCGGCCGCCATCTTCCACCGCCGAACCGCGCAGGCGCAACGAGATGGGGTCCGTCACGTGACCACGAACGGCACTGATCACATGATCAGATTCAAAATTATACGTGTAGAAACTCTCCTTCACTTGGTATTTTTGAGTTTCATTCTGTCAGGCAAAGGCAACAGAAACTGAATTCAGTGCCGATGATAAACACTTTTAATTACACGGTTGTTTGGTTGTATCATTATTATTGAAAAAATAGAAATGAAGTCGTATAATTTTTTGTAAAAGTCTTTTCAACAATGCTCAAATCACAGAATAATTACAATGTGGAAGAAGGAGATGCTGGTGTAGTGGCAATGGGCTTTTGTTCAAATCTCACTGCAGCTGGTGGGGTTTAAAGCTAGTCATTGTAACTATTGATTGTTGTAAGTATCTGGTTGACTAATATACTTTAGGCAAAAGTGAGGACTGGAGATGCTGGAAAGCAGAGTTTAGATCAGAGTGGTGCTGGAAAAGCACAGCAGGTCAGGCAGCATCCGAGGAGCAGGAAAATCGACGTTTCGGGCAAAAGTCCTTCATCAGGAATAGAAGCAGGGAGCCTCCCTGCCTCCATTCCTGATGAATGGCTTTTGCCCTAAACATAGATTTTCCTGCTCCTCGAATGCTGCCTGACCTGCTGTGCTTTTCCAGCACCACTCTGATCTAATATACTTGAGGGAATGCAATATGTTTGTTTTTACCTGCTCTGGTCTACATGTGACTCACCATCATGTGGTTAACCGTCAACTATTCTCTTAAAAGGCATCGTTAATGACAACAGGGTGCCACAGTAGTTAGCACTGCTGCCTCACAGCGCTAGAGACCTGGGTTCAATTCCCACCTCAGGTGAAGTTTGTACATTCTCCCCGTGTCTGCATGGGTTTACTCCGGGTGCTCCAGTTTCCTCACACAGTCCAAAAAGGTGCAGGTTAGGTGAATTGGCTATGCTAAATTGCCTGTAGTGTTAGGTGAAGGGGTAAATGTAGTGGAATGGGCCTGCGTGGTCCCTCTTTGGAGGGTCGGTGTGGGCTTGGTGGGCCGAAGGGCCTGTTTCCACACTGTAAGTAATCTAATCTAAACTCAACATCCCATGAAAGGATAAAACGAGGCCATTGGGCTTACTAATAAAAATTATGAATTTTGTTCCATATTATTTTTGGTCTCCTTTAACTTTCCCTGATCCATCCCTGTGGTTTCCTAACCCTAAAACGTGTCAACAAAATAAAACCCTTCCTTCTTTCCTTGGTTCCTAAAAAGAATCATTGGATTCAAAATATTAACTCTCTTTCTGTCTCTACATTGTCAAACCTGCTGGGTTTCTCCAACATTTCCTATTTTTGTTTAATTTTAACTGATTTCCCCTCTCCTGCTTCACTTTGTAAACCTGCACATGACATACAAACCAGGAGAAGGTTTGGGCTAATTAACCTCTCCAGCCTGCTTATCATACAACAAAATGATAGCTCACTTTATTGTAACCTCAAATCCATGTTCCCACCAACTCTGTTAACCTTTCACTCTCTTGCTTAACAAGAATTTGTCCAGATCTATCTTAAAAATACTCAAAAGGTGACCTTTTCAGGAACAGAGTTATTGTTGCTGTTCAAATTGAAATAATCATCTCATTTTAATTTATTTTTAAAAAGGTCAATTTGATCAAATTTAACTCAAAATTATTATTTTTTAAATGAGTTTTGAATAATTCCTTAACACCACAGTATTCCAGGCAGAAGGGCTAAATTTGAATTTTGTTCCATTTGTTCATGGGATATGCTAGCATTTATTGACAATCTTGAATTGCTCTAAGGATCAACCACTTTGCTGTTCATCTGGAGTCATGTTTAGGTCAGACCATGTAAGGACATAAGCAGGAGAACATGAGGATTGCAGATACTGGAGATCAGAGTCAAGAATGTAGTGCTGGAAAAGCACAGCAGGTCAGGCAGCATCCAAGGACCAGGATAATCAAAATTTTGGGCATAAGCCCTTCATCAGGAATGAGATTCGTGGACCGGGATGGAGTTGCTGAGAGATATATGGGGGGGTTTGGGGGCAAGGTAGCTGAAAAGCGATAGGTAGATGAAGGTGAGGGAGAAAGTGATCGGTCGGAGGGGGAGGTGGAGCGGATAGATGGGAAAGGTGATGGGCAGGTCAGGAGAGTGGTGCTGAGTTGGAAACTTGGGACTGGGATAATGTGAGGAGAGAAGGGAAAATGAGGAAACTGTTGAAATCCACATTCATCTCATGTGGTTGCAAAATATGAGGCATTCTTCCTCCAGGTTTTGGGTGGTAATGGTTTGGTGGTGGAGGAGGCCCAGGACCTGCATGTCCTTGATAGAGTGGGAGGGGGAGTTGAATTGTTCAGCCATGGGCAGTGGGTTTGGTGGTGCAGGTGTCCCAGGAATGTTCTCTGAAATGATCTGCAAGAAGGCATCCTATCACCCCGACGTAGAGGATGCTATATCAGGTGCAACGGATACAGTAGATGTCTTTGGTAGAGGTGTACGTAAATTTCTGTCGAATGTGAAAGGATTCTTTGGGGCCTTGGATGGAGGTGAGGGGAATGGTGTGGGCGTAGGTGTTGCAACACCTGTGGTGGCAGGGGAAGGTGCCAGGAGTGAGCTGTGAGCCTGTGGGGGGCGTGGACCTGATGAGGGAGTCGTGGAGGAAATGCTCTCTCTGTTTGCTGATAAGGGTGGAAGGGAAATATATCTCTGGTGGTGGGGTCTATTTGGAGGTGTTGGAAGTGTGTGATGTATGCGGAGATTTGTGGGGTAAAAGGTGAGGACCAGGAGGGTGCTGTCCTTGTTTCATTAGGAGGGGTGGGGTTCATAAACAGATTGCCTTCCCTGGAGAGCAGTATTGAGCCAGAAAGGTGTTGAAACATCAGTCATTGTAAATTGGTCACCATGAAGCTAGTTTCCAGACTTTTCATGAATAAAACAAAGACCTGTGGATGCAGGAGGTTGAAACAAACAGAAACTTTTGACTGCTGAGTTACTCCAGTTATTTATGTTTGCAGCTGCTGGAGATCTGATACAAACAGACATTGCTGCAGAAACTCAATACCATGACTCTATGACTTGATTTGTGAAGTAAAAGCTGAGTTCACGTCTTGAATCTAGTGACCTTTTTTCCTGAAGATGCTACGAGATCTACTGAGTTATTCCCCCAACAATTTCCATTTATTTCCCCCAAATCAATTATCACTCTGGGACTCCAACTGAAGTTATGAGATACTGGATTAGTGGTGCTGGAAGAGCACAGCAGTTCAGGCAGCATCCAACGAGCAGCTGCTCCTTGGATGTTGCCTGAACTGCTGTGCTCTTCCAGCACCACTAATCCAGTATTTGGTTTTCAGCATCTGCAGTCATTGTTTTTACCTTGAAGTTATGAGACGCTGGGTCTGAGTTACTCATCGAGTGATATTACCTCCACGACCCCGTGGTCCTTAGCCAATCGCCCGAGTAAAGTCTTCCCCATTCGGAGCATCAGGGGATCGCCTTAACAACAGCAAGCATCCGGTTGCTAAGGAAGCGTACGCCAGCGGTGGGGGGGCGGGTCGGTAGCACGTGCGCATGTGCGGCGGGCCGTGCGTCAGGTGCAGGGACGGTGTTACCCAGCGTGCACCGGGCGGGGTAAGGGGTCGGCGCAGGCGCGTTGGGTGTAGATCGGCAGCGACGTCGCTCAGGTGCCCAGGTGGGGAAGGCAGGTTGTCGAGTGAGATCGGCGGCCCGGCTCAGCGCAGCCCTCGACAGATCTGGAGTGAAGCGAAACATATATATGTGTATCCGTAGACAGCGCAACTTTATCTTTGTGACACACACACCGAGAGAGAGAGGGAGAGTAAGAGTAAGAGTGTAGAGTCTGCTTTATTGACCGAGATGGGAAGCTTAGTGAAGCGATGAGGGGTGTAGTTTTTCAGTCGTAGGTAAAGGCCGACTGGTTGCCCCTGGTTACGGGCTGGTACCCGGTTTGGGAGGGAGAGGAGGGTTAGTTCTGTATCTGCACTGCGCCTGGGGTTTGAGGGTGGGCTGGGGATCCTCTTGGTCCTAAACTTTGCACGGACTGGGGGTGATCTTCAGGATTTTGCTTGTGTACGTTCTTTTGGGAGGGAGGGTGGGGAGTTCGACGGTGAGTCTTGGAGAAAATGATCCCATGAAGAGCTTCAGGGGGCTTGCTGCGAGTTTCTCCCAGACTTCAGGTGGGTTTGTTGCTCGTGGGTGAGACGCACCTGGGCCAAGGGCATCATTGATGGGAGGCTGCGTGGGGACCCAACGCCGCCAACAACAACAGCAGCAACAACAACATCATCGCTCAGGGAGGCGAAGTGGCAATGGGAGAAAAACAGGTAAGGCAGCAGAAGATTTTAAAATTATGATAGCGCGCAGTGTTCAGCGTTGAGGGTGCTCAGCAGGAGGTTAATGGCGTAGGATGTTCTTTTCACTTTTGATCATTTTAGTTCCAGTTATGGAATTTTTCCATTGTATAAGTGTTTTGCTAGTAACAGTTATTACAATCGTTATTCACTAGATCCAAATTATACTTCGCTGAATTAATGACTTTAAGACTTAATGACTGAATTAAAAACTTAAAAACTGTTCACTGTCTGCTTTGGAAGCTACTTCCTTGTTCTTATATTTCCATCAGTAAGTAGATGGACCTTGCTATGTAGTACTGTAAGATTTAGGTCTGTGCTGATGTTGATATTCACATATTGTTATCATTTCTTTGGGATGAGAGCTTGATGTTTTAATGCAGCCATTCAGTTTAGCCTAATTTATCTTAGCTGTACCATTGGAATTACTTTTCTTAGCTCTTTCTTTTCCCACCCCCATCCCTGACTTTTGTATGCTGCCACACACAAAAAGCAGTGTTTATTTGTGTCTCTGAAGGTTTGTTTTGCTTCCTGGATGCCAGTTTCATTCCCAGGTTGGCATGGAGATTGCACAGATATGGTAATAGCAGCAGAACTGTTATCAGGAAGCTTTATTGCTACATACGCAACTCTGCTGGACTTGACTGAGTGCCAGCAAGTCTTGTTATCCTAAAAGAGTCAAACTTAGAAGAGAAAGTCCCTTGTTTTCTGTGGACAAGTGAATGTTTTTAGTATCCTTGATGGCAAGGGTTAAAGTTTTAATTTGTAGCTGGAATGTATTCTTTTTCACATCAACCATGTTTGCTTAACAAAGTTGTTGAACTGTGTTGAGAAGTAAGTTTATTGTCTTAGCAGAAGAATAGAATAATTATTTGTTTTGCTCAGCAGGGTGGCTGATATTCATGTCAACATACTATTAAGGTCAGATTTAAGTAGACTGGCATATGTGAACAGACTTCTAGTATCCATACTTAAACGTGCTTGTCCCAACCCAGCAGGAAAACCTTGCCCAGTTTTTCATTGGTTTACAGTTTTGGGTCTGAGATAAGATGATCAGGCTTAGTAATGTGAATGTCAGGAGCTTGTGATTCATGCAACCCAAGTATTTCATAACCAGTTTTCGTCATCCTGCAGTGGAAGACAAGTCAATAGGGACACACCCAACTTAATCTGAAGCAACCACAGGTAAATTAATAGTCAACTAAAATACATATCCAAAATAGTTCCTAACAGGCGCTGCCATATTCTAAGAGAAGTGGCAATATTTTGCATAAAATTCAACCAATTGTCTTTGAGTAGGGTTCATAACATATCATTAATATCTGAAAAGGGAAATGATTGCAGGGCTTGGGAAAAGGCAGGGGAAGGGGATCAGGTTATTTACTCTAGCAAACAACCAGCATGGATATGGAAGGCAAAATGGTTTTCTGTGCAGTAATTGTTCTATGATTTCCAACATACGTGAATATAATCACAGAATAATAATGAATGAGGCCTCTCAGCCATTGAATGTATGACAGCACCAAGATCAGTCTCTCTTCTCCTAGCCCAACAATTAATTTCCTTCTTTATCCAATTTTCTTTTGAAGTCTCATGAAGTTTTATGCAGATTTATCTTTGCAAACTTAGTACTGATTGCAGTTGAATACCATTACGAGTCATTTGAACTTTTTTGTAGTTATGACTGGTAGTTTTTTTAAAGAAAATTTTATTTGTGAGGTTGACTTTTTCCAGTCTCTGTAAAGTAATATGCTATACTTATATTTATCCTAAGTTTATACAATAATTAAAATGATGGCAGTAAGGAAGAGGAACATGTTGCTTTCTATATTGCATGACCAAAGAAGCAACTGTATTGGGGATTATTTCTCAATCTAGTGGTTTGATGTAAGAATGTGGTGTGTGATTTGCACCATAGTGATGAACAAGAGCCTTCCTGTGGTCTCACTGATCAACCCTAGTTTTGCAATTAACTCTCTAAACCTTTGCACATTGACATCCAGTCTAATAGTGAGCGCCATTCTAAATTGTGTGCAAGCTTAATTTCTATGTGAATCTCTTCAGGATTATTGTGGAATGCTGCTGTTTGTGTCTGACAAGAGATATTTATTTTGTATGTTGGAACAAAAGTATAAAAATGAACAGAACAGTATAAGAACAGAAATTGATGGAAAAACTCAATGATAATGCAGTATTTGTGGAAAGAAAGTAGTAAGCATTTCAGGTCCAGTACCCTCCTTTAGAATCCAGCAATTCCTGTTTTTATTTGCAGCTCATTGGGTTCTTTGGTTTAGAAATGAAGTTTGGAATGTTATGATATATATGTATACACGCTGGAGGCACTCAACTATTTCACTTTAGATACTGGGGCAATAGTCATGCATGACATGTTAATGACTAGCTTCATTAATTATAGATGCGATACTGTAATTGTACAGTCTAGCCTTGAAATAAATGAAAGAACAGTTATCTTGTCTCAGGCTGTTTATACTCGATGCAAAAAAACTGTTTCCAGCCCTTGGTTATAAACCATTTCTTTCATTTTTATTTTGTCAAACTGTCATATGACATGCGTCTGTGTATGTAGTTTTCATACATTTGAGCAAATGCTGTTACGCCTGCATATCCAAACTTTTTATGCTAAAGACTTACACTTGTTCAGTTGCTTGTTGGCCCAAGCAAATGTGCCAGTCCAGATCTTGTTGAATTAATAACCTCCTATGCTGTAAATGTCTCTGGTTCTGCCAAACACTCTTCCTTCAAATCTACATGGCTGCTTTTCTTTGCATTAAACATTTTAAAACTGTTTTGACATCCGTATCTATGCCAGTGACTTTTTTTGTTTGCAGTGTCTTGAAAAGGATTTTTTGTTTTATGTCAGTTAATTTACTGCCTACTTGAATAGAAAAGCAATGATAACTTGGTATTTTGGATGGCTGTGTAGGACTATACATTGAGAACTAAATTAGTTTGAAGCTTTTGAAACATATCACATGATTTATTTCTGGTTTTCTTTTGGTATTCCATCAGGTCGAGAACAGTAAATGGTGACGGGTTTGACAGGTTATCCATAGGATGAATAGGCCTAGCATCAGTTCAGGACTTCTCTGCACCCAAAAAAAAATCACTGTGTTGTAAATTGATTTTGAATGTATAACGGAACCAAATCTGTTAATGCAGTTTTTGCAAGTGTCACTATCTAATACAGCAGGTCAATCTGGTGCTTGGATTATGTGAAACATGAGCCTGTCTAAAAGTTATCAAAGTTTTCCTAATCTATACTAGTAATAACTATATCAAGTTACTTTATTTGAAGTTTTTGAAAGATTTTGACTTCCTCAACCTCTGGATTGCCCAAAACATTTGAGAGTTAAGTAAATGGCATTAGATTTTTACCACGAATCTGCCCTTCAGTAAATGTATGATGTCTGACCAACATTGAGTTTTTGAAGCTGTGCAATGTGGTGTACTTATTTCAAATAATTGTCCATGATGTAAATTAATGTTGATAATTTGCACAGGGTTCTCAATGGCTGTCAATTTGGAACTAATTTGGTTCTTTCTGGTGATTAGTAGTATACAAAAACTGGAAGCGTTTTTCAATGCTGCTTCCAGCCATTATGTATTAACCCTAAATTTTGCTGGAGTAAGAGCAAGTGACATTCCCTTACACTTTGTCGAAGCAGCCATCCTTCATGTGTAAGTCTTGACGGGGGTGAGTTATAGTGACTGTTAGAATTAGTGTATGCTTTGATGTGTTCCTTCCAAGTCAAAGCACCAAACTGGTGCTTTCTTCATTCTTCAAGTTTTTGTGGGTGGAAGGAAACATGAAGGCTCTGCACTATTTGGACCTCAAGTATACGACTATGCAATTGGCAAACATACTTTAATTTTAAAATATCTAGAATTTAATATAGAATACAAAATTCTGTTTTTGAATAATTAACAGCCATTTTGAGTTTTTAGAGAGAAATCTCCATTCGAAGGTTAATTATACACTTTGTGATGGAAAATAACAATGTCAATAATTCTCTTGTCTCCAAATCCTGTGTCTTTTTGTGCCTCTGCACTGATGAATGAGCTATTAAATATTGGTCAACGGTTCCTAATTCAATGAGGTGTTCTGAAGTTTTAATTTGGGTTAAGTCTGCCTTTGAATGGAACTTGATTTTTTTTTGTGGAAATATATATTTCCTCTATCAGTCTTCCATTGTAGCATTTTTAGCTACAATGTAGCTGATTCAATGGGCAAATTGAAAAACCTAAAACAGTATTGAAAGTTAGCTGTTTAGGAAAACATGATACTAAACTGAGTTTTTGGTTTTGCTGTTTTTATTTATTTTTAAGCAGCTTCTCAGTGTCATAACCATTCATTATACGGTGTTAATGACCAAGTATCAAAAGAACCTTTGGATATAAAACTGCAGCGAGTTTTGAAACCCCCAGGTCTGTAGTCATGTCTAAAGCTTTAAAAACTACTTTTAACTTTGTTTAATGGGGTGAACATGGCAAACTTGCAACTTGGTATCATTGATTTTTGTTGAGGTCAACCACTTGTTAGAATGCAATATTAAAGGTTAAGAATGCTTACTCATCTGTCCTGGGTTCACTGATTTTTTTTTTTGCAAAGTAGCAATGGACACTCCAAATGGAGCCAAGAAGAGATCGTTTCCATTATTGTTTGCAGTCACTAGACCCTGTTGTAAACTGTTCTGTGGGCCTCATTCAAGGCTGAGATATTTTGCTCTGTGCTGCCTCCATATTGAATAATTAAAGATTTTCTGTCTACTGTATAAACATCAACCTCATGGGCGGTGGACAGAAAATCTGTTGCCAAGCTTTTATGTTCACTTTACTGAATTTGTGTCGTTCCATCATGCAAAGTTGTTTGTACTTTATTGCAAGTTACTGATTAGTCTAAATAGCCCTAGAATAAAGCAATTAACACTTAATGAGCAGAAGTAGTGGAAAAAGAAAGGAAAATATTTTACTTATAACTTTTGAATGATTTTGCTGACCTGTTGAGCTTCTCGGTACAATATTCCTTTCGTTATGCATGGAGTTTATCGTTCACTTTAGTATTGAAGAGCTTGCCAGAACATCCAGGGAGCAATATCACGTCAGATGCACCTGAAAAAGCACGTTCAATTTTCCATCCAAAAAACTGGAATTTTTGTCAATCATGCTGCAAGTCTGCCATATGTGTATTCATTTCTCAGAACATTTCAATTAAAGTTATCCTGATGCATTGGGGTGATTGATGACCAGCCACTTGTATTTTGTTTTAGTAATTGACTCTATTTCTAACTCTTATTGGATTTGAGTGCTTAATAATTCATATATATGGACATTTGCAAAAAGTCCATAGTACAGAGGAGGAAGTGCTGGATGTCTTGAAACGCATAAAGGTGGATGAATCCCCAGGACCTTATCAGGTGTACCTTAGAACTCAGTGGGGAAGCTAGAGAGGTGATTGATAGTCACAGGTGAGGTGCCGGAAGACTGGAGGTTGGCTAACGTGGTGCCACTGTTTTAAGAAGGGTGGTAAGGACAAGCCAGGGAACTATAGACCAGTGAGCCTGACGTTGGTGGTGGGCAAGTTGTTGGAGGGAATCCTGAGGGACAGGATGTACATGTATTTGGAAAGGCAAGGACTGATTCAGGATAGTCAACATGTCTTTGTGCATGGGAAGTAATGTCTCACAAATTTGATTGAGTTTTTTGAAGAAGTAACTAAGAGGATTGATGAGGAAAGAGTGGTAGATGTGAACTATATAGACTTCAGTAAGGTGTTCAACAAGGTTCCCCATGGGAGACTGATTGATTAGCAAGGTTCAATCTCATGGAATACATGGAGAAATAGCCTTTTGAATACAGAACTGGCTCAAAGGTAGAAGACAGAGGGTGGTGGTGGAAGGTTGTTTTTCACTGGAGGCCTGTGACCAGTGGAGTTCCACAAGGATCGATGCTGGGGCCTCTACTGTCTGTCGTTTACATAAATGATTTGGATGCGAGCATAACAGGTGCAGTTAGTAAGTTTGCAGATGACACCAAAATTGGAGGTGTCGTGGACAGTGAAGAGGGTTACCTCAGATTACAAGAGGATCTTGACCAGATGGGCCAATGGGCTGAGAAGTGGCAGACTTATACACTTAATGGTAAGGTCGTAGGGAATGCTGCTGAACAAAGAGACCTTGGAGTGCAGGTTCATAGCTCCTTGAAAGTGGAGTCGCAGGTAGATAGAATAGTGAAGAAGGCGTTTGGTATGCTTTCCTTTTATTGGTCAGAGTATTGAGCGCTGGAGTTGGGAGGTCATGTTGGAGCTGTACAGGACATTGGTTAGGCCCCTGTTGGAATATTGCATGCAATTCTGGTCTCCTTCCTATTGGGAAGATGTTGCGAAGCTTGAAAGGGTTCAGAAAAGATTTGAGGATGTTGCCAGGGTTGGAGGATTTGAGCTATGGGGGAAGAGGCTGAACAGGCTGGGGCTGTCTTCCCTGGAGCGTCGGAACCTTAGAGAGGTTTATAAAATCATGAGGGGCATGGATAGGGTAAATAGGCAAATTCTTTCCCCTGGGGTCTGGGAGTCCAGAACTAGAGGGCATAGGTTTAGGATGAGAGGGGAAAGATATAAAAGACCTAAGGGGCAACTTTTTCACAGAGGGTGGTACGTGAATGGAATGAGCTGCCAGAGGAAGTGGTGGAGGCTGGTGCAATTGCAACATCTAAGAGGCATTTGGATGGATATATGAATAGGAAGGGTTTGGAGGGATATCGGCCGGGTGCTGGCAGGTGGGACTAGATTGGGCTGGGATATCTGGTCGGCATGGACGGGTTGGTCCGAAGGGTCTGTTTTCATGCTGTACACCTCTGACTCTTAAGTGAATGAGGTGATCTTAGTCTGATTTTGCTGATTTAAACTATATGCATTCAATCAAAAATTGCTTTATTGCTGCTCCTTTCCCTTAGTAAAGTGAGCTATTTGAAGGAAAAGATTTCCTGATGTATACAATTGGTAAAATTGCCCTTCAATTGGTGTACTTGGTTTTTTTGTGATAATAAGCTTCTTGTCTTTTCCCTACCGCAGTCAGTGACTGTGTGCTGCAACTGCTTTTACTTTATGGCTCATTTTATGCAGTTTAAAATGTGCCATGGGAACAAGTTTAGAACATCAGATCAAATTTTTGTCTTTGCTCAATATTTTTAGACTAATATAACATAAACCTCAGAAACAACGCTTTCAGATGCAGTCCAAGTGGCAACACCGAACAACTATGTACATCCTCCAGTATGGAGATATAATTGCAGTACCATAAATAGATTAACATTGTAGCTTGGGAGTTTATGGTCTCAAATATCCTTGAATTTTGTTCAGAGTGCTGATTGCGCATGCAGCTGGTGCAAAGTTAAATCAGATGACATGGATACTCAGATGGACAAATAGTTCTCTCATGTCACTGCTCTTTTTCCACCAGCTCACTGTTTTATATGAAGTATTGATTTTTTAAAAATCCATTGTATACATATTTGTATCAAAAGATGATTCAAGGGGTGTCACAAATTACAAACCTTGCTAAAATGTGAGACCAAATTTTTGATGTCAAATAGGTTTAGTTTTGAATAAATAGCAACCACTCTTAATGTCATTTTATTCTGATTGTGCAGACAGCCATTAACAATTGTTCACCACGTGGTAAGCTTGCTGCTACCATTCCCTTTTAATGTAGAGATCTCAAAAGCCTACTTGGTCTGGTGTGATCAAGGGAAATCACTTGGTAGTCTCTCAAGAAGTGTCCCTTGTCCTAAATCCGATGTAGTTTATTGCATGTTAGCTATGAAGCAGAAGTTACACTGATATGGTAGACATTGTTCAAGAGACTGAGGAGTCCTCAAGTAGTAGGTCTTAGTCCCTTTGAGATGTTAAAATATTCTCCCATCAGGTCCATGTGACACATTATCGTAGGTGGTATGTATGGCCCTCTCCAGTACTAACTTTTTCAGACCCAGGCCCCTTTGTGCAACAGTAACTCTCCATATTTTTTAATGAGGGCAAAAAGGATTTTTTCCCCAAATCCCCCTCAAATGCACTATCGATCTACTCCCATTGGGTTGAGATATTGTCCTTTTCCTGTGATTGTAAGTGCACTATATATTGTGAATCTAATCTTTCTAATCCAGTCAGTGTGTAGCCTCAGGAACCTTACATTGAAAACTGCACAGAAATTGGTATTTCTACTCAAAATGCTTGGTGTGTCGAAGGAAATGAATGTTTCCAAGTAATTTTTCTGAGGATTTTAGGCTCTTCTGGTGCAGAGCACTTGGAAATGTACGTCACTTCCAAGAACATAATGTTCGTGCAAGCATAGTCATCACAGAGGAGGGGGTGTAGGCTGTTTAGCTCCCTGAGGTTGTCCTTCCATTTTTGGTGATTTCTAATCATGATTTGCTTGTCTTTTATTCCAGATTACTTCATATTCTTCAATAAAAATGTAATTCATTAGTTCAGTGTCCACAGATGTTTTCAGGGAGAAAAAGAATTTTAGATGTCTAGCTTCCTTCGTGAATTTGGGAAAAAGCCCCAGTTAAAAGCCTGTTTCTAATTTTAAGATTATCCCATTGTCTTGAAACCCCACATCATAGGAAGTTGTTTCTCTTAGTTCTCCTTATTGAATTCCTTTTAAATTAAACACTTCGGTGTAATGTTCCCTGAGCTTTCTAAACTGAAGGGAATATAAGCTAAGTTTTTACAGTGCATCCTGTCATTTTGCCTTTATAGCAACAGTATTCTGGGGAATCTGTGCTCTCCTAAAATGCCAACATAGTTTTAGTCGGCTCGCCTCAAAATGTAAGTGATAGGCACATGTCACTCCAAGAGCAAGTATTTCCCCAGTCCCCTCCTTCCAACATGGCTGAAGAGGGAAGTCAGGGACAGCAGAAAAGCAAAAGAAAAAAGCATCCAGTGTGGTGAAGATTAGTAGGATACAAGGTGATTGGGAAGCCTTTAAAAGTTAACAGGATAACGAAAAAAACAAAAGGGGAGAAAATGAAATATGAGAGTAAGCTCGCTATTAATATAAAAGAAGATTGAGTTTTTAGATATCTAAAAACTCAGAGGCAAGAGTGGACATTGGACCTCTAGAAAATGAGGTTGGAGAAATGGTGGAAGAAAAAATAGCAAAACTGAATTGGTACTTTGCAGCAGTTTTTCCAGTGGAAGACACCTGCAGCATTCCAGAACTTAGAGTAAGGGGCAGAAGTAAATGTAGTGGCCATCATTGAAGACAAGGTGTGAGGAAGCTGAAAGGTCTGAAGGTGAATAAATCACCCAGACCAGATGGACTATTGTCATCCAGTTTCCCTATCCCAGTATCAGTCGAAGCAAACACTGAGACACAGTACGGCTTTACCTCCTTCATTTTTATTTCATGCCCTGGAGGGAGAGAGAATGATCGCTCGTGCATAGAGACATGAGTTCTCTGTCTTCTTTCGAACAGCAAATTCTTAAGGAATTATGTAGTCACTTACAGGGAGCAGCATCCAAATAAGGCAACATCAATATTGATTGGGTGACCGATACAATCAGTGAGCATCAACAGTAAAGATTAATCCATCTGGCATTGTACAGTAATGTTCTTAACCTTGTTAACTGGCATTATGTAATGTATGCTTTTCACCTTGTTAACCCACTACCCTTGCCTCCCACACCTCATTTTTACTGTAGGTTCTTAACTGGTCAAAGTCATGCTAGCTGAGCCTTTGTCAAGCAACCCTAAACTTAACTTTTTTCCTACCTGCTCATGCCTTATACAGTTTCTCACTACACCCCAGAGTTCTGAAAGAGATAGCTGAGGGAGATTGTAGAAGCATTGATGGTGATCTTTCAGGAATCACTACAGGGGTCAGGGAGGGTCCTGGAGGACTGGAAAATGGGTAATGTAACATCCTTGCTTAAGGAGGGAGGGAGGCAGAAGACTGGAATCTAAAGGTCAGTTAGCCTGACCTTGGTCTTTGCTTAGATTTTCGAGTCCATTAGGAAGGATGAGATGGTGGAGTACTTGGAAGTGCACGGTAAAATAGAGCTATGACAGCACAGCTTTGTCAAGGGGAGGTCATAGCTGGCAAGCAAATTAGACAAAGGAGAGCTAGTGGCCTTGATCTATTTGGATTTCTAACAACAGGCCTTGAATGAGGTTCCAGACAGGAGGCTGCTAAATAGGATAAGAGCCCAGGGTGTTAAGTGCAAAGTGCTGACATGGATTGAAGATCAGCTGACTGGTTGAAGCAGAGAGTAGTGGAAAGGGGTCTTTTTCAGGATGACAGCTAGTGACGCAGGGGCCAGTTTTGGGACCGTAACTGTTCCTGACCTGAATTCTATGTTCTGGAAGGAGTAACTGAGGGCATAGTTGTTGAGTCACCCGAGAACACAAAGATACTTGAAATCTGAATCTCAAAGGGACTAGGGAGTCCGAGTTCAGGTTCTCTTAAGGTTAGGTGCAGGTTCAGTTGGCAATTAGGAAGTCAAATGCAATGTTAGCATTTATTTCAAGAGGGTTTGAATAGAAGAGTAGAGATACTGTATACTGAAAAGGATCTGGTCAGACTGCATTTGGAATATTGAGTGTATTTAAAGAAGGATATGTCAGTGTTGGAGAAAGTCCAGAGGGAGTTGACAAGAGTGAACCAAGGATAAAGGGCTTGTTTTATGTGGTGTCTGATTATATACTTAGGAGTTGAGAAGGATGAGGAGTGGATCTGATTGAAACTTGCAGATAACTGAAGGGACTGGATAGAGTGGATTTGGAAAAGGTGTTTTCACTGGTAGGAGAGAATTGGAACTGAGGCGCACAGCCTCAATGAAGGGGTGCCCTGTTTGAACTCAAATGAGTAGGAATTTCTTCAGGTAGAGGTGGCAAATCTGTGGAATTCATTGTCACAGACTGTGGAGGCCACGTCATTGAATGTATTTGACAGATGTATAGGTTCTTGGTAAGGTAATTAAGGTAATAGGGAGAAGACGAGAGTAGAGTTGAAGAACAGGTCAGCCACAATGGAGTTGCAGAGCTGATCCGATGGATTGAATGACCTAATTTTGTTCCTATATCTTATGATCTGTGCAGTTCCTTAGTTTCACAGAACTACACCATGCATGTTTCTGTTTGAGCCACTCACCAACCCGACGTGGAAATATATTGACATTCCTTCGCTTGCTCGGTCAAAATCCTGGAACTTCTTTCACACCATTGCGATCTACTTAAGCCAACTGGATTGCACCGTTTCAAAAATGCAGCTCACCATGACCTTCTCAAGGGCAAGTCAGGATGTGCAAGAAATGCTGGTCCAGTCAGCAATATCCATATCTTGTGAATGAATATAAAATAAATGGATGGATGACCTCCCACTTGCTCATGTTGAGTTCCACCTTGTATTCTGCCGTTGACCCATTCTTGCTCATCTGCATCATACTGAGTGCTTTCTTACTTGGTGACATCTTGCAAACTTGGATATAAAAGTTAATACTTCCATCCCTGTTTTTGTGCATGGTGAAAACTAAGATTCCTGGGGAATCACTATCACCAGCTTCTCATGATCTGTAGCTTGGTTTTAGCTAATAATTGCATTGCATCACAACAATATGCTTTGAGAAGATTAATTGGCAAGAAAGCACTTTGAGACATCCTGAGGTCAAATGAACTGTGTAAAATCAAGACTTTAATTTTCCTCTTTTCTCTTCCTTTCTTTAGATCTCTTGTGATACTTTCATAGTCATAGAGATGTACAGCACAGAAACGAGCCTTTGGTCCAACTTGTCCATGCTGACCAGATATCCCAATCCAATCTCATTCCACCTGTGAGCACCTGGCCCACATCCCTCTAAACCCTTTCTATTTATACACCATCCAGATGCATTTCAAATGTTGGAATTGTACTGGCCACCTCCACTTCCTCTGGCAGTTCATTCCATACATGTACCACCCTTTGCGTGAAAAAGCTGCCCCTTGGGTCTCTTTTATATCTTTCCCCTCTCACCCTAAACCTATGCCCTCTAGTTCTGGACTCTCCCACCCCAGGGAAAAGACCTTGTCTATTTATCCTATCCATGCCCCTCATAATTTTATAAACCTCTACAAGGTCACCCTTCAGCCTCTGCTCCAGGGAAAACAGCCCTAGCCTATTCAACCATTCCCTATAGCTCAAATCCTCCAACCCTGGCAACATCCTTGTAAATCTTTTCTAAGCCCTTTCAAGTTTCACAACATCCTTCCGATAGGAAAGTCAGAACTGCATGCAACATTCCAAAAGTTCTAACCAATGTCCTGGACAGACGCATCATGACCTCCCAACTCCTGTACTCAATACTCTGACCAATAAAAGAAAGCATACCAAACACTGTCTTCACTATCCTATCTACCTGTGACTGTACTTTGAAGGAGCTATGAACCTGCACTCCAAGGTCTCTTTGTTCAGCCATGTTGACTATCCCTGATCAGTCCTTGCCTTTCCAAATACATGTAACCCTGTCCCTCAGGATTCCCTCCAACAACTTGCCCACCACCCACGTCAGGCTCACTGGTCTATCGTTCCCTGGCTTGACCTTACCACCTTTCTTAAATAGTGGCTCCATGTCAGCCAACCTCCAGTCTTCCAGCACCTCACCTGTGACTATCTATCATGATACAAATCTCTCAGTAATAGGCCCAGCAATCACTTCCCTAGCTTCCCACAGAATTCTAAGGTACACCTGATCAGGTCCTGGGGATTTATTCACCTTTATGCGCTTCAAGACATCCAACACTGCCTCCTCTGTCATATGGGCATGGTCACCATCTATTTCCCTACAGACTATATCTTCTATGTTCTTCTCCACAGTAAACACTGATGCAGAATACTCGTTTAGCATCTCCCCCATTTTCTGCGGTTCTACACAAAGGCCACTTTGCTGATCTTTGAGGGGCCAATTTCTTCCCTAGTTACCCTTTTGTCCTTAATATATTTGTAATAACCCTTTGGATTCTCCTTAACTCTATTTTCCAAAGCTATCTCATGTCCTCTTTTGCCCTCTAGATTTCCCTCTTAAGTATACTCCTCCTGCCTTTATAATCTTGTAAGGATTTGCTCGATCTCTCCTGTCTGTATGCTTCCTTCTTTTTCTTAACCCTCAATTTCTTTAGTCGTCCAGCATTCCCTCCACCCACCAGCCTTTCCTTTTACCCTCGCAGGAATATACTGTCTCTGGACTCAAGTTAACTCATTTCTGAAGGCTTCCCATTTTCCAGCCATCCCTTTTATCTGCGAACATCTGCCCCTAAATAGCTTTTGAAAGTACTTTATTGAATGTCATGAATGTTCCTTAGAGGCAATGTGCACAGAATTGTGGGCGAGCTCAATTGGTTAGTTTGTGATGCAGTGACACCACCAGAATAGGTTTCAATTTCCAATTTGGCTGGACTTACCCAGAAGCTCCTGCCTTCTCACTCTTGAACCTTGTGTGTGATCACTGTCAACTCCCAGTTGTCTTCTGTCTTTAATAACTATCTAGCATGACTTTTTAACCTATATTCATAGACATTCCCGTACCAACAATGAGTCATCTCCTTAAATCTTGATCTAAACACAGCATGTCATTTACATGCCAATGCTGACACACTCTGATCAGCTCATACTTGTCCAAATGCTTAGTTCCCTTCTTGATAGGTTCCAGTAACATCCACCCACTCATCTCATGACTGATGTTAGACTCATGGATTGCTATGCAAGCTTAATGTGTTGTCATGTTGCATAATGGCTACCCTCAACAGATCACTTCTCACTTGCGTATATAATATATTGGTGTACAGGTCTAAGACTCCAATTTGAGCAACATATGAAACTAGATGTTTCACATTGTTACCTGACAGTAGCAACTTGATTGGTGTTTACCACGCACAGAATGCTGCCATCAAGCTAGAAAGATGTTCTGCAGATGCACCATTTGCATTATGAATGTGACTGCTGGTGTGATGGTAGATGTGTGACTCAAAGACAAGCTGATCATATTAAACAATGTAGTTCATCAGCTACTTGCATTGAGCATGTTACTCATGATAATCAAACAGTCAGCACTTAAAACTGTTAAGTGTCCAACAGTAGATGTGATTCAGCAGTTGAGTGTTTGCTAAACAGTCTTTTACATGTAGAAAAAAAGCATTGTGAGTCAAGGTGATGAAGAGGGCGTTTGGTACGCTTGCCTTTATTGGTCATGTACAGGAGTTGGGAGGTCATGATGCAGCTGTACAGGACATTGGTTAGTCCGCTTTTGGCATACTGCATTCAATCTTGGTCTCCCTACATGAAAGATATTAAACTTGAAACAGGTGTAGAAAAGATTTACAGGGATGTCGCCAGGGTTGGAGAGTTTGCGCTAAAGGAAGAGTCTAAAGGAAGGGCTGAGGTTGTTTTCCCTGGAGTATCTGAAGCTGAGGGGTGATCTTGTAGAAGTTTATAAAATCACAAGGAGCATGGACAGGATAAATAGACAAGGCCTTTTCCCCATGGTAGGAAAGTCCAAGTTTCAGGTGAGAGGGTAAGGATATAAAAAAGACCGAAGGGGCAACTTTCTCATGCCAGAGTGGTGCATGTATAGAATGAGCTGCCAGAGGAAGTGGTGGAGGCTGTTACAATTGGAGCATTTAAAAGGCATCTGGATGGGTATATGAATAGGAAGAGTTTGGGGGGGATGGTGCCCATTTACTGTCAAAAAAGACTAGATTAATTTATGATATCTGGTTGTCATGGGCAAGTTGGACTGAAGGGTCTGTATCCTTGCTGTACATCTGACACACTCTAACTTTCAATACACGGACAACTAATTCAGGATTGTCAGTCTGATTCAGTGTGGAGAAGTAGTGTGTACTTGGAAGCACGTACATTAATATACAGTGCTCTGTTCTTTGTGGACAGAAAGATTGTGTACACACTGCACCTGTCTCAATAATTTAAAAAAATGACAGCTATATGCTGGTTCTTTTCTCAGGACCAATTGAAGTCAACCTGTCTGGTTTAAAATGTAAACAACACTTGGCAGTTATGTCTGTCATTGTCAACTGGTGCATTCTCAATAGCAATTCATGGACCATTCAGTGCACTTGTCAACCATTCAGCATTCTCTTAAAATATACAGTAAATTTTGTTTTCCCCAACATGGTATTACTTGCAAATTGTCGTGATGAGTTGTAGGGTGAAAAGCTTGGACAAAGTATGCCTTTTTTTTTTCAGGAGCACTCCAATGGCTCTAGTTTGTGATATTAGTTCCTTGCAAAATAATGAGTGGCATTGTAACTTTGCAAGCCTAGCGAACAGTGGTTACCTTCGACTTTGAGCTCCATTCTCTGCTATGAAAATGGTTATTAAGTATTAATTTAATAAGTTTGCCAATTGTTTTCTTATCCACCATGGATTCACTTAAATCTGTTTTAATGAGCCTGTTATACTTTACTGTCGACCTTTTACTGGTAGCTTTAATTGGTTCCAAAATGTGAGCCGTCAGACTTGCTTTTATTTGAATTTATTGTCCAACATTTGGCTCCTGTAATGCTGCTGCTGATACTAATACATTTATACAAGTAATCGCATGTTTCAAGAAGTGACACATTCGTGACATAAGAATATCACTTCAGGACTAATCGAGACCGAGCTTACCCATGCAATTCAGCCTGAATGAGTCCAATGTCACTTAGATTCTGCTCCCAGCTGAGTCAAAGATGACTTCTGTGCCATTAATATTAAAATAATGCTATGATGTTGAAGGTGCTGTTCATAGAGTGTAAACTGAGATCAATCGGAGCTAATCTGTTTTTTCTTAATTGTGATAGTTTCTTGAGCAAAAGTCCTTCCAGTTTTGTAGCTGGTAGTCTTCCTTGAAGCATTAAAACAAATATACTGGTTATTCATCTCACAGTGGGATCTTGTTTTCTGTTACATGTCTACTGCCTATCTCTCCTGATTTTTCGAATTGCAGGAATTCAGTTTGTGAGATGTAATAAGAGTATCAACTGTGAGGTTGAAAAATAGCTGAATTGACTTGAAGGAATTGTTGAACAGGCTTAATGGACTGAATGGCTGACTTGTTCCCATGTATATAATGCAAGTTTTAAAAGAATTCTTCAATTACTTGCGTGATCAAAAAACTACCCATCCCAAAAACATTGCAGTGCAAACCTCTAAACTTGGCAGCGAGATGAATAAAAGCAAATATGAAATATCCATCCAGTGAAATGCAGGGCAGTATTGGATATTGGGTAGTCATGTCCACAGTTGAGCTTCTAAATTAAATGTAAGCCAAATTTAATTAACTGCTTTTCTCACAACTCTTTGAAATGTTTCTATCATATATAATTGCATAGGGACAAAACAGGGCTGAAGCACCATCAAATCCATTTCTGCTTCTTCCCAAGATCACTGATTTCACCATGCCAGTCTTCAACCAATTTAATTCTCTTCTTGTAATATTAAGTTGCTGAAGACACTAGATATTGCAAAGACGATTGTTAGGAGCAATGTCTCTCTCTTTTTCTGTATTCCTGATTCTGGACTAAGAAGCAAAGAACTGTTTTAAACTCTCAGGATTGTTGAAGATTTCTGTAGTTTCTGAAAACGAGTAACTTGACACTCATTGCAATTTCTGTTTCCATGATTACTGGCTCAGACAAGAGATGGTTTGTGAATGAGCTGAAATGCAAACAAGTGGTAAGTGACATTGATGCTACTTAAGTGCCAGGAAATAACCTTGTCCAGAAAGAGACATTCTAACCATTGCCTTTTGACATTCTCTTCTCTGAACCTCCCACTGTCAACATCCTGATTATTGCTATTGACCAGAAACTGAACTGAACTAGTCATGTTGAAATACGGTGGCTTTTTGTTTAATTTGTTCTTTGGTTGTTGTTAACATCATTGGGCAGCATTTATTGTCCAACCTGAATTGCCCAAAGATTATTTGGAAGTTTTTGAAGAGAAGGTGGGAGGCTGGGTATTCTGTGAATTGTAATTAATCGTCTCTTACCCAAATGCCTGGCCATCATTTGCAAGATGCACTGTGATAACTCAAGAAGGCTCCCTTCACTTCTGCCACCAAGAGGGACAAGATGCATGGGAATGCCACCACCGGCAAGCTTCCCTCCAAGCCACACACCAACCTGAATGCCACTGGGTCAAAATGCTGGCATCCCCTCCCACAAATATAATGGATAACCATATATCCCAAGGGTTAGCAATTCAAAAAGGTAGCTCCCCATCACCACCTGAGGCAATTAAGAATGGCCAGTAATTGCTGGCCAAACCAGCAGCACTCTCATATGACTAAATAATTGCCATTTTTTAATATGGAGAAATATTCCACAAATCTAGAATGATAAAAACTGAGCAAATAAAGAATTTTTGGGAGATGTGATTAAAATCAACTTTGATCAAGCTTTTAAGGAAGCTATTCAAGGAAGAGAGGGGTGAAAGGGAATTCCAGTGATCAGGGGCCCCACTGTTCTGACAGCTGATGGCAATAAAGGGAGGAGACATCTGCAAGGAACCATAATAAAAGCAAATATGGGGTTCTGGGATAATTGGAGATCGCTTTCAACATTTGCTCACAGATGTGAGCATTATGTACAATCAAACCTTTTATTGATCATCCCTAATTGTCCTTTCTTTGAAGTGCTCTTTTTGAGATGTTTAGTGTGCTAATGGGTACTGCAAATACTGTACATTGTATTTCTCAGAAACTAATTTCTTTTGTTTATTGAACTTCTTTCCAAATTCATATTTTAATATTTAACCATTTTAATTACATCTGCTGTGGAACATTCCCAAGTTGTATATCTCAGGAAATAATTATTTTGATTTTGTTTATGCATGATTGTAGTGTTCAGCCTGAGATCTCTGTGAATCAGATACTGGAGGGCTGGTGTCCCTTTTTTTTGTAGGTAGAGGTGGAAAACAGAAGAAACTTGGAACGAATCTTCCAAGCTCTGTTTAATTTAATTGTTATTGTTTTGTGTTCTGTCTTTGCATTTTTGTATGGTACTGAAATCATCTGGTTAGTTGGTTTAGTTAGGTTGGAATGTTTTTTAAAGGCTGATTAATCAGCATAAAGGGATTTTGGAGTTGCTTGATTTGAGGATACCTTGGTTAAATGAACCTTTTCACCTATACCCTGATCCTCCTCTATTCTGGAGATCATGGCTCATTGTGTTGTACTTCCATTTTGATTTCTGTAGCTCAATAGCCATACCTGCAATAACTATTGGGCCAAGAATTCTATTTTAGCAGGTCTAGCTTTTCGCAATGTCTAAAATTTTCATGGTATGTAAGTTTTTGATCACCTTTTGTCTATAAGAAAAATCTGTCATCCCATGGGTTCATTTTTCAAAAACAAATGGAACAAATTGTGTTTCTAAATAGTATGATATCACAGCTATAGAATAACTGTCTGCAGCAAGATTTAAGAAATACTCCTATTTTAAGACCACTTTCAGATCACCACCCTTGAGTAACTGAATGAATAATCTTGACATGGAATCTGATTTTCAGACTTTTATTTTCTGATTCTTGTCCTTTCCCTGGCCAACTGACTGAATCAATTATTGATAGTGATCACACTGAGCAATGACTCACCAAGGCTCTTTAGAAAGTATCTTCTGAGAGAGATTCACTGCAGCTAACATTGTTTCATCTACTTGTGGATTTCAAAATATTATTTCCAAGATGCTTGCAGTGCTGGCCATATAAACAGATGATGTTAGGCCTGAATAATTTACTGTAAGCCTAATGAAGTTTTAATGATCCATCCTGGTCAGGTGTTCCAGTTTTTGGGCCACAATGAAATAAATAAAGATAATGTAATCTAGAACACAGCCTCAACCGGTGGTCTTATTGTGAAATTGCTGCCCTTGTCCTTGGTGACAAAGGCTCGTTATCAAAATAAGATGGTTGATAGTCCATGATGCAGTTAAAATATTTTGGCATTGAATTTGTGTGCTGATTACAGGTCTAAAAGTAGTTTTTATGCTTGCCCCCTTAACTAGAGAATAATGCCTGACGTAATGGATGAAATTCAAATTCTTATTCTCCCACAGCAGTTTGATATTTGATATGTATGTGTCCTCATTTGTTTTTCCCAATAATTAGTGTAAAATGTGGGACTGGAAAATGCAAGCACGGTGCCTGTGCATCTGTCTTCACCAGATTACTGATGGAATCTTGTGCGTATGTTAAATCTTGTTTGCTTTGTCAATGTTGTGTAGCAATCTGACAGGTACCATACCTATTCATCCCAAGTGCAGTAGCAGATGTTTCATGGCATTAACTGAAAGTTGGGGAATTATTATGGGTATTAACTTTAAGAATTACTTGCATGGAATCAATGAATCGTTGCAGAGTGAAATGCTGAAGTTTTCAAATTGGTTGCATAAATTTGAATGAGTAATTCCCAGGGTTCTGCAACAGCTGTTAGAGCTTCATAGTTGTATTTGAGTGTATTTACTCAGAATAATCTTGTCAAGGGCTGTAAGTATTTTTGGGCTGAATGGTTTAAATTAGCCAGTCCAGAAGCCTCAAAAGTATTTTCTGTGAATGGCTAGAGAGTATGCAATAAATGTGCACTGATATAGCCTTTTGTTGCAAACCATATGAAACTGGTGCTGATGATCAATACTCCTGGACTGAATTCAGGGATCCTTTGCTTCCACCAGTCTAATGCAATTATTTTGGTCATAATCTAATGTGATTGTCAAATCAAGGAACCAAATATTGTAACCTTTTGTAGGGTAAACAATGTGTTATTAACTTTTTAACCTTCAGTTCCTGTTTTACACTGTTGTTCAACAGTGACTTAATAGTAGTGATGTTTCAAATAGAAAGCATTCCAGTCTGTACAAGTTTTATATGGATACTTAAAATGTTGAAAATGAGTATCGAGAGTTCAAGGATATTTTGAAAAATCCTTGCGTATATTCTAGGAATGGGCACAACTATTGTGACTTAATATTTATGAACATGCAAACAAAAAGCAGGAGAAGGCTATCCAGCCCTTTTTGAGCCTGCTTTCTCATTAGAGCTTATAGCTGTGCACTCAAACGCAAGGTAATTAGGAAGAGTCACATTGTTTCATTAAAGTTAAACCATAGGGTCATAGAGATGTACAGCATGGAAACAGACCCTCTGGTCCAACCCATCCATGCCGACCAGATATCCCAATGAGTTGCTGAGTCTTAGCACTTTATTCCACAAGAGTCAATGCAATCAGAATGGCAGAAAAAGGGCCAGGAAATAAAGAAATTCAAAATGGTAGATCTCAAGTCTGATATAAAACAGAAACAACAGTTTCTTCCAAATCTGTGATAGTGGAACACCATTTAGAGCTGGACTGGGAGGAAGAGACTATTCAGAAAAGGGTGAAAGGGAAACAAACATGATTCCGATTTGCAGGATGCCACAGTTACCTCATGGTGGACACCAATGGGTGCCTGGCTCTGGCTGCAGGGATACCTATTTGGGAAACTGATTTTTCAGAGGAAAGTTTTTAGCAAACTGAAAGATAAACACTGAATCATTTCAGGCCTGGAGAGGGGATATGGGTAGAGCCAAGCAGAGCAGGATAAAATGCAAGGTGAGTGAATCAACTTCGATAAGCAGTGCCACAGGAACTTTCACATGAATCACAGAAACAGTTGATAATTGAATCAGGCTAATATTTGATCTAAAGGATTGGAAGGACAATTAAGCCACGCATAACTGATTAACCAATGTGCAACTGTGGATGAAGGTTAGTCTGTAGAGCTCCTATACTTGGATTTTTGGAAGGCATTCAATGAAGTGCTGCCTCAAAGACTGAGAAAAATAAAAGCTTATTGTGTAAAGGATAACATTAACATGAATAGAATGTTAGCTAGCAGCAAACAGTAGGCATAAATAAATCATTGACAGTATATGCCAAATACAGAAGCATAGATGTCTGTACTGGGGCCTCAATTTGTCATGAATTTAAATTTACTTGGATGAGTGAAGAATAGCATAGTTTCTAAATTGCTGAAGACATAAAAATATGTAGGACACTATGTTGTGAAGAAGACATAAGTTGCAGATGGATTCAGTGAGTGGATGCAAATCTGGTACAGAACATAACATGGTAATACTGAGAAGTTCTTCACTTTGGTAGGAAAAATAAAAGAACCAAAGTATTAAATAGAGAATTGCTGTGCAACTCCAAATTACAAAGGGGTGTGTGTTCAGGTGTGCAAGTCTCAAAGTTGGTGTGTCAGTTAAGCATGTAACCAAGAAGGCTAATTCGATCATTGCAAGAGGAATTGGAAATAAGGGTGTTATGCTTTAGTTTTCAAGGCATTGGTGAGACTGCTTCTAGCAAACTGTGCAGTTTTGAACATTTTTATTTAAGGAAGGATAGAAATGCATTAGAGGTACATAGGAAGAAATTTACTCGGTTGGTAACTAGAATGAGCCGGTTGTCTTATGAGAATATGTTGAACAGGTTGGACTTGTTTTCGCACAGGTTTAGAAGAGTGATGGGTGACTTGATTGCGTTCTTTTCCTTAAGCAGGGGACATGCAGTCATTGAATATTCTGAAGATGGAGCTGGCTGGGTTCTTTTTAGGCAGGGGAGCCAGGGTTCTCGGGGATGGATGGGAATGTTAAATGTGAAATGCAAGCAGTTCAGCCATGATCTTGTTGAAAGATGGAACAGATTCAAGAGACTTTGACTTCTGCACTTAAGACCACTGAACACAATGCAACTTCAAATTCTCTAGGATTCTGTACTTGGCAAGCAGAATAAATATATACAAAATACCTTTTCTCACTGCATAGGTCTAAAATATGTCCTTTGTATTTCTTGAATCCAGTGTTTGGCTAAGGGGACTGAGAGATGGGAGGTGGCGTTGGGTTAGCTCTCAGCCACCTCGCACCCCCCCACCCCTCCAAACACCTAAAACATTCTTGATGAAGAGATTATGCTCAACGTTGACTGCACTGCTCCTCGGATGCTGCCTGACCAGCTGTGCTTTTCCAGTCCCACACTTTTCAACTCTGATCTCCAGTATCTGCAGTCCTCACCTCCTCCTGGAGGAATGGATGGAGATGAATTGTGTTGTACAAGTGAAAATTAATAAGATAGCGTAATGAGCAACTTGAAGCTCAACTTGGATGAGCAAAATGCTGAGGCTGCAGACCGTGGTGTGGCCTGAAGAGATTTGTCTGGAAGGACAATCAATGAATGATTAGACACTGGTGTGCCAAATTCAGGGAATTCAGTGTCTAATATGTAAACACTTAGTAGCAATCATAACTTTTTATTTCATATAACAGACATGATACCTTTACTCAAAGACTTTGTTTTTTGAACAAGGCATGCTTCTTACAACTTTTGCATTGCCAACGAAAATGGCTGAAGTGTTTTCCCCTTTAAAATTTCATATTTCCACTTCTTTTGCTGAAGATGTAGGGGCTCTTCAAAGCACACTAAGTCGTCATTTCTGTGTCCCAGCATTAAGTGTTGGCAAAGTAGTATATCACAATGGGCGTGGCTGTGCACAAATGTACAGTATGGAAATGACTGAACCTTCAATACGAACTTAGTCTTTTTTTTCTAAACTGGTATCTTTTCAAGCAGTGAGAAGCAAGCAGTTAGTTAATATGGCATCGTTAAGACTAGCAAAGAGTAGGATTGATCCTGAATCATCGTGCTCTGTGTGGTTTAATTGTTTTCAAAATCAGCTTGGCTGTCAAAGTATACAATAGATTTTTATTGGAGGAAGTTTTAGGAATGATATCCCTGACTTGACAATCTAAAGTGCCATTAATAGACTTGGTTGCAACTTTTGGGAAACAAATTGCTCTTTTTGAGTCAAATGCACCTTGTGGAAAGCCAACTCAGCAGTTGCCCTTTCTTTTAATTGTTGCAGATTTGTGTAAAGATGTTATAATTTACCCACTTCCTCCTGTCATGAAACTTTGCTTTGTTTTCAAACATAAACAATTGTCCTTTTCTTGATGTATTCAAAAGCAGGGAAAGTTTTGACAGGGCAATACAGATGACACTGGATAGTGAATTTATTAAAGTTGAATAGGAAGCTGAAGTTGTACTTCAGGCTAAACAGATCAAGAGGAATAAACAATTATTTTCTCACCTTGGGTAATGTGACAGTACGTTAAGGTGCAAAAAGTAAAGACTGGCACAAGAATAAGCTAAATCCACAATTCTTTCCATTTAGCCTTTGACCTGTGCGTTGTATATTGGTTCTGTTGAAGCGCTAAACATGGTGGATTCCTAAATGTTGTCTCCTCGCTGCTTCATCTGAAACAATGCACTGTTGCTTAAATTAAATACTGAGATTGTCAACAGTGCTCTGCTATATATTTGACCATTCCTTTTAAAGCTACTCATTTAATTTCTTTTTCTCTTTTTAAAGAGGCTATGTAAATTGTGGTGACCTGACAACCGACCAATTTAATTTGGGATGTTTTGCTTAGGTTATATCTTTATTTTTTTTCAAAGTTGTTTTGATCTGAAGCACCAAAATTATCATTGAGGTACAATTTGATATTTAGCCAGTGTGAAGTCATTTTTGTTTTTAGCTTTTACGAAAGATATAAAGAGACCTACGGGGAAACTTTTTCTCATAGAGGGTGGTATGGGTATGGAATGAGCTGCCAGAGGATGTGGTGGAGGCTGTACAATTGCAACATTTAAGAGGCATTTGGATGGGTACATGAATAGGAAGTGTTTGGGGAGATATGGGCCGGGTGCTGACAGGTGGGACGAGATTGGGTTGGGATATCTGGTCGGCATGGACGGTTTGGGCCGAAGGGTCTGTTTCCATGCTGTATATCTCTGACTCTACAAATATTTTTTCTGAAAATTGAGTTTTAGATTGCATTATTTTGAAAACTAGCATCTACCTCTTTGCTATCAGTGCATTTTAAGTAACAGAAGAAGGCGTTGCTGTTTATTGCTGAGTTGGGGAAAGCTGATTCACACGTGCCATTCAATTTTTTAGAAGCTGCGAAGCACTTTGGAGCAAATTGATCAATTTTGTAGGCCAACACATTAGTCAGTGTGAACACAGCAAAGTGTCACAAATAGCAATGTCATGAATGATTGAACATTTTCTGTTGTTGCTTGCGATATCATGTTTGTTCGCAGAGGTGTCAAAAACAGCATGGAATTTTTTACCTCTATCTGAACAAGCATATAGGCATGTGACCCAGAAGATGATAGCACTAACAATACAACACTTGCTCAGTACTGCATCAAAAAGGCAGCTAAAATATTGTGCACACAAGTCCTAGACCAGTGTGAATTCTTTGCCCTCTGCCTTAAATGATCATGACACCCCTAAGCAGGAAGCAATTACTACAGATGCTTGAAACTGTACTGAAAACAAAAAAAACTGCTTGAAATCAGTGGGTCAAGCAGTATCCATGGGAAGAGCGTGTGTTAATATTTTGAGTCTAGATGACTCTTCAGAGTGAAGTGTGGAGGTGGCAGTATTTACACAATGGTGGGGAGAGGAGTGCCAATCTGAAGACTCAGGTACTTTGTGGACAACCTTGTGGACTTAATATTGAGGTCAACATCTTCAGATTGTGAAGCTGCTCCCATTTCTTTCCTTTTAGCTTTATCTGTTGCATTCTCTGAAATCATGTCCTCTCTCACCTCCTTACCCCAATCCCAGTGGGACTGTCTATTCTTACCAGTCTGGCAGTTCGACAAACCATTGTTCTGCCATTCTCACGTTCCGATCCCTTAATCCGAACTATCAAAATCCTTTCTTCCTGCAGCACTCCTGCACCACTTCACCACCACATCCCCCTCATCCCCACCCCCAACTATTCATAAATGCCACCCCCTCCACACTTCATGTCAGCGCTGAAGAGTCATCCAGACTTGAAACAGTAGCTTGCCCTCTCTCCATGAGTGCTGCCTGACCCACTGGTTTCATGACCCCAACCTCAAGCCACAGCTAACTCAAGTCCAATCCACTGGTTGTTTTTTACACAAGTATTAGGGGCACACAAGGTTTGCTGTTCTTTTGTGTATATGTTAGCATTCTGAAGTAGCTTTTTGGTTCACTTTTCAAGCTTGTCCTTTCTTAAATTCTAGCATTGGATTTGTGATCTTAATATTTTTCAGATGAGATCCATCGCAACAATTTGATCAACGTACATGCTAATAAACTTTGGATTAAATAATGCATTGTAATGAATGCTAGAGCGCTTTCTTGCTCAAGGAAATTAACTTGATAGCCAGGTTATATTACATGGTAGGCCTGTCTGTGAACCAACTGAAGAGGCATAATAACTGAATTAGTGATATCAAGTTGGTTTTAAGTGTTCTCATCTTGTATATGTTGATTGAAATAGAGTTGAGGGAAAGTATTAGTGTTGATCCAAGATTGATTAGAAAGAAGCAAAATGCTGTTTCATAATAAATATTTCTGCTGGATGAACCAGTTGTGTTATAACTGTGGGAGAAAGTGACGACTGCAGATGCTGGAGATAAGAGTCTAGTGTGATGCTGGAAAAGCGCAGCTGGTCAGGCAGCGTCTGAGAGACAGGAGAATCAACACTTGGGGCATAAGCCCTTCATCAGGAATAACTGTGTAGATTTGCTATTTTATTTTCATGGGGTCAAGAATTTTGTGGCATTTGACATTTAATTTGTTTGTCTCGAGACCTGTGCGCCTTTGAATTTGCAGCTCGTCATCCCCAATTTTAATTGCTGTACCATTAGCTAGCCTTCAAATACTCTTAGCCTAGGAATGAACTCCCTCAAACTCTGTACCTCATTTTCTGCCCTCCTTTTAAGCTATTCTTTGAAGTCTAACACTTTTGACCTAACTGTACTAATATTTCCTCAAATAGTTCATTATTCCATCCTTGATACAGCTCATTGAAGGGAACAGCCTGTGACATTAGAAATTAAACTGGGATTGGATGAACTGTGGTTTAATATCTTGAACAGAGACTAATTGTTTATCTTATGTTCCATTTACTTTTCCACAATCTTCCTATTGGAGAAGGAGAATATATCTTGAAGTAAAACTGCTTTTCTCATTTTAAGAGCAAGTTTACAAAGGGTCAGGTACTTAGTGATATCACTGGTTCGTGGGTAACTTATGCAATCTCACATTTGTTGTGAGGCACTACTTAATGTTCTACAGTTTTCATGCAATGTTCTTCGGATCTCTGCGTATTGTGCAGGTCTTGGAAACAGAAGTCTGTGCGAGCTAGTGACCCCTTGTTTCAGTGAATTGGGAGTAACTTAATGATGTGAAAATACTTAGTTTTTGAAGTAAAGTATATTCAAGCCATTTACACTGAAACTTTTAAGAAATAATCCTTCTAACCAATGTATCCCAAGAGAGATGCTTCCCAAATTTTCCTCTACAATGACATTGTAGTCATTTGGTCTTTGAAAAGTGGCTATGAAGAAGTGCCAAATTGCCATTGCAGAGTATTTATAAAAATTCAGATATAAATTACTCAGAATAATTGTGTTGCCACGTGTGGTTTGGTGCAGCTTTGGAGCAAGGATGTGGTCAAGTACAGTTTAACATTTTGATTATATGCCCAACCCCACAAGTCTCAATTTTAAGTACAATATTATTGATTACACTGAGAAAGGTAGAGGACTGACAGATGTTAACAATGTTGATTGGGTAAAATTGAGTCAAATTCAGATTAAACTCTATCAAAGCCATCATAGATTCCTGCCAGGGAAACAGCAAATCTAACAGTGATACCCACGGTGAGCTGAAATTCTGAACTGGTAACTCTTGAATAAGCCAATGTTGTCAAGCATCTCCAATAAGAAAGAGTGAGACTGGCTACATACTCTGACACTGAAAGCTAACGTGTCTACTTGTATGTTTCACAGTAACCTGAGCTGAGATGGCTCCTCTTTGAACCAAGGAGGCTGATGATGCTCTGGTTTAAATGTTTTCTGAGCTGCAGCTGTAGTGGCTCAAGGTGCTCCAGGCTTTCCATGTGCAATGAGGGATTGACTGAGTTTTGCCACTGCTAATTCCCAGCGTTCCTCAATGCCTTTTAAAAGTCTGCACCAAACTGAATAACTAAGACCTTTTTCAAATTTACTGCTCTCTCATATTTTCAATTGGTATTTCTTTTTCAGCACTGTTTTTGTAGGCAAGAACAAATGTTAGCCTTACTGTGACACCCACATCTCTTGAGAGAATGAGAACAGAATGGATTACAGAATGATCTCATCTACCTTGCAGTTCACTTAACATTGACAGGTGCCCATGATTCAACTCGTTGAGATTTGATGATTGGATAAGTCATAAAGTCATAGCATGGAAACAGTCCCTTTTGGTCCAACGCATCCAGGCTGACCAAATATCCTGTTACTCTCGTCGGATTTGCCAGCATTTGGCCCATATCCCTCTAAACCCTTCCTATTCATATACCCATCCAGATGCCTTTTAAGTAATGTAATTGCATCAGCCTCTACCACATCCACCGGCAGGTCATTTCTTATGCTCACGCGCACACTGAAAAGTTTCACTCAGGTCCCTTGTAAAATCTTTCTCTTCCCTCCTTAAGCTGATGCCTTCAAGTTTTCGACTCCCCTACCCTGGGGAAATGATCCTGTCTATTCACCCTATCCCTCATGATTTTATAAACCTCTGTAAGATCACCCCTGAGCCTCTGCACTCCAGGGAAGTCCCAGCATATTCAGCCTCTTCCTCTTGCATAAACCCAGCAACACCCTTGTATATGTTCATTGAACCCTTTCAAGTTTAACAACATCTTTCCTGTAGTATGGAAACCAGAATTGAATGCAGTATTCTGAAAGTGGCCTACTACTATACTCAATACACTGACCAATGAAGGCAAGTTGCCAAGTTCTATCTCCACTACCCTGTCTAACTCCACTTTCAAGGAACTGTGTACCTGCACCCCTTGGTCTCTGTTTGTTAACTCTCTCCAGGGCCCTACTGTTAATTGTACAAGTCCTGCCCTGAATTGCCTTATCAAAATGAAATGCCTCTAAATTTAATCTAAATTAAACTCTAGTGGCCACTCATCGGCCTGTTGGCCGATCTGATCAAAAGTCCCGTTGTATTCTGTGATAGCCTACTACATTGTCCACTATACCACCAATTTTGGTGTCATCTTCAAACTTACTAACCATACCTCCTATATTCACACCTAAATCATCTGCTCTGCTTTCATCAGTCTTTGTGACTTCAAAAAATTGAATTAAGTTAATTCGTACTTTCCCTTGCACATGTTGACTACCTTTTAAGTCCTTGCCTTTCAAAATGCATGTAAATCCTGTTTCTCTGAATCCTTTCCATCACTCACGTCAGGCTCACCTGTCTATAGTTCCCTGGCTATTCCTTACCATCTTTCTTAAATAATGACATCACAGTAGCCCACTTCTGGTCTTCCAGCACCTGACCCATAGCTATCAATGCTGTTTCAGCAAGGGAGCCACCAATCTCTTCCCTAGCTTCCCACAAAATTCTGGGATACACCCTAACTAGGTCATGGACAGTTGTGCTATGTTAAGAGATCTAGCACCGCCACCTCTATAACGTGGAAATGTTCCAAGACATCGCAATTTTTATTTCCCTAAATTCTCTAGCTTCTGTCCCCCATGGTGAGTCCTGACGTGAAATATTTGTTTAGTATCTCACTCATCTCTTGTGGTTCCACACATGAC
Organism: Chiloscyllium punctatum; assembly: GCF_047496795.1. Classification (NCBI taxonomy): domain Eukaryota; kingdom Metazoa; phylum Chordata; class Chondrichthyes; order Orectolobiformes; family Hemiscylliidae; genus Chiloscyllium; species Chiloscyllium punctatum. The sequence goes on along the minus strand of NC_092776.1, from coordinate 12,409,752 downwards.
AGCTTTAAGGGCCGTGTTCTCTCCTAAGTGACTCTTTTGTCCTTAACATATTTGTAGAATCTCTTTAAATTCTCCTTAACCCCTATTTGCCAAAGCTACCTTGTGTCCCCTTTTTGCTCTCTTGATTTCCCTCTTAAGTATACACCTTCTGCCTTTACAGTCTTTTAGAGGTTCACTTGATCCCAGCTGTCTATACCTGACATATGCCGTCTCCTTTTTCTTGACCAGAGCCTCGATTTCTTGAGTCATCCAACATTGCCTACATCTACCAACCTTGCCCTTCGCACTAATTGGGACATGCTGTCTCTGAACTCTTGTTATCTAATTTTTTGAAAGCCTCCCACTTTCCAACCATCACTTCAACTGTGGAATAGCCTCTTCTAATCACCTTTTGGAAGTTGTAGTTTCCATGTTAGAGTGGCTGACATAGTTTATTGAATTGCTGATCTCTAATGCGTTATAATGTACTTCAGGCTGCACTTCAATGTTTGTCACTAGATATCTTAATCTTGTCCACACAAGTTATGGATTGAGTTGAAACAGTACTTATTCCTGATATGAGAATGCTTAACAAACATTAGTCTTTGTAAAACTCATTGTCAGGCCACTCTTGATTCATACTCCTCTCTTGAATTCTCTTTATTTGACCTTCATTTAGCAGAATAAGAGATTAGCTTTCATAAAATTGCTATAAGTATTTTATTTCAAGATAGTTCACTATGTTAATGTAAACACTTGCAGTATTTCAGTGAATGATTGAATGCTATTGGTATGGTACTAAGCTGCACTGAATCATGAAAATTTGGTTTTGATTTCTGGGTCTGTGCTACCAGTACATTGTAGGCAGAGGGTGAGAGTTGTTAGGATAATTAGGTCTGCATCTTTGGGCTATGTGAGAATAAATTAACCAAACATTTATAAAACCCTGTTCATAGCTTAGGGATCATTACTGGAAAGCATGAATGTGTGATTTTTAGATGAGGGCAAATTTGACTTAGCTGTGTCAATTTGCTGTCTATTTTGAACAGCTTGAAGTCTTCCAATGGTGTTGATATGGTTGATCAGTTCAGCTTATGTTAAGCAGTGCACCTCAGGATATTGATGGGGCACACTGCAATAGAATGGAAGACCAAGGAGCATGATTGGCTTTTCTCTTTCAAGATAGATACAACTTGCATTTAAGTGGAGCATATGTTACGTGCACTTGTCAGCTCAAAGTTGGCCATGAAATCTTCCTGTAGGCGAGTATCAAGTGTTTATCATGGGAATTGTGATTAGTACTCAGTACAATGGAGTTCTCAATGAACTGACCTCCTATTGATTTTAAAAATTGAGACAAGGTCATTGAAGAATTATCAGAAGGTGATTTGGCAAAAAATGTTGTCTTGAGCAACTCTTCTTGTGATATTCTAGTATTGCAATATCTTGGGACAAATACAACTATTTTCCTTACCTTTTTATGGGAGTTAAAGATTCAGTGCTTTGGTAACTAATAGCATAAGGGGCTTGATTTTTTTTTCTGATTGTTGACTTGATTTGTGGTTCCAGTACATGAATCTCAAAAAAGCAAGCATCCAGGTACATCAGGCACTCTGGAAGGTGAATGGCATGTTATTCTTTTATTTCTAAGGGAATGGAATATCGAAATAGGAAAACATTGCAAAAAATAATACAAGGTAACAATCAGACAACATGTGAATTACTGAGACTGTTTGGGCCCCTTATTTAAGGAATGATAGTGATGTTGCAGGTAGTCCAGAGAAGGTTTCCCAGATTTGATCTGAAGTGCAGAGGTGTTTTCTGATCAGAGGTTGAGTAGGTTGGCCTTCCACTCTGTGGACTTCCAGAGAATGAGGAGATGTAATTGAAATTAAAGATTCTTAGGGAAAAGAATTGGTGGGAAAAAGGCTGTTGCTCCCTGTGGGAGAGTTTTGGAACAGAAGGCAAAATCTCCAGAGCAAGGAGCTGTCTGTTAAAACAGAAATACGAGAAAATTCCTTTTGAGGGTGGTAAATCTGTGGAATTCTTTTGAGGCTGGCTTGTTCAGAATTCTCATGGGACAGAGATTTTTTAATCATTTAAGGACTCCAGGGTGGTGGGGGTAAAGCACAGAAATGGCATTGGGGATTTTTGGGTCAACCACTGAATGGTGAGTGGACTGAATGGGCTGAATGGCTGCTTCTGCTTCTACTTCCTTAACTCAAGTGCTTTCATGTCTGTCTAACCTGTTCACATAAAACAATCCACCCATTCCAAATTTGTTTTATAAACCTCTGAGTTGCTCTGGATGCATTTGCCCTCTTCCTTAAATAGGGAGATTAGTACTAGAAACGATATTCCAGATGGGGACAACCAGTGTTTTATACAATTGAAGCATAACCTCGTGGTCAGTTTGTTCATTTGGCTGGATTGCTTGTTTATGATGGAAGTCCTGGGCTGCCGCCTCCACCGCTCCCTCACCACCAGACACCTGGAGGAAGAACGCCTCATCTTCTGCCTCGGAACACTTCAACCCCAGGGCATCAATGTGGACTTCAACAGTTTCCTCATTTCTCCTTTCCCCCACCTTACCCTAGTTCCAAACTTCCAGCTCAGCACTGTCCCCATGACTTGTCCTACCTGCCTATCATCTTTTCCACCTATCCACTCTACCTGCCCCCGACCTATCACCTTCATCCCCTCCCCCACTCACCTATTGTATTCTATGCTACTTTCTCCCCACCCCCACCCTCCTCTAGCTTATCTCTCCATGCTTCAGGCTCTCTGCCTTTATTCCTGATGAAGGGCTTTTGCCTGAAACGTCGGTTTTACTGCTCCTCAGATGCTGCCTGAAATGCTGTGCTCTTCCAGCATCACTAATCCAGAAGATGCTTGTTTGTGATGCAAGATGAAGCCAATGGCGCAGGTTTAATTCCTATTCCAGGTTCGGCTCACCATTCCTCATCTCTCCCTCATGAGAGAAACAGTCTATAGTCTTCTGGGTCAATGGCTATTTTGACTTTCAGGTCACTGAGATCCCTCCGCATCTCTGAGCTCTGCAAACTCTCAACGTTTGTATAACATACTATTTTATTCCTCAGAAAACAAAATGCACAATTTCACATTCCCCACGTTATTCTCCATTTACCACATCTTTGCTTACTCATTTAACCTGGTTATATCAAGTTGTAAACTTGTCCTTTCACAACTAATTTTCCTAACTATGTTTGTCATAAGAAAATTTGGCAACCACACCTTCCATCCCTTCATCCAGGCCGTTTACGTAAGTTGTAACCTGCTGAGGTTTCAGCACTGATCCCTGTGGTACACTGCTTATCACATCTTGTCAACACAAAAAAAAGTCCTCTTTAATGTTTACAGTTTCCAGTTAGGTTGTCAATGTTTTCTCAATGATAATGTTATTCCATACACTATGAGCTTTTCGTTTCCATAATAACATTTGTAGCACCTTTTATGATGTGTCTTCTGGATATGGAAATACAAGACATTCACCAATTCTGTTGTATCCGCAGCACATCTTTCTGCCTCAAAGAAGGCCACCAAATGGCTAAACATGATCTCCCTTGCACAAAACTGTATTCACTCTGCCTAATTCTCTTAGAATATTTAAATTCAAGGTAATGTCTTTAATAGGTTCTAATATCTGCCCTACAACAGCTATAAGGCTAATGTGCCTGTAGTTCGCTGCTTTCTCTCTCCTTTCTGGAGTGAACTTAACTCTTTTACTATCTTCCAACCTAATGGAACCTTCCCCGAAACTACTAAATTAGGACCATTGCATCAACTGCCTCATTTACCACGAAGACCATAGGATAAAATCTATTCTGACTCTAGACCTGTTAGAACGCTACTGCAACAGTTTGCTCAGTTCCACTTCCTTGTTGATAGTAGTTTTTGAGTTCTCCTGTCAATCCTCTTGATTTCCAAATGTAACTTGAATCCTCCATAGTAAAGACCAGTGCAAAGAAAAATTTGTTTAATTCTCATGCTGTTTTTGTGGCACAGTGGTAATGTCCATTCCCCCTAGACTAGGAGGCCCGAATTCAAGTCCCACTTGCTCCAGAGGAATGTAAGTAACATCGTTAAACAGGTTGATTTGAAAAAAATAGATTCACATGCTGTTGTCTGGCAACAAAAGTTCCTTATACTCCCTTTCTCTAGCACCAACGTCTATCTAATTTAAAGTTTCCTTTCGAATTCTTGATTTTTAAAATATCTTTCTGGCTTGCTTTTTTTTCTCCTACTTTTTTTATAACTTGCTTATGACACTTAGTTATCTTTTGCTTTTCTATCTTCTGTCCAGCCTTATGACCTGCTTTACAACTTCGTGCAATTGTATTTTTTTAGTTAATAAGAAAGATGGGTCCTCCCTTAAATTTTTGCTCTATTGTCTATTCTGAAAGATCCTCTTAAATGCTTGTCACTTTATCTCTCTTGATATAGTCTTTAACCTAATTGGCTTGTTTACTTTTTAAGCTTACTCTGCTTTCATGTTCACCTAATTGCTTTAAGTTTAGAATTCCCACTTTACTTTGAATTCCACATTCTGTTTAAACAGTTATACTTTGATCAATGTGTTCGGAAGTGTTATGGTACCTCTCCGATGCAGGTGAGACTTGAACCCAGTCCTTCTGGCCTAAAGTGAAGGACATCATCAGTGTGCCACACTACCTTGTAGAATTTAGATCTTTATACAGGGCACCTTCACTACAAAGAGGTTGTATCAATGTAGGATTATTCACAGCATCAACTCTTGAGGCAGCTTTAGAACATAATTTTTTTGGGAGAGATTTTTTTGAATTTGATGATATCTAGTCTACAAAGTTAAAAATCTCACAACACTTTGTACCTTTTGTACACGCCAGTCCAACACCGGCACCTCCAAATCTTATCTAGTCTACTTTTGCTAATCTGATTTTTCCAGTTGATATGTTGATGAAAATCATCTTGATTATTGCTGTACCTTTTTGACTAGCTACTATTAGTCCTTTTGTGCTCCATGTACTGTGGTTATTTTTATGGGAATCTGTATACTACTCATACAAGTAACATTGCCTTTATCCTTTCTCGTCTCCATCAAATGACTTTGGTTTAGGACACCATAAACTATAAGGCATCACACTCTCTTGAACTCCTGTCAATTAATTAAAAGGAGCCCTCCTCCTGTTCATTGCTTTCTGTCTGTCCTAAATGTTCTGTGCAAGATTTAGGTCCCAATCTGTCATCCTACAGCCATATCTGTCTAATGGCTGATTGTACTTTATTTCTATTTGCGCTTTCATTTAATCTATTTTGGACTGAATGTGACGTGCTTTCAGATGCAAAGCCTTTAATTATGTCCTTGTATTGTTTTTGTGTACACTATCAAAAATGTTAATCAAGAGGTTAAGATATCAGAGTGGACTTGATGGGCCGAATGGCCTTACTTCCGCTCCTATATCTTATATGCACTCCTTAAGTTGGTTAATGAGGTATGTTTTTTGATTATCTGACCAAATAGTGCCTTGCATGGTTTGGTGTCAAATTGTGCTTCTGTGATCACCTCTTGCATTCGAGGTACTATATAAATTGTTTTATGACCCTTTGTGGTTGACTTCGGTTGTGTGTCAGCAACACTTTTTTTTCCTCAACCAAGATAGTTTAGTATTCTCATTACATCAAAAATATCGTAGTCCTACAGAGTCTTACAGGAAACAGATCCTCTGTGTCGACCAGACATCCTAATCTGACCTAGTCCCATTTACCAGAATTTGATTCGTCCCTCTAAATCATCCAGATGTCTTTTTAAATGTTGTAATTGTACCAGCTGCCTCCACTTCCTCTGGCAACTCATTCAATACACGCACCACTTTGTGAAAGTTACCCCTTGGGTCCCTTTTTAAATCTCCCTCTCACCTTGAACCTATGTCTATTCAATGTCTTCCTATAACTCAAACTCTCCAGTCCCATTAACCTTCATATAAACATTTTCTGCACCCTCTCACGGTTAATAACATGTTTGTTATAGAAGTGTGACCAGAATCTTACGGAGTATTCTAAAATTTCTGTATCTTTCCTGCACTGCATCAGTTTCCTAGATCCCTGTCCCTGCTAAGGTACAGTGACCACCCCTTCCACTCAAACTATCTCAACTTAAAGGAAAATCTTTGTCTCCATGAACTCTTATCCATTTATGATCTTGTTTTTCTCCTTTTTGTGCTCTCTCATTAACTTTCAGCCCAACAACTAAGTAGTAAAGGCAGTTAGAATTTGGACAGTCTTGTGGCTAGGAGAAAGTGAGGACTGCAGATGCTGAGATCTGAGTCGAGAGTGTAGTGCTGGAAAAGCACAGCGGTCAGGCAGCATACGCGGAGCAGAAGGATCGATGTTTTGAGTTCCTGATTAAAGGCTTATACCTGAAGCGTCAAGTCTCTTGCTCCTCGGATGCTGCCTGACCTGTGCTTTTTCAGCACTACACTCTCAAACCCTTCCTTGCCACGAAGCTGAAGGGATAGGGGTCAAATGGAGGCAAATGAGCCTAGTTCAGTTTAGGAAACCTGGTTGGCATGGTCCAGTTGGGCTGATGGGTCTGTTTCCATGCTGTAGACTCTGAATCGATAACCCACCAACTCCTCTTTGGAAAGTCGATGTTGAGAGTGGCATATGCATGCATGTAGAGGTGGCCAGACTACAGCTTCCTGAAGCAAGACGACAATGGTTGACCACTAGGAAGAGCAAGAGGATTAGGCAGGCTCTGCTGGAATCTCCTGTGGATATTCCCCTGCAAAACTGATGCATCGCTTTGGATATTGTTAGGGGCAATGGCTGGTTTTGGGGGAGGTTGGGGGGGGGGTTGGTGGGGAGGTGTTTGGAAACAGCAACAAACTCAGGACACTGTAGTTGGCTCTGTTGCACAGAAAAAGAGTTAAAAAGTGTGATGATTCCCGCCTAAGGGGAATGAACAGGTGTTTCTCTGACTGTGAACAGGACTCCAGGATGGTATGTTGCCTCCCTGGTGCCTGGATGTTTCAAAGCAGTTATGTGACATTGTGGATGGAGAGGGTGAACAGCCAGTGATTTATGACATACTGGTACAAATGATTTAAGTAATTAAAAAGGATGAGGTCCTAAAAAGCAGTGTATGTTGAGTTAGAAGTAAGTTGAAAGGTAGAACCTCCAAAGGTGATCTCAGAATTGCTAACAGTGTCACATGCTCGTCAGGGTAGAAATAGGATAGATCAGATGAACACATGGTTGAAGAAATGGTACAAGGGGGAGATGGGGCCAGTACAAACTAGGCAGGTTACCCCAGGGCTGGACTGGAATCAATGTCTTCTGGAGAGTATTCACTAGATTGGGAGGCTTTAATGCTAAAATGGCAGGGGGATTGGAACATGTGCAAGGAGTCAAACAAAAGGGAAATAAAGACCAGAATAAAAGATAAAGGGAAATAAGAAAAGTAGTAGCCAGAGAAATTGAGAGCCTGGATCAAACAGAGCCAGAGTGGAAAACAACGGGAATGGGCAAGTAATGTAAATATGACAAGTCTTAAAGCTTTTGAGTCTTTATGCGTGAACATTCATCGTAAATTGGGTGAATTGATTATTCGCGTAGGTTAAAACAGGTATGATATGGTTGGGATTATGGAGACATGGCTGCAAGATGACCAGGGATGGGAACTCAATATCTGGGATATTCAGTGCCTAAGGACAGTGGTAAAGTTGCTTTGCTGGCTAAAGAGGAGATTAATGTAATAGTGAGGAAGGACATTGGTTCTGACATGGAATCTGTGTGGGCAGACCTGAGAAATACCAAGGTGGGGGAAAAACATTGGAGGTATATATAGATGCCCAAGGTATAGGGGTGATGTTGGGAATGGCATTAAACAAATTAGAGATGCATGCAATAAATGAATATTGGTAATTATGGCTGACTTTTAATTTGTATATAGATTGGGCAAATCAAGTTTAGTGACAATTCTTTAGAGGAAAAATTCCAGAAGTCTATATGGGATGGTTTTCTTGGTCAATACATTGGGGAACCAACCAGCGAACAGGCCATCCTAGACTTGATATTGTGTAATGAGAAAAAAATTAATTGGCCGTCTAATTGTGCAAGGCGCCTTGGGGATGAGTGGCCATAATATGGCACACCATCTTGATGAGGAACTCTGGTCATTGATTCTGCAACTAGAGTCCTGGATCTAAATAAAGGAGATTACAATGCTATGAGGTTTAAGTTGACAATTATCGATTAGGGGACGTTACTTAAAGGAATACGGTGGAAAAACAATGGCAAGCGTTCAAAGAGTGCATGGGTAAACTGCAACAACTCTTTTCTCCTGAAAAGAGAAAATGCTGGAGATCACAGCAGATTAGGCAGCGGAGAGAATTCTGAGAGATACTCCCTCACGGAGAGAAATCAAGCTAACATTTCAAGTCTGGATGACTGTTCATTAGATGAACACTCAAAATGTTAGCTGGCTTTCTCTTCATGGGTGCTGCCTGACCCACATGATCTCCAGCATTATTTGTTCTCAGTACAGATGCTAGAATCTGTACTAATTTGCTCCTAAATTGTTCATTCCTGCCTGGCACAAAGTCAAACAGGAAAGGTAGCAAAACTATGACTTAGAAGGGAAATTGGAGATCGTATTAGATCCATGGATGAGGCATTAAATTGGCCAGGGGAAAAAAAAACAGACCTAAAGGAGTAAGAGCAGCATATAATTCAGTAAAGGACAAAGGGATTGATCAAGAACGGGAGCCACCACAACCACACATTCCCCTCCCCCCCCCCCCCCCCCCCCAACAAAACTTTACAAAGAGAGGCAGAGAGAATACCAGGTATTAAGATCTATCAGACTATTGTCAATTGTGGGGCAAACGCTAGAATCCATCATAGCTAAGCACTTTGCAAATAGTAGTAAGTCAGCATGGATTTATGAAAGGGTAACCATGCCTGACAAATCTACTGCAGTCATGCAGGGCCTTGATGAGACCACACCTGGACTATTTTTTGCAGTTTTTGTTAGCTTATCTGAAGAAGGATGCTCTTACTGCAGAGGGCTTGGAGCAAAGGTTTACCAAACTGATTCCTACAATGACAGGACTGACATGAGAGGTCAGGGTTGTGTTTTGGAGCTCAGAAGAATGAGGGAGTATCTCTCAGAATTCTATAAAATTCTAACAGGACATTGTAACAATGTAAGAAGGATGTTCTCAGTGGTGAAGGACTCCAGGGCCCACAGATGAAGATAAATTTCTTAAAGTGCTGTGATCCTGTGGAATTTGCTACCACAGAGCATTGTCTGATTTCAAGGAGTTGGATGTAGCACTTTGGAAAAAGAAGGAATAGGCTGTTTATTTCTATGATCAGACATGATCATAATGATGGAGCAGGTTCGGAGGCCTAAATTCTGCTCCTGTTATCTATGTTTCTGTCAGAAGAGAGTCATCAAAAACTGAGTGGGAACACCACATAACTTTCCCTTGAAATTAAAAATGCATTCAGTTAACTAAAATATGACAATTTTCATTTTGATCAACATCTTCCAGAATTGAATGCCAGTCATGGAAGGCTGAGATGAATGAGGGGTTTGACGTTTTGAGGTTAGCTGGGCATATGCAAGGCCAGAACAGTAGTAAAGTTATTGTCTTTACCTGTTGATCCTCTGTATCTGCGCTAATCTGTATTCTGTTGATGACTGCCTGTGCATCGTTCTGCATTCCTCTTAACACTTCTTCCTGAAAGAAACTCTTGTGTCTCACTTGAGCTGGAAATCAAGCCCCACTATCCTTGGAATTACCAAAGTTAACTAGGCTTTCCAATTGCTTGAACCAACAACTGTGTAGGCAGTACTTGGAATGAATGTCAGGTATCTTTTTAAAACAAAAACTTCAGTAACCCTTCCACAGTACTTGACCTTTAAACTAGTTCCTTTTCCATTACTGTCCAAATCAAAAATTAAAAGTGGCCTTTACAAACGTTTGCCAATTTCCATGTTTACTCTATATCAGCAACTATCTTTTTTACTGCACCTTTGAAACATCTTCATTACTTTTACGTTAAATGCAGGGAGCTTAGGTAGTGCTTGATGATCCTTAGGCACTTGCTGAGAGTGGGTTTGTGCAAATGTAATTCAATCTAATGAGGAATTTTTGTCTGTGTACACACCTGAATGTTTTTTCAATGAGGGTTTAATGGAATAAATGACTATGACTTTATAAATTTCCAGGTGCAAATGATGTTGTCACCATAAATAGATGGGGAATGGAGATTGAGTATACTATGCACACAGCTGACTGAACATTACACTTGTGTTGACTGCAAAGAAGAATATAATACTGGTTCTAAAAACATTTTTCAAACAAGAACCATTTTGTGGTTTACCCTCCTGTCTTTGCCCCTCCGCTTCAGTTTTGGAAGACTATTCACCCCTTAATTTGCATCACTTTTGAGGCTATTTATATCTTCAGCCAATGCTAAACAAGCACACTTCTAATCATGTTTCATAGGACAGTTATTTGGAGTTAGTATGTTTGCAAATTTTTATCTTCCCTAGACTTGACACTTATGGTTGAAATGTAGAATCTTTTAGAGGCTGTGTAACTAAAATACTACAGTGGATACATTTAGTCACTGACTTATCAGAAATCTTTTGTATCAGTCCTCTGTATCAACTTGGCAAGAGGCATTATTTATCCTGATGAGTCAATAATTTGTGAATGATAATAGAGCCTCCAAGTACCTTTTTTTTTAATAAGGATTGTGCTGTGAAATAGCTAATTGATATATTTTGCTCCTGTGAAGCATTTTGGGGCATTGGAGTACACGAAAGGCAGTATATAAATACAATACAATTCATTGTAAAACTTGGTGCAGAAGGGAAAAAAATGCTGAAATACTGACAAGTCAGTCAGTGTCCTTTAAAGAAGTTTCAATTGATAACCTGTAATCTAAACTGGGGAAACATAGAGCTTTTAAGTGAGTACAGAGGCAGCAAATGGACAATGATGCAAAGCAAAAGACTATTATGATTGGACGGTTATACTGCACAGTGCAACTGTTCCATGCCAACCAAGTTTCCCAAACTAAAGTAGTCCCATTGCCTGCATTTTGCCCATATCCCACCAGACCTTTCCTATTCGTGTACCTGTCCAAATGTTTTACATGTCGTAACTGTACCTGCATCCACCACTTCCTATGACCGTTCGTTCCGCATATGAAGTTGCCCCTCCCATCTCTTTTTTTTTAAGTCTTTCTCCTCTCACCTTAAAAATATGTGCTCTAGTTTTAGATTGCGGTACCCAGGGGAAAAGATCTTTGCTATTCATCTTATCTATGCCCCTCAATTTTATAAACCTCCTAAGTTCACCCCTCAATCTCCTACGCTCCAGCTTTTCCTTATAACTCAAACTCTCCAGTACAGGTCAAGAGATGCAAGGGAGATCTGGAGGAGTTATATAAGGAAGACATACAGAAAACACTTGACATGTGGCATCCTCAGTGTGAAGAAACAGAGAATGGAAGGATGTAGTCACTTCTTTATTGAGAAGACCAAATTCAGATTTGGTAACCCCTTTATTAAAGGTCAGTTTTCTGTCTGTGATTCTGGGACTTAATTCTCTGAGCAATGCTCATCTTGGCTCCAGCCTCCCAATACTGTTTCAGTGAAGCTCAGCAGAGGTTTGGGAAACACTTCTTGGTTAGGCCCTTAAGAGCTTTTTGGACTCATTTTTATGTCATAACATCTGACCTACATCTCCCCTCTCTTCAAAGGCAACAAAGATGTAAATGATTAAGAAGTTACTGCTTATTTCCAGCAAAAAACTTGAAATTCAAATCTTTCATTGAAGCTGAATATGTAATATTCCTTTGTGTGAAACTTGTGCAACCAAGTAGTCTACAGAAATGCATGTAAATTCAAGTTGAAACATTTGAATATGGCAAGCTCCCTGTTTGAAATCAAGATTAGAGTAGTGCTGGAAAGGCACAGAAGGCAGCATCTGAGGAGCAGGAAAATTGACATTTCAGGCAGGAGCCCACAAACAGGCCTTCTGGATGATAGTTCTAGAGTAGGATAAAGCAAGAAAGGGAGCTTTATGACAAATTTCAGCTTGATACAAGAGCTTCACACCTGAATGTGAGAAGTAGAGAACAAATGAAAATAAGAGGGTGAAGAGTGAGCATGAGAATATATTGGTTTGTAATCAAAGGAATTTAAAGACCTTGTTAACAGTAAAGGGGATGTCAGAAGTGGTACGGCTTGTTTGGGATCTAAGTGGAGGTGTAATAGTGGAAAGAGAGGCTGACATACAAAGAGTTTCTTTGTTAATATTTACTAAAGCAGAGCCCATTTCTAAAGATATAGTGCATGTGATTGTCAGGATACAGGATGTAATAAAATTAGATGGAGGATATACTTAAGGCTAGCAGGCACTGGATAAGTCACCTGGTCCCAATGGATATATTTTAAGATACTGAGGAAGGCAGTGGCATATTGGCAATGTTGCTGAGCTCATAATCAAGATTGTGCAGTAATTGACTTAGCACATAAAGGACTATTGGGCAATGCAGTTACTGTGCATCAGAACTTTCAACAAGCATCTCGTGAAGTAGTATGTGTTGGCAAAATTGAAGACCATTGACTTAAAAGGGGCAGCACTAGCATTGACTAAGAACGAGAAAAGGACAGTAGTATTAACAAGATAGAGTATGCTCAACTTTTATTAAATGCTAGTTCAGTGGCAATTGGAGTTCTGTGTCCAATCTAAATACCACACATTTGGAAAGATATGTGGAGGCTTTGGACAGTCTACAGAAACTGTTTCATAAAAGGGTTCCGCATATGAATTACTGTACTGTGGGTGAACTGGAGACTCTGTGAAGTTGGTCTTCTTTCAGAGAAGACTACTTTGAATTCTTATCAAAGTCAAAGGTATACAGCATAGAAACAGGCCTTCGAGCCCAGCATGTCTCTGCTGACCACAAACACCAAACATTACCAATCCCATTTACCAGAATTTCGTCCATAGGTTGACCTAGCTCACCCAGGTGTTTTTTTAAATGTTCCAAGAGAATCTGCCTCCGCCATCCTCTTGGACAGCACAATGCATATTTCTACCACCTTCTGGGTGAATTTTGTTTCCCCAGGAATCCTGTAAACTACCTGCTCCTTACCTTTTAAAATTATGCTCTCTGGTCTTAGACATTTTTGCTGTGAGGAAATAATTCCTGTGATCTACTCTTTCTATACTTCACATGATTGTTTAAAATGCTGAAGAGTTTGATAAAGTAAATAATGACATAGTTTCTATTAATCAAATGGTTGCTTATTATATCATCAGAACACATTCAAAATGATTGCAAAAGAACAGTTTTGTGGCCAGCAGCGAAAAAGCAGAATGGCGTTGTTTCCCTGGTGCCAGGATCAAGGATGTCTCAGAGGGTGCAGAATGTTCTCAATGGGGAAGAGGGTCCAGCAGGAGGTCATTGTCCACATTGGAACTAACGACATTGGAAGGGAAAAGGTTGAGCTTCTAAAGGGAGATTAGAGAGTTAGGCAGGAATTTAAAAAGGAGGTCCTCGAGGGTAGTGATATCTGGATTACTCCCAGTGCTACAAGCTAGTGAGGGCAGGAATAAGAGGATAGAGCAGATGAATGCATGGCTGAGGAGCTGGTATATGGGAGAAGGATTCACAGTTTTGGATCATTGGAAGCTCTTTTGGGGTAGAAGTGACCTGTCCAAGAAGGACTGATTGCACCTAAATTGACAGGGAAATTTGCTAGAACTGCTTGGGAGGATTTAAACTCGTAAGGTGGGGGGCGGTGGGACCCAAGGAGATACTGAGGAAAGAGATCAATCTGAGACAGGTACAGCTGAGAACAGAAGTGAATTAAACAGTCAGGACAGGCAGGGACAAGATAGGACTAATAAATTAAACTGCATTTATTTCAATGCAAGGGGCCTAACAGGGAAGGCAGATGAACTCAGGGCATGGTTAGGAACATGGGACTGGGATATCATAGCAATTACAGAAACATGGCTCAGGGATGGGCAGGACTGGCAGCTTAATGTTCCAGGATACAAATGCTACAGGAAGGATAGAAAGGGAGGCAAGAGAGTGACAGTTTTGATATGGGATAGATTACAGCTGTGCTGAGGGAGGATATTCCCGGAAATACATCCAGGGAAGTTATTTGGGTGGAACTGAGGAATAAGAAAGAGATGATCACCTTATTGGGATTGTATAATAGACCCCGCCCCCCCCCCCCCCCCCCCCAAATAGCCTGAGGGAAATAGAGAAACAAACTTGTAAGGAGATCTCAGCTATCTGTAAGAATAATAGGGTAGTTATGGTAGGAGATTTTAACTTTCCAAACATCGACTGCCATAACTACCCTAGTAGTTATGGGACTGCCATAGTGTTAAAGGTTTAGATGGAGAGGAATTCCTTAAGTGTGTACAAGACAATTTTCTGATTCCGTATGTGGATGTACCTACTAGAGAAGGTGCAAAACTTGACCTACTCTTGGGAAATAAGGCAGGGCAGGTGACTGAGGTGTCATTGGGGGAGCACTTTGGGGCCAGCGACCATAATTCTATTAGTTTTAAAATAGTGATGGAAAAGGATAGACCAGATCTAAAAGTTGACATTCTAAATTGGAGCAAGGCCAATTTTGACGGTATTAGGCAAGAACCTTTGAAAGCTGATTGAAGGCAGATGTTCGCAAGTAAAGGGACGGCTGGAAAATGGGAAGCCTTCAGAAATGAAATAACAAGAATCCAGAGAAAGTATATTCCTGTTGGGTGAAAGGGAAGGCTGGTAGGTATAGTGAATGCTGGATGACGAAAGAAATTGAGGGTTTGGTTAAGAAAAAGAAGGAAGCATATGGCAGGTATAGACAGGATAGATCGAGTGAATCCTTAGAGGAGAAAGGAGGTAGGAGTATACTAAAGAAGGTAATCAGGAGAGCAAAAAGGGGACATGAGATAGCTTTGGCAAATAGAATTAAGGAGAATCCAAAGGGTTTTTACAAATATATTAAGAACAAAAGGGTAACTAGGGAGAGAATAGGGTCCCTCAAAGATCAGCAAGGCGGCCTTTGTGTGGAGCCACAGAAAATGGGGGAGATACTAAATGAATATTTTGCATCAGTATTTACAGTTGTCAAGGAGATGGAAGATAAAGACTGTAGGGAAATAGATGGTGGCATCTTACAAAATGTCCAGATTAGAGGAGGAAGTGCTGGATGACTTGAAATGGGTAAAAGTGGATAAATCCCCAGGACCTGATCAGGTGTACCTGAGAACTTTGTGGGAAGCTAGAGAAGTGATTGCTGGGCCTCTTGCTGAAATATTTGTATTGTCGATAGTCACAGGTGAGATGCCAGAAGACTGGAGGTTGGCAAACATGGTGCCACTGTATAAGAAGGGCGGTAAAGACAAGTCAGGGAACTATAGACCAGTGAGCCTGACCTCCGTGTTGGGCAAGTTGTTGGAGGGAATCCTGAGGGACAGGATGTACATGCATTTGGAAAGGCAAGGACTGATTAGGGATAGTCAACATGGCTTTGTGCATGGGAAATCTAGGAGAAAGTGAGGACTGCAGATGCTGGAGATCAGAGCTGAAAATGTTGCTGGAAAAGCGCAGCAGGTCAGGCAGCATCCAAGAAGCAGTAGAATCGACATTTCTGGCATGAGCCCATCTTCAGGGGCTTTTCCAGTAACACATTTTCAGCATGGGAAATCATGTCTCTCAAACTTGCTTGAGTTTTTTGAAGAAGTAACAAAGAAGATTGAGGGCAGTGCAGTAGATGTGATCTATATGGACTTCAGTAAGGCATTCGACAAGGTTCCCCATGGGAGACTGATTAGCAAGGTTAGGTCTCATGGAATAAAGGGAGAACTAGCCATTTGGATACAGAACTGGCTCAAACGTAGAAGACAGAGGGTGGTGGTGGAGGGTTGTTTTTCAGACTGGTGGCCAGTGGAGTGCCACAAGGATCAGTGCTGGGCCCTCTACTTTTCGTCATTTACATGAATGATTTGGATCCAAGCATAAGAGGTAAGTTAGTAAGTTTGCAGATGACACCAAAATTGGAGGTGTAGTGGACAGCGAAGAGGGTTACCTCAGATTACAACAGGATCTGGACCAGATGGGCCAATGGGCTGAGAAATGGCAGATAGAGTTTAATTCAGATAAATGCGAGGTGCTGCATTTTGGGAAAGCAAATCTTAGCAGGACTTATACACTTAATGGTAAGGTCCTAGGGAATGTGGCTGAGCAAAGAGACGTTGGAGTGGAGGTTCATAGCTCCTTGAAAGTGGAGTCGCAGGTAGATAGGATAGTGAAGAAGGCGTTTGTTATGCTTTCCTTTATTGGTCAGAGTATTGAGTACAGGAGTTGGGAGGTCATGTTGCGGCTATACAGGACATTGGTTAGGCCACTGTTGGAATATTGCGTGCAATTCTGGCCTTCCTATCTGAAAGATGGTGTGAAATTTGAAAGGGTTCAGAAACGATTTATAAGGATGTTGCCAATGTTGGACAAGTTGAGCTACAGGGAGAGGCTGAACAAGCTGGGGCTGTTTTGCCTGGAGCGTCGGAGGCTGAGGGGTGATCTTATAGATGTTTACAAAATTGAGGGGCATGGATAGGATAAATAGACAAAGTCCTTTCCCTGGGGTCGGGGAGTCCAGAACTAGAGGGCATAGGTTTAGGGTGAGGGGGGAAAAGATATAAAAGAGACCTACGGGGCAACATTTACTCAGAAGGTGGTACGTGTATGGAATGAGCTGCCAGAAGAAGTGGTGGAGACTGGTACAATTGCAATATTTAAGAGGTATTTGTATGGGTATATGAATAGGAAGGGTTTGGAGGGATATGGGCCAGGTGCTGGCAGGTGGGACTAGATTGGGTTGGGATATCTGGTTGGCATGGACGGGTTGGACTGAAGGGTCTATTTCCATGCTGTACAACTCTGACACTATAACCAGGGGCAAAAGGAGCAAAAGCTTCTTTAAGGCATTGGTTTGAAACTTCCAATAGGAAGGTGGATACTGAGTCATTACTAGCCTCCAAAAGTGAATGGAATAAAGTGTTTATTTATTTATTTTTTTGAAGTGGAGGATAAATTGCAAACTAGTGGGAAGGTGTGGTGTTTATTGAATTACTCTTGATGATTGCACAGACCAAATGAGATGAATTGCCTCTTATTGTCCCTAACTATTTACTATACAGGTGGAGTTTGTTTTTATGTATCAAAACAAAACAAAACTAAAGGTGCTGGAATTCTGAAACAAGAAGTGCTGGAGAAACTCTGATCTGGCAAGATCTATTGAGAGAAAAAAAGGGTTAATGTTTCAAGTCCAGTGACCCTTCAACAGAACTGAAAATTCCTGGCAAAGGGTGGTTCTTTAGTTGATGTGGGGAGGCAGATAGTGAGTAATGTACATTGAGGCATTGCCCAGAGAGATGAGAGAAAAGCTAAGAAATCATAGGTGATGCTGATAAGCCAAGAGAAATGCTGGGTGAGATGGATGGCTAATGACAAGTGTAAATGCTCAATGTGGTCTACTGTACACTAGGGAGATGAAACGGAAACTGGGTGGCCTCTTTGTTGAACACCCCCACTCCCACTTTTCATTCACCTATCAGTTCAACATAACACTGAGGTCCTACGCTAACATATTTCTGTCTCAGGCCTGTGGCAATGCTCCAGCAGGGATCAACACAAGGCAGAGGAACAATACGTCATCATCTACCTGGGTATCTTACAACTGTCAGGACTCAATTGAATTTATCAGTTTCAGAACGTGAGCACCCTCCTCCATCTTCGTTACCTACCCCCTGCACCCCATATCCTACTTTGTATGGGTTTCTCCCAATGCAGCCAAGTTATTTTCAACCATTTGCTCTTCGTATTGGAACTTCACCCAGCATTTATCTCTCCGCTTATCATCAGCAATCTCTTAATTGTCTAACTTTTGTCTGTCTCTCTATTCCTGTCCCTACATTCTCTATGTACCATTGCACACCTGCCTCTTCTCTGTCATAAATACCACCTTTTCCCAGCTATTTTCAGTTCTAATGAAGGGGCACTGGACTCGAAACATTAACTCTGTTTCTCTCTACAGATGCAGAAAGAGTTGCTGAATTACTGTAGGCCTTTGTTTTTGTTTTTATACATGATGCTATTGTTGCTGTACATCCAATGGTCCTTGTCATTATTTATGACTTGAATACTATGAAGCATCATCGTATTCTTTAGAAGTCTAACTTTGTGTTCCCATTTTCAAGGGCATGTACATGTTAAGCTATAGCTACCAAACAGGTCCTTATTTTCTTAATGAAACAGACTTGTCCACCAGAAAGACGCCAATGCTACTGCACAACTGTCTTTCCCCTGGTCCTCTTTAGAAGTTGAATGTCAAGTTTTCAGGTAAGCAATTGAACAGAGACTTTATCTGCCTACTCAAATGGATTTAACCTCTCCTGAAGAGGAGCAAGAACATTTTAATGTCTAGGCTAATAGTAATCTTTAACCAACACACCTAAGCAGATTAGCTGCCCATTTGTCTTATTCACCTGAGGTGACCAACTCTGAAAAATATAAGGGACACTTTTTTTTCCATGGAGAATACTGCGGCGTCTTGAGAATCGGAGGGCTGGTTGGGCGAGATGGGAAGCATCAGCTATGCAATTTGTCAAGATTCAGGTGCTGTTATCTATAGATACACACAGGACAGCCCCAAACTCTCACCATGGACCTGCACAAGAACAAAATCTGGTGAGGTAGAAAACATCAGGAACAAACACAATCCTGACCTGGGATGAAATACTAAATTACAGAATGGTTGGTTGACCTGCAGTTTGTTGAACTTGACTGTGAACATATGCCTACATTGTCATTGTACTTGAAAATTCATTCATTATGATCTGTGAAATGCTGAAGAAAATACTGATTTGTGAAAGATGCATTTCTACAAGCAAGTTCTTTCTTTTGCCTCATGTGCCAAACAACTTGGACATCAAATAGCAGCTACATCCCAAAAGTTGTTGGGCTCCTCTATTCAATTAGGTTTAAAAAGGGCAACATAATTTTTTAACCACAGCAACTTGCAGCTTTGCAGCTGACATTTCACTTTCTGGCAAGGCTTTGTCTTATTATCTCATCTGTCTAGCTTTATCCAAATGATTCTATTACAAAGCTGAAGAAAATAACCCATGATCCCTGGCCACAAATGAGTTTTTAATGTGCTGTGATGGAAATAGTTTATCGACCATCCTTTAGTCCAGTCAATCAGCTGTTAAAGCATTACTTGGCAGTGAAATTAATTGGGTCATTATTACATGTATTGCACAGCTAGCAGTAGATTAAGCCGCCAGTACAAGCATCGCTTAACAGTATGAATATAAGATAGTATTTTGAGCCTTTGTTTTTGTAATGCAGTTTGGGAGGCATGGTGCAGTGGATTAGATGTTAGCATTTCACTTAATCTCCTTCAAATCTCAACCAGATGTGATGGAAGACTCTTTTGTTTGGCAATGACAATTGTGTAGTTCATTTTACCAAGTCTGAACCAAATTTATGGGCTGTATCATTAATAAGAATCAGGGACTGGCCATTTAGTACTTAAGACAAATCACTTTTCTTGGAGGATTGCAAGTCTTTGACTATATTCAGAACTGTTTACTGTATTCAGAAATTGAGACATTGGGCTGTCGCACAGAGTTGAAGTTGAGACAGAAGGTGAACTGTGATCATGTTGAATGGTGGAGCAAGTTTGAAAGGCTGAGTGAGCCTCGTTCAGATCCTAATTCTTACATGAAAACTAAATTGTAAACTTCCATGAGTAAAGATGGATGGTATTGAATAGCTGGTGAGGGAAGATACCAGTCATATTGATTGTAGATATTGTTTTGAAATGTTTCTTGGATATGTATTACTGAAGCAGAGTTCAGAACTTTTTAATCTGTTTATAAAATCATAACATACTTTCCGGAATGCTTTACCATGCTTAACACAATAATTGTCATGACTTGAGCATGATGTCATCCACTCACAAATCAACTTTTTTTTCCATTATTCATTCACAGGATAAGGGTATCGCTGACTAGGCAGCATTTATTACTCATCCCTAACTGCACAAAGAGCAGTTCAGGGTCAACCACATTGCTGTGGGTCAGGAGTCATGGATAGGCCAGAATAGGTAAGGACGGCAGTTTCCTCCCCTAAAGGACATCAGTGATCCAGATGGGTTTTTCTGACAATGGATTCATGGTCATTATTAGATACTTAATTCCAGATATTTATTGAATTCAAATTCCACCATCTGCCATGGCGGGATTCGAACCTGGGTCCCCACAGCGTTATCTGGATCTCTGAATTAAATGTGTATTATGCATATGGAAAGTGTATAACACTATTGTGATAGAGCAACATAATTACTTTGGAAGCAAGCTCCAAAAAATGTATTCTCAATCCAGACACTTGGAATTCCTTGGCCACTGTCATGATGTTAACAGGTGTAAGCATCCTTGAATTTGCTGTGTTGCTTGGACCTTTTGTATTCAGTTGATTAGAAAACACAAGCCTATTGGATGCTACTTTTTAGACTAGATTTTACATTAACAATTCAGTTTACTCCATTCATGACTTTGACTTGTGTTTCCATAGATGCTAACTACCTTCTGCTGTTGTGACATTCATGTGAGAATTTAGATCATAAAACACTCCAGATAGGGAGGGACTTCAAGTGAATTCTAGTGCCTCTGTCAAAACCCAGAGGGTCACTGAATAAAAATTAGGAGTGTGAACCTGTGCTTTACTGACCTCCTTTAGCCTAATGTATCTGAACTCTATTGTTGACTTTGTATTAAAGGATAAGAGCTCATTTTGAATGTTTGCTTCAAAGTTAGCTGAACTAAGAGCAGAAGCTGAGGAGGAAAGTTACTGCTGACCTCAATGCATCCAGCGCTTTTTCATCTAAGTTTTCCAAGCTGGTGTTTTTAAAAAGTGTCAAACCCACCTATTTCAAAAGGTTGGATTTCATTGGAAAATGCTTCTGATTATGATCTGCTGGAAGTGGCAGAAAAGGAAACTTATGCAGCGAGATGCCATCTGCAGACACATTCCCCACCCCTCCTTGTCAGCATTCCACAGGGACCATTTCTTTTGGGTCACCCTGGTCACTTCTCCACTGCCAGCACTACAAGCCTCCAAGGCATCTTGCAAAAGGCACAACATTTGCCTATTTGCTTCCTCCTGTCTCACTATTCTGGGCCTGTGATACACCTTTTCAGGTTTACCTGCACTTCAGTTCTGAAGAAGGGTCAGTGTACTTGAGATGTTAAATGTTTTTCTCTCCAATAATACACCACATTTGCTAAGTTTCTCTACTTAGTTTTTGTTTCTGAACTCCAGCATCTACAGTTCTTTGATTTAGTTGAGCGAGTAATGCAATTTGCTTAAATGTATGCGGAGCTTAACAATAATTTCACAGATTTGATTTCAAATAGTTGGTTAAGAATAATTAGCAAGTTATAATTCTGTAAATGATAGCCACTTAAATTTTAATTTTGATTAATGTTTCCGATAACAGGTTCTTAATTTGGCATGTGTTAATTCTCTCATTTACAGAATATCTGGAGGTCATGTTGTGGCTCTATGGGACATTGGTTAGGCCACTTTTGGAATATTGCGTTCAATTTTGGTCTCCTTCTTATCAGAAAGCTGTTGTGAAACTTGAAAGGGTTCAGTAAGGATTTACAAGGATGTTGCCAGGGTTGGAGGATTTGAGCTATTGGGAGCAGTTGAATAGGCTGGGGCTGTTTTCCCTGGAGCATCGGAGGCTGAGGGGTGACCTTATCGAGGTTTATAAAATCATGAGGGGCATGGAGAGGGTAAACAGACAAGGTCTTTTCCCTGGGGTGGGGGAGTCCAGAACTCGAGGGCCTAGGTTTAGGGTGAGAGGGGAAAGATATAAAAAAAACCTAAGGGGCAACTTTTTCACGCAGAGGATGGTATGTGTATGGAATGAGCTGCCAGAGGAAGTGGAGGCAGCTAGTACAATTACAACACTCAAAAGGCATCCGGATGGGTATTTTGAATAGGAAGGGTTAAGAGGGATATGGGCCTGGCAAGTGGAACTAAATTAGTTTGGGGATATCTGGTCAGCATGAATGAGTTGGACTGAAGGGCCTGTTTCTGTGCTGTACATCTGTATGACTCTAAGTGGGTCTTCAAATATATCGCAAGCCTGTCTTCTCATGTGGCCATCAGATTATGGAAATTTGGCAATTAAATAGGAGTAACCTATTATGGACTCTGAACTGTGTGCTTGAAACATTGAACATGTTTCAAGGCTAGGTTTCAGTGCATTGCCCCTTTGTAACCATTGCAACAAAAAAACCCATAACCATAATCTGTTCAAGTGGGACTGTCAAAGCTTTACTTTATGGAAAAAATAACTTTTATTGAGAATTTTTCAAGCTCTTGGAACGTCCGTTTTATAGCTCATGAGACACTTCTGATGTTAAAATGTCGAAGAGACAGTAGATAATTTATATGTAACGAAGTTTCACTAATGTTAATAACCAGATTATTTGTTCGTAATGTCAAGAGAGGGATACATATTGATCCCAAAGCAACAGTGCTGTGGCACGTTTCATTCTATTTGTGGGCTACTTGCATGTTTTTCATGGAGCTTTAAGAACCCCATAAAACCTTATATTCTTAAGCTCTGCGATCTGTTCCAACCCACAAACCCCAAATTTGATTACCTCCAATTCTACTATTGTTTTCATCTCTAATTTTAATGATTGCTACGCCTTCAGTTGCTTGGGCCAGAAACATTGCAGTACCTTCCCTTACCTCTCCATGTTTCATATCTCATGACATTCCTTAAAGTCTGTCTGTCTGACTCATTATGGGCTCTGTGTCATGTTTTGTTTTACACTGTTGTGAAGGATCTTGATGTCTTTTTAGATAAATTTTTTAAAAGTGGACATTTTGAAGCACTTGATTTTGCAATCGCAAGGACATTTTGCAGGAATGCTAATTTAAGGGGAAAACCAACATTTACACTGAGAGCAGAGTGCTGATTGGTTGGCCTGATTAAGAATTGGCAATCTGCCACTCCGGAAATATTGATGAGGCAAGGGCTCTCAGTTCACTTAAAAAAACTGCTAGAAGCAAAACTGAGAGAAGACATCGAAGTTGATATTTTCGGGTCAAGGAAGCTAAATGACAAATTTGTTTCTGCCTGTAGCATATAGTTTGCTAGAAATCCATGTCTTGAATTAAATCCATTAAAAATGGTCAAGACTGAAATTAGCTTTTCTTTGGAGTGTTTTTGATACAGCTGGTAATGTACATGTCCCCCAGTTGCAGAAATCTCTGGTCATTTTGCCAATCAATTGCCTCCTTCTTGAGGACATCTTTGTCACTCAAGAACTGTCATTTTCCACATTCTACATTGCTTTGACATAGATAAGCTGTTCCTCCTCATCCTTCTTGATCTGTCTGAATCCTTTGGCAGAGTTGATGACACCAGCCATCTCCAGTGCTCCTCTGTTGTCGAGGTGAGTGGATCTGCAATTACATATCACACTCAATTGCCTCTCCTTTGCTCCTTCAGTATTACACATGAATGCTCTCCCTAGTTTCTGTCCTTGAGTTCCCTCTTATTTCTCATCATCAAGGTGTCCCTCAGTAACATGATTGAAAAGCCCCACTTTGCCGTTCAGGTTTAGTCCAACTGCAACCAGATTATACTGTACCATCATCTCTGGCTCCTTCATTGTTGCTGATCTGTCGGATGGCTTATCTAACACTAGTTCTGGCAAAACCTAAATTTTCTCCAATTGAATTTTGGGAAAACTGAAACCATTAGATTTGGTCTCTGTTACAAACTTTGTTCTTGAGCTATTGCTTGCAGTTCTCTCTTTGGCAACTTTGAAGCTGAACAAGATTGTTCACAACCTTGGTGTCAGTCACAAATCTGTGACACTATCCAGACTGTTTATTTGCATTTGTATTATCACCCAACTCCAACTCTGCCTTGCTCACCTGATACTGAAGCCCTCAATCAGATGTGTTAAATTTTAAGCTTGACTATTCAAATGCAATCCTGGTCGACCTCTGTCATTCTACTTTCCGTAAACTTGAGGTCATCCAAAACTCTCCCATTTCCTCACTTTAACCAGATGTTGTTAATTCTTCAACATGCACAATATTTACTCCGTGTAGGTAATGTCTTGACTTTGAAATTCTCATTCTTCTTTACAAATTCTTCCACAACATCAGACCTCAAAAACTCTTCCACCCCCACCACCCTTTGGAACTCTATGCTTGTTTGTCTCTGACCTGTTTTGTAAAACTGATTTTGATCATTCTACTATTTGGAGGATGTGCTTTCCGTAACATGGCCCTAAACAGTTGAATCCCCTCTCTCTGAATTACTCCACCTCTGGTGCTTTCTCTTCCTTTCTTTTTAAGTTGCTCCTTCAACTGCATTCAATTACATTTTTCATTATCTAGCTAAATATCAGCTTAGGTAGTTTGGTGTCAGATTTTACTTAATACATTTAAATGAATCATATTGGGTTTTTAAAACATTTTATTCCATTAAAGGTACTATATAAATAGAAATGATTGTCTGTCCTCTGGAATTGATTAGCATCTTGCATTATAGATTGCCAAGGGTCTGATGACAAACATCAGGTTCAGTGTACCTAACTGCAGTCAGGCTAAACGTTGTCACTTCCCATGCGTCCAAATCAAGGGACTGGATTATTTCACTTAAACATAATATTGCCAAGCATATGCACTAGCAAAGCTGTTCTTGTAATCATTGCAACCTAATGTTGTTGGATTCATCTTGACCTCCAAAGGCATGGTAAATTTTGAAAGCTATGGCCTGACAATTCTTTTATGGTTTTATAGTTTGTGTGCTCTAAACCTGTAATGTTTACTCCACTCTTTCCATCAATAGTAGGACTGCCTCTTATTAAAGCTTAAATTATCTCTTCATGTGATGGATATGATGAAGAATTACTTTTCTATTAATGCCTTGTTAATTTTTTAAAAACTATTTTGGAGTAACTAGTGAGAATGGCTCAGTGCCAGGGACCTGGGTTCGATTTCAGCCTTGGGTGAATGTCTGTGTGGAGTTTGCATTCTGTGTCTGCTTTCCCCTGAGTGCTTCGGTTTCCCCTCGCAGTTCAAAGCTTGTGCAGTTTGTATAGATTGGCCATGGTAAATTGACCTGTAGTGTCCAGGGATGTGCGGGTTGGTTTGGTTAGCCATGGTAAACGCATGGTTACATGGATTGTGTGGTGGACTGGGTCTAGGTGGGATGCTCTTGAATGGGTACAGATTCAATGGGCCAAATGTCCTCTTTCCGTACTGTAGGAATTCTGTGATAATACAAAAAATGTGGTTTAAAGCAAAACTTGTAAGGAATGCTATGTCAAAGATTGTCAGGCTTTTTGACGAGTGAAACATGGAACTGATGCATTAAATTTTCATCCTTATTGAAAGACTGATTTACTTTAAATGTATGCAGTCAGTACAGCAAGTTTCTCACTTGAATATTGTCTTTGTGTGGAAGAATGTTAATGCATTGATTGCAAGTTGAACTTCTTCGTGCAGAATCTTGCTATGAATAGTTGCCGTGTCATTGTGACAAATCTGTGTCACATGTTTTGTCTAATTTCATGAACTTGTCTAAGATTTTACTCTTTTGAAATATAAAAATGGCACCAGTATAACTAATCTAATCAAACTGAATTAGATTATTGTACTATCTGGTAAATATCTTGGTTTTTTTTTGATATCCACATATCATGAACTACAAAATGAATAGTTTAAAGATCTTGCTAAACTGGCTTTGAGAGATTCTAAATAAACCTTCCCTGTCTTTGATTTGATGTGCAGGTACAGTAGAAATATATTCTAATTAAAATGCTTTCAGTACCCAATGTATACTTAAGAATTGATGATGCCACTGAGTCATGCCATGCCACTGTAGGGTAATTCCTGAATTCATTTTCATCCCTAAATGTGTTCAGCCCCACCACCACCACAAAGTACGTTTGAATGAAATAGGTCAACTGTTTGGTTGCATAGTGGAGGATGCCATAAGACTGGTCTGAGTTGAAGATCAGTGTCTCAGGAGGGAAAAATTGATTAGCTTTCTCGAATATAAAAACCTCATTTCCAGGTCAGGGATAGGACGTGAAATTTGTGGTAGGTGTTGTTCACTGAATTTGATTTAAGGATGATTGGGGAACAGGGTTGTTGGGGAAGGGGAGGTGGGGAATGTGTGAAACAAAATTTAATGTCCTCTTTAAACATTTTAGTGGCTTAAAATTGAAGGTAGGAAAATGGCAAGAGAAGGTAAGATTTGTGTGTATGAAGGGTTTGTTTGAAGTCTCAACGCAATATTTCAGTTTGCTTTTGATGGAGAATTTTTTGGATACTTTGGCATGGCCTTACTCTATGAAAATAACAATAGTTAGGGGTGCTGCCTCGGCACAAAGGATCTGGGTTCGTTTCCTGCCTTGATTGATTGTGTCTATTTGCAGCTTCCATGTCCTTTCTGTGCGTGGGTTTCCTCCCACAGTCCAAAGATGTACAGGCTAGGTGGATTAGCTATGGGAAATGTTGGGTTACGGGAATGGGGGCTGAGTCTGAGTGGGATCTCTTCAGAGGATCAGTGCAGGCTTGATGGGCCAAATGGCGTCTTTGCACATGAGGATTTCAACTCTACTTGCCTTTCCATGGCTTAACCCTTGATCATTTGTGTGTCAAAAAAAAGCGATCTGTCTCTGTTTTGAATAAGTTTAAAGAACCCGCCTGCACTCTTTTCTGGGAAGATAATTCCATACATTAGATCCCTTCCAAGAGAAAACAGTTTTCCTCCTCTGAATAAAAGGAATACTTTTTCTATTCTCAAATGATCTCTATTCTTGTGTCCTCTACTTTTAGTCTTACCCAAAAGTGGAAATGTGCTCCAGGTATCCACTCCATCCATCCCCCTCAAGAAACGTATGCAACCTTTCTTAACGTAACACTTTCATCCTACAAATTAGTTGAGTAAACATTCTCTAAAGAGAATGATAAGTAATGATATCATTTTTCAAATGAAGAGACCAGAACTACACACACTACTCTCATCAATGCCCTGTACAATTGCAATAAAAGTTCCCTAGTTTTGTATTCCATTCCCCTTGGAATGAAAAAAAAATTCAAGTGCCTCCTGAATCATCTACTGTTTAATTTGGTGATCCATGTACCAGGACACAGGTTCTGCAAAGGCCTTCCGTTTAAAGAGTAGACTGTTTCTGTTGTTCCTGCCAAAAGGTCCAAGTTTATATTTACCTACATGACACCCCATTTGCCAAGTTTTGCCCTTTCACTTAACATGTCTATGTGCCTTTGCAGACACTTAACTCTTGACAACTTACTTGACTGATGACACCAAGGTGGACAGTGAAATTTAACTAACACACCTGAGGATTCATAGTCCAAATTATCTTTCTAGATTATAAAAGATTGAGGTCAGAGTACTGAAAGCTTTGGCCCTCCGCCAGTTATAGTTTGCCAATCTCCGAGACCAACTAATCCTACTTCCTGCTAGCTAGCCAATCTATTATCGATGCAAATATTTTGCATATCCTTGGTCCTATTGACTGTTTTGGAGTCTTCCTCTTTCTCGCTCCTTTAGATGCTGCTCATTGCCTGCCTTGGGTAAAAGAGATGTACAGCATGAGAAAAATAACCTTTGGTCCAACTCATCCAGGCCAACCAGATAGCCTAAATAAATCTAGTCCAATTTGCCAGCATTTGGTCCTGATCCTTCGAAACACCCTTTTCTATTCATGTATCCATTCAAGGCTTTTTAAAGTTGTAATTATACCAGCCTCCTCCTCATCCTCTGGCAACTGATTCCATACACATACCATCCTCCGCATGAAAAATTTGTGCCTTAGGTCCTGTTTTAAATCTTTCCCCTCTCACCTTAACCCAATAAATTCTAGTTTTGGAGCTCCCCCCACCCCACGCCAGGGGAAAAACTGTCGATTTACCCTATCCATGTCCCTCACGATTTGATAAATCAGTATAAGGATAGTCTCAGCCTGCCATGCTCCAGGAAAAGTAGCTCTGTCTCATTCAGCCTCTCCCTGTAGTTCAAACCCTCCAACCCAGGCAACATCCTTGTATATCTTTTCTGAACCCTTTCAAGTTTCACAACATCCTCCATATAGTGGGCAGATAAGAATTGCACGCAATATTCCAAAAGTGGCCTAACCAATGTCCTGTACAGCCACAACATGAACTCCCAACTCCTATACTTCATGTATTGACCAATCATGTCAAGTATATCAAATGCCGCCTTCGCTATGCTATCTACCTGGGACTCTACTTTCAAGGAGCTACGAACCTGCACTCCAAGATCTCTGTTCAGCAACACTCCCCAGGACTTTACCATTAAGTGGATAAGTCCTGCTCTGATTTGCCTTTACAAATGCAGCACCTGACATTTAAATTAAACTCCATCTCCTACTTCCCAGCCCAGTAGCACATCTGATCAAGGCTCCGTTGTACTCTAAGATAGCCACCTTGGCTGTCCACTACACCACTAATTTTGGTGTCATCAAACTTACTAGCCATACCTCCCTATGTTCACATCCCTCCTATTTTATTAGAAACAATCTTCCTTGAATAAAGGTTTCTATTTTTAAAACCACTGGGACTTTTCTGGAATCTTGTGAATTTTGGAAGAAAGTAATGAATGTATCTACTATCTCTGTTTGTATCTTTTAAGATTTTAGAATGCAGGCCATCTACTTTAGTAACTTGTTTGACAGTACAATAAAGGATGTGCAGGAGCATGGAGACCTGAGTGTATATGAGCATGTCTCATTAAATGTGGCAAGACTGGCTGTGGGTCTTTTTTAATAAACCATGTACTATTCTCAGCTTCATTTTTAGTGGCATAAAGTAGAAGAGCAAAGGGATTATGCTGAACCTATATTAGGAACTGGTTAAACCCCAGCTGAAGTATTGTGGATATCACACTTTTAGGAAGGATCTGAATGTTTTGAAGGAAGTGCAGAAGAACCTGAATGATTCAATGAATGAAAAGCTTGGTTATTGAAGATAGATTGGAGACTTTACCATGAAGAGCAGAATGCTAACAGGAGATTTGGTCAAGGTTTCAAAATCATGAGGGGGGCTGGACAGAAGAGGTGAGAAATTGTCGCCACTCAGGAGGATTGACAACCAGGACATAAAGATTTAAAATTCTGCAGAAGAATCAAATACATGGTGAGAACAAACTTTTTTTCGCAAGAGCAGTTAGGCTCTGAGGGTGCACTGTGGAGATATGTGATGGTGGTGAGGTTCAGTTGAGGCATTCAAGAACATATTGTTTGCTTTAAACCAGATGTAATCTGCACGGTTTGTGTGGAAAAGTTAAATTAGTACTAGGTCGAAATGCTCAAAGAACCAGTGCAGACTGGACCGGCCAAATGGCAAATTTATACCATTTCTTACAATTTGACATCTTAATTTATTTAGCCATAGCTGATGTATCTTTCTCAAAGAACCTTTCTTTCTCACAGGGCTTGATCTCCTTACAGTCTGCCAATGCAACTTTGCAGTCCTCCATTTTAAACTAGCTTTCCAGTTTATCTTGGCCATCTCTGCCTTCATGCTCAAATTTTTACCTTAAGATTTGAAATACTCGTCTCTTTCAATCTGGGCAAGAAATTCTATTAATTTGTTATTACTGTAACCTAGAGGCTCTCTTTATCATGAGGTCATTGACTAATTGTCTTATTGCACATTACCGAATCCAGGATAGCCTGCTCCCCAGCTGATTGTAGATTACACTGCTCAAAGAAATTATTCTGAAAATACTAGCTCATTTTAGAATTGAAATCTACAACTCTTTCCAGGCTACTTTTGCCAATCTAATTCTCCCAATCCAGATGCTAATTAAAGTCACCCATGCTCATTGTTCTGCCTCTTTGTCTTCCATGTCCCATTTATCTTTTCCTAACTTCTATCCTACAGTATAACTATTAACTTAATTTTGGGGATACGTATAAACAGTGGCACAAATGATGTCCTATTTTCAATTACCCCAACCTAAACTGATACTGCATTTTGATATTTCAATTTAAAGTCAGTCTTAGGCTTCAATACTTCAGTATTCAAGAACTCCTGCAATGCTAAATGAATAGCATTGCTTAGCCACTCTTCTGTAGTTTCCTTTCATGCTGATTTATCAAGACCCTTCAACATTCAGGTCCCAGCATCAGTCACCTTACAATCATGTCTCTGTAATATCTTTCTTTGTTTCTCTTGACTACATCTTCCCTCACTGGGCCCCTTCACTGCTCCCTGTCCCCATCCCATACTATTTTGTTTAAAGTCCTTCTACTGCCCAGGTTATGGATTTGCCTGATAATAAGTCTCCGAATAGCATAGGTATAGGCTTTCCTAATTGTGCAACTCCCACCTTCCTCAGTGCTAATGTCCATGTAACATAAGCCAAAGCCCATTTTGCCCACACTAACCTTTTTTGAGCCAGTATACACGTCTCTCATCTTATTTGGTGCACATTAGTTGTTTCTAGCTCAGGTAATAATTTCAATCATAACTTTCAAAGTTACACTTTTCAATTTAGCCCCGAGCTGCTCATACTACCTCAGCAGAGACTCCATCCTAGTTTTGCCCATGTCACTGATACTCATGTGGACCACAACAACCAGATCCTGCCCTATCCAAGAGGTTTTTTCTCCAGCCTAGAGCAAAAGTCCTGAACCCTGGCACCAGGCAGCAGCTCTTGCTCAGCTACAAAGTATATATATTCCTGACTACACTATTTTCTACTACCAGTACATTCCTTTTTTTAAAATTTCCTCTGTTTGAATAACTCTGTGTACCATTACCGTTGTAGAGTCCCCCACTACCAATATCTTTGGGACTACATACTAAATAAAAACAGAAAGAACTGTGGATGCTGAGTTTTGAGGAAGGGTCAATGGACTTCTTTTCATCGATGCTGGCAGACCTGCTGAGCTTTTCCAGCAATTTGTTTTTTGGGTTTGGGATTATTGTTGACTAGAAAATAAACTGGACCAAGTATATAAATACTGTGACTCTAAGAGCAGGTCAGAGGCTGAGAATTCTGCAGTGAGTTAACCTGCATGTTCCTCAGTGCAGCTGACTGCCCCTTTCGCATGTTCCTGCAGATATTGCTGGCTGTCTTTGAGGCTCTCTGTTTGCGTGTTTTCTGATGCTGCTGACTCCATCTTGTTCTGTCTCTCAGCCCTCTAGATTCTTGTGACTGCTTGTCTCCGGATTCTCCTCTTCCACACTTCTGTGCTGCTGACTGTTTTAGGGTTCTCTGCTTATATATTTTTCTCTACTGCTGGTTATCTGAGGCAGAGGGCATTGGTTACCTTCTTCCGATTACCTCACTTTATGATTCTTTGTGTATGTGACTGGCTTCAATTCTTCCAATTAAATAGTGGAATCCAAAGTAATTGGGGATAGATGGGAATATGGAATTTGGAACTCGAGCAGATCCAGTCATGATCTTAATGGATGCCCAGTCAGACTTGAAGTGCTGAATGGCCAACCTCTTAATTCTTGTGTATGCAAGCAGACATGTCTGATCCTCCAATGTCACCTCTTATATTCATGCCACTTGAGACCTCTGCCTTTGATAGGACTGTTGCATTTGTGACTTGTTCAACTATGCTATACCCATAATGTACCTTGGGTAACAGCTGAAGAAATTGATCTTTTTATGGTAATTGCATGTTATCTGTTTCATAGCTGTACAGCATGTTGCTGAGAACACAACCTGAAGGCCCATCAGCTTGGGTCAGTTTTGTTATCTGATGCATGTTTCACAAGTCAGCCAAATGTGCCGTTTTGGGAACCACTACCTAATCCACTATGTTAAAAGTCATACAACACCAGGTTATAGTCCAACAGGTCTATTTGGCAACACTAGTTTTTGGAGCACTGCTCCTTCATTACCTGATGAAGGAGCAGTGCTCCGAAAGCTAGTGTTTCCAAATAGACCTGTTGGGCTATAACCTGGTGTTGTGACTTTTATTTTAACTTTGTCCACCCCAATCCAACACACTCCTCCACATCATGGCTTAATCCACTGTCAGTGAGGGCATGACTGTGTTCCCCCTGGAGCATGATTGAGAATGTTTATATTGTGGGGCTCACCACAGAGTAAACACTAAAAGATTGCCATTTGGTTTAGAATAATCAAGGATGGTTTTTAATTTTAAACTCTGAGACTGAAGGCTTTTAGGACAGTTTTGGGCAAGACCTGACTGGAGTCAGAACCAAATATAGTTTCTCTTCCAGAAATGAATGTACTACAGCTCAAGCAAAGCTCCATAACCTTTTGTGTAAAAGTTTAGCTTGTTGAACTACCAGACTCCCATGTGATTGCAGAAGGTGCGACATCCGCCCCTCCATCACCTCCCTCTTCACCATCCAACAGCCAAAACATTCTTTACAAGTGAAGCATACCCCCTCCAATCCTGTATATTGTATTTGCTGCCAATGTGGCCAACTCTACACTGGAGAAACCAAATGCAGATTGGGTGACTGCTTTGCCGAACACCACCTGTCTTTGCCTGAGCAGGACCCTGACCTTCCCGTAGCTGGTCACTTTAACACTGCGTCCTGCTTGCATGCCAACATGTCTGTCCTCTATGCTGCGGTGTTCTAGTGATTCATAGCACAAACTGGAGGAACAACACCTTATCTTCGGACTAGCCACTATACAACCTTCTGGACTTAATGTTGAATTCATCACCTTTTAAACTGTGAACAATTCTTTCCCTTTCTTTTAGCTTATCATGTGTTTTTCTCTCCTCTCCTCCCACCCCCACCACTACCACCCGTTCCAGTTACTATCTTTTCAAGTCTGGCAGGAGACAATACATATGGTGTTCACCTTTCACAGCATTGGCTTCCAGTTCCAGAAACTGTTATGTACATGGACCTTGGAGGTCTCTGCAGACGTAAATAAATTAGCAGCACCATTGGTTGAGTTGGTGCATGACAATCCATGAGTATTTGTGGTTGTGTTGCCATACATGTAACTAGGTAATTTTAATAATTACAGTACAAATATAATGGCAATGCTAAGAAGGTTCACATAAAAAAGGATGGTAATGTTTTTTTTCATCAAGGTGCTGAACTTATTCAATAATTTAGCATGGCAAGTCACTTTAAGCAATAATTTTAAATGGACCAAAGAGAAGGGATTCAAGGATAGAACCTGGAGAAATGTCCATGGAATTTACTTTTGTGGATGAATTCCAAGTTTTGTTACCTGGTGTTATTTATTCAAAAGTCCCTTTTCTTATGTGGGTTCTGTCAAAGCCCAAAATGTATGCTCAGCCTATGTCTGGAGGTAAAACTTGAACCTGTATGAGTTCAGACAGAAACGGTCAGCAAAATAGTGGCACTCAACTCCATGCAAGTGCACTGCCAGCACCACTTCAAAATGAAAAACCTGGAATGTTATTTAAGTCAAAGTAAAATACAACAGATGCTGAAAGTATGAAATAACAGCTAAGTGCTGGAGAAACTCAGTAGTTTCTGGCAGCATCTTTGAAGAGGAAAGTAGACAGTGAGGAAGGATATGGCAGGTTACAGCGGGATATAGAGAAGCTGCAGAGCTGGGCAGAAAGGTGGCAAATGGAGTTCAATGTAGCTAAGTGTGAAGTGATTCACTTTGGTAAGAGTAATAAAAAGATGGATTACTGGGCTAATGGTAGACTACTTGGAAGTGTGGAAGAGCAGAGGGATCTTGGTGTCCATGTACACAGATCTCTGAAAGTTGCCACCCAGGTAAATAGTGCAGTAAAGAAGGCATATGGCGTACTGGCTTTTATTGGTAGAGGAATTGAGTTCCGGAGTCCTGAGGTCATGCTGCAGTTGTATGAGACTCTGGTGCGGCCGCATCTGGAATATTGTGTGCAGTTTTGGTCGCCATACTATAGGAAGGATGTGGAGGCACTGGAACGGGTGCAGAGGAAGTTTACCAGGATGTTGCCTGGTATGGTAGGAAGATCCTATGAGGAAAGGCTGAGGCACTTGGGGTTGTTTTCTTTGGAGAAAAGAAGGTTTAGGGGTGATTTGATAGAGGTGTACAAGATGATTAGGGGGTTAGATAGGGTTGACAGTGAGAACCTTTTTCCACGTATGGAGTCAGCTATTACAAGGGGGCATAGCTTTAAATTAAGGGGGGGTAGATATAGGACTGATGTTAGGGGTAGGTTCTTCACTCAGCGAGTCGTAAGATCATGGAATGTCCTGCAAGTAGCAGTAGTGGACTCTCCCTCTTTATGGGTATTTAAGCGGGCATTGGATAGGTATATGGAGGATAGTGGGTTAGTGTAGGTTAGGTGGGCTTTGATCGGCGCAA
This sequence comes from Chiloscyllium punctatum, assembly GCF_047496795.1. Lineage (NCBI taxonomy): Eukaryota > Metazoa > Chordata > Chondrichthyes > Orectolobiformes > Hemiscylliidae > Chiloscyllium > Chiloscyllium punctatum. The sequence goes on along the minus strand of NC_092776.1, from coordinate 12,375,278 downwards.
CATCGAGGGCCGAAGGGCCTGTACTGCGCTGTATTGTTCTATGTTCTATGTTCTATGAGTTGGACTTGGATATTACTGCTTCAGAATGGACACTAAAACGTTAACACTGCTTTTCTCTGCAAAGATGCTGCCCCATCTATTGAGTTGCTCTAGCACTTTATTGTTAACTGGGATTTTGCCCAAAATGTTGATTTTCCTGCTCCTTGGATGCTGCCTGACCTGTGGTGCTCTTCCAGCACCTCTTTAATCTTGACTCTGATCTCCAGCATCTGCAGTCCTCACTTTCGCCTAATCTGTTTTGCATGGCTACTTAACAGAAAACTGCAAGTTTTAATGTTCCTTTCCAGGCACTGAACGTGACTGCCTCACTTGATGATCAAATTATCTATGTCAGTACTCAATTGTCAATCATTTAATCACTTTAAAGTCACTGCTGCATCATCGTACAGGAAATTACTTTGGCATTGGGAAATATCATGCCAATGTGTAAGGTTATTGCTGTTGCATCCTCTCTACTTGTACTAGAAACAGGGTGCAGGCCCTCTTCCTTTACAGTTAGTATCCTAATTTGTTGAGTAGGATGTGCATGAAATTTATGACAGACTGATAGATACACAAATTTGAGATCTTCAAATATGTTGGTTCACAACACCAATGCTAATTTAATACAGTAACATTTATGCTCTGAGTTAGGGTAAGTGGTACAAAAAATGTCTGGTTGTTTTAGAGTGCAAGGTATGTTGGCAATTCCTTTTTTGAGTTTCTATTGATTTAAGTGGTTTACTATATAAACTTCCATTTTTTTTTTAAATGCATTGTCTGATGTTCACTGGATTTCCTCTTCACTGCTCCCTCCATTTTGATTTTTGATCCTGATATAAGTTTTATCAGTAAGCACAGTCATTGGGGATAAGAGGTTTGGTGCCCAAGAAAACTTTGCTGTTCGGTTGGAGATTATAATTTGTTTTTCTGGGAGGCTTAAATAAACTCAACAAATATTCTCCTTCTGTTCTGTGCCACTTTGGAACTTTTAGCTTGCTACTCATGATTGTAATACTTGTTTTCTGTTTTTTAAAAAAAAACTCAACTACCAAAGAAGGGAGAATACAGTAATTGTTTAAATGTGGAGAGATGCAATAGTAAATATGTCCCCCATTAGCTTTTTTTTCAGTTAACCAATGATAGTTGTAAAACAAAAGTTGAAATTGGTTTTCAGTATGATTATTTTGCAGACTGATAGGTGGAACAATCAAATTTGACTTCAGTAGTCATTGTGGCTCTAATCTGTGAAACTTGAACATAAACTGTCTTTAACACAACCAAATTTAAACATTTACCTTATTATTTTGGCAGTTTCCATGAGTCAACTTTCTAGAAATTTGATTTAACAGAATCAGTAAATTAACATGTATGCAAAAGGGTGTGTTCAAATTTTGTTAAAGTTTAGAAATTGAATGTACTCCATTTTCAGGCAAATGTGCACATGAATTAAACCTTTGCTGAAGGGCATGTAAGTGTGTGAGTCTAAAGTTCTTTTGATAATTTCAAGGGCCTTTGTTTTGACGTTCTGGTGCTGTTAGCATTCCTTGTGGAATTGAAGGTGTACACAATGCAAGTAGTTTTTGGCCACGAGCAGCTTTTCGTCCTTTTTAAACATCTAAGTGAGTATTACTCCATGAGGTAGTGTGTCACAAGCTGATAGTTGAGTTAAATTTCTAATTTATACCTGTTTGTTGAAATACAATGGGTAAGTTTTCTTTGCAAGTGAGGAGAAGATGTTACAATCTGTGCTGACCTTGTGATTAACACTTGTTTACGTGTTGGATTTTGGATTGTTGCTTAGTGGAAACAAAATTAAAACCTTAAGTTCTTCCTGGGCTTCAATCACCAGCACCTCCCCAGTGCATCCATTGATTGGTTTAATCTATTAAGCCAATCTACCTCCCTTGAGTAAAATATCTTTGCCATAGAAGGCCTAACAGAGGTATGAATATTTATTAGTATTCTATGTGAAGTTGGCCAGATTTGTATAGGAACCTTGGAATACCTAGTCTGAACAGATTCAGAGCAATGAATACCTAGAATAAGCAGTCAGTCACAGTATGGAAACAGACCCTTTGGTCCAACCAGTCCACGCCTAAAATCCCAAACTAAACTGGCTCCACCTGCATGTTCCTGGCCCATAACCCTCCAAACTGTTCCTGTTCATGTATAGTGGTTAACTTTAAAGCACTAGATTTCTTTCAGAAACAGGTAGGTGTATGTTCATAATCAATGAAGAACTGCTTTGGAAGGAATGAGAATTTGGGCCTCAACTTTCCACTCTGGCACAGCAGAAGCCAGACTGAGTCTACTAAGCCTGCTAACTCAGCACTCTGTTCTACAGTGGTAAGACCTAGATAAGATCAGTGAAGTGGGAAAGCAAGCCAAATGCTTTCCACCTTCACAGTGCAAAATTTATTAATGTTTCTTGGCAGGGCAAGATCACTAAATCAGAGCATCTGGAGTATGCTGATTCAGTCAGCATACATTCATTGCTCAAACCAACAGTGTCTGTACTGGGTTGGTTTTGTTCATGGAATGAGTGACAGCTGTATGTCCCCAAAGAACTCTGGTTAAGGTGAACTGGCCACTGGCTCAAATTCTCCAGGTTGTTTGTATCTCTGCTGCAGCAACACCAGTGAGCAAGATATGGAAGTGCTGGACGTAAATAAATGGGTGCAGCTGTTGATGGTTGTGACCTACATTCCCTTGTAATTTTTTTTCTTGCATACCGAACCGGAAATCAATGTTTCTGTGCATGGAGCAACATGTGCAAAGCCTCTGAGCATCTGCAGCCATGCAGAGCATGTCCACGACCTATAGAAGAGTGGTTTAGAGGCAAGAACTGGAAAGCTGAGCTAACTCAGAAGAGATCCCAGAGGAAACAAAGGCCAACATATCATGCACCATCTCAGCCACCTGTCTTTCTCTGCAGCTAATTTTGGGGTAGTGGGACTCGCGAGCTATACCAAGTGGTGTGTAGCACAGTTTACTACAGCATTATTGTGGTCAATTGTCACGAGACAGAAGGTTTCCAAACGACTGAAAAAAAAACAGTGCTGGAGTTTTGTCTCCTCCATTTCAGCATTGAGATTGTGCGATCACGAAATTTTCACTTTCATTATGGCAAAGAAAAACTAATATTCTATATTATTAGATCAAATTGGCTACTTCTTACAAATGTCTTCTGAAAATAATGTGTCATGTAATGTAATTTTGTCTAGTGTATTTTTAATATTTGGTTATGAGAACAAGCATGAGAAGATCGAGTGAGCATCTGTTTTAAAGCATGGCACCATTTTTTAAGATACATAAGATCATGGCTATGCATGTAAATTGGACTCAGTAATTTTTTTCTATTCTTCTCTCTCCCATCTGTTGGTTATCCAATGATTAAAGACTAAGTGAATTGGGCCTGTGTTCTCTGACATTGAGAAGAATGACTCTGATCTCTTGAAAATCCCCTCAATCTTGTATTTTTGACAGAAAGGACATTGGGCATGTTTCCTTTGGCTGGGGAATTTAGAACATTAGGCCCAATCCCAGGATAGAGGGCTAATCATTTAAGATTGGGATGAGGCGAAATTTCTTCAGCAACGGTTAATGTTTGAAATTCAATATCATAGATGGTTGAGTACCCCATTGTTCAATACATTTAATGCTGAGGGAAAGATTTTGGTTTCTTCAGATCAAAGTATATAGGGAAAAGGCAGAGTAGTGGAGTTCAGGCGGTACAGGACATTGGTTAGGCTACTGTTGGAATATTGTGTGCAATTCTGGTCTCCTTCCATCTGAGGCTGAGGGGTGACCTTCTAGAGGTTTACAAAATTGAGGGGCATGGATAGGATAAATAGACAGTCTTTTCCCTGGGGTCGGGGAGTCCAGAACTCGAGGGCATAGGTTTAGGGTGAGGGGGGGAAAAGATATAAAAGAGACCTACGGGGCAACTTTTTCACACAGGGTGGTAAGCGTATGGAATGAGCTGCCAGAGGAAGTGATGGAGGCTGGTACAATTGCAACATTTTAAGAGGTATTTGAATGGATATATGAATAGGAAGGGTTTGGAGAGATATGGACCAGGTGCTGCCAGGTAAGGCTAGATTGGGTTTGGATATCTGATCGGCATGGACCGAAGGGTCTGTTTCCATGCTGTATGTCTCTGATTCTAAGTATCTGCCCCGATTGTGTCAAATAGCAGAATAGATTCAAGTCATATGGTCCACTTCTTCTCATTTCTTTTCTTGTATTAAGCACACTTAAGCCAGATGAATTTGCCATGGTGTCATTTTTTTGCTGACTTCAGAAGCAATTCCTTAATTTATGCAAAATATTCCAATTTTCGTTCACTGTCCTGGTTGCTACTCTGAGAAATAACTAAAGCTGATTTCTGGAACACTAAGTTGGCAGAGTCAGTGTATGAGGCGAGTTCTCAAACCAGTACTTGAGACATTATTACTTAAGAGACATTATTCCTTAAGTGCAGAATCAAACATAATATGCCTTTTTAAAGTTAGAAGTAATAACTCGCAGATTTCATTTCATGAAGACATTGAGGACCTTGTAGGGCTTGGCTATGTAGGCCTATTCTGGAATACAAAATAGTTGCAAGGCCAAGCTAACTCTGTCTCAGTACTTTTTGTCACCAAACCATTTCTGTCAAATGAAACAAGTTAGTATTATTTATTTTAAATGGATGATTGAATCTTTCACTACCTTTTTAAGATATTACAATACATTTGAATTAAGTTGTGCTTAAGATTAATTTTGTTTTCTAAAATGTTTCCTCAAAACCCAACCCCAAACCTTTTGAGTTTGTTTCTGATTTGTGACAGTTGGTATCACACCGAAAGGTGCCAGCAGCATTTTACATATAACTTAAATAATGAAAATCCACAAAGCTGAGCAAGACTAGAGCCTCCAGGGGGTTTCCCATTGGTTGAATCTAGTTTGGATGGCTTACCACTAGATTTGCATTAATACAAGGCTGGCACTGTTTTCTGATTGTACAGAGTGATTAGGCTAGTTATTTTCTGTTTAGTTCCTTGTTTGCAGTCATGTTTGTAGTTAAATTTTGGCTCTGCTGGATATTGGTTTTTGTTGCTGAATCATCCACTTAACATGAGTATAGATGTCTGCTTTGTCAACATGTTGGATCAGCTGAACAGGCTTGGTTGGAATTGCTGCCTCTGACTTTCTCTAAGGGCTATCTCACAATGTTACTTCTCCACATAAAAAATGGCTACTGAGGCTTACTTAGAGCAATTTACCCAGCAGCTGTTTGTAGCTTGAGGAATGTGAATGCTGATTTAAGTTTTAGTGGTGAGAATGCAAGCTGGAATAAAGATATTATAGGTTGAAAATAGTTTGATATTAAACTAGGGTCCTCTAAGTGATTTTTATCTGACCAGATTTTCATTTTGACTTGGGCAAGTTGTGGCAGTGGAGAAGGCACCATCAAGCTTGGCAAGAGATGATTGAATAAATAAATAATGCTAGCAAGCTGACAGGCTCTTCAAACACAGTACACCTGAGGTTAATATCTCTGAGTCATTAGTTTCAGGTGCCAACATAACCCTAATAGTTGTTAATGCATGTGTACATGTACACCAGACACACCCAAACTTGTATGTTTGCTGCCAGTATGTGATGCATGCCTAAGACATTTGTCATACCTTCCACATAAACAAACTAACAATAAAATGGTTGTTTTGTATTTTTGTTTTTTTGTTGACACATCAATATGAACCAGTCTATTGTTTATTTTAATTGGTTAACATTTTAATTGTATCTGTTTCATTCCCCCCCCCCCCCCCACCCCCAAATCTAATTTTCTCCCTATTTCCAGCAGAGTTCCTTCATGCTTGGATATATTCCCATTGGGTATTGATAGCCCTTGACACTAAAGTTGTGATGGCTTAGATTGAGCCATGAAAATCCTCCATCATGACACTTTTGCCCATTCTTCGTCTTTGAACTGAAAGTCCACAGTACTTTTGGGGAACCTGGAATTATGTTGTGTTTAGAGTGGCAGCCAACAGCAAATGTGCAGTTCACCTGCGCTCGTTCTGTTCTGACAATAGCAGAGACCCTTTTTGAACAGGTCTCATGAACTCACTCCTAGATTCATCACCTTGCTGCCATTTCCATATTGCATGTTACACACTGATTTTGGAATACCCAGATTGCATACATGTACTTGTCTGTTATAGGTAATAATAACAGAAATACCTAGCTATATACACAGGCAAAAGAGTTTTGAAAGATTATTCTTGAAACTGAACATGTAATGGTAGTTGGCACAGATTTCAAAAGGGAAAATTGATTGGCCAGCCACATTGACTTTGACTTTGATTTTCAACAACATTGAAATTAAGAATAAACACCAGTTCGTCAAGGGTCGTGTAGTAGATTAGATTAGATTCCTTACAGTGTGGAAACAGGCCCTTCGGCCCAACAAGTCCACACCGCCCCGCCGAAGCGTAACCCACCCATACCCCTACATCTACATCTACCCCTACCTAACACTACGGGCAATTTAGCATGGCCAATTCACCTGACCTGCACATCTTTGGACTGTGGGAGGAAACCGGAGCACCCGGAGGAAACCCACGCAGACACGGGGAGAATGTGCAAACTCCACACAGTCAGTCGCCTGAGGCGGGAATTGAACCCGGGTCTCTGGCGCTGTGAGGCAGCAGTGCTAACCACTGTGCCACCGTGCCGCCCACAAAAATTGATTGGCCAGCCACAGTAGATCTAATACTTCGATTTTCAAAAAGCTGTCTCATAGTAATTTCATGACTAAGTTTGGCACAAGTGCTAGAATGGGTAGAAAGCTGGGTATAGAACAGAGCACCAAGTGTCGAGTTAAGGGTAGCTACTTGAATGGCACACAGTGGGATTGGTGCTGGGAAGGCTGACATTCTCCGTTTATATTAATGATTTGGAACCTGATCTACAATTTAGTAGATTTGCAGACTCTACTGCGTAATTGATTTTATGCTTTCTGCATTGTATCAAAGATGAATTTTTAAAATTGACTGTTTAATTAGCAAATTAATTTCAATATGAAGCGTGAGCCTGTACCATTTTGGTAGGAAGTACAAGAAAGCCACATTATTGGATATTAATCATAGATGAGGCCAAATATTCATGTTTGAATCTTGAGGGGATATGGAAGAAAGAGAAAGTGAGACAATGTAATTATCAGGAAAGGCTATACCAATAATGGATCTTGTAGAAAAACAAAGGTTGAGAAGTGACCTATTTGAGGTTTTTTCTACTTTGAGGAGTCAAAACCCAAGTGCCATAAAGACAACAGTCTTTATTAAACCCTTGATGAAATTTGAAGAGAAACTTTTGCACTTAACAGTGGTAGTGTTTCACATGCTAAATATTAAGGCAAATAACAAGTTGCATTTTATACATTTTTAAGCAAAAACTAGGTAATCACATGATGAGAAAGTATAGAATAATATGCTGACTTGAAGCACAACCCTAGATGAACAGGCTTGATAGGCCAGATTATTTGTTTGGAGAAAGTGAGGACTGCAGATGCTGGAGATCAACATCGAAGAGTGTGGTGCTGGATAAACACAGCTGGTCAAGCAGCATCTGAGGAGAGAAGAGTTGACACTTCAGGCAAAAGCCCTTCATCAGAAAAGAGGGTTGTGGGCCAGTGGAGACTGAGAGATAAATGGAAGGGGGTGGGGGGGAAGAGAGCTGGGAAGAAGGTAGCTGGGAATGCAATAGTAGATGAAGGTGGGGGTGAAAGTGATAGGTCAGGGGGGTGGGTGGGGGGTGGAGCGGATAGGTGAGAAGGGAGATGGACAATTTAAGAGGGCAGTGCCAAGCTGGAAGGTTGGGGCTGGGATAAGGTGGGGGGAGAGGAAGTGGGGAAACTGGTGAAATCCACATTGATCCTCTGGCGATGGAGAGTCCCAAGGCAGAAGATGAGGTGTTTTTACCTCCAGGCTTGCTTCAGTGATGTTAACAGTTTTTGGTTTCATTTCTTGCATTGGCTGAGATCATCATGAAGTAACTGCCTTCTCAACCTTGTCCCTCACTTGAAGCATGCAAAGCCTCAGGTTCAACTCTGCACTAGTCAGTGCTGTCCGAGAGCAGTCCTGTGATACATTATGTCTATGACAACTAATACTGACATCTTTTCAAAACCATTCAGAATCTTGTTTGTTCAATGAGATAAGTTTCCGAAATTACAGACCAAATTTACTCAGCCTTGTTTGTATAACAGCCCTTTCACCCATGGGACTACATTGAAGACAAATTTGAGTTGATGGAGGACAGAGCTGGACGCAAGAAGCAAGTTCTTTTCTTGAGTGATTGTGATTTTGGTGGTGCTTTTAACTTCTCAAACTCCAATTCACCCAAGTTTTCAAATATTTAACATCCCCTTTGAATTATTGTTGTCTTTATTTATGCCTCTTGCGTGTGGTACCTCTTCCTTTGTGGGGAAATACTTGTGGATCTTGATATCCATGATACTCCTAACTATTTTCCAGTCCATCTTTTTGTCTGTTTGTAATAACCTGCCTATTGCTCCTTCAATGTTAGCACGTGAGGCTTACCTATCCTCGCTGTCTTTTACTGCAGATCTTTCTACATCATCAGCGATTTTGTCGCAACATCCGACAAGTCTAATATTCTCTGGAGGAGAACACTTTTTTTTGCCATTACCTGCACTTTAAGAAATCGTGTTAACTTGCATGTCTTGCTTCTTTGTGCAAACCAGCATATGGCTGAACCTTCCTGCTGCATACTATTATTTTGTCACAAAGCTTGTATACAAACTTAACAAGTGTGAATCTATTTTAAAATGTTTGTTTTAAATGAATATCAAAATATTTTGCAAAAATTTGAATGGGTTTCCTGCACACTTTATAAACTTTGTTTCTTCATTTGTGTTTTCACATATGAAAATTGCTAACCACTCATCCTACATGAAAAGTTTGACTGTTTGAGTTCAGGAAGGGAGAAAGGTTTGCAGAAAGACAGGAGATAGGTTGGGTTACAAAGTAAATGAATGTTAGGTTATTGAGAGAGGTCTGTTTTCTCGATATGGTTTTTATGTTATTCTCTCTCCTCAAATGTGGATCAGATTGGGAGGAGAATTATCTCCCATTTGAACGAATGTCCTTTAGAAAATTCTTTTGATGTCAACCTGTATCCATTAAGCTTTTAATCCCTATACAAGGTAAAATAGAGAATGCTGGAAATACGGCAGGCCAAACAGGATCAAGAGTGAGAAACAATTTACATGTCAAGTTGATGCCTTTTCATTATGTTTTAATCCTGCTGCACTTGATCAGCAGTTCTTTTTGTTACTTCAAGAACAGCTTAGATTTTATATAGAAACTTAATTAAATGCCCCGCGGCACAGAACAAGAACATTTTAAAACAAGTGGCACCATGCCAAGAAATATTAGGCCAGATAACAAAGTTTGAGCAAAGAAGTAGGTTTTAAAGAAGTCCTAGAGAAGTGAGAAGTGGAGGAGTTGAGGGAGGGAATTCAAGGTTGAAGTTTAAGCAATTAAAGGCATTGCCATTGTTATGGACCAGACCAAACCCCTTCAGAACACAGAGATAGGGTCTAGGCTATCTTTCGTCTTAAGGTAAGTGTAGGGTGCTGTGATCTAGATGTGGTTTGATTGGTCAAACTACCAGACTTTAAGCAAAATGCACTTTATTCTTTCACCACAGTTAAAATACAAACAAAAACATGGCATAACTTTGCATCAAAATACTTAAAAAAAAAAAAATGATTTAACTACTCATGAACTATTCCAATATAGCAGCATGCCATAAACACACCTTTTGGCGAAGGCAAATTCAGCAAAACCGATTTCTCTGACATGCTATCTCCTGGAGTCTAGGAGAAGGATGCTGTCAGCATGAATCCAGCAACAGAGAGAGAAGTCTGAGTTTCTTCAGCAGAGAGAGAGGTGTATCTAGCAGCTTCAATTCCAAAACCTCAACTGAAAGCAAAACTTTAAGAACTGTGTGAAACCCTGACTCCACCTACTCATGTTGTTTTTGTCTAATTTTAAAAAGAGAAAAAACTATTTACTCTGCTTGCCATGGAAAAGACACCTCAGCACCAAGTTGACAACACACTGCTTCAAGAGAAACAGGACAGAATAACTCCCTCTTAAAAGTACATTTTATCACACCACCAGTGATGTGCATTGCCAATTTTACAAGACGTCCCTCTGCAGGTACCCTGTGTTGTGGGAATAGAGATGATTTGAGACATGGGGGAGCAAAGCCATAGAGGGGTATGTAAACCAGGATTAGAATTTTAAAATGAATGCATTGCCTAACTAGGAGCCAGCATAAATCAGTGAGCACAGGAGTGAGAGGTAAATGGGATTTGCTGTGAGTGGTTAACTAGTTACATTACAACATATATCATTTGGCTGTTAGTCCCACTAAAACTATTGGCAACGCAAGCCATCTTGCCCTCAGCAACAAAAGTTGTCCCCTCCAATTTTCCACATAATCCACTCTGCAGAATGCCATGCAAACCAGTTTGTTCACTTGTGATTGTCTGTTTCAGAGGAATTGGGAATCCCCTGCTCAAAACACCCAACAGCAGCAGCACATGTCAAGAAGACCACAAAAATGGTGCAGTGACTGCAAGACTGAGTAGTAATAATATTCTAGCTGCTTCAATGTTACCTGCTCTTCACTCTGCAGGCCTAGCAAGGGCAAGGTTGTGACTATGTTGGTAAATGTTAGCTACCCTTGAGCTAACAGATACGGAGAGTGACTTTATGAACAAAAATTGCGCATGTCTCAAATATATCAAACTTACTGACCTGACTCTCAGCAGTTGTTTTGGTGTTTAAAAGTCAAGATTTTAAAAATAAAGAATAATCCAGTCATGTATAAAATGTTATGAGCAACCAACTAGGGTTTGAGATGGTAGTACTGGACAGTAAGTCTAGGACTACAGAGTACACAGGACAGTTTGACATGTAGAAAGTGAGGACTGGAGATCAGAGATGAAAAGTGTGGCGCTGGAAAAGGACAGGAGATCATGCACCATCTGAGCAACAAGAGTCAACGTTTCAGGCATAAGCCCTTCGTCAGGAATGTCCTGATGAAGGGCTTATGCCCAAAATGTCAACTCTACTCAGCTGCTGCCTGACCACCTGTGCTTTTACAGCACCACACTTTTTGACAGTTTGACATGTCTTTTTAGAGCTATGTCTAAACATTTGTGCCTCTAGTTGTTCAAAGTCATCATTCAGTGCTGAATGAATGATTGGACTTCACATTGTATGCATGATTACATGGATTGACTTGGTCAACCAACCTGTACTGTCCTTCATTGCAAGCTCACCTAAAATACTATTTTTAAAATATATTTTCAAGTCTGACATCATTTCTTTGCTGATTCACATTTTTTGTGTTCTGAGGTGGTGGTGGTGGTGTGGGGGGGGGGGGGGCGGTCATTGGACCCAAATGCTAACTCTGATTTCTCTCCAGATGCTGCCAGACCTGCTGAGCTTTCCAGTAACTTCTGTTTTTGTTGCTGATTTACAGCATCCGTAGTTCTTTAGGTTTTATTTTTATAAGGTTTTTTTCTTGATTTCAGGTCGAAATGAGCCTCTGAAGAAAGAGAGGCCAAAGTGGAAAAGTGATTATCCTATGACAGATGGCCAACTAAGGAGTAAAAGAGATGAATTCTGGGATACAGCACCAGCTTTTGAAGGTCGCAAAGAAATCTGGGATGCCCTTAAGGCAGCTGCCTATGCCATTGAATGCAACGATCATGAACTGGCCCAGGCTATTGTAGATGGCGCCAGTATTACCTTGCCACATGGTAAGCACAATAGTGTCAAATGGTGTTTTACAACATGTTCTTGATCCTACAAAGTCTCCAATGATATCTTCAAAATTGTAGGTTAGTTTCCCAAGTTCTCTCCAATGATGCACTCTTTAGTGAATACTTCCTTAACTCCGCCCTCACCCCCAGTCTAAATTCAGAGTTGTGGAAATCTCCAAAAGTTGAGCTTTTTAGCCAGCATCTTTTACATACCTGAGTATTGCCATTTAAAGATGTAGCCCTTTCCCAATATTACTTCAACTGTCCACCATAGAACATACCAGATGGCCGCCTCCTTCATAGACTGCAATTTCCCTTCCCACGTGGTCAATGATGCCCTCTAGCACATCTCATCCACTTCCCACACCCTCTGCTCCCTAACCCCACCACTGCAACAGTAGACCATAAGACATAGGAGTGGAAGTAAGGCCATTCGGCCCATCGAGTCCACTCCGCCATTCAATCATGGCTGATGCGCATTTCAGCTCCACTTACCAGCATTCTCCCCGTAGCCCTTAATTCCTCTAGACAACAAGAACCTATCAATCTCGGCCTTGAAGACATTTAGCGTCCCGGCTTCCACTGCACTCCGTAGCAATGAATTCCACAGGCCCACCACTCTCTGGCTGAAGAAATGTAGGAAGGACAGAACCCCCCCCCCCCCCCCCCCCCCCGGTCCTCACCTTGCACCCCACCAACCTCCGGATACATCACATCACATCCTCAGCCATTTCTGCCACCTAAAAACAGACCCCACCACCAGGGATATATTTCCCTCCCCACCCCCATCTATGTTCTGTAAAGACCATTCCCTCCATGACTCTCTTGTCAGGTCCATTCCCCCAGCCAATCCATCATCCCCTCCCTGCATCTTCCCTCACAGGAATTGAAAAACCTGCAACCACATCTCCCCCTCATCTCCGTCCAAGACCCCAAAGGATCCTTCCACATCCATCAGAAATTTACCAGCACTTCCACAAGTGTCATCTGCTGTATCCATTGCTCCTGATGTGGTCTCCTCTACACTGGGGAGACAGGATGCCTACTTGTGGAACGCTTCAGAAAACATCTCTGGGACACATGTATGAAACAACCCCACCACCTTGTGGCCAAGTATTTTAACTCTCACTCTCACTCCCACTCCCCTGAGGACATGCAGGTCCTGGCCGCCTCCATTGCCAAACCCTTACCACCCGATGTCTGGAGGAAGAATACCTCATGGGATCAATGCGGATTTCACCAGTTTCCTCATTTTCCCTACCCCCACTTTACCCCAGATCCAACCTTCCAAATCGGCATTGCCCTCTTGACCTGTTTTATCTCTCCATCTTCCTTCCCACCTATCCACTCCACCCTCCTCTCTAATGTATCACATTACCTGCTACTTCACCTCCCCCCCCCCCCCCCCCCCCCCCCCCCACCTCCCAATTCCTCCACCCATTTATCTCTCAGCCCCTTTAGCCCACAAGCCTCATTCCAGGTCATGGACTTATGCTTGAAATGTTGACTCTCCTTTTCCTCGGATGCTGCCTGCCTGGCTCTGCTTTTCCAGCACCACACTCCCAATACTATCCACCTTGAAGGTTGACCTCCAGTGTTCTAATTGTTGAGCCCATTCTGCATATCTAAAGTTAATAGGGAGCTGGATAAACATGAAGGACAAAGGAGCATGAGTTTATGCTGATAAGCTGAGTCAAGGAAGGTGGTGGCTATTATGGTTGATAAGCAAAAGATGAAATATTTATTGCTAATGGCTGCCTCCTGTGCTATATTTTATGTAGTTAACCTGACATCCAGCAACTTGTTTTCCATTCACCATGTTCATCTGCTGCAATATGGCCAAGCTATATTCTAATATGCCCTAGTGAATAGTAAAACGTCTTTGTAGCCTTGGTCTGACATATTTTTCAGTTGCTAGCAAATTTATCTGCATGTACACCCAGTTTTGATTCTAGATCGATTTTTCTTTTCTCCTTTCATTGGAGCCTTATTGTTGATTCCTTGTGGAATATACTCCTAAAATCCCCTGGGAGGTGCTGAAAACCTGAAGTAAAGCTAAGAATGCTAGAAATACTCAGGTTAGGCGACATCTCTGCAGAGAGAAAGAGTTGATGATTCAGATCCATGATCTTTCACCAAAACTGGGAAAAATTAGAAACTTGGACACTTTTTAAAATTTGGTGGATGGTATAACTGGGGAGCAGGGTCGACAGTCTATATCAGTGGAAGACGGAAGGGATTAACTGGCAAAAGAGTTGGTGGTGCAAGGCCAAGGGTATGGTAATGGGGCGAGTAAAGAAACAAAAGATAGGTTGAGAGAAGGCAGTGAATGGCAGAATAATAAATAGCTGCCATCTGAAAGCAAAAACAAGAAAAAATGAATTGAAACATAAACTAGCAAAGGAAATTCAATGGAGACAAAGGTTACAGACTGAAATGCAGAACTCGTTTTTAAGTTTGGAAGGTTATAGGATGCTTAATCAAAAGATGAGATGTTACTTGAATTGACATTGAGCTTTACTGGAACAGTAGGAGACTGAAGGACGAAAAGTGAGCATGAGGATCAGGGTGATGAATTAAAATAACCCGAACCTCTGTTCACTTGTTGTGTCATTAAACTGAGGTTTGTATTTTGACTTGCTACTTGCCACTCAACTTCTAAAACCTCACTTTTCTCTCTCCTACTATTTTGAAATGCTTACACGTTATTGGGTATTCAGAATATTAATTGTGAGGAACGTTGCACTAATGCTTGTACATGTGCAGTATATCTAAAACAGAAATTTTTCGTAACTTTATTTTTATTTCAGATTTGCAACACCTGCAATGTGTTGATTTTATTTTCAGGGGAATATTTTGTGTTGGTTCTGGATAACCATATCTAAATACAAAGCATCTATGAAACCTTAAATTTCCTAAGCACATGTACCGGTACAATGAGGAGAACACAGACATGGACCTAGGCTTCTGAAACCCGTGTTCATGCTAGGATGTGGGTGTGGCAAACGAGGTGCTTCACTATTGGCCATTTCAGATATGACTGGTTTCCTCAGTCACTTTCAGGGAACAATTGAGTCAACCATAATGCTGTAGAACTGAAATCACCTATAGCACCAACCTAACTGTAATGAAGACTATTTCCTTTTGAAAGGAACATTTGTGAAAAGTTGAGTTTTCAAATCCAGCAGTTTCATTGCAACTTTCCTGAAGGCAGATTCTTAACAGAATTCTACTTCTCAAAATACCACAGTACATTTGAACTCCCATTCTTTGAATTAGTATTTCAATAACATAGTTACTACTTTACCAGTCCCAGAGCATTCTGAATCAGCAAACAAAAAGATATAGCTGTTCTATAATATGTGCCAGATCCACTGAAGCAGCAATATTGAAGCAAATCCATTGGCATCATGGTAGCCCACAAACCCACCAACACACTAAAACAGCAGCTAATGAACTTGAAGCACCCTATGCAGACAGCAAGCAAAACTCATGTCATTTACAAAATACCCTGCAAGAACTGTAACTAACAATACATTGGACAAACGGGCAGAAAACTAGCCACCAGGATATATGAACATCAACTAGCCACAAAACGACATGGCCCTCTCTCACTAGTATCCTTCCTTACAGATAAGGAAGGACACCACTTCGTAGGACAAGCTAAACAGAGACATGCATGAGAGTTCCTAGAAGCATGGCATTCCAACTGGAACTTTTATCAACAAGCACGGTGGGTGGCACGGTGGCACAGTGGTTAGCACTGCTGCCTCACAGTGCCAGAGACCTGGGTTCAATTCCCTCCTCAGGCGACTGACTGTGTGGAGTTTGCACGTTCTCCCCGTGTCTGTGTGGGTTTCCTCCGGGTGCTCCGGTTTCCTCCTACAGTCCAAAGATGTGCAGGTCAGGTGAATTGGCCACGCTAAATTGCCCATAGTGTTAGGTAAGGGGTATGGGTGGGTTGCGCTTCGGCGGGGCGGTGTGGACTTGTTGGGCCGAAGGGCCTGTTTCCACACTGTAAGTAATCTAATCTTAAAAAAAGCACATTGACTTGGGCCCCATTTACCACCCCCCTGAGAAAAACAGGAAAAGACATCACAGTAGTAGGAAATGACATCACCAACTCAAATCCAAACACATAAATCAAAAGCAGGAATCATCAGCAGTGCTTCATCCGGAGGCTCACTGAAAATGTTATGTAGTATGGTGACGAAATGTCTGAAAATGAACCTTCCAGCTCAGTGCACAAACCTACATCCAGAACATGTTAGCTACTATAGAAGATATCTGTTGCAAGTATACACTCAGATTTTGAATGGTTCATCTAGGTTGCTATCAAAGAGATATTCTCTTTATTTCTTTTAGTCAAGTTCGTTAATTTAGTTGATCAAAATCTAGTTTTGTCCAGCTGTTTCTGACGCAGTGGGCAGCTATTGAATGGCAATCTTTTAATTTTGTTAGGGTGTTCTTGCACTTAACTTTCATCTCTTGACTGCTTGTGTGTCAGCAGCCCACCATAGCCTACTCATTTTGAACTCTTCATCTGTGACCAGAGATGAAGTGCTTGAAGGGTACCTTCCAACTGAAGCTTAAGCTGCTATTAATACTGTGCTGTTGTCATTCACTATTGCATGGCCCCTGTACAACTGAAGTAGACAGGCAGGAGGTTGAAAGAACACAACAAGCCACACAGCATCAGGAAGTAGAAAAGTCAATGTTTTGAGTGTAACCCTTCAGGACTGGGGGTGTAGGGGGAGCTGCAGATAAAGGGGTGGTGAAGTGGGGACAGGTGGAGGGTGCAGCCTGGTTGGTCTGATTGCATGGGAAAGTACCTGGGTGTTAAGGGGGTTGGTAGGGAGTTGCGCAAACAAAGGAATGTTAAATGAAATGGTCCTTGCAGAAGGCAGAGAGGGGTGGGGAGGGAAAGCTGTTCTTGATGGTGAGGTCTAGTTGGAGTTGGAGGAAGTGTTTAAGGATGACACTTTGAATTTGGAGACTGGATTGGTGGGTGAGGACAAGGGGGACTCTGTTTTTATTGTGTTTGGAGGGGGTGTGTTTAGAGCAGTGGAATGGGGAATGGAGGTGGTGCAATGAGGGTTGTCTGGATAACAGGGAGAAAATAAACACGTTGTTTGAAATAGGTGGACGTGGGAGATGCTTGAGAGTGGAATGTCTCCTCATCCAAGCAGATGCAACGGAGGAATTGTGAAAATGGGATGGAGTTCTTGCAGGATACTGGGTGGGAGGAGCTGTAGTCCAGGTAGTTATGGGAGTCTGTAGTAAACAGAAAGCAATGCTGGAGATATATACTATTGGTGAAGTCCTGTAACTGCGAAGTCCCAGTGAAAAGAGACCTCTGGCATGTTAGATATTTTACTTTTGTAAATTAATACCAATGTGTGTGTCCATTTAAAACAGGTATAATTATACATCCCTAATCTGGATGCTTTCTTGATTTGACACATTCCTGACTGAGACATTCTTGCTGAAGAAGTAGTAAGTATGCAGTCTGTCGGAAAAACTGTAGTGATTTTGTTTTTGCCCCTGGTATTGCAAGTTTAGTCTTGCAAGTTTCATCAAGCAAGGAGAAGTTACTGAATAGGTGTTTTGATCAAGCACATACCAATGTAGTTGCTGTCAAGTAAGTACTGGTGTAGCACAGAAGAATTAAAACTAAAAAAAAAAACCAAAAGGATCAAATTTGAAATTAAGATCTCTATTCCTGGTTTCTTATCTTACAGATACATAAGATGAGTTAGGGGCAAGAATCGTAAACCTCCATGACTGCCATGGAGTCTTCATGAATTTTGGATTAATCTCCTGAATATTGCTCAAGTAAACCAGGGAAATGTCTTTAACTTCCATTTTCTTTGAAATTTTGGGTTTATGAAGATATTAAAGGAAGAATAAGACTTTATTTGACTGGATTGGAGGCCAATTGATGCAGTCTCCAGCTACATAATCAGTTGGTGATAGTAACCCTATGGAGACTGGGTGTAATATCACTTTTGTTACAACACAGACAGCCAAATCATATCAGCCTTCCTGTTCCCTGTATTCGCAACACTGTAAAACTAAAATACACAATGACCCTCAAAATTGCTCCAATGTTTCCTAACTGGATTACTTTGACAACCAATACCAGGCACCAAGTCCATCCCTTAAACAAAAGAATTCGCAATTTATTTAGCTTTATCGGGGCATAGTTAAACAAAAGTTTAGTCTAATTAGTGTGTGTGGTTTAAACGGAGTCGTCTTTGATTCTAACCCCCCCCACTCAAAGGTAAACAGACACACTTAAGGGATAAATCAAAAGAAAAATAAGATGAAATTGGTCAGTTCACTTCAGTTTCCATGGTCAAAAATACCATAGGAACATGGATTGTACTTTACGTGGTTTCCAAAGACATTGGTCAATGCAGATAGCTTCCAGTAAGCTCAGGAATATTCATATAATGCTTATAACTGAGATTCTATTCTCCAAATAAATTTCAATAAGTTGATCATGGAAGGATAGCCAGAGAGCAATCTGATCTTCCTGTAGCTTTGGCAGTCTTGATACTTCTGACCAAAAATCCAATTTAATATCAGTTCAGAATTTAGTTTATCTGTGTGTTTTTGGTTTTCATTCTCTTTGTTCGACTGGTTGGCACCAAACACCCCCCCCACCCCCAATGATGACCTCTACTAACATTGAAATATCTGACATCTGTTAGTCCATAATACATCTCTGGAACTGAAACATCTATAACATTCTTTGAACAAGAATCAATCTGCAGTTAACTTCTAGACCTGGCCTCATAAACAAATTAGTTTATTTGTTCTGTTTTCTGGGGGGAAAAAAACTAGCAGCTGTTCACTGTTCACAAAAAGGTCACCTTCCACTCTCCATTTGCAGCTCCACCTGAGACAGATATTGCTGTAAGTATCTAGCAAAAGCAGTCTTCCTGTAGTTATCCTCCCATCTTTATTTTTGTTGACTGATCCTGACCTCTCCTTACTTTCTAATTAAGAGTACTGTATTGGTAGTGATCAGGAGCAGACTGCCCTCCTTTTTATCTTCTAAGTCAGTATACCAAGGAAAAGGAAAACCATGAAGAGGTTCCTATTCTGTGGTGCTCATTTCACAGTGGGGCAGTCTCACTAAGTGTCAAAAAGTAAAATTGTGTTGGCAAGCTTATGGTGCATTTCCTGTGTGTGGGTTTATATCTCTGCTCAGTGTCAAAGAGGTTTCATGTTTTATTTTTGTAAACTATCTCCTGGCATGCCCTAGTTGTATTGACATTCGGTTTTATTTTAGGCTTCAAATACTTTTGGACTGATTCTCAGTTACAGTTTGCCTTTTGCTCTTCAACCTCTTGCAAAAGCACATCTATGGCCATACATGAGAGTCATGTATCTGATGGCACTGGATGGTTTGTTTCTGTGTTACTGTTTCTGTACTTACTGTCCCTGTAAATACCAATTCTCTTTGCCTGCATTTGAATTACTTAAATCATTTAAAGCATGCTTGCTGATCTCCCATGGCTTTGCTCATGGTGAATCGAAGTGTATGCGGTTACAAATGGTGCTCTAGTAAGAAAGCTGTACCTAACTTCACTGAGAATTCAAAAAGAAATTTCTATAAAGCTGGAACCAGGTTCAATTCCCGCCTCGGGTGACTGTGTGGAGTTTGCACATTCTCCATTTATCTGTGTGGGTTTCCTCCGGTGCTCTGGTTTCTTCCCACAATCCAAAGATGTACAGATCAGGTGAATTGGCCATGCTAAATTGCCTGTAGTATTAGGTGCGTTAGTCAGGAGTAAATATAGGGTGCGGGAATGGGTTTGGGTGTAGACCAGTTGACCCTCACAGCTGAACTAATAATCCTCAACTTCACTTTCTTGACTTTTCTCCATAACCTTTGATTCCCCTGCTGGTTAAAAATGTGTTTATATCCGCCTTGAATATGCTTTCCAACCTAGTCTCTCTAGCTTTAGAGAGATGAAAGTCTTCCTTGTCTGTCATAAATGGCAACCACTGACTCTGAAATTATGGCCTCTGGTCCTTTACTCATTCTCAAATGAAAATAACCTCTCAGTATCTACTTGTCCCTAAGAATTTTGTATGTTTCATTCAGGTCATTGATCTAAATGCTGATGAGTATAAATCTATCCAAACTTACTCAACCTCTCTTCACAAAAACAAAAAATCCCTCCTTAGCAAGGATCAACCCAGTGAGCCTTCTCTGGACTGACTCCCACACTCACATCACTTTTCTTCAATAAGTGACCAAGACTGTTCACAGTCGTCCAGATGTGGTCTGACTAGTACCTTGTATAGTTTTAGCAAGATCTCCCTTTTTTATATACTCTATTTACTTTTAAGTGAAGGTCAACATTCTATTTGCCTTACCTATTACAGCTGAACTTGAATACTAGATTTTTGTGAATCATGTACCCGAGCCCTCCAATCCCTCTGTGCTAAAGTTTTCTGCAGACTTTCTCCATTTAACTAATATTCAGCTTCTCTATTTTTCCTGCTAAAGTGCATACTTCTCATTTTCCCCCTCATTATAGTTTCTCTGACAAGTTTTTGCTCACACTCTCAACCTGTCAATGCGCCTGTCTACCTTTATTGTATCATCCTCAATACTTGCCTTGCCTTTTAATTTTGTAATCTGAAACTTGACAACAATGCATTCACTTTACTCATTTCAAGTCATTAATTTTTATTATAAATAATGTGGCCCAAATATTGGTCCCTGTAACACTCCACTAGTTGCAGCTTGCCATTCAGAAAATGCCCTCTTTATCTCAACTCTAACTTCTATTAGTTAATTGGTCCTCTATACAAACTAATATACTACCCCATGAGATCTTGCCTTTATGTAGCCTGATGTGGGGTTCCTTATCAAATACCTTTGGACAACTTGTCACCAATTTCACTAAAACTCTAATATGTAAGCTTTTCTTATTTCTGCATATGAAAGAAACACTCAGCTGTAACATTTTAGAGATTTTCCTAAATTTGGATTGTATTTTGAATCTTAATAGCTTTTTTTGGGACAGGGGTGGGGGCGGAAGTGTGGGATAAGGTGGTGACTTTGGAAATGAAATCATAGCACCAAAGTCTTGTGATCTTTAACTTGCATTGTTTTTGTTTGGTTAAGAAAAAGAAGGAAGCATATGTCAGGTATAGACAGGATAGATTGAGTGAATCCTTGAAAGAGTATAAAGGTAGTAGGAGTATACTAAAGAGGGAAATCAGGAGGGCAAAAAGGGGACATGAGATAGCTTTTGCAAATAGAATTAAGGAGAATCCAAAGAGTTTTTAGAAACACATTAAGGACAAAAGGGTAACAAGGGAGAGGATAGAGCCCCTCAAAGATCAGCAAGGCGGCCTTTGTGTGGAGCCACAGAAAATGGGGGAGGTACTAAATGAATATTTTGCATCAGTATTTACTGTGGAAAAGGATATGGAAGATATAGACTGTAAGGAAATAGGTGGTGACATCTTGCAAAATGTCCAGATTACAGAGGAGGAAGTGCTGGATGTCTTGAAACAGGTAAAGGTGGATAAATCCCCAGGACCTGATCAGGTGTACCTGAGAACTCCATGGGAAGTTAGAGAAGTAATTGCTGGGCCTCTTGCTGAAATATTTGTATCATCGATAGTCACAGGTGAGGTGCCGGAAGACTGGAGGTTGGCCAACGTGATGCCACTGTTTAAGAAAAGCAGTAAAGACAAGCCAGGGAACTATAGACCGGTGAGCCTGACCTCAGTGGTGGGCAAGTTATTGGAGGGAGTCTTGAGGGACTGGATATACATGTATTTGGAAAGGCAAGTCCTGATTAGGGGTAGTCACATGGTTTTGTGCGTGGGAAATCATGTCTCACAAACTTGATGGAGTTTTTTGAAGACTTAACACAGAGGATTGATGAGGGCAGAGCGGTAGATGTGATCTATTTGGACTTACTGAAGGGCATTCGACAAGGTTCCCCATGGGAGACTGATTAGCAAGGTTAGACCTCAGTACAGGGAGAACTAGCCATTTGGATACAGAACTGGCTCAAAAATAGAAGACAGAGGGTGGTGGTGGAGGGTTGTTTTTCAGATTGGAGGCCTTTGACCAGTGGAGTGCCACAAGGATCGGTGCTGGGTCCTCTACTGTTTGTAGTTTACATAAATGATTTGGATGCGGGCATAAGAAGTACAGTTAGTAAGTTTGCAGATGACACCAAAATTGGAGATGTAGTGGACAGCGAAGAGGGTTACCTCTGATTACAACAGGATCTTGACCAGATGGGCCAATGGACTGAGAAGTGGCAGATGGAGTTTGTTTTAGATAAATGTGAGGTGCTGCATTTTAGGAAAGAAAATCTTAGCAAGCCTTATACACTCCTCAAGAGTGTTGCTGAACAAAGAGACCTTGGAGTGCAGGTTCATAGCTCCTTGAAAGTGGAGTCGCAGGTAGAAAGGATAGTGAAGAAGGTGTTTGGTATGCTTTCCTTTATTGGTCAGAGTACTGAGTATGGGAGTTGGGAGGCCATGTTGCGGCTGTACAGGACATTGGTTAGGTCACTGGAATATTGCGTGCAATTCTGGTCTCCTTCCTATCAGGAAAGATGTTGTGAAGCTTGAAAGGGTTCAGAAAAGATTTACAAGGATGTTGCCAGTGTTCGAGGATTTGAGCTATAGGGAGAGGCCGAACAGGCTGGGGCTGTTTTCCCTGGAGCATCGGAGGCTGAGGGGTGATGTTGTTATAGAGGTTTACAATATCATGAGGGGCATGGATAGCGTAAATAGACAAAGCCTTTTCCTGGGGTCAGGTGGTCCAGAACTAGAGGGCATAGGTTTAGGGTGAGAGGGGAAAAATATAACTGTACTAAGGGGCAACTTTTTCACTCACAGGGTGGTACGTGTATGGAATGAGCTGCCAGAGGAAGTAGTAGACGCTGCTGCAATAGCAATATTTAAGCGACATTTGGATGGGTATATGAATATGAAGGGTTTGGAGGGATATGGGCCGGTTGCTGGCAGATGGGACTAGATTGGGTTGGGATATCTGGTTGGCATGGACGGGTTGAACCGAAGGATCTGTTTCCATACTGTACATCCCAATGACTCTCTGAAAGCTTGGATAGGACTCATGATGCACAATATGCTCCCCAAGAACAGTTGGATATTTCAAATGTTGGTTCTGTATTATGCTACTTAGGTTGAGGCCAAATAAAAGAAAATGTTTTAGCCATCCACAATCTGCCCTGTTGGATGTGCTATCTTTACATGAAATGTGAAGTTGAACTGTAAGCTAAGTGAGGTTGAACATGTAACATTAGTTTGCTTCCCACATAGCTATGAAACCTTATATGGTACTATATGAAGAAACACAGGTAAAAGTTTTTTGATCTGGGCCAATATTTATGCTTCAATCAGTAATAATTTAAAAAAAATTATGATTAGCTTATTGGATACAGATTCATTGTACTGAAAGTATTTAATTGGCTGTAATATTCTGAGAATGTAGAAGGATTAGTTCACTATTCCTTCTGACCTTTCTCAAGCTTTTAACAGTTGATATACTCCATCCAATGCATCTTCTCTGTTCAATTGGATAGGACTGTGGTTTCATTCTTTTTTTATCCAGTCATAGCTGAAGAATTACTGGCAATTACTTGTCTTCCCAGCCTTGCACCATTTATCTCTGGTGTCATTGGTTAGAGCATAAAAGAAGACTATTTTGCACTCTCTGCAACTGTATTACAGTTGATCCCATTCCTGCAACCTTTTATAATCCTGCAGTGTGTGCCTTTTCAGGTACTGCTCCAATTCCATCTTGAAAGCAATGATTAAATGTTGTTCCACCAAATTCTTGCAATTTGGAATCTAATCTCTTTTTGTTTTGTCATTGACCTTGAGTCGGTGTCCTCTGGTTCTCAACCTTTCAGTCAACAGGAACAATGTCTAATCTATCTAGACCCTTCATGATGTATAATTTTCTCTTGTCTATTTCTTTAAGCTGCGCTTCAACAACATCATAGTTATAAGAGTCATACAGCATGGAATTTTCAGGAGTCGTACAGCACATCCTTCAGCTCAATTCATCCATGTCGAACAGGTCTGCTCAAATGAACTAGTTCCATTTGCCTGCGATTGGCCCACATCCCTTCAAACCTTTCCTATCCATGTACTTGTCCAAATGTCTTTAAAATATTGTAGTTGTATTCATCTTTCTCTATCACTTCTCCTGGCAGCTCATTCCAGATACGCACAGCACACTTTGCTTGAAAAACGTTGCCCCTCAGGACCCTTTTAAATCTTTCCCTTCTCACCTTAAACTTATGCTGAATTGTTTTGAACTCGCCTGTGCTAAGGAAAATATCTTGGCTATTCACTTTATCTATGCCCTTCATGATTTTATAAATCTTTTATAAGGTCACCCCTCAACCTCCTGCGCTCCAAGGAAAAAGTCCCAGCATATTCTGCCTCTCTTTATAAATCAAGCCCTCCAATTGAAAAACATCTTTTTTTGAATCTTTCCAGTTTAATAAATCCTTCCCCTCGCAGGGTGACCAGAATTGTATGCGGTACTCTGAATGTTCTGTCAATGTCCCAACTCCTGTGCTCTGTGCTCTGATTGATGAAGATAAGCCGCCTTAATCTTAGCCACTTCAAAGGAACTGTGTACCTGTACCTCTCAGTGCCTCTGTTGACAACACTCTCTACAGCCCTGTCATTAACTGTGTAAATCCTGTCCTGGTTTCCTTACCAAAATGCAACACATCATATTTATCTAAATTAAACGCCATCTGCCATTCCTTGGCCCACTGACCCAGTTGATCAAGATCAAGTTGTACCCCAATTTTGGTGTGATCTGCAAACTTAATAACCATGCCTCCTATATTTTAATTCAAATAATTTATATAAATGACAAACAACAGTGGTCCCAGGACTGATCCTTGTAGCACACTGCTGGTCACAAGTCTCCAATCTGAGCAACAACCCCTGTACCACTACCTTTTGTCTCCTACCACCAAGCCAATTTTGTATCCAGTTGGCAAGCTCTCCCTGGATCCCATGTGATCGAACCTTACTAATCAGTATAATAACCACATTAGTTTCATACCTATGTTAACATTTCCCAGCAATATCACCCCCTCTCGCCTGTGCCCCTCAGCAGAGTCCCCTCACCCCCAACACCTATTTGACACTAACTTGCCTAACATCCAGTATTAAATAAATAGCAACTTTCCCTGACTGTATGTCAATACCAGCCTTCAGTCCATGCCCCCCACTTTTTAGTTACGAAGTTCATCTTTTTCCCTAGCAATTGTTACTGCCTTGTTACTGAATCATCCTGTACATAATCTTGGGTATCACATTTGACTCTGGGGTAAATTGTAACTGCATCCAACCCATCGCTAATTCTATCTGCTTCTCGTTAATAATGTTACTCTGTCTTCCCTCCCTCAAGTTATCTACTGATATTTGTTTTCATATCTTTGGTCACTAAATTTGGCTGACTTGACAACTCCTGACCAGCCTTATCTTCCATTCTCTGTAAACTTGATCTTCCAAAGCTCTGTCTGTATCTTAGCTTGCATTGTGTCCCATTCATTCTTCATTTCTGGATGTACAGTAGCGCCTCGACATACGAACGACCCCGTTCACGAACAGGATTGTATGTAAAATTTTGCTTCAATGTATGTATGAAATTCAAGATACGAACGAAGGTACGAAACGCAAAAAGCCCGTGTGTGACCACGTGGTTTCATTGTTCTGCTTTGCTACAGGCTTGTTGAACGCAAAAGCTCTTAGGCCCCACGTGATCTCATTCAGTTCGTCTTTGGCACGTGCGCTGTCAACAGCCATTCAAGCACTCTTGCGCTATCCAAGCAATGGGAAAAATTGATTCAGTTCGCGAACTTTTCGGTTCGTGAACCGGGTCCCGGAACGGATTAAGTTCGTAAATCGAGGCGCTACTGTACTAATTGTCTCTCCTGGTTGAACAATGTCTCAAATTTTAGATAACGCTTATCCTTGTTTTTGAATCTTTCCGTGGCCTCATTCCTGTCTGCAACTTCTTCCTTCCAACTCCAACATTGCACCCACCAATCCTCCATAATGGAATCTCTGCTCAGATCTAAGATTAGATTACTTACAGTATGGAAACAGGCCCTTCGGCCCAACAAGTCCACACTGCCCCGCCGAAGTGAAACCCACCCATACCCCTACATTTACCCCAGCACCTAACACTACGGGCAGTTTAGCATGGCCAATTCACCTGACCTGCACATCTTTGGACTATGGAAAACCGGAGCACCGGAGGAAACCCACGCAGACACGGGGAGAATATGCAAACTCCACACAGTCAGTCGCCCAAGGTGGGAATTGAACCCGGGTCTCTGGCCCTGTGAGGCAGCAGTGCTAACCACTGTGCCACCGTGCCGCCTGTCTAAGCATCTTAATTTCTTGTCCCTATGTATTCCTGATTTGAATTGCTTCCCATGACCACTACGTTCACTCCACCCTCTCCTCCCTGACCTATCACCTTCATCTCCTCCCCCACTCACCCATTGTACTCTATGCTACTCTCTCCCCACCCCCACCCTCCTCTAGCTTATCTCTCCATGCTTCAGGCTCACTGCCTTTATTCCTGATGAAGGGCTTTTGCCCAAAACGTTGATTTCGCTGCTCGTTGGATGCTGCCTGAACTGCTGTGCTCTTCCAGCACCACTAATCCAGTACTACGTTTTATGCCAGCACAGTCCCATGACCAGCAAATGAATTACGATTTAATGTGAACCATTGCTCAGCCAAATAATTGTCATAAAACTCAGCTGATTCATAAACTTGTTTCAGTGAAACAACCGTGCCATCCTTACCCAGGCTGGTCAAGGTGTGACTTGGTTGGGTTCCTTAACTGTCTTCTGACATAGCCTGACAAATATTCAGCTAAACCCACCTGGGCAACTCAATACAAAATACATCCTGGCTCCGCCAGTGACACCCACAGCCCAAGCATTAATTTTAAAGTAACTATTATTAGTGGGCTAAAGTGTTTCCCTGCTCGCAGCTTAATAGGCCTTTTATGGTTGCTGTATTTTCCTGCACAATAGTAGTCAATGACTCTGATTCACTTGACCAAGATGGTATCAGAAGTTTTTAGGGAATGAAAAGTCACTTCAGTATCAGTTCCTTTGTCTTTGAGGGTAATTACTAAGTCTGCCCAAAGGGAAATCTATGAAGTAGCTTGTAACTATGAAGTAATGTGTACGTGAACATCAGAAATGTGGTTAGTAAGTTTGCAGATTACAACAAAATTTGGTGTAGTGGATAGTCAAGAAGTTTATCTTAAGGTTAGAATGAGACCTTGATCAGATGGGCCAATGGGTCAAGGAGTGGCAGGAGGAGTTTAATTTGGATAAATATGAGGTGTTGCATTTTGGTAAGGCAAACCAGGGCAGGACTTGCACAGTTAATGGTAGGGCCCTGGGGAGTATTGCCAAATAAAGGGGCCAAAGGGTACAGTGCATACTTCCTTGGAAATGGAGACACAGGCTAATGAAGAAGGCATTTGGCCTTCATTGGTTAGAGCATTTGAGTCTAGGAGTTAGGATGTTATGTTGTGACTATACAGGATAATGTCACTTTTGGAATACTGTATTCAATTCTGGTCTCCCTGTTATAAGAAAATGTGTTAAATTTGAAAGGATTCAGAAAAGATTTACAAGGATGTTGCTAGGATTGGAGGGTTTGAGCTTTAGTGAGAGGCATCATAGACTGTGGCTATTTCCCCTGGGGCATAGGAGTCTGAATTTTATAAAAACTTATGAAATGATTAGGGGCATATATATGGTGAATAGTCATGGTCTTTTCCCTAGGGTAGAGGAGTCCAAAACTAGAGGACATAGGATTCAGAGGGTGGTGCATTTATGAAATGAGCTGCCAGAGGAAGACTTGGAGATGGGTGCAATTACAACATTTAAAAAGCATTTGGACACTGTTAAGACAAATGGGGGTAAACCCCTCTGCTAATTTAAACCCAACACAGGGAAGCTCACCTCGAGTTAATAACTATCCCAGAGGTCACTATTTAAAGTTAAAAAATAACAATTTTATTATTTACATCCAACAGAGATCATTAAAACAACAGCTATTTACAACTCCTTTCTCTTAAACCTGTCTTTTACCTATCATTCTACATTACTGGTCCAATTTTTTTTTAAATTAAGATTTGCAAAAAATTTTTCAGCTTTCAAAACCAGCCAGCTGTCGAATCTTCTTTGTATCCTTCTCTGCAGATTTTCTTCTGTCGTCTTTTCTTCAATATTCTGCTTCACAGGTCTTTGATATGAACAGGTACCTTTCAGAGATCTATTCATCTAGCAGTCTATACTTGTTGTGCTTGACAGTTCTTCCCTAACTGTTCAACATGTCCAGTTTTTTTACCCCAAAGCCTTGGATCATTTCGTTGGTTTGATGTCAACCCAAACAATAAAATTCAAATTCGATTGGATTTTGCTGTGTGGGGCATAATTTAAACTGGTCAAACTTGAATTTGTTTTTGTTCCATGGCAGTACAACACCATTTGTTTCCACTCACTACTTGTTTCAACCAAGTGTTACATTTTTATCTTCAGGGCACTTTGTGCTTTTGGTCAGTGCTTACTAGCCTCCCCTCTCTCTTAAAGGTACAGAGCACCTCTACACCTTCATAACAACACATACCTGGATTGAAAGCATTTTGAGGGATATGGGCCAAACACCGGCAGAATGGACTAGTTCAGTTTCGGAAACCTGGTTGGCATGGTGTATGACTGACTGTACCATTGAGGGACAAATGTTGGCCACAGCTGCAGACAAATTTCCCCACTACTTTAGAGTGGTTCCATGGGATTTTTTAAAATGCAACTAGATGAAGCTGTTCCTTAAGTTCTTCATCTGAAAGATGATAGAATGTCCAACTGCATTATATTGCCTGTCTTAAGTTATGCACTCCACTTCCAGTGTCCCATTTGAACCCATGACCACCTAATTGAAGCAAGTGGACCACCAACTGAGTCGAGTTTATAAGTTTGCTTCTGTTTTCCTGTTCATCGTTCACCTTGTCACCACAAGCATTTGCAACCTTTGCTTTATATGTAAAGTGGAATGTAGTTCTGATTCGGCTCCCTGTGGATTTTTGCGGCTGATGAGTCTTGCTACATCAGGATGCTAATTTTAGTAAGAGATCGTTGTGCTGGCTTCATCAGATTTTTACTCTGCATACTGTTACAGCAGGCTTTAATGATTTTTGTCTATACATTGTAAGTTCTTCCTGTTGTATTACTGATCAACCTGCATCACTAACATAAATTTCTTTCCTTGAATGGTCAGTCAATGAAAGCAAACATGCTGAACACCGCCTTAACCACCCTGTCTACATGTGATGCAAATTTCAAAGAATTAGGTACTTGAACCACCTAGGTCTCTGTTATGCAAAACTCCCCAGGGCCCTACCATTAATTGTGTGAGTCCTGCCCTTGTTTGTTTTACCAAAATGCATTACTTCACATTTACCAAAGTTAAATTCCATCTGTCACTCCTCAGCCCATTGACCCAATGGATCAAGATCTCTTTGTAATCTTAGGTATCCCTCTTCACTATACCGCCAGTGTTAGTGTCATCTACAAAATTACTAACCATGCCTCCTGTATTCTCATTGAAATTGTTTATATCAATGACAGACAAAAGTGGATCCAGTACCGATGCTTTTGGAACACTGCTGGTCACTGGCCTCCAGTCTGAAAAACAACTTACCTCCTCCACTCAGTCTCTACTATCGAGCAAATTTTGGATCCAGTTGGAAAGCTCACCCTGAATCCCATGTGATCTAACTTTACCAATTAGTCTACCATGTGGAACCTTGTCTAAGGCTTTACTGAAGTCTTCATAAACAACAAGTATCGTGCTGCCCTCATCAATCTTTTTGGTTACTTCCTCAAAAAACTCAATCAAGTTTGAGAGGCAATGTTTCCCTCTCACAAAACCATGCTGATTATTCCTGATCAGTCCTGCCTCTCCAAATGCATGTAAATCCTATTTTTCAGAATTGTGGAGAGTTTAAAGACAGTCTTATAAGTAGAGATGAATTTAGGCCAATGGAATTCTCTTGCTCAGCCCTAAAGGGTGGGCTAAATAGCTACATATATAGTTGTGAACAGTGAAACATGGGGAGGGATTGGTCAAAACAATTTCACAATTCTTTTTTGGGCTGTCGAGGGTAAATAAAGTTCCAGATAGAGGAAAATGCAAGGCTGTGAAGGGAATAAAAAGGAGAATGATGGTTCACATTCAAGGAGCTGCATGTCATGAACATATGTGGAAGTTTGGTCCATGTCTACGTAATCTCACACGAACATTGGACGTAGAACATAAGAACAGTGATAGCACATTCAAATTTGAGCTTGTGCTGCCATTGAATAAGATCATGGCTGATCTGATTTTGGTGTACACTCCAATTTTCTGTCTGCCGACAACCCAGAACTCCTTCATCAGTCAAAAATCTTGAACAATCACACCTAAATAGATGAATGACTGATTTTATTGTTACATGTTTTTACAGTGAGAAAAATAGTAAAAGACAAACTTTTCAACTGCCACCACAGGCCAGTGCCATTTTGAAAAGTTTTAAGAATGGTGGGGGAAAAAAAGTAAGATACAAATTAAAGCAACTCTAGCAGTACTGAGCCAACTCATTAAGTAGGTGGAAATAGGTGACTTTAATAGAGAGAAGCCATACTTGCTCCAATTTTAACCTAATGCCCCTAAATCACCTTTGAGCTCACCTAGCTTTTCTTGGGGGTTAGATTTCTTCCTAGAAACATACAACATGTTTGTGAATTGTAAGCTCTGAGGTGCCTTTTTCAGTCTTAGAGAAAAATAGCTTATGGATTAGAAGCAAAACCATCTCTGGTTCATGAAGACACCACAGCTAACAACACTCCCCACTTGTCTGGAAACAGAGTGGTGAGTACGGCAACAAGCTCAGTCCTGGTGCCCCTTTTGGATGAATAGCCAGCCATAATCACCAACACTCAGGTGAATAATTGTCAGGCAGGTCAGTTGCCAGAAGGATTTATAGCTGTGGAACTGAGGAGTAAGAGAAGAATCGTGTCAAAGCTGGGAGGAGATACCAGTAACCTGAAGCTTGAAATTTTTAAACATTTACTCCAAACCCAGGAACTAGTTGCAAAATATATCTGATTAGCCATTCTGCTCGTGATTGACAAGCAGAACTGATATTTTTAAAAGTAGTTAATGATAGCAGCACTGCAGGTATTTATAATATATCCATATAAAAAGTAATAATGAACTGATAGGTTGAAGTATTAATGCCTGACCGTCTGTCTGTCTAGTCTGGTACGTTTCCTCTTGAAAGGAGGAACTGATCGAGAGCGATTGATTTCTCACTGAAATTTTTTTCCACTACCCTCTCCAGGTTCGTTAACGGAATGTTACGATGAGCTTGGCAACCGTTACCAGCTTCCTGTTTACTGCCTGGCGCCGCCTCTGAACCTCATCACTGAAAAGTGTGATGAGGAAACGGCTGACATACCCGATCCTCCGGCGAATGCCAAGCGAGAGTTCCAGCTCAAGGTGCGCTTGTCGACAGGGAAGGATGTCAAACTGAACGCCAGCATGGCAGACACCATCGGGCAGCTGAAGAGGCAGCTGCACACAGAGGAAGGTATCGAACCCTCCAGGCAGCGCTGGTTCTTCTCGGGGAGGCTACTCACTGATAAAATGCGACTGCAGGAGACAAAAATCCAGAAAGACTTTGTGGTCCAGGTTATAGTCAATGAGGTAGCAGCAATTTACTGAACCACCAGGCAAAAAATTATATATATATATAAAAATATGCAAGACACTTGACTATGTATCTTATGTAAGAAAAAACAGAAGGGCTCTGGAACATGATCGGCATCGGGAGTGTACTTGAATGTGTGTGGTGGTCTACCTTGGCCATTATCCATTGGTCAGTCAAATGTAGCTTGAGGCCAAAAACAGGAGCCATTTTTAATGGTATCCGGCTGCCTTGATAATCTGCCTTTGGTTGGCCAATGGATATTTGACTGTAAATGAAAGTTGTTCATCTATCTATCTCTCTCTCGTCTGCCTCCCTCTGTTTGCTCCTCTGTCACTGTCTCTGTCATTCTGTCTGTTTCTGTCTCCTCTCTCCCTCTGTCTGCCCCTCTGTCACTGTCTGTCATTCTGTCTCTTCTCTCTCTTCCTCTGTCTCTGTCTGCCCCTCTGTCACTGTCACTGTCTCTGTCTGTCTAACTTCTCTGCCACCTTTTCCCAGTTCTTACTACACCCCCAAAAAAGTCTTCTTGATTGATTGAATATTTCACTGTGGCCCTTTGAACCTAGGGACTTTACAGTGAGGACCTTTTTTTTAAAGGTTGCTATATAGTAGCAGTATTGAGGCTTTATATAGAAAGTGTACTGAGAATGTTTTACACTGGCTTTAATCGTGCAGTGGTTGATCACCTTTTGTTTTATGCTGTAGGTCTATTAGGGCCCAGCTAAGCACCAAAAACTTGCTCTTGTGTGTTTATGTAAAATTATACCAATTCAAGTCTCAATGTAACTGTGCTTCCATTTTTTAAAAAAAATATTAGACCGCAGTATGGTTTCGGCAAAATTGAAGTTTAATACAGCTGCTGGAAACGTGTAAGGATGTCACCCTCTGTACAGAGAAGGAAAAAGTTAACATTTTGGATATATGTTAAAACTGGAACATACAAAGGCCTGTTAATGAGAAATCAGCCTTTTGTCTGGTCCTCTTTAACTATGGAATCTCATGAACAAATGTGCAAATATTTTAACTAATGTTCCCATTTTAATTTGGATTATATATTTTAAGGCTGTAGATGTGAACTTGTTACCTTTACTGGGTGAATTGCAGGCTCCAAGAACAGCTCTTTCTAAAAATGTGCCCTTCTAGTTCCACTGTGGAAATGCAACAAGTGATGAATTAAAGCACAAATGAACATGAAGTTTCCTGTGCTTCATGGACAAGAACTGCTACAAGTGACCCTTGTGCTGTAGCTTGAATGTACTTTGCATACAAGACCAAACCCAAAGAGGGGTAAAAAAACAAATACTTACAAATGAATGTACTGGTCATATCAGATCTCCATTTTAAAATGTACAAAACTGTGCCAGTGTGAGTCATTTGCAAGCTTTATGGGTTTTTCCATCTCAAGACATGGCAGGGATTGGAGGATTATGGGCTGAAGTCAAGATTTTGCTTGTGCTGACTGTCCAAAGAAGCTGGTCATGCTTTCACCTTTTGTTATTGTACTTCCTCTTTGACTTTACTCAATCCACAATACTTATTTTCCAATTTGGATGAAGGACGTAAAATGAGAAAAATTAAGTCGTCTTTCCCTCTTTTCATATGCCAACAAATCAGCTTTGTGTTTTCATTTCTGGACATGCCCTGCAATTCACCAAGAACAGCATTGACTATGTGGTTGTGTGAGCAGGAATACTGTATACTGTGAGCTCAAATTGTACATGCAAGATTTGTGACTCACTTCATAGCCATCAGTTCATTGTCTGCTGATCACAGCTGTGATGATGGTAAGGCATGTCGGTGGTTTGGCCTCCAGATCACTTCGAAGGTAGAACTAAGAGGCTATGCCTGTGTAGACTTGGGATGTGGATGGAACCTGACTTGGTGGATCTGCCTCTGTTGAAGGGCGATTAATAGTTCCATCCTTGCTCACTCAAAGACTGGTTTATGGTTGAAGCACCTAACAACTGCTTCTCTTTCCACGTGTCCCTACTGTGTATCCAACTTCAGGGAACTGGGAATTGATGGCCTGTTGATTACAACTGTCACAACAATAAGGTCTTTTAATCGCCAACATTAACTTCCATTTTTAAAACCATACAGAGTTAAACCTATTTCTTTAGCTGACAACTTAATGAGGGAATCTATAAACATCTTTCTTTACATGCATTTGAGGTGAAAAATATAAATACTATATTGAAATTATCTTGTCTGAGGATTTCATCTTTTGATTCAGAAATGTAAAATTCCAGATAGACATTCTCTGGGTATACAGAAAATTGTGAAAATACTCCGATCTGGTGGATTTGGAGAAAGGTTGACTCTCAGTACTGTGCATACTCAACTTCAGAGTTTTGAAGCTGGGCAGAGATCATGGAGAAGGAAACAAAAGGGATTCAGGATCAAGAGGAGAATTAAAGGGTCAGGGATGCTGGGGCAAACCTACAAGAGATGGCAATTGGCTAAATAAAGAAATAAAAAGGACTTTTGATGGGGAACTTATTTTTTTAAACTGTTCCATTAGAATTGGGAGTGTTCAGAAACGCAAGGCAGTACCTGACTTAGTGTAGCATCCAGGACCCCAAGCAAAACTGGAGTCTGTGGGAATTGGGAAAAACTCAACTGGTTGCAGCAATGCCTACCTAAAAAGGAAGACAGTTGCGGTTGTTGGAGGTCAGTCACTTCTGGTCTAGGATGCCACTGCAGATATTCCTCTGGGTAGTGTCCCAGGCCCAACTTAATGTGCAGCACCATTTGCATTGAGTTAGATATTCAAATACTGAAAGACCTGACAAGTGGTAACATTTGCACCTCAAGTGCCAGGAAATGACCACCTCCAACAAAAAGAAACCATTGTTCTTGATGTTTAATACCACTGCCATTGCTGAATTCCTCCACTCTTAACATCTGGGTGTTACCACTGACCAGAAACCGAAATGCTCTAGTCACATAAATGCACGGGCAAATCAGAGGCTCGGAATTTCACAGTTACTAATTTGCCTCTGGACTTCCCAATGTCTGGAATACTCTATACTTGCCTGGATGACTGCAGCATTAAAAACACTGAAGCTTGACACCATCCAGAAGTAAGTGTCCTCCTGAATTAGCACCACACCTACAAATATTAATTTCCTCCACCAGAGATGCTCATAGCTGCAGTGTATAACATCTGCAAAATATTGCAGCAAGTCACTAAGGGTCCTTGTATACTGCTTTCCACTTTCAGCTTGATGGATAAGTGCAGTATATATATGGGAACGTCACTAACTGCAAATTTCCTTCCAAGCTATTCACTAACCTGATTAAAAATATATCATCATTCCATCAGTGTCACTGGATTAAAATCTTGGACTCCTTCCCTCATGGCATTGTGGATGTGGCTACACGAGATGGACTACAGTTTAAAAGAAGGCAGCTCACCACCATCTTCTCAAAGACCACTAGGCATATGCAAATTATGTTGCCCCAGTCACAACAGTTCATGAATCAACTAAAATAAATTCCTGCTTTTCTTTCCTCTCCAGAGACTGCTAGACCTGCATAGTATTTTCTGTTTTCCCCACTCCACCCTCCTCATATTTCTAGCATTTTCAGTCTTTTGCTGTCTCAGTATTAAAATTGATGCATAGGAGAGGCATTTTTGAATTGCAGTGGAACATTTATTCAAACTTTAACTTCTCCATGCCTCTTCCCCCAACTCCCACTCCCAAACCCCACCATCTGTCCAGCGTGGAATTTGGACATTAAAAGGCCAACTTGATTCCTGGTGCTTGCTTGGTAGTGGTGGGATGTTGGGAGGACTTGGAAGCAAAGCTGCAAAAGAAGTGAAGGTGCAACAGCAGTATCACTGTTCCCTTGTCCAAGAAAAATTGGCTGGAGCACTAGTGTGTGTTGCTTACAATAGAAACATGCATACATTGGCTCCTACAGTGATTTCTGTTAACCCTCCTGAAATATGGGGGAAGAAGTGGTGGGCATAAATCGGGATCTCAGTCCCTTTTGAGAAACCTGATACCTGGCATCTGTCTTTGTAGCACAACTATACCTTCAAAAGGATGTTAGTCTATATTGTCGTCTTTCAGACTGCAAAATGGTGGCCCTGAGTTTTGCTATGATTTCTGTCATTGCGTTATTGAAAACCATTTCTCTTGAGTAGCAGCAAATCATCGTTACTCAGTGGTAGGAACTTGTAACTTCAGATCTCATTCCTGATCATCCCTCCCCCTGCCTCCTATCAGTGCAGCCATTTGCAGAGTGAAACAGAACTATAAACCCAGGTTAAAGTAAGCGGGATTTGTTTTCTTTTGTTTTTGAGCTGCATGGTAAATTGTGGCTTTGATATCCATAGAGGGGGCTAGTCCTCAGCCCTGGTCTCCTTACTGCCCAGCTGTAGATATGTATCAGACGTGTAGGTAGAAATGAAGACCCTATTGGTGTGGTAAGGCACTAAATAAACACCTCCATTAAAATCTTAGTTATCTTTTTTAGTCACCTTGTTCATGGTGGGGTAATAAATTTGGCAATATAGATTATTAGCAAGTGCTATTATCTACAAAATACTTGAATTGGCCTGTACCACTTACTGTGTTCCCCATCTCTTCCATGAGATAACATGGCCATGGCGATAGAGTGCCTGGCCTGTAAGGTCTTAATGAGCTTCCCTTCACCTTGGCTACTCAGGCAGGACCCCCATTAGTGAACCATGTGGAGTTTTACAACAGTTGGTGGTACTTTCACAGTCACTGTTATTGAAACACCTTTTAAATTTCAGATTTATTAATCAAATTTAAATTCCACCAGTTGCCATGGTGTAAGAACCCTTGTCCCCAGCTCATTAGCCTGGTAGTCTGGAGTACGAGCCCAGTGACATGTCTGCTACCATGCCATCTCCCAGATTTTATAAACAAATGAGGTGCAATTATAATAAAATCATTGAAAAATATTTTAACTGTGACAATTCAAGACCAGATTCTGTGCATAGATTCACCTGGAAGATGGAGAGAAGAATGTAACAAGAGGTTGGGGCACTCCAAAGGTTCATTGGTGGATTCTAGAGCAGGGAAAGAAATTATTTCCTCTTGCTTCTCTTTCTCCAAACCTACTCCCAAAGAAGCTGAAATGGCATCTGTTCTTCTGATTATTGCTGTGTCATCTGATTATCTAAATGCTGATACAGTACTTCCCAATGGCTGCCTTGAGCTGCAAACTCTAATGCAATACAGACTCCTGTGCTTAGGCCTTGTGGGAGTCTAATGTCTATAAATATTAGATAACTAATATTGTGTGTATATTTAGCTCCTCTGAACTGAATTGTTTTGAGAATATAAATTCCAATGTTAGATCCGTACAAGTTCTTTATAATATGTACATTTATGAAATGGCTACAATGGTTTTGATTCTTAAATGCCTATTTACGATGTAGCCCTGAGTAATACATTATTAGATCAGTTAAGTTTGTACAAAGTGTGTCTTGTTTTTTTTTACTGTTTGAAGTTTGGTAGGGATTAGGTATCTGGAGCGATATCAGTCAAAACTCTTCACCTTGTGCTACACAGTGACTCCTACTGGCGATACCTTTGGAACATCAGTTGAAAGTACTACCAAACCAATGTGTTCTGTTCATAAACTGAGAAAACTGCAACACAAAGGAACTTGCAGGTACTTGTGCATTTAACATAGAAAGCTAGCACACAGGGGCAGCAGGTAATCTGGAAGGCTAATGGAATTTGGCCCTTATTCCAAGGGGGGTTAAAATATAAGAGTAGGGATGTCTGACTGCAACTGTACAAGGTGCACGTGAGACCACATCTGGAGTACTGAAAAGTTTTAGTCCCCAGTATCATCGGAGCCAGTTCAGGGAAGATTCACTCTGATGATCCCTAGTATGGAGGGATTGTCTTATGAGCAAAGATTAAACAGGAGATGGGGAAGATACTAAACAAGTATTTTGCATCAGTGTTCACTGTGGAGAAGGACATGGAAGATATAGAATGTGGGGAAGTAGATGATGACATCTTGAAAAATATCCATGTTACAGAGGAGGTGGTGCTGGATGTCTTAAAATGCGTAAAGGTGTACCCTAGGATTCTGTGGGAAACTGAGGGAGTGATTGCTGTACCCCTTGCTATTTGTATTATCGATAATCACAGGTGATGTGATGGAGAACTGGAAGTTGGCTAATGCGGTGCCACTATTTAG
The DNA here is from genome assembly GCF_047496795.1 of Chiloscyllium punctatum. Taxonomy (NCBI): domain Eukaryota; kingdom Metazoa; phylum Chordata; class Chondrichthyes; order Orectolobiformes; family Hemiscylliidae; genus Chiloscyllium; species Chiloscyllium punctatum. The sequence goes on along the minus strand of NC_092776.1, from coordinate 12,337,359 downwards.
GAAAGGTGGTAAGGAAAAGCTCGGGAATTATAGACCGTTGAGCCTGACATCAGTGGTAGGCAAGTTGTTGGAGGGAATCCTGAGGGACAGGAGTTAAATGTATGTGGAAAGGCAAGGATTGATTAGGGATAGTCAACATGGCTTTGTCTGTGGGAAATCATGTCTCATTAATTTGATTGAGTTTTCTTTAAAAATGTCATGAAGAGGATTGATTAGGGCAGAGCAGTGGACGTGATCTGTATGGACTTCAGTGAACATAGGAGTTATAGTTAGTAAGTTTACAGATGATACCAAAATTGGAGGTGTAGTGGGCAGCAAACGAGGTCGCCTTAGAGTATAATGGGATCTTGATCAAATGGGCCAATGGGCTGAGGAGTGGCAGATGGATTTTAATTTAGATAAATGTGAGGTGCTGCATTTTGGAAAGGCAAATCTTAGCAGGACTTGTACACCTTACTGGTAAGATCCTGAGGAGTGTTGCTGAACAAAGAGACCTTCAAGTGCAGGTTTATAGTTTCTTAAAGGTGTAGTCGCAGGTAGATGGTGAAGGAGGCATTTGGTATGCTTTCCTTTATTGGTCAGAGCATTGAATATAGTAGTTGGGAGGTCATGTTGCAGCTGTACACAACATGTTAGGCCACTTTTGAAATATTGAGTGCAATTCTGATCTTCCTATTGGAATGATGTTGTGAAACTTGAAAGGGTGCAGAAAAGATTTACAAGGATGTTGCCAGGGTTGGAGGGTTTGAGCTACAGGGAGAGGCTGAACAGGCTGGGGCTGTTTTCCCCGGATCACTGGAAGCTGAGAGGTGACCTTTATAAAGGTTTATAAAATCATGAGGGGCATGGATAGGGTAAATAGACAAGGTATTTTCCCTGGGGTGGGGGAGTCCAGAACTCTAGGGCATAGGTTTAGGGTGAGGGGAAAAAAAATTCAAAAGAGACCTAAGGGGCAACTTTTCAGAGGGTAGTGCGTGTAGGGAATGAGCTGCCAGAGGAAGTGGTGGAGGCAGCTACAATCACAACATTAAAAAGGCATCTGGATTGGTATGTGAATAGGAAGGGCTTAGAGGGATATGGGCCAAGTGCAGGTAAATGAGACGAGATTAGGATATCTGGTTGGCATTGACAAGTTGGATTTAAGCATCTATTTCTGTTTTACATCTCTGAGGTTAAAACTCTACTTGATGGAGTTTAGAAGTATGAGAGGTGGTCTTATTGAAACATATAGAATTCTAATTGGGTTAATAAGGTAAATGCTGAGAGGATGTTACCCTTCATGGGAGAGTCTAAGACCAAAGGACATGGTCTCAGAATAAAGTGGTGCTAATTTAAGATTGAGGTGAAAAGGAATTCCTTGCCTCAAAGAGCTGTGGGGGCAGTCCTTTTGTATATTTAACACTGAGCCTGATAGATTCTTGATCAGTAGGGGAATTGAGGATTACAGAAAAAGCAGGGGAGTGGGCATGTGTTGGTCAGCCATGTTCCTGTTGAATGGCAGAGCAGGCTCAAGGGGCTGAATGGCCTGCTCCTGTTCCTATTTCTTATGATCTTATTTCTTGTCTGGCACCAAAGGCTCCTTTTTCAAGAGGAGAAAAGGAAATCATCTTCATGTGGCTCAGGTTGTCAATCAATTGCCAGTCGTCACAGCAAGAAATATTTGCACTTGGCTGACAGTTACAGTAGCGAGCCCTTTAATGGGATTAGATATGGGGACAAAAAGTGAATCAAGCATTGATTATAAAATGAATCGGACTCCGTATTGAACACAAGAGGATTGGGACATCAATATCTTGACTGAGCGAGAGACAACACCTGTATCCCCAACACCTTTTTAAATGAAAGTGCTCGTGGTAGAAACTGGAATATGGAAGATTCTCAAACTTCACTCTGCTTCAGGCTCTACTCCTATAGTTGTATGATGTGTTTGACAGCCACATTGAAGGAAATAATAAAGGTAGGTTTGCTATGACAGGCCTGAAAGCGTGATCTATCAGCCTGCTGTGTCTTCCAGGGAGGGGAGAAATGTTTGATATTCTAAATTAGAAATTGCTGGAGAAACTCAGCAGGTCTGGCAGCAGCTAAGGTGAGAAGGCAGAGTTGAAGGTGCGACCAGTGACCCTTCAGATGTGTACTGAAGAGAAATCACTGACCTTGAAATAGTAACTCTGCCTCCTCTCCACAGATGTTGCCAAATGTGATAGGTTTCTCCAGAAGTTTCTTTTTAGCTAAATGATAAAAGACTGGGGTAAAGACCAAGACCAGTTATTGTCAGGAAAGGACCAGAAGGACAAAATATAAAATGCTGCCTACTTTTGGATAGAGAAATTGTAAATCTTCTAGGTCTATGCCCTTTCAACAGTTTTGCAGGTCAGCTTATAGCTTTAATGGTTTCATAAGAATTGAGATTTGAGATTGTGCATGGAATGCAAAATGGCTGAAGAGTAGTCAACAGCTTTTGGGCTTCTGCCACACTTCATACCTCATGTAAACTTCAGGGTTCCAAGTCCTCTGGGTTTTTGGCATTTACTGGCAGGGATTGAGGCTTTTATTGGGTTTTTTTTGCACAACAGTGCTAGCAATTTCAAACGCTTGAAAACCTTTGCTCTAAAAAGTGATTAACCTTCTCATTTCGCACTAGATGAAGGTCCAGGACCAGTTTACAGCAGCAACTAAACCCACCAGACCGGGGTTCATAGTCATCTTTTCTATCTCTAGCCAAGCCTTTATTTCAAATGAGTGTCACCTGTGGTTCAGTAAATATCTGTTCTCCTCTTTGTATCACATGGCTGCGTGCTCAGGTGACTCCAGACACTTGAGCACAATCAATCCAGAGTTGAACTGAAATGAGTACTTTGAGTGTTGTCTTTCATGAACTATTATACCCCAAGACCCCACTTCCCTTCTCTGGATATAAAAATCCCACAGTACTATTGAAGAGAGAAGTAGTGAAGGTGTTTTCTAATCGATCAGTGCAGAGATGTTATTACACACCTCTGAAGTAGATGGGACTGGAATCCTGGTCCAGAGGTAGGCACATTACAACTTCACTCCAAAAACCCAAGAAGCTGGTGAATAATCCCACCCCCCAGCCTGGCCTGTTGATTATGTATCATATGCAATTAAAATGGATTATCTGGCCATTGTTTCATCACTGTTTGAGAGAATTTGCTATTTCAGACTGGTTACTGTGATTCCAACGTGACCACATCAAAAGTTATTGATCATGAAGGGTCCTGAGGTTGGGAATGGTGAGAGTTCATTTTCAATAAAATACAGCAAAATATTAAATGATTTCAGAAAACGTTTTGTCCATAACCTGAATCCTGAAGGAGAGATCTGACTCAGCAGTTAAAATGTCAGGTAGAAGGTTGATTTTAAACTACTGCAAAGTGGGGGAGACAGATTTGCAGGTTTTGAAGTTTAAAACAAATGTCAGGAAGAGTTCCCATAGTGTAGAATGGAATAAACTATCCAATGGGCTGCTTAGATGCAGTTGCTATGAATGGCTGAATTATTAAAAGCAAGGGGTAGGCTTTCTTTGTTAAAATATACAACCTTTTTATATTCTTTACAGCAGCTGATGGTATGAACATGTTTTTGGTTTGATGTTGAAATACATTTTGACTGCGGTGATGTTTGCATGTGGATGTAAGGGCAGACGCACCCAGGGTGCAGTATTCAGTAAAGGACAAGTGGTTCAGCTGGATGCGTCATTATATTGCTGGAGAATGCACTTCACTCTCTCTGCCCCCCCAGGGGACTTGCTGTCTCCTCCGTGGTTCCTGTGATTTCCATATCTATCAGCACAAGGTTGGGCACTGTTGCACTGCACTCAAGAAAAGCCCCAGTTTGCTCCCTTGTGTTGGCTGTGACTGTGGGTACCAGGAGTTGACCTGTCTTCGTGTCACATGCTGTAGCTGATACCTCTGCCAATGAGGGCTCTTCATTCCTTTCTGCCTTGACTGGTAATGCTATGGGACAAGAAGTGGTAGATCAAGTCAGAGTTGCATGGAAATAGACCCTTCAGTTCAACTCATCCACGCCAATATCCTAAACTAATCCTGTCCCATTAGCCAGCATTTCGCCCATATCTCTCTAAGCTCTTCTTGCTCATGTACCTATCCATTTGCCTTTTAAATGTTGTAATTGTACCAGCCTTCACCACTTCCTCTGGCAGCTCATTCCATACACTCACCACCCTTTGCATATTACATACCATGCTCGTCCATACAGCCATGTTACTCTTGCATTGAAGCATAGCTGATTGATTCTCTCTCCTGATCCACACTGTTGCCATTACTTTATAGTTAATAATCTTATTCAAATGTGCAACTCAGAAGCCAAGAACACTGTGGTGAGGAACTCAGCTTTTGACACCCCAAAGCCTATCCACCATCTACAAGCCAATGGAATACTTGCAAATGGTTCAGTGAAGCTCCATTAACAGCCCTGGGTAAAACAGATTGCTTGAATGGTATCCCATCCACCACCTTCAACATTTCCTCTTTCCACAATGCGCAATGATAGCAGGGTGTCCCATCTACAAGATGTGCTGCACTATCTCACTGAAGCTCCATTGTCAGCACCTTCCAAACATATAACCTCAACTACAGAGGGATAAGGGCCGTAGGTGCATGGAGAACACAACCAATGTAATTTCACATCAAAGTCCCGCCTTAGAAACCATCCTTCCTGTCACTGGGTCAGAATCTTGAAACTCCCTCCTTAGCAGTGCTGTGGGTGCCTGTCTCACCGCTGGACTGTCACAATACAAGAGGGCATCTTGAAAGGGCAATCTGGGATGGGCAATAAAAGCTGGGCTTAGCCAGTGACCCCATGTTTTATGAGTGAATTTTAAAAAGGGTAGCACGGTGGCTCAGTGGTTAGCACTGCTGCCTCACAGTGCTACAGACCCAGGTTCAATTCCAGCCTCAGGCGACTGTCTGTGTGGAGTTTGCACATTCTCCCCGTGTCTGTGTGGGTTTCCTCCAGGTGCTCCGGTTTCCTCTCACAATCCAAAGATGTGCAGGTTTGGTGGATTGGCCATGCTGAATTGCCCATAGTATTCAGGGATGTAAAGGCTTGGTGCATTCATCAGGGGAAATGTACAGTAATAGGGGAGGGGAATGGGTCTGGGTGGGAAATACTTCAGAGGGTCAGTGTGGACTTGTTGGGCCAAATGGTCTGTTTCCATACTGTAGGGATTCTATAAAAAATTATTTATTACCTTTGCCTAGATTTGGACATCCCAGGGATATGAATGCAATTTAATTTTTATCCTTACAGAGCAGAAAGGATCACAGTGTCCAATCCTTTTGCTTGTGCTGAGCTTGCAATTAGAAGTTTGGGGGGGGGGAAAATAATTCCTGTGAACATGTGAAACAAAGCAAGGGAAATTCGCCGCTGCTCAGCATCCCCATGCTGGACATGATCTCTGCTCGTGGTTGATCACCCAAAGACCACAAGTTACAGCACATTTGGACTGAGGAATTGCAGGTTAAGCCTCCCTTCCTGAAACCTTTCAACATGGTTCAAACCAGGAAGCACTGTAGCCTGTATATCTTATCATCTCTCAAGCAACATGTTAATCCACCCAGCAAGGTCATTGTCAGCAAGATTGCAACTTTTGTCTTCTGTACCTGAACTGGCAGAGCTTGCCTCCACATCCTCAGGCCCGTACGTGTGAAGGGGACTTTCAGTGTCAGCTGTATTTCCAATCCCTGATAGATTAACCTCACTGCAATCCAGAGAGACACACACACACAAAAACCATATGAGCTGGAATCTCTTCACACTAGTTATCTTTACATAAAAATTGGTGAAAAAAAATTTCTACTGTTCATGGGTGTGAACATGTTCAGTCGGTATCACTCTTGCCCTGGAGTCAGGAGAAAATTTCACAGCCTTGACTACTGAACCCAGGCTGACACTCCCAATGCAGTACCAGAGAGTCCTGTATTGTTGGAAAGTGTCATCTCTTTGATGAGATGCTAATCAAGGACCAGCCTCAGCTGGTAATTTTGCAAAACACTACTGTTAGCCCTACCTTTCCTCAACAGAGATTGTCTAGTCACTATGGCATTTTTGGTTATGGGACCATGCTGTGCATAAATTAGAGAAGACAAAGAGGCAACAGCAATAACCTTACAAATATGCTCCCTAGTTTTGAACATCCCCACCCTAGGGCAAAGACCATTGCTGTTCACCTTATTTATACCCCTCATGATTTTATAAACCTCTATAATGTCACCCCTCAACCTCCTACGTTTCAGAAAATAAAACAGCTTATTTTTATAATCCAAGCCCTCCGGCAATATTCTTGTAAATCTCTGATGAATCCTCGCCAATTTAATAATATCCTTGTAATAGCGGGGCCATCAGTACTCCAAAAGCGGCCTCACCAACATCCTGTTCAACGTCAACATGATGACCCAACTCTTAGACTGAGCAATGAAGGCAAGTGTGCTAAATGCCTTCTTAACTACCCTGTTTACCTGTGATGCAAATGTCAATGGATTACGGACCTGATTATGTCTCTCTGTTCTACAACACTACCCGGGGCGATATCATTAATCGAATAAGTCCTGCCCTTGTTTGTTTTAACAAAATGCGATATTTATCCAAATTAAACTCCATCTGCCACTCCTCAGCCCACTGGCCCAATTGATCAAGCTCTCTTTGTAACCTCCTTCACTATCCACTATACCACCAATTTTGGTGTCTGCTGACATACCTGCTGTGTTGGCCCTGGTCCTGCAGGGTCTGTAGCAGCACATCCTGATGTACTGTCTGAATGTGATGAAGGAGTGTTGCTTCCTTGGTGTACTTCTTCCTGCAATGACCACAGCTCAGCATTCGGGCATTGGTCATGTGGATGTTTCTAATGTGACGGCGCAGGTCACCTGTGGAATATAACACACCTTGGAAAAGGTTCCATGCCCTCTGCTCATTCACCCCTAACTTCCCCTTTACTCTGTCTCTTCCATTACCGCCAACTAACTCACTCTGCCAAACCCAGCAAAACAATTTATAAACAATAGCTACTATTTGATAAAGCTTTTCCAAGTGACTCTTCTTCATGTAAGCAGATGGAGAGTAGTACTGTGTGCAGTACTGGTCGCCTCACTTTAGGAAAGATACTGTGTGCAGTTCTGGTCGCCTCACTTTAGGAAAGATGTGGAAGCTTTGGAGAGGGTGCAGAGAAGATTTACCAGGATGTTGCCTGGAATGGAGAGTAGGTCGTACGAGGATAGGTTGAGAGTTCTCGGCCTTTTCTCGTTGGAACGGCGAAGGATGAGGGGTGACTTGATAGAGGTTTATAAGATGATCAGAGGAATAGATAGAGTAGACAGTCAGAAACTTTTTCCCCGGGTACAACAGAGTGTTACAAGGGGACATAAATTTAAGGTGAAGGGTGGAAGGTATAGGGGAGATGTCAGGGGTGGGTTCTTCACCCAGAGAGTGGTGGGGGCATGGAATGCGCTGCCCGTGGGAGTGGTAGAGTCAGATTCATTGGCGACCTTTAAGCGGCATTTGGATAGGTACATGGATGGGTGCTTAATCTAGGATAGAAGTTCGGCACAACATCGTGGGCCGAAGGGCCTGTTCTGTGCTGTATTGTTCTATGTTCTATGTTCTATGTTCTAGTAGTCACAGCCTGTTTAAATGAGACAGAATGTGTTCACTGGGGAGTCCTCTGTCTTGTGCACACACACACACCTTTTTCACCATTTGGTCAGGGGATGGTGACTCAGAGCTAGGTCCATGATCAATGCTGTTTCTTTCCCCCTTACCTAGGGGAACAAAAGCTAACTACACGGTTCCTAGCCACTCTCACTAAACAGAGCATGTGGATCAAGCTTGTGCTCTGTGGTTTAACAGAGGGAACCAGCCAACCCACAAAAAGAGCAATCTGATAACGAACTGTTGCAGTTCTGAGGGTCACTGGACATGAAACGCTGACTTGGATTTCTCTCCACTAATGTTGCCAGACCTGCTGAGCTTTTCCAGCAATTTCTGCTTTTGTGCCACAATTGAATGGGATACCACCATACCCAAAAGAAGTGCAATTGACCCTGTTACACAGCAGAATGCAGTTGGTATCAGAGATACTATCGCAGCAGAGCATGGTTACTGCTCTCTGCACCATACTGATGTAGTGACCAGTCAATATCACTGGAGAAGGCATTGTTTTTCAAAGAAGATGACAGAAAGTCAGAAGCAGTAAAATGCGGAGGGGGAAGGGAAGCAGAGGTGTAAGCTCATGACCATAACACTGAAGTATTCTGTTCCTGTACCATGAAGAATTTACTGGATTGATAGCCCTGTCATATTAACACGCAGCCCACATGCAAAGGAAGGAATGTATAGAATGGCAAGGGTTACTGCCAGTCTCAACAATGGAATATATCCCATAGTTGCCACAAGGTTGTTCAGTTTGCAGCTGACTCATCACCAGACACACACACACATCGCTGACCCCAGGGACACAGTCACGCAAACGAGAAATCACATCCCTGAGCAGAACACTTTCCCACAAAGGCAGTTCTTAAGATCGGAATTTTTTTTACGAAATGTGGGTGTCACTGTTGAGGCCAGCATTTGTTGCCCATGCCCAACTTTCCTTGAATTGAGCGGCTTGCTAGGCCATTTCAGAGTCAACCACATTGCTGTGGGTCTGGAGTCACATGTAGGTTGGAACAGGTAAGGACAGCGGATTAACAGAAAATCTTCCTGAAGGATGTTAGGGAACCAGATACTTCCTTATGACAATTGGTGGTTTCGTGGGCAATCAGCACTGAGACTATTTTAAATTTCAGATTTTGTAATTAATTGAATGTAAATTCCAACAGATGCCATGGCGGGGGGGCCGGGGGGGCAGAATTTGATTCCTTGGCCCCAGAACATTAGATTGAGCCTCTGGGTTACTAAAGTCTGCGACACTAACACTGCAGCCACACCCTCCCACCCCCACACTCTATATATACACATACATATCATGCACGGTGGCATGATGGGCGGCACGGTGGCACACTGGTTAGCACTGCTGCCTCACAGCGCCAGAGACCCGGGTTCATTTCCCGCCTCAGGCGACTCTCTGTGTGGAGTTTGCACGTTCTCCCCGTGTCTGCGTGGGTTTCCTCCGGGTGCTCCGGTTTCCTCCCACACTCTAAAGATGTGCAGATCAGGTGAATTGGCCATACTAAATTGCCCGTAGTGTTAGGTAAAGGGGTAGATGTAGGGGTATGGGTGGGTTGCCCTTCGGCGGGGCGGTGTGGACTTGTTGGGCCGAAGGGCCTGTTTCCACACTGTAAGTAATCTAATCTAATCTAATCTAATCTAATACACACACACCCACACATACACAGACCCCACCCCTTGCCATACATGAAAGGCTGGGGGTAGTTTCAGGTTCCATCTGAACTTTCAAAGGGCAATTGACCACACCCTTGAAGAACACTAAATGGGCGGGGGTTTTATATGTTTGTGTTTTTATGATATGGGAAGTGAGGGGTTGCAAGCTGTACCTAAGACCCAATTAGATCATTCTTTCAAAAGTTCCACAACAGGCTTGATGGGCCGAATGGTTCTGTGGTTGAAGAGTGTAATCTCCCTGAAGCATGCTGTACAGTCAGATGGACAACCCTGGCTAAAGCGTTAAGGAATCACTGCGTCTCTCAATTAGCTTTTCTCCCATCCCACTCGCCTGTACCAATAGATTTTGTAATTCTTTCCTTTCCCCCAACAGAAAGGATAATGAACCACCTTTAGGAAAGAAAGAACAAACCAACTTGGTTTTATAAAACAACTATCAAGAGCCCCTCCGCCAATATCATTGAAACCAGTCATTATCACAATGCTATTCTTCATTGCTTACTGTGTGCAAACTAGCTGTCCCACTTCCTTCATTACAGCAGTTTAAAAGTCCTACATTGGCCGTGAAACATTGCAGTAGCCTTGTAGTCATGAAGGAGCGATTAAAATAAAAAGCAAGTTCTTTCCAATTCTGATTAATCCACAAATAGTTTGTGTTTGCGTGGAGTAATTTTAATATTTAGTTCCTGCTCTTTCAGCAGTGGCATTTGCTTCCCCCACCCCCACACACAGGAAGGTGGCAACGATAGAGATGTGGTGAATGAGCAGTTAGTTAATCTTTATCAGTGGTAGACTGATATTGGTCAGGATACCATAAAGACTGCCCACTCCACTTCTCAATTAGCTGGGAGCAGGGGGGAGGACCAAGGGGGAACCAATTCCCATTCCAAAACTGCAAGAAGCGTTCTATAGAAGTGTCAGCACTGTCATTGTCAGTTTTGTCTGACTTCTCCACGTGTGCTCAGCTCCAAGACTATTCTGAGCTACCTCCATCACCAACTCGTTCTCCAAAATAACCAGTGTCCAAGTGTAAATCTCCCTCCCAATCCCCATACAGGGAGTCTCATCCTAAATGTGGCACAAATCTGATTGAAGAGACTCAGGATCAATCTTAGCTCTTTGGGTACCACGGTTTCTAATCTGATGCATGACATATGGTGACCAAACCATCCGGCACAGCCACTCAATGAACTATTCAACTCTGGGGGTAATCACAATTGTGCTCAATGCAGATCTGTGTGGAGTCTGTGTACACGAAACCTTCAACAGGGGGTCAGGAGCTCTGTAGCGACGTTTAATGTCAAGCTGATGTTTACCATACCTGACATGTGACACATCATCAAGGGCAAGGCTGAGAAAAGCCACGTGGTTCAAAATTACAGGCATTCTGTACATTAAAATAACCAAACACTTTCCGCTGGGTCACATTCAAGTTCTGTCTGTCTCAGATGAGAGGACTGAACAGCTTTTGTTTCTAAAATGATAAATCATTGTGAAGGAGCCTGAGCTGTGGTTATTTCTGGACCTTCTTGCTGTTCACGTGGAGGGGGAGGGGGGAGCAGTGAGGGATACATTGGTGTCCATGCAGGTACACCCGTGTCCATGCAGCTACACCAGTGTCAAGTGGACAGAGTTTTGATGAGCTCCTACAACCCAGACGATTAGATAGAACCCATCGGGCAAGATACATACACTTGAAGCCAACCCAGAAAGGAGGGAAGGTTTGAACCTTTTACCTGCTTAGTCGAAGACCAGTGAGAGGCAGAGAGATAGACATCAAACAGGGAATGGTGACACAGAGCTGAGGTCTAACTCAAAATGTTTGGTGAAAGGGAAGAACTGAATTGAATTTATTGTCATGTGTACCGAGGCACAGTGAAAAGCGTTGTCTTGCGAGCAATACAGGCAAATCACAGAGTTACGTAGCAGAGATAGTAAATAATAGGTAAACAGCGGCAAAAACCAAAACACAGGTACAGGCGAATGTTAAGAGTTTGTGAGTCCATTCAGTATTCTGACTTGGGGAGGAGAGGTGATGGCTCTTGCTGAAACTTGACTTGGAATGGGTGTTTGGTAACAATGAGGATTGTAAAGGGATTGAACTGTTTTCTACATCAATTAGCAGATACGCAGCAGTGAGTTGCAGGCTGCAGTCCAATCGAGTAGATTGTGGAGATCCCTGTGATATACTCACCGGACTGGAAGAAGGATTTCTGGCACTGGCTGCACTGGAACGGACGATCTTTGGTGTGGAATCTCTTGTGGACTACCAGATCACTGAAATTAGAGTAAATCAAAATATGACCCACAAACTGAAACCAAACAAAGACCTAGGGATAGAAAAGTGCTGGAGAAATTCAGCAAGCCTGGCAGCATCTGTACAGACAGAGAGAAAAACAGTCAACGTTTCAAGTGCAGTGACCTCTCAGAAGAAGGGTCACTGGGCTCAAAATGTTGACTCTCTGCTCTCTCCACAGATCTGCTGAGTTTCTCCAACGTGCCCTGTTTTGAACCACAAGCGAGCCAGGGTGGGGAAGGGGAAGAGATGACCGGTGGCTCAGCCTGTGCTCTCGCCAACTCTCTCCATACCTGGCTCTGAGAAAGCCTTTCCTGCATACGTCACACTTGTGGGGCTGTGTCCCTGTGTGAATGTGAGCATGTCTCCGCAGGTCACAGTGCTGGATGAACTGGCGATCACAGTGTGGGCACTTGTATCTGGCATCTTCCTGCAAGGGAGGGGTGGACAGAGATTGGGAAGAGGAGGAGGGGAAAGAGAGTTAACAGCAGCTGTCTCACTCAGTGTTGCTCAGTACGGCAGGCTCAGTACGGCACTAAGGAGACAAACACAGATTGCATTTTCAGGATCCTTAATCGTTGCCACTGACCCAATAGAAGACGTCAGAACATAGCAAGGACAGAATTAGTTGTGGTGTTCGATTCTCAACATCTAAACTTTCTCTCGGTCAACCCACGTGACCCAATCTAGACCAGCCAATGGACATCACTGTGGTCACTCCACAGTGACCGGGCATAGGATGTCTTGTTGACTCTCCCCGTCCCGCCACACTGTCAGTCACTTTCACTCTGCCGGTCAAGGGATTAAGAACAAAGACTCAAGCACAAAATTCAGGCAGGTACCTCCAGAGCAACTCTAACCGAGTGCTGCATTGTCAAAGGGTGCCATCTTTCAGATGAGTTATTAAATGGACGTCGCTTCACTCAGATATCACACACAATTCAAAAGGAGAGCTCCCCTTTCCACACCGACTTGACCGATATTTATTCCATTCTTAGGCCCACTTACTTATTCAAACACTGCAACAGTGACCAGACTTCAAACGTACATCCTGAAGCTGTGAAGGTCAATTTATAAATAACTTTTCTTTCATATTCCACACTTTGGGGGGGGAGGGGTGGAGAAACCAAACCAGCCCATCACTGTGAAACATCAATGACTCAATTCCCAGCCACTCAGAACCTTTCCTTGGTTTTAACAGAAATGACAGAATTTTCACTCCCCACAAATTTTCTTTCCTCATTCAGCAAAAGCGAAATGAAATAATCATTCAAAGTTTTCTTGGGAACCACTCTTTGTCTGCCCTGAATCAGAAAGGTCTCAGGACATCACACAGCACCATACATAAAACTCACATGCCTATTTTCAAAAGTGGTCTTTTACAGAATTCCAGATGATTTCTCCTTTCTTAACCCATTCCCGGGATCAACCATACAGCCAGCACAGTCCTGCCTGCCATCAATTAACTGGTTGCACAGTCCCAGTGTACAGTTCAGAGTTGAGGGCTTCTTTGTGGCAGAGTAACAGTGTCTCTAATCTCCGGGCTAGAAGACTAGGGTTCAAGACCCACTCACTCCAGAGGTGGATCATAATGTATCTTTACAGGTGAAGTCAAAATATCCACAGCTGAGAGTTTGTTGCTCTGTGGGTCCCAAGTAGTTTTCCTTAGCTCATTCACCAGCTGATACTGTCACTGGTAAGGTCATTGATTGCTCTCAGTTCATTATTACTTTTGAGAAGGTAGAGATGAGCCTGCACATTGAATGTAACGGAGTGCCTTGCTGGGCTATTTCAGGGGCAGACAGGTACCATTACTGAGCTGGAAGCAAAAGGTACAAAAAAAACCACACCACCCACCTCAGTGTTAACCATGTGGATTTTCTTATGTCGGACATAGTTGCCACGGCGATTAAAGGTCAAACTGCAGAGGTAGCACTTGTACAATTTCCCTTCCGCTTCCACTTCTGGATCTACGTAAAGAAACTATGTAAAGATCTATGTTCAAGAAATATGAGTTCAGGGAACTGCAGAACTGAGCTGAGAAATGGCGCCAATGTTACCTTGTGACTTTGCCAGTGGTTCCTCTTGGTTTGTCTCCTGCGATACGGTGAAGAGCAAAGAGCCAGCTGAGATCACAGTGTCAGCTGTAGCTAAGGTGAACTTCCGTGGTCCCGTCTGGAGGAGCACCTGGGAGTTGAAAGGTCACAGTCTGAACAGAGGTTAACACTTGTGATTGGCAAGTGACAGTTTTTTCTTATATTTGGGTGAGAAATATTACAGGCACAGCAAATGCAAATCTTCCTAACTGAGGCAAAGTAAGGGTTAGAAACAAAGTCAAACTCCCTCTACTCTTTTAAATCAAAACTAAAGCTACCTCAACATTGTCCCTGGAAAGCATGGGGGTCACATACAGAGGAAGGTATCCCTGATACTGTTCCCATCAAACACTCCTAGGACATGTATGGCATGAGGTTAGATACAGATTAAAGATCTCTCTACTCTTTTAAACTGAACATAAATCTGCCTTTACATTTTTAAGCTGAAAGTAACCTGGAAGTAAAGCTCTCTCTATTCTTTTAAACTCACAGTAAAACTTCCTCGACACTGACTGCATCAAATACTTTCAGGACAGTTCAGACAGCATCCAAGGAGCAGGAAAATTGACGTTTCGGGGAAAAAGCCCTTCATCAGGAATTCCTGATAAAGGGCTTTTTGCCCGAAACGTCGATTTTCCTGCTCCTTGGATGCTGTCTGAACTGCTGTGCTTTTCCAGCACCACTCTAATCCAGAATCCGGTTTCCAGCATCTGCAGTCATTGTTTTTACTTACTTTCAGGACAGTGACAGCACAGGGCTAAAGACAGAATGAAACCTTCTTTACTCTTATAACTGAAAGCACATTTTCCTCTACATTGACCCCATCGAACACTCACAGGACAGGGGCAGCATGAGGTTAGATACAAAGTGAAGCATCCTCTATATTGTCCCCCATCAATCACTCACAGAACAGGTACAGCACAGCACAGAGTTTGATACAGAGTGAAGCTTCCTCTACACTGACCCCATCAAACACTCACAGGACAGGGACAGCACAGAGTCAGAAACAGTGAAGCGTCTTCTACACTGACCCCATCAAACACTCCCTGAGCAAGTTTCTGCCTCACTGCATTGACATTGGAAAGGTTCTGCAATGTTTATTCCTGCAAGTCCAATCCTCACAGCTGTGTGGATGGTACCTGAGTCGGGTGTAGAAGTTCAGTGATTGCGGCGAGGTCCTTTCCGTACATTTTGATGCCATTGGGGAGCTCCAGCATCACCTCCTGGGGCACCTGAAGCTCCAGGCTCTCGCGGGCCACGGTCGACAAGACTAAGAGGTGACGCTCAGGCCTCTCAGTCAGGGGTTCAGCCTGCTCCTCGGCTTCAGGCCGGTCATTCTCCACCAGGGGGAGGCCCGCAATCTCACTCAGTACCTGCGCTGTCTCCAGAAGGTCCATGTTCTCTGCGGGGAAATAAGTCAAGGGATATTTTCCATGAGCACATTCAGACAGTCCAGTCTGAGCAGAAACCAGAGCTACACAAGCTGACAACTAGTGGACTTGTGCAGCCACTCAATGCTGCTACCTCCCCCATTGGAAAGAGAACGATCAGCATCAGTTACAGCCCAGCATGGGAGATAGGGACAGCAGGAGGACAATGAGGAAGCATCTCTACTACACTTCCTCTGGGGTCTCTTCCCTCAGTCTTTAAGGGACATAGAGGGAATACAAAAGAACAAAGGTTTGCATTTGTACAAGCAGGTGATAATACTGTAGTTCTAGCATCACTGGGCTCGTAATCCGAAGGCCCAAACTACAGCCCTGAGGTCATGGGTTCTAATCTCACCATAGCAACTGGTGCAATTTAAATTCAACTCAAACATGGAAATGAAAGCTAGTCTTAGTGACGGTGACCAAGAATTCATCATTGACTATTGTAAAAACTCATCAGGTTCACAATGTCCTTTAGGGAAGGAAACTACCAACCTTACCCAGTCTGGTCTACACGTGACTCCAGACCTACAGCAATGTGGCTGATTCTTAACTGCCCTCTCAAATGACCCGAGCAAGAAACTCAGTTCAAAGGGCAATTATAGATGGGCATCAAATGCTGGGCTTGCCAGTAATGAACAATTAAAGAAGAAAAAACATAGTGTGTTACAGGAAATCAAGGACTGTTGGAGGTGTAATGTCTGATGCACTGTAGGAAACATGACAGCCAACTTGTGCACAGCAAGCTCCCACTAACAGCAATCTGATAACAACCGGTTCATTCCGCAGGATGCCAGACAGAATACACTTGCTCTTACTCCACTTAGTCCTGTGGATCTTTCACATTTAACCAAGAGGTAGAATGAGCCATGTTTTAACATCTTATCCATGAAAGGCTTGAATGCAGTCTTTTTCCCAGGGTTGGGGAATCGAGGCCTAGTTTAAGGTGAGAGGGGAAAGAATAAAAGGGAACCTGAGGGGTACCTTTTTTACACAGAGGGTGGTACGCATATGGAATGAGCTGCAGTGGAAGTGGTTGAGGCGGGTACATTAACAACATTTAAAAGACATTTGGACAAATACATGGATAGGAAAGGATTAGAAGGATATGGGCCACGTACAGGGAAATGGGGTTAAAGTGGACAGAAACTTTGGTCAGCATGGACCATTTTGGGCCAAAGGGCCTTTCTCCGTGCTGTAAGACTCTATGACACAGCATCTCTGACAATGCAGCAGTCCCTCACTGGGAGCATCAAGCCAGATTTTGCGCCTGGAGTGGGACTCAAACCCATAATCTCCAGAATCAGAGGAAGAGTTCATGTGCTAGAATTATACCAGAGGGGACAGTGATGTGGGCAACCATGGAAGTTAGGATTGCTCTCCTTAGAACAAAAAGAAGTAAAAGAGAGTTCTAATTGAGGTATCCAAATTACAAAGGGTCATGGGAGATAAAGAGTTGCACAGCAAGTTGAGTTGTAATATGATGTTTGAGAGAGTAGTGCAAGGAGATAAAGGTAGATTTTGCAGTGTTATGGGAAAGAGCAGCCTAACTGGATAGCTCTTTGACAGAACTGTCACAGGTTCAATGGACACATGGCCTCCTGTGCTGGAAGATTCTGAAGAATAATAAAATAGGAAACATCTGCATTTGTTACACATGCATGTTCCAGTATTGCCCAGCACATGAATACTCTTCATAGGATCATCCAGCACAGGCTGAGGCCGAAGAGGTTGTATTTATCTTGGAGCTCTGGACTGATCCCTTGCAGTGTGGACCTTTACCTTTCACTTTCACCTGCTCTGGGCTCTGAGTCGGTGATTCGTGAACCCGGCTGCTTCCTGGAGTCCCAGCCTCCTCCCGAACATCCAGCAGCAGGGTGCCATTGCCGCAAACAGTCATTGGCTCAGAGGCTGAGCTGCCAACCACAACCAGCCCCTCCACAGGGGCCTGGCTGCCTTGTGGCACAGGGAGTGCCTCTGGCTGCTTATCCACTGCAGTGGCAGCTCGGTGACCTTCCTCTCCCTGGGCCGGAGTTGGTTCCAGTGGGAGGCTGTAGGTGTCTGGTTGTCTTGCAGCCTCTGCCGTCTCACTGGCAATTATCAGCTCACTCACTGTCGCTGATGGGCACTCTTCCATCTGGCAGCTGTTGGCAGCAATGGTCACTCAGTCAATAATGCTGAAGGCAAAATGGCAGATACTTTCCTAGATTTCACTTCACATTTGGACGTAATAAAGCCTTTTGACTGAACAACCCAATCCTTCCACAACCCCACATACACTCTCCCCATCCATTTAATCCCCTCCCACAACCCTGTACACTCTCCCCTGTCACTTTCTCTCCCACTTACTTACTCTTCTACCACAGTCGCTCCACGTACTCCTAACAGACTCATCTCCTCCTATACTCTCCCACAGCCCATGCACACACTATTACAGACTCCCTAATCACTGAAGTTTCTGACGGAATGTTCCAAATAAACACTGCCTGATTCCCAGCTTCAGAACATCACCACACATTTACAATTCTCTATCCTGAAATCCATTATTCCACAGACAATAATCCTCTGTCCAGTTTCAATAGAATGGAATTGGAATCTTATGGAATCATTTACCACCACAGTCCTCAATCCCTTGCCAATAAATATTTATACAAACCAATAGAGTAATTACTATAGTGACCCAGTTAAACACCCCACTGTTCTACTGTAAACATCAAAAACTGTCTGCACATAAGAAAATAAGAACTAGGATAGGAACAGGCCATTTGGCTCCTTGAGCTGCTGCCACTTTCAAGAAGACTGCGATAGATCTTTGATCTCAACTCCGCTCTCTCATCTTATTCCCAAATTCCTGGATTTCCTTTATCTACCTCTGACTGAATATCCACTGGTCTCTGGAGGAGAAGAATCCCAAAGACTCCTAAAGATCTGAGTGAATAAAATTACTTCCTCTGACACTCAAGAAGAGTACGTGGATTATATAGTATTAAGTCAATAAGTATACTCAAGGCTTTTTTGGGGGGGGGGGGGGGGGGGGGGGGTTGGGAAGGCAGGGAAACGGTGCTAACCCCTGTTTGCTGTACATTTTCTATCATTTGTGAACCCATTTCCAAGTCTGATATTCACAGGACAAGTCTTGTTCAGTGGTCAGGTGGGAGTTGAACTTCTCAATAGATCTTTCATCTTTCATGCCAGAAAAAAAACAAACCATTTATGATTCTTGCTCACCCTACAATCTTTCAAAATGCTTTCTCTCCTTAGAAGCTATTCACAGTTCCCCAGGAGTTGTTAATGATTATTTATTTTGCTTCCCTGCATACAAACACACACACCTATTCCCAAATGGTTTCAGTTATCACCCTGCAGTCAGAGTTGGCAACCTTACTACATAGATTGAGTAAAAAGTGACATCAATGATGGAACCATTGATGCCAAACAGGCAGTGGCAATTCTTTTGAAACCCATCAGGGGACAGTGGGGGAATGGATGCAGAGTTCCACTGTGATGGATGCTTAAAGGAAGATCAATATTTCATATAGACACTATTCCCCATACCTCAGGCACAGTTTATATTTGACAAAAAGGGAGGAAATCGTCAGGACACCAGGTCATTTCATGAAGAGCTGGGATGTCTTTACCTCCAAGTCATACAACATCTTGACCTTGATGAGGAGGTGCCAGTGTTGAACTGGGATGGACTTAGTCCGAAGTCACATGACACCAGGTTATAGTTCAAACAGGTTTATTTCAGTCCACTTCACCTGATGAACAAAAATGTGTGATTTCAAATAAACTTGTTGGACTATAACCTGGTGTTATGTGACTTCTGATCTTGACCTTGAACTATGTATTAGTTACCTCAATGTGGAAGATACAAAAATCCTGGAAAGAATCCCACTAGCACCTTCTCTGGGGCAATTATGGACAGGTGGAAAATATTGGCACCCTCAAAACACGACAGAAGAATTTTAGAAAGAGCAATCATTTAGTTAGAGCTCCTCAGATGGTTTATTGGTTGGGGTGGGAGCGAGGAATGGGGGAAGGGGGTAACAAACACTTCCCATTTTCTGTAATCTGTCAACAGCTTATGCAATTTTAACAGATTGCAACATAACAATAAAAACAACTTGCAAATGAATACTGATAATTCAACATGTATCACTATCACATACTCAATAAGGAATTGTTTTGGAGAAGTAATACGAAACAGAAAGTCAATAACAAGAGAATGCAATAGCAGGATTAAATTAGTTAAGTGCTAAATTGCAACTAACTTGCAAAAGAGCACTTTCATATGAAAATAAATAATTGCAAAGAGTTAAATTTTCTAAATCCCCTTCTCTCCCCAGTTACAGGAAGTTGTTGTCATTCTCTATCCAAGTGATACTTATCCCCTCCCAATATTGCACTTTATTTTCACTTTGCAGCTGAAGCTTCTCTCCCTTTAAAAGTTTTATTTTTGATATTGGGAAAGTTTCTTTTTCAAAGTTGATCTTTTTGCCCACCCTGTTAAAAGCGATTCCGCGAAGAACACCAGCAACATCCGCGAAGCTCAAGGCGCCGCCATCATGAGGAACAACGAGAGCGCAGCGGCAGGAGCGGCGCTGCCGGCTGCACACAGCACCCCCTAGCCGTCTGGAGGCCCGCACTGCAACTAGTGAAAGGAATGTGGGTTATACCTTTTCACCCAAGGATCTTCAATGTACATGCCAAGAGTCAAGGTCCCTCTGCTGTTCATGCTGCATCCAAGCCATTTTTAAAAAAGGATGAATATGTATTTGCATATTTTATTATATACTTTATTAGGCACATGTTCAGTTGCTGTCATAATAACAAAGAATTAGGCCACTTGCCTCCTCTCCACCATTCATAAGAGTGGGGGAGGCAATTCAATCCTTTGAGCGAGCTCCACCATTCAATATGATCATAACTGATCTCATCTCAGTCTCAGCTCCACTTTCCTGCTGGATCCCCACAATCTGTTAAAGCAGTATCTCCACATATGTGCAGGTTAGGTGGATTGGCCAGGCTAAATTGTCCAGAGTGTCCAAGGATGTGCAGGTTAGGTGGATTAGCCATTGGAAATGCAGAGTTATAGGACAGGGGGTTGAATGGGATGCTTTTTGGAGGGTTGGTGGGGACTCATAGAACATTTCAGTGCTGCTGAATGGCCTGCTTCCATTCTGTAGCGATTCTATGATTACTAATTAAAGATCTGTCTCTCTCTTCCTTAAATTTTCTCAATGTTCTGGCATCCACCTCACTCTGGGTAGTAAATTACAAAGATCCAATTAGCTCTGAATCCACACTCCCAGCTAGCCCCTCCATAACCTTTCACTCCCCTAACGTTTTCAGTCTAATATAATTTGAAACTTTATGAAGAGTTGTAAAGGACTCAAAACATGAATTCTGTCTCTCTCTGTATAGATACTACCCACCCTGATGTGTTTCCCCAGTGCATTCTGTTTTTATCTCTCAGGTTCTTATAGATTTCAATCAAGTCACTTTGTCTAAACTCCAGAGGATAAAATTTCTCCACCTCCGCCGTATCTGCTCCCAGGAGGACCAGTTCCACCACAGAACACACCAGATGGCCTCCTTCTTTAGAGACCGCAATTTTCCTTCCCACATGGTTAAAGATGCCCTCCAACGCATCTCGTCCACATCCCGCGCCTCCGCCCTCAGACCCCACCCCTCCAACCGTAACAAGGACAGAACGCCCATGGTGCTCACCTTCCACCCTACAAACCTTCGCATAAACCAAATCATCTGCCGACATTTCCGCCACCTCCAAAAAGACCCCACAACCAGGGATATATTTCCCTCCCCACCCCTTTCCGCCTTCCGCAAAGACCGTTCCCTCCATGACTACCTGGTCAGGTCCACACCCCCCTACGACCCACCCTCCCATTCTGGCACTTTCCCCTGCCACGCAGGAACTGTAAAACCTGTGCCCACACCTCCTCCCTCACCTCTATCCAAGGCCCTAAAGGAGCCTTCCACATCCATCAAAGTTTTACCTGCACATCCACTAATATCATTTATTGTATCCGTTGCTCCCGATGCGGTCTCCTCTACATTGGGGAGACTGGGCGCCTCCTAGCAGAGCGCTTTAGGGAACATCTCAGAGACACCCGCACCAATCAACCAAACCGCCCCGTGGCCCAACATTTCAACTCCCCCTCCCACTCTGCCGAGGACATGGAGGTCCTGGGCCTCCTTCACTGCCGCTCCCTCACCACCAGACGCCTGGAGGAAGAATGCCTCATCTTCTGCCTCGGAACACTTCAACCCCAGGGCATCAATGTGGACTTCAACAGCTTCCTCATTTCTCCTTCCCCCACCTCATCCTAGTTTCAAACTTCCAGCTCAGCACTGTCTCCTTGACTTGTCCGGACTTGTCCGACCTGCCTATCTCCTTTTCCACCTATCCACTCCACCCTCTCCTCCTTGACCTATCACCTTCATCTCCTCCCCCACTCACCTATTGAACTCTATGCTACTCTCTCCCCACCCCCACCCTCCTCTAGCTTATCTCTCCACGCTTCAGGCTCACTGCCTTTATTCCTGATGAAGGGCTTTTGCCCAAAACGTCGATTTTGCTGCTCGTTGGATGCTGCCTGAACTGCTGTGCTCTTCCAGCACCACTAATCCAGTATTTGCTTTCCAGCATCTGCAGTCATTGTTTTTACCTCCAGAGGATAAAAGCTTTACTCATAAGACAACTCATCCATTCCAGGTATTAGTCTGGAAGCCTCTGAACTGCTTCCAATCCATTTAATTCCTTCTTTAAACAAGGAAACCAGCTGGTAAGCAATACTTCAAATGTGATTTCACCAGTGCTCTATATAATTGAAATATAACCCTCCTACTTTTGTATTTAATTCCCCTTGCAATAAACTACAACATTCTATCAGCTTTCCTAACTACTTGCTGTACCTGCATACTGGCCTTTTGTAACTCATGCACTGGGAGCCCCTGGTTCCCCTGCATTTCAGAGCCCTCACCATTTAGATATTTTTAATCTTCCTTCACATTTTTCAACATTAGACTCTACTTGTCAGATCTTTGCCCATTCACCTGACCTGTCTGTACACCCTTAGTAGCCTCCTTAATACCTGTTTGTAATTTACTTTCCAACTTTGAGCTGACAATGCCATTCAATAAATCAAGCTCCTGATACCAGCTGCAGAAGGATGCTCTCTGACACCTTAAACAGAAGATGGGTTCAGCCTTACTCAAGCAGTAAAGGATTATTACATATTAATTAATAGCTAGTTACATTACATATTTGTCATTATAAGACAATCAGGTCTAATTTTACAGTACAGCCAACAGGTATGCGGACAACTGGCTAGCACCTCCCAGGGACAGTTCATTTTATCTTGATGGGACAGAGCTTTGCTTGTGATGTTAGCTTAATCTTTCAGATTCTGTCTTATTCGAGTCCCATTGACAAATTTCATTCCCATTTATTCCTCACATCCACATCATTGTAATTCTCCAGAGAGCTGTGAAGATGTGGACTTCACAGCTGCGTCAGAACACATGCTCAGGCATTTGAGCACGTAACCCAGACTGACGCATCCAGAGAAAATACTGAGGGAGTTGTTGCATCTTTGGAATAAGAAGTTAAGTCAAGCCTCCACCTGCCTTCTCCAGTATGAAACAACTCACAGTCACTATGTCAAACAAGAGCCATCCCTTCAGAACTTCATTAGATGATAACACTTCGACCATATTTGCAGTCACCCTTCAGAATTTCACCTTCTCCTGACCTGAGGCCCATTTATATCTCTAAAAAATTGTTGAATTTAATGGCAGAGCGTTCCATCTCACATTCACCAGGACTGACGCAAGAATGCCAAATTTCAAAGGGACCAACAATTGATACTACACGCCAAACCGATTACTGATTGGTAGGGAAGCAGACTCTCATTGGTTGAGGCATTTCCATGGAGAATGCACCAGAGAACAATTTCCTCCCAGTTTTCATTGAATGAAAAGGTGGCTCAGTGGTTAGCACTTCTGCCTCACAGCGCCAGGGACCCAAGTTTGATTCCAGCCTCGGGTGACTGTCTGTGTGGAGTTTAAACATTCTCCCTGTGTCTGAGTGGGTTTCCTCTGAGTGCTCCGATTTCCTCCCACAGTCCAAAGATATGCAGGTTAGGTGAATTGGACATGATAAATTGCCTATTGTGTTCAGGGGTGTGTAGGTTAGGTGCATTAGTCAGGGGTAAATGTAGAGTAATAAGGTAGGGGAAATGGGTCTGGGTGGGTTACTCTTCCGAGACTCAGTGTGGACTTGTTGAGCCAAATGGCCTGTTTCCACACTGTAGGGATTCTATGATTCTAAAAATGTGCAAAGTCTGGATAACCATCTTCCTCCTACAACAGGGCTAGGCCCTGGGTATGAATATGTATTGTTTTCAGCAAAAGTAAGCAAGTCACATTGTAACTGCTGTGCTCTTCCAGCACCACTAATCCAGTATTTGGTTTCGAGCATCTGCAGTCATTGTTTTTACCTCTTTAAGTCACATTGTAAGCCTGACTGATAGTCTCAGACTGGTTGTTTGTGTAATCTTTGACACACTTAAGAATGTTGAGTAAAGGCTGCCCAGTCACAGAATCACATCTAGTATCGGTCACAACAGACTGAGTTTTACAAGCATGGGTTGGTTGAGAATGATCAATACCTTGCTAGTTCACTGGTCCATTCCCTACATCAAGGCCTCAACCAAAGTTGACTCGCCAAACAATCAGCATTCTTTTCTCCTGCAGTATGAATTGTTGCTCCCTATGAGATTTGGCTCCCTTGCAAACCTGTCCTGATGACTGTAAGAGGTAATGCTTTGACAATATGTCTCTTTTTCAGCAATTTCTGAAGTTCTGTGCTATCAGTCATTACGGAAGGAAGGAGACCATTTGGCCCACTGAGTCCATGACTGTTCTCTGCACTGCAATCCAGTCAATCACATTGCCCTACTTTATCCACGTAGCCCTGCTGGTTTGTTGCCTCAAGTAACTATTGCATTTTCTGTTGAAATTATCGGTGGTCTCTGCTTCCACCAACTCATTGAGAATGAGCCATTCCCACTTACTGTGAAAAACAGCTACATTCAAGAAGCCCCCCCTCCCCCCACTGTGTCACCTCCCCAAACCTCCAATGTGATTCTGGATCATTTTCTATCTAGAGCAGCTGTGAAAGAAAAGGAGCTTTGTTTTGGTCCCATGGACTGTCATAAGGGGCGCAAATTAACATTTAATCTCCACATTCTCTCTCCCGCGTCAGATCAGCAAACGTCAATCATATGGGTTTCAAATGCTTCAGTCTCAGTGTCATCCCCCCCCCCCCACCCTCTCTGAGCTCCAATCCCCTCCTTGATTGACAAGCGCTCATTCCATCCCATGGCCTCACCACCTCACTCTGGCAATGAGCTTGTTCACTGACCTCAAGGTCACACATTCCCTACATGTCAGGGCTGCTTTCCAACATTGTGTCAAGTCAGGTGCATCCTCGTCCCCGGCCTCCGCTCATCTCCCAACCCAAACCCGAACCCAGGCAGCAACGGATGTGCATGCCTTTCTCAGGACCCACTTGCTGCTCAGTGTGACTGCCTCCCCCCCTACATATACACACACACACACACCCACTAATGCTGGCTATCCAACCAGTCCACGGTTATAAAACTCTCAGGAGGCACTTTGTCCTTTTACAGTACACACGCTCGTTCCCTGCTCTCTGTTTCTCAGGGCACTTTCAATTCTCACTGATTCGACCACATGGAAGAGATGGATGTGGATGTGGAAATCAGCTCCCTGATCAACAAGGTGGAATTAAAGGAGAGTTTGGAGAGAGCTGAGCAGGAGGTAGGTATTAAAGAGTTTGCATATATAATTGGGAACTTCTGCAGATGGCAAAGAAAGAGCTTGCTAGAGGACAGGAAAGGACCTGGGTAGCTCTTATAAACAGCCAGCAAAGATACCTCCTTTTTCCCAAAAGGTTCAACAATACTTCCAAACTGACTATTACTCGAAGGAGGATGTGACTGATCATGAGTAGCCACGATGTGGAGGTGCCGGTGTTGGACTGGGGTGTACAAAGTTAATAATCACACGACACCAGGTTGTAGTCCAGCAGGTTTATTTGGAAGCACTAGTCTTTCAGAGCGCTCCTCCTTCATCAGGTAGCTAGTAGGACAGGATCATGTTCCAGCTCCACAGCCGCCTGATGAAGGAACAGCGCTCCAAATGCTAGTGCTTCCAAATAAACCTGTTGGACTATAATCTGGTGTTGTGTGATCTTTAACTTTGATCATTGGTAGATAGTGTGGGAGTGAAATTGTAACCGATGGATTTCTCTTTGAAGCTGATGTTTGGAGAAAGCCTGGAGATTGAATATTTATAACTGTCCACCTTGTTCTTCTGCTGAGTTCACTGCAGGAGTGAGTGTAAGAAATCACCTTTCACCATCCCTGCCCTCCGGGTCAATTAAAGTACAGTTATCGTCTGCTTAGATATTTTTTAAACAACCTCTTCAGAAGCAGGTGAGAATTGAATCCAGATCTTCACCACTTACGTTTAGATGATTGGGGATATGAGCCAATCTTTCAAGGCACTTAAAGGAGTCAATACATTTGACTCCCAAAATTACACCTGAAATTGGCAGGGATTTCAGAAACAAGTTTGGCAGTTACAACAAGATCCTGATGAAGGGCTTTTGCCCGAAACGTCTATTTTCCTGCTCCTCGGATGCTGTCTGACTTGCTGTGTTTTTCCAACACCCCTCTACTCTTGACTCTACTCTCCAGTATCTGCAGTACCCACTTCTGTCAACAAGATTCTACAGTTTGAAATTGCAACAGCATTACCCAGAGAGGATGGACAGACTGGATCTAGGGAGATGTTACAGTGAGGGTGAATTTAAGGAGGAACTGGAAAGCTATTTGAGTTCACTGGGAGATTTGGGACCAGTCACACCCACTGCAGCATGTCTTATGATATTGCAGAGTTTAGGTTAGTTACAGGTCATTCTGCTCGAACCCGACAGTTGTGTCCCTCTGCAACTCCGTGCTATAGAAAATCACGTTACGGAAAACTGCTATTGAAAATTGTGCTGTAGAAGATCGCTATTCCTGTTCCGTAGAAAGTTTGGGTTACCCAAACATTGTTCACAATTTGTCAATCACATTATAACAAATTCGTGTTGACAAAACATGCATTATACCAGAACAACTTGTACTCACTTTGAATTCTGTGAGGTGGCAAGAGTTTACACTATTTTGGAAACTCAAAAATAATTACGTTAACTGAATAAACGATTGACAGCCCCATAGGCACACTGAGGTAATAGTCAAATCACCAAAGGAAATGTATCTAATTAAATTAAAATGTGCTTTTTTTAGCAGAGCTAATACTCGGCAGTAACTGTGGAGTTGACAGTAGAACTTTCAATGCACTGACTATTGCAGTCCATGATTGTTAAGGATAGTAGTCGCATTGTATTTGTAAGTCAATCAAATTTGACACTCCACTGTCTGTTGGGAAGCACTCTCAATTCATTGTTCAGAAGGTTAGGGGTAAAGATCCAACTCCAGAGCACCTGATCTAGCCTGGCATCCCTGAGGGAGTGCTGCGTTGTCAGAAACACAGCCATTCAGATGAGAGATTAAACTGAGATTCTGTTTGTCCTCTCCAAGTGGATATTAAAGATCTGATGCTGCCAGCTCTGAGAAACATGAGCAGAAAGTTTCCCCCTGTGGTGCAGTGGTCGTGTTCACACCTCTGAGCCAGGAGGCCTGGGTTTATGCTCTAGAGGCAGGTAATAACATTGCTGAACAGTGTGATTCAGAAATGAACATTAAAAAATCTCCATGGTTGCCCTATTGTATTTATTTCTCAATGAAAGAATGTAAAAATAGGTCAGCATCACATTGTGGGTTTTTTTGGATCTTTTTCTTCCGACATTGTTTGTCACATTTCCAATATTTCAACAGTGCTCGAAAACTATTTAAAAACTGAAAGGACTGTAGATACTGTAAGTCAAAGACAAAAATAGAAATTGCTGGAAAAGCTCAGCAGGTCTGGAGAGGGATCAGAATTAATGTTTTGGGTCTAGTGACTATTCCTCAGAATTTGAAAAATGATTTAATTGGTTGTTATTAAACATTTTGCAATGCCTTCAGCCTGTGAAAAGCACAATAGACATACAAATCCTTCTTCTATAACAAAACAAGATTAAGCTTAATGTTTAGTATTTAAACAGAAGACAAAAGGATTTGATATGAATGTCCCAGCGGTTTAATTTCACCCATCCCTATACTAGCTGAAAATGTTTGCATAATATTCTGCGGTTTACTTCTAAAATGCGGTTCTAAACACACTGGAGAAACTCAGCAGGTCCAGCAGCATCTGTGGAGAGAGAAATACACAGTTAACATTATGACACCAGTGAGTTCCTCAGAACGTGTCATGCATTTATGTAGTGCCTTTCACGGCAGACTGCTCAAAATGCTTCACACCCAATGAAGTATTTTATTGAACTGCAGTGACTGTTATAACATAGGGAAACGTGGCAGTCAATTTGCACAGAGCAAGATCCCACAGATGGCAAAATGTTAAATGACCAGTCCATCCGTTATATTTACTAGTCAACACAGGAATGAACCTTCTCTGAAAGAGGAGGAATTACTGAATCAAAGGCTCCATAAAGTAAAGATTCCCATGTCCAAATAGAATGCAAACAAATGACATGTCTCTTTCTTCCATTTTCCTAGAGGCCAAAGTGTGGCAATGCGGCAATCAGTGATATGAACGCAGTGGATCTGGAAAAGGAGAAATACAGGGAGCCAGCTAAAAGCAGCAGATTCCTGGCAGTGAAGGTAATTGTTACTCAGCCACTTCACTGAGGTGCATTCAATCAACTCTGAAGGATGAAAATTATCAAATAACATCAATAGGTTGGGGTCACATGACACAGTGTGGCTGCAGTGTGAGTTATGTGACAACATTTCTACAATGTGAGTCATGTGACACTAACACTACAGTGAGTCATGTGACAATATTTCTACAATGTGAGTCATGTGATACAGTGTTGTGACAAGGTGAGTCATGTGACACAGTATCCTTGCCATTTGGGGCAGCATTGTCACAATGGAACGATCCAACACAACTGGGGGTGGATACCAAGAAAAGGCCAGTGCGTCTTCCAATACATCACCCCTAGCACAAAATATCACAGAAGATCAACAAAGAACCTTGGAAACAGCGATCACAGAAACACAGGACTGGACGTGGGCCATTCAGTCCCGTGAAGCCTGCTCCATCATTCCAGGTCATAGCTGGTCGTTTACCTCAATGCAATGGGCCTGGTGCAGGAAAGTGGGACTAATGTAGGTAGTGGTATATATTTAATAGAATTATGGAATCCTTAAGTGTGGAATGCATGTCATTTGGCCCATCAAGTCCACATTGACCCTTTGAAGATCATCCCACCCCGCTATTCCTATTACCCTGCATTTCCCATGGCTAATCCACCTAACCTGCACATCTTTGGACTGTAGGAGGAAACCAGAGCACCCAGTGGAAACTCATGCAGTCATGGGAAAAATGTGCAAACTCCAAATCAACAGTCACCCATCCCATTTTTGGCGTACAAACTCAATGGACTGAAGGGTCTCGTTTATACTGTCTGATTCTATGGCTCTATATTCCTCTGATAGCTCCATATCCCTTGATGTCATTAACGACTACAAATCTATTAACCTTTATCTTCAATTGAATTGACTGAATCGCCACAGCTCTCGCTCGAGGAAGGATATTATTAAATTGAAGAGGGTTCAGAAAATATTTACTGGGATGTTACTGGGACTGGAGGGTTTAGGTTATAAGGATAGGTGGGGATTTTTTTCAATGGAGTGTAGGAGGCTGAGGGGTGATCTTCTACAGGTTTACAATATCATGAGGTTCATGGATAAGGTGAATAGCAAAGGTCTTTTCTCTGTTGTGGGGAATTCAAACTAGGGGACATATTCTTAAGTTGAGAGGGAACAGGTTTAAAAGGGACCTAAGGCGCAACTTTATTACACAGTATGTGGAATAACTGGCCAGAGTAAGTGATAGATGCAGATATAATTACAGCATTTAAAAGACATTTGGACAGACACATGAATAGGAATGATTTACAGGGATATGGGCCAAATGCAGGCAAGTGGGATTAGGTTAGTTTGGGGACATGGTTGGCATGGACGAGTTGGATCGAAGGGGCTGTTTCTGTGCTGTATGACTCTATGTCTCCAGGGTAGACAATTCTAAAGTTTCACCATCCTCTGAGTGAAGTAACTTTTCCTCAGCTCAGCCCTAAATGGCCTGCTCTTGTTCTGAAACATTGCCACCTGGTTCTAAGCAACCCATCTCCTTGAATCTAGTCTGGTAACTCTAACAATTTTCTATATTGAAGGCGATCACCTCTCGTTCTTCCAAACTGCACAGAACACAGTCCCAGCCTCCTCAATCTCTCCTTAGAGGAAAGTCACACCATCCCAGAAATCAGTCCAACAAATCTCTCCACTGCATTCCCTGAACATCAAGGAGCTTAAAACTGCCTCAGGTCACAGCAACATCACTCCTCTACCAACCAGTGTGCATGTTGCTTTAAGTGTGCAGCAGCTTTTGTTCAACAGCTGTTTTAAGACACGGGGATTTATTCAGTGACCTTTGTATTTATTCCACTGTCAATAACACTTGCAGCTGCTACACTGCTGAGGACTGGGCCTGTCCATTGTAGGGGTCATCGTGTGTTGCAGCCTGTTCCACACTAAACCCCTCGCTTCGAGTTTGAACCTAGTTTGAACTGAAAATGCAAACGCTGCTCATTTCCGGGACTCCTGTTTGGGCAGTCTCGCCTTCCACTAAATCATTCTCAAGATGGGCCAAATGGTCTCCCTCTGGGCTGCGATGTTGGAATTGTGGGATCACTTTTCAAGAGAGTGGCGTGAGCCTCTTCTGAGATTGTGGTCAGGGCAGTTAGTCAGGGCAGAGTTAAGATGATTATTGTAATCGTTTGCCTCTTCCTCTGAGAGCACAGGGTTAAAATAATCATTCTCTCCACTGGACAGCTCTCAGACCCACTGGGACTCTTTGGAATCCCCTTCCTCAACAGGCAATAGATGCCGAATCCTTAAGTATTTTTAAGGCAGAGGTAGGTAGATTGTTGATGACCAAGGGGATCAAAGATTATCAGGGGATATGCAGGAATGTAGTGTTGAGATTAAAATCAGATGAGCCACAATCTCAAAGAATGGGGAAGCAGGCGTGTAGGGGCTGAGTGGCCTCCTCTTGTTCCCTGTACATTAGTAATACTAGCATTTCTTCCCACTGGTTTCCCGATAAAGGCGCTGCTGGGTTTTCTCCTCGAACACTTATGCTTTGGCATCAATCCATGGTTTTTTGGCAGCAAGGGATTCAGTTACATATAGAATCCTTACCGTGTGGACACAGGCCCTTCGGCCCAACAAGTCCACACTGACCCTCTAAGAGTAACTCACCCACACCCATTCCTCTACCCTATGACTCTAATTTACCCCTGACTAATGCACATCCCCGAACACTATGGACAATTTAGCATGGCCAATTCAACTCACCTGTACAAAGAGTCACGGAGATATACAGCCTGGAAACAGACCCTTCGGTTCAACCTGTCTATGCCGACCAGATATCCCAACCCAATTTACATCTTTTGGATTGTGGGAGCAAACCGGAGCACCCGGAGGAAACCCATTCAGACACGTGGAGAGTGCACAAACTCTACACAGACAGTCGCCCGAGGTTGGAATTGAACCTGGGTCCCTGGCGCTGTGAGGCAGCAGTGCTAACCACTGAGCCACCGTGCCACCCCATGCTCAGAAGGCAGCACTTTGGTGAGGGATTGGAGACACATGTAGTCCAAGACTGGGTAAGGACAACAGCGTTCATTCCACAGAGCATTTTCATGAACAAAACTAAGGTTTTGACGATAATCCAACAGCATCACGGTCACTTTGCCCAAGTGGGAACAGCTGACACCTGGAATGTCAAAATGTGTGGAATGAGAGCTGCCAGAGGAAGTGCTGGAGGCTGGTACAATTACAGCATTTAAAAGGAAGGGTTTAGAGGAATATGGGCTAAATGATGGCAAATAAGGCTAGATTAGTTTGGGATATCTGGTCGGCATGGACAAGTTGGGCCAAGGGGTCTGTTTCTGTGCTGTACATCTCTGTGATTCTATGACTCCTTGTTCCAACTCCTCAGCACTGACCTCTCCCCGTTTGAGGGGATTACAATAATTTTCAAAAGCGAACGAGTTACAACAGCATGAGTAGGTAACACGACTCAGCCCTCTGAGAGATATCTGGTGGAGAGAATGATCTTTCACTTCAATCCCACTTTGCCAAGTTATTCCTAAATTCCTCTGTTTCCAATAATCGATTGATCTCGGGGGTTAAGCATTGAAAAGATTTACAACTTTCCAAGTGAAGAGGTTTTCTCTCACCTCAGTCTGAGATAAGCAGCTCATAATCCTGAGCTAGCCTCTGTATTTGTGACGAAGGAAATAAAGTTTTCCAAGGACAGTGAAACTTTCAGTGACCAGAACAAAACTGGGCTGGTGCCAGGACGTGACAAAGAACTCCCGAGAGTTTTGTTTCTGGCACATGTTACAAACCTCTGAGTGTGGCATGTCAAATACCGATTTTAAATAAGCTCATTGTGAGAGCCGTGGAGGCTTGGCATTGATGGATTAATACCTGAAATGTCAGCTGTCACCATAACTCCCTGAAGGTTTATTTGTCCAAGGTGACATTTATATAGTCAGTCAGCCAGAGGGACCTAACGGGAGCAGAAATGCTCAGCATTTCAATCTTCACACATTCTCCTCTTCAATCAAGAATGACAGAGCTGGAGAATGGGGCAGGTTTTGTTTCTTTTGTTTCTGGGGTTTCAGTTCCGAGTGCTTTCCAGGCATGGGCTTAGATACAGGGTGACACTCCACTTCCACTGTCCCCCTCAAACACTTGGAGGACAGGTACAGAACTGGATTAGATACAGAGTAAAGCTCTCTTTACTCTTTCTACTGTTTTAACCATGAGTTAAAGTCTCCTCTACACTATCCCCATCAAATACATTGAGGACAGGTGCAGCACAGGGTATTATACCGAGTAAAGATCCTTCTATGCCTTTAAACTGAAAGTTAAGCTCTCCCTACACTGGTCCTAATGAACCATTCCCAGGAGAGGTATAGCATGGTGTTAGATACAGAGTAAAGCTCCCTATACTCTTTTGAATTGAAAGCAAGCTGAAAGTAACATTCTCTCTATACTGTCTCTGTGAAACGCTCACATGACACTGATAGCATGGTGTTAAATACAGAGTAAAGCTTCCTCTACTCCTTTAGACTGAAAGGAGAGTTCCTGCAATACTGTCCCCATCAAAAACTTCCAGGACAGGACTGCAGGGGGCTAGATACAGAGTAAAGCTACCTCTACCTTTTTAAAACAGAATATAATGTTCCCTCGACATGAAGGTAGAGAGTGATACTCTGTCTCCACTGTCCCTATCAAGTGCTCCCAGGACAGGTACAGCATGGGGTCAGATTCAGAGTAAAGCTCCCTCTACTCTCTTAAATTGAATTTAATACTCTCTTTACTCTTTAAACCTAAAAGCAAAAGCCCCCTGTTCTTTTAAACTAAAAACAAAGCTCCCTCCACATTGTTCCCATCAAATACTCCCAGGACAGGTACAGCGTAATGTTAGATTCAGAGTAAAGCTCTCTGTACATTGTCTCATCAAACATTCCCAGAACAGGTGCAACATGGGGTTAGATACAGGGTAAAGCCATCTCAACACTGTCTCAACAAACACTCTCTGGACAGGTACAGAATGCGGTTAGATACAAAGTAAAGCTCTCTCTATGCTGTCTCATTAAATACTCCCAGAACAGGTACAACATGCAGTTAGATCCAGAGTAAAGCTCTCTCTATGCCTTCTCATCAAATACTCCGAGAATAGGTGTAACATGTGGTTAGATACAGAGTAAAGTTCCCTCTACACTGTTCCATCCAAAGCAGTCAAAATCCTTTACTCCTTTTTATTTCCCTTTCTTATTCCCCGCTTTCTCTCTTGTTCCCTTCTCCACTCACTTTCCCGTATGCAGTTGGTATACCCCATCTCCTTGTTTCCCGTCCAAGGTTAAGGTGCATTTTGCTGTGGAGACTGGGAGCTGGGAATGATGGCCAAGGTCACTCTGATGATTGTACTGTTCTTCTTCAATAACATCACAGGGTGAAGAAAGAGTGAGAAAGACTTCGAGGGACTTGCGTCAAGAAATAATCGATCTCGGAGGAATCGAAAATTTAATTCAGCTTCGAAAGAGAAAGAAGAACAAGAAGAAAATCCCAGCTCCAGAACCAGAGAAGGAACCAGAGGAAATTGTAAGTGGATAGTTTAACAAATTGATGCAAAGCTCAAAAATTACTAGTGAATGAAATCTTAACACTCCCAATGTCAGTCCTCCAGTTTGTTGAGGTGACACCAATCATTGCCTGTAGCCAAATAGGAGGAAGGGGTGCTGGAAAAGCACAGCAGGTCAGGCAGCATCCGAGGAGCAGGATCATCGATGTTGCAGACAAAAGCCCTTCATCAAGATCCTGCTCCTCGGATGCTGCCTGACCTGCTGTGCTTTTCCAGCACCACTCTAATCTTGACTCTAATCTCCAGCATCTGCAGTAGCCACTTCTGCCAAGTAGGAGCAAGGTTCAGGAAAGCTTCAAGATTAGAGTTAGGGCAAGTTGCTAAATATTGTGGATTATCATCACTTCTGGCTCATGAGGAAGAGAGGGGACAGGATGCAGAACACGATTAGATACAAAGCAAAGCTCCCTTTACTTGTTCAACTGTTTAATCATGAGGGGGGTATATGTGGCAAAACATCAGAGGGGTGGAATTTATGACTGAAGGAGTGTCAGACTTGCATTTATTTAGTGCCTTTCATGGATTCCAGCCATCTCAAAGTATTTTCTGACCAACGAAAGGGCATCACGGTTGACATGGCCAATAATTTACATGCAGGAAGCTCCCACACAGAGCCACGTAATGAATGGCCAGACATTCTGCTTTTGAGTGATGCTGATTGACGGATTGATCACAGAATAGAATCCTAGAATCCCTACAGTGAGGAAGCAGGCCATTCAGCCCATCGAATCCACACCAACCCTCCACAGAGCATCTCACCCAGACCCACCCCCCGAGTCTGTCCCTGTTATCCTGCACTTTCCGTGGTTATCTCTGGATGCTATGGACAATTAAACATGGCCAATGCACCAAAACTGCACATCTTTGGACATCGGCGTTGTGAGAAACAAAGCTCACTCACTTCAATAATTTCAGTCCGAGACAAGACCTGAAGCAATCAGTATGTTTATTATACACTTGCAAGCGTGGTGCCTAAAATAGACACGCAGAGTTTAGCAAATACATATCTTATATAGGATTCACTACTCCAAACCCGGTGCCCATTACTATTGTTTATCTCTTGCCTTATCCGGCCTTGTGCATAACAAAGTACAAGTTTTACTTGGCCATTTCACCACATCCTGCTGTGGTCCGTTGTTAGGTATATCCTCCTTCACTACCATCTGTTTCCCTTATTTGTGACATTTGCTCCCATTCCTCAACCATATTGAACCTTATGATCTTTTAATTGGGGTTTTTTTTTGTTTTTGCGGAAGTGGGAAACAGATGTTTATAACTACTGCTTGTACAAGCATATCTGGCTTAACCTACATCCTCACAGCACCTTATCTATTTGTCTGTAACATCTACCATTGTTTGCAGGCACGTTTCATTCTTGTATGCACATTGTAGCTAATACAAAAACAATTGTATATTTCCTTCACATAGTTTTCATTCTTGTTGACTCAGCTCTTGGGTGAAACAATTATACACTGGTGTGAGTGCATTTACCTTGCATAAGTAATTATGATTGCAGAAGGAACACTACTTTACCTATATCCCACAATGTTATGCAATAATTAGAACTGGCCTGCTGTTTGACAAAACAGTGTTATGGACTAGGCCAGACCACTCAAAACATTCTTAATCAGGCAGCCCAGACCATAACTTTGCAATTTGCTTCGGTAAGTGTATAGTAAAATTACCCGGATTAAGTTAGTGAGGTTTAAAACAGACAAAAAAATCTATTCACAAAATTACACAATGGAACACAAAGAACAGAATATAGAACCCTACAGAACTCAGTCTATCCAAACTAGACTAAAGTATGCTGTTCCGAATATATATAACAGTCCCAATAAGCAAACTCCATTTAAAATACAGTACCAAAATGGGTCAGATGCTTACAGGTTGAAGTTAGAAGGAGAGAGAGCTTCCACAATATCTCACTGTCGAACTTGCAACCAGTTCTGGACTGAACTAAACTGCTCAGCTCAGCTAGAGAGCTGACCACTCCCCTTTCATTGTACAGTCATTTCTAAACCATGACCACTTTGGCCTGAAGTCTCATCTGTATACATATAAACAAAAGGCCTCTCAAAATCCTTTTCGTCTCTGTACCAAACCAGACTGATCGGAGCCCGGCCTGGTTTATTACCCCTCTGAAAAAATCAAGGGCAGAGACTCCTTGAGCCAAGGAACAACTTTTAGAAAAAAAGGGACTATCTTTGTGACACCTCCCCCTTTTAAACAAAAACCATCAATACCAAGAGATGGCTTCATTTTTAACCCTCCAAAACCCCGGTTAGTCGTCTAAACACACACATACACTATTCTAACTATAAACATGTAAACATGCACAACCACATGCAAATTCAGGCCACGGCACACCCACTACTGAACACCTCCGTATCTCATTCGAGTCTCAATATCGCATCAGCAATCACATTTTCGCGACCTGCCACATCCCAATTGTCAAATTGAATGGCTACAACAACAAGCTCCATCTAAACAGTCTGGCATTTTTGCCCTTAAGTTTTCCCACAAATGTCAATGGGTTGTGATCGGTGTTAATGATTGTCTCAATGCTGTGCTGTAATATAAACACCAAGCTTAAAGTCTCTTTCTCCACCGTTGAATATTTCTGTTGATGAACATTCAACTTTCTGGAAAGGTACCCGATGGGTCTTTCTATTCCCTTGTCATCCTCCTGCAGGAGCATCGCACTGACACCCACATCACTGGCATCGATAGCCACCTCGAAAGATTTCATGTAGTCTGGGTAGCTAATACTGGGGCAGTGGTTAACACAGATTTTAGGCTGTCAAATGCCTTTTGACAGTCTACTGTCCACTGAAACTTCTTGC
This sequence comes from Chiloscyllium punctatum, assembly GCF_047496795.1. Classification (NCBI taxonomy): domain Eukaryota; kingdom Metazoa; phylum Chordata; class Chondrichthyes; order Orectolobiformes; family Hemiscylliidae; genus Chiloscyllium; species Chiloscyllium punctatum. The sequence goes on along the minus strand of NC_092776.1, from coordinate 12,300,809 downwards.
CCTTTTTTAACAATTCGGTGAGTGGAGCAGCCACACTGCTAAAGTTCCGCACAAACTTTCAGTAAAATCCACTCAATTTCAGGAACCATAGAGCTGCTTTTATCATCGACAGTGTGGGAAATTACTTTCATTTTCACATCTCGTGCGGCCATTTGTCCATGTCCAATAACATGGCCCTGGAAGGTGACTTGGGCTTTGGCAAATTCACTTTTAGCCAGGTTTACCACTAAGTTGGCCTTCCAAAGTTGATCAAAAAGTCAGATAAATGCTATAAATGTTCCTTCCATGCGTGACTAAAAATCACCAGGTCATCAATATACACTGCACAGTTGGCTAATCTGGCAATGACCTCATTAGTCAATCTCTGAAATGTGGCCAGAACATTTTTCATACCAAATGGCATGACTTTGAACTGATACAGTCCATTTGGAAATAAGAAAGTCAGTAGCCTCTGAACAAGTCCAACTTAGAAATGTAAGTTGCTTGTCCCACTTTTTCGACACAGTCCTCCAACCATGGAATGGGGTATGCATCAGTCTTTGTAACGGTGTTGACTTTGTGATAGTCCACACCTATCCGTTGGGTACCATCTGGCTTTGGCACCATGACTATGGGTGAGATCCAGTCACTGTAACTCACTTCGATTATGCCATCTTGGAGCATGCGCTCTATCTCCTTCTGACCCTGTGCCAACTTTAGAGGGTTAAGCCTATAAGGACATTGCTTAATCGGAACACCATCTCCTATATCTACATCATGTTCCTAGTTTATTTCCGCATATCTCCCCATGTGATAGTAAAAACTCTTTCAGGTCATTTTGATTTTCTTGTGGAAGGTAACTCAATAATTTATCCCAATTTTTGACAACTTCCTCATTGTTCAATTTGATTTGAGGAATGTCCAATTCAGAATGCTCTGAATTTGGTTCTTCCTTCTGTGCTGTAATCGTTTACACCTTCTTCTCTTCCTTTCCTTCCCTATCAAACTACCTTTTAAACACATTCACATGACATACTCTGTGAGATTTCTTCCTGTTTGGAGTCCTTATCAAGTAGTTCACCTCACTCAATTTCCTCTTGATTTGATAAGGTCCACTAAAACTTGCTTTTAAAAGCTCACCTGTCACTGCAAGTAACAGTAATACCTTATCCCCAGTTGCAAAATTGCGAATTTGTGATTTCTTATCCACTTCCTGTTTCATTGTCTACTGTGATACTTTTAAATGCTGTCTAACCAACTCTCCAGCTCTATTTAATCATTCTGTAATATTTGACACATAGTCCAAATGGGTGGTCTCTGAATTCTGACTTATTAATTTCTCCTTAATCAATTTTAATGCTCCTCTTACTTCATGCCCAAAATTTAATTCAAACGGACTGAATTTGGTCAATTCATTCAATGCACCTCTGATCGCAAAAAGTACAAATGGAACTCCCTTATCCCAATCATCTGGATAATCCTGACCATAAGCCCTCAACATGGTCTTTAGTGTTTGATGCCATCTCTCTAGCGCTCCCTGCAATTCCGGATGGTACGCAGTAGATTTGAATTGCTTTATTCCCAAGTTATCCATGACCTCCTTGAATAGTTTGGATGTGAAGTTTGATCCTTGATCTGACTGGATCTCTATTGGCAGTCCGTATCTAGTGAAAGAATTTAAGTAATTCTTCGATAACCCTTTTAGCTGTGATGTTGCATAATGGGATTGCCTCGGGAAATCTCGTCAACACATCCATTATTGTTAATAAATACTTATTCCCACTTTTTGTTTGAGGTAGGGGACCTATGCAATCAATCAAGACTCTTGTTAATGGTTCCTCAAATGCTGGAATAGGTATTAAAGGTGCAGGTTTTATTACTGCCTGTGGCTTTCTGACTAGTTGACATGTATGGCGTGTCTGGCAAACTTCAACTACATCATGATGAGGTCCAGCCCAGTAAAAATGTCTTTGTATTTTAGCCTGTGTTTTCCTCGCCCTTAAATGACCTTCAAGTAGTAGCTCATGTGCCACTCACTGTACCTCCTTTCCAAACCCTACTGGCAAAAATAATTTGATGAATCCCTGCCCATTTCTCATCTGCTTGAATGTGTGATGGTCTCCATTTCCTCATTAAGATATCAACTGTTAAATAATAACACACAGGGATGCATTCACTCTCCTGTTCTATAAATGCCCTTTGATATAACTGTTTTAAGTTCTCATCTTTCTGCTGTAATTCCATCAGCTTAGCAGAGCTAAAGATACTTGCAAGTTTACCTATTTGCTCTTTCTATGTTCTACTTATCTGATCAAAGAAAGTTTTGGATAACACAATGTCATCTTCTTTATTTGTGCCTTACAATCCCTCCTGCATCAACTTGTGCCTCTGTGATGTTGTGATCACACAGTCAGGGAAAGTTCCTGGATAAACATTCTCCAGGTCTTCAGTTGCCTATGTCTCCACTGGCTTTTCAACTAGAGTAGGCAGCACTCCTACCGGTGAATCAGCGATATCATTTGCAAGGACAAACTGTGTTCCTGGAGCTGAGAGTTTGTCCTACCACAAATTCTCCACTCTTCTCTGGACACTCTGGCCTCACTTTACATAATTGAGCACTTTTTGTCTCACCATGAATTCCTGTTACCAGCACCTTTTCGGCAATAGTCCCTCAGGAGTACATATCTCCTTATCCCTCAGCATTACAGACTGAGAGGATCCTGTGTCCCTTAATATTGTAACCTCTTTACCTATTACTCCTGGCCTATGTGAATAAACTTTACCCTGACATGTATATTTCTTTAGCAGATCTGTCACTTCTTCCTTATTCTACCTTTGATCATCTTGTACAGTCTGAGACAGTTGTCTAACTTCCCTTGTGCTTTTTGCTCCTAGTCCAACAAAACTTCCAAGCTTCTCTGGTTTTCCTACATCTGGCTTTCTCCGAGCCTACTAACACTGTGATTTCATGTGACCCACTTTATACACTGAAAACACCAGAGCTTTTTGACATCTTTGTCCCCCTCAAGGGTTTCTTCTTTACCCTGTGGTAAATTCTCCTTATGACCTTCACTGAGATCTACCTTTCCCTTTCCACATGAGGATTTCTCTTTGCCTCCAATTTCTATCCCTTATGGACTGAAATTGATTCTGGAAGCCAAACCATGTTTTAAGGACCAGCTCATAATCATCAGCCCCTTCAGCTGCTAACCTTGCTGTTTTAACTCTCTGCTGTTCCACATGGGTTCACACTACTTCCTCAATGAGCCTACCCTCAGCCTTTATCTCCAGCCTTTTAAGCTGACTTTCCTTTTTAAGTGTCAGTTTTTGAAGTTCAAACGCTCTGTTTTTCCCTCTCTTCTACTGCTCTCTCTTTTTCTCTCTGTTCTGTTGCTCTGTTTTTCCCCTCTCTTCTGCTGCTCTCTCTTTTTCTCTCTGTTCTGCTGCTCTCTCTCTTTCCCTCTCTTCTGCTTTTAATCGTAACTCAAACTGTTTCATTTCTGCTGCCCTTTCCTTATCTCTTGCCCCTAACTCAAGCTGCTTCAGTTGCAATTGAATCCTTGCCATTGCTATAGATTCTGATGGTTTCTCAAACAAGTTTAAATACTGAGCTACTGCTGTAATTATCTCTCCTTTCATCACAAAAGCAGGCAGTTCCAATTCTAGCTTCTCTGCTAATTCTTACAGTTTGGTCTTATTCACTTTTTGCAAAACTTATAAAGTGACTGAGTCAATCCATAAGACCAAAAGGAGGAGGGCCATCTGTCCCTCAAGCCTGCCTCACTATCCAACAAGATCATGGCTGGGTGAGTTGTTAGGTGAATTGGCCATGCTGAATTGCCCATTGTGTTCAGGGGATATGTAGGTTAGGTGCATTAGTCAGGGATAAATGTAGAGTACTAGGGTAGGGGAATGGATCCACGCGGGTTACTCTTCCGAGGGTCGGTGAGGCCTCGTTGGGCCGAAGGGCCTGTTTTCACACTGCAAGGATTCTATGTTCTATGATCTGCCTCAAACCTCAACCCCTCTTTTGGGTGGCATGGTATCTCGGTGGTTAGCACTGCTGCCTCTCAGCGCCAGGGACCCTGGTTCGATTCCACCCTCAGGGTGACTGTGTGGCATTTGCATATTCTCCCCGTGTCTGTGTAGGTTTCCTCTGGTTTCCTCCCACAGTCGAAAGAAGCGTGAGTCAGGTGAATTGATCAAGTTCAATTGTACCATAGTGTCGAAGGATGTACAGGCTAGGTGGGATAGTGATGGGGAATGTAGGGTTACGGGGCGGGGGTGGGTCTGAGTGGGACGATCTTCTGTGGGTCAGTGTGGACTTGGTGGGCCGAATGGTCTGTTCCCGCACTGCAGGGATTCTATGAATTAAATCGTTTGGTGCATTACTTTCTGCCTGTGTAGCGTGTACGGAGAGTCCCAGCAATGTGACTGTCGTCTGGAGAAGGGTGGTGGGATTCTGTTTGAGAAGGATTCTGATTGCTAGACCCAAGCTTTGAGAATGATTCTGTGTTTTCAGACTGGTCCAGTTGAGGTGCCAGTGTTTTTGAGTGCTGCGGTGCAAGGAAAGATTAAGATCATCGAGAAGTACCTGACAGATGGAGGCTGCCCTGACGCCTGTGATGAGGTCAGTGCAAAATTGCATCTCCTCAGTCTGTTTCCCCGACTGATTTGTCCTGTGTCTTGTTTTGGATCTCATTCTAACAGGTCCACCTATTCCTGGCCTCAGCTCAGAATCATTCCAGCAGGCTCTCATTATATCTGTGCAATGTTCAACTCATGAATGTCAGCTGATTAATCACAACGATAATTGCTTGCATTCATGTAGCACCTACAATGCGATTGAGCATCTCAATCACAGTTGCATTAACAAGCTAAATACCACACAGTGCATTCATGGGATGTCACTGGCAGGTATTGCCAATCCCAAGTTGTCCTTGAGAAGGGATTGGTGAGCTGCCTTCTTGAACTATAGCAGTCCATTTGTTGTTGGTAGACCCACCTTGGTGAGGGAATTCCAGGATGTTAACCCAGTGACAGTGAAGGAATGGTGATATATTTCCAAGACAAGATAGCGAATGGTTTGGTCGGGATCTTGCAGGTGATGGTGTTCCCATATATCTGCTGCCCTTATCCTTCTAGATGGGAGTGGTCATGGGTTTAGAAGGTAGTCTAAGGTGCCTTTCTGAATTTCCGCATCTTGTAGACAGCACACACTGCTGCTACTGAGTGTCAGTGGTGGAGGGAGTGGATGCTTGTGGATGTAGTGCCAACCAAGTGCGGGCTGCTTTGTCCTGGATGGTGTCAAACTCCTTGAGTCTTGTTGGTGCCGCACCCATCCAGGCAAGTGCCATGTTAGGACAGATGCTAAACTTCATTGTGGAAGTTGGTTTAAGGAAGCATTTTTGTTCTTGTTCATAAGATGTGAGTGTCACTGACTGTGACAGCACTTATTGGCCATTCCTAAGTGCTCAATGAGCAGTTAAGAGACAGCCACATTGTTGTGGGTCTGGGTAAGGCCTGCAGATTTCCTTCTGAAAGGACACTGCTGAATTGAATGGCTTAATTTTTACAACAATTGACGGTGGTTATACACTCGCCATCTGTATTCCCTTTAAGCTACATGGTCACCCGGACATGTTGGTTGCTGTGACGACGGATTGACTTCCAGTTCTCGAAGCTGCTATCATGCACAGACGTCAGAGGTGAACATGAGGAAAATTTCGCAGAACATAGGTCACCACTAAGCTAGCTTTGATTTTTATAGATCTCAGATGTCACCATCCACCAATCAAACTTCTTGTCCCCAGGACATTTGCCTGTGGGTTTGGAATGACCAGTCTGGTGATATAACCACGGCATCACTATTTCCCCAAGGAATAGGGAGAGAAATAGGGGGCCAGGGAGGCATGGGTAGGGTTAGGGTCCAAGCAGCTGAAGGCATGGCAGCCAATGTTGGGGCAATGAGAATGGCCAATATGCGAGAGGCTGGAATTGGAGGGGCACTGGGACTTTGGAAAGTCGTGGGGCTGGTGGAGATTATGAAGAAGGGTGAGGCCATTTAAGGGCATAAGCGCGTTTGGTCGCAATGCCCTTCTTTGCTGACACAACAACCTGCATTTACCTAGCACCTGATAGCGTAGAAAACCATCACAAGGCACCTCACAGAGACGTGAGTGAAAAAAATGATGGAGCTTACAATGTTCACAGCTGTTGAATTGGTTTTGAAGTGTGCAGCAGTCACAGCTGCGATACAGAAATTCCAGTAAGCTCCCATGAGCAGCCGTGTGAAAAAGAGCAAATAATCTGTTCTTTTTTGTGACATTTGTTGAGGAATTGACTGCCCTGCTCCTCATTGACGTGGTGTTGTTGAGGCAACTGGGTAGAGTGTGGTGGGGACAGTGGTATCTGATTCAACAGGAAATTGAAGTAAGTTCGCATCGAAAAAAAATGAACTTGGGAAAGCTGTCGCATTTGTCAAAAATACCCACATTCCCCACAAATCACCTTCAGATTACATCCATCCAAAGACCACGTGTGGTTGCAGTCTTTCTTTGCGTGTTGTAGAGTCATAGAGTTGTAGAGATGTACAGCATGGAAACAGACCCTTCGGTCCAACCCGTCCGTGCCAACCAGATATCCCAACCCAATCTAGTCCCACCTGCCAGCATCCAGCCCATATCCCTCCAAACCCTTCCTATTCACATACCCATCCAGGTGCCTTTTAAATGCTGTAATTGTACCAGCCTCCACCACTTCCCTCTGGCAGCTCATTCCATACATGCACCACTCTCTGCATGAAAATGTTACCCCATAGGTCTCTTTTATATCTTTCCCCTCTCACCCTAAACCTTTGCCCTCTAGTTCTGAACTCCCCCACCCCAGGGAAGAGATTTTATCTATTTATCCTATCCATGTCCCTCATCATTTTATAAACGTCCATAAGGTCACCCCTCAGCCTCTGATGCTCCAGGAAAAATAGCCCCAGCCTATTCAGCCTCTCCCTATAGCTCAAATCCTCCAACCCTGGCAACATCCTTGTAAATCTTTACTGAACCCTTTCAAGTTTCACAACATCCTTCCGATAGAAAGGAGACCAGAATTGCACACAATATACCAAAAGTGGCCTAACCAATGTCCTGTACAGCCACAACATGACCTCCCAACTCCCATACTCAATGCTTTGACCAATAAAGGAAAGCATTCCAAATGCCTCCTTCACTATCCTATCTACTGCGACTCCACTTTCAAGGAGCTATGAACCTGTACTCCAAGGTCTCTTTGTTCAGCAACACTCCCTAGAACCTTACCATTAAGTGTATAAGTCCTGCTAAGATTTGCTTTCCCAAAATGCAGCACCTCGCACATATATGAACTAAAATCCATCTGCCACTTCTCAGCCCATTGGCCCATCTGGACTCACAGAATCTCTGAATTGGCCATGCACTAATTTTTTGTAGAAGTAATCACTGCTTAGGGACAACTCGAGATTCAACCTTATTGCAGTCTGGTCTGTATTGCCCACACTCAAAGTATAAATGGGCATGAATCATCCCTCAAACTAGCTTTGCAATTTGTTACACTCGATTGTGGTCCAAATGCGGATCTCTATAGCACAACAAATGACTTGTACCCAGTCTCCAGCATCTTGGCCTGACTGTGGGTTCTTTCATGTATTTGTCTCCATAGTTTAAGCGGACTGCCCTGCACAGAGCTTCTCTAGAAGGTCACACCGATATTGTAACCAAACTTCTTGAAGTGGGAGCGACTGTGGACTTCAAGGATAGGGTGAGCGTTTCCTTCCATTTTGCCGTGAGGGACATGGTCACACGACACCAGGTTATAGTCCAATAGCATCCGAAATGTTAGCGCTCCGCAGATGTTGCCAGATCTACTGAGCAATTTTGGCAGTCAGATCAATCCTTGCAAAGGAGGAATTGACAGAGGTAATAGAGAAAGTGTAAGGTGAGTGGGATTAATTCAGTAGTTCTCTTAAAGAGCAAGAATTAACTACAATGGAGCGAATGGCCTCTTCAATGCTATAGATTGCCTTGATTAACGCGTGTTTATAGACAGATGTATCAGGACACGGATTCAGTCACGGGTCAACCATTCAGAATAAAGTACAATTCTTTGAGAGTACAATTTTAAAAATTCACTAATGGGATGCGGGTATCACTGGCTTGGACAATATTTATTGCCCATCCTGTGTTGTCCTTCCGAAGGTGGTGGTGAGCTGTCTTCTTGAATCGCTGCAGTCCATGTGCTGTCAGTAGACCCACCATATCCTTAAGGACGGTATTTCAGGATTTTGACCCAGCGACACTGAAGGAACAGCAATAAGTGTCAGGCTGGTGAGTGGCTTGGGGTGGAACCTGCAGGTGGTGGTGTTCCCATGTATCTGCTATCCTTATCCTTCTAGATGGAAGTGGTTGTGGGTTTGAAAGGTGCTGTCTGAGGATCTTTGGTGAATTTCTGCAGTGCATCTTGTAGACAGTACACACTGCTAGTACTGAGCATTAGTTGTGGGGGTAGTGGATGTTTGTTGATGTGGTGCCAATCAAATGTGGGCTGCTTTATCCTGATAAGGGTCAGGGATTAAGACTGAGATGAGGAGGAATTACTTCTCTCAGAGGGTTGTGAGTCTTTGGAACTCTTTGCCGCAGAGAGCTGTGTATATTTTAAGGCTGTGATAGATAGATTCTTGTTCAATAGGGGAATCAAGGGTCCCGGGGAAAATTCAGGAAAGTGGATATGAGGAAAGTTTGATCAACCGTGATCCTATTGAATGTCAGAGAAGGCTCACGGGGCCGAATAGCCGACATTTGTTCCTTTTCTTATGGTTTTATGGATTCTGATAGGATAGGTGTCACATTTTAATGCACTAATCTTCCTCTTCGAGCTCAAGTGTTTGTTTCAGCACTGAGCTGTGATTTCACCTATTTCAAATACGTTGGCCTTTTGAGATCCAGTAAGCTGAAACTCTTGCAGCATTGCTTTATCCCCGACTCGTCCTCTCCTTTCAGCTTGACTGCACTGCTGTTCACTGGGCCTGCCGAGGAGGGAGACTGGAGGTGCTTAAGATCCTCCTGGGAAAAGGAGCTACTGTGAATGTTACTGACAAGGTAAGAGTCCCCAGGGTGCTTCACTGACTGCAAGGGCAAAGGAAGACGGCTGTGGGAGTCAGGAGCAAGGACAGGGTTTGTTATTCAGCCCTTGAACTGAGTGGTTTGCTAGGCCATTGCAGAGAGTAGGTACACTAGGTCTGTAGTAACATGTAAGCCAGTCCAGGTAAGGATATCAGGTATCTCTTCCGAAATTACTTGCAAACCAGATAGATTTTGATAAAAATTGAGAATGGTTAACCATTAGGTCAATTGTTTGATCATTGAATTCAAACTTCACCATCTGCCCATGGTAAGGTTTAAACCCATGGCCCCCAGAACATTCAGCTGGAGTTCGGGATTACTATAGCACGTTGTAAAGGGTGCACAGTGGCTCAGTGGTTAGCACTGCTGCTCCACAATGCCCGAGACTTGGGTTCGATTCCAGCCTCAGGCGACTGTCTGTGTGGAGTTTGCATGTTTTCCCCGTGTCTATGTGGGTTTCCTCCCACAATCCAAAGATGTGTGGGTTGGACGTGCAAAAGGCAAGGTTACAGGGATGGGGTGGGATGACGTTTGGAGGGCTGGTGTGGACTTGATGGGCTGAATGGCCTAATTCCACACCATAGGGATCAAATGATACTGCATTGACGTTATCACTGCACTAGCAACACTTCCCCCACCTAGCCAGGTGAGAATGGCAGGTCTCCTTTAACCAGTGGGTTGTTGTGATCTGGACGGAGTTGCATGAAAGGGTAGTGGAAGCAGATTCAATAATGTGTTATAACCTGATGCAGAGGGGAGATTGACTCCTCTCTTTTCAACCACACTTGTATCATTCACAACAAATTTATTTAATTTGTATTTTAGTAAACGGCTTTCACATTTCAACTCAAACTTAGTAAATAGGCTTACAAACAGGCAGCCAATTACAATGTTTTCTTGAGTGAAATATATTTTAAAACTACTACCCTGGGAGAAAAACTACCATCAGATACACACACACACGTACAATCACACACACACACACACGCGCGCGTACAATCACACACACACACACACACACACACACACACACACACACACACACGTACAATCACACACACACACACACGCGTACAATCACACACACACACACACACACACACACACACACAAACTCAGGTAATAGGCTTAAAAAGGGGGAATGGTGTCTATATGGACAGGAAATTAAAGGTGATGGCAGTTTGAAATCCTTAGTAAACTTGATTAGTGATCATGAAACCTGACATTGAACTGTTGCCCTGTTCCCTTGGGAGCGGTGAAACTTTTGATTTCTCTGTGAATGGTGACATTTGCAAATTGCTTTGACACTACCATTAGCTTCTGAGACTGAGAGAAGAAAGAAAGAGCTTTCAGTCTCCTCGCTATTATCAGTCCATGTTACTCTCTCTTTGCTCAGAGGCTACTGTTAATATACTGTTCCTGTGTGGATTTTGGTGCCTGTTCCATTTTCCCCCTAAAGCTGATCCATTTTCCACGGAACATCACTGCCATCCTTTGGGGTTAAAAATCACACAACACCAGGTTATAGTCCAACAGGTTTAATCGGAAGCACACTAGCTTTCGGAGTGACGCTCCTTCATCAGGTGGTAGTGGAGGGCTCAATCCTAACACACAGAATTTATAGCAAAAATTTACAGTGTGATGTAACTGAAATTATACATTGGAAAATTGATTGTCTGTTAAGCCTTTCATCTGTTAGAATACCATGATAGTTTCACTTCTTTCATGTGTAAATCACAAAACCTTTTTTTAAAAAGTTGCATTCTCAGGTTAGCTGTTAACAATGGTGATAGCTAGACAATATGTTGAAGGTGTTAGCCCCCTGTGTTCTCTGCCTATGCCATGATGTTTAGATTGATTCTAATCTAAAAAGTGAGATAACAGAGTTTTACATGAATTCATGCAATTTTTGAGCTCAGAGTTCTACATGAATGCATGCAGTTTTTGAGCAAAGTACAATGTAACTCTGCAAGTACAAATTCACCCCACAAAATATATGTGCATGTGGGTCTTTGTTTTTGTGTGTCTGTCTGAGTTGGGGGTTGTGAGTGTGAGAAAGCGTATGTTTGTGTGTGTAGTGAGTGCAGAGTGTCTTAAGTCTGTGAGTGGGTGCATGTGTGAGTGTGGGAGTGTGTGTGTCTGTAAGGGTATGTGTGGATGTCTGTGTGCATGTCTGTGTATATGTGTGTCCGTGTGTATGTGGGTATAGGAGTGCCTGTGTGAGAGTGTGTGTGTGTAGGAATATCTGTGTGTGTGTGTAGTGCAATGGTGGTCACCTGTAGTGTGACATGAGCCCAAGGTCCCAGTTAAGGCCCTCCCTATGGGGACCGAACTTAGCTGTCAGCCTCTGCTCGGCCACTTTTCACTGCTGCCTGTCCTGAAGTCCACCTTGGAGGATGGTCACCCGAAGGTCCGAGGTCGAATGTCCTGGACCACTGAAGTGTTCCCCAACTGGGAGGGAACCCTCCTGTCTGTTGATTGTTGTGCTGTGCCCATTCATCCGTTGTCGTAGCCTTTGCTTGGTTTCCCCAATGTACCATGCCTCAGGGCATCCTTGCCTGCAGTGTATACGATAGACAACTTTGGCTGAATCACATGAGTACCTGCCATGTACAAGGTGGGAGGTGTCCCCAAGTACCTATGTCCACACTCTGACACGTCTTGCAGCGCCTACCGTGACAGGGTTGTATGGAGTTGTCCTGAGAGCCGGGCAGCTTGCTCAGGATAACTCCATACAACCCTGTCACGGTAGGCGCTGCAAGACGTGTCAGAGTGTGGACATAGATACCACCATTACGCATGGGCCACCTCCCACCTTGTACATGGCAGGTACTCATGTGACTCAGCCAAAGTTGTCTATCGTATACACTGCAGGTAAGGATGCCCGGAGGCATGGTACATTGGGGAAACCAAGCAAAGGCTATGACAACGGATGATTGGGCACAACACAACAATCAACAGACAGGAGGGTTCCCTCCCAGTTGGGGAACACTTCAGTGGTCCAGGATATTCGACCTCGGACCTTCGGGTGACCATCCTCCAAGGTGGACTTCGGGACAGGCAGCAGCGAAAAGTGGCCGAGCAGAGGCTGATAGCTAAGTTCGGTCCCCATAGGGAGGGCCTCAACTGGGACCTTGGGTTCATGTCACACTACAGGGGACCACCATTGCACTACACACACACACAGATACTCCTACACACACACACTCTCACACACACAGGCACTCCTATACACATACACACAAACACACATATACACGATGCGCACACAGACACCCACACACACCCTTACAGACACACACACTCCCACACTCACACATGCACCCCCTCACAGATTTAAGACACTCTGCACTCACTACACACACACACATATACTTTCTCACACTCACAATCCCCAATCCAGACAGACACACACACACACATACAGACAGACAAAGACACACATGCACACATATATTTTGTGGGGTGAATTTGTACTTTCAGGGTTACATTGTACTTAGCTCAAAAACTGCATGAATTTATGTAAATCTCCGTTATCTCACTTTTTAGATTAGAATCAATCTAAATATCACAGCATAGACAGAGAACACAGGGGGCTAACGCCTTCAACATATTGTCTAGCTATCACCATTGTTAACAGCTAACCCGAGAATGCAACTTTTTAAAAAAAGGTTTTGCGATTTAAACATGAAAGAAGTGAAACTATCATGGATTCTAACAGATGAAAGGCTTAACAGACAATCAACTTTTCAATGTATAATTTCAGTTACATCACACTGTAAATTTTTGCTATAAATTCTGTGTGTTAGGATTGAGCCCTCCACTACCACCTGATGAAGGAGCGTCACTCCGAAAGCTAGTGTGCTTCCGATTAAACCTGTTGGACTATAACCTGGTGTTGTGTGATTTTTAACTTTGTACACCCCAGTCCAACACCGACATCTCCAAATCATCCTTTGGGGTGGCACCGTGGCTCAGTAGTTGGCACTGCTGCATCAAAGCGCCAGGGATCCAGGTTCAATTCCACCCTTGGAAGTTTGCACATTTCCCCCCCATGCCTGCATGGGATGCTCTGGTTTCCTCCCACAGTCCAATAATGTGTGGATTGGCCACGGGAAAGTATACACAGTGTCTGGGGAGGGTGGATTAACCATACGGGTTATGGGGATAGGGTGTGAGTCTGGATCTGGGTGGGATGTTGTTTGGAGGGTCGGTGTGGACTCGATGGACTGAATGGTCTTTTTCCACACTGGAGGGATTCTATGAATTAGCTTGTACTATACTCCCATGCGGCTCTGCCACTGAATGAGGTTTCTGCTCCCTTTTCTCCTGAGTGTGGTGCTGGAAAAGCACAGCAGGCCAGGCAGCATCTGAGAAGCAGGAGAATTTACATTTCGGGCATAAGCCCTTCACCAGGAAGAGGACCTGGGGAGTACAGTGAGAGAGAGACTCACTGAGATCTTTGTAGAGAGAGGAGGAGAACTTCTTCAAGGTAGACATCCTTGCAAGAGGCTTTGCAGTAAGGTTGAAACCAACTAGGTGGAAGTGAAGACTGCAGATGCTGGAGATCAGAGTTGAGACTGTGTTGCTGGAAAAGCACAGCCAGTCAGGCAGCATCCAAGGAGCAAGAGAATTGACATTTCAGGCATAAGCCCTTCATCAGGAATCTGCCCGAAACGTCGATTCTCCTGCTGCTTGGATGCTGCCTGACCTGTTGTGCTTTTCCTCTCGACTCTGAACCCCAGCATCTGCAATCCTCACTTTGTCCTACTCCATTTCCTCCTGGCCTGTTTGAGAACTCCATCAGCCTGTGTGTGATGTGCCACAAAGTTACCTGTTAACCAGATCTCCAGATCTGGCTGACATCCTCTGTCACCTTCCCTGGGATCTGCTGTCCTTCTTAGACCATAAGACCATAAGACATAGGAGTGGAAGTAAGGCCGTTTGGCCCATCGAGTCCACTCCTCCATTCAATCATGGCTGATGGGCACTTCAACTCCACTTACCCGCATTCTCCCCGTAGCCCTTAATTCCTTGTGACATCAAGCATTTATCAATTTCTGCCTTGAAGACATTTAGCGTCCCGGCCTCCACTGCACTCTGTGGCAATTAATTCCACAGGCCCACCACTCTCTGGCTGAAGAAATGTCTCCGCATTTCTGTTCTGAATTTACCTCCTCTAATTCTAAGGCTGTGTCCACGGGTCCTAGTCTCCTTGCCTAATGGAAACAATTTTCTAGCGTCCACCCTTTCCAAGCCATGTATTATCTTGTAAGTTTCTATTAGATCTCCCCTTAATCTTCTAAACGCCAATGAATACAATCCCAGGATCCTCAGCCGTTCCTCATATGTTAGACCTACCATTCCAGGGATCATCCGTATGAATCTCCGCTGGACACGTTCCAGTGCCAATATGTCCTTCCTGAGGTGTGGGGACCAAAACTGGACACAGTACTCCAAATGGGGCCTAACCAGAGCTTTATAAAGTCTTAGTAGCACAACGGTGCTTTTATATTCCAACCCTCTTGAGATAAATGACAACATTGCATTCGTTTTCTTAATCATGGACTCAACCTGCATGTTTACCTTTAGAGAATCCTTGACTAGCACTCCCAGATCCCTTTGTACTTTGGCTTTACGAATTTTCTCACCATTTAGAAAATAGTCCATGCTTGTATTCTTTTTTCCAAAGTGCAAGACCTTGCATTTGCTCACATTGAATTCCATAAGCCATTTCCTGGACCACTCTCCCAAACTGTCTAGATCCTTCTGCAGCCTCCCCACTTCCTCAGTACTACCTGCCTGTCCACCTAACTTTGTATCATCTGCAAACTTCGCTAGAATGCCCCCAGTCCCTTCATCTAGATCATTAATATATAATGCGAACAGCTGCGGCCCCAACACTGAACCCTGCGGGACACCACTTGTCACCGGCTGCCATTCTGAAAAAGAACCTTTTATCCCAACTCTCTGCCTTCTGTCAGACAGCCAATCCTCAATCCATACCAGTAGCTCACCTCGAACACCATGGGCCCTCACCTTGCTCAGCAGCCTCCCGTGTGGCACCTTATCAAAGGCCTTTTGGAAGTCTAGGTAGACCACATCCACTGGGTTTCCCTGGTCTAACCTACTTGTCACCTCTTCAAAGAATTCCAACAGGTTTGTCAGGCACAACCTCCCCTTACTAAATCCATGTTGACTTGTTCTAATCCGACCCTGCTCTTCCAAGAATTTAGAAACGTCATCCCTGATGATGGATTCTAGAATTTTACCAACAACCGAGGTTAGGCTAATTGGCCTATAATTTTCCATCTTTTGTCTTGGTCCTTACTTGAACAATAGGGTTACAACAGCGATCTTCCAATCATCCGGGACTTTCCCTGACTCCAGTAACTTTTGAAAGGTCTCAACCAACGCCACCGCTATTTCCTCAGCCACCTCCCTCAGAACTCTAGGATGTATCCCATCAGGGCCAGGAGATTTTAAGACCTTTTAGCTTTTCTAGCACTTTCTCTTTTGTAATGGCAACCATACTCAACTCAGCCCCCTGACTCCCTTTAATTGTTGGGATATTACTCATGTCTTCCACTGTGAAGACTGACGTAAAGTACATGTTAAGTTCTCCTGCTATTTCCTTATCTCCCATCACTAGGCTTCCAGCATCAGTTTGAAGTAGCCCAATGTCTATTTTTGCCTGTTGTTTGTTTCTTATGTATTGAAATAAACTTTTACTATCATTCCTAATATTACTGGCTAGCCTACCTTCATATTTGATCCTCTCCTTCCTTATTTATCTCTTTGTTAACCTCTGTTTGTTTTTGTAGCCTTCCCAATCTTCTGATTTCCCAGTGCTCTTGGCCACTTTATAGGATCTCTCTTTTTCTTTAATACACTTCCTGACTTCCTTTGTCAGCCATGGCTGTCTAATCCCTCCCTGGATAATCTTTCTTTTCTTGGGGATGAACCTCTGTACAGTATCCTCAATTATACCCACAAACTCCTGCCATTTTTGCTCTACTGTCTTCCCCGTAAGCCTCTGCTTCCAGTCTATTTTTGTCAGTTCCTCTCTCATGCCCTCATAATTACCTTTATTTAACTATAACACCATTACATCCGATTTTGCCTTCTCTCTTTCAAACTACAGACTGAACTCTATCATATTATGATCGCTGCTTCCTAAGTGTTCCCTTACTTTAAGATTTTTTTTCATGACTACTGGTCTCGTTTCGACTCTTTTAACTCTCCTAGGACCGGCCCCAACCTTTTCTGGCTTGAATTCAGCCTTTATGAAATTACGTGACCCTTCCCAGGCTGCCTCAAACCTCACAGGTTTCCCAGCCTCCTGAAGGTCTTCTGACCTCTCTTTACTCCTGTCCTCTTGGTTTAGTTTGAGCGATCCTCCTCAAATTGTATCACTTCCTGACTTTCCTGCATCTGCTGCTGGCTTTCTCCAGCCTCCCTGGGCTGTCCTGTTTTGTTCAAGGAGTTTATTTTGCTTTCAGCTGAGTAAACTATCTCTCCCTTGCATTGATATGCTGTTGCAAGACCCACAACATGTTCATTCTCTAAGTAAACTTCCAATAGTGGCACCTCTATATACCTTCCTATAAGCCCTTTTGTCAGCACGCTGGAATTTAATTTGCTTCCATGTGGAAAATTTTTTAGTTACCACACTCGCAGTGTCTGTGAGCCACCCAGTGGTTCAGAGAATCCCACACATGTTTAAAGCAGTCACCATTCCTGATGATACAAACTTCTGATAACTCTCTTGGTCATGCTTGAGCAGACATGGACCAATCTTATTGCCTGGCCTTGCAGCTTGAGTTTCTAGGGATACCAACACCAAGGTGGTACGGTGGCTCAGTGGTTAGCACTGATGCCTCACAGCACCAGAGATCCGGATTCAATTCCTGCCTCAGGCAACTGTCTCTGTGGAATTTGCACATTCTCCCTGTGTCTGCGTGGGTTTCCTCCAGGTGCTCTGGTTTCCTCCCACAGTCCAAAAATGTGCAGGTTAGGTGAATTGGCCATGCTAAATTGCCCGTAGTGTTAGGTGAAGGGGTAAATGTAGGGGAATAGGTCTGGGTGGGTTGCTGTTCGGAGGGTTGGTGTGGACTTGTTGGGCCGAAGGGCCTGTTTCCACACTGTAAGTAATCTAATCTAAAACAGTTTTCTGTTGTATCCTCCGGTTTCCCATAGTGGGAGCATCTGGGGCAGTTGCCCACCTGCCTCCCACCCAATTATAGAATCCCTACAGTGTGGAAACAGGCCCCTTGGCCCAACAAGTCCATACCGACCCTCCAAACAGTAACCCACCCAGACCCATTCCCCTACCCTATATTTACCCCTGACTAATGCACCTAACCTGCACATCCCTGAACACTACTGGCAATTTAGCATGGCCAATTCACCTAAGCTGCACATCTTTGGATTGTGGGACGGAACCGGAGCACCTGGAGGAAGCCCACGCAGACTCGGGGAGAATGTGCAAACTCCACACAGACAGTTGCCCAAGGTTGGAATTGAACCCGGGCCCCTGGCGCTGTGAGGCAGCAGCAGTGCTAAGCACGTGCTGCCCCATTTTCCCTCCTTTTGATGGCTGGGGTCTGTTCTGTCTGTACTTCCTTTTCTCTCCAGGGCGAGGACCTTCCCCTTCTTCCTCTCTGATCTGTGACTGTTTCCTGACCTCAATTTCCACCAGTTTATGGCTCTGTATGCAAAGTCACAGTCATCAGCCATGGAAGTCGATGGAAGGGTGAACATTAATGTTCCATTCTCACTATGACTTTAACAAATGGTTTTCAACAGATACTTGAATAAATTGGAAACATTTGCAGGGTACTGAAGAAAGAGAGGGGTGAGTGGGACTCTGAGTTGCACAGTAACACAGAAATGTCGCAGCACAGGAGACCATTCAGCCCATACTGTCTGTGCTGGTCCTCCAAAGGGAATAATTCACCTCGTGCCACTTCCCTGCATATTGCCTGAAGCTCTGTCCATCTTTCCTTTTCGGAAAAAGATGCAACTTTCTCTAAAAGCCTCAAGTGATCTGATCCACACCGTACCATTAGGTAGAATATTTCAGAAACTAACCATTTGGGACTAATGGATATATTTGAAAGGAGCAGAAGAGGCCTAATCTAATTTAATTTAATCTAATTTAGGGTGAATGGCCACTTGTGTGCTAGTTATTAATATTTAATAGAAAATGGGAGATGCTATTGGTCAGTGCAACATACTAGTGGACTATTATAGTTTGATTGCTGTGTACATATTAGCTCTTCCTCCATTTGCAGCTGCTCAGTACACCTTTACATGTTGCTACTAGGACAGGACATGTGGAATGCGTGGAACACCTCATCGCTTGTGGCATTGATATCAACATCAAAGACAGGGTAAAGTTGGTTTATTTTCTATCTTGATAATTGACAAGTAACATTCACGCCACACAATTCCTAGGCAAAGTCCACCTTCCCTCCATGCTCCAATGGCTTCACCATCACTGAATTCCCCACTATCGACATCCTGGAGGTTACTCTTGATCAGAAAATGAACTGGACTTGCTGTATAAATACAGCAGCTACCAAAGCACGTCAGAGGCTAGGAATACCATACTGAGTAACTCACCTCCTGATTTCCCAAAGCCCGTTCACCACCTACAAGGCACAGGTCAGGAGTATGATAGAATACTCCCCACTTGCCTGGATGAGTGCAGCCCCAACAACACTCAAGATATCCAACACCATTGAGGATAAAGCTGCCTGTATGATTGGTAACACAGTCACCCAGTTTCAACATTCACTCCCTTCACCAGATTGGGAGCATTGAGCACTATCTATTAGATGGACTGCAGCAATTCACCAAGCCCACTTCAAAACCTCTTTAAAACTTGCAAATACTATCATCTGGAAGGACAAGGGCAGCAGATACATGAAAACACCAGTCCCTGCAAGTTCCCCTCCAAGCCACTCACCATCCTGACTTGGAAATATGTCGCTGTTCCTTCAGTGTCGCTGGGTCTAAATCCTGGAATTTCCTCAACCTGGAATACAGCAGTTCAACTAGGAATGACAATAAATGCTGACTTTGTCAGTGCTGCCCATATTCCCACAAATGATTTAATAAAAACATGACTCTCTTCCTTGCGTGACCACACTACTCCTTGTCTATTACCTAACCCAGGTCATGTCATGAAATAGGTTGCTTTTAGCCCAGCCAACTCAATGACTCACTGTCTCCAATATCACTTGTCTGGCTTCTCTTATTCAGCATCTGCAGATTTTTTTTGTCTCTTATTCCCTCGCTCACCATCAACAATCCCTTTGTTTGCTTGTCCTTTTCTCTCTCTCTCTCTTTCCCTTTCTCTGGCATTCCTATTCACCTATACACTCACTCCTCTTCCACTCTCCACCTCCCCAACCCACACCAACTCCCATCCCAGCTTAAGTGCTACCTTTTCCGAGCTACTTCTCGTTCTGAAGAAGGGTCATAGAATTGGAAAAATTAATTTTATTTTATCTCCACAGATGCTGCCAGACCTGTTGGGTTTCTCCAACAATTCCAGTCTTTGTTTATTTGAGTCTCCCCTGCTCTAATTACCTCAACCATCAGTCTCCATATTTCTATTGTTTATTTTTCCTCACAAATGTACAAATGCTCCTTAAACAGTCTCTGCTTCCTACCACTCCATGTGTCAACAATTTCCAAAGCATGGGTTTAATTCACTGTAAGTATGTTTGTTAATGAGCTGGAAAGTGCTGAGATATCAGTGAGGCAAAGCACTGTGTTAGAAGGGTAAAAGGGCACTCAAGGAGTTGAAACAATGGATTGGAAAATAAGGATATGTGAAGTAGGAAGAAGGGAACATGAAATAGAAAACACTTACAACAACACAACACTTTTCACTGTATTTGTAACAATATATATGTGACAATAAATAAATAAATCAAATACATAAGTGTGTCCAACCCCTCAACTGCCCATTGTCCAACAATTGGAAGATGGTGCCAACACTGGGCGTCTCTTTGCGAACTCTCTACAGCAGATCTTATTCTCACATTTCTTATAACTATTCCGCACTTTCAAACCTAAATTCTCACCTCCTGTGCAGCTGTAACCTTTTTGCCTCACTCTGTCTAAGCACTCTATGATCTTTATGTCTTTGTTTGCCATGATCTTCCTGTACTGCTTGGAAAACAAAACCTTTCACTGTATTTAGGTACATGCAACTACAAAAAATTATATCAAATCAAACATGTTTTGGTGTAAGATTAAAAACTGTGGCAAAACATCTATATTCATTATTCAAATGAGTACACCTAGAATGGAGGGATTTGAGTTCCAATTGAGATATTTATTACAGTTCCTTCTTTGATCTGCAGGAGGGGGACACAGCGTTGCATGATGCTGTCCGACTTAACCGGTACAAGATAACAAAGCTGCTCATTTTACAAGGAGCTGACCTGAGGGCCAGCAATGAGGTAAGTATCCATTCCCCATGGGATCTTTCAAAAATTTTAAATCGAAGGTTATAGTGCAAGTAAGTTAGTCAGAAGTGGGGAGGAGTTACTAGAGATCAAGGCCAAGTAGTTAGAGAATTAGGAGAAAATGAGGATTGCAGATGCTGGAGATCAGAGTTGAGAAGTGTGGCGCTGGAAAAGCACAGCAGGTCAGGCAGCATCCGAGGAGCAGAAGAATCGACCTTTCGGGCATAAGCCCTTCATCAGGAATCAGACATCCCTAATGAAGGGCTTATGTCCGAAAGTTCGATTCTTCTGCTCATTCAGATGCTGCCTGACCCACTGCACTTTTCCAGCGCCATACTTTTTGACAATGACTAATTAGGGGATTGGACAAATTTAATGAGTTTCATGAGGAAGGGGAAGACTGAAGGAGGTAAGCATTGAGATGACTGAGTTCAAGGTAGTGTGGTGTGGCTTTCTTCCACCGCACTGAACATACACCAAATCTCCTGAGACAGGATTTTCCAAAGCTGAGAAAGGACGAGAGCAGCAGATACATGGGAACACCACCACTTGCAAGTTTCTCTCCAGGCCATACACCATCCCGATTTTCAAATATCTTGCCATTCCTTCAATGTCACTGAGTCAGAATCCTGGAACTCCCTCCCTAATGGCATCTCTCCACCACACGGACTGTAGCAATTCAGGAGGCAACTTACCAGCAACTGGGGAAGGACAATAAATGCTGGCCTTACCAAAAATGCCCACATCCCAAGAAAGAATATTTTAAAAAAAATAATAGAGCCCACTTCAGATCCAGGATGTGATCTCACAATACAGCAGCAATTGGGATGGAATGTGTGGGATTTCAGATCAATGTCACATTTTCTGGTGATATTTTCATGGCTTCAGCCACAGGTTGCAAAAGTCATGAGGGAACATCATTCTGGAAATGAGGAATGTTGAATGGAGATCAGAGTATGCAGCATTGAATGTCAAAGAGTGTGAGGTCTCTCTGAGCAAGTTGGCTGCTGTTTTTTTTTGTCTGTGTAAAATAGGCAGCTGTACTTTGTGTTTGTTTCTAACTTTAGCAGGGCAAGACTCCAGTTGACCTGGTACAGCAATGGCATCTCGAAACTAAAGATGCACTGGTCCATGCACATTAGCAGCTAACCCATCGCAATTGAAAACAGGATGAACCTTCAAGATTGGAAATATTTTTGAAACTGTTGAGCCTACACTTGGGTCATGCTTTATCTTCTGGTTTCACCAACGGTCACAGGTGGTTTGATACCACACTATGAGTCTGGATTCAAGAGAAGGCAAATTCAAGAAACGTCTTCAGGCCTAGGCTTCAAAGTAACACTATTTATTATTCCTTTCACTCTAAATACTGCTATACATGTAATCATACATATGCCAGGCTCTGGAACACTAGATAGCTGTATCAATCATAGACTAATCTATTTTCTTTGTGTGTTCATTTCAATGGGCTTCCTCACCTCTCTATCATTCTAATGTTTTATCTCCGCCCTGATTGTACTATTTATATTCAATGATGTGCAAGTTTGCTCCAGGGACCTGAAGCTCCTCCACAAGAAGAAATCAAGCAATGCAGTTCAGTTGGAAATCAAATCAACCTGACATTTATTTCTTGCTGAATAATGTTGAGGGCTTTGGAAAGAGACTGGGTGGAAGATTAAGAATAAATTGATAAATAAAGAACAAAGTTAAAAATCACATGGCACCACGTTATAGTCCAACAGGTTTATATGATAGTACAAGCTTTTGGAGCGCTGCTTCTTAGTCAGGTGGCTAGTTGGGCATGATACATGGGGAACAGAATTTATAAATAAAAGATCAAAGTGTCATACAACTGATGCGATGTATTCGATACATTAGTTGTATGACACCTTGGCCTTTTAGTTATAAACTCTGTGCTGTACGTATCCTGCCCTACTAGTTACCTGATGAAGGAGCGACACTCTGAAAGCTTGCACTTTCATATAAACCTGTTGGACTATAACATGATGCTGTGTGATTTTTAACTTTCTCCACCCCAGTCCAACACCAACTTCTCCACATCAAACAAAAACAGTTCAACCTCATTGATGCCTTTGGAGACAATGAAAAGATATACAACAGTGGGGGTCAATTTGCCTCACCATCACAAATATATTATGCAGTCTATGTTTTAAGTTCAGGATAATCAGTCTATTCGCGCAAAGCTACTTCACCAATATGATACTGCATTTAGAAAGTAAAAAGAGATGTTTAAGATGAGTAGATTTGATTAGAAAAAGAGAAACAATTTCTTTTGGGTGTGGAATCCAGCCTGGAAGGGCACCACTATCTTCAAAATTAGAGCTGGGCCACTTAGGGGTGAAATTATGGAGCAAATGTTCATACAACGGTGACAGTGAAAATCAAGAACACACACAACACGCTGTGGATCAATTGACATTTTCAAGCCTGGGTTTGTTGGAGTTCTAATAGGAAGGCAATCAGCCAAGAACAAGGCTGAAAGGCCTCATTTTACTATATCTCCATGAGTTGCTTGTTCTATGTTTTCACTATTAGCAATGATACTATCTGTGCAATTTAATAAGAATGGTGACTGCTTTCCACATTGAACATCTATCTTTTCTTTGGCTGTGTTTTCCTCACTAAAATTTTGCACTATGGATTTGTTAATGGGATGTATAAGAAAAGAGAAGATTTAGAAACACACTGAATGAGAAGTGGCTATTCAGCCCATCACGCCCCCTATCTTTTCCAGAATGGGTACAACTTATGTTCTGTGGGTTTACTATTTACTGTCCTGGGGAAGTTGCATGTAAATAACTTGCAGATTCCAAAGTTAGCCGAGGAAATCTGCAAAATGGTTACTCATCTTTTCATGTCCCCATGATACTCCCCCAACACCATGTTTCTGTTGCCAACCCTCCAGGACTATCCTGAATTCCCAAGAATTGGAGATTCCATACCAGGCAGAGCAAGGCTGTGAGTGACAATTTGAAAGCAAAATCATTGAGGACGTTAAAGAAATCCCTCCTTGACATCGTTGTTGAATGTATTCATTTATTACTTATAGACGTAACTGAGATGGTGGGAGGAAAACTGTTTAATCGACCAGTCATGGTTCATCCAGTCGAGTAACAAAATATCTGTTTTCTTTCTAATTGGCTGAAGTGAGGCAGTGTGCTTTGTGGATGGACCAATGGCAGGAGTGTGGGCCAAGATGGGGCAGTTCAACTCCTTACAGTTTACGTCAATAGTTAGGCTGAGCAGAGTGAAGGCATGGTAAAATAAACCCAGATAGGTAGAAAAGTATATTGTAAAGAAGACATGAGGAAGTTGCAGATAGGTTATGTGAGTGGGCAAACATCTGACAGGTGGAGGATAATTTGGATGGATGTAAAATTGTTCACTTTGACAGGAAGGATAATGAAAAAAAGTGCTACTGAAATGCTGCAAATTTCTGAGATAGAATGGGATTTAGATATTCTGGCACATGAATCACAAAAATTAGTCCAGCACATAATCAAGAAGATTAACAGGATGCTATCCTTTGCTACAAGAAGAATTGAACGTAAAAGTTTTAAGGATGTTATGCTTTAGTTATACAGGGCATTGGTGAAACCACACCTTCAATACTACGTGCAGTTTTGGTCTCCTTATTTAAGGAGCGATGTATATACATTGGAGGTGATTTAGATGCAGTTTGGTGTTCTGTTATTTGGAATCAGTGGATTGTCTGATGAGTATAAATTGGACAGGCTGAGGTTGTTTCCACTGGGGTTTAGAAGACCAAGGGGTAACTTGATTGAAGTGTATACAATCCTGAATGGTCCTGACAAGTTGAATGTGGAAAGGTTTTGCTTTTCTCTTGTTGGTCAGTCCAGAACAAGGGACCACTGTTTTAAAACAAAAGGAGTTGTCCTTTCAGGAGAGAGATGAGGAGAAATTATTTTTCTCAAAGGCTTGTGAAGCTTTGAAACTGTTGACCGTGGAAAGTGGTGGAGGAGAGATCTTTGAATATTTTTAAGACAGAGATGATTAGATTCCCTACAGTGTGAGAACAGGCCATTCGGCCCAACAATTCCACACCAACCCTCAGAAGAGTAACCCACACAGACCCATTTCCCTCTGAATGATGCATCTAACACGATGGGGCAATTTAGCATGGCCAATTCACCTAACCTGCACATCTTTGGACTGTGGGAGGAAACTGGAGCACCCAGATGTATTCTTGCTGGGCAGGGGCAGTAAAGATTATCAAGCATAATCAGGAATGTTGGATTCAAAACACAAACAGATTAGCATGAGCAGAGCATGCTCAAGGGGACAAATAGTCTACTTCTGCTCCCATTTCATATGTCGTGTGTTAATAATGTTAGACATCACAAAATGAAAACTTCAGGAACATGCCTAAAGTGAGTTCTACAAAATGAATTAGCAGCTCTCTCACCAGCACAGGATCCACTTCATCTTGGGAACTGCTTAACAATAAATTACCATGAGGTGGTATTCCACAGACACTGAGTCAGAAAATCCTCCGGCACAGAAGAAGGCCATTTGGTCCATCATGCCTGTGCTGGGTCTTTGAAAGAGCTATCCAAACAGTCCCGTCCATTTTGTTTTCTTCCTCTATTCTTACACACAGAAAAAAACAAATTCTCACCTTTTCGTCTCTCTTTTTTAATAATTATCTTAAATTTTCATTTTCTTGTTACCATACTTCTATCAATGGAACCACCTTCCCAAATTTATTTTTTCAAAGTCCCTCATATTTTTGAACACCACTAAATTTAAAGGATCTGGATTTATGGCATCAAGCAAGAAGACCCAAGGTAACATAGGAAACTTTTGGCACGATGATAATGTGTCTGTCTCTGGGACAGATCATCTGAGTTCAAGAACCACTTGCCCTGGAGTTGTGTCAGTTAATATCTGAACAACTAATTAAAATGAATATACTTTTCAATACAGTGAGTCGTTAGGATCTGGAATGCACGGCCTGAGAACATGGTGGAGGCGGGGATTAAATGAGCAGCTGGATAGGGCTATAGTTTGTAGGGCTAGAGAAAATGGCCAGAGCTAGATTGCCCTGGAAGAAAACAGGCATGGGTACAGTTGGCTGAATGAATCATTCTGGTTTGTAGCCGCTGTATGATTCTGTATGTCCCCCCTTAGCATCTTCCGTTTGAAAAAGAACAGTCCACGATTCTCTAGATTATCCATTTATCTGAAGATCCTTGTTCCTGGTACCATTCTTGTATCTTCTCCACACCTGCCCCTAAAGTGTGGCACCCAGCATTAAGAATGGTACTCCAGCTGAGGCCTCACCTGGACCACGAAGATGGCAACCATGGATGAATCATTGCGTTTTTAGGAAGCTTTTGACAACAATGACTTGTATTTATTTTGCACATTTAACATGATACATCCCAAGGTGCCTCATTGGAGTGCTTTAATTAAAAAATATTAAAAAACTAAACCTCCTGAGGAGACTTTTGGTCAAAGAGGTAGTCAGAGGCTCAAAGCAAGAAAATGGCGTAAAGAGGTGGGAGAAGGGTAGGCATGGAATTCCAGAACTTACAGCTGTAGGAAATTGAAGGCACAGCCACTAATGTTGGAGTGATTAAATTTGGGGATGGCAGAATTTGAGATATGCAGAGATTGCGAAGAGTTGTGAGGCCGAAGGAGATGGCAGAGATATGGAGGGACAATGGCCTGGGATTTCATAAGTATTAAAATTGAGATGTTGGCTATCTGGGAGCCAGTACAGGTCAATGAGCTCAGGGAGCCATGAATGATCAGACTTGCATGTGTTGGAAGAGGTCAGATTTACAGGTAACAGAGACATGGATGAGGATTTCAGCAGCAGATGGGTTGAGACAGGATGAATGTTACAAACATGGGAGCAAGCAACTCTAGCAACTGCAGGGAGATATAGTTGGAACATGTGGTTTATCTCAGAGCTAAGCATGATAAGTATTTTTTACAGTTTTTATTGTAGAGGAAGAAATGGAAGCTAGGACACTTGATGAAATAAACAGTCCACATCAAAACAGTCCACATCATGGCAGAGGAGATGCAGGAGGTCTTAAAAAAACATAAAAGTGGATAAACCTCCAAGACCTGATCATGTGTAACCCAGGACATGGTAGGAAGTGAGGGAAGAAACAGAGGGGTCCCTGGCAGAGATATTTGTATCACCTACAGTCACAGGGAAGGTGCTAGAGGGTGGCTAATGTTGTGCCTTTATTTAAGAAAGGATGTAAGCAGAAGTCTAGGGAGACCTGTGAGTATGCCGTTAGTAATGGGTAGGTTGTTGAAAGGGATTCTGAGAGACAGAATTTACTTCCACTTGGAAAGAAAAGGACTAGTAAGGATAGTCAGCATGGTTTTGTGCAAGGGAAATCATGTCCTGATTGAGTTTTTTGAGGACGTAACCAAAAAGATTGATGAGGGCAGAGTTGTGGACGTTGTTTATATAGACTTGAGTAAAGCCTTTGACAAGGTTCTGCATGGCAGACTAATTAGTAAAGATAGATCACGTGGGATTCAGGGAGAGCTTGCCAATTGGATACAAAATTGGCTTGACAGTAGGAGAGAGAGGGTGATGGTGGAGGATTGTTTTTTGGACCAGAGGATTGTGACCAGTGGTGTTCCACAGGGATCGGTGCTAGGTCCAGTTTTGTTTGTCACGTACATAAATGATTGGGATAAGAATTTAAGAGGCATGGTTAATAAGTTTGTGGATGACACCAATATTGGTGGTATAGTGGACAATGGAGAAGATTACCTAAGATTACAACGGGATTGTGATCAATTGGCCAATGGGCTGAGGAGTGGCAGATGGAGTTTGATTTGGATAAATGTGATGTATTGCGTTTTGGTAAGGGCAAGGAATTATATAGTTAATGATAGGGTCTTGGGTAATGTTATCGAACAGAGAACTCGAGTTCAGGTCTCTGAAAGTTTGATCCCAGGTGAACACAGGGTGGTTAAGAAGGGTAGTACACTTGCTTTCCTTGCTCAGACCATTGAGTTTAGGAGTTGGGGCATCATGTTAAGATTGTATAGGCCTTTAGTGAGACCACTTTTGGAGTACTGTGTACAGTTCAGGTCAGCCTGCTATTATTAGGAAATTATTTAATTAGACAGGGCTCAGAAAACATTTACCAGGCTGTTGCTGGGACTGCAGTGTTGAGTTTAAAGGAGAGGATGCATCTGGGACTTGTTTCACTGGAGCATACCAAGATTTATAAAATCATGACGGTCATAGATAAGATGAATGGCAAAGGTATTTTCCCTAGGATGGGGGAGTTCCAAACTAGGGGGCATATTTTTAATGTCAAAGGAGAAAGATTGAAAAGAGACCTGAGGAGCAGCTATTTCACACAGAGGGTGGGTTGTGTGTGGAATGAACTGCCAGAGGAAGTGGTAGATGCAGGTTCAGTCACAACATTTCAAAGACATTTAGACAAGTGCATGAATAGGAAAGGTTTGGAGGGATATGGGCCAACTGCGGGCAAGTGGGATGAGGGAAACTTAGTTGGCATGGATGAGTTTAACTGAAGGGTCTGTTTCGATGTTGTATAGCTCTATGATTCTATAAATATGTTGCAGGTTGGTTCAGTTAAGGAGATGGATGAAGTCAGTGGCTACGGGGAGTGGAGATTGTGGCAAAATCTGGGTTAAAGGTTACAGATAGTATCCAGAGTAATGGATTGTAGTCAGGATCAGAGGGTATGGTTAGGGTCAGAGGTTATGGTTAGGGTCTGGACACAGAGGTTATGGTCAGGGTCAGAGGTGTAGTTAGAGTCTGAGGTCACAGATTGTGGCCAGAGTCTGGTCAGAGATTGTGGTTAGAATCTAGATTTGCGATTGTTATCAGGGTCAAAGGTTGTCGTTATCAGAGGTTGTGGTTAGGGTCTGAATTTGTGGGGTTGTGATCAGGGTCACAGGTTGTGGTTCGGGTCTGGATTTGTGGGGTTGTGATCAGGGTCACAGGTTGTGGTTAGGGTCTGGATTTGTGGGGTTGTGATCAGGGTCACAGGTTGTGGTTCGGGTCTGGATTTGTGGGGTTGTGATCAGGGTCACAGGTTGTGGTTAGGGTCTGGATTTGTGGGGTTGTGATCAGGGTCACAGGTTGTGGTTCGGGTCTGGATTTGTGGGGTTGTGATCAGGGTCATAGGTTGTGGTTAGGGTCTAGATTTGTGGGGTTGTGATCAGGGTCACAGGTTGTGGTTAGGGTCTGAATGTGCAGGGTTGTGATCAGGGTCACCAGGGTGGGTCTGGGGACTGTGGGAAGAGTCTGGGTCAGAGGTTGTAGTTAAGAGTCTGGGTTTGGGGACTGTAATTGGGGTCAGAGGTTGTGATCAGGAATTTGGGGTAGGATGGGGAGTTAAGAATTCTGATAAGGTTAAGAATTGAGATTCAGGTTTGAATCCAGGATTAGGACTGGAAGTGTAATAAGGAGAAAGGTCAGTATTATTGACAATGCCTGTGGCTGACAGGCTGTGCAGACACAGTAATAATAAACTCTCAGTCTGTCAGACCCTGGCTCTCACATGCTCAGCGCTGAACTCACCCCAGCGGGCCATTTGCCAGCTCTCCTAGCGCGTTCCAACTTCATCCCAAACATTGCAAAAACTTTCTAACCTTGGTAAAAAAAAAACCTTCTCCGTTGGTAAAAACAATATTTGTAACCTCCTTTTCTGAAATAATAAGCAATGTCTACCGAGTAGGGGGATGGGGCGTGGTTTAGTTAACAGACTGAAGGTTCCGGGTCACTGGCTAACTTGTGACAGAGCTACAGAAAAGTTGCGTTCCTGCTGGGGATAATATGTTTTGGGGGAAAGCTATAATCTGGAAGTGTTTGGAGTGGAGGGTATTTGGGAGAGGGCTGAGGCAAGTCAGATGCCTCAGCTCAGGGAGTCAGCTGGACCTGGGGGGTATTTATCCTCCGATAGTTAGCCCCTTTGACCAGAAGGGCCGGCTGCAATATCAGCAATTGGAGAGCAACGTCCAGGAGTTCAGCAAGATTCCATTCCGAGGTACTGTGTATGCTTTGTGACATCACTTTTTTTATTTTAAAACTATTTATCAATAGGAAACTATCTGGGGACAGTCATTATCACTCTCTTAAGGCTGTCTTTCAAGTCCTCTGTAACCCAACACACCAAGCTCCAGTTACCAATTGCCCTCTGAACTCGCCAACTTTGAGTAGGACTAGGCGAAAGTGAGGGCTGCAGATCAGATTCTAGATCAGAGTGGTGCTGGAAAAGCACAGCAGGTCAGGCAGCGCCCAAGGAGCAGGAAAATCGACGTTTCGAGCAAACACCCTTCATCAGGAATCAAATTGGGATCCTACCCAGTGACACCACAAATGTGACATTCTGCTCCAATCCACCATGTTCTAATTCCCTCCCTGTCTCCTCCAGACCCACGACTGTCCAAACTCTCTGCATTCCTCCAGTCTTATCCTATTTTCCCCACTCCCTGATTTCCATCCACCATTAGCCCTCAGCTGCCTGAACCCTAAGGTTTGGAATTCACTCCCTCACCCTCTCTAACTTCAAGATGCTTTTTATTCCAATTCATTCACAGGACATAGGCATTGCTGGCTGGGCTAGCATTTATTGCCCATCCCTACTTGCCCCCTGAGAGGGTGGTAAAAAACAGGGAGAAAGTGAGCACTGCAAATGCTGCAGATCAGAGTCGAAAACTGTGGCGCTGGAAGTGCACATCTGGTCAGGCAGCATCCGAGGAGCAGGAAAGTCGATGTTTTGAGCATAAGCTCTTCAACAGGAATGCTCGAAATGTCAACTCTCCTGCTCCTTGGCTGCTGCCTGACTGCTGTGCTTTTCCAGTACCACACTTTTTGACTCTTGAGAAGGTGGTGGTGAGCTGCCTTCTTGAACCACCATAGTTCATGTGCTCTGGGTTGATCCACAATGCCTTTAGGGAGGAAATTCCAAGATTTTGACCCATCGACACATTTTTCCAAGTCAGGATGATGAGTGTCTTGGAGGGGAGCTTGAAGGTGGTGGTGTTCCCTTGTACCTGCTGCCCTTGTCCTTCTAGATGGAAGTGGTCATGAGTTTGGATGGTGCTGCTGAAGCAGCCTTGATAGTTATTCCTTCTTGTAGATGGTGCACACTGAGCTTCAGTGGTGAAGTGGTTAAATGCTGAAGGTGGTGAATGGGATTTCTAATCAAGTGCATCTTGATTTTTACTTGTTGTTGTTGTTGTTAAGCTTCTTGAGTATTGTTGGAGCTGTATCCATCCAGGCAAGTGAAGAATATTCCATCACACAGCTGACTTGTGCTTTGTAGGTGATGGACAGATTACGGGGAGTGAGCAGGTCAGTTAGCTTTGGCAGAATTCCCAGCCTTTGATCTGCTCTTGTACTTGCAGCATTTAATTTGACCAAGCTTTTGGTCACCTGTCCTAATATCTTCTGCTTTGGATGGCAAGGTGGCTCAGTGGTTAGCGCTATTGCCTCACAGTGCCAGGAACCCAGGTTTCGATTCTACCCTCGGGTGACTGTCTGGGTGGACTTTGCACAATTTCCCCGTAGGTTTTGTACGGGTGTTCTGGTTCCCTCCCACAGTCCAAAGAGTGGAGGCTAGTACAATTGCAACACTTGAAAGGCATCTGAATGGCTATATGAATAGGAAGAGTTTGGAGCAATATGGGCTGGGTACTGGCAAATGGGACTAGATTAGATTAGGATATCTGATTGGCATGGATAAGTTGGACCGAAGGGTCTGTTTCCATGCTGTACATCTGTATGTGCAGGTGAATTGGCCATGCTAAATTACCCATAGTGTCCAGGGATGTGTTGGTTAGGTGGATTAGCCATGGGATATACAGGGTTACAGGGATAGGTTGGCAGATGGCCGGTGTGGACTTGATGGGTCGAATGGCCTGCTTCCACACTGTAGGGATTCTATGATTCTAATGCTCCTGTCCACTTCTTTTGGACCTTACACCACAATAAAGGTGCCATGTAAATGCAAATAGTCGCCATTGAACTGCAGTTCCCATTGGCTAATTAATCTGAAAACCAAAGTTGTCATTCCTCTATCACTGGTACAAGCTCCATTACCCCGTCCCTGTAACCACTGTCTCAGCCTGAACCAGAATGTTCATGACCTCAGCTCCTTTCTTAAATTCCACTTTTTTTCTTCATTGATTACATTATTGTGGAAGGACTGTTATTCTGAAATTGTTATTTCTCTATTTCTTTGATTTATTAGTAAGATTTTCTACTG
This sequence comes from Chiloscyllium punctatum, assembly GCF_047496795.1. Classification (NCBI taxonomy): domain Eukaryota; kingdom Metazoa; phylum Chordata; class Chondrichthyes; order Orectolobiformes; family Hemiscylliidae; genus Chiloscyllium; species Chiloscyllium punctatum. The sequence continues at coordinate 12,268,925 of NC_092776.1, read as the reverse complement.
TTTGAAGGTTTGTAATGCTGGACTTTCTGTGGTTTTTTTTTGTATTTTTCTAGTTACTTTTTGTAAGAATTTGTACTCCAGAATCTGTAGTCCAGATTCTTCTGCAGCTGTACAGGGCCCTGGTGAGACCACACCTAGAGTACTGTGTGCAGTTCTGGTCTCCAAATTTGAGGAAAGGCATTCTGGCTATTGAGGGAGTGCAGCGTAGATTCACAAGGTCAATTCCTGGAATGGCGGGATTACCTTATACTGAAAGACTGGAGCGACTGGGCTTGTATACCCTTGAGTTTAGAAGACTGAGAGGGGATCTGATTGAGACATATAAGATTATTAAAGGATTGGACACTCTGGAGGCAGGAAACATGTTTCCTCTGATGGGTGAGTGCCGAACCAGAAGACACAGCTTAAAAATACGGGGTAGACCATTTAGGACAAAGATGAGGAGAAACTTCTTCGCCCAGAGAGTGGTGGCTGTGTGGAATGCTCTGCCCCAGAGGGCAGTGGAGGCCCTGTCTCTGGATTCATTTAAGAAAGAGTTGGATAGAGCTCTCAAGGATAGTGGAATCAAGGGTTATGGAGATAAGGCAGGAACAGGATACTGATTAAGGATGATCAGCCATGATCATATTGAATGGTGGTGCAGGCTCGAAGGGCAGAATGGCCTACTCCTGCACCTATTGTCTGTACCTCTGAACCTAAGATGGTGCTGTAAGTGGTGACTTGTAAATTTTTCACTGTACTCCTAAGTACATGAGACAATAAAGCTAATTCAGTTGAATTCTAATGAGTGTCTAATGTTAAGTGCCAGTCTTCATTTAATAAACTGAGTCCCCATGATCTGATTATGGGTGCGATAACCATTGGGTATCACTAATTAATCTCCCCAGGGGGCTTGTTGCGATGAGTTCCCTTGGTAACAAGCAATGGCCTACCCAGCTAGAACTCATCATCTGAGCCCTTTTATAAAGCAGACACAGCAGTGGGGGATATAGTGTTTTATTTCCTTCTCCAACTCTTTTGAGTCAGTCCCTACCTTCCCCCACCCAAACTCACTTTGATGGTGTGTATTCTGCTTAATGGGCTTTCAATGTAAATACTTAATTAGCTATGTGGATATTTTATTGGTAGTAGTTAATCTGTACTTCACTGTCTTATTGCTAATGTATGAATAACGATTGCGGGCTCCAGGTCATTGGCTGCACAGTTTAAGGCCCCATTCGATAAATGATTACATACACGATCCTTGGACCTTGAACATGGTGAGTTCTTCATCCTGACCAAACTCTTTGGCCATTCATTTTGATTAATGTGTGACTAAGGTTCTCAGTGATCCAATGTGAAAAGCCTTTTTACTGTAGAACACAGCAGCAAACAATTGGAGTTATTTTTTCTGCCTTTGGCCCACATTTGGGAACGAACACGCGCGCGCGCGCACACACACAACAGCCCAATTATCAGAATTCTGGCTGCAATGTGGATATTGTTTGTTTAGAACATAGAACATTACAGCACGGTACAGGCCCTTCGGCCCTTCGATGTTGCGCTGACCTGTCATACCAATCTGAAGCCCATCTAACCTACACAATTCCGTGTATGTCCATATGCTTGTCCAATGACGACTTAAATGTATTTAAAGTTGGCGAATCTACTACCGTTGCAGGTAAAGCATTCCATACCCTTACTACACTCAGAGTAAAGAAACTACCTCTGACATCTATCCTATATCAATCATCCCTCAATTTAAAGCTATACCCTCATGCTCGCCGTCACCATTCTTGGAAAAAGGCTCTCCCTGTCCACCCTATCTAACCCTCTGATTATCTTGTGTCTCTATTAAGTTACCTCTCAACCTTCTCTCTAACGAAAACAACCTCCAGTCCCTCAGCCTTTCCTCGTAGGACATTCCTTCCATACCAGGCAACATCCTAGTAAATCTCCTCTGCACCCTTTCCAAAGTTTCCACATCCTCCTTATAATGCAGTGACCAGAACTGTACACAATACTCCAAGAGCGGCCGCACCAGGGTTTTGTACAGCTGTAGTATAACCTTATGGTTCCGGAACTCGATCCCTCTATTAATAAAAGCTAAAACACTGTATGCCTTCTTAACAATCCTGGAAGAGCACAGCAGTTCAGGCAGCATCCAACGAGCAGCGAAATCGACGTTTCAGGCAAAAGCCTTCCAGCACCACTAATCCAGTATTTGCTTTCCAGCATCTGCAGTCATTGTTTTTACCTTCTTAACAACCCTGTCAACCTGGGTGGCAACTTTCAAGGATCTGTGTACCTGGACACCGACATCTCTCTGCTCATCTACACTACCAAGAATATTACCATTAGCCCAGTACTTTGCATTCTGGTTACTCCGACCAAAGTGAATCACCTCACACTTGTCCTGATTATAAAATTCTCATCCTTATCACCTTATCAAAATCCAAATATTCTGCTCCCACTGGCTCACCAATGTCTATTCCATTAGATTCATCCTCAGAAACCTCCAGTGAACACTGAGGGAGTGATGCAGAGGCTCTGTATTTCAGACATGAACCCTGCCTGCTCTCCCTGAAGGGTGTAAGAGATTTTGTGGCACCAAGTCAAAGAAAAGCAGGAGAGTCCTCCACTCTGGACCAAAATTCAACTCTCAAATTAACAATGTTTTGCCATTTGCAGGATTTTCCTGTGTGCAGATTGGCTGTGATGGTTCCTACCCACCACCGCACTTCCAAAAACACTACGTTTGGCCAGAAAGCAGTTTGGAAGGTGCTGAGGTGGAAACAGGTGCTGTTTAAATGCATGATCTTTCCTTGTGTTTGCAGGGCTGGTTGTTCAGGGCTCCAATGGAGAGTTTGTCTTCCTGACCAGTGAGGAACGTGTTGAAGTGGTTCGGCGGGTGAGGCAGGTACTGCCTGAGGAAAAGCTGCTGGTCGCTGGCTCAGGCTGTGAATGTAAGTGAAGATTGTTAGAATTGCAAGACAAGAAATTAATTCTGTGTGTCATGAACAGGACAGGTACATGATTCGGAGTAGAACCCCTCACCAAAACAGGTCTAATCCCAGAGAGAGAGAGTTGTACAGGAGGGTAGCAGTGGGCACAGTGGCAGGAGCAGCAGAGGCTGATGTGATGAACCAGTCTAGACACCCCAATGGATGTGACTGGGGAATAAACACTTCAAATAACTGTGCACTGGACAATAGGTCTGAGAGAGAACCGGGGCAATGAGTGAGAGAGAAAGAGCAACACTCAGTCACGGTTGTGTTACTGGAGAAGGTTGTGTGGGCTGTAGCTGGACTGTTTTTAAGCTTATAACTGTCCTAACATTTCCCAGCAATCTTGCAAATTTCATAGGCAAGGCCAGCAATTTATTGCCTGTCCCTAATTACAGCAGATGCTGCCTTCTATTACAGTAGTGGGGTAAGGGGTAGGCCCCCCCCCCCCCCACCAAAAGCTGTAACCATCAGTGTCAGTTTCAGGTCAGTGAATGAGATCTCGTTGCCATGGCTACTATAAACAGGTTGTAAGTGGCAATTTCTCTCTCTGCTCCCAACAGCCACGGAGGCCACCATTGCAATGACACTCAAGATGGCTGAAGCAGGGGCGAATGCTGTGATGGTTATCACTCCATTTTACTATCGGGGCAGAATGAACAGTGCTGCTTTCATCCAGCACTATACACAGGTAACAGTTACACAAACCGGTAACCATTAACCCTAACCATTGCGGAGTTAATAGCTGGCTGTTAACAGGGAAATAACTTCTGCTCATGTATGGCCTTCTGGATATTCCTCTTGCTGTCAAAGATATTTTTCTTCTCTTGCCTCAATAAAAGGTGTTTGCAGGGGGACCTTTCGCTGGTCGCACTTTTATAATGAGACAGACCTTTCCATGAGGTGTGTGAGTGATGGTGCTCGCTAATTAGCGAAGAGAAGGATCTTGCTTCTGAGGAAAGGTCACTGACCCCAAAACTTTCTGCTTTCTCTGCACAGATGCTGCCAGACCTGCTGAGTTTTTCCAGCAGTTTCTGTGTTTGTTGTTTTTGACCATGTGATAATGATATGTACTGCATTGGATTGTCAAACTTGATTTTGATTTTCATGTTCTAGCTTTTGGGGTGAGAATGCCATGGCGAATGCACTGTAGATAAAGAGCAGAGTGCTCATATTTTTTCCCACTCCTCTAGCATTGTGTGGTTTCAGCACATTGCTATTGTATGGGAATCAATAGAGTAAATTGGCTATGATCCCACATTGAGGTGTGCCAGAGTCACTGGGCGATGGGATCTTTTAATCAATCAATCATTCTTATGTTATGTTCTAATCAAACTGTTCAAGATGTTATTGCACCCCTCTAGAAGAACCTTGAGATGGAAATCTATAAAATTACAAGATGCATAGATAGAGTTGACTGTCAGAATCCTATTCCCAGAGTTAAAATGTCTAATACTAGGGGGCATGCATTTAAGGTGAGTGGAGGAAAAGTTCAAAGGAGATGTGGGGGACAAGTTTTTATTTAAAGAGTGGGAGGAGTTTGGAACATGCTGCTGGGGGGTGGTGGTGGAGGCAGATACAATAGGGGTGTTAAAGCAGCACATGAATATACAAGGAATGGAGGGATATGGACCAAGGGCAGGCAAAAGGGATTGTTTAGTTTGGGCCAAAGGTCCCATTTCTGTGCTGTGTTGTTCTCTGTTCCACCTCTGGAACTGGTGGGATTTGAATGCGAGTTTCCTAGCTCTGAGGTAGGGATGCTACCACTGTGCCACAAGAACACTAACCAATCACTCTCTTGATTGTTCTTGATGATTTCAATTCAGGTAGCAGATGCCTCACCTGTGCCTGTTGTGTTGTACAGTGTCCCTGGCAACACTGCACTGGAGCTTCCAATGGATGCAATCCTCACACTATCTCAACATCCAAACATCATCGGGCTGAAGGACAGTGGGAATGATGTAAGTAATCATCCCTTCCTTGTTTCCTCCTCTTAACTTGCAAGGGGGATGTGAGGAGGCCATTCAGCCCCTGGCGCCTAACCCATAGTTCAGGTGGATCATTGAGATCTGTATCTAAACCATGACATTATCTCTTACTCAGCAAAAATCTCCGTGTTTAAAGTTTTCAGTCGGGAACCGCAGTCCTTTACCAACCCCAGCCTCTTTGGAGCAGAGAATTCCTGATTTCCTCCACCCTGGATATGCTTCCTGACCTCGCCTCTGGGCTGTACGTTTAAGATGGTGCCATCTTGTGGTCTCCACTGGCATCTGCCTCCTTACTGCTGTCAGAGATCACACTGTGAGGTCCATGACCAGGAAGTGGAGGCATCAGAGCATAGGGTGGCCCTGATCCTGTTCCCAGTGAGGACATCTCCAGTTCTCCAGCCAAGGCACTACCCTGTCTGCAGGGATTAACCAGCCTAAGCACAGTGAGATCCCAGAAATAACAAATTCATGATGACCAGATAATCTCTCCTTCCTTTAGTGGTGTTAGTTGAGGGATAATGCCATGGGATCTGTTATCTGTGAGGCTGGATGCAGTCTCAGTTTATAGCCCATCTCAAGGAAGGTGTTTTGCCTGAACTGATCCTTTTGTCCTGCCAGGAAGAGTCAGATATAATTCCGCTGCTCAGCTGTCTGGAATGGGGCCCTCAACCTTTGGAGGCAAATTGAAACACTGCTGATTATATACTCTGTTAAAATTGTTACAAACTTGCTCATAATGTCTTCTGTCCTATGGGGCAGTGTGGTGGCTCAGTGCTTAGCACTGCTGCCTCTTAGCGCTAGGGACCCCGATTTCATTCCAGCATTGGGTGACTATCCCTGTAGAGTTTGCAAATCTCCCAGTGTCTGTATGGGTCCCCTCTGGGTGTTCTAGTTTCCTCCCACAGTCATAGTGCAAAGATGTGCAGGTTAGCTGGAATGGCTATGGTAAATGCAAGTCTATGGGGATAGGATAGGTGGCTGGGTCTAGATGTTCTTTAGAGGGTTGGTGCACACCCGATAGGCTGAATGGCCTCTTTTTCTGCTCTGTGGGGATTCACTGAGCTCAGTGCCACACCCTTCTTCACAGGAGGGCAGACCATTTTATGTTGGCCTGTTCTAAATGAGATAATTCAGGTCATGCCTTGCTACTCCCCTCCTGCGAATTAAACCACAGTAAAAGACTTGGATTGATTGTACCTACATATGTGTCCTCCACTACCTGCATCTTGTGGAGAAATAATCCTGTTCTTATCAGGCGAAGTTGCGGTAGCGTCAGCTATGAATGCTGCTATTGGCTGTAGTTTGTAGAGGCTGTTTGTAAATAGACTGTTGTCCTGTTTAAAGTCCTGTCCTATCTATAACCATCCTATCTGGCTGCATCACAGTGTGATATAATAACTGTTCTTTCTAAGTCCGAAAGAAACTACAGAGAGTTGTGAACACAACCCAGCCCATCACGATAACCGGCCTCCCATCCACTGACTCCACCTATACTTCCCACTGCCTTGGAAAAGAAACCAACATAATCAAAGACCCCTTCCGTCTTGGGTATACTCTCTTCCACCCTCTTCTATTGAGCAGAAGATATAAAAGTTTGTGTACATGTACAAACATTAAAAAACAGCTTCCTCCCCGCTGTTATCAGATTTTTGAATGCACCTCTTTAAGTTAATGTTGATCTCGCTCTCTCTGCACTTTCTTGGCAGCTGTAACACTGCACTCTGTTCTGTTACCCTGATGCACTTGTATAGTGCGATCTGTCTGTAAAGCACGTAAGACAACATTTTTCACTGCACCTCAGTGCACGTGACAGCAATAAATCAAATCAAATAACTCATTGGCTGGCTGGCAATAGATGGTATTTTATGCTTCAGTTCATCTTCCCCAGATCACAAGAATCGCACTGATTGTCCACAAAACCAGGAACCGGAATTTCCAGGTGCTGGCTGGATCAGCTGGATTCCTGCTCCCTGCTTATTCAGTAGGTAAGAGGCCATCCATAATGGAGATAGGGAACTGGGGATGGTCTGCTCACACAGATGGAGAGTATGATCATAACATAAAAGGAGGCTATTTGGCCCATTCTGCTGGTGCCACCTCTTTGAGGGAGTGATTTAGATGTTTTCTATTTATTGAGAAAATGCTTACTAACTGACACTCGGTGAAAACGTAAAATAAAACAAAGCTGGAAATCTGAAATGAAAACAGAAATTGATGGAGAAACTCAATCGGGCATCTGTGGAGAGAAAGCAGGGTTAATGTTTCGAGCCACATAATCCTTCAATAGAACTGATAGCAGTTATCTCAGCTCTGATGATGAGTCACTGGGCTTGAAACGTTAACTCTGTTTTCTTCCTACAGGTGATGCCAGACCTGCTGAGTTTTTCCAGCAATTTCTGTTGTCTTCTTAGTAAAAACGTACATGGCGGGGCGTTGGGCTGCACAATGACTTTGGGAGTTGAGCTGCAGAGCGGCTGCTGTCTGTTCACCATGTGATGGACTGATGGTGGGGGAGTAGCTAAAGTCTAGAATCACTGGAATGGAATTATGCTTTTCATACACCAGAGTAACTGACCCTGACCCTCCTGCTGGGCTTGTGTCTCACGGTTTTTTACAGGGTGGAGAGGAACAAGTTCAGGTCAGCAAATGGCAAGTTTGACTGCATTGGTACACTTGTCATGCTGTGGTTTCTGTTCAGTTTTTCTTTGAGAGAGACAATCTACTTTAACTTTGACAGGATATCAAAATGTGATTAGGAGCAGTGTAGGGTTATGGGGTTGATTCAAAGAGGTTTCATGTGAAGAGAAGATTATTCCAGAAGAAGAGAGGGAAAAAGAATAATTCTATCGCTCAACTTGACATTTCCAGATTGTTCTTTTGGGAGTATACATTGCAGTGCTGGAGACATGATGATTTACACACACACTTACTTACAATCGTTCTGTAGCCTAACCCCTCCCTAACTCTGAAACCTCCAACAAGCTGAGGTGGCTGCAACTATAGTCATAGTCATTGAAGTCTACAGCCCAGAAAAAGGCCCTTCTGCCCATCAAGTCTGTGCCAGTCAGTCCTCCGATTCTGACCTTGTGTGCATCCCTGATTGTAATTGGTCCATTGTTGACACTGAACTCTGGAATTCCTACTGTGAATCTCTGACACGTTTTCTGTTTTACGATGGGCCATCAAACCTGCGCAATCACCTGTCCTTGCATCTCCTCGTGTGGCTATCAGTTGGTAACTCAACACACTCTCTTGTGAATTGATTTGCAACATTCATGATGTGAAGTGTTATGTAAATGCTTGAGAAGAGACAAAACTTCAGGTTCCAATTTAAAATGTTTTCTGTCAGATATGTTACTGCTGTATTTTTTGCTATTAAGATAAATTTTCTGGGTGTAATTATTAAAATTGTAACCATTTTCTTTTGTATTCCATCATAATGAATATTTACCCAGCGTATAACTCTTCCCATTTTGTTACTTCCTGTGCCCATCAAACATAGAACAGTACAGCACAGTACAGGCCCTTCGGCCCTCGATGTTGTGCTGACCTTTTATCCTACCCTAAGATGTCACTAACCTACATACCCTTCATTGTACTATCTTCCATGTGCCTGTTCAAGAGTCACTTAAATATCCCTAATGTATCTGACTCTACCACCACTGCTGGCAGTGCATTCCACAGCATTGAGTTAGCTGCAGAGTACAGCTGCGTCTGCTCTTTTAAACTGAAAGTAAAGCTCTCTCGACACTGTCCCCATCTAAAGTTCCTGAGACCGGTTCAGCATGGGATTAGATACAGCTCTGGAGTTGAGATTTTGCAAGAAAGGAACAGGTTTGAGGCATCAAACCTATTTCACTTGAATAGGCTATGCTGGATTCCAAACAGAGGAACCTGTTTGATGTCCAATCATAGGATCAACCTGCTACCTTTGTAGATGTTGCAAGAGTGACTTTCCTTCTAAAACAAAATCGGAAAAAGCATTTTAATATTATGTTGTCACCAATTTGCAAACAGCAAGTACCCAATAAACAGCAATGTGATCATGACTAGGTAATGTGTTATAAAGAGGGATAAATGTTGGTCAGAATATTGGAGCAAATCTACCCTTTTACTTTCCAGATATTTTCCATTGATCTGAGAAGGGAGATGGTGGTTGGTTTGATGGAACTGCAAAGGGGCGCACTCCCTCAGTGCTGATCTCCGAAATGTCAGTGCAGATTAGATTAGATTAGATTCCTTACAGTGTGGAAACAGGACCTTCGGCCCAACAAGTCCACACCGCCCCGCCGAAGCGTAACCCACCCATACCCCTACATCTACATCTACCCCTTACCTAACACTACGGGCAATTTTTAGTATGGCCAATTCACCTGACCTGCACATCTTTGGACTGTGGGAGGAAACCGGAGCACCCGGAGGAAACCCACGCAGACACGGGGAGAATGTGCAAACTCCACACAGTCAGTCGCCTGAGGCGGGAATTGAACCCGGATCTCTGGCGCTGTGAGGCAGCAGTGCTAACCACTGTGCCACCGTGCCACCCATGTCCCTGAACTGGGACTTGAAAGCAGAATCGTTTTTTTAACTTCATGGGATGTGGGTGTGACTGGCTGGGCCAGCATTTATTACCCATCCCTAATTGCCCTCGAGAAGGTGATGGTGCGCTGCCTCTTGAATTACTGCAGTCCATTTGGTGTATGTAGGCCCACAATGTGGTGAGGGAGGGAGTTCAGACTTTCACCCAATGACACTGAACAGCAATATATTTCCAAGTCAGGATGGTGAGTGGCTTTGGAGGGGAGCGTATAGGTGGTGGTGTTTCCATGTATCTGCTGCCTTTGTCCTTCTAGATGGTGATGTGTTTGGCTGGTACTTTCTAAGGAGCCTTTTGATGGTATGCACTGCTGCTACTGAGTGTTGGTGAAGGTGTGAGTGAATGTTGAAAGTCTTAAATATGGTGTCAATTGAGTGGACTGCTGTATCCTGATGGTGTCAAGCTTCCTGAATGTGTTCGCATTGCATCTGTTCAGACGAGACAGTACATACAAACATGAGAATCGGGAGCAGGAGTAGACCACTTTGTCACTTCCTTTTAATCAGATCATAGCTGTTCTAATTACTGCACATTCTCATCTGCACTCGATAACAATTCTCTCAATTGCTGAACAAGAACCAATCTACGTTATTCCATAATACTCTTGACATTTACCTTGTAGCTGATGGACAAGCTTTGGGACTCAGCGTTTGCTGCAGGATTCCCAGCCTCTGACCTGGTCTCGTAAGCATGGTATTGATATGGCTGGTCCAATTCAGTGTCCAATTCAGTAACCCCATTCATCAATGGTGAGGTCATTGAATGTCATTCAGACTCCAAAGGGCGGGAGGTGGCCACAGCTATTATAAAGATGTGAATGATGCTATTAAAATGCAAGTTTATTCTTTGCTAACAAAATTAATTTTTTTTTTTCTATCCCTGATTGATTGTTCAGGGGCTGTGGGTGGTGTGTGCGCGCTTGCCAATGTCCTCGGAGAGCCTTTGTGCAGTCTGGAAAAGCTGTGCCTTGGGGGGAAGTGGGCAGAAGCCCGAGAACTTCAATACAGGCTGATTGAGCCAAACACAGCAGTGAGTATAACTTTGACTTTCCATTTTTAAAAGCAGGGTCTGGATTCTCATTCTGTTTTGAGACCCTGGTTTCAGGATAAGCTCCTGGTTCCAATGGGCATGAGGTGAGCAGAGGAAATCTTTGAATGGAAGTCCAAGTAATGGGTGGGGTTGTGTTCTTGTTGATGCTTTGCCAACAGGCAGTCTTCCAGCTCTATGTAGCCTGTGGACAGAGAGGGCATTTCAAGTTGGAAGCATCTCATGATGGTTGGCAAGGTAGCTAGTCAGTCTTTAGTTTGGTGGGTCCATTCCACAGGGCAGCCTGCAATCCACAAGCTGCAGAAACCCACCAAACTCCTTTCACAACAACTTCCGAACCCATAACCTCTACCATTGAAAAGGTGAAAGACACTTCCTGCAACTTTCCCACCAAGGCACACACCATTCTGACTCCGAACTAAACTTTAACCCATGGTTTACTTTTAAACCATTGCTGAGTCAAAGTCCTAGAATTCCTTCACCACAGGCTATAGCAGCTCAAGAAGGTAGTCAAAAGAAATTAGGGACTGGCAATAAATGTTGGTCCTGCCGTCAATTCTGGGCATTTATGATATATTTGAAAAAAACGATCTGTGTAGTTCAATTTTCATTTTGTTAAAGGAGCTTCCTTTTCTTCATAATGAGCAGAGTATTTTTATCTGATGCAGGTTACACAAAAGTATGGCATTGCAGCCCTCAAGGAGGCGATGGGATGGTTTGGATATTATGGGGGATTTTGTCGTTCTCCCCTGCTGCCTTTGACTGAGGCAGAGAGAAAGGACTTGCGGAACAGCTTCACATCCAACGGCTGGCTCTGAACTTGTCCACAGCAAACGCCATGGATCATGTGCTTGAGATGGAGTTGCTTTTCAAAGTCGTGTAAAGTTGAGTACTGTTAAATAATTGGTTAATCAGTTGCATCTCATCATCCCTTCCCTCCCCTCCACTCTGACCTTCATCTGCAAACTGGGGAACTGCTACATTGAAATTTTGTCTTTGTTCCACAGAGTTTGCAGGACAGAAACTGGCTGTTTGATCAATTACAAGGTTTATATTTGCTGTAAACCTCCCATCACCTTTTCCGTTAACTCCCCCAATCAGCATCCCCTACATGCACTACCAATAACCCTCTACCCTCTACCCTTTTGCCCTGAGTACTCCACATGGCAGTGAATTTTACACTTTCATCAGGCTGTGGCTGAATAAGATTCTCCAGAATTGGATTATTAATGAACATCATAATTCTACTCATTTTAAAATAGTGATGGAAAAAGATAGACCAGATCTAAAAGTTGAAGTTCTAAATTGGAGAAAGGCCAATTTTGACGGTATTCAAAGGGGGCAGATGTTCGCAGGTAAAGGGATGGCTGGAAAATGGGAAGCCTTCAGAATTGATTCCAGAGAAATCCAGAGAAAGTATATTCCTGTCAGGGTGAAAGGGAAGGCTAGTAGTTTTAGGGAATGCTGGATGACTAAACAAATTGAGGGTTTGGTTAAGAAAAAGAAGGAAGCATATGTCAGGTACAGACAGGATAGATTGAGTGAATCCTTAGAGGAGAAAGAAAGTAGGAGTATACTTAAGAGGGAAATCAGGAGGGCAAAACGGGGACATGAGATAGCTTTGGCAAATAGAATTAAGGAGAATCCAAAGGGGTTTTACAAATATATTAAGTACAAAACAGTAACTAGGGAGAGAATAGGGCCCCTCAAAGATCAGCAAGGCGGCCTTTGTGTAGAGCCACAGAAAATGGGGGAGATACTAAATGAATATTTTGCATCAGTATTTACTGTGGAAAAGGATATGGAAGATATACACTGTAGAGAAATAGATGGTGACATCTTGCAAAATGTCCAGATCACAGAGGAGGAAGTGCTGGATGTCTTGAAACGGTTAAAGGTGGATAAATCCCCAGGACTTGATCCGGTGTACTTGAGAACTCTGTGGGAAGCTAGAGAAGTGATTGCTGGGCCTCTTGCTGAGATATTTGTATCATCGATAGTCACAGGTGAGGTGCCGGAAGACTGGAGGTTGGCAAAAGTGGTGCCACTGTTTAAGAAGGGTGGGAAGGACAAGCCAGGGAACTATAGACCATGAGCCTGACCTCGGTGGTGGGCAAGTTATTGGAGGGATTCCTGAGGGACAGGATGTATATGCATTTTGGAAAGGCAAGGACTGATTCAGGATAGTCAACATGGCTTTGAGCGTGGGAAATCATATCTCACAAACTTGATTGAGTTTTTTAATGAAGTAACAAAGAAGATTGATGAGGGCAGAGCAGTAGATGTGATCTATATGGACTTCAGTAAGGCGTTCGACAAGGTTCCCCATGGGAGACTGATGAGCAAGGTTGGATCTCATGGAATACAGGGAGAACTCGCCATTTGGATACAGAACTGGCTCAAAGGTAGAAGACAGAGGGTGGTGGTGGAGGGTTGTTTTTCAGACTGGAGGCCTGTGACCAGTGGAGTGCCACAAGGATCAGTGCTGGGCCCTCTACTTTTTGTCATTTACATAAATGATTTGGATGGGAGCATAAGAGGTACAGTTAGTAAGTTTGCAGATGACACCAAAATTGGAGGTGTAGTGGACAGTGAAGAGGGTTACCTCCGATTACAACAGGATCTTGACCAGATGGGCCAATGGGCTGAGAAGTGGCAGATGGAGTTTAATTCAGATAAATGCGAGGTGCTGCATCTTGGGAAAGCAAATCTCAGCAGGACTTATACACTTAATGGTAAGATCCTCGGGAGTGTTGCTGAACAAAGAGACCTTGGAGTGGAGGTTCATAGCTCCTTGAAAGTGGAGTCGCAGGTAGATAGGATAGTGAAGAAGGTGTTTGGTATGCTTTCCTTTATTGGTCAGAGTATTGAGTACAGGAGTTTGGAGGTCATGTTGCGCTGTACAGGACATTGGTTAGGCCACTGTTAGAATATTGCGTGCAATTCTGGTCTCCTTCCTATTGGAAAGATGTTGTGAAACTTGAAAGGGTTCAGAAAAGATTTACAAGGATGTTGCCAGGGTTGGAGGATCTGAGCTACAGGGAGAAACTGAACAGGCTGGGGCTGTTTTCCCTGGAGCGTCGGAGGCTGAGGGGTGACCTTTGTAGAGGTTTACAAAATTATGAAGGGCATGGATAGGATAAATAGGAAAAGTCTTTTCCCTGGGGTGGGGGAGTCCAGAACTAGAGGGCATATGTTTAGGGTGAGAGGGGAAAGATATAAAAGAGACCTAAGGGGCAACATTTTTACGCAGAGGGTGGTACGTGCATGGAATGAGCTGCCAGAGGAAGTGGTGGAGGCTTGTCCAATTGCAACATCTAAGAGGCATTTGGATGGGTATATGAATAGGAAGGGTTTGGAGGAATATGGGCCGGGTGCTGGCAGATGGGACTAGATTGGGTTGGGATATCTGGTCGGCATAGACGGGTTGGACCGAAGAGTCTGTTTCCATGCTGTACATCTCTATGACTCTATCTGAGTTTTATGACTCATATTTTGAATCGCCCCCCACAAGAGGAAACATCTTCTCTACTTTGAGTGTGGTGAATGTCTGAAATTCTCTACTCTAGAGACTTGTGGTCGATAGATCATTGATAGTACTTAAAGAGGAAGGAGATGAATGTTTTGAAATATCAGGGTGTTGAGGCCTGGGCTAGATCAGCCCTGACTGTGAAGCCTCTTCCAAGGATGCCTACCTTGAGGAAGTTCTTTCTCCTATCTCTACAAAGATCTCAGTGAGTTCCTCTCTCACTGTATTCCCAAGTCCTCTCCTCTGCCCTGAAGCTCTTCAGCCACATCCTCAAGTAGACTCTCACCCTCACCTGCATCCACGTATTGCACTCTTAGCTACCTTCTCCCGAGGCTGGCATCGAACCTGGGACCCTGGTGCTGTGAGGCAGCAGTGCTAACCACTGAGCCACCATGCCACCCTGTTATTACTGATCGTCTGTCTCTCCACAGATGCTGCCAAACCTGCTGAGTTATTTTTATTTCAGATTTCCAACATCTGCTTTTGGCAAGGAACAGGAGTACGCTACACAGCCCCACAGCACCCTCTGTCATTTCAAATCATGACTGATCTGATTATAACCTCCAATCTCTGCCTACCTCAGATAACCTTTCACCCCCTTGCTTATCTGCCCCTACATTAGAAATGTTCAAACACATTGCTTCTACTGCCTTTTCAGGAAGGACTCACAGCCCTCTGTGCATTTTAAATGAGTGCTTCCTCAATTTTAAATGATGACCCTTGGTTTAGAACATATTTTTAGATATAACAGGAATCAATGTCTTTGGGGGTTCGTGCAGGAAAGTTGCATTTATATAGGACAACTATACAGCATGCTTGAAGGGTCTACTCCTTCCATTTCCTATAGTCTACTTTGTGATTGCCTGATCCTTTTCTCACATACTCTTTTCTGTTGAATACTTAAACCAGTTACTTCAGATATTTGTTTCAACAACATTTTCCAGTTAAATATTCTTTTTCCTAATAACTGTGAACTAAAAGCTCCTGACTTCTCTTTCTGGAGAAAGTGAGGACTGCAGATGCTGGAGATCAGAGCTGAAAATGTGTTGCTGGAAAAGCACAGCAGGTCAGGCAGCATCCAAGGAGCAGGAGAATCGACGTTTCGGGCATAAGCCCTTCTTCAGGAAGGCCTTATGCCCGAAATGTCGATTCTCCTGTTCCTTGGATGCTGCCTGACCTGCTGTGCTTTTCCAGCAACACATTTTCAGCTCTAACTTCTCTTTTTGTCAATCTATTAGGTTTGTTTTCCAATCACTATATCTCCAAACAATGCAAACAGTGGTATTTTTCCTCCCTGATGTCCTTTGTTAAAGCTTTTGAAACAAGTGGGGTCTGTTTCTATGCTGTAAATCTCAACGACTCTAAGTACAGAGAAGAGGCTAAACTAGAGAATGAACTTTTTAAGAAGAGGTTGATCATTGTGAGGTCCATAATTCTGTCTTTTTTTCTAAAATACAAAAGTCCCACCATTAAAAGTTAGACCTACGAGGAGTAACAACATTTTTGGTGCAATTTAAAACTAAAGCCCATAAACTATGATGTTGGAAATCAGAAACAGAATCGAAAGCTATAAAAGGTATCTGGATGGTACTTGAACAGGAAGGGTTTCGAGGGATATGGGCCAAATGCTGGCAAATGGGACAAGATTAATTTAGGATATCTGGTCAGCATGGATGAGTTGGATCAAAGGTTCTGTTTCTGTGCTGTGCAACTCCATGACTCTAAATTGGTGGAAAACCTCAGCAGGTCTGGAAGCATCTGTGTGGAGAAAAAGCAGAGTGAATGTTTTTGGTCCAGTGACCCCTGCGAACTTCAGAACCATTTGCCTAGTAGTTCAAGAGGTGGTGTATTGGTTGAGTTTGCACTTGTTTTTGGCAGGGCAGCAATGTTGTGGTTAACCTTTTTGGACTGAAATTCCAAAATTAAAAGGCCATCAGAACTTTCAGTTAAAAGTTTTCAGAGAGAGGCTGTTAATATTTTGAGTTCAATTACACCAATGTTATTTCTGGTGTATTTCAGTTAGTGTTCTGGCTTGCATCCCTGAACGTGATTGCACTGTTACTTTCCGTAGGTAGTGCGTTTAGTATTTGTATTGCTTTACCATTGAAGGATTAATGGGTTTAAGAGTACAGCTTGCTTATAATGTGTAACAGATAGTGAGTATGCCCTTGAATTTTAACTACCTTAAATGGAGAAAAAGTGCAGAGAAAAAAGGATGGGGCATTTTGTCACTGACCTTCCAGCTCATGTAACAATACTTCAATGCATCCACTTTCCTCCCAGAGTTGAGTTCACGCTACAATCATTTGGCACACATCCTTTGTCTCAGTTGCCAAGGATGTGAGAAATTGTAGTGTCACACCTGTTCATTGGCACACTAAATGTGAGGTTCAGATATGCTGGCTGGATAATGTAGAGGGAGCTTTTTAACTCTGTAATTAACCCCTTGTTGAAAATTGGAACAAGAGGCGGCTATTCAGCCTCTAAAGCCTGTTCCATTATTCAGTGAGATCATGGCTGATCTGTGGCCTAACTCCATACACCCACCTATGGCTCAGACATCTTTGCTCAAGAAAAGTCTATCTCCTGAATTTGAGGCTGTGTCTCCTAGTTCTAGAATCCCCAACCAGTGGAAATAGTTTTTCTACTTTGTCTTTTCCAGCAAACACCTTAAACCTTTGATCAGATCACCTTTTAAATGTTCTAAATTCTACAGAAAACAGGCCAGAAAAGTGTAATCTCTCCTCATAAGTTAGCCCCTGAAGTCCAGGTATTATTCTTGTAAACCTACATATTACTCCCTCCAAGGTCATAATTTTTTTCTTAAGGTATGGTGCCCATATCTGTTCATGGTACTTCAACTGGGGTCTAACCAGGCCTTTGTACAGCTCAAACATAACTGCTGCATTGTTAGACTCCAGTCCTTTAGATATGAGGCCAGCATTATATTTAGCCTGAAAGTGTATAAAGGAACTATTCCCTAAATGTATCCTGTTCTGAACCAGGCTCCAAAGTGTTCAATGCTGATTGCTCTGCTCAAGTGTAGAGCTATAATTATACATTTCATCAAAAGGAAATGTGACTTTATTAAACAATATTTACAATTGTTACATAATTGAAAAGTTACCAAGGTGGAATTACATGTGGCAAACAAAATAGGAAATAAATTTCATCTGTTGATCGGTCCTTCTGATATGCTGCATGTGTCAACATAGAACAGTACAGGCCCTTTGGCCCTCAATATTGTGCCAGCCTTTTACCTTACACTCAGATCAGACTAATCTACATACCCTTCATTGTACTGTCTTCCATGTGCCTATCCAGGAGTTGCTTAAATGTCCCTAATGTATCTGGGACTACCACTGCTAGCGGTGCATTCCACGCACCCACCATTCTGTGTAAAGAACCTACCTCTGACATCTCCCCTAAACTTCCTCCAATTATCTTAAAAAAAAAATGCCTCCACATGATAGACATTTCTGCCATTGGAAAAAGCCTCTAGCTATCCATTCTATGCCTCTCAACATCTTTGTGCATCTGTCAGGTCACCTCTTATTCTCCTTTGCTCCAATGAGAAAAGCCCTAGCTCCATCAACCTTTCTTAAGACATGCCCTCCAGTGCAGGTAGCATCCTGGTAAATCTCCTCTGCATCATCTCTAAAGCTTCCACATCTTTCCTATGTGGTGACCAGAACTGAACACAATATTCCAAGTGTGGTATAACCAGGGCCCTACAGAGCTGCAGCATAACCTCACACCTCTTAAACTCAATCCCCTGCTAATGAAAGCCAACACACCATATGCTTTCTTAACAACCCTATCAACCTAGGTGGCAACTTTGAGGGATCTATGGACATTGACCCCAAGATCCCTCTGTTTCTCCACACTGCCAAGAATCTTGCCTTTAACCCTGTATTCTGCATTCAAATTTGACCTTTCAAAGTGAAGGACTTCACACTTTTCCAGATTGAACTCCATCTGCCACTTATCAGCCCAGCTCTGCATCCTGTCAATGTCCCGTTGCAAGCTACAACAGCCGTTCACACTGTCCACAACTCCACCAACCTTCATGTTATCGGCAAACTTACCAACCCACCCTTCCACTTCCTCATCCAAGTCACTTATAAAAATCATAGAGAGCAGAGGTCCCAGAACCCATCCCTGCAGAACACTACTGGTCACTGAGCTTCAGGCTGAATACTTTCCTTCTCCCACCACCTTCTGTCTTCCATGGGTGAGCCAATTCTGTATCCAGACAAGTTTCCCTGTATCCCATGCCTCCTTAACTTTCAAATGAGCCTACCATGGGGAACCTTATCAAACACCTTGCTAAAATCCATGTACTCCACATCCACCATCCTACCTTCATCAACGTGTTTTGTCATTGCCTCAAAGAATTCAATAAGATTTGAGGCATGACCTGCCCCTGTCAAAGCCATGCTCTCTAATCAAACTATGGTTTTTCAGATGATCATAAATCCTGTCTCTCAGAATCTTCTCCAATAATTTGCCCACTGCTGATTTAAGACTGATTGGTCTGTCATTTCCAGGATTAATCCTATTCCCTTCCTTGAACAAAGGAATAACATTTGCCACCCTCCAATCATCTGGCAGTACTCCAGTGGACAATGAGGATGTAAAGATCATCACCAAAGGTGCAGAAATCTCTTCCCTTGCTTCCTATAGTAGTTTAGGGTATATCCTCTCTGGGCCAGGGGATTCTTTTTAGAATTGAATTCCCTATAGTATGGAAACAGGCCATTTGGCCCAACTAGTCCACACTGACCTTTCGAAGCGTAACCCACCCAGACCCATTCCCCTACCCTATATTTACCCCGGACTAATGGACTTAACACTATGGGTAATTTAGCATGGGCAATTCACCTAATTTGCATATTTTTTGGATTGTGGGAGGAAACTCATGCAGACATTGGGAGAATGTTCTAACTCCACACAGACAGGCACCTAAGGTGGGAATTGAACCCAGATCTCTGGTGCTGTGAGGCAGCAGTGCTAACCACTGAGCCACCAGGGGAACCTAATCAAATGCCTTGCTAAGATCCATGTACACCACAGCCATTGCTCTACCTTCATCAATGCATTTTGTCATATCCTCAAAAGAATTCAATAAGGTTTGTGAGGCAAGAGCTGCCCCTCACTAAGCCATCTAGACAATCTCTAATCAAACTATGGTTTTCCAAGAAATCTTAAATCCTGTCTCTCAGAATCCTATCTAATACTATTCCGTCACAGACAGGAGACTGATTGGCCTGTAATTCCCAGGGTTATCCCTATTTCCCTTTCTTGAACAAGGGAATAATATTTGCTACCCTCCAATCATCTGGCACTACTCCAGTGGACAGTAAGGACACAAAGATCATCGCCAAAGGCGCAGCAATTACTTCTCTTGCTTCCTGTTGTAACTTAGAGTATATCCCGTCTGGTCCAGAAGATTTACCTATCATTATGTTTTTCAAAATTTTCAGCACATCCTCCTTCTTAACATCAACCTGTTCTCACACATAAGGCTGTTTCACGCTGTTCTCAGAAACATCAAGTTCCCTCTCAGTAGTGAATACAGAAGCAAAGTATTCATTAAGGTCCTCCTCTACTTCCTCTGACTCCAGGCATGACTTCACTTCACTATCCCTAATAGCCCCTACCCTCGCTCTGGCCATCCTCTTGTCCCTCACATAAGTGTAGAACATCTTAGGAGACCTAGAAAGGGATATGAAAAAGCTCTAGTGGGTAGGATTAAGGAAAACCCTAAGTGCATTTTTCCGGTCCTTCCTGGCTATCTTGTAACCCTCTAGAGCCCTGTCTGATCCTTGCCTCCTCAACCTTAAGTAAACTCCCTTCTTCCTCTTGACTAAATGTTCCACATCTCTTGTCACCCAAGGTTCTTTCAACCCATCTGCCCAGGTGTTTAAAAGACAACAAATTGTGTTTATAAAGTACTTCACAGGAACGTTAAACAAAATCCAACTTGAAAAGCTATAAGAAGATACACGAAGACAAGAGGTTTTGTCAAAAATAAAATGGTCGTTTGAATGGATGTTTGAAGAACAGAAAGAGAGAGGTTTAGGGATAGACCTTGAATACTACTTACTCCAGGCACCTGAAGTCACAGTAAGCAATGTTCTGACAAGTCCCACAACATTGCAAAAAAACAAATGTTGTTCGTTTGAAATGTAGTCAGTTGTAATGTAAAAAAAAAGCAGCAGTTAATTTGCGTATTGCAAGCACCGCCAAATCACTGTGATTATATGGTTTATTGATGTTGGATGAGGGATCAATATCAGCCAGGACATTAAAAACAGCCTCCACCATTCTTGGGAAATGGTGGCACAGTGCTAATGTCCCTGGATTAGTATTCCAGAAACCCAGGCTAATGCTCTGGGGATAAGAGTTTGAATCCCACCATGGTGGTTGCTCAGATTTGAATAAAATTAAAGCTTTGAAATCATGGTAAACATGTAACCATTGTTGTGAAAGCCTATCTGCTTCACTAACAATGGAAATCAGTCATCCTCATCTGGTCTGGCCTTAGTGTGATTCCGAACCCACACAGCAACATTGTTGACTCTTAACTGCTCTCAGGGCTATTAGGGATGAGAAATAAATCCTGACCTAGCCAGTAATGCCCACATCCCATGAACAAAAAACAAAAAAAAGGGAACAGTGTAGTGCCACCTCGGTGCTGAATTGGGAGTACCAATTGGATTTTATGATTACGTTTCTACAGCCAAAAACTTTTTAACTGAAGCAAGCTGCTCACTAATGGCTGATCTAACATGTCTAATCAATTTGCTAACCTATTGCTCAACTGATAACCAACAATTTTCATCTGAACAGAATTAAGGAATGACTTGAGAACCTTTTACTATAATAATTTGTTAGAAGTAACCAGACCCAATTCTGACCGTCAAAATCAAGATATAATCACAAAGCAGTTGCCTTCGGAGTGCTTAGAATACAAAGTTATTTACTACACACCATTTCAGGGGTGCATCATAAGATCTCTGAACAGGTCAATTAGAAAACATCTCCATTTCTTGAAGCATTTCTTTCACAGAGCAATGAGACATTTGTTTGAAACAGGAATAACAAGAAGGTAATGGGAGGTGAGCAGAAGAGTACGATTAGACGGTGATAATGCACTGGTCAAACAGGAGCTTATTTAATGATTGCACTGATTTTACACTTTTAAGTACTGACATTGGAACTTCGCAGATCTTTTCTAAATAGGATAAGATCCACAACAATTATACAAACAGGATCATAGGGATTCGTCCCAACAGCCAACACTTGAGACAGTGCAGTGGTTCCCGTGTCAGATCTGGATGGAAGAGGTGTCCAACTGTTGAGGTGGGGACTGGAAACCACAGTTTCAGAGTACTGCTTAAACTGAGCTATTCCTGGACTCCCCTACTGGGTGTGAGGGTTGGAGGGAGGGAGGTGTGTGTGTGTGTGTATATGAGTGAAAGAGAGAGAAAAACATGAGAAATTAAAGAATCAGTTATAGATACCACGTTTATTGCATTATTTGGACAAGCCAATCACATTAAATATTTAATTGCACTTGAAAAATAAGACTGGGGGAGAGAAAAGGCAGCATATGTAAGAATATTAATACATTTCCATGATAGATTTCAGTCCATCAGTTTAAATATGTGCAAGAACGTCCACCAACTCCTCACGGATACTGAAGGCATGAAAGTAAGTAATCAAGTAATGAGAAAGCACCATGTTTCACTTCGAGTTACATTGCAATTAATTTGAATTTTTGACAATTATAGTTAATAAGCCTTCCTGCCTATTTCACATTAAGCTGGGACACCCGGGCTAAAACAGGAACAGCAACCATTTTGAAAAAAACTTTAAAAGAGTCCAGCCCTTTTAGAAAAGTAACAAAAAGCATAGCATTACATTAGCATAATACTCCATTCATTACAAATTGTGACAGCAGCATAGGAATTACATATATTATTAAGGAGTCTTCAACTCCTGAGATGGCATGGGCCAAACCTTCATTCTGACATTAATGGGAAAGGGTGGACCCAAATTAGCTGGTAGGGTGATGGGGCTATGTCACAACACGTTTGCATTTTCTGTTTAATATAAAGTACCTGTACATTAATATAAAGGAGAGACAGCACAAACAAAAGCAAGGGGAAAATAAAACAAAAATAAGGTCAAACTAGTGGAGGGGGTTGTGAATGGGGTAATAAGTTATAAATGATCTCAAGTGCCAAAAAGGCCAACTACATCACACAACTCAGAGCCCTGAGCAAACCTCTGATCTTCCAACAGAAAGAAATAACAGTTGCACAACAATTTTGCCACCAAAAGGAAGGGAACGGTGTGGAATGTCACTAAGATGGTAAAGGTTAAAGTACCACCTGAAAAATATAGTCATGTGATCATTTTACTGGCTCCCTTTTCCATAACAATGTTGAAGGGGTCACATATCTGACCTTCACAGGAATATGCAAACAAGACCAAATTCCATCTAGTTCACCTCCTACCTTACCCTGCTACGATGAACTATTGATAATCATTGGAATCAATCTGCATTATTGGAGTGTGCAGCAGACCAAGACATGTGGTGAGGAAAGCCCCCAGTGGCAGACAGCGTTGGGTACCATAGGTATAAACTAATCTCATCCTCAAGCATCGCCTGTCCCCTTCCCTGTGAGGCAACACGCACCCGCATGCCACATCTCAAAATTATTCATTACATTACAAATTATTCAGTTACTCAAAAGTATATTTCAGAGTGCAATCTAACCAATCTTTTCACTCTTGTCCAGTTTAATGCTTCCCTGTATCGTATGCAAAAAAAGGCACAAAAATACAGCAGCCAGCAAATCAACATTACTTAAAAGTTTAAAAAGCAGACAATCACTGCTCCAATTTTCATTTCATTATAGTCTGCTCCAAAATGTTAAAAATCACACAACACCAGGTAATAGTCCAACAGTTCATTTGGAAGCACTAGCTTTTGGAGCATTGCTCCTTCATCAGGAGGTTGTGCAGTATAAGATCTCCATATAAGTTTAAGATAAAAATAAACCTGTTGGACTGTAACTTGGTGTTGTGTGATTTTTAATTTTGTACACCCCAGTCCAACACCAGCATCTCCAAATCATGCTCCAAAAAGGATTAGGTATGCATTAAAGTGATGAGATGCAGGACTGCTTTCTGAATCATATCACACTAAAACACATCACCACCCAGAACAACACAGCACTTGTATTCATATTAAGGCATTCGACTTTATCCCCTTTTTTCACTGAAATTTCCCCTGGCTCAATTCAATCCCCACTCCTCCAAGGCAGGCTATGAACCTCTCTCCCCTTAACTTTAAAACGAGCAGAAATGAAACAATTTGGGGTGTGTGTTCGGGAAGCTGGTTGAGTTCTCTTTCTCCACTAGATATATTAAAGCATGGATGGAGTGTTGCAAATGGGAGCATGGAAGTAAACCCCTGTTCAGTCCCTCATCCCCCAAATAGTGTCATCCAGTTGAAGGACTCACAATGGAGTGCTGGCCTGCTTATTAATGGAATCTCCCCATCTTAAGCGAGGTAGGAAGTTTCTCTGCAAATGCAGCTTATTACTAGTCCAATCCTGCATTGTCTAGACTGAGACCCCGTTCAAATTGACAATAAAAGGCAAGATAAGGCATAAGGCAATTCAACAAAAATAAAGCAGGTTAGAAAAGACCAGTTACAACACTGTGTACACAATGAAAATAAAAAGCACAGGAAATGCACAACTTCTAGCAGAGAGACTGATTAATATTTCAGCTCAACTCATCAGAAACAAAAGAATACTGAAGGTTTCCTGATTAATTTCACCTTGTTCTTTTAACACCATTGAAAACACTGAAATGGTTCAGGGTAAATGGTCAGTGCAATTCTGGACAGTCAACACTGCAAGCTTCAGCTAAGAATTCTGCAGGGAATACTGGATCGAGTGTTGATTTTAAATTGGAGATTGATATGTCATTTGTTAACTAAAGTTACTAAGTGATGTGAGGCCAAGATATATGGAGTCAAATCACAAATTAATCTGGCCAGGCTTGAAGGGCTGAATGGCCTCCTCTTATATTCCAATGTAAACATAACATAGTCTTGCTCAGTAGGCTGGTTGCTGCAAGGCATTAATCAAACATCACAATAAATCAAAAACAAAACTAAACCTTGAGATAATGCTGAACCATAGCAGTTGTTTAGCTGCATCAGGATGTACCAAATGAACAACTGGTCCTCATCAATTACTAATTACCAAGGGGCATTGGAGAAGACAGTTGTAACACATTGGACTGAGGTGTGATATATTTACCATTGAAACCAGGGACTGGTTTCTACTGCATGAAGTGAAAATCCAGATAGATATGGTGAGAGGAAATTAAGTTGTACAGAAAGACATGACAAGGTTTCTCATCTCATTAGATGTTTGAATGAAATAGGTGGAATACTGAGCACCCTGGTTTGCATTTGGTTAACAGCAATGTAACATCTTGGGATGGATCAGGGCTATATAAAGGCATTGCAATCAAGGATATCAAGACACACAAAAACGGTGTTCATTAAACTGAAGATTCAGGTGAGACTTTACAGAGGTGTACATCTGTGCAATCTTAGAAATACCATGGCAAAGGACAAGAGGGCACAGGATCAGGGGGCCACAAAGGGTAAGCTTTAGTGGACAGAAACCAGGCAAAAGTGTAAGGAAGCTAGAGGCAGGGTGGGAAAGCAATAGCTGGAATAGGTAGGTATGGAGGATGAATGAAGCCAGGATATGGAACTTCAAGTAATCACCAAATTCCCAAACCTGGATTCAGAGACTGCAGGTTTCCCACCAAGCCTGGAATCTCCATTCTACATTCTTGATAGGTTTCTCACATCTGATGAATAGTTGAAAAGGTCTGCTCTTAATGGCGCTTGCTTGATAATCCAAGCTCAGAAAATCAGAGATGAAAGTAGCAGCAACTTCAAACATGTTCAGAGACATATCGACACAACCCACACAAAACCAAACACTGGGACACAGACGCTATGTTGTGAAGATGGTATAGGTTGTTACCTTTGATTAATCGGATAAGCTGATCTCCCATCAGGCAATCGTGACATAATCAGTAACTCTTTCAGCCATTTACGCCTGTACTGTCTCTCTGAAAGAGCTATACAATCACTGCACTTCACCCTCATTTCTCCACAGCTTTGCAAATCCTTTTCCTTCAAGTATAGATGCACAGTTCCCTTTAGAATGTTAATGTTAGTAGAGAATTCCAGATCACAGCAGTTTGCTGAGAAAATAAATACTACTTGTCGTCTTTTGGCTTTTATGCTAATTGTTCTTCAGTTAGTCACCTTATAGAACTATAGGAGCATACATATAGAGAAGAGGCCCTTTAGCCCATCAAGTCTGTACTGCCAGGGGAATAGTTTCTTTTCTCATTTTTGGACCAATTCCAATGAGAGAAAAGTCACTGATTAGTTGAAGACTCATTTTTTTGTTCAGGGAGATGGGTGGGGGGGGGGGGGGGGGGGGGAGAGGTTGGGGAGAAGAAGAGCAAGGGTGGTGGTGGTTAGGAGCACCCCTGGAGCTGCACTGTTACATAAGGTACGTTTGTTGACCAAACCAAGCTGTCAGAAAACTCCAAGTGGTTGGACTTTGATCCTTTCTGCTGGAGTTCTGGTGGGTCACCATCAGGTCAGAGATGTAAAGTACTCGGAGACATCATCAGAGGGAAATCTTTGTTTAGTCAATTCCCAAACCCCTGCTCCCTTAACCCTTCACACTCCTCCCCCCAGCCCAGATTGTAGCAAATACTCTTTGCAGGCCGCATTTTAGGGTTGGGGAAGATTACAGTGGCCAACGGCTGAAGTCTTCCTCCTGACAGCGATACCCCAGACATCAAGAACCGGAGCTTCAGATTGGGAAACCAGAAAATGGAATCCACATGTCACCTGTTCCCAGGTGTCCAGAATACTGTTATCCAGACTGCAATAGAAACAGAAGAGAGACCACAGCATCATCACAATTTGGAATTCAATGGTTCTGAATGCAAACACAGTCCTTCTGCATTCTCCCACACAGATAGGATGAACCGCTAATCGATTTTAAGCACAGAGGAATGGTTAGAGGGAGAGAGCCCGTGCACTTTTTGCGCTCGCTTGTGCTCTCTGGATCACAGCTTGACACTTCTCCCGTTTAGACAGCCTGTTGTTCTCAAAGATGCCCTCATTTCTTGGGTGCCCATGCGAACCATCGGGAAACATCAACAATCCTGAGAGGAAGGCAAAGAATGTCAAATACTTCATTTGAACATGCAGGCACAAGGTTTAAAAAAAATAATTAAAACCCTGCAGCTTAGCTTGTTATGAACACTTCAGGGAGCCCTCAAGTCTGTCCCACTATTTGTTATTATCATAGTTGATCTGTATCCTAACTGCACTTAATGTCTACACTCCATATTACTCAACACCCTTGAATGAACAAAAGAAACACTATTAACTGGACTAGCATCTACCCCTTTGTGCAGGAGAGTTCCACATTTGGATCACTTACTGCATGAAGAATTGTTTTCCAACTTCACTCCTAAATTGCTCATCTAACTTTCAAGGTCATGTTTCCTGGTGTTACACTTGACCAGCAAAGAAGAGAGATTGCACAGACTGGGATTGTTTTCCTTACAGCAGAGGAGATTGACAGGGGACATGATTGAGATGTATGAAATGGAGGGGCACAGATGAGGTTATACAGGCAGAATCATTTCCCCTTGATGGAGGGATCAATGACTGAGGGAAATATCAATTTAAAGTAAGGGGCAGAAAGTTTCAAGGAGATGTGTGAAAAAGCTTTTTCACCCAGGGGGTGATGGGAATCTGGAACTCTCTGCCCGCAGGGGTGGGAGAGGCAGGAACCCCTGGAACATTTAAGTAGTATTTAGAAGTACGCTTGCAATGTCAAAGCATACAAGGCTGAGGCCAAGTGCTGGAAAATGGATTTCAAATAGTAAGATGGCCGTTTTAACTGGCACCAACGTAATGATCTTTATAACTCTAAAGAACACCAGTAAGCCTTTCAGTGCTTCTTGAACAAGGAACCTTTCGCCCACAGGGGCACTGCCTTGTAAGATTATCAGAAAGCAAATGGAAGATATCCTAACCCCCACAGATTCTAACTCTTTCCACAATTCACTCCAGTCTGAGTGCAGAAGACGGTTGTACAATTTGAACTAAATTCCAAGTACTTAGTACCACCAGCTCCCAACAAATCAAACATCCAATTAAGTACCCAACTTCTTGCCCAACTCCACCCTTCATTATCCCACCAAGAGTAAGGCTGATGCAAAATCACTACATTAGTGAAGATAACTATTTAAAATACTGGAAATCTGAACTAAGAAAATGTTGAAAATTCTGAGCAGATATTCAACAGCATATACGGAGAGTGAAAGAAGTGATGTTTCAGATCAATGATGACCCTTCATCACCACTGATGGATCAATGACCTGAAACATCAACACAGAAACTAGATGCAGGAGTAGGCCATTTGGCCTTTCAAGCCTCCGCCACCATTTAATAGTGTCTCAGTGCCACATTCCATTTGGTATCTTTAAAATGTATAAATTTCTTCATCTGTTATTAACTATGTTTCCCTCTCAAAGATATAACCAGATGTGCTATTTCCAGCACTTTGTGTTTTTATTGCTGTTAGCTAGAGTTGGGTTGAGTGGAGGCTTCTTTACTGAATATTTTTTCAAACACGGCTCAAAATGTTAATGGAGTAGATCACTTCTTACCATATCCTTCAACACGTCCATTTTTAAATTCTCCTTCAAACTTCATCCCATCACAGCGAGTGAAGACACCAACTCCTTGGAACTTCCCCTGTACAAACTCACCTTCATATCTGAAAACAGAAACAGCAATAGTGAACATGACAAAAGGAGGAAGTAGCAGCTGTTCCACTACTGGACTTCCTTCAGCCTTTCATTCGTAATGGCATTTGTGAAGTACTTTTGTAAAGCAAAGTACCTTTGCTACAAATTATTACAGTCCAACAGTCAGGTTGTATTCCCCCATTCCACGCATTCCCCAGCCCATCATGTATTGTAAAAACTGTATCTTTTAATGTTTTTTAAAACTGTGGGCTGAAATGAGAAAGAACTGTTTTGAAAACCAAGGATATATAGGGCTGGCTCTGTGAAAGTAAGTAATTTTATGTGTTGTGAATAATTTGTGTAGTCGTAGGCTCCAGCAATGTACAGATGAACCGGAGCTGATGGTTTTTCTTAAAACAGCTGGTTGGACTAGGAACCATTTACAGGCTAGTTACGAATGGGTCCCATTCTGGAGTCTGTTTGCAAGTTGGAATACAATGAAGGACAATGGAAAACAGCTGTTCAGGAGTACAGCAAACATTCATACGTTGGGTCTTTAACATTAAAACGTGTGGCATCATGTCATAAGTATAAGTGCTCACAAGTCAGATGTTCAAAAAAATGGGGAGTCCTTGTATTAAATGACAAAGGTCCTCTGCCTGCCAACAACCTCATGATTGATTGTCAGGTAGCTGAACTACTTACACTCAGTGCAAGACACAGAGGAGCGAGGGCAGACCAGAAGAGAAACCAGCAGATCTGCAGCAGCCAAAATTCACTCACTCTCTCTCAGCTCTTTGCAGTAAGCCACCGTAAATCTGAAGAAAACTTACCCTCAATAGATGCTCCAAGTTCTGAATTTGAATTGGATAAGTACCAGACATCCCACAAGTGAACCAGCCACACCGTGTCTTTTGTAAACAAGTAGAAGGCATTTGGAAATAGGAAGATTGAGGAGAGACCTTTAGAATCAACCCAACAGATCTTAGGATCAAAGACTATAGAAATGTTTTCCCAATGTTTTTCTCAGCCCATGTACTGTTTTTCCCCGTTTATGTCTGCCTGCCTGTCCCTCTGGAAGAGGGAGCTGATAAGGGGTTCAGAATTTTGATTTGTAGTGTTTATTTAATTTAAGACAGTCTCTGTAATAAACAGAGATTTGCTACAAGTACAGAAAACCAGTCCATGCTTTCTAACAATTCAGGTCAGAAAATCAGGTAATTTGAAAGCACAAACTTTCGAAGTGCAGCTCCTTCATCGGGCGGAGTTACCTTGCGATTTCAATTAAACTTCTTGGACTACAACCTGGAGTCACATGACTTCTGACCCAGTCCAGCACCGACACCTCCACATGAGAAAATCAGGTAGTTTGCAGATTTTGTGCATTACTTGTAAAAACTTTAACTTCTGTGATTATGCCAAGAATAGTGAGGCTTGATTTCCCGTGCACTACCCCAGTGAGTCATGACAAAATAAAATTACGTAGAAATTATAGCACATAAATGGATCGTTCAGTTAACTGGTTGATCTCACTGTTTATGCTCTATACAAATATCTTTCCATCCTATTTCATCTTTCCCTGTCAATGTGTTTCTAATCCTTTCTTACTGTTGTACTTACCCAGCTTCCTCCTAAATTAGTCCATGCCACGCACCTCAATCACATTACCAGCGTTCTTTGGGTAAAGAAGTTTCGACTGAATCTGCAATTGGATTTACTGTAATGATGAGAGAGGGGGCGTTAGAAGGAGGGTAGTAATGTCACTGGACTACTAGTCCTGAACCTCAGTCACAGAGTCATAGGGACGTACAGCATGGAAGCAGACCCTTTGGTTCAACTCATCCGCACTGACCAGATATCCTAAATAATTCTAGTCCCTTTGCCAGCATTTGGCCATATCTCTCTAAACCCTTCTTATTCATATACCCATCCAGATGCTTCTTAAAAATGTTGTAATTGTACCAGCCAGTACCACTTCCTCTGGCAGCTCATTCCATACGCATACCACCCTCTTCATTAATACGTTGCCCTTCAGGTCCCTTTAATATCTTTCCCCTCTCACCCTAAACCTATGCCCTCTAATTTTGGATTCCCTCACCCTCAGGAAAAGACCTTGTCTATTTACCCTATCCATGCCCCTCATGATTTTATAAACCTCAATAAGGTCACCCCTCAGCCACCAACGATCCAGTGAAAACAGCCCCAGCCTATTCAGCCTCTCCCTATAGGTCAAACCTGGCAACATTCTTGTAAATCTTTTCTGATCCTTCCTATAGGAGTGAGACCAGAATTACACATAGTATTCTAAAAGTGTCCTAACCAAGGTCCTGTACAGCTGCAACATGACCTCCCAACTCCTATACTAAATGGAATGGTCTGGAGACAGAGCAAATCCTATCGCAACAGCTGGCGAAATTTAAAACTTTATAAATTAATACTGGAATTTATGACTATAAAATTAACATAAATCATTGATTCTTGACTGCTCTTTGCAATGGCCTACAAAACCACTCAACTCAAACCAAGTAGGGATGGGCAACAAGAGACCAATTTTCATGGGTCTGGGTGTCAATCATAATGGCGTGGGTGGCTTATTACATTAAAAAGGTGTTATATAAATGCAAGTTGATATCTACAAACCCCCTATATCGGGAATCTCAAATTGAAACAGAATCTATCTCAAGACCTGTCTCAATGTTAAGGATCTCTATTCTTAAGGTTTCCTCTGCCTGGTATGAATTGACATACGGTTTTAAAAATAAAAATTCATCCACGGAATGCAAGTGTCACTGACTGGGCTAGCATTTATTGGCCATATCTAGTTACCTTTGAATCAAAAACCTTGCTAGGCCAATTAAGGGCATTTAAGACTGCTATGAGTCTGGAGTTACATGTAGACCAAACCAGCTAATGACAGCAGTTTTCTTTCCCCAAAAGGACATTAGTGAGCCAGCTAGATTTTTTTACCATATTGACAACTGTTACATAGTCATCATTAGACATTAAGTTCCAGATTTTTATTCAGTCCAAATTCCACCATCTGCCATGCTAGGATTTGAAGCGAGGTTACCACTTGAAACCAGAAAATTAGTTGGGTTTCTGGATTACTAGCCCAGTGACAAAACCACTCTACCATCGTATTTCCATGCTTGCCAGATTGGCTTTTAGTTTTCCATTCAAAAGATCTATCATGGTCAAACACCACCACTAAAAAACAAATGGTCCGGTGTATGCTCCTTGTTCTGTGGGGGTTTGCTGTTCGCAAATGTGCTGCTGGGTTTCCCATAACATTTTCCATGATTCAGAAATAGCTGTTAAGCACTTAAGACAGAGGAAATGCCAAGTGCTATATAAATGCAAGTCCATTTTGATGCTACTGGAAGATGTCTGATGCAAAATCCATGTCCAGATGGAGCTGAGCACAAAGGATGCATTTACTGTTCAAAACTGTACTATACAATGCAGCAGCACCCACTGGCAATAAGGGGAAAAACAACACAGGCACAGCCAACTTCTTCTACCTCAACACTTAGATGAGCGATCCATTACAGATAGAGACAGAAGAGAGAATACCAACTCACTTTGAACACTACAGAGGTGTTGTCATTAATTTAAAAAAAAAAGAGTTCAGAAGCCAACAATCCAAATTGTAAAATTCAGAGCACAAATCAATTCCAAGAGTTGCTAGATATCTACATTCAAATCTATCCAGCAATAGATGATTCAAATCCAAAGATAGATGATTTCATCACATTGTACTTGTGGGATTTTGATATGATCAAATTAGCTTCCACCATTCCTACACTCCAACAACTATAGTTGAAAAAGTATTTTATTTGCTGTAAGTTGCTTTTGGACTTCCTGAGGTTTTGAAAGGCGGTGTATAAATACAAGTTAATCCATATATTATTTGAAATTTGCTGGCAAGGCCAGGAAACCAACTGTATTTTCAGAGTCTTCTGCCTGGACTGCACTGCCTAAAGGATAGAGACAAGAAGAATATTTGGACTTGAGCTTACCTTGAGCCATCAGGGAAGAGCAGCATTCCACGGCCACTGAACAGGCCGTTCTCAAACTGGCCCATGTAGCTGCTGCCATCTGCAAACCTCAGCTGCCCAATCCCGTGCCGACGACCTGGTACAATGGAAGGGTCAAGGTCACAGTGTAAATGACTCTACAGAAGATTACAGTCAGTCCACAGTGGTTAGGCATCTAATGGGTGAATGACCATGCATGTGCCTGGAACTCACCAGTTTCAAACCTTTTGAGTGATGACCTTCATTGGGGAAGCATTTGGTAAGTACCACAATGACCTCAACAGGCCATCCATAGCCCATCAAGAATGTCATGGAATACTCTTGCTTGGATGGATGCAGCTGCAACAGCAGTCAGGAAGGTTGACACTAACGATGCCAAAACAGATTGTTTGATTGGCATCAAATTCAACAACTTAAATATTCACTCCCCCCACCCCTGATGGGAGTAGTATGTATCACATCCAAGACGGCTCTGCAGCAACTTTCCAAAGCTTCTTCAGCAGCACCTTTCCAGCCTGTGCCCTCTACTACCTAGAAGGCTTTGGACAAGTGAATAGTGTTGAAATGACAGCTAAGACAAACTTCAGTGCAGATAAATTGTCTAATGCCTGCTGTTCAATTTCAAGCTGACACATTTGGCTGAATTACTGAAGGGTTCTCTTCATACCTACACACTTACATCCAGATGCGAGAGTCTTCAAAAAAGGAGATGTGTCGAGGGACGGAATGACAAGCAGAGATCATCAACGGTAGAGGCCGGAACACAAAGTTCCACAAAACATGTCCCTTGTCTCTCCACAATAATCTAGTTGTTGCTGGGAGACACATTTTACCAAATGGGACCCGATCACTGTACATGATGGGAAACTGAAGAATTTAAGCAAATATAGTTCAATACTGTGCTGGCATACTTTGCACGTAACACATATTTTATTCATCCATCGTTCCTATGCTTGTTGGCTTGCAGTGGTGTTTGGTTAAACAATACTTTGATTTTAACATTTACCTCAGACTCAAATCCCTTCTAGGCCTCACCCCTATATAGGAACATTGTCCAGCTACATAACCTTACAAAAACAGAAATTACTGGAAAAGCTCAGCAGGTCTGGCAGCATCTGCGAAAAGAAATCACAGTTAACATTTTGGATAGAGTGACGGATGGATGAATGATGGAAGAATGAGATATATGTGGCACACAAAAGTATACTCACACAATATTGAACTGTATAACCTTACAAGATCTCTGCTCTCCTCCAATTATGATTTTCATTGCTCCACTACTGAAGGCCATGCCTTTATTGTTGCCTCTGTCCCAAACATGGAATTCTGTTCAGCCTCTTACCTATCCTATGAAGGCCCTTTTTAAAACTTAATTCATAGAACAAGTTCTTGGTCATATGCCCCAGCATTAAAAGTGTCTGGGTGTCAAATTTTGTTTCATAACATTCCTTTGAAGCACCTTTGGAAATGTAATGATGGTGCTATATAAATGCAACTAATGTAGTAGTTGTAGTCAGAGTCATAGAGGTCTACTGCACAGAGAAAGGCTCTTTGGTCCACACAATCTGTGTCAGTCAAAAGCAAACCCCAAACTATTTTAATCTCATTTTTCAGTACTTGATCCAAAGCCTTGTATGCTTTGGCATCACAAGTACACATTTAAATACTTCTTAAGCATTATGTGGATTTCTGCTTCTCCCATCCTTTTAGGCAGTGAATTCCAGATTCCCACAACCCTCTGGGTGAAAATATTTTTCCTTGCATCCCCTCTTAGTTTTATCCAAATTCCCCATCCTTTACTGATGCATTATCAAAAAGTTTATTCAACATCAATACAGTACATCAGAGTCATAATTGCACCACTCAGGATATAACAATGGCCGTGACCTACTATACTACAGCAGTTTAAGGGGAATCATGTGGAAAGCTCACTTCCAATGCATATTATACAACTGGAGTTACAATCCTTGTCGCATCCTTATATGTCAGTTATGGCTCAGACACTCCAGTATGCTACTGGGGAAGTTTGCACTGATACAAGATGTTAACCTGAGACACTATTTGTCCTTTCCGTAGTAACTTTTGAAGAACAGGAGAGTTCTCCCCAAGGTCCTGGCCAACATTTATCCCTTAAAACAACATAGCTGAAATAGATTACCCATTTATCTGTCTCATTCTTGTTTATGGGAACTTCCTATCCATACATTGGCTACCAAGTTTCCTACACTGCAACAGTTATTAGGAGACTTTGGAAAGTACTTAATTAGCCATTTAACACTTTGGAAGGCATTATGCAAGTTTGCACCTTCAACATGGCCATACTTAGTTTTACTTATAGATTCATTCGGCATGGAAACAGACCCTTTGGTCCAACCAGTCCACACTGACCATATTCCCAAAATAGTTCCACATGCTCGCATGGATGATCTTTATCGCAGTTCTGTAATTTCCTCTAATTCTATCCCCCATCCCATGTCTTTTGGTCATTTGATTGGAGTTTTGTACATTTACCACATAAACCCTTCCCCCATAGGCAAACCGCTCAGCAGCACCCCCCATAACCTTCCAATCTTTGACTGTCATACTAACCCCTTTTAATCTCCTTTTAACCCCTGACGCATCTCAAATAATTTAACAACTAAAAAAGGAGATGTACAAACGTGCCAACATCCTTGCGACCGGAGTAAAATACCAAGGAATTATCCACAGAATCTGGATAAATAGCCTGAGTCACACTTTGCAGGCTATACAATAAAAAACAGACTCACCCTCTTTCCACTCCCCGTGATACTCCTCACCACTCGAGTAGGTGAAAGTTCCTTTGGTCAGCGTCATGCTCCAATCTAATGGGAGGAGGAAAGAAAAGCCATTCCTGTGAGTAACCAGCTTGAAGATCCACACCCAACTCATGGTCTATTCTGCTCTCAGCCTGCTATGTAGTAGGAAAGCAACAAACTGGCCTTAACTGTCATGGTTTTAAGAGTTGAAAATTTCAAATACAAAACCTGTTCCACTTCATGCAGTTTTTTTTTTAAAAAGAAAATAAAATCAAAGTCAGCCTAAATTACACATCAGAAGTTGCTTTTGAGAAACACTTCAGGGCAGAGTCCATGATGGTGTTGCCAACACATTAGGGTGGAAGAATAGTTATCTGGATGATTTTTACCAAAAGGCAGTCTTCAGGATTAGGTCTTCAGATCTGGTCAGTCATAGGGTCAGGTGGTTGTCCAACAGGTTTCAGGATTTTTCAGCCTGTTTGGAGGAGCATGAGGGCAGATGAGGTAACTAATCATGAAACTGTGGTACAGGATGCTATTTAACTGAGGGGAGCAATTAAAATGGAGTGGGAATAGGGGATAGTGCAATAAGTGGATCAATACAGTTCGCTGCAGTAAAAAGGGAGACTCCAGACAGCTGTATTGCAAGCTTGATGCCAGGTTTTGGGACATTGCTCAGGACTGGAGAGGAACTTATTGTGGGAGAAGGATGTCATTGTCCATGCTGTGATGGTGAACTGTCTTTTTGAACAGCTGCAGTCCCTGCGATGTAGAGACACCCACAACGCTGTTTGTGGTGCTAGTGGTGGGGGCAGAGTTATTGGATTTTGATGCTCCCTTGTATCTGATGTATTTGTCTTTCTAGTTGGTGGAAGTTGCAGGTTTGGAAGATGCTGTTGAAAAAGAAAAAAAAGGTACTGTAGAAGGATTAATTGAATTTAAGAATAGAGTAGTGCATTATGGCTCTCACTATGAAGTGGGTATTATCATTAGGTAATACTGGACCTATGGGTTTAAAATAAGTTCAAACACTGCATTTCCACCTGCTTATCACTTGAGGGAGCTCTATTCCATAATGCTCAAAAGGTGCTTGGGAAAAAAAAACAATGGATCACAAAGCATTCTGTCCCTCCTCAGGACATTCTAAATGCTCATCACTCATCCTACCAAATCAAAGAAAATAATCAGAACATCACCTCATTTTCTGCAGTGAATTCTGTGATGGTGAAACCTTTATTGCAAACTAAATAATGCCTTCCATGTACACTGGGTCTGCAATCTTGACTTTAAAACAGAGATATCCTCAGCTGTTCCTCAAATAATCCTTAGCTATGTGAGGAACTTGACAGTATGGGGTGCCCTGATGGAGCGGCTGTCATCAGGATTTCTCATCTTGAGCAAGTTCCTCACGTTTACTAACATCTATTTTGCTTTATGTTTCAGGATCACTTTGAAGGTTGGTGCAGTGACTCGCACTGCTGCCTCACAGCACCAAGAACCCAGGTTCAATTCCAGCCTTGGGTGACTTTGTGGAATTGAATGTTCTCCCTGTGGCTGGGTCATTTTTCGCCACAGTCCAAAGATATTCAAGTTAAGTGGATTGGCCATGGCAAATGCAGGGTGACAGGAAGAGTGTAATGGCCCGAGTCCGAGTGGGATGCTCTTTGGAGAGTTGGTACAGACTCAATGGGCTGAATGGCTTCTTTCTACCGTGTAGTGGTTCTAGTCACTATATCTTTTTCACTGACAAGAAAAATCTCTTTCCAGTTGTCAACACGCGAGAAAATGTCTGTGCAGATGTTCTCACAACAATAGTGGAGGAAAAGGTTCTTAAATACAACCATGTGGACAGACATGCTCCAGTTTGGTATAACCCATTTCATGTATTGTTTTTGAGACATCTCAGATTATAGAGGATTCTGTACCAGAATCACAAAGTCTGTGTCACACCACATCTTCCTGGGTGCAAATCGACAATATGTTCAATCAATCAGTCTCCCACATTAAAGATAATAGAGTGGCACAGTGCATGTGGGTGTGGCCAGAATTAAGAATAAAAAATATAAAATCATCAAATGACTTTGCATCAAATGAAGAACTACAACCAAGATGGCAAGGTAGGCAGTCTTCAAGCTCCTGAGCCTGTCCACTCCAGACCAGCTGCTTCCTCCCCTCTGTTTTCTTTCTGTTTCTACATCTTCTTCCTCTCCGCAGCCACAGAGGTGGTGACACTGTGGAGGAGGGCTGCTGCAGCGAGACTCTTGGTGATGCAGGAGCCTGGCCTGGCAGTAGGCCAAGGATTCCTGGCTGTGGCATGTCCAGAATGGAGACTCCAGGATTCAGCAAGGGGGTGGATGAAATGGTGGTGGATGAACTGCTGGTGGTGTGGTAGGCCTACAGCAGGGACTCCAGATGTTGGCGAGGTGGCAATAGCAGCAGAGCCAAGAGCTCCTGGTTGCAGGGAGAGTGTAGGTCTAGCATAAGACCAGACATCGGCGTCCTGTTGATGAGGTGGGCCCAACGGCAAAGTGATGGCACCTGAAAAATGGCAACTCTGATGTTGGTGGGTCTGGTGCAGGTGGCAGAGGGGTGACAACACAGGTGAGCCGGTTCAGGTCTCATGGCGGAGGCAGCAGAATGAAGATGGCCTCTCTTTCAGCTACACCTTTTTATTCTTAATCTATTCAAAATGGCACTAGATTGTTGCGATAGTTCAAGCTTTTCAATGTATTTTGTTGTGCTGTTCATTGCAGGGTACAAGCAACAAGAAATCATCTTTCATATTATTTCCCATTCCTAATTACCCTCAAGAAAATGCTGGCCGTGCTGCCGGTCTTCCACAGCAAGGAGTCAACCATGAGCAGTGTTGCAGACTGGTACATTCCAAGATCCTGGACAATGTGCTGACAGATGCAGTCTATTTATGGTATATAGACCAACAATGCTGTTAGGGAGGGAGTTCCAGGACTTTGATCCAGTAACACTTAAAGAACAGTAAAATAGGATGCTGTGTGGCTTGATAGGAAAGTTGAGGGGCGGGGTAGATCAGGGCTCTGGGTGAGCTGCAGTACATTGTCAGTATAATATGCTGGTCGTGGGGCACGTAATTGGTGAATGCTTACAGGAAACGTGTTCTTGCCAAGGAAGGATATGATGGCCCCTTTAACTGGAAACATTTTCTACAGTTCATTGAATGGTATAGAATGGAAGAGAGGCCTACATTAGTTCTTTGAAAGAAACTTTAAATTAGGCCCACTGTTTGGTGCTTTCCAACTGTAATTCATTGCAATTTTCCCCTTACAATCATTGATTCATTTCCCTTTTGTAAAGTTATTACTGAATCTGCTTACATCACCCATTCAATTTATGCCAACTGAATGAAACATAGAAAATTGGAGCAGGTGGAGGCCATTCAGCCCTTCAAGCCTGCTCCAGTATTCAACATGATCATCGAATTCGGAACCCGGTTCCTGCTTTCTTCCCAAAACCTTTGGTTCCTTTAGTCCTAAGAACTATACCTAATTCCTTCTTGAAAACATTCAATGTTTTGGACTCAACTGCTTTCTGTGGCATAGAATTCAACAGGCTCAC
Source organism: Chiloscyllium punctatum (assembly GCF_047496795.1). Taxonomy (NCBI): domain Eukaryota; kingdom Metazoa; phylum Chordata; class Chondrichthyes; order Orectolobiformes; family Hemiscylliidae; genus Chiloscyllium; species Chiloscyllium punctatum. Next base: position 12,230,476 of record NC_092776.1, on the reverse strand, counting down.
CGCTCTCTGGGTGAAGAAATTTCTCCTCTTATGAATAAGTAACTCAAAGATTTAGTTCTAGTTGTATGGAAACCAATGGCCAGGAAGGCAGTACATAAATCACTAAAAAGAATGGTAACCCACTGAAATCCAGACTCAAAAAACATACTTTATTCACAAAATATCTTTATGAACGTATATAATCACTGAAGCAGTTTGGTTCATACGAATTAAAACAACCAACCATCGGAGTTTGACTCTATCCAACAAAACAACCTTAGATTTACTATTGCCTTCCCAGCTACCTTCCCCCCACCATTAGTTTCTCAACCCCCTCCTACCCGCTCTCCACCCCACATTCCTGATGAAGGGCTTATGTCTGAAACGTCGACTCTCCTGCTCCTCGGATGCTGCCTGACCGGCTGTGCTTTTCCAGCGCTACATGTTTTGAACCTTATATTGACATATCTGAAGCATTGAGAGGGTTCGATAACTGAACGGACTCCCACTTAACTTTGACAAAAAGACTTTAGACAGTGGTTTCTCCCCACCTCACCTTGGCAGCATCTATCCCAAGCTTTAGTGCATCCATCAGCATGTTGCCCAGGACCCTGGAATGTACCAGTCCACAACACTGCTCAGGGTTGACTCCTTGCTCCGGAAGACCGGCAGGTCTCAAGCAGACCAAAGAGCATCTTTTGCTGAACTGATGGCCCCCAGGTGTAGTCGATGTTTGTCATAGCATGCGCCCCAGAGAACAGACCATAGAATGCAGAGACCTGCATCATGGAGCTGCTCAGGGTGAACCTCGACAAAAACCACCACATGTTTCTCTAGATTTTCTTTACAAAAGCAGATTCCAGAAGATGGTAGGTGGCAGTCTCTATTGCATCCCGTAGCCAGTTCGAGGGCAGCATATAGTGGGCATATATGAAGGATCGCACAGGTACTGTTCTTCTAACTGGCCAGGTGGATATCTTGGTACTTGTTGGAAAGTTCTAGTGAGACATTCTGCCAAATGACTTTGACAGTCTGTTCAGGGAATACCCTGACAGGACCCCAGACTAATAAACCATATTCAAATCCATCACAGTAAATCAGAATTGCATCAATTCTAATTCTGGAATATCAAGCTTATCTCAGTTGTGGTGACCATGAAACTATTGGACTATTGTTAAAACATAAAAGAGGTTCCCTAATGTCCTTTAAGGAAGAAAACCAGCTGCCCTTACCTGGTGTGACCAACTTATTCCCAAAATATCTATGCTCCTCAAATTCCGCCATAAGCATCCCTAATTTTAAATCACTAGACTGTTAATGATCGCACCTTCCAATTTCAAGACTCCAGGTTTTGGATTTCCATCCCTAAACCTCTACATCTCCACCCAATTTGTCTCCATTTGTATATAAAATGTTAAGACAGTTTCTAAAAATTCTCTCTCTGCCCAAGTCAAATATTTCTTCACATGGCTTTTGCAGTATTTTGTTTTATTAAAAACCATGTCTGTAAAATGCTTGAGAATGCCTTATTATGTCAAAGGCACTATTCATGTACAAACAGAAAGCACTGGGTAAACTCCCTGGCAGCATATGTGGTTAAGTTATCTTCTCAAATTTAAGTTAAGGAAATAAATAATTAATGTTGGCCTTGCCAGCCATTCTCACATTCTATGAATGAATTTTTAAAAACATAATTATAATCAAAAGACAATTCAGTGCTGAATGATTGCCAAGACTCTCCTCAATCAAAATTCTACATCATAAAGTTCAAAAAGTACTTTCTTGACTGCAAAGCACTTTCAATACCGTCAGGATAGTGAAAAGTGCTACATAAATGCAAGTCTTTCTTTCTGGCTCCCAGGATAAGCTTGGTATCTCTGAATAAATGAACTCTGCCAATGGTGCAGCACTGTTCAAAGCCTTAGATAATGCCATCACATCAACATTCAGTCACCACAGTAGATGCTGAAACACTTTCGTTTTGCAACAAGGTTTTTAAATGCAACTTAAAATTAAAATGTTGGATGATCCCATAGGGTCACCTGCCAACACATCGGTGAGGTGGAGGGGTGGGTAAAACAAATCATTCTTATCACTAAATACAACAGTCAACAAACTTTTGCAACTCGACTCCACATAGCAACTAGAAAAATAACTTGCATTGCTATGGCACCTTTCAGAATAATTAAGTGCTTTGCAGCTAATGTGATACTGTTTAGAAGTGTAGTCATTGTTGTGAATCATGGCAGCCAACTGGCACACTGCAAGCTCCTACAAACAAAGTAATAATATCTAGACCATTTAGTTTAGATGTTGGTGGAGGAATAAATATTGACTCAGCACACCAGGGAAAACTCCATGCTCTTCAGTAGATCAGTGCAATGCAATCTTCTACACTTGCTGAGGACATGTTGGGTCTCCTTTTCAATGTCACCTCTAATATCACAACAGTCCCTCTATACTGCATTAGGAATGTGATCTTTCATATTATGTGCTCAGATCTCTGTATTGTGGATTGCACCCACAACCTTACCTCAGATGTGAAGAGGACTACTCACTGATTCTCAGTTATCACCTCAAAATAGCCACAGCAGAAGAATGCCACACTCCCTCCCTGGTCTGAGATCAGAGAGAAATTAACTGGGTGAAAATGGGGGGAGAAGGGAGGGGTGATGCAGAAATTGCTTCTATTTATTGGTTCTTCTGGAAAATGAACACTTGAGTGCACACATCTGGACAGGGACATGATCAGGTTTATAATATATTGCTCTATGTAGCTAATTATCCAATCTCACTCATCAAAGATGGGCAACCAGCATCCCCTCAAACAGTAAACACCTCAAGTCCTTATTTTTAAACTGATACCACAGATGTAAAAATAAGTGAATTGAGTATGAATTTGGACTTGGCAATAATGTGCAGGAGGACAAGTTCTGAATGGCCTACCAGCTGAGAATTCAAACTCAGGAGGGGAAATATAACAAAAAGAAACACCAATGATGAAAACGTACACCTTTAAAGTTTTTTTTAAAATACCTACTTACCCTGCAGTGTTAAACAGCCTGTGGATCATGCAACAGGGAGCCAGGTTTAAATTGATGAATATTCAGCTCCCAGGCCCTGCCTGAGTCAGACATGTCCTCCTGACATAGACCCCTCACCCCTCAACAACGCGCTTCTTCATTGGTTCCCTGCCCATCGCTGGCTCCGTTACCCTTAGCAACGGCCTTGGATACTGCTGGCCGCCATCTCTGTGAGGGGCACAAGCCTCATTTATTTATTGTACATTTATTTATCGGTGCACATCGACAGTAATTTATGTCGATTTAAATTATTTTAATATATACAACGTACTGGCGAAACGGTGATGCTCTCAATTGAGTTTTGTTGTTTAAAACGATGCAATTATTCGAAGACGTCCATGTTTGTGCGTGGCATAATTCAGTGGCTTTGTAAGTTGAATTTGATTGATTGATTTTTGCTAACGCGAAGTTATTGAGTTGTGTTCTGAGGAAGTGTGCCTGAACGCGAAGCATTAATTCTATTTCTCAATTCATAGATGCTGCCAGACCTACTGAATTATAACATCACTTTTTGTTTTTGTTTGCTGTTCAGCTGGAGTCTATAGAATGCAGAGATCTGTCCAGTCTCAGTAATTTAGAATGAAACAAGCTCTTTTCTCTTTAGTCTAAGTAAAAGTGAATGAATTATATTTTTGAAAAAAAATCAGTTGATTAACCCTTCACGCTCAACAACAGATCAGTTTTCCTTCGTGTGAATCCAAGGAAAACGATGCGAACAGACAGAGCACCAGGCCGTGCACTCAAAGCAGGTGCAGACCAACTGGCAGAGGTCCTCTCGGACATCTTCAATCTCTCCCTGCAGCAGGCCACTGTCCCTGCCTGTTTCAAGAGGGCCAACATCATCCCTGTGCCTAAGAAGGCTCATACAGCATATCATAGAGTCATAGTCATAGAAATGTACATCACGGAAACAGACCCTTCAGTCCAACTCGTCCACGCCGACCAGATATCCCAACCCAATCTAGTCCCATCTGCCAGCACCTGGCCCATATCCCTCCAAACCCCTCCTATTCATATACCATCCAGATGCCTTTTAAATATTACCATTGTATCAGCCTCCACCACTTCCTCTGGCAGCTCATTCCATACACATAAACCCTCTGCGTGAAAACGTGCCCCTTAGGTCTGTTTTAAATCTTTCCCCTCTCACCCTAAACCTATGCCCTCTAGTTCTGGACACCGCCACCCCAGGGAAAAGACTTTGTCTATTTATCCTATCCATGCCCCTCATAATTTTGTAAACCTCTGTAAGGTTACCCATCAACCTCCGTCGCTCCAGGGAAAACAGCCTTAGCCTATCCAACCTCTCCCTGTAGCTCAAATCCTCCAACCCTGGCAATATCCTTGTAAATCCTTTCTGAACCCTTTCAAGTTTTACAACATCTTTCCGATAAGAAGAAGACCAGAATTGCACACAATATTCCAACAGTGGCCTAATCAATGTCCTGTACAACCACAATATGACCTCCCAACTCCTGTACTCAATACTCTGACCAATAAAGGAAAGCATACCAAATGCCTTCTTCATTATCCTATCTACCTGCGACTCCACTTTCAAGGAGCTATGAACTTATGCTCCAAGGTCTCTTTGTTTCAGCAACACTCCCGAGGACCTTACCATTAAGTGTATAAGCCCTGCTAAGATTTGCTTTCCCTAAATGCAGCACCTCACATTTATCTAAATTAAACTCCATCTGCCTCTTCATGTCTCAATGACTACTGCCCAATGGCTCTAACTTCGGTGGTCAGGAAGTGCTTTGAAAGGCTGGTCAAGGCATTAATCAACTCCAGCCTCCCCACTACTCTTGACCTACTCCAATTTGCCTATTGGACCAACAAATCCATGTCAGATGCCATATCACTTGCCCTTCACTCCTCCCTAGAACATCTTGACACCAAGAACAGCTACGTAAGAATCCTACTCATTGACTACAGTTTAGCCTTCAACACTATTATCCCCTCGAGAATGATAACTAAACTTAGTGATTTCGGACTAAGCCCCACTCTCTGCAAATGGATCCACAGTTTCCTGACCCATAGGTTACAATCAGTGAAGATTGGGACAATATTTCATCCTCACTAACACTCAACACTGGAGCCCCCCAGGTGTGCGTACTCAGCCCCCTACTGTACTCACTGTATATGCATGACTGCGCCGCCAAATACCAGACTAATGCCATTTACAAGTTCACTGATGACAGTACCATAGTTGGTCGAATCTCAGATGGCGACGAAATGACTACAAACGGGAGGTGGAAGACCTGAAAAAATGGTGCACTGAGAACAACCTAGCTCTCAATGCTGGCAAAACCAAGGAACTCTTTACTATATTGACTTTTGGCAGGATGTTACTCATGCCCCTCCCTACACATTAACAGCACAGAGGTGGAACAAGTGGAGAGTGTTAGGCTCCTGGGTGTGGTCATCCACAACAAGTTTTCTTGGACTCTTCATGTGGATGCACTGGTTACAAAGGTCCAACGACATCTCTTCTTTCTCAGGCAGCTGAGGAAATTTGACATGATGGCAAATACCCTTGCCAACTTTTATAGGTGCGCCATTGAGAGCATTCTGTCTGGATGTATCACTACCTGATATGGCAACTGTACCATTCAAGATCGGAGACAGTTACAGAGAGTGGTGAACTCGGCCTGGACAATCAGAAAGGCCAACCTCCCATCTATACAATCCATCTACCAGGCCCGCTGTCAAGGAAAGGCCGCCAGCATTCTCAAAGATCCATTCCACCCTGGCAATGCTTTTCTACAACCTCTACCGTCGGGGAGAAGGTACAGAAGCCTGAACACATGCACAAGCTGGTTTTGAAGCAGGTTCTACCCTAATGTTGTTAGAATACTGAATGAACTCACAAACCCTTAACATTCGCCTGTACCTGTGTTTTTGTTTTTGCTGCTGTTTACCTATTATTTCCTTATCTATGCTACTTAACTCTGTGATCTGCCTGTATTGCTCACAAGACAAAGCTTTTCACTGTACCTCATTACATGTGACAATAATCAATTCAACACAATAACAAATAGCTTTTATATTATATCTTTAACATGTTCAACAACCTGTGGAGCTTCAAAGCAGTGATTATTTAAAACATTTCAAATGGCAAATAGAAGCTTGGTTAAATAATTATACAATGGAATTTGCCCCTGCCTTATGTGACATGGACATTGACAAGAAAGTTGAGAAAATACAGTGGGACTAAATGAAACCAGGCTCTTGACATTGAGAAAATAGTTTGAGACTTCTTTTCGTAAAGCCCCAAATGGAGACATAAGAATTTTGGTGTTGAATGCCCAATACCTAAATTCCGTTTGTTTGCATCTAATGATTAATCCTTTAATTTTTTATTTCTATGCCACTTCCAATTCTCCTTTCTTTCCCAAGAAACTAGGCAATGCAATTCCCTGACATGAAAGCCACAATAAGTACCTCATGACTGCAGTTCACCACTTACTTCCATCATCCAACTGTGTATGCAGCAGAACATCCCTGCATGCTCCATGACCACCATCATCCCCAGCCCTTTGCCCATGCAAGGTGACATCACCAATCCATCAGCCATTCCATGTCTTCGTTCTGAAGTTAAATGTGGGTCTGTTCAGTTATCAGACCCTCCTAGTGCCTCAAATGTATGTAAATATAGTCTTGTATATGTAAGAAAGGTCTTAGGTTGGTTTAGATAGAGTCAAACTCTAATGTTTGTTTGTTGCCTTGATATGCTACTGTACAGAACAGAACTGCATTTGAGACTATGTATATAATCACAGCCACTCCACATACAAAAGGTCTGTTAGCTTGTAGAAACCCTCATAACTTGTATTGAAAGATAAATAGTTTCTGGTCATATTTAGTAAGTGTTCCTATTTTTGGTTGGTTTGAGGCACCTAAGAATAATGTTTTTGACTGAGAAATGTGATATTTTCATTGTATGTTCTGTCATATTGTTTTGTCATGAATTTACAAATAATTTATGAATTTTTTTTTAAGTAAACTACAAGTTCATGGCTGCTCACTAAACAACTCATTTATCACTTCAGCACTTGTCTTTAGAGCTAAGGAACAACTACAACTTGTATGTTTCTGCCAGGCCACTTTATGCACATGGAAACACCCGCATCTGCACTCAATGCATCTTAAGGCTCTTTGCTTGCTTTTTTAGTGTTCTCTCACTTTGTGCTTACTTAGGAACTGCTAGCCATTGTGTCCTCATTGCTTTTTAGCACAGAGGGAGGAGCAGGAAGCTTGACAGAATGCAGAACAGTTAAGGAGGTTGGGACATTTCTCCATATGGCAGTAAGGCTATGTTTACAACACAGCTGCAGTATTTACCAACAGTCTATGCAACATGTGCTTCAAGCAAGTGGATGAGCCCTCACTATTATTTTCTTTTCAACTGTCTGGATCATCATCACTGAACTGTATCATCTGCTGGAGGGGCAGGACTTGGTGACAATCCCATCACAATAGTTGGCAAGTTCATAGTTACCCTGGATTTTAATTCCAGTGGCTCATTTCAAGAAGCAATTGAGGATTGGCATGGTGTGTTCCAATCCTCAAACCATAACACATCCAAAATATTATTTATGCCATTTTCTCCAGCTCACAGCTGTCATATCTGTGGGATATAGGTAAAGTACTGTTACTTCTGCAATCATAATTACTTATGCAAGGTAAATGAACTCACATTAGTGTATAATTGTTTCAACTAAGAGCTGAGTCAACAAGAATGAAAACTATGTGAAGGAAATATACAATTGTTTTTGTATTAGCTAAAATGTGCATACAAGAATGAAACGTGCCTGCAAACAATGGTAGATGTTACAGACAAATAGATAAGGTGCTGTGAGGATGTAGGTTAAACCAGATATGCTTGTACAAACAGTAGTTATAAACATCTGTTTCCCACTTCCGCAAAAACAAAATAAAACCCCAATTAAAAGGTCATAAGGATCAATATGGTTGAGGAATGGGAGGAAATATCACAAGTAAGGAAATAGATAGAAGTGAAGGAGGATATACCTAACAATGGACCACAGCAGGATGTGGTGAAATGGCCACGTAAAACTTGTACTTTGTTATGCACAAGGCCGGATAAGGCAGGAGATAAACAATAGTAATGGGCACCGGGTTTGGAGTAGTGAATCCTATATAAGATATGTACTTGCTAAACTCTGGGTGCCCTTGCAAGCGTGTAATAAACATACTGATTGCTTCAGATCTTGTCTCAGACTGAAATTATTGAAGTGAGTGAGCTTTGTTTCTCACAATTGGGGGCCGTCCGGGATATTCTTCCATCGCCGGGGGGAGTGGCTGGCCCTGGACACTGGGAAGACGTGTCCCGTTCCCAATTGAGGAGCGGTCTCGTGTCCCGGTTTGGTCCACTCCCTTAGGCGACTGGTACGAATCCCACAAGAGATCTGAATCAGTGAAAGGAGGTCAATAGAAAATACGGCAAAAAGGGCAGTTTGGGAGTGATGGTAGTAAAGACAAGGGATTCCCCTTCTGCCCCACGCAGTCCCTGGGATCCTCTTGGCTGCTTGCCCCCGCCCCCCGGTACCATAAAATCAGTTTAGGTGAAAATGGGGGAGGAGGAGAGACAGACAGACAGGGACAGGGAATGGATGACCCACAAGAGGAGGACAAAGGAGTGTTGGATGGGGATTTTGTTGTTCCTGACCCTCAATCCTCAACAAAAAAAAAGGAAGATAAAGTAGACATAGTAGAGGCCTCCAGAGTATCTAAACCAAAGCCTAAGGGGGAAAAACAAAAACAAAAAAAAGGGAAGAATGTAAAGACTTATCCCCTTCAGGAGGTACCAAGAGGGGACAAAGAGATTTGTAAGTGCCCCCCTCACCAGTGGTCAGAACATTTAAAAAGGAGATGAAGGTCCTGGTTGAGGATCAAGTAGGGTTGTCTGAACAAATTGATCAATTCTTGGGGCCCAGTCTGTATACGTGGACTGAGTTAATGTCTATTTTGAATATACTATTTACTGGGGAAGAAAAGGGACTTATACGAAGAGCAACCATTAAAATATGGGACAGGGAACATCCCATTGGAGATGGGGATGCTGGACAGGGAGAGACAAGGTTTCCCCTCAGAGACCCCCAGTGGGAAAATCAAAACCCGGAGCATAGAGAAGAAATAAGGGAATTGAAAGACCTGATTCTAAAAGGAATAAGAGAGGCAGTTCCGAAGTTGCAGAATTTGACTAAAGCCTTTGAAGTTAGACAGGAGAAAGATGAGACTCCCTCAGCTTTCTTGCAAAGATTAAGAGACTCAATGCGGAAATACTCTAGAATGAACCCTGAGGACCCAGTGGCACAGGGTCTTTTGAAAGTACATTTTGTGATAAAGGCATGGCCAGACATACAGAGAAAGATACAGAAGATAGAAGGGTGGAGCGAAAAACCATTAGATTAATTGTTAAGAGAGGCACAGAAAGTGTTTGTAAAGAGAGAGGATGAGAGACAAAAACAGAAGGCAAAAATGATGGTAGATACGGTTGATGAAGTAGTTAAGAAAAGAATGGAACCAATAGTGAGCAATCGGAGCGGCGAGTGACAGCATGTCGGACAGAGAGGAAGAGGAAGAGGGAGAGGGAGAGGACAAGGGGGAGCATTTGATAGAGGGTTCAGGCGGCAGGGGCATAGATGGAAGTCAGGCAGGATGCTATTATTGCAGAAAGATGGGCATTTTAAGCGGGATTGTCCTGATCTAGAAAGGGAAGCAAGGGCAATTCCGCTTATGAATTTTAATGAAGAATAGGGGCGTCAGGGGTTCCTGCCCCTGGGGTCCCACCAGGAATCCTTGATAAACTTGATGGTGGGGCCCTGTAGGGAAGAAGTAGTCTTCTTAGTAGATACAGGGGCAGCACATGGTCATCGCTGAATTTTAAACCAAAGAAAGTAGGAATGTCAACACGGTCAATTACTGTTTCCGGGATAAAAGGGGAAGGATTTACTGTTCCAGTATTTGAACCTATGATGATAGAAGGTCCTAAGGATAGAGTCACAGGGGAACTGTTATATATCCCTGATATAGGAAGTAACTTACTAGGGAGAGATTTAATTATCCTCTTAGGACTGGAGATTGGAATTCAGGAAAAATAATTAGTTGTTGACAAATGGCAATGTTGACAGAGGATGTGGAGAGAGAGATAGACCCTATTGTATGGGCTAGAGAAGGGAATGGAGATGAATACAGATCCCTTCCCTAGAAATAAGTTTAAAAAGGAAAGGGGCCGTCATCTGTGAGTGACAATATCCCATTTCCATCGAAGGTAAACAAGGACTGCAGCCAGTAATTGAGGGACTGATTAGAGATGGACTGTTGGAGCCATGTATGTCTCCTTATAATACCCCAATACTACCAGTGTGGAAATCCGATGGAACTTATCGATTGGTGCAGGATTTGAGAACATTAAATCGAATAGTACAGATCAGGCACCCAGTGGTGCCAAATCCCTATACGTTATTAACTAAGATCCCTCACAACCACAAATGCTTTAGTGTGATGGATTTAAAGGATGCTTTTTGGGCTTGACCCTTGGCGGAGGAAAGTAGGAATTTGTTTACCTTTGAATGGGAAGATCCCAAGACAGGACGGAAACAGCAATACCGGTGGACTGTGCTCCCCCAGGGGTTTATGGAATCCCCGAATTTATTTGGACAGATGTTAGAACAAATATTGGAGAAATTTAGCAGCCCCAATGAAACTACCCTGTTGCAGTATGTAGACGACCTGTTAGTAACAGGAAAAAGAAGAGAAAGAAGTAATAGAAGCCACTAACAAATTATTGAATTTCCTGGGTCAGCAGGGACTGCGAGTATCTAAAAACAAACTACAATATGTAGAGTAAGAAGTGAAATTCTTGGGACATTTAGTTAGTGAGGGAAAGCGAAAGATAACCCCGTGTGGATAGAGGGAATAGTGGGGATGCCGCTACCCAGGACTAAACGGGAGTTACGTAAATTTTTGGGTCTAACGGGATATTGCAGATTGTGGATTGATTCTTATGCTCAAAAGACTAAGAAATTATATCTCAAACTATTAGAGGAGGAACCAACGTGTCTAAGTTGGGATGATGAGGAAAAAGAACTAGTTGAGGAACTCAAAAGAGACCTGATCCATGTCCCCGTGTTAGCCTTACCTTCTCTAGATAAACCTTTCCACCTCTTTGCTACCGTAGATAAGGGAGCAGCTTTGGGAGTATTAACTCAGAGGCGGGGAAGAATGAAACAGTCAGTAGCATATCTTTCGAAGCTATTGGATCCAGTATCCCTGGGGTGGCCTGAGTGTGTGCAGGCCGTGGCTGCCACTGCACTGTTGGTGGAGGAAAGCAGAAAGCTTACATTTGGGGGAGCCCTAATAGTAAGCACCCCACACCAAGTGAGAACGATCTAAATCAAAAAGCTGGGCGATGGTTGACAGACTCACGGATTCTACAATATTAATAGAAGAGGATGATCTAGTGTTGGTCATGGACAATTGTTTAAATCCAGCTGCCTTTCTTTGGAAAAGGGAAGGAGAATCTACTCAGAATCCAGAGCACGACTGCCTTGACATTATAGAATACCAAACTAAGGTCCGCATGGACCTGAGAGATGTTCCGCTTCATTCGGGAGCCCGACTTCTTATAGACGGATCATCCTGAGTGACTGAAGGGAAAAGACATAATGGGTATGCAGTCATAGACGGGACAAAAGGTAGTGTGGTAGAGGCCAGAAGGTTGCCAAATGGGTAGTCAGCTCAGACCTGCGAACTCTATGCATTGGAAAGAACTCTTAGGGCGTTAGAAAATAAAGAAGGAACAGTATACACTGACTCTAAATATGCATTTGGTGTTGTGCACACTTTCAGAAAGATATGACAGCAAAGAGGACTGATCAATAGCCAGGAGAAGGAATTAGCACATGAGGAGTTGATTAAACGGGTCTTGGAGTCCCTATTACTCCCCCGAGAAATAGCTGTAGTGCATGTAAATTGTCATCAGAAAGGAAATGAACCAGAAGTTAGGGGGAATAGATTAGCCAATGAAGTGGCTAAGGAAGCAGCCCTGAACCCACAAGAAGTGGTGATTCATTCCCTAATACCTACTGTCCCAGATCCTCGGGAAGCTCCTACATTTACTGAAAGAGAGGAAAAAGAATTGAAAGATTTAGGGGCTGCAAAAACAGCAAACGGGCATTGGATGTTACCTGATGGTAAGGAAATGTTAAACAAAATAATGATGCAAGAAATTATGGCTGTCCTACATCAAGGCAGCCATTGGGGAGTACAAGCAATGTGTGATTCAGTTCTTAGGGAATATGGATGTAAAGGAATATATACAATTGATAATAAACGCTGATGCATGGAGCTTAGTAAATTGTGGGGATGTAGATGATCAGAGACAGTATCGCAGCTCAGAGATACATCCTAAGTCCAATGGGGATGGCCTTGGGGATGGTGCATGGTATAATGGTCTTGTCACAGTACACCGGGCCCCCTTCCGATCAGCTCTCGACTGCCTCGATAAAGAGTGTAACCCAATATACCTAACGATAAGGAAAACCACAAGGCACGAAGCAATCCTGGGGCAGGGGGGCATCTATTAGGTACAATTAAATGAAACATTTGGGATAGAAATGAAAACAAACGGGAATGATTTCTTGTGCTGTTGTTTTCGAATCAGTGTAGGACAGGGAAAACAGGCAGAACTAATGGATAATAAGGTACAACCTTTCACCCCTCCTGATGACCTTAAAGTAGTAAAAATTATAGAGGTAAAGGACTTAAAACAGACCATTGAAATAGAAACTGGGTACGGGGATGCAAATGCCTGGGTTGAATGGGTAAAGTATACTGTAAAAAGTCTGAACAAGAGCAATTGCTATGCATGTGCCTCCAGTAGGCCAGTGGCCCAGGTGGTTTCCTTTCCACTCGGGTGGAAGCGAGACAGGAAGGGCATGAAATGTATGTTAGCCCTGATTCAGGATAAGACTGCATGGAATAATAGAAACTATACCTCCCTATCTCTGATGTTCCCTTCCTAGGGAAAGAAAGATTCAAAAGCCCCCCCACATTTTCAACCGCAGTCGGAAATCACACGTTGTGTGTGCGTAGACGAGGTACAAATCAGTCTAGAGATTTGGGGGAGCTGAAATTATGTACAGAGATTAAGAATGTCACCAAAACGGACAAGGGAGGGAACTACTCAGCACTAAAGGTTCCCCGAGCGGATCTATGGTGGTACTGTGGAGGCAAAATATTGAGACCCACCTACCTCCGGATTGGAGAGGGATATGTGCAATTGTACAATTGGCAATTCCATTTACCCTGGCATTTGAGAAGGAAAATATAGTAGGGAAAAAGGGAAGGAGTAAGAGATCACTGTTAGACACTTCTTTCGATGACAGGATTTATCTCGATTCTATAGGGGTCCCTGGGGAGGTACCTGATGAGTTCAAAGCTTGTAACCAGATTGCAGCAGGCTTTGAGTCAGCTCTCTTTTGGTGGGTAACAATTAATAAAAATGTAGATTGGATAAATTACATTTTCTATAATCAACTGCGATTTATAAATTATACAAGAGTTGCGGTTGAAGGAATATCAGAACATCTTGATGCGACAAGTAGGATGGCATGGGAAAACAGAATGGCCCTTGATATGATTTTAGAGGAAAAAGGGTGTGTGTGTGTGTGATGTTAGGAGGAAGCTGTTGTACCTTTATTCCTAATAGCACTGTGCCTGGTGGTTCACTTACTCGGGCCGTAAGGGATTGACTACCTTAGCAGAGGAACTGGCTGAGAGTTCAGGAGTAGACACATCTCTCACGGGATGGCTTGAATCATGGTTTGGAAAATGGAAGGGGGTGGTGGTTTCCACCCTTACTTCCCTGATAGTAGTAGCGGGGTATTGGTAGCCATTGGCTGTTGTATGATACCCTGTATACAAGGGCTCACCCAAAGACTGATTGAGACAGCCTTAATGAAACAGATGCCCCTAAAAGGGAATCAGGCAGAGGAACTTTATCGATTAAATAATGAGGGGATGAGTGAGACCAAGATGGATGAAATCTATGGAATGATGCTTGAGAACTTTGGGGGGCGATGCTTACAAGAAAAATGCAGAAGATAACAAATGATAATTAAAGAAAAATGGGGAAGTTGTGGGATATAGGTAAAGTAGTGTTACTTCTGCAATCATAATTACTTATGCAAGGTAAATGCACTCACACTAGTGTATAATTGTTTCAACCAAGAGCTGTGTCAACAAGAATGAAAACTATGTGAAGGAAATATATAATTGTTTTTGTATTAGCTAAAATGTGCATACAAGAATGAGACGTGCCTGCAAACAATGGTAGATGTTACAGACAAATAGATAAGGTGCTGTGAGGATGTAGGTTAAGCCAGATATGCTTGTACAAACAGTAGTTATAAACATCTGTTTCCCACTTCTGCAAAAACAAAAAAAAAACCCAATTCAAAGATCATAAGGTTCAATATGGTTGAGGAATGGGAGCAAATGTCACAAGTAAGGGAAACAGATGGTAGTGAAGGAGAATATACCTAACAACGGACCACAGCAGGATGTGGTGGAATGGCCTTGTACTTTGTTATGCACAAGGCCAGATAAGGCAAGAGATAAACAATAGTAATGGGCACTGGGTTTGGAGTAGTGAATCCTATATAAGATATGTATATGCTAAACTCTGCGTGTCTATTTTAGACACCACGCTTGCAAGCATGTAATAAACATATTGATTGCTTCAGGTCTTGTCTTGGACTGAAATTATTGAAGTGAGTGAGCTTCGTTTCTCACAATATCCTTCCCAGGGAATCAGTTTAGTTCATTGTTGATTAGATTATCTACAGTGTGGAAACAGGCCCTTCGCCCAACAAGTCCACACTGACCCTCCAAAGAGTAACCCACCCAGACCTATTTCCCTCTGACTAATGCACCTAACAATAGGGACAATTTAGCATGACCAATTCACCTAACCTACACATCTTTGGACTGTGGGAGGATACCGGAGCAAACCCACGCAGAGACGGGGAGAATGTGCAAATTCCACATAGACAGTCGCCCAAGGCAGGAGTCAAACCCAGGTCCTTGGTACTGTGAGGCAACAGTGCTAACCACTGTGCCACCTTTGGTTTGCAGAGCTGTGTGATGCCAACAGTGTGGGTTCAATCCCCATCACTGATTTGAGGTTACCATAAAGGCCTCTCCTTTTCAACCTCTTCCCTTGCCTGAGGGCTGGTGGCCCTCAGATTAAATCACCACCAGACGAGTAGCCCCTATGCTCTGGTAAAACTATGGTGACACAACAACAACATATCCTTCCCCAATGATTAGGAAAGTAAAGCAGCTTGGACAGTGAGATTCTCCAGCATCTTTGGCTTCCTCCAGAGTGGCCCACTTTGCTCTGAGAGTGCAATCTCACCAACTGTAAAGTTCATCAACAGAAAAGGCTTCCATTCAATCAATGCTCAAATAATGGTGACCTTGAATGGCAAATCTGGGATATCTGTGCCAGATATCCTGGGATGCCTTGACCTTTACACACAGAGAATTCACAGGTTCCTGCTTCCTTTGAATGTTCCTGGCCCTTACAGTGATAGCTGTAGTCAAGGGTTCCCTCAAACTACAGCTTATGACACCTTTATGAAACCCTGAGACTGAAACATAACGAAGAGACAGTGCTGCTGACATTTCGCCAGACACTTGGTGAAATAGACCTTAGCCTCCTTAAGATGCAGTTTTGCTGCTTGGACTGTCTGGTGGCCTTTGCAGTATAGTCTCGAAAGGTGGCCTCTATCATTATGGCATACTTCCTAAGTGGAGCTGACAAACTCAGGAATGTCCAGAATGCCAAGAAAATGGGGGATCAACAGCAATCCTTTGAGGAAGAAGGTGAGGATGACATTCTGGACATTTATAAGGAGACCCATCTCAGACAGCAGGACAGAACCATGTGTCATTGAACGTGTGAACCCAGAGAGAACCTCCTTGACATCAGCTTCCAAGATGAACAAGCAGGGTTTGGACTTTAATTGTTGAAGGTTCTGTTATTAATCTGGGAAGCAAACCCTGCTTAATGCAAAGAACATGTGGACCTTGTTGCAATCTTTGAGCCTTACTGGTCCTCTTAAATGTCTTGTTTTCATCCTGATTGCATACTTGCTCTCTTCAGTTGATCCCACTTTCAAGTCATATTACATGTTCTAAGGCAGCAGTCAGTGAGAGAGTAACATCACTAAAGTTAGGTGGCTTTTAAGTCAACATATCATATCCGTACAATGAATTCTGTCATTATAAATTGGGAGGAATCTTGAGAGATCTCCTTTTGACCTTTCCATCCTTAAATGTTCAGAGTACATCTAGGCTGATAATTGACCTGATGTGCTTGAGCATCTTGTAGGACAGCTTTGAACTTGTGAGAGGAAGTGCTTTTGTCTGCTAAAGAAAATGCACAATATAATATGAGGGAGATTGGACACGTGAAATGAACACTGTACATCTCAACTTTGAATGGCAGGGTGCTCCCTTGAAAAGCTCATGCAGACAAATAAATTTGCCCTCCAGAGATTCTGAGATGTGTGGAATCACCACTGCTTCTGTATTCTCATTCATGAGGAGGGTGAAAGAGTGAAATATATTTGCAGGCTGGACCCTAACACAGTCTCTGTGCACTGCATTTATCCTCAGCGTTGGTTACATCAAAGTACATTAGGGCTGCAATTATCGATGCCATGATTCAAGGCTCCTTGGTGTCTGAATGTATCTGCAGTCAAGGAGTCAGTTGCTTGTGACAGTTGAACAATGCTTAGCCATTACACCTTTCAAGATCAAGATGTCTAGATAGATTAGCTATGGGAAAATCAGGATTACAGGGATAGTGTAGTGGGATGGGTATGAGTGGGATGCTCTTTGGAGGATCAAGGTAGACCGCTGGGCTGAATGGTCTGCTTCCACACTGTAGGGATTCTATGTCAGATGCAGTTGCTCAGCTTTCAGTGTGCACATGTAGTTTATATTTTTGTTAGATGAGCTGATAGTTCGAGTGAACCTCTTGTAAAGATAGAGCTTCTCAGTAAGCTGTAAGGCTTCTTGTATTGAATTGTCAGGAGGCCAGATCTCAGGTGAACTTGGGACAGAAATTGCTGAAGAAATTCAGCGGGTCTGGCAGCATCTGCTCTGAAGCTGAGTCACTGGACTCGGAATGTTAACCATGCTTTCTCTTTACACCTCTTGGGTTTCTCCAGCAATTTCTGCTTTTGTTTCAGATCTGCAGCTTCAACAGTTCTTTGTTTTATCACAGATTAATATGAAGTTGGAACAGCTTGCGAGAGAGTCCTTCTCTCACTTTAAAGGTATTGCAGTTCATTACTTTGTAAAGTTGTCTTGCAGTTATTTGACTATCAGGTGCTTACTCTTTCTCAGAACAGCTTCTGCTGTTATTTTTAAAGGCAAGTGACAAATGTGGCTGTCTCACCTATGTGACCTGTTACAAGTCCAAAGACATTTTCCCAAACATGGTGGTATGTTAGCCCAATACATATTCTTTTGTTTCAGGTTTTGAGAGTTTGAGACAACCCAGGTCTCTGTGTCTGGGATGAGGCCAATCACAATACAGTGAACAGTCAGTGGGTCTGTACCATTTTCATCTAACAACCATTGGATTTCAATATCTTATTTTCCACAATGAAGCAGAAAGACGAGTTGGTGAGTATGTTATAATCCTTCTCATTAACAGTTCATCCTTAAACAAAGGGAGTGTGTAAAGTTCACAAGTAGCTGTGATGGCCCATGTGTAAATTAAGCCTTTGCTTGAATTGAAGACGTTTCTGAAAGTGATAATGCCCAAGGTCATGTGCTATCTGTCTTACCAGCTTCAGTGTTCACTTTCCAAACTCAAACTTTAAAATTTGTAATATCTTAATTTTTGTACTGGGCACACGACTTCTCTTTTCGAGGGACAACAGCCTCAGTCTGTTCAGTTTTTTCTAACCTCTCAGTTCTGGCAACACCCTATATTTAAGCATTTAACGTTTGATACTTATTTTTTCAAGTCAGCCTTTTTTTTTGCAACACATCCAATCCAGACTGGCTAACTTAATGACATTGTCACTGAACCAGAGACTATTTTTAGATCCATAAAGTTGTTGCAAAATTAATTCAAATAAATTATGAGATATGTTTATGCCAACGGAGAACTGCAAGACATTTGTGGTCAGATGAGCATACCTAGTCAATTCCATCATTTCTTTCAGCTCTTCTATGCATATCCCATGTACATCCCATGCCACCCTGTCCCATTCACCCCTCTTCAATTATGCCCATCCCACCACCTAGTCCCTTTTTATGATTAGATTCCCTACAGTATGAAAACAGGCCCTTCAGCCCAACAAGTCCATACTGACTCTCCGAAGAGTAACCCACCCAGACCCATTGCACTACCCTATATTTACCCCCAACTACTGCACCTAACACTATGGGCAATTTAGCATGGCCAATTCACCTGATCTGCACATCTTTTGGATTGTGGGAGGAAACCAGAGCACCCAGAGGAAACCCACGCAGATACAGGGAGAATGTGCAAACTCCACATAGACAGTTGTCCGAGGCTGGAATTGAAACCAGGTCCCTGGCGCTGTGAGGCTGCAGTGCTAACCACCAAGCCACCATACCGTCCTGTTCTGATGATTGCAGTCTGCTATGCTGTTCTGATGATTCCAATCCCTCCAGCCAAATACTTTATCATCCAGCTTTCCTTACCTTTGTTGGTCTTTTTCTTGACCAACAATCTTCTTCCACTACTGACTTTGTCACTGTCACCAATCATTGGCATCCTGCGCATGTGTCTCATCACCAAGCCAATGTATGCCACAGTGACTCTATCAGTGTTTGCTGTTGAGAAGGATATGGAAGATAGAGAACATGAGGAAATAAATAACAACGTCTTGAAAAGTGTCCATATTATAGACGAGGAGGTGCTGGACGCCTACAAACACATAAAGGTGGATAACTCCTCAGGACCTGATCATGTATACTCGAGAATTCTGTAGGAAGCTGGAGTGATTGCTGGACCCCTTGCTGAGATATTTGTATCATCGATAGCCACAGGTGAGGTGCTGGAAGACTAGAGGTTTGATAATGTGGTACCAGTATTTAAAAATATGGTAAGGAAAAGCCAGAAAACTATAGACCAGGGAGCCTGGGATCGGTGATGGTCAAGCTGTTGTAGGGAATCCCAACAGTCACAATTTACGTGTATTTGGAAAGACAAGCTTGTGCTTTGTGCATGGGAAATCATATCTCACTAAGTTAATTGAATTTTTTGAGGAAGTAACGAAGGGGATTGATGAGTCAGAGCATTGGACGTGGTCTGTATGGATTTCAGTAATGCGTTTGACAAGGTTCTTCATGGTATACTAGTTAATAAGGCTTGATCACATGGAATATAGGGAGAACTAGCCATTTGGATGCAGAACTGGCTCAAAGGTAGAAGACAGAGGGTATTGGTGGAGAGTTGCTTATCAGACCAGATGCCTCTGGCCAGTAGTGTACCTCAAGGATTGGTGCTGGTTCCACTGCTTTTCGTCATTTGTATAAAAGACTTGAACGTGAACATAGGAGGTATGGTTAATAAGTTTGCAGATGCCACCCAAAATTGGAAGTGTAGTGGACACTGAAGAAGGTTACCTTAGAGTATAACAGGATCTTGATCAGATGGATGAATGGGCCAAGGAGTAGTAGATGGAATTTAATTTAGATAAATGTGAGGTGCTGCATTTTGGAAAGGCAAATCAGTACAGAACTTATACACTTAATGGTAATGTCCTGGGGAATGTTGTTGAAGAAAGAGACCTTGGAGTGCAGGCTAATAGTTCCTTGAAAGTGGAATGCCAGGTAGACAGGATAGTGAAGAAGGCCTTTTGACTTTATTGGTCAGTGCATTGAATATAGGAGTTGGGAGGTCATGTTGCTGCCATGCCTATTGGTTAGGTTACTTTTGAAATACTGCATGCAGTTCTGGTCTCCCTGCTACAGGAAAGATGTTGCAAAACTTGAAAGGGTTCAGAAAAGATTTACAAGCATGTTGCCAGGGTTGGAGGATTTGAGCTACAGGGAGAGGCTGAATAGGCTGGGGCTGTTTTCCCTGGAACATTGTAGGCCGACGGTGGCCTTATAGAGGTTTATAAAATCATGAGGGGCGTGGATAGGATAAATAGACATGGTATTTTCCCAGAGTGGGGTAGTCCAAAACTAGATAGCATAGGTTTAAGGTGAGAGGGGAATATTTTAAAAGGAACCTAAATGGCAACTTTTTCATGCAGAAGGTGGTGTGTGTAAGGAATGAGTTGCCAGAGGAAGTGGTGGAGGCTGGTACAATTACTACATCTAAAAAGGAATCTGAATGAGCATATGAATCGGAAAGGTTTAGAAGGATATGGGCCAAATACTGGCAAATGGGCCCAGATTTACTCAGGATAGCTGGTCAGCGTGGAAGAGTTGGACTGAAGGGTCTGTTTCCGAACTGTACATCTCTATGACTCCATGACTCTATGTGCTGGAAGCCATACACTAATCCACTGATTTATCAGAAAAACTGGACAAAATCACTGTACTTTTACAGACATTTAACATATCCACATATATATGATGAATGTGATGGTTAAAAAATAAACTGGCTTGATTTTTAGTTCCTTCTCCTTGGAATGTTGAGGGCGCTAGCTTTTCTTGTCCTGTCCTGAGTGTGTTTTTTCCTTGAAATACTTATGTCACTGGTTGGCTTAATTGTAATACCAGATCAGAACACATTCACCATCACCACTAGAGAGCTCTTGCACCACAGTGGTAACAATCTTCCCTCTAGGCGAGAAGGTCTAAGTTGAAATCCCACTTATCCTGGTGTTATAGCTGATTCTTTTAAAAATGGGATTTAGGAAAGGGTGTCATGACATAGTACCA
Organism: Chiloscyllium punctatum; assembly: GCF_047496795.1. Lineage (NCBI taxonomy): Eukaryota > Metazoa > Chordata > Chondrichthyes > Orectolobiformes > Hemiscylliidae > Chiloscyllium > Chiloscyllium punctatum. The sequence continues at coordinate 12,209,435 of NC_092776.1, read as the reverse complement.
ACGTCCCTAACTCTGAACCAAAAAATGTGAATTCAAGTCCCACCTCAGGATATAAAGACCACACTTCCAAGCGGCTGGATTTAAATAAAACAGGAAAGGTTTAGGCAAATGGAACTAGGTTAGTTTAGGAAAACTGGATAGCATGGACTAGTTAAACCGAAGGTCAGGCAGCATCCGAGGAGCAGGAAAATCAATGTTTTGGGCCAGAGCCTTTCATTGGGAATCCTTCATCCTGATGAAGGGCTCTGGCTCAAAACATCAATGTTCCTTCTCCTCAGATGCTGCCTAACCTGCTGTGCTTTTCCAGCAACACACTCTCAACTCTGATCTCCAGCATTTTCAGACCTCACTGTCTCCTTGTTAAACCAAAAGGCCTGTTTACATGCTGTACACCTCTATGGCTCTATAAAAGGGTTTGTCCATGTGAAAATCTTAAGTTTAATCAGCTTCCCCACCTCCGGAAGTGGGTCTTTGGCCTAAAGACATACCTTGCTCCTGTTTCCTGCCCTTGTGCTCAAAATTGTGCCCAGCATCTTTAAATTATTAGGGACAAATTACTGCAGGTGCTACAATGCTGAAACAACAAATGCTGGAGATCACAGCGGGTCAGACAGCTTCCATAAAGAGAACGCAAGCTGACATTTCGAGTCTAGATGACTCTTCATCGAGTTGAAGTGAAGTATGGAGGGACAGCATTAATACTGTAGTTTGGGATGGGTAAGGGGGATGGGAGGTGGTATGTGTGTGGATGTAGGGTGCTGGTGGAGTAAAGATGTTAGTAGGCGAATGTGAGTGCTGCAGATGCTGGAGATTAGAGCCAAGAATGTGGTGCTGGAAAAGCACAGCCGGTCAGGCAGCATCCAAACAGCAGGAAAATCAACATTTCGGGCAAAAGCCCTTCATCAGGAATGTTAGTAAAGATACTAGTAATTTACATTAAGAGATCAGAATGTGAGAATGGCTGAACAATGATGTGTCTCCTGCCAGGCTTGAAAGGACAGTAAGTGGGATGGGGGAGGGGAGGACATGATAACAAGCCAGAAGAAAGGAAAGAAATGGTTCCCAATTTAAAGGTATTGAACTCAATATTAGGTTCAGAATGCTGTAAAGTGCCTAGTCTGCAGATGAGAAGTTGTTCCACCAGTATGTGCTGTGATTCACTTGAACACTGCAGCATACAGAGGACAGGCATGTGTGGAGATAAAATAAACTGCAGGTGCTGGAATCCAAAATTGACAGGCAGGAGGCTGGAAGAGCACAGTGACCAGGCAGCATCAGGAGTGGAGAAGTCAATGTTTCAGGTGTAACCTTTCTTCAGGACCAAGGACACTTGGTGGGCATGCGAACAGGACACTGTGTTAAAATGACAGGCTACAGGAAGGCTGGGGTCCTGCTTATGCACAGACTGGAGTTGTTCCACAAAGTGGTCACCCATCTGCATTTGGTTTCTACAATGTAGAATAGGGCTCATTGGGTGCAGCGAATACAATACACAAGATGGCTGACATGACTTGCTTCTTCCATGACCGTGGTTTCCCGCTCATTGTGGTTGACAGGCCCTCAACTGCATCCAACCTATCACCTGAGCTTCCGCCCTTGCTCCTTCCCATCACTCACAACAGCATGATCGGGTTCCCTTTGTCCTCACTTTATTTTATAAAACCATAAGTTATCTTGAGAATGTGACTTAAAAGAAGTTCTAGGATTTACATATCAATGAACCGAAACCTGCAACCCATTCTAAAAGATGAAAGACTTAACAGCAATCTTGGATTGTCCAGTACATTGTTTCAGTTGCTTGACGCTGTAATCGTTTGCTATAAAATTGTGTCTCATGATCCTGTCGCACAGCTACCTGATCAAGGAGCAGCACTCCGAAAGCTAGTGCTGCCAAATAAACCTGTTGGACTATAACATGGTGTTGTATGATTTTTAACTTTGTCCCCCCCAGACCAACATCGGCACTTCCTCATCATGGCTTTTCATCCCACCTGCCTCCACATTTGAAAGATCATTCTCTGCCATTTCAGACAACTCTAGCAGAATGCCACCACCAAACACCCTTCACTCCCTTGTCTGCATTTCACAGGTATCATTCCCTGTGGGACACCCTAGTCCATTCCACAACCACCAACACCACACCCTGTCTCCATAGCACCTTCCCCTGTAACTGCAGAAGGTGCAACAGCTGCCCCTTCACCTCCTCCCTCCTCACCATCCAAGGTCTTTCCTGGTGAAGCAGCATTTCACCTGTATCTCCTCCAATCTTGTGTATTGTATTGGCATTGTCTAAATGCATGAGTAGGAACAGAGGGACCTGGGGATTCATTTGCCTCAATCTTTGATGGTGGCAGGGCACATTGGGATGGTTGTTAGGAATGCGTATGGGGTCTTGCATTTCATAAATGAAGGCATTGAATACAAAAGCAGGGAAGTTATACTGAACATTTAGAAGACTCTGTTTAGGCCACAGCTAGAATATTGCATTCAGTTCTGGTTACAACAGTTTCGGATGGATGTGAGGATTTGTGAGACATTGCAGAATGGTTCCAACGATGAGGGATTTTAGCTACAAAGTAAAATTGGAGTTGTTGTGGTCCTTTTCCTTGGAGATTGAGGGGTTATTTGATTGAGGTGTAGAAAATTATGACAGTTTAGGAAATCACAGCTAATCCAATTAGTCGATTTTATATGATCTAGGGGTGAAAAAATGTGGTGCTGGAAAAGCACAGCTGGTGAGGCAGCAACAGAGGAGCAGGAGAGTCGATGTTTCTAACATAAGCTCTTCATCAGGAATGTGGGAGGGTACAAGGGGGCAGAGAGATAAATGGGGGAGTGGGGCTGATGGGAAGGTAGCTAGGAATGCGATAGGTAGATGAAGGTGGGGGTAATGGTGATAGGTCGGAGAGGAGGGTGGAGTGGATAGGTGGGAAGGAATATGGACAAGTAAGACAGTTCAAGAGGGTGGTGCTGAGTTGGAGAGTTGGATCTGGGATTTGATCTAGGGGTACAGATTTAATGGTTTGAGCTGGAGAGGCAGGTAGAAACTTTTTTATGTAGTAAGAGATAAAAGAGTTATTGAAACCTGCGGCACAGAAACAGACTCTTCAATCCAATTCATCCATGCTGACCAAGTTTCCCGAACTAAATGACTTGATCGTGCTGCGTACAAGACCAGTGGAAGCAGAGATGACAATTGATTTCAAAGTTAAATTCAGTGGGCATATGGAGAAAGTAAAGTGCTACAGTGGGAGAACATGACTGACAGATTGTTCTTGAGAGCTGGCAAGAAAACAATGAACAATTGGCTTCTTTTTAAGCCACTGACTGAATTTTCTCCAAGCTGGTATGCAGCATGCAGTGGTGGGAAAGGTCAGAAAATACGGAAAGAATGAAAATATCAGAATCTCACTTCAACAAAAACATTTGCAACTTGCCTCTCAAACCTTAAATGGCATCTTCAGAATCTTGCAGTTGAACCTTATTTCCTTATTCTTATGCATATGTATCCCACTATAGACCCCAGAAGCCTATTTAGATACTATGGCAAAAGTGAGGACTGCAGATGCTGGAAATCAGAGTCTAGATCAGAGTGGTGCTGAAAAAGCATAGCAGGTCAGGCAGCATCCGAGGATCAGGAAAATCAACGTTTCGGGCAAAAGCCCTTCATCAGAGTGGGCACCTGGTGGCAGTAGCTCACCGCTTGTCCCAGCTATTACCCAACTGTTTCCTCACAATAACATCCCATATAATCCATGGCCACAATCCCCCTGACTCTACACCCACACAAGTGGGCAATAGCAAACCACTTGCCGTACTACATCAACATGCCTGCTCACAGTACCAACCTCCCCACCTCTTCAACCCTTCGTCACATTATTTTCAAGGTCGGGTCATTTACCATTTGCATGCTTTTTTATGGTTGCTTCGTGTGCAGGAACGCACATGTATATTATATAAAATATATATATTATACATATAATATATATACTGTAATATATTCCACACAGAATGCATCTTATAGCTTTCCTCTTGCTTTCTTATTGCTCACTCACTTTGTAGTTAACGTAGAACCCACCTGCCTCTATTTACTTCATAATGCTTTCTGCATGGGTCATATTCCTTTCTCATTGCACAGAATCTTTAGTGTTCAGTTACGGGTTTCAACCCCTAGCTGTTTGCATTGCTCTTAAGCACAAAAGGAGAGGCAGGCAGCTTGTAACAGTGGAGAACACCCAACAGTCAAGGGGGTGGACACACCGCTGCACAACACCAAGCTCTATCAACATCACACGGTATGAGCCAGTAGTTTACGCATCATGGGTTTCAAGCAAGTGGCCATGTGTTTGTCATAGGAGAGCAATTTTTAGTGGGGTGGAACTGAAGAGTCACTGGACCCAAACGTTAACTCTGCTTTGTCTCCACAGAATCTGCCAGAAATGCAGAGTTTTCCCAGCAGTTCCTATTTTTGTTTCTGATTTCCAGCTTTGGCAGTTCTTTGTTTTTTTAGGTTTTATTTTAATGCTGCAGCAAGTTCTGAGATATGCACCCAAATCATGGACTGGAACAATCTGCATTTCCATTCTTTTCACTCGCTGTCATTCACTGTATGCCTACCCAAATGCTCACAGCATCTCTACCTGACATTGCCTTGCCCTGCCAGTTGTACTTAGCCAGAGACGCCAAGCTTCTATTAGATTAGATTAGATTCCCTACTATGTGGAAACAGGCACTTCGGCCCAACCAGTCCACACCGACCCTCCAAAGAGTAACCCACTTAAAACCATTTCCCTCTGACTAATGCACCGAACACTACGGGTAATTTAGCATGGCCAATTCACCTGACCTGCACATCTTTAGACTGTGGGAGGAAACCAGAGCACCCAAAGGAAACTCACGCAGACACAGGGAGAATGTGCAAACTCCACACAGACAGTTGCCCAAGGCTGGAATTGAACCTGGGACCCTGGTGCTGTGAGGCAGCAGAGCTAACCACTGAGCCACCGTGCTGCCCCCATTCCCCTTAACATTCCCAGAGACTGATCTTTAACCACTCTTTTGTCTGTCCAACTTGTTTTTACTCTCTCTTTGGGCTCTATCTCTACCTATCATTTACTCTCACCCCTCCCTCCACGCCATCTTCTGTATAAAATAACTCCTTTTCTTAGCTACCATAAGTTCTGAAGAAGGGTCACTGAAACACTAACTCTGATTTTTTTCCACACTTGCTGCCCAACTTACTGAGATTATTTGTTTTATATTACTGATGTCTTGCCTTCCTGACTAGCACAGACACAATGGAATGAAGCTTATCATGGTTGCCAAGTTAGCTAAGGGGGATCCTGGCACAGTAAGCCAAAGGAAGCCTCTGACACCAATCCAGGATTTTGGAAATAGTCAGTCAGTTACTCAGGTGGTCAGACAAAGCATCATTTTCACATAAGAGATGAGGATTTAAAAGTTGTCAATCCATCACCCATCTTGACTCTTTTTCTGCCCTGTTGTGGTCTATTGTTCCCCAGGATTGAGAGGGAGGTGGGTAATAGGGGAAATGAAAGAGTGTAGTATAGCTGTCACTGTTGGTGCAGCTGTGGCAATGTCCTGAGTGATTGAGTAGGCCTGCAGAAGGCATGCAGAGTTAGTGATGTCAAGACTGGGGTGGTTGACAATGAGTAGGGCATGTCAGAGTAGAAGTGTATGAGCTTCACTGGAAGCTGGGCGCAGTAACAGTGATGGAGTGAGCGTGAGGGATTGGAGATATTCCACTTACGCTGGCAGAGTGGAAAAAAATCACTGACCTTCTCCCTACAGTGTTGTGCATTCTTCCAGACGCCTGAAACTGCCGTGGCTTGGGTGGCAACCGCGGATTGTCATGATCGGGTGATGTGACCTCCTGGGGAAGGAGGAAGTGCTGCCATCTGCACCATCCCTGTCCAGCAGGACCGCAGGACCTTGAGGTCCCTGACTACAATGCTGATTTCCCTCTGCTTGTCATGTCCGGGCCAAATTTCAGGAACCAGTTCCAGATTCTGGAAACTGCTCATTTGGTGGTCAGCAGGCTTGCAGGTGCACATGATGCCAATGAATCCTGACATACCCATTGAGTGCTGAATTGTTCTTGTAATGGCATGTAGTAGATGTAGACAGAATTGGACCTGACAGATGCCATAGAGTAGTGGGGAATTCAAGTGGTGCATTTGATAAGATATGGTGAGAGAACACACCACGACTTATGGTAAAATAATCCTCCAAAAAGCTTGAACCAACTCAGATTTAGCTAGAAAATCACAGAATCCCTACAATGTAGAAACAGGCCATTTGGCCCAACAAGTCCACACCAACCCTCCAAAGAGTAACCCACCCCCCTACCCTATACCCCTGACTAATGCGCCTAACCTACACATCTCTGAACACTATGGGGAATTTAGCAGAGCCAACTCACCTGCACATCTTTGAATTGTGGGAGGAAGCCTGAGCACCCAGAGGAAACCCATGCAGACACAGGGAGAATACACAGACAGTCATCCAAAACTGGGGTCGAACCTGGGTCCCTAGCGCTGTGAGGCAGCAGTATTAATCACTGAGCAACTGTGTCACCCCTTATTCAGATGGAAGATAGTAAATGAGGTGTCAGAAATGAAAGAAATGGAAAAAACTAGCAAAATAGGAGAGGAGGCAAGAGAGAGAAGGAAAAGAATGTTGGGGTGAAAAGGAGTAAAAGTAGGAAAACAGGATGAAAAGGGAAGAGAGGAGAGGGTGAAAAAATGAGTTGGCAGGAATGGGGGGGGAGAAGACAGAGGAAAGAAGAATCAGAAGGGCAAGATAGGATGCAAGAAGGAAAAAGAGGGACAAAGCAACAGAAAGAAAAGGAAACAAAGAAAAGGAAGGAAAAAACGAAAACAGAAAGAAAGAAATACTTTCTTTCTTGTGTATAGAAACTGAATTATTTTCCAAACTGATTTAGCTGCTGCTGCTCTTTTTTTGAGGTATTTTCGGTGTTGGAGGTGATTTCCTCGAATTCCAGGAGTAGCAATTACTGTTTTATATGCTGTTTCATTGTTTTGGAACTTTGGAAAAAAAAGTCAAAACAACAGCAGTTTTAAAAGGGAGAAGCACAGACAAAGGAAGCACATGGTTAGTGCAGGAGAGAGAGAGAAAAGAAACTGACACAGCAGTGAACCTGCACAGTTACTGCCTCTGCTGTTTGAATTCATGTACTGCTGGACATCGGAGTGCATCTGGGAAAATTAACAAACAGTGAAATTCACAACTGATCTTGGAGGAACAGTTCGGTGAAGTTCACAGCACAGAAGCAGATAAATGTATTGTTTATAACTTCAGTAAGGCATTCGACAAGGTTCCCCATGGGAGACTGGTGAGCAAGGTTAGATCTAGCCATTTGGATACAGAACTGGCTCAAAGGTAGAATACAGAGGGTGGTGGTGGAGGGTTGTTTTTCAGACTGGAGGCCTGTGACCAGTGGAGTGCCACAAGGATCGGTGCTGGGCCCTCTACTTTTTGACATTTACATAAATGATTTGGATGCGAGCATAAGAGATACAGTTAGTAAGTTTGCAGATGACACCAAAATTGAAGGTGTAGTGAACAGCGAAGAGGGTTACCTCAGATTACAACAGGATCTGGACCAGATGGGCCAATGGACTGAGAAGTGGCAGATGGAGTTTAATTCAGATAAATGTGAGGTACTGCATTTTGGGAAAGCAAATCTTAGCAGGACTTATACACTTAATGGTAAGGTCCTAGGGAGTGTTGCTGAACAAAGAGACCTTGGAGTGGAGGTTCATAGCTCCTTGAAAGTGGAGTCGCAGGTAGATAGGATAGTGAAGAAGGCATTTGGTATGCTTTCCTTTATTGGTCAGAGTATTGAGTACAGGAGTTGGGAGGTCATGTTGCAGCTGTACAGGACCTTGGTCAGGCCACTGTTGGAATATTGCATGCAATTCTGGTCTCCTTCCTATTGGAAAGATGTTGTGAAACTTGAAAGGGTTCAGAAAAAGATTTACAAGGACATTGCCAGGATTGGAGGATCTGAGCTACAGGGAGAAGCTGAACAGGCTGGGGTTGTTTTCCCTGGAGCGTCGGAGGCTGAGGGGTGACCTTATAGAGGTTTACAAAATTATGAGGGGCATGGATAGGATAAATAGACAAAGTCTTTTCCCTGGGATCAGGGAGTCCAGAACTAGAGGGCATAGGTTTAGGGTGAGAGGGGAAAGATATAAAAGAGACCTAAGGGGCAACTTTTTCACACAGAGGGTGGTACGTTTATGGAATGAGCTGCCAGAGGATGTGGTGGAGGCTGGTACAATTACATTTGGATGGGTATATGAGTGGGAAGGGTTTGGAGAGATATGGGCCAGGTGCTGGCAGGTGGGACTAGATTGGGTTGGGATATCTGGTTGGCATGGATGAGTTGGACCAAAGGTTCTGTTTCCATGCTGTACATCTCTATGACTCCATGACTCTAAGTGGGACCTACAGAAAGTCTGCAGTAGTGAGTCGAGTGGGTTCTTTCTTGATTATATGTTTTTTGAGATATGCCTCTTATTAAACTTAAAATATAAGCCATAACTATTAATTTAACCCAGGGCAGTGTTTTGTAGAGGAATAAGACGGTGTTATTTTCTGGGGTCTGTAGATTGTGAAGGAGCAAAAATGGCCTTTAGTAGAGTGATGTGCGCTTCTTATCAGATGTGGGAGTTTAAAGAGAGTTTAAGGGTTACTGCGGATTATATCTGCCATAAATGCTGTTGGTTGCGAATCTTATCAGATCGAATGGATCGGTTGGAGACACAGTTAGAAGCAATGAGGAATTTGCAACAGCAACAGTATGTGATGGATGGCAGTTATAGGAAGGGGGGAAAGTCTCAGATACAGTCACGTAGATGGGTTAACTTCAGGAAAGGTAAGAGAGGTAGGCACCAAGTGCAGAAGCCTTCTGTGGCTATACTCATTTCAAACAAGTATGCTGTTTTGGAAAATGTAAGGGGTGGTGCATTTTCAGGGGAACATAGCACGAACAACCAAGATTCTGGTATTGAGACTGGCTCTAATGCAATGAGGGGTACATCAGGTTCAAAGAGATCAGTTGTGTTAGGGGATTCTCTAGTCCAAGGTACAGACAGGCGGTTCTGTGGCCAGCAGCAAAAAATCAGAATAGTGTGTTACCTCCCTGGTGCCAGGATTAAGGATGTCTCAGAGAGGGTGCAGAATGTTCTCACGGGGGAGAGGAGCCAGCAAGAGGTCATTGTCCATATTGGAACCAATACATCGGAAGGGAAAAGATTGAGATTCTGAAAGGAGATTACAGAGAGTTATACAGGAATTTAAAAAGGAGGTCCTCGAGAGTAGTAATATCTGGATTACTCCTGGTGCTACAAGCTTGTGAGGGCAGGAATAGGAGGATAGAGCAGATGAATGTGTGGCTGAGGAGCTGGTGTATGGGAGAAGGATTCACATTTTTGGACCATTGGAATCTCTTTTGGGGTAGAAGTGACCTGTACAAGAAGGACAGTTTGCACCTAAATTGGAAGGGGACTAATGTACTGGCAGGGAGATTTGCTAGAGCTGCTCGGGAGGATTTAAACTAGTAGGGGTGTGTGTGTGTGTGTGTGTGTGTGTGTGTGTGACCCAGGGAGATAGTGAGGAAAGACATCAAGCTGAGACTGGTACAGTTGAGAACAGAAACGAGTCAAACAGTCAGGGCAGGCAGGGACAAGGTGCGACTAATAAATTCAACTGCATTTATTTCAAAGCAAGGGGCCTAACAGGGAAGGCAGATGAACTCAGGGCATGGTTAGAAACATGGGACTGGGATATCATAGCAATTACAGAAACATGGCTCAGGGATGGGCAGGACTGGCAGCTTAATGTTCCAGGATACAAATGCTACAGGAAGGATAGAAAGGGAGGCAAGAGAGGAGGGAGAGTGACATTTTTGATAAGGGATAGCATTACAGCTGTGCTGAGGGAGAATATTCCTCGAAATTCATCCAGGGAAATTATTTGAGTGGAACTGAGAAATAAGAAAGGGATGATCACCTTATTTGGATTGTATTATAGACCCCCCAATAGTCAGAGGGAAGTTGAGACACAAACTTGTCAGGCGATCTCACCTATCTGTAAGAATAATAGGGTAGTTATGGTAGGGGATTTTAACTTTCCGAACATAGACTAGAACTACCATAGTGTTAAGGGTTTAGATGGAGAGGAATTTGTTAAGTGTGTACAAGACAATTCAGTATGTGGATGTACCTACTACAGAAGGTGCAAAACTTGACCTACTCTTGGGAAATAAGGCAGGGCAGGTGACTGAGATGTCAGTGGGGGCGCACTTTGGGGCCAGTGACCATAAATTCTATTAGATTTAAAATAATGATGGAAAAGGATAGAGCAGATCTAAAAGTTGAAGTTCTAAGTTGGAGTAAGGCTAATTTTGATGGTATTGTGCAAGAACTTTCAAAAGCTGATTGGAGACAGATGTTTGCAGGTAAAAGGATGGCTGGAAAATGGGAAGCCTTTTTAAATGAAGTAACTAGAATCCAGAGAAAGTATATTCCTGTCAGGGTGAAAGGAAAGGTTGGTAGGTATAGGGAATGCTGGATGACTAAAGAAATTAAAGGTTTGGTTAAGAAAACGAAGGAAGCATATGTCAGATATAGACAGGATAGATCGAGTGAGTCCTTAGACGAGTATAAAGGCAGAAGGAGTATACTTAAGAGGGAAATCAGGAGGGGAAAAAGGGGACATGAAACAGCTTTGGCAAATAGAATTAAGGAGAATCCAAAGGGTTTTTACAAATACATTAAGGACAAAAGGGTAACTAGGGAGAGAATAGGGCCCCTCTAAGATCAGCAAGGCGGCCTTTGTGTGGAGTGGCAAAAAATGGGGGAGATGCTAAATGAGTATTTTGCATCAGTATTTACTGTGGAAAAAGATATGGAAGATATAGAAAGTAGCAAAATAGATGGTGACACCTTGCCAAAAGTCCATATTACAGAGGAGGAAGTGCTGGATGTCTTGAAATGCATAAAGGTGGATCAGGTGTACCCTAGAACTCTTTTTTTTTAGATTACTTACAGTGTGGAAACAGGCCCTTCGGCCCAACAAGTCCACACTGACCTGCCGAAGCACAACCCACCCATTCCCCTACATTTACCCCTTTACCCCTTTACCTAACACTACGGGCAATTTAGCATAGCCAATTCACCTGGCCTGCACATCTTTGTGACTGTGGGAGGAAACCGGAGCACCCGGAGGAAACCCACGCAGACACGGGGAGAATGTGCACATTCCACACAGTCAGTCGCCTGAGTCGGGAATTGAACCCAGGTCTCTGGCGCTATGAGGCAGCAGTGCTAACCACTGTGCCACCGTGCCGCCCTCAAACTCTGTGGGAAGCTAGAGAAGTGATTGCCTGGCCTCTTGCTAAGATACTTGTATCATCAATAGTCACAAGTGATGTGCTGGAAGACTAGAAGTTGGCTAACGTGGTGCCATTCTTTAAGAAGGGCAGTAAGGACAAGCCAGGGAATTATAGACCAGTGAGCCTGACGTCGGTGGTGGGCAAGTTGTTGGAGGGAATCCTGAGGGACAGGATGTACATGTATTTGGAAAGGCAAGGACTGATTACGGATAGTCAACATGGCTTTGTGTGTGGGAAATCATGTCTCACAAACTTGTTTGAATTTTTTGAAGAAGTAACAAAGAGGATTGATGAGGGCAGAGCAGTAGATGTGATCTATATGGACTTCAGTAAGGCATTCGACAAGGTTCCCCATGGTAGACTGGTTAGCAAGGTTAGATCTCACGGATTAAAGAAACAACTAGCCATTTGGATACAGAACTAGCTCAAAGGTAGAAGACAGATGGTGGTATGCTTTCTTTTATTGGTCAGAGTATTGAGTACAGGAGTTGAGAGGCCATGTTGCAGCTGTACAGGACATTGGTTAGGCCACTGTTGAAATATTGTGTGCAATTTGGGTCTCCTTCCTATCGGAAAGATGTTGTGAAACTGGAAAGGGTTCAGAAAAGATTTATAAGGATGTGGCCAGAGTTGGAGGATTCGAGCTATGGGGAGAGGCTGAACAGAGTGGGGTTGTTTTCTCTGGAGCGTCAGAGGCTGAGAGGTGATCTTATAGAGATTTACAAAATTATGAGGGGCATGGATAGGATAAATAGACAAAGTCTTTTTCTGGGGTGACGGAGTCCAGAACTAGAGGACATAGGTTTAGGGTGAGACGGGAAGGATATAAAAGGGACCTAGGGGGCAAACATTTTCACGCAGAGTGTGGTACATGTATGGAATGAGCTGCCGGAGGAAGTGGTGGAGGCTGGTACAATTGCAATATTTAAAAGGCACTTGGATGGATATATGAATAGGAAGGGTTTGGAGGGATTTGGGCCGGGTGCTGGCAGGTGGGACTAGATTGGGTTGGGATATCTGGTTGGCACGGACAAGTTCGACTGAAGGGTGTGTTTCCATGCTGTACATCTCTGACTCTGTGACTCTGTGCTATGATCTGGAATGAGATGCTTGAAAGCGCAATGGAAACTGATTTAATGGGCACTTTCAAAGGAGGATTTATGGCCAAAAGAAACCATTTTGTAGGGATCTGGAGAAAGAGAAGGGATTGGAATTAATTGCATAGCCTTTTTAAGGAGTCTGCGTAGACATGATGAAGCGAATGGCCTTCATTATTCCATTGTTCTATTGTCTTCAAGCAAACTGATGTTGTATTATTTGGTTTTATAAAACTTCGACTTTGTTTTGCCTCGATTCTTTTGCAAACCACCTTAAATCTACAAATTTGACCATACAAACTAGGAGAGGAGTAGGCCATTAAATCCCTTGACCTCGCCACCATTCAATAGATTATGGCTGATCTAGCTGTATTTATATTCCATAATCTCAGCTACCCTTTGATTCCATTGTCACACAAGAACCTATTTACCTCAATTTCCATCTCTATATAAAGGTATTCAATCATCCTGTTTCCACAGTCTTTCACGTCTTCTACATGCCCCACGCTTCTCCACTCGACATCTCAGATGGTGTTAAATGGATAGCAAAGCAAGATATCCCATTCTAAGTGTTTATTTGGGTCACATGAATGCAGTTCATAGAATGTGACCTTCCTGTGAGTGGAAAATGTTTCTCTTTATTAACTTTATCAAAACACCTCTTATCACAAATACAAACAGACCGCGTTGGAAAACCTCCGCAGGTTTGGCAGTGTCTGTGGAAAAAGAAACAGTCAAAATATTTTTTTTATCAAATATGATTCTCCTTCAGCACTAAAAAACAGGTGACTTTTTGTGTGTTGTTGGAGCTGCACTCATCAACACAAGTGAGTAATATTGCATCACACTCCTGACTTGTGTCTTATAGTGGCTTTGGGGAGTCAGGAGGTGAGTTAGCCCCCTTAAGGATTCATAGCCTGTTGTAGCAATAGTACATGTCTAGTTCAGTTCAGTTTCTGGTCAATGTTAACCCCAGCATTTTGATAGTGGAGAATTTAGTGTTAGTGACACCACTGAATGTCAAGGGGTTTATAAAACCAAATAATACAACATCAGTTTGCTTGAAGACAATAGAACAATGGAATAATGAAGGCCATTCGCTTCATCATGTCTACGCAGACTCCTTAAAAAGGCTATGCAATTAATTCCAATCCCTTCTCTTTCCCCAGATCCCTACAAAATGGCTTCTTTTGGCCATAAATCCTCTTTTGAAGGAGTTACAAAGCAAACTATGTGAAGGCAAGTCTTTCTTATGTACCTATGTGTTCTGTTCAGTTGGAGGACAGAGGTCTTCTTCTGTGCCATGTAGCTAAAGGACAGGTGTCACTACATTGATGTGGAAGCCTTCTCGCTGACCCAAAAATAATGGAAGCAACTGTAGTGCCTACAGGGCTGGAATTAACTTGGTCCAGACAGACTGAGACACATACCCTGCAATCTTCTATGTAACTTTTAAGGGAAGGTGGTCTATCAGTTGTATTACTGAACTAGTAATCCAGAACCCCAGGCCATTGTTCTGGGGACATGGGTTTCAATCCAACCATAGCAGGTAGTGAAATTTGTATTCAATAATATGAAAAATGAAATGACAGATTTTTAATCAGGGTTATAGGGAAAAGGCAGGAGACTGGAGTTGAGAAAACCATGATCTCATTGCATGACAGAGCAAATCTGATGAGCTGAATGACCTTCTTCTGCTCCTATGTCTTATGGTCTTTTTGATCTAGTATTGCAATGAAAACTGTTGGCGTGCTATTAAGTTATGAGGTATGCCGCAAGTGGATTAGAGCTGTGTCATAAATCTGTGGTGAGGCCTTTACGTGTTGGATGCCAAGGTCCAAGGTCAGGAAGTGTGTTGAATTGCTGCTCTGTAATGCTGGTGCTGGTTACCTAAAATGGAGATCCAGAGGAACAAACAGCGTACTGGAGTCACCTGGTATCTATGCTGATTTTCATGTCAGGAATCCCCAGCTTCTGGTTTCTTTCAGGCAGTTGGAAGAATGGGAAAGTTCAGATTAATAAAGCAAGATTAAGAAATAATGAGGGTGCTAATGAGCAATAATCCCTCTTAATAGGCTTGGCCCACTCATAAGCAAGAATCCCATCTTGACATTTGGGACTGGGATAGAAAATGCAACGTATTGAGTTGAAATGAATTGAATTGAATTTATTGTCACATGTACCGAGCAATACAGGCAGATCACAAAGTTAAGTAGAATAGATAAGTAAATAATAGGTAAACAGCGGGAAAAACAAAAAAAAACAAGGACAGGAGAATGTTAAGATTTTGTGAGTCCATTCAGTATTCTAACAACAATGGGCTAGAAACTGTTTCGAAACCATCTAGTGCATATGTTCAGGCTTCTGTACCTTCTCCCCGATGGTAGAGGTTGTAGAAAAGCATTGCCAGGGTGGAATGGATCTTTGAGAATGCTGGCGGCCTTTCCTTGACAGCGGTAGATGGATTCTATAGATGGGAGGTTGGCCTTTGTGATTGTCTGGGCTGAGTTCACTACTCTCTGTAACTATCTCCGATCTTAAATGGTACTGTTGCCATACCAGGTAGTAATACATCCAGACAGAATGCTCTCGATGGCGCACCTATAAACGTTTGGTCCCTCATCATTGAGAATAGCCTTATTCAACATTTCAAATGATTTTCCCGAGTTTCTCCCCGTAGCCAAGGGTTTGGGAAGATCCCTCCCAAAATTTCAAATCTATCTATCTAAAGTTTCCAGTTTGGACTGCTTTCACATTACCATGCTTGTTGTGAAAGCAACATAAAGTGATTATAACACTGTATTGTTGCTTAACATGTAGACCTTTAATGTTTGACAAATGCTACTAATCTTATTGACTCTGCGTCAGTTGACTTCTAAATGATAATGCTGAGCAAGTATTCCTATTTGCTTCAGCAGTGAGGTTAATTCAATATCCGGATATGATGTGAAACGCGAAGGTGGTAGTGACCATTAACTTGCAAAACTAAAAGGATATTGTTGTATGATTGCAGTTGGATTCCTGCCAGTTGCGGAGGTAACCTATTGCTCACTGACTACAATCAACCTTTGGTTAACTTTCTTGACCCTGTTTTCCCGGAGTAATTGGGTGCCAAGCTCGCTGCCCTTTCCAATAAAAAGCACAGCTCATGGCAAACGTTGTCATGCGTCAGTAGCTTGGATTGTATATCCTGATTCTGGCACTGACTCTTCCATTAAGCAACAGGCAAATTATGAAAAAAGGACTTTGGAAACATTCAGTGAAAATAACAGGAATTGATTAGCATGATAATTTGACAGGATGCCAGGGAACCTTAACATTGCATTCCAATGTGTTAAAAACAATAGTGTTGCTAACTGCAACCGATCAGATGGTCGCCGTGATTGGATTCCAGTCTGGAACTGACTCTGGTTTTCTATAGATTAGATTCCCTACAGTGTGGAAACAGGCTCTTCAGCCCAGCAAATCCACACCGACCCTCCAAAGAGTAACCCATCCTAAATTTACCCCAACTAATGCACCTAACACTAGGGCAACTGCTCCTCGGATGCTGCCTGAACTGCCGTGCTCTTCCAGCACCACTAATCCAGAATCTGGTTTCCAGCATCTGCAGTCATTGTTTTTACCTAGCAATTTAGCATGGCCAATTCACCTGACCAGCTCATCTTTGAATTGTGGGAGGGAACCAGACCACCCGGATGACACCCATGCTGACACGGGGTGAATGTGCAAACTGCACACAGACAGTCACCCGAGGCTGGAATCAAACCTGGGTCCCTGGCGCTATGAGATAGCAGTGCTAACCACTGAGCCACCGTGCCACCCCTAGAATCCAAATGCCTCAATTAGATTACAGTCTGTCACTAAATTTTGGGTATTTATTGTTCAATATATAAATCCCTGAAACTCTCAATTGATTCCGGTCTGATTCTAGATAACAGTTCCTTCCAGCCTTTTATTCTACATATAAACAATTCAAGATGGACAGATTTATTGCAGAAAATGGCCTAAGGAGTTGCAGATGGAGGTTACTTTAGATGAATATGGGGTGTTGCATTTTGGTAAGGCAAACCAGGGCAGGGTTGAAATAGTTTATGGCAGGGTCCTGGAGAGTGTCACCGAACAAATAGACTGAGGAGTGCAGGTTCACAATTCCTTGAAAGTGGAGTCGCAGGTGGATAGAGTGGGCGTAGAAGTTGTTTGGCATACTTTTCTTCATTGGTCAGATCATTGAGTATAGGAGTTGGAATGTTATGTTGAGGTTATACAGGACAATGGTTAGGCTACTTTTGGAATACTGGCCTCCCTCATATAGGAAGGATGTTGTGAAACTTGAAAAGGTTCAGTAAAGATTTACAAGCATGTTGCCAGGTTTGGAGGGTTTGAGCTATAGGGAGAAGCTGAGTGGGTTAGGGCCGTTTCCCCTGGAGCATCAGAGGCTGAAGGGTGACCTTATAGAGGTTTATAAAATCATGAGGGGCATGGATAGGGTAAATAGACAAAGTCTTTTCCCTGGGGTGGGGGAGTCCAGAACTAGAGAGCATAGGATTAAGGTGAGAGGGGAAAGATTTAAAAGGGACCTAAGAGCAACTTTTTAATGCAGAGGGAGGTGCATGTATGGAATGAACTGCCAGAGGAAGTGGTGGAGACTGGTACAATTGTAACATTTAAAGGCATCTGGGTGGTGTATGAATAGGAAGGAGGGATATGGGGCAAGTGCTGGCAAACGGGACAAGCTTAATTTAGGATATCTGGTTGGCATGGATGAGTTGGGACCGAAGGGTCTGTTTCCATGCTGTACATCTCTATGACTCTATAGTCAGTGTGGGTGAGTTGGACTGAAGGGTCTGTTTCCGTGCTGTACAACTCTATGAGTCTATGACTATGTTGCTGGGAATGGAGGGTTTGAAATATAAAAATAGACTGGAAAAGTTGGGACTTTTTCGCTGAGTGCAGGAAGTTGAGGAGTGACCTTACAGTGGTTTATAAATTCATGAGGGGAATAGATACGGTGAATGACAAGGGTCTTTTCCCTAGGGTGGGGCGTGGAAAACTAGGGAGCATATTTTTAATGTGACAGCTGAAAGATTTACAAAAAGAACATGAAAGACAGCTGTTTTACACAGGAAGCAGTTCGTGTGTGTCACGAGCTGTCAGAGGAAGTGGTAGAGGTGGGTAAATTGTGACATTTTAGATTAGATTCCCTACAGTGTGGAAACAGGCCCTTCGGCTCAACAAGTCCACACCAACCCTCTGAAAAGTAACCCACCCAGACCCATTTCCCTCTGACTAATGCACCTAACACTACGGGCAATTTAGCATGGCCAATTCACCTCACCTGCACATCTTTGGACTGTGGGAGGAAACCGGAGCATCCGGAAGAAACCCACGCAGACACAGGGAGAATGTGCAGACTCCACACAGACAGTCACGCGAGGCTGGAATTGAACCTGGGACCCTGGTGCTGTGAGGCAGCAACGCTAACTGCTGAGCCACTGTGCCACCCCTTTAAATGGCATTTGGATGGGTGAATGAATAGGAAGGGTTTAGAGGGATATGGGCCAAGCAAATCTGACAGGTTTTGGACAGTAGAGGGCATCCCAGCTGAACCTTTCTTGGATTTATGTTGTTCATACACAGAGACACACCCTAGAAGCAGGGGCTATTAGAAAGATTTCAGGATCAAGAAACTTAAGATCAAAATTTGAGACTGTTGTATCTTAGCTTACAGAGTCCAGTTGACATGCTTCTTCACCTGCTTAGTCATTGAGGAAGTCGAATAGCTGGTTAACTTGCTTGGGTGTGTCAGATACTTTATGTTTTCATCATTGTAGAACATGCTTGGATTAGAGGCAGCAAACTCATAGAATCAAATTCTACCCCAGAATTTAAATCTATATTTTTCATTGATGCTCTCAATGCAGTAATGAGCGCTGCATTGTCAGAGGAGCATCATTTGGAGCTATGCTGTCCATTTGAGTTCAGCCCTGACCAATGTTCAATGCAGGAAATTCCCTGGCTTGAAGCCACAGTTCCAAATCTGGTTGAATGCTTTTGTGTCTCTGTTTATTTGGCTGTTTTCAGTTGTTCATGGATACATTGATGTCATTATAGGGAAGATGCTCTTGGTCAATGACTTTGTTTATGTTTTTCCAAAAATTCAACGAATGCGTTTACTAGAACATGAATAAGCTGTGGAAAAATTGACTTAGGAAGTGAGTGAATAAGTGCACATTGACTGTGAGTCAGAGATGTTAGCCGGGAATTTGAGTGCAGTGCTTCTACATGAGAGGTATTTAAAACAGATGTAGTTTTGCAGGGGGCCTTTCACCACAATCTACAACAACTTGGTTTCATTATAGCTAACCAGCTAACATTCTTCCTCCTAGCAATGGTTTTGGGGGAAGAGCTTAAATATGAAAATTTGGCACGTTCTCATTATTTAAATTGATCTAGAAGTACTTAAATGACAATTTCACTCTTTCACTTTTCTGAAAGATACCTTTTGGAAAGAAAGGGGAATGATGTTGGGCAGTTAAGTAAGTGGATACCTTTCTAAATGTCTTGGGAGCTCCAAATTCCTGTTCGGATTAATGTGGAATTAATGAGAAAGACTGAGGCACAGTGGGGAACAGTGAAAAAACAAACTTGTATTTATGTACAATGCAGCAGTACTTCACAGCCAATGGAATAACATTGGAAATCCAGTAGTCAATTTACTCAGAGCAAGTTCCTCCCATATATAGTTCTTGATGGTTGCCTGAAAAAGACAGATGGAGGAAACTGGCTCCCTGCTTTACCTGAAAATAACTGATGGGGGATATTGCCTTCAGGTTTTGCATGCAGAGATCTGAAGCACCTGGTTTGGTGTACAGACTGAATTTCCCCTTCCCCAGTACCAGCAGTGAAGGCCACTACAGCAGAACAGCCCAGCCTCATCCGAGGTTATCAACTGGGTTAAAGCAGTTTCAACATCTGGAGGAATGGCGCAGCATTTTAGGAAGGAGGTCAATGACCTTCTCCTTTCTGCCAGTGGAGGTGCCGTGGCTTATGACACACTCACTCTATCTCCTCTATTGTACCTATATCCCATGTAGGATTCATGCTCTCCCACTCTATTACATGCAACATCTTCCCTCACTTTGTCGCCTACCCCAGCCCCCGATATCACGAATCCTGCGAGCCCTTTGTGCTGCCTATTCACTCACTCAGGACACCCCCCTCCACCTGCACCCACAGTAATAACTGCACCATCCACTTTCATCTCCCTTAATACCTGCCTCTCCAGGTGGAAAGCAGCCTCCAATGTAGCAGGGCAAAGTGGCATGCAAACTGACTCTGACTGCCACTAGTGGCTGCCTGACCATGTCCAAGGCTACCAGCTAATATCAGAGGCTGTTGTTGACCGTGCTGGGACTACCTGAATGCAGTAGACTTGTCTGAGGCCTGTTTACAGACATGACAAGTTTACTTCTTCCCGTCCCAGCATAAATGCTGCACCTTCCACACTTCATGTCAGCTGTGATGAAGAGTCACCTGGACTCAAAACATTAGCTTGTTTTCTCTCCATGGGTGCTCCCTGATGCTATGATCTCCAGCTTTTTTTTGTTTTCAGTACAGATTCCAGTAGCTGCAGTAATTTCCTCCTACATGGGCCTGGTATTTCTGGCTGAGGGGGTGAAATGCAAAACGACATGACAAGGCAGTGCAAAGCAGGGATGCTGCAAGAATCCAGGTTTACCCGGAATGTGTGAGTGCTCTGAGAACAAGCAAAGAGCCTGGAGATATTGCCTGGCCTAGTTCTTGATCTGGGTGCATGTGTCTTTATTGCACAGTACCCTTGTTGCAGCATTACAAATAATAGTTGCAGGTGTAGATCGAGGTGCAGCAGTGAAGAACAGAAGTGTACTATAAGTGGGTTGGAGATATGCCATGAAGGTTCTTAGAGGATGGCACATGTCAGATGCCAGTGTTTGT
Organism: Chiloscyllium punctatum; assembly: GCF_047496795.1. NCBI lineage: Eukaryota > Metazoa > Chordata > Chondrichthyes > Orectolobiformes > Hemiscylliidae > Chiloscyllium > Chiloscyllium punctatum. The sequence continues at coordinate 12,188,918 of NC_092776.1, read as the reverse complement.
GGATGTGGGGTGCATGTGACCAGTGCCCCTGGAGCATGCCCTGAGACGTTGGTGCCCGGTGTCCATCATGGAAGCCTTTTGGAGCAAACGGACAGCTGAAATCGCCACAGACACCTGCTTTGGCTCTCATGCCGAGTTTTCTCAACGTCGAGCTTATATGCCATATTTGATAAGATATCAGCCGAATATTAATGAGGTGAATTGAGCTGTTAACAAGGTGTTTAGCAAACAACAAACACCCTTAATTGGCAATTCACCCCTGCCTAGTGAGAAACGCACCATGTCATGGAGCGAGATGCTCACGACATCAAAATTAGCCCTGCTGGACTTTTTGTTCGGTTACTTAGAATCCTATAAGATCCCATCCATTATCTTTCAGATGAGATGTTCAACTAAATACTTTTTTGCCCTCTCATGGCACTATTTCAATGAAGGGCAGGGAAGTTATTTCTGGCATCATAGCCAATATTTATATCTCATCCAATATCACTGGAATGTATGATTATTTTATCACATTGTTGCTTGTAGATGTTTACCACATATAAATGGCTGCCATGGCTTCAATATTGACAGGAGGACCAGGTTTCAAAGATACATCATCAGCTGTAGAACATTGTCGGACATCCCAAAGTCAATAAAACTCTTCCTGAGTAGGGGCACAAGACTGATTAATCAATTTAAATTAAAATTTAGAGGAAGGATTCTACTTTACAAATAATAATGAGTTATGCGGCATAAAAACAGAGTAACAAAGGGAAAGAAAATCATTCTGATAGAAGCTGAAAGACCCCTTGCTAACCCAATATGTTGAGTGTTCTGCATAGGAGGAAGCCTTACAGGATGCTGTATCGGGGAAGGAGTTGAATAGTGTGGTGCTGGAAAAGCACAGCCGGTCAGGCAACATCCAAGAAGCAGGAGAATTGACGTTTCAGGCATAAGCCCTTCTGAGGAGCAGGAGAATCAACTTTTCAGGCACAAGCCCTTCTGGGGAGCAAGAGAATTGACGTTTCACGCATAACCCCTTCTGAGGGTCTTACGCCTGAAACGCCGATTTTCTTGCTCCTCGGTTTCTGCCTGACCGACTGTGCTTTTCCAGGACCACACTCTTCAGCTCTGATCTCCAGCATCTGCAGTCCTCACTTTCTCCTGTATCAGGAAAACAGCCTAATTGGATAAGAACAGTAAGAGTTGGATAACAATCCAGGAAATAGTGGTTAAGGTTCAAGATAATGATAAGAGATACAGATAGTACAAAGACTACTGTATTAGATTGAAGATAGAAACGACTGTAAGGATTGCGGATGGAGGTTGGACATATAGGCTGGTGAGAAACATGATGAAGAAATAGATAGCAGTGGTTAATATTTGATGAATGATTCAATAGAAGTATTTTCCACTAAAAAATAAGAACACGCTGACCATAAATGAAATGCCACAGTTAAAGAATAGAGAATAATTAAATCTAAAGTAAAAATGAATTTAGAAATGACAGTAAAATTAAGATACAGATAAATACATAACGGTGGAAGAAATAGAAGAAAGTGTTGATGGGATTAAATGAAGAATAGTGGGGGGGGCAGCTTCGGTGGAGCATAAACCTGACATAGATCTGTCAGGCCGAATGGTCTATATTTCTGCCCCAAATTCCGTGTAAAAGAAAGAATGTTAAAAAGGGATGTTTGAAAAGTCATTGAAAATACAATTTAATAGACAAAGAAGAAATATGACATGAAATAATTTATAAAAAACAGAAAGTTGTACCGATCTTAAAAGGTGAATTAATTAGATTGTAAGACATTAAAGCAGAAGTAGACCATTCAGCCCATCGACTCTGCTCCCCCATTGAATGAGCTCATGTTTGATCTGATCATTAAGATGATGGGGCCATAAGACCATAAGATATAGGAACAGAATTAGGCCATTAGGCCCACCAAATCTGTTCCGCTATTCAATCATGTTTGATATGTTTCTCAACCCCAGTCTCCTGCCTTCTCCCTATAACCTTTGAACCCCTTACTAATCAAGAACCTATCTCTGTCTTAAATATACTTAATGACTTGGCCACCACAGTCTTCTGTAGCTATGAATTCTACAGATTACCCACCTTGGCTGAAGAAATTCCTTCTCGTCTCAGTTCTAAAGGGTGGCACCTTCCTCTGAGGCTGTGCCCTCAGATCCCAGAGTCTCCTACTAGTGGAAATATCTTCTCCATGTCCACTCTATCCAGGCTTTGCAGCATTCTGTCAATCTTAATGAGACCACCACCACCACCACTTCCTCAACACTACTTGTTCCTCCATCTATCTTTGTGTCATCTGAAAACCTAGCAACAATGTCCTCAGTTTCTTCATCCAGATCATTAATGTATAACACGAATAATTGAGGTAATAAGGTAGGCTTGTAATGGATATTAGTGTGCAACCTATCCTCAGAAATAGAAGCAATGAAGTCAAGGAAATTGTCAAGGATGGACCAGATGCACGTTTTCTGCACAATTGCTCCCAGACCTGCTGAGTTTCTCCAGCATTCTCTGCATTTATTGGTGATTATATTGATATGGCTGGAACACTGAATAAATATTTGGGCTTATTTTTGAAAATGAGGTTCACAAGGAGCACTAGCAACAGAAAAAAATTGTAAATTAATGTTATAAACTGTAAGGTAGAAAGAGACAAGAGTTATTAGACAAACAAGTTAATGAGGCCAGATGGATAGTACCCGCAGATATTAAAGAAATCGCATGTGGATACTCAAGAGCCCCTATACTTATAAACATTAAAAACCCAGTTACTCCTCATTCAACAAAGTGCAACTTTTTAAATGGTATTTCGCTGAGATGAATCGGGAAAATTTTCATCAATTCAGTGATGTCTTCAATATTGTGAATAAATTGCTGACAACATCTTCTGCATTACAATAACATTTGTGAACTTCAGAAGCACCTTCTAATTTCAAAGAAACCATGACAGTTAAGGTTGACAATTTTATCATTATTATTACTGCAAAAGTTCAGGCTAATTTCTCAACATTTCATTAATATGAAACATTAACTCTGTTCTTCTGTCCAAAGATGCTACCTGACCTTCTATATAATTCTAGTGTATTCTGTTTCTATTTCAGGTTTCTAACATCTGCTGTATTTTGTCATGGTTAATCTGTACTTTGCCATGGTAATGTATCCGTACCCTCAGCCATCTTCTTTTAACAATGATGTATTCTGTTCCATTTTAAAGGTGTCTTGAAACAACAACCTTCTCAAGGAATTTTTCATTGTGTCCATTGTACTGTTTGGAATTTCACTTTTCTCTAATCTCTTGCTCAAACTCGTAAATTCCTTACCTAAGTTGTTTTCAAATTTGTAATTTATTGTTTTTGCTTAAACCGCTTGATAATTTCCAGCATATCAACAAGTGCCTTCAGTTTATAAGTAAGGGAGACATAACCATTTCACTGAATAAACTGGTGCTGTCTTGTTGATTGTTTTATTGGTTGATTGCAGATCACAATGCAAGTTGGTGTTATGCAGTTATTTTTGTTGAGTAAGTATATTGCGAGATAAGGAACAGAGATAAATAAATTCTGCCATGCTGTAACTGAATTGTGGGTAAGTTTGAGGAGTTGTAATTGAATTGTGCAAAGGTTTGAGGAGTTGAATGAACTATGCCTGCTCTTAATGCCAGACTTAGAAAGAAATTGCTTGAGTATTTTCTAATAAAAGTCCTATTTCCTTTTAATAGTCATAGGAATTTAAATGATAAATAAGTCAGGCCCATCTGATTCTCCCATCGTAGTAATCACATGGTACAAACACGACAGAGGTGTTGACTATTCACAGTAAACAGCCTCAACTAATGAGCCCATGGCAGACACAGACTGAGTGATGGTCTGTTTTGGGAACCATAGATTCCTCTTATCCCCCTCCCCAACGAAAATCAGAACTTCTTTCGTATTATTTCTCAATTACCATACACTTTATCCCTATACTACTATTTGCTGAATTAAAGAAATATATTTTGTATTTGAATGCATTTCCTTTCAGTGCTCCTTGCAATTTTCCCCATGTCTGAATGGGTTTCCTCCAGGTGCTCCGGTTTCCTCCCACAATCCAGGATGTGCAGGTTAGGTGAATTGGCCATGCTAAATTGCCCTTAGTGTTCGGTGCATTAGTCAGAGGGAAATGGGTCTGGGTGGGTTGCTCTTCGGAAGGTCGATGTGGACCTGTTGGGCCAAATGGCCTGTTTCCACGCTATAGAGAATCTAATCTAATCTAATCTTCCACTGTCTCGACAGGGTTCTTCTTCCATGGTTTGTCAACTTCACTCTCTTGTACTTCCACAGGTTTTTAATTTAGCCATATCCCTTTTTCTTTCCACTATGTGCAAGTTAGGAGTGTGATGGAATACCCTCCACTTGCCTCGGTGAATGCACTTCCAATAACACTCAAAGATGCTTGACACCATCCAGGACAAAGTCGCCTGCTTGATTAGCACCACATCCATCAGTATTCATTCCCTCTACCATTGCAGTTCAGCATTAGCAGTATGTACTATCTGTAAGATGCACTGCAAACATTCACCAAAAATCCTCAGCAAGCACCTTCCAAACCCACGACCACGTCCATCTAGAAAGACAGAGTGACTTGGAAAGATATCACTGTTCCTTCAGTGTCACTGGGTCAAAATCCTAGAATTTCTTTCCTCAGGGAAACCTGTACAACAAGTGTTCAAGAAAGCAGCTCATCACTACGTTCTCAAGGGTTATTAGAGATGGGTAATAAATGCTGGCAAACTGAAAGTTAAGTTTCCTTGACACTATACTCATCAAACACTCCTAGGACAGGGTACAGCATGGGGTTAGGTTCAATGTAAAGCTCACTCTTCTCTTTAAAATTGACAGTCGAGCTCTGTCTCCACTTGCCCCATCAATACACCCAGGACAAAGACAGCACAGTGTTAGTTATAGGATAAAGCTCTTTCTGCATTTTAAAAAGTGAAATTAAACCTTCCTACGCTGTTTTAAACTGAAAGTAAAGTAAACACTATATTATTCCCCATCAAACATTCCCAGAATAGCAACAGCATGGAATAAGATACAGAGTACAGCTTTGTCTACTCTTTTTCAACTAAATGTAGTGCCCCTTGACACTGTGGCAAAAGTGAGGATTGCAGCTGCTGGAGATTAGAGTCGAGAGTGTGGTGCTGGAAAATCACAGCAGGTCAGGCAGCATCCGAGGAGCAGGAGAATTGATTTATTGGGCAAAAGCCCATCAAATGCTCCCAGGACAGGAATAGCACAGGGTTAGATACAGAGTAAAGCTACCTCTATACTGTCTCCATCAAAAGTCCAGGATACGGACAGCATTAGGTTAGACACAGAATAAAGCATTCTCTGGACCCGGAAGCACCTGAACGAATACATGAATAGGAAGGAAATTGAGGGATACAGAAGACAGTTTTCTATACATCACAGTTCCTGTGATGTACTGTTCTTTGTTCTTATACACTGAAAGTAAAGATCACTTCACATTGTCTTCATTAAACACTCCCAGGACAGGGTCACAGTTAGATACAAAGTAAAGCTACCCTGATAATGTCCTCATCAAATGCTCCAGGATAGGTACAGCATGGGGTTAGATAGAGAGCAAAGCTTCCTCTACAATTTTAAATTGAAAATAAGGCTTCTTCAGCACTGTCACCATCTAACACTCCCAGGACAGGTACAGAATAGGGTTAGATACAGAATAAATCTGTATCTACACAGTCCTCTTCAAATACTCTCAGGAAAGATTAAGCTCAGGGTTAGATACGGAGTAAATCGCTCTCTACACTGTTCCCATCAAATACTCCCAGTACAGGTACAGCAAGGGATTAGATATGGAGTAAAGCTACCTATACACTGACTCTATCGTATGCTTTTAGGGCAGGATGGGCAAGGGGTTAGATGCAAAGTAAAGGCCTCCCTGTGCTGTCCCTATCAAACACCTAGGAAAGGTACTGAATAACGTTTTCTATATGCTGCCCTGTTGGACTGCCAGTTTTCAGATGAGTTGTTAAACTGAGGCTCCATATACCCACTCAAACGGATGTAAAAGATGCCGTGATACTATTTTGAGGAAATCTGAGCCAACATTTGATAATAAAATTAATTTATTATTCATCAGCTTTTAATGTTTAAGCAGATTTAATATTTTCCCTTAACCATGCCATAAAAACTGATTATCTGGTCATTCATTATGAGATTGCTATTTGTGGATGCTTGGCATGTGTGAATTGTCTGCAGTGTTTCCAGCAACACAACTTCATGCACTTCACTGGTATATCATAGACTGTTATATCTTTGCTGGAGCCCAAAATAGGGCTATTAAGCCCAATTGATCTAGGCTGGCAGTTCTACTCCACACAAGGATGGAAGGGAATTTGTTAACTGCGTATAATAAAAGTTTCTTGTTCAGCATGTGGATGAACCTACTACAGAAGGAACAAAACTTGACCTTCTCTTGAGAAATAAGGCATGGCATGTAACTGAGGTGTTTGTGGGGGAGCACTTTGGGGCCAGTGATCATAATTCTGTTAGTTTTAAAATAGTTATGGAAAAAGGCAGACCTGTTCTAAAAGTTTAAGTTCTAAATTGGAATAAGGTCAATTTTGATGGTATTAGGCAAAAACTTTCAAAACTTGATTGGGAGAGGCTATTTGCAGGTAAAGGTATAGTTGGAAAGTGGGAGTTCTTTAAAAATGAAATAACTAGAGTCCAGAGGCAGTATGTTCCTATTAGCTTGAAGGACAAGGCTGGTAGATGTAGAGAATGATCATAGAAGAATCCCTACAGTGTGGAAGCAGGCCATTCAGCTCATCAAGTCCACCTTGATCCTTCAAAGAACATCCCAGCCACACTCACCCCCTGACCTTATCCCTGCATTTCACATAGCTATCCCACCTAACCTGCACACTATGGTACAACTGAGCATGGCCAATCCACCTAAGTTGCACATCTTTGGCTGAGCACCGGAAGGAGATTCATGCAGACACAGGGAGATTGTGCAACAGGCAGATTCCACGTAGACAGTCACCCCAGGCTTGAATCAAAGCCGGGTCCCTGGTGCTGTGAGGCAGCAGTGCTCGAATGCCGGATGAAAAGAGAAGTTGAGGCTCTGGTCAAGAAAAAGGAGGCATATGGCAGGTATAGACAGCTGGTTTCAAGTAGTCCCTAGAGGAGGTATAAGGGCAGTAGGAGTATACTCAAAGAGGGAAATCAGGCAGGCAAAAAGGGAACATGAGACAGTTTTGGCAAATAGGGTTAAGGAGAATTACATAAAGGGCAAAATACATTAAGGGCAAAAGAGTAACTTGGGAGAGAATAGGGCCCCTTAAAAATCAACAAGGCCACCTATGTGTGGAACTGCAGGAGATGGGTGAGGTTCTAAATGTGTGTTTTGCATCAGTTTTTACTGTGGGGAAGGATATGAACGCTAGAGAACTTGGACAAATAACCAGTGATATCTTGAAAAGTGTCCATATTACAGAGGAGGGAGGTGCTAGACATCTTAAAATGCATAACAATGGATAAATCCCTGGGACCTGATCAGGTGTATCCCAGAAACTTGTGGGAAGCCAGGAAAGTGATTGCTGGGCTCCTTGCTGAATCCCACACAGACAGTTGCCCAAGAGTAGAATCAAACTTGGGTCCCTGGCACTGTGAGGCAGCAGTGCTAACCACTGAGCTTTGTTTATGGTTTTGATTATGTATCTCACTACAAAAAAATGGATATGCAGAATGCCTAAAATGCTACTGAATTCAACAAAAGATCACACACAGTCACTGAAGAGCTTATGCTTGAAACATCAAGTCTTCAGCTCCTCGGACGCTGCCTGACCTGTTGCGCTTTTCCAGCATCACACTTTTGACTCTGATCTCCAGCATCACTTTCTCCTAGGGTAGTGCAAAAGGCATTGGGCTCTGTTGGTCAGTGCATTGAGTATGAGATGTCACATTGCAACTGAACACTTTTGAATACCGTGTTCAACTCTAATCTCTCTGCTACAGGAAATATTGAAAGGGTGTCAAAAAGATTTACAAGGATATTGCCAGAGCTGGATGGTTTGAGCTACAGGGAGAGACTGAAGAGACTGAGGCTATTTTCTCTGGAACATCGGAGGCTGGGGAGTGATCTTATAGAAGATTATAAAAGTCATGATTTTATGGAGGGTGGATAAGGTGAATAGCCAAGGTTTTGAGTGAGGGAATCCAAAGCTAGAGGGCATAAGGTTTCAGACGATTTGGTATGCTTTCCTTTATTGGTCAGAGTATTGAGTATCGGAGTTGGGAGGTCATGTTGCAGCTGTATATTACATTGGTTAGGCCACGTTTGGAATATTGTGTGCAATTCTGGTCTCCTTCGTATCAGAAGCATGTTGTGAAACTTACAAGGATGTTGCCTGGGTTGGAGGATTTAAGCTATAGGGAGATGCTGAATAGGCTGGGGCTGTATTGCCTGGAGCATCGGAGGCTGAGGGGTGACCATATAGAGGTTTACAAAATCATGAGGGACATGGATAGGATAAATAGGCAAATTCTTTTCTCTAGAGGTGGGGGAGTCCATTACTAGAGGGCATAGGTTTGGGGGTGAGAAGAAAAAGATATAAAAGGGACCTAAGGGGGAACCTTTTTCACACAGAGGGTGGTGTATTTATAGAATGAGCTGCCAGAGGAAGTGGTGGAAGCTGGTGCAATTACAGCATTTAAAAAGCATCTGGATGGGTACATGAATAGGAAGGCTTTGGAAGGATATGGGCCAAGTGCTGGCAAATGGGACTAGATTAGGTTAGGATAGCTGGTCGGCCTGGCTAGGTTGGACCAAAGGGTCTATTTCCGTGCTGTATATCTCTATGACTCTTCATAAAAGGGACCGAAGGGGCAACCTTTTCATGCAGAGGATGGTGCATGTATGGAACCACCTGGAAGTGGTGGAGAGACAAAAAAACTGCAGATGCTGGAATCCAAAGTAGACAGGCAGGAGGCTGGAAGAATACAGCAAGTCAGGCAGCATCAGGAGGTAGAGAAGTTTTAGGTGTAACACTTCCTCAGGACTGTGGTGGAGGCTGGTATAACTACAATATTTAAAAGGCATCTGGATGGGTATATGAATAGCGAGGGTTTAGAGGGATATTGGCCAAGTGCTGGTATGATGCTTGGCTTCAGAAGTTATGAGGAGAGATTATACAAATTAGGCCTGTTTTCTGTAGAATTTAGAAGGTTCTGGGGTGATTTGATCAAAGTCTTCAAGACAATTACAGGAAAAGACAAGACAGATATAACTATTTCGACTGGTTTGAAGTTCTGCAACTGGAGACATAGTCTAAAAATTAAGCCCAGCCCATTCAGGAGAGATGTTAGGAAAAACTTCTACACACAAAGTGTTTGGAATTCTCTTCCAGAAGCAGCAGTTGATACTCGATGAGTTAATTTTAAACCTGAGATAAATTCATGTTAAGCAAAGGTGTTATGGAACAAAAAATAGAAATTATTGGAGAAACTCAGCAGATCTGACAGCATCAATGAGAGAATGCAGAGTTCATGTTTCCAGTGCAGGATGCTCCTTCAGAACTTCAGCTTTTGGTTCAGATTTCCATCATCTGCAGTTCTTCATTTTATTTAAAGGTATCAAGGGATAAAGGCAGGTAGTCACCAATGAGCCAGGGTCTCATGGAATGGTGGAACAGGAACATAGTTCAGATGTAAATATATCTTTCAAATGTTCGATTTTAAATAGGCACCCTTACCTGGTCTGACCTACAGGTGACAGCAATGTAGATGACTGTGCTGAAGGCCTTACCAAAACCACCCACATAAATAATTAATTTTCACAAATGGAACTGTACTATGGGGATAAGTAGGACCCTAACATAACCAGAGTGAGTGTTCCCAAAGACTTAGTCCACCTGCTAAATAGCGCACAGAATGGTGAACTGGCTTACTTCCCCCTACACCTTTCCTTCTGGGACTGGAGCAAAAAGGCCATTCCCTGCCCCCCCGCCCCATACACCTCGAAGCCAGGTGGGTGATGGGAAGATTGAAAACCATCCCAAATTTGATCCTAACACTTAACAGATAACGCGTTCATGTTCGGGGGGGAAATGCAGAATTCCCCCTTCATCTCACCGACCCCAAAATAAGAACCACACAAGATATGTTGAATTTCTTTTTCTGACAAATTTATTGAAATGCAGAAAACATAACGGAACGTAATCGGTCATCCAAAAGATACTTGTTTTAGTGTTTCAATTTTAAATAATAAAAAATTACAAAGCCAGAACAGACAGACGTTTCATATCCGAAACGAAACAAATGCAGACGATTCATCTCCCAGCAAGTTGCAGTCAATTGTTTGTTTAATTTGGTGCAAATTAACGACGAGGAATTTTGCAGCAGACTCCATAAACAACAATCCTCGTTTTACAGCAGTTTTCTGAAGGATTTCTTAGCAATTAGTCTTTTTCGCTTAATCTTGCTCCTTTGCGATCGTTCCACGCTGCCGCTGGATTCGTACTCAGAACCCTTTCCTCCATCCTTGATACTGGGAGAACATGGATGAGAATGTTTATATATAAAAAAACATTGCAGAAACAAACACGAAATGTGTTAAAAAAAAGCCACGAGTTTCAAAGCGATGCAAATGCGTTGGGGGGAAATTGAGGTAGTTGTTTTTTTTAAATAGAAAGCACAGGGTCCCCAGTTTCTTTTCCTTAAAAATAGTGCAAATAATTACCGCAGTCTGTTAAAGGCTTTCATCCAGAGCAGCCCCAGGAATTCCGCCCCAGTTTTATGGTGCTGGAAGAATAGCTGCGTCTTCCTGGATTTGAGCTCCATCAGAGCCTGTGCCATGTCCTGGTCCCCGTGCTTCTCCTTCTCCCAGATGATCCTTGCCCGCTCCTCGGCGTTCTCGTCCCCGCTCTTCCTGAACAGCGCTTGCATCTGTCCCAGGTCCACGTCCTGGAAGATGTTGGCCGAGGCTTTCTTGCGGGACTTGCGGACCCACCTGCTATTGCCATACCAAGCCGGGCAGACGGGGCACGGAGCGGTGTTAGGCTCCATCCGGCAAGCCAGCTGGTCGCTACCGGTGAACACGCGAGCTCCAACCGCCCGTGCCCTGCCCTTGTTCTGCTGCGATCCACTCAGAGCTGCTTCCAGCCGGTCTACTTTTTATACGGAGTGTGTGTGCACGTGGGGGAGGGGGAACAGCTGATCCCCGGAACGGAGTGTAACAACCAGAATGATTGACAGGCAGCTCCCGGTGACTGATAGCCACGTCCACCAATCAGCCATGGCATCCATTGTCACCTCCTGGCTGATGGACGTCGCCAAAAGCCAATGGAAGAAGGGAGATCGCCCTCAGGAGGCGGGCCTGCAGTTCGGGGTGGGACGGATAGGCTAAGCCTGTCAATCAAACCTCCGAGATGGTGGATGATGTAACCTCGAGACACAAGCCTTGCTTTTGGCACAGATGAAAAGGGAAGCCTATCTGGTTTGAGCTGGATCTTTGCAGGGATGATTTGCAGTGACTGTACTAACAATTGTTGCAATAGGGAATTTTTGCTTTATTTCAGGAGCAAGTGAGCGACTTCTAAACAGGAAAATTGTTCCTCACCATTTCACGGGTCGTTGTGTTTGTTTAAAACAATCCCTGAATAGAATTTTATTTGTCTTTTTATGACATTTACAAAAATTACGTACGTAAATAAGAAATATTTGGAGGGATATGGGCCAAGCACAGGCAGGTAGGATTAGTTTAGTTTGAGATTATGATCGGCATGGACTGGTTGGACCGAAGGGTGTTTCCGTGCTGTATGAATATGACTCTAAATTAGTAGGAACATGGGAACAAGAGTGGGTCATTCAGCCCCTGGAGTCAATTCCGCGATTCAATGAGATCATAGATGATCAGTGGTCTAAAGCCATATACCTGTCTCTGGTCAATATCCCTTCTCTGGCCAATAACCCTTAATACCTTTGCTTAAAATATAATCTCAGATTTAAAATTACAATTTGATCTAGCATCCACTGCTGTTTGCAGGAGAGTTCCGAACATCTATCACCCGCTGTGTGTAGAAGTACTTGGTAACAATTCTCTGAACTGTCTAGCCCTAATTCTAAAATTATGCCTTCTAGTTCTAAAATCCTCAACCAGACGATATAATTTAACTTTATTCGTCTTTCCCTGTTAATATACGCTTATGCTGATACTTTTGTGGGTTGCAGTTCCTCCAGCAGTAACTGCAAAGCCTTGTGCTCCACATGGGTGAGGCATGACAGTCTGAGTCACCAGTTAAAGTTTCACGTTTTAGGATAAAGGAAGTGGAGAAGAGGGGGTTGATTGCAAATTGTTGAACTCCATCAGGTTAGACTTTCAATATGTTCCCAGCAAGACCATATCACATGCCTAACCATCATTGCCTTTGTCTCATCATTGCTGGCTTAGGTCCTTCTGTCCACTTCAAGAAGCTCCTTAAACCTGCAATCCTTTGGATCCACAGAGAAAGCTGCAATTTGTCCAATACTGGTCCCTTCTTTATCTCACCTTTTCTTTTTGGAGTTGAGCCTAGAGTTACCTAGGATTTAAACTCTGGAATTCTAACATTAACCCTCTCTGCTTCTCACTGCACACTAATTGAAACCTACCTCTGACCAAGCTTTGGGTCACCTGCTCTCAAGTCTCTTTCTTTGGTACAGTGTCCACGTTTCTCAATGTTATCCTCCTGAGTGCTGCTGTGCAAAGTTTCCATCAAGCTAAAGGCACGAGGCAATGCAAATTATTAGCGCAATGAGGTTAATAACCTGATATTTGCAATCCTCTGATTCTAACAGTTGTTGCCTGCGCTGAGTTTGGTCAATCAACAGGACATGCTTGTCAGTTTGACTTTAGTACCATCAATCAATTGACTCATTTGAGTCATTGAGCAGCTGTGCAAATTACTTATACAGTTTAGACATTTTTACATTTGCCTCCATCCAGTAATGTATGACAGGGATAAGACCAAGTGGAACAAGTGATGAGTCTATGTTAGTTAAGGGATTATTGGGTGAGGTACTTGACTAGGAACAAGTAATCAATGTGGTGATGTTTTGTGATGTGTAAGCTGAAATAAAACTCTGACTAGAAAAGTACCCAGCTCTGTCTCAACAACATTTAACCCTTGGTGTTTAATACATGCTACTTCAGATTAACAAGTGACAGTATCCACATTCTGAAAATACATTTTTCTGCTCAGAATGGAACTGTGGATTCTACATTGTTAGACTTTTAACATTGAGACAGAATTTTGAAAAATACTGTGATAAAGGTCAGAAGAATATGATATTGAAAACATCATGGCCAGATTAAGGTTGGTTAATATTTCTTTATATTAATTTCACTACAATCATGCATCACTCTCCTTCATTATTGGCCAAGGCTGAACCAGACAGTTCACAACCTTGGGGTTATAATTGATCCTAAGGTGAGCTTCTGATCACATTTCTCTGCCATCACCAAGACTAACAATTTCCACCTTTATAATACAGTCCTGTTGTATGCCTGCCTCAGCGCATCCAATCAGCTGCTAAAAAAAGCCTCATGCATATCTTTATATCTCCAAAGCGTCCCTGGCCTGTTTTGAGACAATTCCTGTGAAATTAGATTAGATTCCCAACAGTATGGAACCAAGCCCTTCGGCCCAACAAGTCCACACCAACCCTCCAAAAAGCAACCCACCCAGACCTATTCCCCTGACTAATGTATCTAACACTATGGGCAATTTAGCATGACCAATTCATCTAACCTGCACATCTTTGGATTATGGGAGGAATCCAGAGCACCCGGAGTAAACCCATGCAGACACAGGGAGAACATAGGAGAAAGTGACGACTGCAGATGCTGGAATCAGAACTGAAGAAGGGCTTATGCCTGAAACGTCAATTCTCCTACTCCTTGGATGCTGCCTGACCTGCTGTGCTTTTCCAGCAACACAGTTTTCAACAGGGAGAACATGCAACTCCACACAGGTAGTCACCCAAGGTGGGAATTGAACCTGGGTCCCTGGTGCTGTGAGGCAGCAGTGCCAACCACTGAGCCACCGTGCCACCCTTAATCTTGGCATCAACCAAAGCACAGCCCCACCCCTGTCCTAATTCATACAATGTTCTGGTCAGCCATCAGTCCACAGTGGCTCATAGTTAAGCAATGCCTTGATTTTAGAATTCTCATCCTAGTTTTCAAACCCGTCTATAGTTTCACCACCTGCGTGCTGTACAGCCGCACTGAGATTGGCGTGCTGGTACCACTCGCAGTATGACATCCTATTGGGGAACACTCTGCCAAGATGGACCTTGGAGGTCTGTGCAGATGAAAACAAAATTAATGGAATGCTGCTCATTCTCCTCCCTATCTCTATAATCTCTACCAGCTCCCAATCCTTCGAGAACTCCATGCTCCTCTAGTTTCAGCCTCTTAACCATCCTCAGCTTTAACTACCTCAGCATTTGTCGCCAGTCTTTCAGCTGATTGGAGTCTAAACTCTGGAATTCCCTCGTTTAACCTCGTTAAACCTGTCTCTCTCCCTGCCTTCCTTCCTTTATGGCGCACCTTATAATATACCTTTTAGTCTTAAGTTTTTAATCATGTCCTCTAATAGCTCCTTATGTGGCAAGTTTTACTTTACAACACTTCGGTGTTGCCTTTGGAAATGTTACTGCATTAAATGAAATATACAAATATAAGTTAATGCTGTACAAAACAATCTAAAGAACAGAAATAGTTGAAGCAGCCCAACTGACCCATTCTGAACTATTTAGACTCCTCATAAACATCCTGTTTGCTTCACTTCAATAACAGTTAAAGGGACAAAGCTGAGATCTAAATGATCCCCACTCGCTCAGGATTTATGCAGTCAGGAAAGTAATTTATCTGTTTAATCCGTCTGGCAGTGTATCTTAAAACTTGTGCCTTGTGATGGTTGTCACAGCAAAGTCAGCGACTTGCTTGGTTAAATTAAACCTGCACAAAGCTTTATAAATCCATCTTAAACATTGCTGGTGCTGTTTTTCAGAGGTTAATGAACTTTGTGTATTTTTCTGTTCCTATTTCAGAACATTTGAATTCATACTCATTGAGAGGGTGTCACTGATAAAAGCCAGCATTACTGCCCACTGTAATCGCCCTGAGGTTTTTTTTAAACAGCTGGGCTACTTTCGAATCAACTTTACAATAAACCATGGTGTCAAAGGTCCAAGAATGGGCTTTTTTTTCTTAATTTTCTTAATTTTTTTTCTTTAATCAGCTATCCAGCTTTTATCATCACCAAAAAATGTTTTTTTTTTAAGTGGTGATAATAAAAACTTTTTAAAAATCAATTTTAAACAAAAATCTGTCTCTAAGTTCTCGAACTGGGCTGAAGGATTGAACTCAAATTTTCTCGCCGGGCTGTTTCCCCTTTTACACTCCAAGGGCGGTTATGAGTGTTGTTCTCAGGATGTAAAGAACTATCGTCAAGTTGAAGCCAAAAAGGAACAAGGTGAAACTTCCAACCTTTCCCGTTTCTGAAGCTGGAAACAAATGCTGAAAAAAAATACAGTATTCACGGGTCTAATGATGGGTCAGAGAGAGATGGAGTAACTGCGTCGCTGATGTGGATTTGGAGCGAATTCAAACACTTTCGAGCACAATGAGAGAAGTTCGCTTCTAACCGGTTGGGACCAGAACAGACTGCTTTCATTCAGAGCCAGTCCCAAGCTCGTGTGTCAACTGCTGTGTGGTTTTCTAATTCCGTATCTCAGAGCCACCACCTTCAGGCACTATCAGTGTTTACTCATCCCATTCTGCTACTCCCCTGCTCAGAGATTATTTCTTATTTCGGGCTCTCCCTGTTGTTGTTGTTGTGTAACCAGCGCCTTTAAAGTCATCCTCTTTACAAAGCTCACTTACTTATTTTGGATTCAAAACAGTCCAGCATGACTTGTTTTGATGCCAGCCAGTCACGCGCACAGCAAGATTCCACAAACTGCAGTGTAAGGGGACAACTCAAAATAGTGGATCTCTGCATAGTTCATTTTCTATCCCAACTTCCTTCACTATTGTCACTTCTTAAGATAATACTAGCCCAAAGCACTCCTGTTCAGCCCCTGACACTCTCGGGGTGGTACAGAGGATCAGTGGTTAGCACTGCTACTTCACAGAATTTTTTTAGCTTTCGTATCCCCTTCCTAAAGACTCATTCTCTCTCTCAACACATTTTGTCCAAATTGTTTTCCTTGTCTGTGGTTGGTTTTTGTTTTCGCACCGGTGTGAAGCGCTGGTTTCCTCCGGGTGCTCCGGTTTCCTCCCACAGTCCAAAGATGTGCAGGTCAGGTGAATTGGCCATGCTCAATTGCCCAGATGCATTAGTCAGAGGGAAATGGGTTTGGGTGGGTTACTCTTCGGAGGGTCGGTGTGGACTGGTTGGGCCGAAGGGTCTGTTTCCACACTGTAGGGAACCTAATCTTGCACGTTGTTAGGTTAAAGGCAGCGTGTGAGCAAGGACGGAGGCGGGGCAGGTTTTGGAGGTAATTAATACTCATGCCCAGGCAGCTGAAAGCCCAGTGATAAAGTGATTTAAATCGGCGATGCTCAAGAGGATAGAATGAGAGGGTTGCAGAGAGACTGAAGATTGCAACATTGCAAAGCGCCACAAACGGTTTGGAAAGAAGGAAGAGCATTTTAAAATACAGTAGAGGCATTATTTATCTGAGTATCAGTAAAGGCGGTAGGGGGGATGTGGATTTGGCTGACCTCTAGTTTATGAGGGGACAGTCATAGAATACCTACAGCCCATATTGACCCTCTAAAGAGCCCCCCAAACCAGACCATCTCTGGGACCCTACATTTTCCCCTGTACCAATCCACCTAACCTGTACATTTGGGAGGAAAACCAACACAGATACAGGGGAGCATGTGCAACCCAGCGCCCGAGGCTGGAATCGAACCCTGGTCACTGTGAAGCAGCATTGACAATAGACAATAGATGCAGGAGTAGGCCATTCTGCCCTTCGAGCCTGCACCGCCATTCAATATGATCATGGCTGATCATTCCTAATCAGTATCCTGTTCCAGCCTTATCTCCATACCCCTTGACTCCACTATCTTTAAGAGCTCTATCCAATTCTTTCTTAAAAGAATCCAGAGACTGGGCATCCACTGCCCTCTGGGGCAGAGCATTCCACACAGCCACCACTCTCTGGGTGAAGTAGTTTCTTCCTTCTTTCCAAACCCTGCTGACCACCGTGCCACCCCGAGAGGGTCAGACGTGCTTTGGGTCAGTATTGTCTTAATAAGCGACAGCGGTGAGGGTTTCAGCAGTAGATCAGCTGAGACATGGGCTGAGCAGGTTGGTATTATGGAGCTTAGTGATGGCAGGAATCTGAATCCCCGTGCACAACGGTTAAATGTAACACCAAAAATGCAAATGGTCTCCTTCAGACCAAAGTCCCAATGACTGCAGTGAGGACTGAAGACAATTATTGGTCTTCCCTGTAGTTAACTGGAGGGTTTAATGGAATTCGGGTGAACAGTCTGATAGTTTTGCCACAGTGAAGAGTTGAGAAAGGTGCTATGAGGTAAAGTGGGGTGGTATCGGTATACATGTGACGACAAAGTGTTCTCAATTTTTAAAAATATTTATTGAGAAACAGGCAAATGCGGCCCTTGCCAATGACACTGACGTTGCATAAATTAATAAAAATAAACTTTTGTCACTTGTACATCCTGATGTAATTTGTTGTTCATTCTCCCTCAGCATGTTCCTATTAAGTGCCTGGGGATTGTTTTATTTTAGTATGTTAATGAACAGTGTAAATACTTGCTGTTGCTTTCGTTTCTTGTGGGGCACAGTCGAAGCTAGATTAATTAAATAAAGGAACTCCTTTTTTGTTACGTCGCAATTCCTATTTCCAGCTCGTTTTTCCCTCTCTCCGGGCTCCCGTTTGAAATTTCCAACAATTGCAGTTTGTGTAAGCTGCAATTAGTCAGCGACTGGGTTTGATATTTCTGTGACTCCTTTCATCTCAGCCTGTGATCTATGATTAAGTTTCACATCCCCTTTGTTTCGCCTTTCGTCTGGCAATTTAAGCAGCCTGGAACTGGTTTGGACCGGCTAAAAGGAGTTGTGTTTAACTGGAGGCAGAGACGCAGTCAGCTTCTGAATCATAAGGAGCTGTTCCTGAAGTTTGCAAGCAGAGCTGTTTATGATCATTCCTTCCTTCCCAGTCACTGGTTTCCCCCCCCCCCCGCCATCGCATTTTCGTCATGTTTCAACAATGAAAACTGTTTTTGGGTGAAACTGCATTCATCTAACTTGGAAGGATTTCCCAGTTACAGGATGTTACTCAATAAACGGTTTTACTTGAATGGAGATGCTCACACTCCCTTTGGTTAGAAGTTCATTGAAAAGAAATAAAGACTCGCATTTCTATAATAAAGGGTGGCCTTTTGTGTGGATTTTAATCCAGTCTGGTCACTGTATAGCAACAAATTAATAAATATTTGTTATGTGGGTTTTGCTGTGTGATTAGGTGGTTTCTGTGTACTCTTCTCCCAGCTTCACAATAGCAGGTGACCCCCAAGTGGGCAGAGGAATACTTCAGGGATGCTCTCAAGGTTTCACTGATGAAGTGTGGCATTCCCGCAGACACCTGAGAATCACTGGCTGAAGACAGTCCAAAGCTGAACATAAGAACATACTCATGTCCCCCTACACGTGAACAGCACAGAGGTGGAACAAGTGGAGAGTGTCAAGCTCCTGGGAGTGGTCATCCACAACAAGCTGTCTTGGACTCTTCATGTGGACGCACTAGTTACAAAGGCCCTCTTCTTCCTCAGGCAGCTGAGGAAATTTAAATACCCTTGCTAACATTTATAGGTGCACCATCGAGAGCATTCTGTCTGGATGTATCACTACCTGATATGGCAACTGTGCCATTCAAGATCGCAGATGGTTACAGAGAGTGGTGAACACGGCCTGGATGATTACAAAGGCCAACCTCCCATCTATACAATCCATCTACCAGGCTCGCTGTCAAGGAAAGGCCGCCAGCATTCTCAAAGATCCATCCCACCCTGGCAATGCTTTACTACAACCTCTACCATCGGGGAGAAGGTACAGAAGCCTGAACGCACGCACCAGCCGGTTTTGAAACAGGGGTTTCTACTCTACAGTTGTTAGAATACTGAGTGGACTCACAAACTCTTAACATTTGCCTGTACCTGTGATTTTGTTTTTGCTGCTGTTTACCTATTATTTACTTATCTATGCTGCTTAACTCTAGTGATCTGCCTGTATTGCTCGCGGCACGGTGGCACAGTGGTTAGCACTGCTGCCTCACAGCGCCAGGGACCCAGGTTCAATTCCCATCTCAGGTGACTCATGTCCTGTTCAAAAATCTATCTATCTTTGCAATCAATGAGGTAGCCTCAAATGCTTCGCTGGACAGGGAATTCCACGGGGGGGGCATCATCCAGGAAGGAAAAAGCATAAGCTGGGCGAAAATGGAGTAAGGAGCGTGCTGCCACATCCATGCCCCACCCATCCCTTCCTGCAACCACGTTCTGCCCCAAATGGAATAGAGCCTGTGGAAACCCATCAATCTGCAGTCTGTACAGCCACCTATGGACATCTACCCTGAGAGTGCAAGACAGTCATCCTAATCTCACCAATGGTGATGATACTCTGAACACGTTACCTTTGTGTGAGGTGATATTGCTGTGAGTGATAACCTCAGCCCCCATGCCACAGAGTCGCTAGCCAGCTGGAAGTGCTGTCTGGTATTCAGCCCATTGCCACTCTATTTCTGTGGCACCTTTTGTTACCTTGGGATGGCTCATAAAGTGCTTTGCGGGCAATTTTTGTTTTGAAAGGTAGTAACGTTGTAATGCAGAAAACATGGCAGCTAATTTCTGCACAGGAAACTTCTTTAAAGAAACATATGAGAACAGCTGGATAATCTGAATTTTATTGATCCTCATTGAGGGGTTAAGAGGTGGCTAGCACATCGAAGATCATCCCTACCCCCCATCAGATCTATTGGGGTTTTTCAATCCACTCAACAACAAATGGGCCACCACTTAATGGCACATGGACTGTGCCTTTGACTAACATTCCCAAACTCCTGGGGTGCAGCAGAGCAGTTAGGAAAGTTATACATGGGCCTTGTTCTGAGCATAATTTGGACCACATGCAACAACATTTTGGAGGAAGTGTTAGCTCCATCACAGCAGCATTCCTACTGTACTGTGCAAGGTATGTCTGCCTGGATTTTATGCTGAAGTCTTTGAAATGGGACTTGAACTCCTAATTTACTTGCTCTCAAAAGGTATGAGCACCACCACTTATCCACAGCTACAATCTGGAAGTGCCAGTGTTGCACTGGGGTGGAGAAGGTCAGAAGTCACACAACACCAAGTTATAGTCCAACAGATTTATTTGAAATCACAAGCTTTTGGAGCACAGTTGTTTTGCCTTAGTTTCTACATTGACAACTAACCCTGGATGTAAATTCCACAGCCCAAACTCTGTGAAAAGTTTCTCCTGCTCTGAGTTCTGATATTTTGATCTTCTATTCCTGGAATTGTTATTCATCTCGTGACTGATTACGTGAGTTCACAAACACAAGTGTTTTTCCTCATAATGTTTTGGAGTCTGCAGTTGGGTAGTTTCATTTTATGTTGGTAGCGAGGTGTTCTGAGAATTAGGAGGTGGAATTGGGAAGGAGAGTGTCGGATAAAGAGAGGAATTTGCAAATGGGAACTAGAAAAAATCTTTGGTTTCACCAGGGTCTTTTTGCACTTAGGCAATCCCCTTCGAGAATGCTTTGCTTTCACTTTAGACCATTGGGTTGGGAGGTGGCTCCTAAGTCCAGTACACAATTTGTGTTAACTTTTAAAGACTGTTGTGCAGCTGGACTAGTAATATAA
Organism: Chiloscyllium punctatum; assembly: GCF_047496795.1. Taxonomy (NCBI): domain Eukaryota; kingdom Metazoa; phylum Chordata; class Chondrichthyes; order Orectolobiformes; family Hemiscylliidae; genus Chiloscyllium; species Chiloscyllium punctatum. The sequence goes on along the minus strand of NC_092776.1, from coordinate 12,167,944 downwards.
GCTGGAGCTAACCTGCACCATCCCTGATAGTTGTCCCAAACTTGGCAGACATAGACTCATAGTCATAGAGATGTACAGCATGGAAATAGACCCTTCGGTTCAACCCGTCCATGCCGACTAGATATCCCAATCCAATCTAATCCCACCTGCCAGCACCCGGCCCATATCCCTCCAAACGCTTTCTATTCATATACCCATCCAAATGCCTCTTAAATTGTACAATTGTACAATTGTACAATTGTTGCAATTGTACCAGCCTCCACCACTTCCTCTGGCAGCTCAATCCATACACATACCACACTCTGTGTGAAAAAGTTGCCCCTTATGTCTCTTTTATATCTTTCCCCTCTCACCCTAAACCTATGCCCTCCAGTTCTGGACTCCCTGGCCCCAGGGAAAAGACTTTGGGAGATGGTGCCCCAAAAGCAGAAAATGCAGGAAATTACAGCAGGGCGGGCAGCATCTGTGGAGAGCGAGCACACTAATGCTCCGAGTCTAGATGACTCTTTATCAGGCTGATGTGAAGTGTAGAAGGGGGCAGCATTTATGCAGTAGCTGGGGGAATGGGGCGGGGGTGCAGTGGTGGAGGAGAAAGGGTGCTGATAGTGCAGATTAAGTGATTGGAACTTGCTGATCTGAGATTGGTGCACTGTTTTGATCCGGACGTCCTGACGTACTGGTGGGTCACGCAGAGGCTGCAGCACCAGCCTATGCCAACCTTGTCTGAAGTTGTCAGTCTTGGCCACCTGAAGGAATGTACAGCAATGCAGGAAGAAAATCAATGACCTTCTCTGCTCTGCCAGTGCAAGTGCCAAGATCTCCTTTCCGATACCTCACATTCACTCTATTTTTGCTACTATACCAAACGCCAACCACGGCTTAATTAACCTATCAAAGAATTGTGAGCCCGTTTTAATTTCCCTGATTTTCTTTTGTGCCAATGCGTCAAATCATCTTGCCTGCTGCAGGTAAATTTTTCAATGATGTACTTTATTCATGCAACATACAATATACATTCCACGTCAGACATATAGCCTAAGGGTAAACCTTTTTAATTTGAAAATTTTAGGAAGTGCAATAGAATTATACTTTTCTCCGCAGACCATTTTCCACTCGAGGGTGCCTCAGAATGATTTCAACACACTTGATATTCACAGTGGACATTGAGGGTCAGACACACAACCAAGGGGGTTTTACAGTTTCTAGCCCCTTGTTGTGCTATGCCTAAAGGACCATTCTGCACTGTGCTTCTATGGAGGCTGCCACCAATTCCTCCCACCGATCAACCAGGTTGTACACTCTACCCGTCTTTACCTATCCCCACCTCACCACCCTGCCCTCCCCCACCCCCTTTATCTGCAGACCCCCTTATACCCAACCCCAGTCCTGAAGAAGGGTTACACCCGAAATGTTGACTTTTTCACCTCCTGAGGCTGCCCAGCTTGCTGTGTTCTTCTAGCCTCCTGCTTGTCGACAATGGTCATGGTCAGCAGCATGATGGCGAAACTTGAAGCAATGGGCATTCAAACACCGTGACAGAGTGGCAACATACTAGTGGACGTTTGCTCAGTCGCATCTGTTCCTAAAGTATTGGGTATCTTACTGCAGGCACAGTGACAACAAAGTTCTTGGTGTTGACAGGTCAGAGTAGGAACCTCAGCAATCTCCTCAATCCCTCTGGAACAGTTTGAATCTCTGACACCAACAATGAACAGCATGTTAGTGTTGGAAGATACGTCAGCCGTTGCTAATCACACATTGATTCCCCTCTTGAATAGGATGCTGGAGCGTGTAGTGTTATGGAGAATTCTTGCCGTTAATGGGGCATGTGAAAGATTACTATCAGAGGATCCAGACACAGGAATACTACTGCAGATTTAATTTCATCTCAGGCAATAGGAAGCAATTCAATTCCACACACCTGGTCAGCAATGGGGCTTGCGATAGGGTTAGGGATGTCAACCTGCTTGACATTACTCTTCATGACTTTGTGGTTAGTGTATACACACAATGATGTGCAGCAGCTTCCATCTTCCCACTGAATAAAACAGAAAATCTGCACCTGGACCTAGCAGCCAAAGTTATTTCAACCAGTGGCAATGTAATAACATGTAATTGTGATTCATCCTAGCAAGAAATCAAGGAAGCCCATTTTGTTATGGAGAAGCCTCCATTATCCTGGTGTCTCACTTCCACTTATTGCTTTTCCTAATGGAAACTGCGCAAAGACCTGACCATCTGGTCGATATGGACGGGTTGGACTGAAGGGTCTGTTTCCATGCTGTACATCTCTATGACTCTATGACTCTATTCAGATTCAGTGAGTGGTGAATCTATGGAATTCATTGCCACAGAAGGCTGTGGGAGCCAGGCCATTGAGTATATTTAAGACAGAGATAAATAGGTTCTTGATTGTAAAAGGGTTCAAGGGTTACAGAGAGAATGGGGTGGAGAAACTTATCAGCCATGATTGAATGGCAAAATAGACAGGCAGGAGGCTGGAAGAATACAGCAAGCCAGGCAGCATCAGGAGGTGGAGAAGTCGCTGTTTCGGGTGTAACCCTTTTTCAGGACCACCCTGAAGAAGTCCAGAGGAAGGGTTACACCTGAAACATCGACTTCTCCACCACCTGATGCTGCCTGACTCGCTGTATTCTTCCAGCCTCCTGCCTGTCTACTTTGGATTCCAGCATCTGCAGGTTTTTTATTTGTCTCTAACCATGATTGAATGGTGAAGCAGACTTGATGGGCTGAATGGCCTAATTTCTGCTCTGATGTCTTATGTTCTTATGAAGAGGGCTGACTACACGCTCAGGCAAGGGAGGAGATGGCAGAAAATCATTTCAATGAAACACTTTAAGAACACATCTTTCTGGGATTTCAAAGTACTGTTGCAGATGCAATGTACTGTTTTAACAACCTCAGGGCTCTGAAGCAACCGTTTGTTGGTATCATGGAAATATCAATAACTGGGCAGAAATAGCATAGTGTGGGCAGCGTTATAGAGCCATCGTGTTGTACAACATGGAAACAGACACTTCTGTCTAACTCATCCGTGCGGACCAGGTATCCTAAACTGAATTAGTCCCATTTGCCAGTATTTGGCCCATATCTCTCTAAACCTTTTCTATTCATGGACCCTTCCAGATGCCTTTCAAATGTTTTAATTGCACTCACCTCTGGCAGCTTATTCTATACACACACTCACCTACCCTGGGAAAAAGACCTTGGCTATTCATCCTATCATGCCCCACATGATTTTATAAACCTTAGTAAGGTTCCCCTCACTGCAGGGAAAATAGCCCCAGCCTATTCAGCCTCTCCCTATAGCTCAAACCCTCCAAACACTGCACTTTTCTGCACCCTATCCTGTAACAAGGAGACCAGAATTACATGCAGTCTTCTAAAAGTAGCCGTACCAATGTCCTTGATTAGAAAGAAGTGCAGATAGATTGAGGTCTTTCAAGAATGTAACTAAGATTAAAGTCTGTTGTATTTCAGATTATCATGATTGGTTGCATTAAGTATTAAAATGTAATAAACAGATTTCTAAAGAAGCCAAGGCCTGAAGACAATTATTGACTTTGCCTTCTCCTCAACCAATTTGTCTTGAACCCAAACTCTTAGATTTGGACATAAAGCCAGTTCATAATCGACAATGTTGGTGGTGTTGACATTTGCTGTGAAACACTGTTTTTCATCAGTTGCTGTGCTGCTTCTGTTGCAATTTGTAAATGCATTATGCGGCAGGATGATATTTACGTCCACAAAGGCAATTCTAAGAAGAGTATTTGGAAGCAATGTAGTCAGCCAATGATACGGCTTCCACTCTCTGTTTTGCTATAATTATGTCTCTCATTCGTCATGGCTCTTGACGAAGAGGAAGTGCCATGCCCCAGTTGTGAGCAATCATGTACTGTTAAGAATCTAAACTGTGGCATGTTTTTATCACCTCAGATCTAAAGGTACAAGTGCACAATGTGTTCCAGATAGACTAACTAAGTGATAACAAAAGGTAATGGGAGAGCATACATAATCATTTGATGGAATATTCCCCATTTGCCTGGATAAGTGCAGCTCCAGCAATTCTCAAGAAGCTTTGAACAACTATTCCTTCCTTTCACTGCCAATGCTCAGTGGCAGCAGTGTGTACTATTTACAAGATGCATTGCAGCAATTCACTAAGGTCCCCAGACAGCGCCTTCCAAACCCACGATCACTCTCATTTAGAAGGCCAAGGGCAACAGATGCATGCGATCACTACCACATGCAAGTTCCTCTCCCGGCCCTTCACCATCCTGACTTGCAAATATATGACTGTTCTTTTGCTGTTTCTAACAGCATTGTTTGTGCAGCAAATGGACTGCAGAATTACAAGAAGGCAGCTCACCACCTCCTTCTCAATGACAACTAGGGAATGGCATAAATGATGGCGCAACCAGCAATGCTCACATCCTGTGTATGAATTGAAAATAAGTATTTAGATGGTCTTCTAATATTTAACTCTTCCTGGTACTCAGTGCAGCCAGTACGCTGATTGATCAATAACCTTCTCCACAAAACTAACAACTACTGATCTGCTAGTTGGATTATGGTTCGGAAGATGTGAGCCATATGGAGGTGTGGAAATATCCCTGGATGAAGTTGTAATTGAAGCAAGGAAATAGTGTGATGAGGATATTGTGTGTAATTGAGGGGTGGCATTGGACACCAGCAGACTGCTTCCACTTTGCTGCTGCATAGATGCTCCAGTGCATGCTGCAATATGGTCAGATTGAATGTGTCGCGTGGATGTAACTTTTGCTATCACCCTGGGAAGATAGTAAACAGTGAATAAGGCTACCTAATGGATGACATGCAGCATGTTGACAGGACCATAAGACCATAAGACCATAAGACATAGGAGCGGAAGTAAGGCCATTCGGCCCATCGAGTCCACTCCACCATTCAATCATGGCTGATGGGCATTTCAACTCCACTTACCCGCATTCTCCCTGTAGCCCTTAATTCCTCGAGACAACAAGAATCTATTAATCTCTGCCTTGAAGACATTTAGCGTCCCAGCCTCCACTGCACTCTGCGGCAATAAATTCCACAGGCCCACCACTCTCAGGCTGAAGAAATGTCTCCGCATTTCTGTTCTGAATTGACCCCCTCTAATTTTAAGGCTGTGTCCACGGGTCCTAGTCTCCTCGCCTAATGGAAGCAATTTCCTAGCTTCCACCCTTTCCAAGCTATGTATTATCTTGTATATCTCTATTAAGTCTCCCCTTAATCTTCTAAATTCCAATGAATACAATCCCAGGATCCTCAGCCGTTCCTCATATGTTAGACCAACCATTCCAGGGATCATCCGTGTGAATCTCTGCTGGACACGCTCCAGTGCCAGTATGTCCTTCCTGAGGTGTGGGGACCAAAACTGGACACAGTACTCCAAATGGGGCCTAACCAGAGCTTTATAAAGTTTCAGTAGCACAATGGTGCTTTTATATTCCAACCCTCTTGAGATAAGTGACAACATTGCATTCGCTTTCTTAATCACGGAATCAACCTGCATGTTGACCTTTAGAGAATCCTCGACTAGCACTCCCAGATCCCTTTGTACTTTGGCTTTACAAATTTTCTCACCATTTAGAAAGTAGTCTATGCTTTTATTCTTTTTTCCAAAGTGCAAGACCTCGCATTTGTTCACGTTGAATTTCATCAGCCATTTCCTGGACCACTCTCCCAAACTGTCTAGATCCTTCTGTCGCCTCCCCACTTCCTCAGTACTACCTGCCTGTCCACCTAACTTCATATCATCTGCAAACTTCGCTAGAATTTCCCCAGTCCCTTCATCTAGATCATTAATATATAATGTGAACAGCTGTGGCCCCAACACTGAACCCTGCGGGACACCGCTCATCACCGGCTGCCATACCTCTGATGAAATACTTTGTGTGGCATGTCAAGGACATTGGAAGAGAGAAAACAGGTTAGAAATGTTTGGGGACCCAATACTGTTGTGAACTTGGCAAATTTTCCATATTTTGGGGACTCCACCTGGAATTTATTCACCACCTCCTACAGGGAATTGCCATGTAGTTAATTGAATTATGGCTGTCCTCACCAGCCAGTGAGGAATTTGGCATTGGTTCTCCTTGAAATATAACTATGCTGGATAACTGCCTGCATTCCATCAACTGAAGGATCCTCCAAATGGTTGATACGGCTTTGTTATACAGCTTGTAATGTTTAAATAAGGTTCAACTGGATGTGTATTTAAATCACTATGAATATGCAAATTCAGTACAGGAGCAGGCCATTTGGCCCCTTAAACCTGCATTGCCATCCAGTAAGATCAAGGCTGATCTAATTACTCCCTATTCCTTCTTACTCCTGATAAACTTTTATCCCCTTGCTTATTAAGAATCTATCTGTCTGTAGTTTAAGAATGCCGAAGGTCTCTTTTCTCACCTTCTTTTCAGGAAGAGAGTTCAAAAGACTCAGGGCTGATTGGCCTAGTTTGGTTGAGGAAAACCACTTGCCAGTCTGATTAGATTAGATTACACTACAGTGTGGAAACAGGCCCTTCGGCCCAACAAGTCCACACCGACCCGCCGAAGCGCAACCCACCCATACCCCTCACCTAACACTACGGGCAATTTAGCATGGCCAATTCACCTGACCTGCACATCTTTGGAGTGTGGGAGGAAACCAGAGCAAACCCACTCAGACACGGGGAGAACGTGCAAACTCCACACAGTCAGTCGCCTGAGGCGGGAATTGAACCCGGGTCTCTGGCGCTGTGAGGCAACAGTGCTAACCACTGTGCCACCGTGTCACCCACAATGAGAAAAGTTTCATGCAGTTAGAATACAAATTAGCAACTAGTCACATTTGTTTGATAGAAGTCATTTGGAGACTTTGAGGAGGACCAGATGTTAGGTCTCAAGTCCTTAGAGATTCTACACAGGTCCATATGTCATCAACACATTCGATGGTGCTTATGACCCTCTTCAGTATTAACCATGTTCAACAGCCACCTGTGTTAAACTGGAGTCCAGGTGTATATTCAGTGTTGTGTATTTCCCAAAGTAACTGGTTCGAAATTAAGCATGTATCGTTTCAACATTTTCTATCTCAGACCCAATTGCTCTGATCTGTAGGGGCCACTAATTCACATTTATCGACGTGGGAGAGAAATATATAAAGTGATTGGCTAGTTTACACAGCCGAAATCCTAGAGAGTTTCATCAAACGCATGAAGGATGTAAGGGGCAAATAGAAACCAGCAAGATTTGAATGGAATCGAAAATCTGTGATTGAATTCATCAAATAATCTCTTTATTGTCTTTTTGATGAAACTTGCCAACAAAACATTGGTATATCAGTAAAGCATGAATATGTCTTATAAATACCAGGTGTGCATATAAATAATGAATATGAATAGGATATTAATGTACAGGAATAAATCCAAGATGATATCACTGTAGGACCCTTCAGCCAGGGCTTGTTCATTCATTTTCTCTTTGTTTTCTCTCCTGTGTTTCTTTTCCTCTTCTGTCTTGTTCCTATTCTGCCAGCAGAGCACAGCAGTGGAGGAGGTCAGGGGCCTAGATTGGGGCAGGGTGGGGTGGGGGAGATCAGTGACCCAGAGCAGGGCAGGGTGGGGGAAGGTGTGTGACCAGGAGCAGGGCGGGGTGGGGGAGGTCAGTGACCTTGGGCAGGGTGGGGTGGGGAAGTTCAGTGACCTGGAGTGGAGTGGGGTGTGGGAGTTCAGTGACTTGGAGAGGGCAGGGTGGGGGAGGTCAGTGACCCGGAACAGAGTGGGGAAGAGACCAGCGACCCTGTAAAGGAGCGGGAATGATGGCTGGCGGGTTGGAGCAAAGATGTGTACTAGTTGGGATCTGGTGGAATCCGGTCATACCATGTGGAAGGCCTTATAGAAAGACTAATATCTATGTTTTTAGCTGTATTTATTACTTTCCTAACTTCTACCAAGTATATCTGCAATGTGGAGTAACTTCTTTTCTTTATTTTCTCAATTTTTTGTACCTAAGATTTGTACCTAGATACTTTGTACCTAAAATGGCACAGTGTGTTGGCATTATTGTACGCTTCTCACTGTACTCCTGTTCCTATGCAACTTGAGTACATGATGTGGAGATGCTGGTGGTGGACTGGGGTAGACAAAATTAAAAATCACATGACACCAGGTTATGGTCCAACAAGTTTATTTGGAAGTACAAGCTTTTGGAGAGTTGCTCCTCTGTCAGGTAGCTAGTGGAGTAGGATCATAGGACACAGAATTAATAACAAAAGATCATAGTGTCATACACTGATGAATTATACTGAACAAACCTACACTGCTGTTAAGTTTTTCATCTTTTAGAATGGGTTGCAGGTTTCAATTCATTGATACGTAAATCCCAGAACTTCTTTCAAGCCACAATCAAAGATAACTTAAGGTTTGCTAAAAAAAAAGGTGACATCTATCGGAAGGATGTTGTGAAACTTGAAAGGGTTCAGAAAAGATTTACATGGATGTTGCCAAGGGTTAGAGGATTTGAGCTATAGGGAGTGGTTGTATAGACCAGGGCTGTTTTCCCTGGAGCGTCGGAGGGTGAGGGGCGATGTTATAGAGGTTTATAAAATCATGAGGGGCATGGATAGGGTAATTAGACAAGGTCTTTTCCCTGGGGTGGGGGAGACCAGAACTACAGGGCATAGGTTTAGGGTGAGAGGGGAAAGATATAAAAGTGACCTAAGGGGCAACATTTTCAAGCAGAGGGTGATGCGTGTGTGGAATAGGCTGCCAGAGGAAGTGATGGAGGCTGGTACAATTACAACATTTAAAAGGCATCTGGATGGGTATATGAACAGGAAGGTTTGGAGGGATATGGGCCAGGTGCTGGCAGGTGGGACTAGATTGGGTTAGGGTATTTGGTCAGCATGGATGACTTGGACTGAAGGGTCTGTTTCCATGCTGTACATCTTTATGACTCTATGATTCTATCTCAGCTCAGACAATGCATTAAAGGTGTGAGGTTAGAGCCTATATATATATCCCAATCTTGAGTCAGACTGGTTCTATTTCCAAAGTAGGAAATACACACACGCACACACACACACACACACGAACACTCACTCTCTTTCTCTCTCTGTCTGTTCTCTGTCTCTGTCTGTGTCTCTCTCTCTCTTTCTCTCTCTCTCTTTCTCTCTCTGTCCCCCTCACATGTATGCACACATACATATAAGTCTATGGGGTGAATTTGCATTTGCAGAATTATAATTGCAGATGCATTCTATTTTGTTCAAAAAGCACACAATCTGCAGGCAGTCAATCCTTGTAACATTTTATAAATTCCTACTTTGGAAATAGAACCAGTCTGACTCAAGACTGGGATACAGACAGATTCTAACCTCACACGTTTAATACATTGTCTGAGCTGAGCTGTCACCTTTTTATCATACACTGTCATCAGTGTATGATACTATGATCTTTTGCTATAAATTCTGTGTTCTATGATCCTGCCCCACTAGCTATTTGACGAAGGAGCCGTGCTCCGAAAGCTTGTACTTCCAGATGAACTTGTTGGAATATAACCTGGGGTCATGTGATTTTTAACTTGAATACACATGTCAATAAATCTCATTCTAATTTCTAATTCTAAATAGTTATACAGATGCAAACTGAAATTGTCACTTATGTCATTTTCTATTAATCTTCTTTCTGCAATAAAGATCCTGATGGGACTTGGCCTGCGTGGATATGGAAAAGATGTTTCCTCTTGTGGGAGAATCTAGGACTAGGGGTCATGGTTTAAAAATAAAGGGTTGACCATTTAAGGCAGAGATGGGAAAACATGTTTCTCTCAGAGGATTATGACTCTTTACCATCCCCTTCCTCAACAGGTGATGGATGTAGAATGCGTCAATATTTTGAAAGCAGAGATTGATTCGTGTTTACCAGGAATGAAAAACTATCGGGGATAGGCAGGAATGTAGAGTTGAGGTTAAAATCAGATCAGCCATGATCTTATTGAATGGCAGAGCAGGCTCGAAGGGCCGAATGGCCTACTCTTCTTCCTTGCTTGTATGTAAAATAAAAAAATATGATAATGTCCATGCTAGCCACATGGGCAGTATTGTATTAAGAAAACACAACAATCGCAAAACAAGAAAGATGTTGGGTGGTGTGTGGTTGGTGCAGAAGCTGTAAAGTTAGAGACCAGGAAAGTGAGTGGAGGGGGGGAGACGGAGAGATGCAACAGAGAATGACAGAGACATTGGAGTCAGCAGACAGAGAATGAGAAGACAGGCTAGTTCCTGTAATGGTGTTCAATGGGGAGGTAGGGGAAGGGTTTTGGAGGAAGCATTCACTTTACGTTATGTGGGAAATTGCTGCATCAATAAGGCTACATGCAACAATAGAGAATTTTGCAGACTGCCTGATGGGCACAGATTAATCAATAAATTTTATGTGCACAACAAGTTCCAAAGATCAATCATCTTTGGAATCTTGACGATATGTTAATCTGCATTAACAATAAGTTGTTTTCCAATAGTACAGGCGCAGGGAGGTAGGACGGACAAGCAATACAAATTTGCTGGTATACTCTTCAGTCGAATTTACAACAGGTTAGTCTAGTTTCAACTGATAAATTGGCTGAACAGTCCCAGTGCTATAATGTGGATCCATATTTGGGGTGGGGTTGGAGGGACTGGTGTAACTGATTGGCCAGACTGTTCTGCCTGGTGGCTACTGCGCCAATTCATTAATGAAGAAAAGAGCAAAGTTTGTGTTTGAGATCATGAAGTAATTTTTTTGTTGTTTTTGTGATGTGCGAAACTGCAAATGTGTTAGTTCTATAATAGTGTTCATCCATAAGACCTAATTCAACACTTGTGAATCTCCATTTAAATTAGCGCCCATGTAATCCTGTAAATTAAATCACAAAAAATTGACGAATTAAGACAATAAATATTCCCCTCAAATGGGCTTTCATTAAGATAGCACATATAGAGCCATAGAGTCCTACAGCAGAGACAAGCCCTTTGGTCCAAACTGGTCCATGCCAACCAAAATGTCCATCCATGCTAACCCCATTTCCCTGCACTTGCCCATATCCTTCTAAACCTTTCCTATCCATGTATTTGTCCAAATGCCTTTTAAATGTTGTGAATGTACCCACCTCAACCACTTCCACAGTAGCTCATTCCATAATGTAGTCACAAGAGTTAGCAACCTTAGTAAATGACTGGGCTCAATTTGTAGGCACTTCATCTTCCTTATCTAATTGTTCTCACTCATTTTTTCTGGAAACTAATCCCAATGTGTCAGTTGGCCCTCTAAATCAAAGTGAGGAGTCCACTTTGTCATCATGGACGGCACGGTTAGCACTGCTGCCTCACAGCGCCAGAGACCGGGTTCAATTCCCGCCTCAGGCAACTGTTAGTGTGGAGTTTGCACATTCTCCCCGTGTCTGTGTGGGTTTCCTTCAGGTGCTCCAGTTTCCACCCACAGTCCAAAAATATGCAGGTTAGGTGAATTGACCATGCTAAATTGCCCCATAGTGTTCGGTGAAGGAGTAAATGTAGGGGAATAGGTCTGGGTGGGTTGCTCTTCGGAGGGTTGGTGTCGACTTGTTGGGCCGAAGGGCCTGTTTCCACACTGTAAGTAATCTAATCTAATCAAGAAGAGACAGGATTAAATCAAGGTTAAGGGATTGGGGTGAAAGTGACGAGGGTGAAATAAAAAAAAGATCGAAAAGTCATTGGAAAACTATTGGTGCCACCTCAGAAACCACTATTCCTCATTGGATTTCTGATGATCTGTAAATTGTCAGTAAAATGTTTGCTCCAGTAGAATCCAGCCCTCACCATTCCAAAACAGCTTACATAATAAAGACAAAATACTGTGGATACTGAAAATCTGAATCAAACATAGAGAATGCTGGAGGAACTCAGCAGGTCTGGTAATGTCTGTGGACAGAGAAACAGAATGAACATTCCAAATCCAGTTTGACTCTTCAGAACTAATGTGAGTTAAATGGTGAACTGGTCCTGACCTGATTTCTCCTTCCAGGTCAGTTCAAAGTGGTCATCAAGGCAACTGATGTGTTACACGATGTGGAGATGCCGGTGTTGGACTGGGGTGTACAAAGTTAAACATCACACAACACCAGGTTATAGTCCAATAAGTTTATTTGGAAGCACTAGCTTTCGGGGTGCAGCTTATTCTCCACAACCACCTGATGAAGGAGCAGCGCTCTGAAAGCTAGTGCTTCCAAATAAACCTATTGGACTATAACCTGGTGTTGTGTGATTTTTAGCCATGTTACATCTGTTCATTTGCTGTCTGATACTCTCAGGATAATATGTTAATGAGGATTGAAACCTAATTTTTGGGAGTATTTGGAGCCTCTAGATTCATAAACCTCCAGCCTGTCGGATCATAATCTGTACCTGTTGGGTCCAAAATAGCCCTAAACTTTTAACCCAATTTTTCCACAGCCATAGGTGTATTGTGTTTCTTGATGACAAAAAGAAAATGAAAGATTTGCATACTGTAATACATTGAATGATTCTTCAAGGCACTTTATGGCTGATGAGGTAATTTTGAAATGTACTCATACATTATAGTAATATGAGAAATAGCAGCCAATTTATGCTCAGCAAGCTCTTATCAATATGTTAATAACCACATCATCTGTTTGATAATGATGCTGCTTGAGTGATAAATATTACCAGGCTATTCTCCAATGAGTGCCATGTGTTCTTTTAGAAATGTCTGATGGGGAAGATAGGGTCTCGGTTTACTGCCTCATCTAGATGCTCCGCACCTTGGACAGTATTGACTCCCTCAGTACTGCACTGGGGGTACCAGTTTAAATTTCATAGCTCAAGTCTTTAGTTGAGTCTGTGTATCTGACAGCCTTTAGACGAGAATAGACAATAGACTAATGGCTGACTTCATTAAATTTTAAAATATACTTTATTCATAAAAATATCACATATATACACATAGTCACAAGCACAGGTCAGTTCTGTACAGGAGTATATCAAGGAAACAAACAAACATTGGAGTTTGGCTGTATCCAAACAAATCAAAGGCATCTCTTATTTGAACCAGCCTATTTTGATGTATTTGAATAGACAAATAGGCTATCGGATGAGATATTGTCTATGTACCATATGTTGGTGCAAGTTAGCTCCTTTAAGAAGTAAGAGGGGATAAAATGGGTCAGAAAATGGGACACTACATCATTCAGAGGGTGAGAGATTGCGGCATCACACAGTGAAAAAAAAAATCACTGAGTCAAAGGAGAACCATATAGTGGAGAAAATTGTTCTTAAAATGTCTGTTTTTTGTACTGAATATGGTGTTCCTTTTACAAAACAAAAAGTTTTTGAAAATCCTTGTAACAAAATTACAAAAGGAATGAATTAATATGTTGCCTTGTCAGCACTTACTGGTTGAAACCAGTTGAATTGTATATTTGATTAATGTCCAATTTCGGTGGGGACCTGATGGATGGAGGCTGCCTTAGGGCACTTGGACAATGTTGGTGAATAAGAAGGAATTAAGAAACTTGGGGACGATTAGTAGTCATGGAAACAGGCACCTAGGATTCCTTTCTCTCTCTTTCATTTTGGTGATTGTCTCTCAGAGAAAACACGTATCATGGAATCCCTACACTGTGGAAGCAAGCTATTTAGTCCATTGAGTCCACCCTGACCCTTCAAAAAACAGCCCAACCAAACCCACCCCCTACACCATCTCTGCAATCCTGCATTTCCCATGTCCAATCCACCTGGCCTGGATATCTCTGGACACTATCAGCAATTTAGCATAGCCAATCCACCTAATCTGCATAGATTTGGACTGTGGGAGGAAACCAGAGAACCTGGAGGAAATCCCACATAGACACAGGGAGAATGTGCATACTCCATGCGGACAGTCACTTGTGGGTGGAATTGAACCCAGGTCCCTGGTGCTGCGAGGTAGCAGCGCTAACTACTGAGCCACCATGGCATCCATGTACATTCCTGAACTCTGCAATGCGCTTACACCCAATTACCAATCCTGGTTGCATTCTTAGATGGTTTAGCTTGAGTTTAAACAGAATGTACCTGGTTATTGGATGGTATGAACCAAGCTGGCCAGCAACATTTCAGGCTGCATTCCTGGTGCTGGATCCAGTTTGCTAATCAAAGGGTTTGGGAGGGAATTCTGTTCAATTCCTCCATGCACCCCAGGCAGCTTTTCGAGATACCCTACTGGAGATTGCTTCTGTGAAGTGATTAGGTTGAAACGGAAAACTTGCATTTATGTAGCCCAACTTCAGGATGCAACGAAGTGCTTTACAGTCGATGGCATGTGCTTTTGAAGTGTCACTGTTGTGATGTTGTAAATAAGCAGCCAATATGGGCACATTGAGATCAGAGGGACAAACATTGGCCCAGTGTTCTGGAGAGAACTACCCAGCTCTTCCTTCAGTATTGCCATGCAATTGGAGAGAGCGGAGAGGGATTCAGTTTAACATCATAATTCAGAGTTGGTGTTGACAGTACGGCATTCCTAAGTGTGTCAACCTGAGATGCTGTCATTCCCAAAGTTAAAAATCACACAACACCAGGTTATAGTCCAACACCTTCCAGCATCTTCAAATCATTCCCAAAGTTGGTCTTGAAGCTCATAACATTCTGATGTATTGCCTTTAATTCCAGAGGCAGCATTTATAGTATACTGGATTAGTGGTGCTGGAAGAGCACAGCAGTTCAGGCAGCATCCAACGAGCAGCGAAATCGATGTTTCGAGCAAAAGCCCTTCATCAGGAATAAAGGCAGTGAGCCTGAAGCGTGGAGAGATAAGCTAGAGGAGGGTGGGGGTGGGGAGAAAGTAGCATAGAGTACAATGGGTGAGTGGGGGAGGAGATGAAGGTGATAGGTCAAGGAGGAGAGGGTGGAGTGGATTGGTGGAAAAGAAGATAGGTAGGTCGGACAAGTCCGGACAAGTCAAGGAGACAGTAACTGAGCTGGAAGTTTGAAACTAGGATGAGGTGGGGGAAGGGGAAATGAGGAAGCTGTTGAAGTCCACATTGATGCTCTGGGGTTGAAGTGTTCCGAGGCGGAAGATGAGGCATTCTTCCTCCAGTCATCTGGTGGTGAGGGAGCGGCGGTGAAGGAGGCCCAGGACCTCCATGTCCTCGGCAGAGTGGGAGGGGGAGTTGAAATGTTGGGCCA
The DNA here is from genome assembly GCF_047496795.1 of Chiloscyllium punctatum. Taxonomy (NCBI): domain Eukaryota; kingdom Metazoa; phylum Chordata; class Chondrichthyes; order Orectolobiformes; family Hemiscylliidae; genus Chiloscyllium; species Chiloscyllium punctatum. The sequence continues at coordinate 12,152,713 of NC_092776.1, read as the reverse complement.
CGGGGCGGTTTGGTTGATTGGTGCGGGTGTCTCGGAGATGTTCCCTAAAGCGCTCTGCTAGGAGGCGCCCAGTCTCCCCAAGGTAGAGGAGACCACATCGGGAGCAACAGATACAATAAATGATATCGGTGGATGTGCAGGTGAAACTTTGATGGATGTGGAAGGCTCCTTTAGGGCCTTGGATAGAGGTGAGGGAGGAGGTGTGGGCATAGGTTTTACAGTTCCTGAGGTGGCAGGGGAAAGTGCCAGAATGGGAGGGTGGGTCGTAGTGGGGTGTGGATCTGACCAGGTAGTCACGGAGGGAACGGTCTTTGCGGAAGGCGGAAAGGGGTGGGGAGGGAAATATATCCCTGGTGGTGGGGTCTTTTTGGAGGTGGCGGAAATGTCGGTGGATGATTTGGTTGATGCGAAGGTTTGTAGGGTGGAAGGTGAGCACCAGGGGCGTTCTGTCCTTGTTACAGTTGGAGGGGTGGGGTCTGAGGGCAGAGGTGCAGGATGTGGACGAGATGTGTTGGAGGGCATCTTTAACCATGTGGGAAGGGAATTTGCGGTCTCTAAAGAAGGAGGCCATCTGGTGTGTTCTGTGGTGGAACTGGTCCTTCTGGGAGCAGATACAGCGGAGGCGGAGAAATTGGGAATACGGGATGGCATTTTTGCAAGAGATAGGGTGGGAAGAGGTGTAATCCAGGTAGCTGTGGGAGTCGGTGGGTTTGTAAAAAATGTCAGTGTCAAGTCGGTCGTCACTAATGGAGATGGAGAGGTCCAGGAAGGGGAGCGAGGTGTCAGAGATAGTCCAGGTAAATTTAAGGTCAGGGTGGAATGTGTTGGTGAAGTTGATGAATTGCTCAACCTTCTCACGGGAGCACGAGGTGGCGCCAATGCAGTCATCAATGTAGCGGAGGAAGAGGTGGGGAGTGGTGCCGGCGTTTATAGTATGGCATTCCTAAAAGTGTCAACCTAGCTTAGGTACTCTCATTTCCAAAGTTGGTCTTGAACCTTTGATGTAATGCATTTATTGCCATTGTATGTATCAAGATGCTACACTAGAAATTGAACGGATAAGTTGAACACTGCAACACATAATGAGCCAGTCAGACAGGTTACTAAAGGTTGACTCAAAGGTTTCAAAGAATACCTTATAGGGAGTAAAGATTAAGGAAGAAGTTCAAAGAAATCTTGGATCAAGGTTCATAGTTCCTAGAAAGTAGAGTTGCAGATAGGGAAGAAGGTGTTTTGCCTGCTTTCCTTTATTGGTCAGAGCATTGAGTATAAGAGTTGGGAGGTCATGTTGCAGCTGTACAAGACGTTGGTTAGGCCACTTTTGGAATACTGTGTGCAATTCTGGTCTTCTCCTATCGGAAGGATGTTGTGAAAATTGAAAGGGTTCAGAAAGAATTTATAAGGATGTTGTCAGGGTTGAAGGAGTTGAGGTAAAACCAAGGACTGCTGATGCTGGAAACCAGATTCTAGATTAGAGTGGTGCTGGAAAAGCACAGCAGTTCAGGCAGTATCTGAGGAGCAGGAAAATCGATGTTCTGGGCAAAAGCCCTTCACCAGGAATAGAGGCAGAGTACCTGCAGGGTGGTACTCTGCCTCTATCCCTGATGAAGGGCTTTTGCCCAAAATGTCAATTTTCCTGCTTCTTGGATGCTGCCTAAACTGCTGTGCTTTTCCAGCACCACTCTAATCTAGATCCTGAAGGATTTGAGCTATAGGGAGAGGCTGAATAGACTGGGGCTGTTTTCCCTGGAGGTTTGGAGGTTGAGGGGTGACCTTATAGAGGTTTATAAAATCATAAGGGGCATGGATAGGGTAAATAGACAAGGTCCTTTCCCTGGTGTTGGAGAGTTCAGAACTAGAGGGCATAGGCTTAGGGTAAGAGGGGAAAGATATAAAAAGGACCTAATGGTCCCTTTGCACACAGAGGGTTGTGTGTGTATAGAATGAACTGCCAGAGGAAGAGGTGGAGCTGAAAATGTGTTGCTGGAAAAGCGCAGCAGGTCAGGCAGCATCCAAGGAACAGGTGAATCGACGTTTCGGGCATCAGCCCTTCTTCAGGAATGAGGAAAGTGTGTCCAGCAGGCTAAGATAAAAGGTAGGGAGCAGGGACTTGGGGGAGGGGCGTTGGGAATGTGATAGGTGGATGGAGGTCAAGGTGAAGGTGATAGGCCGGAGTGGGGTGGGGGCGGAGAGGTCAGGAAGAAGATTGCAGGTTAGGAAGGCGGTGCTGAGTTTGAGGGATTTGACTGAGACAAGGTGGGGGAGGGGGGGTGGGGAATGAGGAAACTGGAGAAATCTGAGTTCATCCCTTGCGGTTGGAGGGTTCCCAGGCGGAAGATGAGGCGCTCTTCCTCCAACTGTCGTGTTGCCATGGTCTAGCGATGGAGCACCTGCCTACCCTCTTACAGAGGAAGAGGTGGAGGCTGGTACAAATCCAATATTTAAAAGGCATCTGGATGGGCATGTGAATAAGAAAGGTTTAGAGGGATATGGGCTGGGTGCTGGCAAATGGGTGTAGATTAGGTTAGGATATCTGGTTGGCATGGACAGGTTGGACTGAAGGGTCTGTTTCCCTGCTGTACATTACTATGACTCTGAGGCATGGCTGCCATCAGTGAGGGAATGAGAATGGGAAGTCAAAATTTTGAGTGGTAAACATTGAGCTAATGTTAGTTGTCTTTTCCCTAGGATGGGAGACTTCAAGACTGGGTGTCATATTTTTAGTGTGAGAGGACAGAGATTTTAAAAAAAGACATGAGGGACACATTTTTTTGCACAGAGGGTAATTCGCGTGTGGCATGAACCTCCTAAGGAAGTGGTGGGTGCAGGTACAGTTCTATCATTTAAAACACATAAGCACATGAATAGAAAAAATTTGGAAGGATATGGGCCAGGAGCAGGCAGGTGGGACTAGTTTATTTTGGGACTATGTTTGGCGTGGACTGATTGGACTGAAGGGTCTGTTTCCATGCTGTATGATTTTATCACTAAGGGCTTTTGCCCGAAACGTCGATTTCGCTGCTCGTTGGATGCTGCCTGAACTGCTGTGCTCTTCCAGCACCACTAATCCAGTATTTGGTTTTCAGCATCTGCAGTCATTGTTTTTACCTTATGGAGGGATTTTGTCAGACTGCAGATTACATAGATCCCAGAGGGATGTGAGCATGAGAAGGAGGTATTTAGAATAGTGATGCACAGGACAATGTAGGACAGAACAAGTAAATCATGAGCAAATAATCTGATATGAGTCTTATGCTGACTAAGAGACAGTCAGTTTGCTCGTCCAGTTTGCGCTATTCAGTGTGAGAGGATGGTGGGAGACATCAAAATAGGTCACGTTGGATTGCTTTGAAACCAAAATGAATAACTGTGGCTTTTGTAATGGGGGAGAGTTACAAGCTCCAGAAACACAACAACAAAAAAAACAGAGAGAAAAAGAGTGAGTGAGAGAGACAGCTCTATGTCCTAAAAAAGAAATAATCTCTGAGCAGGGAGTAGCAGAATGGGCTGAGTAAACACTGATAGAGTTTGAAGGTGGTGGCTCTGAAACACAGAATTAGAAAACCACACAGCAGTTGACACACTAGCTAGGGACTGGCTCTGATCCAAAACAACAGTCTGATCTGGTGTCAGCCAGTTAGAAGTGGTCTAGAGGGCGGTTGCTCTCCTCTTACTGTGATCGAAAGTGAACTCACACCAACTCCAGATCAAGGCTGCAGTTTCATTCTCTCTCTCATCGCTGCTCCATTGTTAGACCCATCAGGACAACATGCTTCCCTCGACTTGTTTTAGCAAGAACTTGTATTTCTCAAGCCCCCTTTACCACAATAAAATATTTCTCGGTGAAACACAGACATGATAATTGGCAATAAATTAACACTGAGCCATTTACATGTAAAGACCAATTAAGACAGTGATAAAAACCTTAATTGGTCAAGGAGATTGGTTTTAAAGAAAAACAACTATCATATAATTTTTCAAACTGTTGCAGATTATTATGTTCCTTGGATTAATTATGCAGCAACAGAACCACAACCTGTTTTCACAACCCTGCCCTCATTCAATTATACCCATGTGCACACTTGCCAATGGGATATTGGTGGGGAGGGATAGTTGATGGCTTGGGCAGGGATTCTGGTAGTTCATAATAACATAAAATTATAATGGGTGGCATGGTGGCTCAGTGGTTAGCACTGCTGTCTCAAAGTGCCAGTGACCTAGGTTTGATTCCAGCCTCAGGCAACTGTGTATGTTTTGTACATTCTTCCCATGTCTATATGGGTTTCCTCCCACAGTCTAAAGATGTGCAGGTTAGGCGGGTTGACCATGGTAAATGCAGGGATAGAGTAGGGAGCAGGATGCTCTTGAGAGGGTTCGTGTGGACCTGATGGGCCAAATGGCCTGCATATTCCTGATGAAGGGCTTATGGCCGAAACATTGATTCTCCTGCTCCTCAGATGCTGCCTGACCTGGTGTGATTTTCCAGCGCCATAATCTTGACCCTGATCTCCAGCATCTGTAATCCTCACTTTCTCCAAATGGCCTGCATACAGAGTATGGGGATTCTATAATAAATAGGAGCTGCAGAAGGCCACTCAGACCCTTAAGGCTGCTCCATCATTTAATAATATCATGGCTGATCTACATCATCACCATCTTTTCTACTATCCCCATATCTCTTCATTCCCTACTGCATAAAAATCTACCAATGTTAATGTTGAATATACTTTCTGCATTGCTAGTAGTCACTCTCAGAGTCTGTTAGCTCAATTGGCTGGATGACTGGTTTGTGATACAGAGGGATAATGTGGGTTCAGTTCCTACATTGACTGAGATAAGCACACTTGAGGTGTGGCGACCCTCTATGATGAGAGAGAAGTTGTATGGTCTGGTAAGACTATGTTTGTTTTTAGTATTCTCTTAGAGATTTTAGCCAATGGGATCTTAAAGTCAATGGCCATGATATGGCTGAAAGCCATTTAAAACTTAGAGTCAGTAGCAGTGGAAGTATATTGGCAACATTCCAAGAGCTGGCTAACCAATAAGTGTCAGCCATGGCGCAGTGAATTACATCTCAAAACTCCAGCACGTTGATCAAAGACGGCATTCCCAACTGAGGGGATATCGGACTGTTGAAGTTCTTCCCAAAGCCTTGCTCATTTAAAAAAAAGTTTTATTCGTGGAAGGGATGTGGATGTTGCTAGCTTTACTAACATTTATTGCCCAACCCTAATTGCCCTGGTGAAGGTGGTGGTGAACTGCCTTCTTTAATCACTGCTGTCCTTGGGGTGTATTGTATACCACAATGCTGTTAGAGAGGGAGTTCCAAAACTTTGACACAGCGTCGGTGAAAGAACTGAGATATTGTTCCATGTCATGATAGTCTGTGGATTTGAGGGAAATTGTAAATGGTCACGTTGTTGTGTATTTGCTGCCCCTTGTCCTTTTACATGGTAGTGGTTGAGGGTTTGGTCTCAAAGCAGCTGTGATGTAGTGAGCTGCTGAAATGTATCTTGTAGCTGGTACACACTGCAGCCACTGCCTGCCAGTGGTAGGGGGAGTGAATGTTGAAGGTGAATTTGGATGGCGTTCTGATCAAGTGGACTGCTTTGTTTTGTTCTGGATGGTGTTGAGCTTCTTGAGCACTGTTGGAACAGTATTCATCCAGGCAAGTGGGGAATATTTCATCTCATTCTTGGCATAGGCCATGTGGATGGTGGACAGGCTTTGGGCAGACAGAAGATGAAATATTCATTGCAGGATTGCTCTTCTAGCCACAGTTTTTCTATTGTCTGTCTGGTCAACGGCAACCCCTTTGATGTTGACAGTGTGGGATTCAGCAATGTTAATGCCACCCAGAGTAATGGCTGCATACTGTCTGGTTGGACATGGTCATTGCTTGGAACTTGTGTGACATGAATGATAATTGTCACCTATCAGTAAATCTTGGATATTGTCTAGGTCATAGAACATAGAACATAGAATGTTACAGTGCAGTAGAGGCCCTTTGGCCCTCGATGTTGTGCCAAACTGTGAAATTAATCTGATGCCCATGTAACCTACACCATTGCATTATTATCCATACATATATCCAATGCCCATTTAAAAGCCCTTCATGTTGGCAAGTCTACTATTCTTGCAGGCAGGCCATTACACGCCTGAACTACTCTCGAAGTAAAGAAATTACCCCTGACATCTATCCTAAATCTATCACCCCTCAAGTTAAAGCTATGTCCCCTTCACCATCCGTTCAAAAAAGGCCCTCATTGTCCACCCTATCTAACCCTCTGATTATCTTATATGCCTCGATTAAGTCACCCCTCAACCTTCTTCTCTCCAACAAAAACAGCATTAGTTCCCTCAGCCTTTCCTCATAAAACCTTCCTTCCATACCAGGTAACATCCTGGTAAATCTCCTCTAAACCCTTTCCAAAGCTTCCAGATCCTTCCTATAACGCGGTGACCAGAACTGTACACAATACTCCAAGTGCGGCCTTACCATGACCTATGGCTCCTGTTACATACGTGTACAGACTGCTTCAGTATCTGAGGAGTCACAAATGGTGCTGAATATTGTGCAATCTTTAGTGAACATCCCCACTTCTGATCTCATGATGGAGGGAAGGCCATTGATGAAGCAGCTAAAGATGGTTGAGCCTAGGACACTATCCTGAGGAACTCCTGCAAGGGTGGCTCAGTGATTAGCGCTGCTGCCTCACAGAGCCATGGGCCTGAGTTCGATTTCACCTTTGGGTGACTATCTGTGCAGTTTGCACATTCTCCCTGTGTCTGCGTGGGCTTCCTCCGGGTACTCCGTTTTTTTCCCACAGTCCAAAGATGTGCAGGTCAGGTGAATAAGCCCTGCTAAATTGCCCATAGTGCCCAAGGATGTGCAGGCTAGGTAAGTTAGCCATGTAAATATAGGGTTGAGTCTGGGTGGGATGCTGCTCAGAGGGTTGGCGTGGACTCGATGGACCAAATGGCCTGTTTCCACACTGTAGTGATTCTATGTCCTGATGCTGACATGACTGACCTCCAACAACTACAACCATTTTCCTATGTGCCCAACCCAGCAGAGACTGCTTTCTACTGGCTCCAGTTTTGCTCCTTGATACCATGTAGGGTTGAGTACTGCCTTTAATTCAAGGGCAGTCACTCTTACCTCCCCTTTGGAAGTCAGCTCTTTTATCCATATTTGAATCAAGGCTGTATTGAGATCAGGAGCTGAGCGGCACTGGTAGAATCCAAATTGAGCATCAGTGAGCCGGTGATTCCTTTGCAAGTGCTGCCTGATAGCATCTCGATGACACCTTCCATCACTTCATGGATAAGCAACTATAGATGGATCAGATAGGGTGATAATTGTTTGGATTTGACCTGCTTTCTTTGTACACTGGACATACTTGGGCAATTTTCCACATTGTAGCTGTACTGGAACAGCTTGATGAAGGGCCAGGAGCTAGTTTTGTTTAATTGCTCACTGTCATTTATGACTGACTTTGGCAGGACTGCAGAGCTGTTGGTTGTGGAATCATTTTGCCCTATCTATTGCATATTTATAATCAGGTGTAGGTGGGGATTTGGAGACAACAATCAGCTCAGCCATGATCTGATTGAGCAGGACAGAGGGGCTGAATAGCCTCCACCCTCTTGATGTGTGTACGTTCACAAATTAGCTGCTGTGTTTCTACATTATGATAGTGACTGCTTTAAGGTGGCCTTAAAGGTGGTGAGAGGTGCTGTATAAATGCAACTTTTTTAATTCCTGTGTGGTGTTCTGTACAATGAGCACACACACCCTGGTTTTATATTCTTGTTTACCTCTTCTCCTCAAACATGACTTTTGCCCTTTTTGCTTTCAATTTTACCTCCACAATTGCTCAACACAATCCATCAGGTCACAGTAAAATCAGTCATTTCTGCACATATACATCATTTGTATGGGAGTGATGTGAATTTTACCTCTTCCTATGCTCTTTTCCCAGGTCGTGCATGACCACAGGTCAGTGTTGACTACATGACTAACTGGCCTGAAAACCGGCTAAGGTGGATTTGGGCAGACACAGCCACTTTGATCAGAATTCCATACCACAGGTAACTACACACATGATTATTTAGTTAACAAATACCTATCACCCATCTGAATAAACCCATACACTATACTTTACAAACAAATGGCTCAGTTTGTCGATGGAACAATTTTGAACCAATTGAGAGTTTCAGACCTATGACTGAAAATGTTAAAAGTTCTCATGTGTGTAGAGAATGGTTACCAATTTTTCTGGAGGTTCAGCATATGATCTTTAATTGCTCTGTCCTCATAATAACACCATTGGTAAGATGATACATCCCACAGTTGATCGGACGTGGAAAAAGATATTCCTTTAACGTTTTACATTCTTATATGGGACGTGAGCATCACTGGCAAGGCCAGCATTGATTGCCCATTCTTAACTGCCCATGAACTGAGTGCCTCTCTAGCCAATTTACAGAGGGTGCTTAGGATTGCTGTGGGGTCTGGAGTCACCTGTAAGTCAGACAGAAGGCAAATTCCATTAGTACACCTGATGGATTTCTAACAGCAATCCATAGGGGTTAAATGATCACCATTAGGCTGACTTTTCATTCCAGAACTTGTTGAATTCAAATTTCACCATGTGTTGTGGTTCTGTTCGCCGAGCTGGGAATTTGTCTTGCAAACGTTTCGTCCCCTGAGTAGGTGACATCCTCAGTGCTTGGGAGCCTCCTGTGAAGCGCTTCTGTGCTGTTTTCTCCGGTATTTATAGTGGCCTGTCTCAGGCGCTTCCGGTTGTCAGTTCGAGCTGTCCACTGTAGTGGCCGGTATATTGGGTCCAGGTCGATGTGTTTGTTGATAGAGTCTGTGGATGAGTGCCATGCCTCTAGGAATTCCCTGGCTGTTCTCTGTACAGAGAACAATATACTGGCCACTACAGTGGACAGCTCAAACTGACAACTGGAAGCGGCAGAGACAGGCCACTATAAATACCGGAGAAAACAGCACAGAAGCGCTTCACAGGAGGCTCCCAAGCACTGAGGATGTCACCTAGACAGGGGACGAAACGTTTGCAAGACAAATTCCCAGCTCGGCGAACAGAACCACAATAACGAGCACCCGAGCTACAAATCTTCTACCAAACTTTCACCATGTGTGCCATGGTGGGATTTAAACTGATAACCCCAGAATATACCCTTCAAACCCATAACCCCAGAATGGACCTTACAAGCACCACTTGCCCCCTCCATGTGGCCAAGTCTGCAGGTCATGTATTGGACTCGTTAGCTATCTCTGAACCCACCAAACCAGAATTAGGAAATAATCCCTCCACCATCCTGAGTGACAGCTGAAGTGAGGAGATAAATACATGATGGAATAAAGTGCAGAATTTGATATAAATGGGGTTTGCTGAAGGAGGGCCTGAGGATCCTTCCATGGACCTGTCGTGCCGAATGGCCTCTCTCTGTACATTACTTTATAGAATCATTGAATGAAACAGCATAGGAGGAGACCACTCGCCTGTACTAGCTCTCTGAAGGAGTTACCAATTAGCTCCACCATCCATGTTCTTTCTGCAAACCTCTGTAATTAATTTTCCTTTCACGTATTTATCCAAATCACTTTTGAAAGTTGTTATTGAAGCATCTTCCCACTCCCCCTTCAGGCTGTGTATGCCAGATTACAACGACTCTGTGTGAAAAAATGTTTCCTTGATGCAGTTGCCTCTGGTTGTTTTTCCAAGCATTTTCGATCTGTGTTTCCTGGCTATGAGCCTCCTGTCACTGAAAAAACAATTTGCCCTTAATTACTCTATCAAAATCCTTCATGACTTTGAAAGCCTGTATTAACTCTCCATTTAAACTTGAAATTACTGGCAATATCACTATATTTGTTGTCTCAGTTCCAGAGAAGGATGGATAGCATCTGTACACTTTCTTTACCCATTGCCTCCCTCTGATGGCACATTAGAGATTTACATTTGTCAGAAACTACCAAGACATTGTCTACTGACTGAGTGTTATGGAATTGGCCTCATTAATTCTCACAAATAAACTGAAGAAATACATCCTTTAGTTTTATTAAATAATGTGGCAAAAATGGAAACATAAAGTATTGCCAATGTGTCCAATACTTTTTCTAAAGAAGTTTCGTGACTTGAAACTGTTGTTTTTTTAAAAAATGCAGGATATAGGTTTTTTAAGATTCCCCACTGTGTGGAGACAGGCCTGTCAGCCCAACCGACCCTCGGAAGAGTAACTCACCCAGACCCATTCCCCTACATTTACCCCTGACTAATGCACCTAACACGATGGGCAATTTAGCATGGCCAAGTCACCTGACCTGCACATCTTTGGATTGTGGGAGGAAACCGGAGCACCTGGAGGAAACCCACGCAGACACAGGGAGAATGTGCAAACTCCACACAGACAGTCACCCAAGGCTGGAATGGAACCCGGGTCCCTGGCTCTGTGGGGCGGCAATGCTACCAACTGCGCCACTATGCCACACCATCATTTCTCCATCATTCATTGCCCATCCCTAATTGCCCTTGAGAAGGGAGTGGTGGTGAGCTGCCTTTCAAACCTGCTGCATTCCACGTGGTGTAGGGACACTTACAATGCTGTTATATAGGGATTCCCACATCTTTGGGCACAGGCAGCTGAACGGACACCCACTGGTGATTATTTTTGGAAAGTTCACGAGACTAGAATTGGAAGAACTCAGATATTTTGAAGGAATGTAGAGCTGGAGATAGTTAAAAGAAGTCATAAATGGACTTGAAAACATAAAGTCTCTCACTGTCTGTCATGAAGCCTCCAAATGACTCTCTGGGTTACAGGATCCTTTTGGGATTCTAGATTTCCACCAGCCTTTCTGGAAGAAAGGCCTTACTGATTTCACTCCTACACAGCCTGGTTATAATTTTAGTGCCCTCTTTGTGCTGAACCAAAGGTTTACAGGAGCTTAGAAATGCACACGTTCTGACAACAAAATTGTGCTATTTTATCATGCACACTCACATACGTATATTTAAAAAAGACTAGTGGTTAGCTTGACGTGTGTGGGTTCAATCAAACCAGCCTTATGTTAACCACATACTATGCAGCTGCCAAGCAGTATTAACAGAATGATACACATTTCCGTCTCTCCTGCCCTCCCCCCACCCCACCCCCCCTCCACCCTACCAGGCCATGCATGAAAAGGAAACCGTATTTTGTTCAGTTTTCTGACGCCTCCCCAATCATTGGGTCATTGCGGCTGATGGGATGATGCAACAAATAAGAAAGATACTCAAACATATACTCAACTTCTCGAAAAATAAATCTATCCCTTCTTCCCCTACGCTTCCCCCAGCCTGACATCCCCCAGGGGCAGACTCACAAGGGTGGGTCCCTGTTACCAGAACTAAACAATTTAATCTGACTATCAAGCAGCAAATTCAAAGCTATTTCCGCAGACCATGGCGTCTGTCTGTCTTTACATCTCCCTTTATAACACTCTGCCTACATCACTGAAAACTGTACACAGATCCACTGCTAGGGTGTTATTGTACTAGCATCACCGCCAAACAGTACTATTTTGCCTTCTGAGATGAGATGGGAAGAAGTGGTTTTTGAGCAGCCAATCCAGTGAACAGATAGAGTTGGTGTCAGGGTTGGAATTTCAGATCACAAAGACTTAAAGTAACTGACAAAAGAGCTGGAAAGGAGAATGACGAGACTTTTTTTGATGTGTTCCCTGAAAGGGAGTGGAGGACAGGGTGTGGAAGCAGACTCAGTTGTGACTTTCAAAAGGGAACGAGATGAACAATTGAAGGGGAAAGGTGGATGGCATTACACATGCAGGCAAAGTGGGATTATTTAGATTGCTCTTTCAAAGAGCCAGCATAGGACAATGGGCTGAATTCCTTCTGTACTGTATAATTTTGCGAAGAAAAGTAATGGGTTCATGTATTACTTGAAAAATAATCTGAATAAGAAAAAAGAAAAGTCTTTTAAAAAATTAATTCGAAGGATGTGGCTATCATCTATTGCCTTCCCCAGTTGCCCTTGAGAAGGTGGTGGTGAGCTAACTTCTTAAACTGCTGCCGTCCATTTAGTGTATGTAGACACACAGTGCTGTTTAGGGAGGGAGTTCCAAGATTTTGACCCAGTGACACTGAAGGAACAGCAATATATTTCCATCTCTGGATGGTGAGTGGCTTGGAGGGAACTTGCAGGTGGTGATGTTCCCAAGTGTCCACCACCCTTGTCCTTCAAATGGCAGTGGTTGTGGGTTTAGAAGACATTGACTAAGGAGACATCATAATTTTTTTTAGAGCATCTTGTAAATGATATATACTGCTGCTAATGAGTGAAGGGACGAAATACCAACCAAGCAAGCTTCTTCATCTGGATAGTGTCAATTACTTAAGTGTTGTTGGAGCTGCACTCATCCAGTCAAGTGGACATAATTCCTTCACCCTCCTGACTTGCACCTTGTAGATGGTGGACAGGCTTAGGGGAGTCAGGAAGTATATAACTCATTGTTGCTTCTGACCTGTTCTTGTATTTACCACGGTATTTATGTGGCTGCTGTAGTTGAGTTTCTGGTCAATGGTGACGGCCAGGATGTTGACAGTGAGGCATTTGGTAATCATACCAAGGGGGAGTGGTTAGATTCTGTCTTCCTGGAGATGGGCATTGCTTAGCATTTGTGCAACATGAATATTACTTGCTTCTTATCAGCCCAAGTCTGGATAGTGTCCAGTTCTTGCTGCATTTGGGTATGGACTACTTCAGTGTCTGAGGAGTCGTGAACTGTGCTGAACATTGCGCGATCATCGGTGAACATCTCCACTTCTCGTCTTATGATGGAAGGAAGGTCATTGACAAAGCAGCTGAAGATGGTTGGGCCTAGTACATTCTATTAGTTTAGATTTCCCTACAGTGTGGAAACAGGCCATTCGGCTCAACAAGTCCACACCGACTCTCTGGAGAGTTACCCACCCAGACCCATTTCCCTCTGACAAATGCACCTAACACTGTGGGCAATTTACCTGGCCTGCACATCCTTGGACTGTGGGAGGAAACCAGAGCAACCGGAGGAAACCCATGCAGACACGGGGAGAACGTGCAAACTCCACACAGAGAGTCATCCAAGGCTGGAATTGAACCTGGTTCCCTGGCACTAACCACTGAGCCACCATGCCTTCCCATTCCCCTGAGGAACTCCCACAGAGATGTCCTGGAGCTGAGATGACTGACTTCTAACAATCTTTCTTTCTTTGCATTAACTATGACTCCAACCAGCAAAAAATGTTTTCCCCATGAATCCCATTGATTCTGGTTTTGCTCGAGATCCTTGATGCCACCCTCAGTCAAATACGGCCTTAATTGTCAAGGGCAGTCAGTCAAACCTCACCCCTGGAATTCAGCTCTTTTGTCCATAATGTCCAAGGCTGTAATGTGCTCAGGCTGCTGAGTGGCCCTGGCAGAACCCAAACATGGCATCAGTTATTGCTGAGTAGGTTCTGCTTGACAGGACTATTGTCGGCACACTCCAGCACTTTACAGATGACGGAGAGTAGACTGATGAGCGGCAATTTGCCGGGTTGGATTTGTCCTGCTTTTTATGTACAGGACATGCCTGGGCAATTTACCACATTGTCGGGTAGATGCCAGTGTTGTAACTGTCCTGGAACAGCTTGGCTAGGGGGGTGAGACAAAAATAAATTCCAGATGCTGGAATCCAAGGTAGACAAGCAGGAGGCTGGAAGAACACAGTAAGCCAGGCAGCATTAGGAAGTGGAGAAGTCAACGTTTCGGGTGTAACCCTTCTTCAGGACTGGGGGTGGGGGTAAGGGGAGCTGCAGATAAAGAGGGTGGGGGGTGCAGGATGGTGAGGTGGGGCTAGGTGAAGACAGGTAGAGGGTATGACCTGATTGGTTGATGGGAGGAATGAATCTGGTTGGTGTCTGGAAGGAAGGGTCGATCAGAGGAATGGAAAGGAGGGGGGGGAGGTGCTGGGAAGGGAGGTTATTTGAAATTGGAGAACTCAATGTTGAGTCCTCAGGGCTGTAGGCTGCCCAGGTGGAAGATGAGATGTTCCTCCAATTTGCAATTTGATTTGTTGTGGCAATGGAGGAGGCCAGGGGTGGTGATGTTGGAAAGGGAGTTGGATGTGAATTAAAATGGGCAGTGATTGGGAGGTCAGGTCGGTCCCTACACGCCAGGCTGAGATGCTCGGTGAAATGTGCCCTGAGTTTATGTTTGGTTTTCCCGATGTAGAGAAGACCACATCAGGAGCATTATATACAGTAAACTCGGTTGGAGGAGAGGCAGGGAACCTGGAAGGAACCTGGAAGGACTGTTTAGGGCCTTGGATGGAGGTGTGGAAGGTGATTTCCTCTACTTTTTGTCATTTACATAAATGATTTGGATGCGAGCATAAGAGGTACAGTTAGTAAGTTTGCAGATGACACCAAAATTGGAGATGTAGTGGACAGTGAAGAGGGTTACCTCAGATTACAACAGGATCATGACCAGATGGGCCAATGGGCTGAGAAGTGGCAGATGGAGTTTAATTCAGATAAATGCGAGGTGCTGCATTTTGGGAAAGCAAATCTTAACAGGACTTATACACTTAATGGTCAGGTACTAGGGAGTGTTGTTGAACAAAGAGACCTTGGAGTGCAGGTTCATAGCTCTTTGAAAGTGGAGTCACAGGTAGATAGGATAGTGAAGAAGGCGTTTGGTATGCTTTCCTTTATTGGTCAGAGTACTGAGTACAGGAGTTGGGAGGTCATGTTGCGGCTGTACAGACATTGTATAGGCCACTGTTGGAATATTGCGTGCAATTCTGGTCTCCCTCCTATTGGAAAGATGTTGTGAAACTTGAAAGGGTTCAGAAACGATTTACAAGGATATTATCAGGGTTGGAGGATTTGAGCTATAGAGAGAGGCTGAACAGGCTGGGGGTTGTTTTCCCTGGAGCGTTGGAGGCTGAGGGGTGATCTTATAGAGGTTTACAAAATTATGAGGGGCATGGATAGGTTAAATAGGCAAAATCTTTTCCCTGGAGTCGGGGAGTCCAGAACTAGAGGGCATAGGTTTAGGATGAGTAGGGAAAGATATAAAAGAGACCTAAGGGACAACGTTTTCACGCAGAGGGTGGTGTGAGTATGGAATGAGCTGCCAGAGGATGTGGTGGAGGCTGGTACAATTACAACATTTAAGAGGCATTTGGATGGGTATACGAATAAGAAGGGTTTGGAGGGATATGGGCTGGGTGCTGGCAGGTGGGACTAGATTGGGTTGGGATATCTGGTTGGCATGGACAGGTTGGACCAAAGGGTCTGTTTCCATGCTGTACATCTCTATGTGAGGTTTTGCATCTTTACTGGTTGCAGGGGAAGGTACCTGGGGATTTTGGGGTGTAAATGGGGAGCTTGGTGTGAGGGGAACGGATTGGCACAGGGAATGGTCGTTGCGGGAGGCAGAGAAGGGTGGGAAGGGAAGATGTCATTGGTGGTCGGGTCTAGTTAGAGTTGGCGGATGTCTTTAAAGATGATATGTTGAATGCGGAGACTGGTGGGTGGTAAGTGAGGACAAGGGGGAGCCCTGTCTTTATCGCTTTTAGAGGGGGGAGGGCTGTCTGGATGACCGAGGGGGGGAAAACACATTGTTCAAAATAGGTGGACATCTGCAATGCTTGAAAGTGGAATGTCTCCTCATCTGAACAGATGCAATGGAGGCAGAGGAATTGGGAGAACGGAATGGAGTTTTTGCAGGATACTGGGTGGGAGGAGGTGTAGTTCAGAGAGTCTGTGGTTTATAGTAAACGTCCATCTGGAGACTGTCGCCGGAGAGATCAAAAAGGGGAGGGAAGTGTCTGAGATGGACCAAGTAAATTTGAAAATCTCTACTGGACCCTTTGGGACCTTGGATGGAGGTGAGGGGGGAGGTGTGGGTGTAGGTTTTACAGCTCTTGCGGTGGCAGAAGGTGCCAGAAGTGTAGGGTCGATTGGTGGGGGGTGTGGACCTAACGAGAGTATTGCAGAGGGAATCGTCTCTGCGGAATACTAATAGGGGTGGGGAGGGAAATATATATCTGGTGGTGGGGTCTAACTGTTGGTGGCGGAGGATGGTGCATTGTATTCGGAGATCGGTGGGGTGGGAGGTGAGGACCGGGGGGGGGGGGGGGGGGGGGTGCAAGGGCAGGGGCACAGGAAGTGGAGGAGATGTGCTGAAAGGCATTGTTGATCAAGTGGGAGGGGAAATTGTGGCCCTTGAAGTAGGAGGCCATCTGGGATGTTCTGGAGTGGAATTTCTCCTCACCATCAAACCAGTGGACATGTGGGGGGTGCAGTGGTAGTTTGGCACACTGACTTGTACACTGCTGAAGCCAGGTGCCAACTGATGGACACCTCCTCCTACTGCCCCCTCGACCACGACCTCACCTCCCATAACCAAACTATCATCTCTCAAACCACCCACAACCTCATCACCTCAGGGGATCTCCCATCCACAGCCCTCATCTCCCCTCCCCCCACCTTATTCCAGATCCAGACCTCCAACCTGGCCCCGCTGCTTTGAACTGTCCTACCTGTCCATCTTCCTTCCCATCCTCTGCTCCATTCTCATAGTCCCAGAACCCCACATTGCCTGTTTCTACCTCTTACCCAAAATTCACAAACCTGACTGCCCCGGTCAACCCATCATCACTGCCTGCTCCTGCTCCACCAAACTTATCGCCTCATGCCTTGACAACGCCCTATTCCCCTCGGTCCAGAAACTCCCCATATGCATTCGAGACATCACCCATGCCCTCTACCTCCTCCATGGTTTTTGGTTCCCTGGCTCCCAATGCCTCATCTTCACCATGGACATCTAGTCCCTGTACACATCCATCTGCCATGATGAAGGCCTTGATGCCCTCCGTTTCTTCCTCTCCCGCTGACCCAACCAGTACCTCTCCACGGACACACTGAACTGGTCCTCACTCTCAACAACTTCTCCTTCGAATTCTCCCACTTCCTTCAGACCAAAGGTATAGCCATGGGCACTTGCATGGACCCCAGCTTTGCCTGTCTCGTTGTTGGTTATGTGGAACAGTCCATCTTCCGCAGTTACATTGGCACCATTCCCCATCTTTTCCTTCGCTACATTGATGACTGTATCGGTGCCACCTTGTACTCCCATGAGAAGGTTGAATAGTTCATCAACTTCATGAACATATTCCACTCTGACCTCAAGTTTACCTGGACTATCTCGGACACCTCCCCCCCTTTCCTGGACCTCTCCGCCTCCATCTCCGGTGATCAACTCAACACGGACATCTACTTCAAGCCCATTGACTCCCACAGCTAACTGGACTACACCTTCTCCCACCCTGCCTCCTGTAAAAACGCTATTCCTTACTTCCAATTCCTTTGCCTCCGCCGCATCTGGTCCCAGGAGGAACAATTCCACTCCAGGACATCCCAGCTTGCTCCTATTTCAAGGACCACACTTTACCCTGCCATGTGATCAACAATGCCCTTACAGCGCATCTCCTCCACTTCCTGCACCTCTGCCCTTGAACTTCACCCCTCCAACCACAACAAGGACAGAAACCCCTCTTGTCCTCACCTTCCACCCAACGAAACTCTGGATACAGCACATTATCCTCTGCCATTTCCACCACCTGCAATCAGACCACACCACCAGACCATCCACAACCTCATCACTTCAAGGGATCTTCCATCCACAGCTCTCATCTTCCCTGCTCCCACCTTATCCCAGATCTTACCCTCCAGCTTGGCACTGCTCTCTTGAACTGTCCTACCTGTCCATCTTCCTTCCCACCTTTCTGCTCCATCCTCCTCTCTATCCTTTCACCATCACCCCCCCCATGTGCATTTACCTATTGCCTTCCCAGCTACCTCACCCCCACCCTTTTATTTATCTCTCAGCCCCCTTCTCTCCCCATCTCCCCACATTACCGATGAAGGGCTTAAACCTGAAACATCGATTCTCCTGCTCCTTGGAAGCTGCCTGACCTGCTGTGCTTTTCCAGCTCCACACTTTTCAAGAGACTCTCCAGTATCTGCAGTTCTCACTTTCTCCTGGATAAGTAGCTGTTGGGAAGATGTTTCCATTGGTAGGAGAGACTAAGACCTAAGGGCACAGCCTTAGACTAAAGGGAAGACCTTTTAGAATGGAGATAAGGAGAAACATCTTCAGCCAGAGAGTGGGGAACCTGTGGAATTCATTGTCATAGAAGGCTGTGGAGGATATTTAGGACGGAGATAGATAGGTTCTTGAGTATCAAGGGTTACGGGGAGAATATGGGAGAAAGAGGTTGAGAAACTTATCAGCCATGATTGTATGGCAGAGCAGACTCAATGGGCTGAATGGCCTAATTTTTGCTCCTATGTCTTATAGTCTGGGACTGTGGCTAGAAAGGGGATTTCATTGAAACATGTAAAATCCTGATTGGACTGGACAGGTTAGATTAGATTACTTCCAGTGTGGAAACAGGCCCTTCGGCCCAACAAGTCCACACCGCCCCGCCGAAGCGCAACCCACCCATGCCCCTACATCTACCCCTTACCTAACACTACGGGCAATTTAGCGTGGCCAACTCACCTGATCTGCACATCTTTGGACTGTGGGAGGAAACCCACGCAGACACGGGGAGAATGTGCAAACTCCACACAGTCAGTCGCCTGAGGCGGGAATTGAACCCAGGTCTCTGGCGCTGTGAGGCAGCAGTGCTAACCACTGTGCCACCGTGCCGGTTAGAAGTGGGAAGTCCAGTACTGGGGATCACAGTCTAAGAATAAGCGGTTGGCCATTCAGGACTGAGATGAGGAAGAATTTCTTCATTCAGAGAGTTGTGAACCTGTGGAATTCTCTCCCGCAGGAAGCTGGAGCCAGTTTGTTAGATATATTCAAGAGGGAGCTGGACATGGCCCAAGGGATGAAGGGGTCTGGAGAGATAGTGGGACTGGGAGACTGAGATTGCATGATCAGCCATGATCTTATTGAATGGTGGTGCAGGCTTGAAGGGCTGAATGGCCTACTGCTGCACCTACTTTCTATGTTTTTAAAGCCTGTATGGGCATGTGGTGGTGAATAGTTTTGCAGGGGTGTAGTAAGTTTGAGGTTGGGGAAGGGACAGTGGGGAGTAAAGAGATTGGGACTGGAGGTGGCAGGGGTGAATGAGGAACTTTGCACTGGGTTTGGGAGGAGGAGAGATTGAACCCAAGACTGTAGGCAGTGGGGAGCGGGGTATGATCATTTACTCAGGGTTTGTAAACAGACCTATAAACACCAGCAAGTGATTGGTGGGGATTGGGGGAGAAGGTGCATATCTGGGGGAAGATGTGACAACGTTTTGGGGGGGAAAGCACAATGGGTCAGGCAGCATCCGAGGAGCAAGAAAATCGACGTTTCAGGCAAAAGTCTTTCATCAGGAATGACATTCCTTCATCATTCCTGATAAAGGGCTTTTGCCTGAGACTTCGCTTTTCCTGCTCCTCGGATGCTGCCTGACCTGCTGTGCTTTTCCAGCACCACTCTGATCTTGACTCTAATCTCCAGCAGCTGTAATCCTCACTTTTGCCTAACATTTTGGGGGGGGGGGTTGAGGTGGTGAAGAGGCTGGAAATATTTTGGGAAGGCACTGGTGTCCTAGGATCATTCAAGAGCATGACGACTTCTGAAGTTGCTTTTGAAAATCTAAATTGTAATGAAATTGCGGGTTCAGGTTACCCCTGTAGAGTGAGGGAGGAGACTGGGTGTAAATTTAGCAACAAGGGGGCAACAGTTAGCAGTGAATACAGAGAATAACTGAATCACAAAACTGCAAGCATATGAAGATCCAACAAACCTAGAAACAAGACAAATTATTTAGAAAGATAACGTTCATAAATAACATTATTAATCGTTCAGTTATAGAAACTTGGGAAATTGCCCCATCTGTTACTTTGGAAACTAATTTTGAATCTTCTACTTTGGAGATTTTTAAAATTAAAAAGTGCATGATTAAATCAAAAATATTAAATGAGTCCGCGGACTAAATACGTTCAAAAACAAGGAAAGAAAGGAGTGAGGACAAGGGTATAAGAAGTTTACTAAAAACAACAAAAGTTTCAAAATAGAACAACGGTCTCGAAAAAAAAAAGTTTTGGAACAGAATAGAGCGTTGAGACAGAATCTAAGAATTTGCAAAGTGGAAGTGTGGCAGTTCTGGTGAATGTTTCCTCCTGTTTTAGTGGGTGGAGAGACGGACGCAGGAACCGGAATCACGAAATTCCCCCAGTTTCTTTTCTTCCTTCCCCCTCCCCTCTCTCTCTCCGTTCAAACACCCGATTATTCATTGATTCTGTTTTCTCCCGGATCTCCTCCTCTGGTTTTTGCACCGAATTATGGCGCCTCAGTCAGCCAAGGCGTCCTCGATGTCTGTCCAGTGGAAGTTCCTGACCAGTTTCCTGGGAGTTTTGAGGATGTCTCAGATCACCCTGGGCACCGTGGTCTGGATGATCATCACCATCAGCAGGTACGAGGGCGCTTTGCACTACGTGGTCTTTGTGGCTGTCTTTTTTTGGCTCACCACACTGGCACTGTTCTTCCTCACCCTGCTGTCTAAGAGTGACCTGGTGCCCCTGTTAGGGGGTGAACGCTGGACCTTGAGCAATGCCCTGCACGACTGGCTGGCAGCAATCCTCTACCTGGTGGCCGACTGCCTGATCAGTAAGAAGACCCAGGACAAGGAGTTCTGCGACCTGCCTACCTACACCCTCTCCTGCTCCTACAAGTCCTACCTAAGCGCCACCATCTTCGCCTGCCTCTGCACTTTGCTCTACATCATCTCTGCCATCTACTGTACCTACAAGAAATGCCGTGGCGACCAGCCTGTCATCTAAGAGGGGAGATGCTTTCTGCTGAGATTGCATTCACTTATTCGGGTTCTGTAATTTTTTGTTAAAATTTGGGACAACCCTCCCACCTCCAAAACAAAATCAATGATGTGGCCAGTTTTGTGTTTCTCATTTCCCCCGTTGTCTAAATGAGACAGACACTCTCTCCAGAGATTGCATTTGCTTATTCGGGTTCTCTGTTTTATTTTTATAACTTGGGACAACCCTCCCACCTCCAAAACAAGATCAATGATGTGGCCAATTTTATGTTTCTCGTTCCCTTTCCCCTCTGCCAAACAAAAACAGAACATTGGACACTTATAGGATTACGGACTGGGAAATTGCACCAAGCGATGTGAAAAAATTCAGAGAGGAAGTTGGATTGGTACAGTCATTATTGCATGCATTGGAATTTTCTTTTTATCCTGAATTGAAGAAGTTGAGCACGGATCATTTCCACACAGATCTTCGTGAGATAAGCAACACTGCTCCTGTGTATGAGAGAGAGCGACAGAGACTGAGAGGGAGTTGTAATTTGTTGGCCTGTGAATTCACTTATAACTTTCTCCTCCACTTTCTGCGGCCCTAGATCAGCTACAACATTCCACAAGGATTTTTAGAGCTGAATAGATTTCCTCTCGGCAATCCGAACTAAACATCTGTGAGCACTGGCTGCTGGAAAAGGAGAAGGAAGAGACAGTCTGACTGGTTACCTTTCAGAATGGCTTGTTGTAACCTGAAATATCTCTATAATGACATCATGTCCCAACAAATACTTTATATTGTGGCATTAAGTACTCAACATAGCTGTCATTCTGGGCAGGATGACAGAATTCTGTTTATTATTATTACAGTGTTCAACGTATATGCCAGGTGGGGGCTGTTCCCAAGTCTTCTGTCTTTCCTTTTAATAGCCAGTCTTCAGTGGGTTAGTCAGCCCTGTTTGCTTGTCTCTGGAACACCGTGCTGTAAACCAGCTGCTGTCTGAGCAGCACAAGCTTAGACATGTTAATGTAGTTTGAGATTTTACTAAGTATTATGCACATTTTAAAAATGTATATTTATACACTCAATGCTTTACTTGCAATGGTGAAGGTTTTGGATATATTAGGGCACAGAGGTTACAAAGCGGACAGGATTTCAGTCAAAGAACATGAAGGCATTTGGGAATAAGTGACTGACTTGTGAGGCAGGCAGGATAATGGGCTCAGGAGTCAATAAGATGTTTCTGGGGAGAGAAGAGAATAAGTAGATGCATGGGTTTGGGGTTTATTATCAGAACATCAGTCTTTTGGGACTGTCTGAGAAGGTGGGTGGTTGGGATCAGAAAATGGAGAAATTGGGGCAGCACTGTGGTTCGGTGGTTAGCCCTGCTGCCTCACAGCGCCAGGGATCGGGTTACATTCCCTCCGTCAGGGGATTGTCTGTGTGGAGTTTGCACATTCTCCTCAAATCTGTGTGAGTTTCCTGCAAGTGCTTCAGTTTCTTCCCACAGCCCAAATATGTGCAGGTTAGAGCAGATTTGCCATGCTAAATTGCCCATAGTGTCGCCAGGGATGTGCATGCCAGATGGATTAACCATAGGAAATGCAGAGTTACAGGGATTGTGTAGGGGAATGGGTCTGGGTGGGATGCTCTTCGGAGGATCAGTGTGGACTCGATGGACCAAATGGCCTGCTTCCCACATTGTAAGGTATCTGTGATTGTAGGTGGGTCAGTGAGTTTGGGAGATGGGGAGAAGGTGAGAAACACTAAGCTTCTTCCCACAGATCCTCAGCAAAAAAAAAGCTGTAACTCCATGCTTCTCTCTCAGCAGACACCAACTCAGCACCTTGTAAGGACTGCCAATTGGCTGTGAATGAACTGCCTTCCCTGTGGGGATAAGACTGTTCGAAGAAAACATTTATAATTTTAGTAAGGAAAGGCCTATACACCTGCGAGCTGCAGCTTGTGGCAATTTTGTATGAATTATTTTGTATGAAGTATGCCCAGGAGTGGAATCTAATCAAGGGGTTGAGTGTTTTATATATTGAATAGCAGATATCTGGGCATAAGTTACAGGCTTGAATCTAACTAAGGATTTTGTGTTTTCAAATTCTATTCATGAAAAGCCAAGATTTATTTTTAATTGATAAGTTGTGATTATAAACACTGTTAAGGTTAGCTACTGCCACCAGAATTTGATTTGTAAGGACGAATTCTGTATAAAAATTGTTCTTTTGTGAAATTCTGGTCACTTTCTGCTCCCAAGTATTGGATGTGGTCCTATTGCATGTGACTAGTACAGCTTTGGACCTTTTTTTTAGCACATTGGTATCAATAGGAAAAACCACACTTAAATCCAGTTGTTCCGATTCTATGCATCCTTCTTGTTTGATTTTCCTGACCCATTACATATATTACTATCCTTCCCCAGTCACCTGTAGCCACCATCACCTTAATGTAGCTTTATATCTGGTTTGAAAAGAGATTATTATTTCCCTTTTTGGCCATTTTTCTCAATTTAAGTGCATGGTTATCAGGTTCTGGGATCCTTGTACTCAAATTTAATTGCTGGTATCTTCCTCCCTCTTTCTGACATTTCTAATTCTTGCAAAAATCACCTCCCAAACATTCCATAGATTCTAGTAATATTCCTTCAGATTGGAGGTAGCAAATGACACCCCATTATTTAAGAAAGAAGCGAGGTAAGCCAGGAACTACAGACCTATCAGCCTCACTTCGTTGTTGGGAAATTGCTAAAGTCTATCATAAAGGCCATGATAAATGGATAGGAATGACCTGATTGGCACAGTCAGCACAGATTTGTGAATGGAAAATCATATTTGACAAATTTTGGAGTTTTTGAGGATGTTGCTCGTAAACATGATAAGGGGGAGTTGATGGATGTGGTATATTTATGTTTTTGAAGGCTTTTTGAGAAGGTCCCCAGTGGGAGATTGATTAGAAAGATTAAAGCACATGGAATAGGCAGTAATGTAGTGGCATGTTTTACAGATTGATCAACAGACAGAAACCAGAAAATAGGTCATTCTCACTTTAGTAGATTGTGACTACTGGGATATTGTAAGGACCAATACTTCGGCCCCCAGCTGTTCACAATCTGTCAAGGACATGGAGATGAGGACCAAATATATAATATTTCTAAATTTGCAGATGATACTAGGCTATGCAGGAATGTGTGTTCTGAGGAAGATGTAGAGTGGTTTCAGGTGGGCAAGTGCGTGTTACTGAATGGGCAAGAGTGTGTTAGATGGAATATAATGCAAAAAATGTGACATTATGCACTTTGATAGGAAGTAGAAATATGCACAGTATTTATTAAATGGTAAGAGGTTGACTATGTAGATGTGCAAAGGAACCTGGATGTCCTTGTCAGTAACACTGAAGGTGCAGGAAGATAATATGAAGGCTAATGGACTGTTAGTCCTTATTGCAAGAAGTTTTGAGTACAGGAGTAGTGAAGTCTTGCTTCAGTTATCTCTGAGTTTGGTTAGACCCCACCTGGAATACAGTGTGCAATTTCGGTCCCCTTACCTTAGGAAGGATATTATTTCTATAGAAAGTGTGCAACAAATGTCCACCAGATTTGCTACCAGGATGGTGGGACTGATCTCTGAATGACCTGTATTGCGCCTGCATTCTCCAGAGTTACAAAGAATGAGAGGTGATCCCATTGAAACCAACAACATATTTAAAAGTATGTTTAAAAATAAGGGGGATGCCATCTTAGACCGAGGTAAGGAAACAATGTTTTACTCAGAAGTTTGTGAATCTCAAAATTCTCTGTGCCAGAGGGCTGTGTAAGTTCAATCTTTGAATATGTTCAAAGTAGAGGCTAATGGATTTCTGGTTATCGATGATGGAAAGGGTTGTGAGGATGGTGTAGGTAAAATGCATTGATGGTTTGATCAGCCATAATTTTAATAAATGGTGGAGCAGACTCAAGATGCTGAATAATTTCCATCTCTTCCTACGTCCCACCTTCTTAGGGCATTCGCTGGGTTGAATTGTTTGGAGGTCTCTGTCACTCTTGACCAAACAAATAGGCTTGAGATAGAGCAGTGGGGAGGCCTTTGTTTATGGTTGGATCAAATATTTTGTGTCCTCCTTCCCTGGTTTCTCAAGAATGAGCATCTCTCTTCCCAGATTGTTTGGTGCATTGTTGGAAATGTGTGGAGGGTGTACCACACCTTGCCAGCGGCTGGCACACGTCGCCTTTGTTCGGGTCAGGGGCAGGGAAGTCTTCGGTTCCTTGTACCCACTTGGGTTTCACTGGCATTCCCATTGGTAATAACAGTACAGTAACATGATTCTCAGAGTTCTGTATTATTGCAGAGCCGTGGAATCGTACAGGATTGAAAGACCATTTGGCCCTTGGCATTCATGCTAGCTCTTTGAAAGGCATAAAAATCTTTCTCCCCTGTTCTTTCCAACTATTTAGGCTTTTCGAAGTTAAATATAATGTTAATCAATTTCACTAAAATGGTGACATGCTTGCGCACCAAGTTCTTTTTTATCGCTGACTTCTAGGCCCAGAAAACTTACATCTACTTGGATTTATGTTTTTAACAGGTTATTCTGACTTATGACTCTTGGTTATATTGTTGGATAGGCATTGGTTTAATATAGATTAGTAGCAATATAGATTTGTTAGGGCCACGGGACCTGCATTGTCATGGGGAGCATTAATCTTTACAAGGGGTGTGGGGTCATTTTCTGAGTGTACACAGATATTGTAGGATTCATATCACAGATTATCAGCGATTGAGAGAGTCAGAGACAGAGGCTGATGATGGCGCCATAGGCCAAGTAAGGCAGAAATTTAATTCTGTTCCTCCCTATTCATGCCTCACCCTCACGCAAGGTGGCATCTTCAACTGGGGGTTTTCCTGGAAGGTTCTATCGCGTGACCTTTGATCAGACCTTTCACCTTCATTGGTCTATCCACCATGCACCTCCTTGCTAACTGAAATGGGTTCACGCTGTGATTGGATGAATACAGACTGGCAGTCAAACAGTCATTTCTTTACACATTTCCAACTTTTTTTCCAATTAATATAAACATTGATAAAAATACAGAACAAACTCATACTTCTGTTTACTAGCTGATAATTTTCTCTTTTCTGAAGTATTGCCTTTGACAGTGTCTTAGAGATCAATTCCAGATCAATCCTATCTACACCATGGGATCCGCCAGGACCTAAAAGAGTAGAGAATGTTACCTTGAGTCATTGCTAGTTAAGGGCTTATCTTCTGAAGAAAAGTTGAACAGTTTGAGTATATCCATTGGATTTTAGAAGAATAGGTGGTGATCATATTAATACATATCAGATCTTAACAGGATTTAACAGGGTAGACTCAGAGATCCCTCCACTTTACGCCCCTTATGAGAGAGAATGGAATTAGGGGACACACACTTTAAGAATAAGAAGTCTTGCTTTTAAGATGGAGATAAGGGCCAATGGTCTCTCTCAGAGAGTCTGTTCCTAACAAAGCAGTGGTAGTTGGGTCATTGTATTTATTCAGCACTAAGTGAGAGAGATTTTTGAGAGATGAGGGGTTCAAGGGTTATTGGGTGCAGATAAGAATTTGGAGTTGAGACCTCAACATAAGTCAGCTATGGTTTTATTAAATGGTGGCACAGGCTGAACGGGCTAAATGGCCTACTCCTGTTCCTAAACCCTGTGTTCCTATGATGTTGTAGTATTTTGGGGAATGTTTGCGATGCATCTTCCATGTATTATATATTACGCTTGACATTCATTATCTGATGCCAATAGGTTAGCTTTTAACTGTATTCTTGGACATCATGTACACACTTGACTGAGAATACAATACAGTGTTATTGTATTTTTTACTGTTATTAATAAGCTGTTTACCTTTAAGATATTCTTAACAATGAGCGTTTGTTTTACACTGTAATGTCCTTCCAACTTACCTTCACATACTAAACCAAAGAGATTTTGAGTAAACTAAATTTCTCACTGTTGGCTTGTTCCATGCATAATGTTTCGGCTCCCTTATCTCCCTCCTTTCTCTCTCTCTCCTCAAGGATGTAGTTCATCGTTTCACTCCCTTGAAGAGCATGTCTAAGGTGCTACTCATTATGTTTGCAGTGAGAGAGGGTTTCAGTTCCTTCTTTATGTTGTTATGTTTGCACTGAGCAACACATTGGTCAAAGTCAGAAGTCACGCAATACCAGGTTATAGTCCAACAGACTTTTGGAGTGCTGCTCCTTTGTCAGGTGAAGTCATTTGATGAAGAAGCAGTGCTCCAAAAGCTTTTGATTTTAAATAAACCTGTTGGACTATAACCTGGTGTTGCGTGACTTCTGACTTTTTCCACCCCAATACCTCTACAACACATTGATAACAAATCCCTGTTTTAACAACCCGGAAAAGGCCATCTTGAGTTTACATATTAAAGACTTTCTGCAGGAGTACCTCAGGGTTCTGTCCTCGGCCCAACCACCTTCAACTGCTTCATCAATGACCTTCCCTCCATCATAAGGTCAGAAGCGGGAATGTTCACCGATCATTATCTAATGTTTAGCAATGTTCATGATTTCTCAGATACTGAAGCAGTCCATGTTCAAATGCAACAAGATCTGGACAATATCAAGGTTTGGGCTGAGAAGTGGCAAGTGATAATTGTGCCACACAAACAGCAGGAATGACCATCTCTAATAAGAGGCAATCTAGCCACCACCCCTTGACATTCAACAATGCTACCATCTCTGAATCTCCCACTATCAACATCCAAGGGGCAACTACTGAGCAGAAGCTCATCTGGTCTTGGCATATAACTACATGACTACAAGAGCAAGTCAGATACTAGGAATCCTGCAGTGAGTAACTCACCTCCTGACTTCCCAAAGCTGGTCCACCAACTACAAGGCACACGTCAGGAATGTGATGGAATACTCCCCACTTGCCTGGATATGCAGCTCTAACAAGAAGCTTGACACCATCCAGGAGAAAACAGATCGCTTGATTGGCACTACATCCACAAGCATCCATTTCCACCACCACCAATACTCAGTAGCACAGTGTGTACTGACTATAAAATGCCCTGCAGAAATTCACCAAAGATCTTCAGACAGTCCTTGTCAAACAGGTGATCACTTTCATCTAAAAGGACAAGGGCAGCAGTTACATGGGAACACCATCCCCACCAGTACGTTCCTATCCCAGCTATTCACCATCCTGAATTGGAGGTATATTGTCATTCTTTCACTTGGCTGGATCAAAATCCTGGGATTCCCTCCCTATTGGTATTATGGATCGACCTGCAACACATAGACTGCACCAATTCAAGATGGTGACTCACTACCACCTTGCGAAGGACAACTACAGACAGGCCATAAATGCTGTCGAGAGGGTGGTGCTGGAAAAGCCCAGCATGTCAGGCAGCATCTGAGGGACAGGAGACTCAACATTTCAGGCAAAAGCCCTTCATCAGGCAATAAATGCTGGCCAGCCAACAATGCCCGTGTCCCAAGAGTGAAGAAACAAAATCTTCCAAGGATTTAGATGAGGAATAGTGGATACCTAAGAATAAGTTAACGACTAGTTCTAGATGCTTACATTAAACTTTCTCAGAGCAGATACAGAGTAAACCTCCCTCTGCACTGTCTCGATATGTCAAGGGTATGAGGCAATGGACCAAGTGCTAGAAAATGAGATTAGAATAGTTAGGTGGTTACTTTTGACCAGTAAGATGGGTTGAAGGACATTTTTCTGTGCTGTAGACCTTTATAACTATGGCTATGACCCATCCAACACTCCGAAGACAGGTACAGCAGAGGGTTAAATGGAGAGTAAAGTTTCCTCTTCACTGTCTCCATCAAACATTCCTAGGACAGAGACAACACAGTGGTTAGATACAAAGTAAAACTCTCTCTGCACCTTCCTGATCAAACACTCCCAGGATAAGGACAGCACGGGATTAGATACAGGAGAAAACTCTCCCTCTCCTAAATCTACTAAATTTCTTCTACTGTTTTAAACTGAAAGGTAAGCTACCTCTACACTCCATCAAACACAGGGCAGATAGTGGTACGATGGCAGTGTCATGATGCTAATAATTCAGACAGCCAGCCTAATGCTCTAAGGACTTGGATTAAATCCCAAATCTCATCTCAGCTCCTGGGCCTCTCTGAAGAAGTTCCTCAAGGTGTTGTCCTTGGTTCAACCATCTTTAGCTGCTTACTCAGTGACCTTCGTACCATCATAAGGTCCATGGGATATTTGCTGATGACTGCACAATGTTCAGCACCATTCACAATTCAGATCCTGAAATAGTTCATGCCCATTTTCAGCAAGTCTTGGACAATATCCAGCTTGAACTGACAAATGGTAAGCAACATTTGTGCCACCGACTCCTCCCCCCCCAAGTGCCAGAAATTGACCATCTCCAAAAAGAATTATCTAATCATCAGCTCTTAACTTTCAAAGAAATGACTATCATTGAGTCTACTCACTGCCTACATTGTGGGGGGGGGGATCAACTGATTAGAAATGGAACTGGACTAGCCATGGAAATATTGTGTGTATGAGAGATCAGAAGCTGGGACTGCTGCAGTGAATCATTTACCTCGAAATCTGTCCACCATCTCCAGGACACAAATCAGGAGTATTTTGGAATATCCCCTACTTGCCTGGATAAGTGCAGCTTCAACAACACTTAAGAAACTTGACATCATGCAATACAGATCAGCCCTGCTTTATTAGCACCACATTCACAAATATTCACTTCCTCCACTACCGACGCTCCGTAGCAGCAGCGTATGTAATCTACAAGATACACTGCTTCACTAAAGTTCCTTCGACAACACCTTCCAAATTCATAATCTTCCATCTAGAAGGGCAAGGGCAGTAGATTGTTGGGAACACCAGCTACTGCAAGTTCCCCTCCAAGCCAGTCACCACCCTCACTTGGAAATATATCACTGTTCCTTCACTGTTGCTGGTAAATGTCCAGGAATTCCCTCCCTAAGGGCATTGTGGATCTACCTACATCAATTCCAAATGGACTGCAGCAGTTCAAGAAAGCAGGTCACCACAAAGTTCTCAAGGGCAACTGGGCACAGGTAATAAACGCTGGCCCAGCTAATGACACCCACATCCCCTGAATGTACAGAAAACATAAAAAACAGCAGCTGTTGGGATTTAAGTTCAAATAATAAATCTAGAATTGAAAGCCAGTCTCATGACTATGAGCTCATTGATTTTCATAAAATCCCAACTTGGTCACTCAAGGAAGGAAGTTTGTTGTCCTTACTTTGTGGAATCCCAGAATGACACCATTGTGGTCGACTCTAATCGGCTTCTGAAATGGCTGAGCAAGTAACTCAGTTCAAGAGCATTTAAGGATAGGTGATATATTTTTGCAATGATCTTTGAAAAGAATTAAACATTTAAGACAGCAGGTTATGTCATAACATTTGACACTCCAGTCTATTCTCTGTACACTCTGTCAGTTGATCTGTTAGCAAGCAGCCTGTTAGTCATCCAGCTCACTATATGTGTAATTGTAATTGAATTAAACATATAAGTCAGATCATAGAATCCCTATAGTGTGGAATTTAGCACATTTAGCACATCGAGTCCACACCAACCCTTCCATATAGCAATTCTTCTCTCTACTTTGTCCCTGTAATGCTGCATTTCCCATAGCAATCCATCTCACCTGCACATCCCTGGACACTATGGACAATTTAGCATGGCCAATCCACCTAACCTGCACATCTTGGATTGAAGGAACCACATCATCCAGAGGAAATCTACGTAGACATGAGGCGAATGTGTACACTCCATAGAGACAGTCGCCCGAGGGTGGAATCAAACCCAGATTCCTGGTGCTGTGAGGCAGCAGAGTTAACCACTGACCCACTCTGGAATTCCTTCCCTAACAGCATTGTGGGTCGACCTCCACCAGTACCAGAGGGACTGCAGCAGTCAAGAAGGCTGCTCACCATCACCTTCTCAAGGGTAACTTGGCACAGATAATAAATCTGTTGTATATGTATTTTATATGTAATTGGAGATGTCATATTAGTGTACATAATTAGTTGTTAGTATACTTTCAGATATCTGACCTAATACAAACCTGACTCTGTGGTATGAGGAGAGATGTGTAGATAATCTGTGAGACCATTCGGGCCCTAGACACCTGTATGCACATCTAGGCAAAAGTGAGGACTGCAGATGCTGGAAACCAGAGTTTAGGAACACTTTAACCCCAGGGCATCAATGTGGACTTCACCAGTTTCCTCATTTCCCCTCCCCCCACCTTACCCCAGTTCCAACCTTCCAGCTTAGCACTGTCCTCATGACCTGTCCTAGCTGCCAGTCTCCCTTCCCATCTATCCGCTCCACCCTCCCCTCTGACCTATCACCTTCATCCTCACTCCCATTAACTTATTGTACTCTTTGCTACCTTCCCCAACCCTCCTCTCTGACCTATCACCTCCATTCCCACCCCCATTCACCTATTGTACTCTTTGTTATCTTCTCCCCAGCGACCACCTCCCGCCCCCCCCCCCCCCGCCCCCATATTTATCTCTCCACCCTGGAGGCTTCCTATTTCTATTCCTGATGCAGGGCTTTTGCCCGAAACGTCGATTTTCCTGCTCTTTGGATGTTACATGACCTGCTGTGCTTTTCCAGCACCACTCTAATCTAAGCCCCACCTGTATGCACATCTGCTATAGTTAATATTTAAACTGTTACAGTCCCTGAAAACTTTTGAATCTAAAATATATCTTTAAATATACCACTGGCAGCTTTTTTCAAATCATACTTGGTTTGGCAGAGGCCAATGAAGTTCACATTTCAGCACAGACTTTCTAAGTTGCTGTAAGCTGCCATGATTGAGGGCTATCATTTTCTGAGTGAATGGGCAACTCATTTTGAGATTATTACTCTGTTTTTCTTGATATTGAAATTGAAATGACCCTTTGTGAATGTTATTGCCTCCATCAGTCACACTGACAAATTGAGTCATGAACCATTATTGAGTGCGTTGTTAATCTTAGTAATGGAAGACAGATTGGGATGTTTTGTAGTATTGTCTCTGTGAAGAAATATCAAGGAAAGAGAAGACTTGCATTTTTGTAGCATATTTTACATCCTCAGGATCTCCCAAAGTGCTTTTAGCCCATGAGCTATGTTTGAATCAGAGTCATTATTGTAATATGGCAATCACTTTGCAAAACTGTCATAAGTAGCAATGCAATAATGATGAGATAATCAATAATTGCATTAATATAAAAGCAAAGTTCTGTGGATGCTGGAGATCTGGAAACAAAATAGAAAGTGCTGGACAAACTCAGCAGACTTGGCAGCACATGTGGAGAGAGGAATAGATTTTTTGTGCAGTTGGTCGGGGGTTAAATGCTAGCCAGGACACTGAGTATAACTCTGCTCTTCAAAATAGTACCATGTGTCTGTTTACATCCATCTGAGAGGGTAGAGCTGGTTTCATATTTCATTTAGAAAACAGAGCCTCCAATAGTACAATATTTCTACAGTATTAAACTGGGAATGTCAGTCAGACATTGGCTCGAGGTCAAGTTTTCAGTTCCAAAGGAGAAATCTTACCATTGGGATTGCTTTCAAATTAGAAGGAAGATGCACATGTTTAATTTTATATCAAACTCCCCCTAATTTGTATGTCACTATTAATTTGCAATGTCTTTAAATAGGAATTAGTTCTGTTTTTCAGGGGTACAATAGTGCAGTAATGTAAGTGGTTCCATTCGTGCGATTTCTCCAATAAATCTTGCAGTTAAAGAATTAAAAGAACAAAACACATATGTCAGAGTTTGGCTCAACCTCAGATTCCATAGTTTATTGAACTCATAAGATTGCCTCCCCAGTACAGATCCTTCCATGACCTTTACACAATACAAGCATTACTTAAGCTCATACTAATTACTACAGTTCAAACCCCTGCAACTTGCAAGCATCAACACAGTCAGTGACTGTTGTTGATTGTAGGCCATGATTGAGAGATAACCAGTTTCTGTCATTTCCCCACTGCAGTAATTATGCTGTGGTTTCCTTTTATGATGATTTATTTCACAAATATCACAATAACATCTCATGGTGCCTTGTTGCTGCACCATCCAGTGTTTAACACCTCATTTATCCTTGGTTTATTCCACAGTATGGTCTAGACAGGATTGATTGGACACAATGTTGTTTAGGTCACAAATGTTGGGAAATATGAGGCTGTAGGATTGATGGATGTGTAAATGCCTCTTTGTGCCATTGTTTGTGATAATATCACTTCCAATTGTTTGTGATAATATCACTTCCAATCTTTCAATGAGGTAAAAACAATGACTGCAGATGCTTTAGGGAACATCTCTGGGATACCCGCACCAATCAACCACACCGCCCTGTGGCCCAACATTTCAACTCCCCCTCCCACTCAGCCGAGGACGTGGAGGTCCTGGGCCTCCTTCACCACCCGACGCCTGGAGGAAGAACGCCTCATCTTCCACCTCGGAACATTTCAACCCTAAGGGCATCAATGTGGACTTCACCAGTTTCCTCATTTCCCCTTCTCCCACCTCACCCCAGTTCCAACCTTCCAGCTCAGCACCGTCCCCATGACTTGTCCTACCTGCCTATCTTCCTTTCCACCTATCCACTCCACCCTCCTCTCTGACCTATCACCTTCATCCCCACCCCCATTCACCCACTGTACTCTTTGCTACCTTCCCCCACCCTCCTCCCTGACCTATCACCTTCATCCTCAACCTCACTCACCTATTGTACTCTATGCTACTTTCTCCCCACCCCCACCCTCCTCTCATTTATCTCTTCACCCTTCAGGCTCTCTGCCTGTATTCCTGATGAAGGGCGTTTGTCTGAAACGTCGATTTTCCTGTTCCTTGGATGCTGCCTGAACTGCTGTGCTTTTCCAGAACCACTCTAATACACAATCTTTCAATGAGCCAGGGGTTCTGTAAGGTTATAATCAACCTTTACATTTATTAATATTATATAAAAAAGGTAATGTCACTTTTATTTTAAGTAGACCACAGAGCTGCTGTCTGGTTAGAGAGACAGAGAGAGAGAGGGACGGCTGGTGTGGTTTAATCTGAGAGTCACCACACCTCAAGCATGGGGAAAGGTTGAGAAGGAAAGTCTTTTGTGGTAACCTAAATCCCGTGCAGGAATTAACCCACTTTATCGCAGCATGTTGCATCACAAACAGTCATCTGTGCTAACTAACTCCCCTTCATCCTCAACCTCACTCACCTATTGTACTCTATGATACTTTCTCCCCACCCCCACCCTCCTCTCATTTATCTCTCCACCCTTCAGGTATGTTGTGTTTGGCGATCAATATTTCTTACAGTTCAAGATCACATTTGCCTTTGGTTGTTGACCTTAGGATTTTACAGTTCAGTGGAGGTCTTTCAATAATTTTATTATTGAACTAATGCACTTGTGATAAGAGCAAAATGCCGTAAAATGTAAAATAGAAGCAGGAAGTGCTGGAGGAAACCAGCAGGTCTGGCAGCAACTGTGGAGAGAGAAACATTTTGAGTCTGATACGGCAGGTTCATAGCTCCTTGAAAGTGGAGATAGGATAGTGAAGAAGGCGTTTGGTATGCTTTCGTTTATTGGTCAGAGTATTGAGTACAGGAGTTGGGAGGTCATGTTGCAGCTGTACAGGACACTGGTTAGGCCACTGTTGGAATATTGCGTGCAATTCTGGTCTCCTTCCTATCGGAAAGATGTTGCGAAACTTGAAAGGGTTCAGAAAAGATTTACAAGGATGTTGCCAGGGTTGGAGGATTTGAACTATAGGGAGAGGTTGAATAGGCTCGGGCTGTTTTTCCAGGAGCATTGGAGGCTGAGGGGTGACCTTATAGAGGTTTACAAAATTATGAGGGGCATGGATAGGGTAAATAGGCAAAGTCTTTTCCCTGGGGTTGGGGAGTCCAGAGCTAGAGGGCGTAGGTTTAGGGTGAGAGGGGAAAGATATAAAAGAGACCTACGGGGCAACATTTTCACACAGAGGGTGGTACATGTATGGAATGAGCTGCCAGAGGAAGTGGTGGAGGCTGGTACAATTGCAACATTTAAGAGGCATTTGGATGAGTATATGAATAGAAGGGGTTGGGAAGGATATGGGCCGGGTGCTGGCAGGTGGGACTAGATTGGGTTGGACCGAAGGGTCTGTTGCCATTCTGTACATCTCTATGACTCTATGACTCCTTCAGAACTAGTAAACTGACAGCTGGATTAGTAACAGAGGAGAGATTTGGCCACGTTTTTAAGTTGCACCATGGGAGTTTGACAATTCTTATTTGCTTTTAAAATAGTTTTGGAATTGAAATCTGGTCTCAGCAAAAGTGACCATAGATGCACTGGATTATAGTTAAAAATTCCAGCTGGTTCATGGGTATCCTTTAGGGAATGAGGCCTTCTGTCCTTGCCTGGTCTGGCTCTACTGAAAACAAAAAAAAAATGGATATCACTGCGGGCCAGGCAGCATCCTGGAGAGAAAGCAAACTAACGTTTTGGGTCTGGCTGTGATCTCCAGCATGTTTTGTTTTCAGTGCAGATTCCAGCATCTGCAGTAATTTGCTTTGACTTCGTCTGACCCTAAATGTGATTCCAATCTCACACTGACATAGTTTCCTTGTCTAACAAGCCTCTCAGTTTTATTACACTTCCACACAGATATAGAAGTAGGTCTGAGTGCAGGCCTTGTTGGTGATACTGTCAGGCCAGGAACAAGAATAAAACTTGCAGAGAAAGCACTTGGTCTGAAGGAGAAAGTGTTGCTTTTCTCACTAGGAAACCTTTTATCTTCCGTCTGAATCATCTATCTTCTATTTAAATAATGCACAGAGAGTGGTTAAGGCAAATAGATCTACTTGAGGAGAAGCTGGATAAGCACATGTTGGAGGAAGAAATGCAAGGTTATTATGATAGGGTGGGATAAAGAGAGTTAGGAGGAGGCAATAAATACAGCAGGATCAGTAATGCCAATGGCCACTATCATACTTTCCAATGGCATGTTCCTCATGTCTTTGTGGTAAGGTTGAAGGCTCCTGTTCATGCAAAGGCCCAAACCATCCATTGATTGCTTAACTATGTCTTTGGGACCAAATACAGGGAAATGTCCGAGGAGATATGCTAAGGGGCTGAACGGAGCAGTTTTAATTGTTAGTTGCAGCTCAGTGGTTAGTACTGACCCCATAGAATTAATAGGTTCAGGCACCAAATCTTGCTCTAGAGACTTGAGCAAAAAATTGGGGCCAATGCTCCATGTGCTGTCATCAAATGAGCTGCAAGCCTTGTCTGTCCCACAACTTTTACTGAAGAACAGATAAGTTTTCCCTAATGCCCTGGGTAATATTTCTTCTGCAACTGATCCCGAAAAAACCCCCCACAGACTTTCTGTTCTTGGAATGATGACTGATCAGGAATGCAAGTGTGTAGATTTTAGTCTGGTCATGACCAGAGTGTTGTTTGTGGGATCTTCCTATGTACATGATTTCCTATGTTGCAACAGTGACTGTGCTTTAAAAGGTACTAAACTGGCTGCAAAACATTCTGGGACATTCTGAGATTGTGAAAGGCGCCACACAAAAGCAAGTATTTTTAAACTGGTTTGTATCTTGAGACTTTTGAAAGACAGCGGAGGAGAGAACATTGGAAACAGAGGATCAAGACAGAAGGGAGACTGGAAAATAAAGAAGAATGGTTGTTGGCAGAGCGTATGCTGTAAATTTTCTGGTCACCATGGTTTGTGCGTTCTTTTGACTAAGACTCGGATCTCATAACATTGGCATACAATGATCTCATTCATCAAACACTCACAGAGCTCCCTGTGAAGGGGAACCCACCCTTTCAGTGATATACAGCTCATGAAGGATACATAATAGCAATGCAATTCATAATAACTGCCCTTTGGCCTTGTTCCAGAATAATACTTCAAGAAATCCCTTATGTAGGATTTCACTCTGATGCCTTTGCTTGGCAAGGAAATTGAAGAGTAACATACTAAGTATTCACTGCAGAATGTTGGTGAGGTAGTGGTAGTGGCTAACAATCCGGAGGCCCAGGTTAATGATCTGGGACAACATATTCAAATCTCAACATGGAGTAAGGGGTAGGCCACCTGGCCCTTTGAGCCTGCTCTGCCATTCATTAAGATCATGGCTGATCTTTTCATGGACTCAGCTCCACTTACCCGCCTGCTCACCATAGCTGTTAATTCCTTTACTGTTCAAAAATCTATCCACATTTGACTTAGAAACATTTAATGAGGTAGCCTCAACTGCTTCACAGGGCAGAGAATTCCACAGATTCACAACCCTTTGGATGAAGAAGTTCCTCCTCAATTTGGTTCTAAGTCTGCTGCCCCTTATTTTGAAGCTGTGCCCCCTAGTTCTAATTTCACCCACAAGTAGAAATAACCTCCCTGCCTCTACCTTATTTACAGAGGAACCTCAATTATCTGAATATCAATTATCCGAATATTGGATTATCCGAAGGGGATCTTAAGGTCCCGATAGAAACATTACGTCAAAGAGCTGTTTCAACCCTGATCGGGTCTTTTGTTGACAGGTACAATGATTTAAAACAAACTCAGCTCACTGAAATGTTACCGAGAACAGTCCTGGACAGTCCAGGCACCGTCTCTAAATGACTGACCTCCCGTCCTCTCTCTCTCTCTTCCCCACACTTTCCCTGGAGTTCTACACAGGGGTGAACTCTAAACCCCCTTCCCCAGATAATCTCTTCAATGTTGTCCTGTACAGGACAGAGGTGGAACCTGTCAGAAAGTTGTGTGTGTGTGTGTGTGTGTGTGTGTGTGTGTGCTATCCAGGCCGGCTGCCCCAGAGGGGGGCGCGGATGGGGGGCGGGGGGGCTGCTGGTTGGCCGGGGGCACAGACGGGGGGTCGGATGGCAGGTGGGGATGGATGGGGAGTGGCGGGGTTGGGGGAGCAGGGTTAGGGCTGCAGGATTGGGGGTGGATGGGAGGGGCAGTGTTGGAGGGGGTTGGGGGGGCGGGCAGGGTGGGGTCGCACGGGGTGGTGTTGGACGGGATTGGGAGGAGGCGGGGTGGGGGGGGGCGGATGGATTAAGGGGTGCGGTGGAGTTGGGTGGTGGGTGGTGGGCGGGGTCTCACGCGCAGTGTGCTGCTGCCTAGCCTCCTGAATGGGGAGCAGACCTCACAGAAAGTTCTGAGCCCCAGAGGAAATCAATTAACCAAATAATCAATTATCCGAACGAAATAATACCCGCCCATCTTGTTCGGATAATCGAAGTTCCTCTGTATTCTCTTCAGAATATTATGTTTCTTTAAGAATCCCCCCTCATGCTTCTAAATTCTAACGAGTACAGTCCCAGTCTACTCAATCTCTCCTCATAAGCCAAACCCCTCAACTCTGGGAATCAACCTGAAGAACTTCTTCTGCACCCCCTCCAGTGCCAGTACATCCTTTCTCAAATAAGGAGACCAGAACTGCACACAGTACTCCAGGTGTGGCCTCACCAGCATGCTATACAGCTGCAGCAAAACTTCCCATTTTTAAAGTCCGTCCTCCAGGCAGAATTTAAATTCAATAAATAAACCTGGAACTATCAGCTCATCTCGTGGAGACCATGAAGTCATCATTAATTGTCATAATAACCAAACTGGTTCATGTTCTTTGCCTACATGTGACTTCAGACCCACAGCATTGTGGTTGATTCTTAACTGTCCTTTGAAACAACTGATGCCCAAAACCCATGAAAGAATTGTTAAAATGATGAATGCATGACCTTTGTTACATGCAGGTCTAATTTCCTGGTTTATACCAGGCTCTGTATCATCATCCCTGTTTAATTTTCTACAACTTTAAGTAAAGACGCCTTTCCCATGTCTTACATGTTTATAACGGGTAAGCACACATGTTGTAGAAAATTATATGATGTTTTATTGGCTCTGTGATTTATATTAACAAATTTGAAAATAGAATCAAAAACGCTATTTCTAAATTTGCAGATGATTCCAAATGTTGGGGGGGAAGGGGAGGAGGACTGCAGCAATTTCCAGGAGAATATTAGTAACCTTGTAAAATGTGCAAATAATTGACAAATGATAAATGCGAGGCTGCATATTTTTGTAGGATGAATGAAGAGGTCACTTATTACTGGGAAATTGCGAATCTAGATGGGACAGAGGAACAAAGGAGTCTTGGAGTGCAAACACATAAATCACTACGAGTTGTGCTACTGGTTAGCAAGGTCAGAGCAAGAGCAAGTCAAGCACTGAGCTCTGAGGGATCTCAGAGGCAAAATCCCATATGGATAAGTACGAAACCCATATTAAACCAGCTCAAGATCTACTGGCATAAGGTGGTCTTGAGCTGGTCAAATCTGGATTCAGGTGACCAGGATACTAACTGTTCTATTTGTCAGAAATCTGGCACTGATAATTTTCATGACTTTTCAGAACGGACTCTGATTACCCTGCAGTAAACCCCAGACTGTATCTTTGTCTCAGTGTATGCACTCATATTTAAAATCCAGTTGAATGTTATACTCATTGTCTTCTTCTATTTTTGATTCAGCTGCTGCCCATCCTGACTGCTCACCGTCACAATCCCTGTCCCCTCTCTGAATACCCACACTCACCATTTCTGCATTCCTCCCCTTCAATCTCTACCACCCTCACAGGTCTTGCCCCTAACTCCCCACCCTCACTGCTCCATCACCCTCACAGTTCCTGCATGCCCCAATTCATCACCGTCACATATACTACCCCTGACTCTCGACGTCCAACATTCTGTCCCATCACTCCATACCGTCACAGTTCTCATATAGAATAGAAATGTTCAGAAGTTAAATCTGTATTGAAGCTTGGTTAGATCACACTTAGAATACAATGCATTGTTCCAGTTTGCCATATTATATAAACAATATTGAGGCACTGGAGTAGGTGCAGAGAAGACTTTTTTTACAGCAGAGAGTGGTGGGAGCTGGGTGGCAATGTTAAGGGAGCAGGTAGGCATTTGGGAAGGCAAGTAATTGCTGTCCTAAGTATCAGGAAGAGGGGAGCTCTAACCATGAAGGACTCTTGTGTGTTGTTAAGGTAAGGCTTTTCAATTTATATTTCTTGTGTATCATGTGATTGATTAAAAGTTTAATTGGTTAATTGAATAAGATCATAGCAGAGAAGTACTAGAAATTATTTAATACATAAATTGTAAAAGTTAATTAAATAAGTAGTTCTGGCTGGGCAGATGATTTGCTGTAGCTGTATGATGTGGGAGCTGGCTGATCCCATTGTGAACGGCAGTGACCACATCTGCAGCAAGTGTTGGTTGCTGGAAGAACTCCGGATCAGAATTGATGATCTGGAATCTGAGCTTCAAACACTGTGGCACATCTGGGAGGTGGGGGGAGGGGGGGGGGGGGGTGGGGGGGTGGGTGCGGAGAGGGGTGGGGGAGGTGGTGCTACCTGGATGCTCTGTTTCAGGAGGCAGTCACACCTGGTAGATTAAGTAATTCAAACTCAGTTAGTGATCAGGGACATCAGAGTGTGACTGTAAGTGAGGCAGGTAGGGGGATTCTGAGTTCAGGAGTGGAGGAGCCTCAGCCCTTGACTTTGCCCAACAGGTATGAGATTCTTGCTCCCTGTATGGATGAGGAAAAGGGCTGTGAACAGGATGAGCCAGCTGACCACGGCACCACGGTGCAGAAGGCCATTCAAGATGTGGGGAGCAAAAAGACAAGTAGTTGTTATTGGGGATTCTATAATTAGGGAGACAGATAGGATCCTATGCAAGCCGGATCGGGAGTCCCGCATGGTGTGTTGCCTGCCCAGTGCCAGGGTACAGGACATCTCTGATTGGCTCGAAAGGATATTGGAGTGGGAGGGGGAGGATCCAGTTGTTGTGGTCCACGTTGG
The DNA here is from genome assembly GCF_047496795.1 of Chiloscyllium punctatum. Taxonomy (NCBI): domain Eukaryota; kingdom Metazoa; phylum Chordata; class Chondrichthyes; order Orectolobiformes; family Hemiscylliidae; genus Chiloscyllium; species Chiloscyllium punctatum. The sequence goes on along the minus strand of NC_092776.1, from coordinate 12,111,872 downwards.
AATGAACAACAAAGGCAAAGTTAGGATGGAGGACCTGTTTGGGAAGTATCAAGCACTAGGAAGGAAATTGAAGTACCAGTCCTCAAGGGTCATAATCTCCAGATTACTGCCCAAGCCACATGCCAATTGGCATAGGGATAAGAAAGTTAGGGAAGTAAACATGTGGCTAAGGGATTGGTGTGGGAAAGAGGAATTCCATTTCATGGGGCATTGGTATCAGGTTTGGAACGGGGGGGAATCTGTACCATTAGGATGGTCTCCACCTGAACCAATCAGGAATCAGTGTTCTAGTGAAAGGATAAACAGGGTGATCAGTAGATCTTCAAACTTCTGAGTCGGGGGGAAGGGAAAGGGAAAGCGACAGGGAGTATGGAGTTAAATGGAAAGATAAGCAGCAGGTTGGCATGGGTGCAGGTGGGATTAAGCTCGAGGTAGACTAGGAATGCAGCAACAAGGATGGATAACTCAGGACATCTTATGATTTCCAATATCTCTAATAATTATAAGAAAGTCAGCATTAGGGCACTTTACTTGAATGCTTGTAGTAATCATAACAAAATAGATGAATTGCCAGCACAAATCATTGTGACTGATTATGATGTGGTAGGCATCACAGAGATGTGGTTGCAGGGGGTTCACAAATGACAGTTAAACATCTAAGGATTCACAACTTATCAAAAAGACAGGGAGGTGGGCAGAGGGGGTGGGGCTCCCTCGTTAGTTAAGAATGAAATTAAATCTATGTACCAGGAAATAGATAGGGCATGTCAGAAAGGCAGATCATGGTGATCATGGGGGACTTCAATGTGCAGGTGGGCTGGGTGAATAATGTTGCCGGAGGATCCAAAGAAAGGGAATTCATGGAATTCATGGAAGGCTTTTTGGAACGGCTTGTGGTGGAGCCCACAAGGGAACAGGCTATCCTGGACTTAGTGCTATGTAATGAGCCAGACCTTATAAAAGATCTGAAAGTAAGGGAACACTTAGGAGGCAACAATCATAATATGGTAGAGTTCAGTCTGCAATTTGAAAGAGAGAAGGCAAAATCAGATGTAATGGTGTTACAGTTAAATGAAGGTAATTACAGAGGCATGAGAGAGGAGCTGATGAAAATCGACTGGAAGCAGAGCCTGGCGGGGAAGACAGTGCAGCAACAATGGCAGGAGTTTCTGGGTGTAATTGAGGACACAGTACAGAGGTTCATCCCAAAGAAAAGAAAGATTATCCGGGGGTGTTGGGGGGAGGGGGTGGGATTAGACAGCCATGGTTGACAAAGGAAGTCAGGAAATGTGTCAAAGAAAAAGAAAAAGCCGAGAAAGTGGCCAAGAGAACTGGGAAATCAGAAGATTGGGAAGGCTACAAAAACAAATAGAGGATAACAAAGAGAGAAATAAGGAAGGAGAGGATCAAATATGAAGGTAGGCTGGCCGGTAATATTAGAAATGATAGTAAAAGTTTCTTTCAATACATAAGAAACAATGGTGCAAAAGTAGACATTGGGCTGCTCCAAATTGATGCAGGAAGGCTAGTGATGGGAGATAAGGAAATAGCTGAAGAACTTAATAAGTACTTTGTGTCAGTCTTCACAGTGGAAGACATGAGTAATATCCCAACAATTAAGGAGAGTCAGAGGGCAGAGTTGAGTATGGTAGCCATTACAAAAGAAAAAGTGCTAGAAAAGCTAAAAAGTCTAAAAATTGATAAATCTTCTGGCCCTAATGGGCTACATCCTAGAGTTCTGAGGGAGGTGGCTGAGGAAATAGTGAAGGCATTGGTTGTGATCTTTCAAAAGTCACTGAAGTCATGGAAAGTCCCAGATGATTGGAAAATCGCTGTTGTAACCCCCTTGTTCAAGAAAGGTTCAAGACGAAAGATGGAAAATTATAGGCTGATTAGCCTAAACTTGGTTGTGGGTAAAATTCTAAAATTGGAAGTGCAGGGTTGGATTAGAACAAGTCAGCATGGATTTAGAAAGGGTAGGTCGTGCCTGACAAACCTGTTAGAATTCTTTGAAGAGGTAACAAGTAGATTAGACCAGGGGAACCCAGTGGATGTTATCTGTGTCAACGTCCATAAGGCATTTGATAAGGTGCCTCATGGGAAGCTGCTGAGTAAGGTGAGGGCCCATGGTTGTCGAGGTGAGCTACCGGCATGGATTGAGGATTGGCTGTCTGACAGAAGGCAGAGAGTTGGGATAAAAGGTTCTTTTTCGGAGTGGCAGCCGGTGACAAGCGGTGTCCCACAGGGTTCAGTGTTGGGGCCACAGCTGTTCACTTTATATATTAATGATCTGGATGAAGGGACTGGCGGCATTCTGGTGAAGTTCACTGATGATATGAAGTTAGGCGGACAGGCAGGTAGTACTGAGGAGGTGAGGAGGCTGCAGAAATATTTAGACAGTTTGGGAGAGTGGTCCAGGAAATGGCTGATGGAATTCAATGTGAGCAAATGCGAGGTCTTGCACTTTGGCAAAAATAATACAGGCATGGACTATTTTCTAAATGGTGAGAAAATTCATAAAGTTGAAATACAAAGGGATCTGGGAGTGCTAGTCCAGGATTCTCTAAAGGTTAACTTGCAGGTTGAGTCCGTGATTAAGAAAGTGAATGTAATGTTGTCATTTATCTGAAGAGGGTTGGAATATAAAAGCAGTGATGTGCTTCTGAGACTTTATAAAGTGCTAGTTAGACCCCATTTAGAATACTGTGTCCAGTTTTGGTCCCTCAGGAAGGATATATTGGCACTGGAGCGTGTTCAGCAGAGATTCACATGGATGATCCCTGGAATGGTCAGCCTAACATACAATGAATGGCTGAGGATCCTGGGATTGTATTCATTAAAGTTTAGGAGGTTGAGGGGAGATCTAATAGAAACTTACAAGATAATGCATGACTTAGAAAGAGTGGACACTGGGAAATTGTTTCCATTAGGTGGGGAGACTAGGACCCATGAGCACAGCCTTAGAATCAGAGGGGATCAATTTAGAACGGAAATGAGGAGACATTTCTTCAGCCAGAGAGGGGTGGGCCTGTGGAATTCATTGCCACGGAGCACAGTGGAGGACGGGACATTAAATGTCTTCAAGGCAGAGATTGATAGATTCTTGATCTCATAAGGAATTAAGGATTACAGGGAGATTGTGGGTAAGTGGATTTGAAATGCCCATCAGCCATGATTGAATGGCAGAGTGGACTCGATGGGCCGAATGGCCTTACTTCCACTCCTATGTCTTATGGTCTAAGATATATAAGAATGATACCAGAAATGTGGGGGTTTACAGGTTAGGAAAAGATCTGTGTTTCTTCTCTTCTAAAGAAAGAAGGATTAAAATTATGTAAGGTTTTGAGATAACGGATATGGGGAGAACATTTCCACTTGTGGGTAAGAACATAGAGCCCTGGGCTCGATTCCTGGTGATACTCGCTTGGGCGACTGTCCACGTGGAGTTTACACATTCTTCCTGTGTCCGTGTGGGTTTCCTCTGGGTGCTTCAGTTTCCTCCCACAGTCCAAAGATGTGCAGGTCAGGTGGATTGGCCACGCTAAATTGCCCATGGTGTTCAGGAATGTGCAGGCTAGGTGGATTGGCCATGGGAAATGTCAGGTGGGGGGGGTTGGGTCTAGGTGGGATTCTCTTTGAAGCGTCAGTGTGGACTCGATGGGCCGAAAACCTGCTTCCATTTGCTGAGAGGTGCGAGGGAGGAGTGAAGGACTGCTGGGAAGGTTTTAAGCGGGTGAGATCTAAACCCAAGACCCTGCACTGTAGGGCCTCCCTCCCACCCCCCTCCTCTAACCTTAGTAAGAGTCTGTAAGCTCAGTAAGTTTTCAGGTTTCTTTTTTTTTCTTCTCTTCCTTTGTTTAGTCCTGTGCGGGCTTTCAGAATAGTGGGCTATGGATGTTAGGGCAGTTGCATGTTCCTCCTGCAGAATGTGGCAGGTGAGAGACATTTCACACGTCTCTGCCAACTACATCTGCGGGAAGTGCACCCAACTCCAGCTCCTCGAAAACCAAGTTAGGGAACTGAAGCTGGAGCTGAATGGCTGAGGGGATGATACGAAGATTGGTGGAGTTGTGGACAGTGAGGAGGGCATTTGTCATTTGCAAAGGGACTTAGATATGATGCAGAGCTGGGCTGAGGAGTGGCAGATGGAGTTCAACCCTGCCAAGTGTGAGGTTGTCCATTTTGGAAGAACAAATAAGAATGCGGAATACAGGGTTAATGGTAGGGTTCTTAGTCAGGTGGAGGAACAGAGGGATCTTGGGGTCTATGTACATAGATCTTTGAAAGTTGCCACTCAGGTGGATAGAGTTTGTAAGAAGGCCTATGGTGTATTATCGTTCATTAGAAGAGTCGTGAAGTGATGTTGCAGCTGTACAGGACTTTGGTTAGGCCACATTTTGAGTAGTGTGTGCAGTTCTGGTCGCCTCACTTTAGGAAAGATGTGGAAGCTTTGGAGAGAGTGCAGAGAAGATTTACCAGGATGTTGCCTGGAATGGAGAATAGGTCGTATGAGGATAGGTTGAGAGTTCTCGGCCTTTTCTCGTTGGAACGGCGAAGGATGAGGGGTGACTTGATAGAGGTTTATAAGATGATCAGAGGAATAGATAGAGTAGACAGTCAGAAACTTTTTCCCCGGGTACAACAGAGTGTTACAAGGGGACATAAGTTTAAGGTGAAGGGTGGAAGGTATAGGGGAGATGTCAGGGGTGAGTTCTTTACCCAGAGAGTGGTGGGGGCATGGAATGCGCTGCCCGTGGGAGTGGTAGAGTCAGAATCATTGGCGACCTTTAAGCGGCATTTGGATAGGTACATGGATGGGTGCTTAATCTAGGATAGAAGTTCGGCACAACATCGTGGGCCGAAGGGCCTGTTCTGTGCTGTATTGTTCTATGTTCTATGTTCTATGTTCTAAATTGAGAGGGTGTACAGGGAGGTAGTCACGCCTCAGGCACAGGATAAGGACAGCTGGGTTACAGTCAGGGGGAGGAAAGGGAACCGTCGGTCAGAGCAGGGCTCCCCTGTGGCCGTTCCCCTCAGCAATAAGTATACCGTTTTGGATACTGCTGGTGGGGATGGCCTACCAGGGGAAAGCCATAGTTGTCAGGTACCTGGCACTGAGGCTCAGAAGGGAAGGGGGGAGAACAGAAAAGCGCTAGTGGTAGGGGACTCAATAGTTAGACGGATTGACAGGAGATTTTGTGGTCAGGAATGGGACTCCCGAAAGGTATGTTGCCTCCCCGGTGCCTGGGTCCGGGATATCGCCGATCGGGTTTACAGGATTGTGAAGGGGGAGGGTGAGCAACCAGAAATCGTGGTACATATTGGCACCAATGATATAGCCAGGAAAGGGATTGAGAATCTGAAAAGTGACTACAGAGAGTTAGGTTGGAAGCTGAAGAGCAGGACGTGTAGAGTAGTGATCTCAGGTTTGCTACCGGTGCCATGAGATAGTGAGGTGAGGAACAGTCAGTGAATGCAGCTTAACACATGGCTGCGAGGCTGGTGCAGGAGGGAGGGCTTCAGATACCTAGGCCGTTGGGATACCTTCTGGGGAAAGTGGGACCTGTACATGAAGGATGGGGTTGCACCTGAACTGGAGAGGCACAAATGTCCTGGGTGGGAGATTTGCTCGTGTGATTTGGGAGGGTTTAAACTCGTTTGGAAGGGGGGGGGGTGGGAATCAGAGCGACATATCTGAGAGGGGGCCAGTTGCAGATGGGGCAGTGACAGGATGAATCTATCGGGAAGGTTTTTCATGTGATGAAACAAAGGGATCGGTTAAAGTATGTCTGCTTCAATGCAAAGAGTGTCCGAAATAAGAGTAATGAACTTAGAGCATGGATCAGTACTTGGGGCTATGATGTTGTGACCATAACGGAGACGTGGGTTCCACAGGGGCATTCCAGGATTTAGAATGTTTGAAAAGGATAGGGAGGGTGGTAAAAGAGGAGGGGGTGTAGCATTGCTAATCAGAGAGTGCATCACAGCTACAGAAACGAAGGTTGTTGAGGAAGGTTTGTCTACTGAGTCAGTATGGGTGGGAGTTAGGGACAGCAAGGGAGCAGCCACCTCATCGGGGGCTTTCTACAGAACCCCTAATACCAGTAGAGAGATTGGAGATCTCATAGGTGGGCAGATTCTGGAAAAATGCAAAAGTAGCAGGATTGTTGTTATGGGTGATCTCAACTTTCCCAATATCGACTGGAACCTCCTTACAGCAGGTGGTTTGGATGGAGCCATTTTTGTCAGGTGTGTTCAGGAGGGTTTCCTTACTCAGTATGTAGACAGACTGAAGAGGGGAGAGGCCATTTTGGATTTGGTGCTCGGCAATGAGCCAGGACAGGTATCAGATCTCGCAGTGGGAGAACACTTTGGTGATATGATCACAACTGCCTCACATTTAGCATTGCCTTGGAGAGGGAAAGGAGCAGTTACCGAGGGAAGATATTTAATTGGGGAAAAGGAAATTATGACGCCATAAGACAGGAGTTGGGAAGTACAGACTGGGAGCAATTGTTCCACAGAAAGGGCACAGCAGACATGTGGATTCTATTTAAGGAGCAGTTGTTGTGAGTGATGCATGAATTTGTTCCTCTGAGACAGGTAAGAAGGGGTAAGATTAAGGAGTCTTGGATGATGAGAACAGAGAAGCTTCTCGTCAAAAGGAAGAAGGCAGCTTATGTAAGGTAGAGGGAGCAAGGATCTAGCACAGCTTTAGATGATTACAGGCTTACTAGAAAGGAGCTCAGAATTGGACTGAGGACAGCCAGGAGGGCGCATGAGAAAGGCTTGGCAATAAGGATTAGGGAGAACCCAAAGGCATTTTACTCATACGTGAGGAATAAGAGAATGACCAGGGAGAAGGTTGGGCCGATCAGGGATAGCGAAGGGAACTTGTGTGTGGAGTCTGAGCAGATAGAGGAAGCCCTAAATGAGTTTTTTGTTTCGGTTTTCACCAAGGAAAGGGACCTTGTTGTGAATGAGAACTTTGAGGAGTTGGGATACAGTCTTGACCAGATCAAGATTGATGAAGTTGGGGTGTGCTGGAAATTTTGGAAAACGTTAAGATTGATAAGTCTCCAGGGCCAGACCAGATTTATCCTAGGCTGCTCCGGGAAGTGAGAAAGGAGGTTGCCAAGCCGCTGGCGAGGATATTTGCCTCCTCACTCTCCAAGGGAGTTGTACCGGAGAATTGGAAGGAGGTGAACGCTGTTCCTCTTTTCAAGAAGGGTAATAGGGAAATCCCTGGCAATTACAGACCAGTCAGTCTTACGTCTGTGGTCAGCAAGGTTCTAGAAAGAATTCTGAGGGATAGGATCTATGACTATTTGGCAAAGCATAATGTGATTTAAAGGCATTCAGCATGGCTTTGTGAGGGGCAGGTCATGCCTCACAAATCTTATTGAGTTCTTTGAGGAGGTGACAAGACAGGTTAACAATGGTCGAGCAGTGGGTGTGGTGTATATGGACTTCAGCAAGGCATTTGGTAGGATTCCCCATGGTAGTCTAATTCATAAAGTCAGGAAGTATGGGATACAGGGAGATTTGACTGTCTGGATTCAGAATTAGTTGGCTGACAGAAGGCACAGAGTGGTTGTAGATGGAAAGTATTCTGCCTGGAGGTCAGTGCTGAGTGGGGTCCCGCAGGGCTCTGTTCTTGGGCCTCTGCTCTTTGTAGTTTTTATAAATGACTTGGATGAGGAGTTTGAGGGGTGGATTAGTAAATTTGCAGATGACACAAGGTTAGAGGTATCGTTGTTAATATAGAGGGCTACTGCAGGGTGCAGCGTGACATAGACAGGATGCAGAGCTCGGCTGAGAAATGGCAGATTGAGTTCAACCTGGATAAATGCTAAGTGATGCATTTTGGAAGGTGGATCACGAATGTTGAATATAGGATTAAAGACAGGATTCTTCGTAGTGTGGAGGAACAGAGGGATCTAGGTGTGCAAGTACATAGATCCCTCAAAGTTGCCACACAAATGGATAGGTTGTTAAGAAAGCATATGGTATTTTGGCTTTCATTAACAGGGGGATTGAGTTTAAGAGCCGTGAGGTTTTGCCTCAGCTCTACAAGTCCCTGGTGAGACCACACTTGGAATATTATGTCCAGTTCTGGTCACCCTAATATAGGAAAGATACAGAGACTTTGGAGAGGGTGCAAAGAAGGTTTACCAGCATGCTGCCTGGACTGGAGGGTTTGCTTTATGAAGAAAAGTTGAATAAGCTCAGACTCTTTTCTCTGGAGAGAAGGAGGTAGAGAGGAGACCTGATTGAGGTATATAAGATAATGTGATGATTTGGAGATACAGGTGTTGGACTGGGGTATACAAAGTTAAAAGCTTCCAATTAAACCTGTTGGACTATAACCTGGTGTTGTGTGATTTTTAAGATAATGTGAGGAATAGATAGAGTCAATAGCCAGAGACTCTTCCCCAGGGCAGGATTGACGGGTATGAGGGGGTCATAGTTTTAAGATCTTAGGGGAAAAGTATAAAGGATACATCAGAGGAAGGTTCTTTACACAGAGAGTTGTGAATGCTTGGAATGCGTTGCCGGCGGTGGTGGTGGAAGCAGAGCCATTAGAGACATTTAAGCGACTGCTGGACATGCACATAGAGAGCTGTGAGTTGAGGGGTGCGTAGGTTAAGTTACTATATTTTACATTAGGATTAAACCTCAGCACAACATCATGGGCCAAAGGGCCTTTTCATTGCTGTACTTTTCTGTGTTTTATGTTCTATGTTCCACACTGTAAGAATTCTATGATTTTAGAGATCATTGATCTGTGGTAGTCACCAATAAATCCTATAGGAATTTTAGGAAAAAAAGGTGAGAACATTAAACTAGCTACTACACGGAGTAGTTGAAGTGGATGCATTTATAGAAGTGCAGAAAGATCAGACAAGGTTTGAGTGGATCATGAATATTGGCATGGTCACTAGTTCTGCCAAATAGCCTGTACCTGTGCTGGTGGAGAAAGTGAGGACTGCAGATGCTGGAGAGCAGAAAAGTGTGGTGCTGGAAAAGCACACCCGGTCAGGCAGCATCCGAGGAGCAGGAAAATCGATGTTTCGGGCATAAGCCCTTCATTAGGATTTCGATGTTTCATTCCTAATGAAGGGCTTATGCCTGAAACATCGATTCTCCTGCTCCTCGGATACTGCCTGACAGACTGTGCTTTTGTATCGGTGCCTGTGTTCTGATGTAATCTTTCTCCTGGGCGTTGTGTCCTGGAAGTTAATGTTTAATACCAGGAGTCTCCAGGATAATCCTGGAGGGTATGGGTGACCTTTATTTGTCATTCTGGTGCTTGAATAGTGATCCCTATTGAACACAGTGACTTTTCACTGGAGTCACATGGCTTTGTTCTCCATCCATTTCTCTCTTGTCTATCCCAGTATTGATGGCTGGGCTTTGAGTAGCTTGCTTCCTAAGCTCTTGAATTCTTTTCTTAAATTAAATCTCCCTCCCATATGCCTTTTTAAAGTTTAAACTCAATTATTCCAATGCTTTTTCTACTCTCTGCATGTGTGAGGTGGTGAAAATCTCTGACGTGCCTCCTAAATCACAGTAAATTATAATCCCCTATCATATCCTTGCTAGCTGACTCATAATAGCTCCCAGTCCATCTACATCTTGATTTTATAATTTACATCAAATCTCCCCCTCATTTTCTGTAATCACCTCCAACCCCACATCCATCATCTAATTCTAGCCTTTTGAACTTTGCCAATTTGAATTGCTTTGCCATTAACGAGTACGCCTTCAGTCCGAAGTTTTGGAATACTCTTCTTACAGCATGTGACCTCTCCTTAAATAAAAGCCAAGTACTGCAGATGCTGGGGAATTGAAATAAAAAGAAGCAGGAAGTGCAAGAGAAACTCAGCAGGTCTGGCTGCAACAGTGGAGAGATAAACAGAGTCAGCAGTTCCAGTCCGATTTGCATTCTCATGAGCCCGCTACCTGACTTTCATCCATTCTAGAATGCTCCCTCAAAGGTACCTCTTTTTACCAAGCTTTCGGTCATCTGTCCTGATACCTCTTTATGTAGCCTGCTGTCATATTTTGCTGCTATATTGCTCCTGAGACATTATGATAAATGTGGAAAATCAGTGTAAGTTGTTGTAGCAAATATCTCTCTCCACTACTAAGTTGTTCCTTATAATCTCTGCCTTTGACCAAGTCCCTGGTCATCATAAAGTAACAACAACATTTTAGAGGTTCCATTGTTTATGCCCCTTGATCTTGGTCTTCCCTGCAAATGGAAATAACTACTCTGTGTTTCCCTTATTGAACTTCTTCATCATTTTAAAGACATCTATTGGGTCACCCCTTAACCTACTCTTTCAAATTGTCTTTGCTGACAGTTATAACTCCTCAGTTCTACTATTGCTCACATAAACATTATGCCTTTGAGAATTTTTTTTATTGACCATATAATAATACGGAAAAGGGTGCATTGTCCCTATCTTCAACCCAGGAAGTCCGTGTTCAAGTCTCACCTGTCGCAGAGGTGCATCAGAAAATGCCCCAAAAGGTTGATTAAAAAGTACTTTAGAGAAAGTGAGGACTGCAGATGCTGGAGATCAGAGTCAAAAAGTGTGGTGCTGGAAAAGCACAGTAGGTCAGGCAGCATCCGAGGAGTCGATGTTGAAGACACATTCCTGACGAAGGGCTTTGTGCCCGAAGTGTTGACTTTCCCGCTCCTCGGATGCTGCCTGACCTACTGTGCTTTTCCAGCGATAGGCAGCATCCGAGGAGTCGATGTTGAAGACACATTCCTGACGAAGGGCTTTGTGCCCGAAGTGTTGACTTTCCCGCTCCTCGGATGCTGCCTGGCCTGCTGTGCTTTTCCAGCGCTGCACTTTTCAACTAAAATGTATTTTAGACCAATACAGCAATAAGAACAAAACATGTTGCAGGAACTCAGTAGATCAACCTGTGTAGACAATGTCAATGACCATTTGGCCCATCCCTTTGCTGGATTTTTCATGGTTCTTATAAATGGATCCATGAATTAATCTCATGGATTCCAAATAAACCATCGCTCCTCCTTGTAGTGATTGTAATGAGGTCAACCAGGCAGACCCCATAGAATATGTCACCATACCTCAGCTGAGGGGAGAGGTTGAGAAGGAGAAACAGAGGGATCTGGGTGTGCAAGTACATAGGGTTGTTAAGAAAGCATATGGTGTTTTGGCTTTCATTAACAGGTATATCGAGTTAAAGAGTCGCGAGGTTTTGCTGTAGCTCTACAAGTCCCTGGTGAGACCACACTTGGAATATTTTGTCCAGTTCTGGTCACCCTCCTATAGGAAAGATACAGAAGCTTTGGAGAGGGTGAAATGAAGGTTTACCAGAATGCTGCCTGGACTGGAGGGGCTTGCCTTATGAAGAAAGGTTGAATAAGTTTGGACTTTTCTCTCTGGAGAGAAGGAGGAAGAGAGGAGACCTGATCAATCGTACAAAATAATGAGAGGAATGGATAGAGTCAATAGCCAGATACTTTTCCCCAGGGCAAGATTGACTGGTACGAGGAGTCATAGTTTGAAGATATTAGGAGGAAGGTATAAAGGAGACGTCAGGGGTAGGTTCTTTACACAGAGAGTTGTGAATGCACGGAATGCGTTGCCAGCGGTGGTGGTGGAAGCAGAGTCATTAGGGACATATAAGCAACTGCTAGACATGCACATGGATAGCAGTGAGTTGAGGGGTGCGTAGGTTAAGTTACTATATTTGACATGAGGATTAAATCTCGGCACAACATTGTGGGCCAAAGGGCCTGTTCTGTGCTGTACTTTTCTATGTTCTATGTTAATATGAATTCCCTGATTGGACCAGATTAACAGCCCCTATCAGGGAGCCCTAGCTGACAAACATAAACAGGAATGTCAGAGGTTGTGTTCATACTAAGAGCTGGCTCTGAGGGAACTGGATCAGTGTCAATGACTCTCCACATGTAAATAAAGAGTAACTTGGTGACAGGATACCAGCCTCTGTGGAGTTATGTCACTTCTCTTCCCCATTGCCCTGGAATCTTTCTTCACTCCCTTCAAGTTGTAGGTTACTGCCGAATTTGATTCCAATGCATTTTTTAAGCATTCATTCCAAACCACAACAGCACAAAAGGATTTGTCATTCCAGCTCTGTTTCTGTTAGTCAATCACTTCAAATCTGTGCCTTCTGGTTACTGATTGTTCTATGAATGGAAACAATTTCTCGTCAATAACTTCATCAAAATAATTTCTGAGTTCAAACATCATTTCACCTACCATCCATCATAATCATAATCATAATTTTTCTATCAATCCTCCTCATCCACCTTCCCTGCTCTATGAACAACTTCAGCTTCTCCTGTCTCAGAAGAAGCTGAGACAGGTCAAATAAATCACATAGTTTTTCCTTAAAGCCTTAATAAAAATATAAACATGTATGGGGCAGGGAAACAAGGTAAATATCTTTTAAATCCAAAGCAACTTTTTACTGTGTAGTTTTACAGTCTCAGGAAGTACCAGTGAAGAACAAATGGTCCCTTCCTTTCTGAAGATTATTAATCAATTGCTGATTTCTGTTCATCAGATTGAATGCCTGGGAATGTGGTGAGGTCTCCTATCTAAGGACCCATTGCAGCTTGTCAACATCCAATATACATATGAACATGTGAATGATAGACTGGAGGAGGCCACTCAGCTCATTGGGCCTGCTACGTCATTAATAAGATCATACATGACCGAATACTCCACAATCCCACATACTCCCAATTATCTTTCACCATCTTGCTTTTCGAGAATCTATCCAGTCTGAAAAAGATTCATAGACTCTTCCTTTGAGGAAGAGAGTGCCAGAGACTCTCAATCATCTTTGAGGAAGATATCTCCTCATCTCTGTCCTAAATTGACTTTGTAACAGTGACCCCTAGTTCTAGATTCTCTCACAAGAGGGTGGCACAGTGGTTAGCACTGCTGCCTCACAGCACCGGAGACCCAGGTTCAATTCCTGCCTCATGCAACTGTCTGTATGGAGTTTGCACATTCTCCCCATGTCCGCGTGGGTTTCCTCTGGGTGCTTCAGTTTCCTTCCACAGTCCGAAGATGTGCAGGTCAGATGAATTGGCCATGTTAAGTAGCTGATAGTGTTAGGTGAAGGGGTAAATGTAGGGGAATGGGTCTGGGTGGGTTGCTCTTCAGAGGGTCGGTGTGGACTTGTTGGGCAGAAGGGCCTGTTTTTACACCGTAAGTAATCTAATCAAATCCATGTCCATCCTGCCAAGACCTCCCAGGATCTTATAAATTTGAATTAAGTCACCTCTTATTCTTCCAAACTCCAGCAGTTACAGGTCTAGCCTGTCCAACCTTTCCTCATAAAACAACAGCTCAATTCCAGGGATTAGCCGAGTAAACACTCTCTGAACTGATTCCAAACATTTACAACACTCCTTAAATCAGGAGACCAATCCTTACCTGTATTCTCGACTATAGACAATAGGATCAACGACTTTCCTGCTCTTGGTGTCACAGTCGATATATAATCCAGAAAGAGTTTGTGGAGAAGTTCAAGTCTTTTGGTCTTGTTTAGCACCATTGCCGTGAATTGAAGTTTTGTCACAGCTGAATACAAAGTGAAGGTGGCAGAATGGTGTGAAAATGGACAAGTTGCGACAGTACTATGATGCCCCAACAAGCAAACAAAAGCTAACTCTTGTCTTTAAGCACTGTCTCATTGAGACTGGATTAGAATAAAAAGAAACTTGCATTTCTGTAGGGCCTTTAGCAAAGGAAATTTGCCCAAGGTGCCTCACAGGACTGTTTTGATAATGATTTACATAAGGAGGATAAAATCACATGGAACAGAAGAACACTTTGTCTCATTGAATCTGTACTGTCAAAAATACATTGCTACCTACAGTAGTCCCATTTTTCCGCCCTAGGTCCATAGCGGTGAATGTTACACAAGGTCACGTGAGAAAAATGGGTAGATGAGACACAGGGCAATGTGTTGAATTAATTGGCTTAGTAATAGGAAACAAAGGGTAATGGTTGATGTGAAAACAGAAGTTGCTGGAAAAGCTCAGCAGGTCTGGCAGCATCTGTGAAGAGATATCAAAGTTAATATTTTGGTTCCGGTGACTCTTCCTCAGAACTGATGGCAACACTGGATCCGGAACATTGACTCTGATTTCTCTTCACAGATGCTGCCAGATCTGCTGACCTTTTCCAGCAACTTCTGTTCTTGTTTCTGATTTACAGCATCTGGAGTTCGTTCAGTAATGCTCGATGGTTGCACTTGCGAATGGAAAACTGTTTGAAGTGGTGTTCCACAGGGTTCGGTGTTGGGACCCCTGCTGTTTGTTTTATACATTAACGATTCAGACTTGAACTTGGGAGACGAAATTGGGAAATTTGCAGATCACACAAAAACTGGTTGTGTAGTGTATAGTGTAGAGGATAGTTGTAAGCTCCACAATGATATGAACGTGTTGGGGACATGGACAGTAAAGTGGAAGATGGAGTTCAACTCTGATAAGTATGAGGCAATGCATTTAGGGAGCTCAGACAGTAAACAGGAATACAAAATAAACATTAATATACTGTGAGGGTAGATGAAGTGAGAAATCTTGGCATGCAAGTGCCCAGATCGCTAAAGTTGGCAGTATAGATATGTAAGGTTGAAAAGCAGTCATATGGAATGATCTCCGTCATTGGCAGAAGTATAGTATACAAAAGTAGGGATTCAATGATGAAACAATGTAAGACACTGATGAGGCCACAACTGGAGTATTGTAGGCAGTTCTAGTCACCATGTTACAGGAAGGACATAACTTCTCTGGAGACAGTGCAGAGATTTACTAGGATGTTACCAGGGCTGGTGAATTGTAGCTACAAGAAGAGAGTAGTATATTGGGGTTGCTTTCCTTGGAACGGAGAAGGCTGAGGGAAGACATGATTGAGGTATACAACATTGTGAAGGGGAGAGATAGAGTCAACAGGAGAAATCTGTTTCTCTTGGCAGTGAATTCAAAACCTAGAAGTCATAGATTCAAGCCAGGTGGCAGAAGGATGAGAGGGGGTGTGAGGAAAACATTATTCACACAGTGGGTGGTAGGTGTGGAATTTGCTGCCTGAGTCGGTGGTGGAGGTAGAGACCGGAAACTCTTTTAAAAAGTACCTAGATCTGCATCTTTAGTGCATGCAAGCTGCAGGACTATGGGCAGCAGAGCTTCTGGACCTAGACGGCTGACGGTAGGGCTACCAATGGTGGAGTGATTAAAATCAGGGTTGTTCAAGCAGCCAGAGAGCACAGAGATCGAGGTGGGTTGGATGGCTGGCGACGACAACAGAAACCAAAAATGTGCGGGTTAGATGAATTGGCTGTGCTAAATTGCTCATAGTGTTCAGGGATGTGTGAGTTAGGTGCATTAATCAGGGGTAAATATAGGGTAGGGGAATGGGTCTGGATGAGTTACTCTTTGGAGGGTCGGTGTGGACTTGTTGGACTTAATAGCCCATTTCCACACTGTAGGGATTCTTTGATAAGGTGCAACCAGGCCACAAAGGATTTGATGAGGCGAAGAATTTTAAAATCAACACGTTGTTAGTATGGAGTAAAGGGTTAATTACTGGGAATAGCTGCAGAACATATGCATAAAGAGCTGTCATAGATGTCAGATGACATGGACGTGGAGCCTTACTCTGTTTAAATTCCATAAAATTCCCTCCACAATCCCTTGTGACTGGTTATGGTTCATAAAGACAGTTCATGTCCACCTGCACAAGCTTAGATCTCAGCTTATTACACAGTGGCAGATGGTGACCAGACCTGGAACTGGAGGCAAACGATAATTAGTGCTTGAAGTAAAAGTGAGAGACAAGAGAAAGTTATGTTTGAAGAATGAGGCCAGTCCTGGAAGAGGAGAGAAACTCAATAGCAGCAGGAGGCAGTGAGTAACAGACTCCAGCACCCACTGAGGCACTGAATAGTGAAGATGGACAACCTGTGCAAAGCCTGCAAAAATGTGAAAGAAAGCCCAGAGTGAAGAGTGTGATAAACAATAAAAGTTAATAGGCTGAAGTAAATTTAAAAATTTTACAGTCATTCAGACATCTTTACAGGGACAGAAAAGAAAACTGTGGGGCGGCACGGTGGCTCAGTGGTTAGCATTGCTGCCTCATAGCACCAGGGTCCCAGGTTCGATTCCTGCCTCAGCTGACTGTCTGTGTGGAGTTTGTACAATCTCCCCATGTCTGTGCGGAACCCCTCTGGGTGCTCCGGTTTCCTTCGACAATCCAAAGATGTGCAGGCCAGGTGAATTGGCTATGCTAAATTAGTCAGAGGGAAATGGGTCTGGGTGAGTTACTCTTCGGAGGGTCGGTATGGACTTGTTAGGCTGAAAGGCCTGTTTCCACACTGTATGAGATCCAATCTAATCTACACTCAGACATTGTGCCCATGTGAGGAAACCGGAGGTAGTTGACACTATTAAAGGACCCAAATGATGGGTGCTAGGCCCAGCCAATCTGGAGAGCACATGGGTGGTAAGAGAGAAGCCTGAATTGTAATGGCAGAACACATAAAGGGGAGCTGGCAGATGTAGTATAGTTTGATTTTCAGAAGGATTTTAATAAGGTGTCACAAAAGGTTTATGCACAGAAATGAGCTCACAGTATTGAGAAATCTGTTAGCATCGATTGAGGATTGGTTAACAGGAGATGGAAAGTCTAGGTGAATGGGTCTTTTTCTGGCTGGACTGACATCAGTATAGTGCCATGAAGATCAGCTCTAGGGTCTCAATTTCCGATCTCCAATTACTTGGGGGAGGGTGCAGCTTATAATGTCTCCCAATGCGCTGACAGAGGGTGTGTTGTGCTGAGAGCTTGGGGAATCGGCAAGACAGGTTGAGTAAACTATATGGATAGGAAAGGTTTAGAAGGATATGAACCAAGTGCAGGGAGACGGGGTTAGTGTGGATGGACATTATAGTCAGCATGGACCAATTTGGGCCGAAGGGCCTGTTTCCATGCTGTAAGACTCTATGACTCTATTACAACATAAAAACAGACCACAGCAGTCTGCAAGTGTCCGGACATTAGAGGAGGAACAAGTGGATTTCTTCCTGGGGTAGGGGGTTGGGAGGGATGGAGTACAGCAGGACCATGGGAGGTGCTGAAATCTCCTGATCCTGCTGTCCCACAAGTTGAATTCTCACATGCCGGTAATGGCAAGACACCAAATCTAACATTGAGTACGGGGCTATTCTTTTGGATGCTCGGCTATGGTGAGACCAAAAAGTCTCATACTGGCATTCTCTCAAGTTTGGGACACAGGAGATATTAAAGTCAGTGAAAAGGTAGCTGCATACTACACTTCACTGCAGTGGAAGTGGAATCACAAAGACTCATGTCCCCATCCGATGCATTTCTTGATTAATTGGAGCTGTTTGTGTGGCTTTGAATATTCTTTAGTTAGCAGACACTATGGACTGATGTTCACGTAGTGTACCAAGTATCACACTTGCCTGTTATCACTGCAGCTCGAGAACCACAAAGGAAAAGCAGACCCTTCATTGCTCTCAAAAGCAAAGCTACAAATAGCAGGAAATAAAAGCAGCAAAGATGAAGGTGACCAGCCACAAGGGGGCAGACCATATCTTAATCTGGTCTTTCAAGGCACAGATAAGAATTCACTAACATGTTGCTTAAGGCCTTGGATCTTCCTGGACTTGTGGTTTTGGTCAACACTGTTTGTGAAGTTTCTGCTGTCAGATTTGAAGACATTCATTCCTTTGTTGAAAAAGGGAACAAAGAGGCGACGCTGTTATTCCTTTTACAGAAGCAACCAAGGACGTGCAGCAGTACCAATAGCTGCCATGGTTGGATAAAACAATTCCTCCCTGTGATGAAAGCTGGACCATTATAAGGGAGCAGCAAGCAGACCTTAAATTAATTGAATCACAACCAACGAAGAATGAAGCTTCCAAAATTTCTGTAGCCAGCAAACTCACCACAGCATCTAAAATGGTTCGGATTATGAGTATGATCATAGAATCATTGAGTCATACAACATGGAAACAGGCCCTTCGGTCCACCTGATCCATGTTGAACATAGTTCCAAACTAAACTAGTCCCACCTGCCTGTGCTTGACCCATATCCCTCTAAATCTTTCCTATTGATGTACTTATCTAAATGTCTTTTAAATGTTGTAACTGTACCTGCATCTACCACTTCCTCAGGAAGTTCATTCCACACATGAGCCACTGTCTGTGTAAATAAAATTGTCCCTCATGTCTTTTAAAAATCTCTCTCCTCTCACCTTAAAAATGTGCTCCCTCGTCTTGAAATTCCCCACCCTCGGGAAAAGACACCCATCATTAACCCTGTCTTTCTCCCTTATGACTTATAAATCTCTGTAAGGTCACCTCTGAACATCTGTATTGGAGGTTAATACCTCAAGTGAAAGAGAGGAGTAGGTGGGATGGGGTCAGGGTGGAATATGGGAGTAAAATATTAAATATTCGTGATTAAGTGGCACTATAAAAAAATTTGGCTAAGATGTGAAGTAAAAGGTTAATTATCAGTTTGCTCTCAGAATAGCTACTGAGCATGTGCATAAGGAACAATAGAACATTGAACAGTCGGGCACAATACAGGCCCTTAGCCCTCAAGCCAGCGGATAAAGGGGGTGCAGTGATAGTCTGGCGCACTGACCTCTACACCGCTGAAGCCAAACGCCAACTCAAGGACACCTCTTCCTACTGCCCCCTCGATCATGACCCCACCCCCCCATCACCAAACCATCATCTCCCAGACCATACAGAACCTCATCACCTCAGGAGATCTCCCACCCACAGTTTCCAACCTCAGTCTGGGAACCCCGCACTGCCAGGTTCTACCTCCTTCCCAAGATCCACAAGCCTGACCACCCTGGCCGACCCATTGTCTCAGCATGCTCCTGCCCCACTGAACTCATTTCTACCTACCTCGACACTGTCCTATCCCCCCTAGTCCAGGAAATCCCCACATACGTTCGAGACACCACCCATGCCTTCCACGTCCTCCAAGACTTCCGTTTCCCCAGCCCCCAACGCCTCATCTTCACCATGGATATCCAATCCCTCTACACCTCCATCCGCCATGACCAGGGCCTCCAAGCCCTCTGTTTTTTCCTCTCCCGACGTCCCCAACAGTACCCTTCCACCGACACTCTCATTCGTTTGGCTGAACTGGTCCTCACCCTTAACAATTTCTCCTTCCAATCCTCCCACTTCCTCCAGACCAAAGGGGTAGCCATGGGCACACGTATGGGCCCCAGCTATGCCTGTCTCTTTGTTGGCTATGTAGAGCAGTTGATCTTCCATAAAAGCTTTATTGCTGATGAAGGGCTTTTGCCCGAAACATCAATTTCGCTGCTCCTTGGATGCTGCCTGAACTGCTGTGCTCTTCCAGCACCACTAATCCAGAGCCTTAGCCCTCAATGTTGTGCCAGCCTTTTATCCTACTCTAAGATCAGACTAGCCGACATACCCTTCATTGTACTAACGTCCATGTGCCTATCCAAGATTCGCTTAAGTGTCCCTAATGTATTTGACTGTACTACCACCGCTGGCAGTGCATTCCATGCACCCACCACTCTAAGTAAAGAACCTACCTGTGACATCTCCCCTAAACCTTCCTCCAATTATCTTAAAATTATGCCCCCTCATGATAGACATCTCCGCCATGGGAAAAAGGCTCTGGCTATCCACTCTATCTATGATTCTCAACATCTTGTATATTTCTATCACTTGTACACTTTTATCCTCACTCTCTGGCTATCTGGCGGAAAACAATGTTCTATCCATGTTAGTACCTTGTCTCTTACATCATGGGCCTTCATCTTACTCAGCCTGTGCAGTACCTTATCAAAGGCCTTCTAGAAGTCCAGATAGGTAACATCCATTGGCTCTCCTTGGTCTAATCTGCCATTACCTCCTGAAAGAATTCTAATAGATTTGTCAGGCATGACCCCCCCAATGAAACTTTGCCGACTTTGCCCTATTTTACCATGCAATTCCAAGGATTCACAAGTCTCATCCTTCACAATAGATTCCAAAATCTTACCAACGACCGAGGTCAGGCTAATCGGCCTATAATTTCCCATCATTTGCCCTACTCCTTGCTTAAACAGGGGATTACATTAGTGATTTTCCAGTCCTCTGAGACCCTCCCTGACTCCAGTGATTCCGGAAAACCACCATTAACGCCTCCACTATTTCTTCGGCTATCTTCTTCAATGGTGTAGCCCATCTGATCCAAGTGTTTTATCCACCTTCAGACCTTTCACTTTTTCTAGCACATTCTGCTTGGTGTTGGCCACCATACTCACCTCTGCTCCACCAACTCTCATGAATTTTTGGGATATTACTTGTGTCTTCCAGCGTGGAGACTGACACAAAGTGCTTATTCAGTTCCTCGGCCATTTATTTGTGCCCCATTATTACTTCTTCAGCAACATTTTCCAGTGGCTCAATGTCCACTTTCACCTCTCTTTTTCCCTCTAAATATCTGAAGAAACTCTTGCAAACTTCTTTTATATTACTGGCTAGCTTACCCTCATATTCAATATTTTCCTTTCTTATTTCTGTTTTGCTGTCCAAACAAACAATGAGGTAAAATAGGTTATTAACAGAGGAAAATAGGAAAATAGTTGATTAGTCTTTATTCCCAGGTTCTGTTGTTAAAATGATCCTTACAACATTTCTGCTGGTGAGCATGTTGCTTCAGTTGTTTTTCTTCAGTTGCTTCCACTGGATGGTAAGATACACAAGGTGGCTGGTACACTTAATAAAGAGTTTCTGATTTGTTGGTTAAAAGTCACAGCTTACTACTACCATTGCTGAAAAGATAAACTAGTTTACTTCAGGCTTTTAGTGAGTTTTGACTGCAGAGAACAGTCTGCTCCCTTACTGAGGAACACTCTCACTTTGTAGTTTGCTCCCAATTCCAAGCTATTCAGTTACCTGAGAACTAATCATGCAGTTTTTGGACAAAAAATAGCTCTGTCACTGATAGCTGTCTCTAGTCCATAGACCAGTCAACGTCTTGTTCAAACAGATACCTACACTGCCTACCATGGGTCTCAGGTTATTTACTTTTCAAAACGTCCAGCACTCTTGTAAAATGTTGATTTTTAAAACAGCTCTTTCTCACTTCAGTCCCCCCCAAAAAATCACATTCCTTATACTTAGCCCTGAGTATATTCAATGAACCAGCCTCCATTACTCTCTGGAATCAAAAATTAATGACCTTCTGAGACAAGAAATTTATCCTCTTCTCTATCTGAAATAGGAGATTATTTTCAAAATGAATCCCCTGTTCTAGACTTCACCGATGAATAATATCCTTTCAACATTGAACTTGTCATGTGGCCTCTGAATGTTTAATATTTTGATCAAACCACTTCCCATTTTTTCTAAACTTCAATGAGTTTAAGCACAATTTGCTCAGCCATTCCTCAAGACAACCTCATTCAGCTGAGTGAATCTTCTCTGAATTGTTTCCAATCAAGTGTATTCTTCCATTAGTAAGAGGATCTAAAATGCACGCAGTGTCCTAGGAGTGGTCTGCCTTGTACAGGTATGGGACAACTTCCCTACTTTATAATCTATCCCCCTTACAATAAAATCCAACATTACACATACCACATGAGTCAACACGCATTGCAGCACAGAGGAACTATGCAGAGCAAAGGAAAATCACGTATACCATGTGTTCAAAAAGAACAGGTACCCAATGAATGTATCTGGATTAGTGGTGCTGGAAGAGCACAGCAGTTCAGGCAGCATCCAAGTAGCTTCGAAATCGACATTTCGGGCAAAAGCCCTTCATCAGGAATAAAGGCAGTGAGCCTGAAGCGTGGAGAGATAAACTGGAGGAGGGTGGGGGTGGGGAGAAAGTAGCATAGAGTACAATGGGTGAGTGGGGGAGGGGATGACCCAATGAATGTAATCTGCCGATTTAGATTAGATTAGATTAGATTACTTACAGTGTGGAAACAGGCCCTTCAGCCCAACAAGTCCACACCGCCCCGCCGAAGCGCAACCCACCCATACCCCTACATTTACCCCCTACCTAACACTACGGGCAATTTAGCATGGCCAATTCACCTAACCTGCACATCTTTGGACTGTGGGAGGAAACCGGAGCACCCGGAGGAAACCCACGCAGACACAGGGAGAACGTGCAAACTCCACACAGTCAGTCGCCTGAGGCGGGAATTGAACCCGGATCTCTGGCGCTGTGAGGCAGCAGTGCTAACCACTGTGCCACCGTGCCGCCCTTCTCAGCAACAAACCCAAACAAGCAGACAAAACACGTCCAGAAACCTTAGCCACTCTCCCCTACATCAAAGACATCTCAGAAATGACTGCCAGACTACTCAGACCCCTCGGCATCATGGTAGCCCACAAACCCACCAACACATGAAGACAGCAGCTAATGAATTTGAAAGACCCTATACAGACAATGAGCAAAACTAATGTTATTTACAAAATACCATGCAAGGACTGTAACAAACACTACATTGGACTAACAGGCAGAAAACTAGCCACCTGGATACATGAACACCAACTAGTCACAAAAAGACATGACCCACTCTCACTAGTATCCTCACATACAGATAAGGAAGGACACCACTTTGACTGAGACAACACATCCATCCTAGGACAAGCCCCAAACAAAGACACGCATGAGAATTCCTAGAGGCATGGCATTCCAATTGGAATTCTATCAACAAACACGTCGAGTTAGACCCCATCTACCACCCCCTAAGAAAAGGAACAGGAAGTAACTTCACTACAAGAAATAACATCACCACAGCAAATGACATCACCAACCCAAAGAAATCCAAACGTATAGATAGAAAGCAGGAATTTTCAGCATTGCTTCTTCTGAGGCCCACTGAAGATGTTACCTAGTAGGGTAACGAAATGTCTGGAAATGAACCTTCCAGCTCAGCGAGCAAACCTACATCCAAAACCTCAACCTCAGCTACAAATCTTCTCAAAACGCGCTAATTCCACATACCTTCCTAATTACTTACTGTACTTGCTTACTACCATTTTGTTATTCATATATGAAGACAGCCATACCCCTTTCCACTGCAGCATTCTGCAGGCTTTCCAATTAAACAATATTCTCCAGTTTTATACTTCCTGCCAAAATGCACAAACTCACACTTTTCTGCATTCACTCCATCTGCCAAATTTTCGCCCACTCACATGCTTATCTAACACTTTGCAAACTCATATCTTCTCTACAACTTGCATTCTTATCTATTGTGTTGTCAGCAGACCCAAATAGTTCAAACCCAGCACCTGTCCCTGTGGCTCTTTATTGATTACAGTTTGCTAACCCGAAAATTATTTAGAACAAGGTAACACTTTGAGTCCAGATGACTCTTCATCAGAGCTGATCTGTTAGTTAGTCAGTCCCTCTATCCATGCTAACACCAATACCATAAGCTGTATTTTTTTGCAGTAACCTTTTACATGGCACTTTATCAAATGCCTTTTGAAAATGCAAATGCACCACATCTAATGATTCCCTTTATCCACACTGATCATTACATCTTTAAAAACAATTTAAACTTCACAAAATCATGTTAAGTTATGATCTTCCAAATCAGAGACAATGTTCAGAGTAACAGATTTTCCCAATGACAAACTAGCCTGTGGATGGCTAATGTATCCTCTGAAACTATGTCTCTTAAGACCCTAGGGTGTGGATGGTCAGATGTATTTTTTCTCTACTGATTATATTTATTTTAAGTTTCTCTTTCCTTTTTTTTTCACTATTCTGACAACAATTTAAGTTTACTGGTGAGAAGACAGACACCAAACGTTTTCTTCAAAGCTTCTGTCTGGTTCTGCTCTTCCATTATTAATTCAACAGTTTCAAAATGTAAAATAGCAATGCTCACCTTTTCATTTTTCATTTTCATTTTAAATGAAATTCTACTTGTAGAAGCTCCTGCTGAGTTTTCTTTTATATATCTGACTGGATCACTTGTAGCTTAATTTCTCCCCTTTTTGAAGTCATCTTTTGCTGATTTGTAACTTGGTTCCAATTTTCTGGCTTATTGCATTCCTCACAGCATTGTATATAATTTATTTTAAGGAAGAAAGTTTAGCATGAAGTAGATTGTGGAAACTAAATATAGCTCAAAATAAAGAATTAATTCTAAGTATGTACTTAATCTGAGGACTAGTTGCTGACAACAGCTCTACCTTGACTATGCCAACTGCTTTAGATATGAACCACCAGGGACTTGGAAAGCAAGTGGGCAGGAACAGAGGTCTAGCCTTTGTGAGCTGTGGGCTTCTAAGAGTATCATTGCTCATAGTGCCATCACTTGGGCACTGCACTAACATCCAAAGCATGTAACATTTTTCTATCTGTATTACCACTCCAGCTACTAATACAGTGCCGGCTTATTCCAGAGAAGGTACAACAAGCTCCAACAAACCAATTACAACCACAAACAGAAAAAAAACCTAGGGTCTTATCTGAATGGAGAATTCTTCTGCCAAAAAGTTCGGCGTGGCAGCTTCCCTTGATAGCAGGTTACTATACATCTACAATACTCACTTTCGCCAAGCAGGTTAGTACGCTCTGACAGGTTACCCTGGAGCCTGGTGTCAAATTCTTTGCGAACTACTGACGCAACTGAGTCCACCACAATCAGTTTTACGCCTTTCAAGATAATGTTTTCTTCCAAGGATTCCACTCTTTTCAGCACATATAAGCTGTTATAGAGTTCTGAGGAATGGTCAGGAGACTCCTAATGTTTACTCTGTGTTCTCTCCACATATGCTGCCAGATCTGGTGAGTTTCTCCAGCAACCTCTTGTTTTTGTTTCAGCAGCTGTAGCTCTTTGTTTATGTTGTACTGATGTCAGATCACATAGAGCTGGAGCCTAAGTCCATATGATTCCAGAATCTATCTTTTCATATCATCCTCTGAATTCAGCTTCCGCTTTCAAGTAGATTTCACTTTATCATGGCTTGACTGGGAAATGAAGGGTCAGTGACAACTGGGGTGGTAGGAGTTGGAATACAAGCAGCAGAGTGTTGACATCGGAATCTCTCTCATAGGCTGTGGCACAGATCAATTCATGTATCTTTTCCATGGTTCTATTTTAAGGCCAGTCTTAAAGAGACACAGGGAGAAGCAGAGATGTTTAGGGAGGGAATTCCTGAGCTTCAGGACCAAGACAACTGAAGGAACGGCTGGCATTGGTGGAGTGAGTAAAATCAGGGTTGTACAACAGGCTGGAGAGCAAAGAGGTCTATATTGTTTGGATCAATGTAGAAGACAACAGAGATGGAGCAAGGCACAAAAGGAATTTGACAAGGGTGAGAATTTTAAAAAGTGTTGTGAGTGTAGTGTAAAGGGTTAATTATACCTTTAAACTGGGAATAGTTGCTGAGTAGGGTCTTGAGTGCAGAAGGCAGCGACAGGGGGAAGATACCTGCAAACCTCTGGAAAAGGTGAAGAAGGGCTTATGCCCGAAATGTCGATTCTCCTGCTCCTTGGATGCTGCCTGACCTGCTGCGTTTTTCCAGCAACACATTTTCGGCTCTTAACCTCTGGAAAAAGTTTACATTTCTAATAAAGAACTTACAAAAAGTTTCTAATCATGAATGCAGGGCCGCCCAGAAAAACTTGACTGTCAATGAAGTGGTTTTTAAAAAATCGTTGTCCATGTTGTGTTATTTGTGCATTCAAGTCCGCTTACAAAGACTGTATGAAAATAAGTAAGCAAGCCTTTTTTTTTAAGTGATGTTGTTTGAGGGATAAACATTGGGCCAGGACAATGGCAGGACATCTCCTCTTTTCTGAAAATAGTGTGGTGGGAATCTTTCAAATCCACCTGAGAAAACAGACAGTCTTGCTTAAAGGCAGCACCTTTGGCAGTGCAACCTCCCTTTAGCACTGCTCTGGGAATACTAGCCCAGATCATGTACTCTTTTAGGACTTGAACCTTTGACATCAGAGGCAGCAGTGTGACCCTCTGATCAAGGCTAGAGAAAAAAAGATTGCATTGTTCTGTAAGGGTGTATCCATGGAGTTTTGTTTGTATAGAAACAGTATTAATGGACCAATGAATTATAATAATGAAGTCTTAAAAACTGACTAATTACTGTTTGGATGATAAATTAATTGAACAAAGTACAGTCTCTGTCAACTTCATTAGTTGCAAGTGATGAGTATTTAGGGAGATTGTTGCTATTAAAACAACTTATGCATAAATCAGGAAGAACTTCATTTGCAGATTGGTTGATGCAGACAAATTTCTCTGGCGATGCCTGGATTGCCTTGCATTTAATAAAGATTTATTTTGTTCCTTCTCTCTCAACTTCTGTGAACATGGGATTGCAGGATGGGGGTGTTCTCACGGTTGCTCTTTCCCTGAACCGTCAGTGGAAAGCAGTCCCGATTACGGAGAAAGGAATTATATTGTCGAGAAGCAGGCCATTCAACCCATTTGCATGGTGCTGCCTCTATGAGGGCATTGACTGCATGGGCCTATTTCCCATTTTAGCCTGCACTACTGAGGTGAAGCCAAGGCTCATTTTAGATTAGCTTAGATTACTTACAGTGTGGAAACAGGCCCTTCGGCCCAACAAGTCCACACCGACCCGCCGAAGAGCAACCCACCCAGACCCACTCCTCTACATTTACCCCTTCACCTAACAATTTAGCATGGCCAATTCACCTAACCTGCACATCTTTGGGAGGAAACCGGAGCACCCGGAGGAAACCCATGCAGACACGGGGAGAATGTGCAAATTCCAAACAGACAGTTGCCTGAGGCAGAAATTGAACCCGAGTCTCTGGCGCTGTGAGGCAGCAGTGCTAACTGCTGTGTCACCATGTTGTCCATAAGACATCTGGATGGGTAAATGAATAAGATGGGCTTCAAGGGGTATGGGCCAAGTGCTGGCTGTGTTGCCATAGTCTTACCAGACCAAAGGGGCTGCTCTTTTATGAGAAAGAGAGAGAAAACCACCTGTTGCTGATTTAATCTGAGACCCACCAGACCTCAGACAAGGGAAGAGGTTGAGAAGGAGAGGCATTCATGGTAACCTCAAATCAGTGATGGGGATTGAACCCACGCTGCTCTGTAAACCAATAACCCAGCCAACTGAGCTAAACCAATTCCTAAACAGGGAAGAGTAAGGGGTGAGAACCAGCTTCACTGATATTAACACATACATTCAGATGCAGATATGTACACATTCATAAACATAAACAAGCAAATAAAACACTCACATTCATATCTTCACTCATGCACTCACACACATTCTCTCACGCACATTCAAGCATTTGTACACAGCCTCATATACACATGCTCACATATACACACTCATACTCACACGCCCACAGGCACACACACGTATACACATTCAAACACTTACAGGCTCATGTGCACAAACTCACATTCACACGCTAAATAGACTTGTGGGTATGCTCACTCTGATAAATGAGTTCATGTACTCACATATACATATCTTTTTACACTCTCATTTGTGCATTCAAATACACACTCATGCATTTATGTACACACATAAACAAGTAAATACATATATGCATCAGTGCAAATATATAAATAGTCATATACACATTCGGTTGTATGCATTAATACACCCTCAATAGCCTCAAACATATACATAGACAGAAGGTTACCTGATGAATGAGCAGCGCTCTGAAAGCTTGTGGTTTCAAATAAACCTGTTGGACTATAACGTGGTGTCGTGTGACTCCAGACTTTGTCCACCCCAGTCCAACACTGACACCTTCACATCATATCCACAGACACACACAAGTACACACATACATATACATGTAAAAGGTACAGACACCTTATTTAAATGTGTACACAATTTCAAGCAGGAAGGACAAGACAGCAGATACCAATTTTGTTGTCAGGGATTTGTCAATCCTTGCTTTATGCTGCACTCAATGATGTAACATGCCACGTCTTTGGGAAATCACGGTGATTGGACCTTAAATATAATTAATTGGTTGTGAAGCACTTGGGGACAAGTCAGAGAATTGTGATAAAGCCCTAACTAAATGTCAGTTCTTAATGTTTTCTATCGTGGGATCAATTAAAGACAAGAATGCAATATCAACTTAAAATAATTGACCGCAAGCAAAGCTCTGAAGAATTCCCCAGTGATTCATCCTCATACACCCAGGGTGAATTTCACAAAGCTCCAGTTTTATGTACGCACATATGAATTAGGAGTTGAAGTAGATCAGTCAGCCACTTGAGCCTGCTCCAACATTCAATACGACCATAGCTGATCTATGTTGTAAATTATTCATTCCTATTATTTTGAGTGGGAGCAGCGGCCGAGGAAAAACGAACCCGGGAGACTACAGCTAAGGTAAGACAGTTTGTTTCAAAATTACTTGCCTGTAGCGGGCAGCGGTTTTTTTTTTCTCACTTCACAAAAAGAGCGGGAGCAGCAGAGGAAGTGACGGTAAACAGAGGGGCAGCCGGGAAGGAGAACTGTGAGTATAAATACTCCCCCTTTAATTCACCAACGGTCATTTGAGTGGGAGCAGCGGCCGAGGAAAAACGAACCCGGGAGACTACAGCTAAGGTAAGACAGTTTGTTTCAAAATTACTTACCTGTAGCGGGCAGCGGAAGTGAGGTTGGAGCGCATAGCTGGGCGGGAAGGCAAGTGATTAGTATTTGAGTGGGTGTGTTCTAGTTAGAGGGACGGACAGGCGGTTCTGTGGACATGGGCGAGACTCTCGGATGGTTTGTTGCCTCCCGGGTGCTAGGGTCCGAGACGTCTCGGACCGTGTCTTCAGAATCCTTAAGGGGGAGGGTGTGCAGCCAGAAGTCGTGGTACACATTGGCACCAACGACATAGGTAGGAAGAGGGGCGGGGAGGTCATTCAAGAGCTCAAGGAGTTAGGCTGGAAGCTAAAAGCTAGGACAGACAGAGTCGTCATCTCTGGGTTGTTGCCGGTGCCACGTGACAGAGAGGCAAAGAATAGGGAGAGAGTGCAGTTGAACACGTGGCTGCAAGGATGGTGTAGGAGGGAGGGCTTCAGATATTTGGACAATTGGACTGCATTCTGGGGAAGGTGGGACCTGTATAAACAGGACGGGTTGCACCTGAACCAGAAGGGCACCAATATCCTGGGGGGTAGGTTTGCTAGCACTCTTCGGGGGGGTTTAAACTAATTTGGCAGGGGGATGGGATCCGGACTTGTAGTCCAGCAAGTAAGCTAGCTGTGTGTCAGGATGTCCAAGACTGTAGGGAGGCTGTGGAGAAGGTAGCACTGACAGGGACTACTTACAGACACAGAGATGGGCTCAAGTGCGTATACTTCAATGCAAGGAGTATCAGAAATAAGGTGGGTGAACTTAAGGCATGGATCGGTACCTGGGACTACGATGTTGTAGCCATCACGGAAACATGGATAGATGAGGGACAGGAATGGCTGTTGGAGGTTCCTGGGTACAGATGTTTCAGTAAGATTAGGGAGGGTGGTAAAAAAGGAGGGGGGGTGGCATTGCTAATTAGAAATGGTATAACGGCTGCAGAAAGGAAGTTTGAGGGGGATCTGCCTCTGGAGGTAGTATGGGCTGAAGTCAGAAATAGGAAAGGTGCAGTCACCTTGTTGGGTGTTTATTATAGGCCCCCCAATAGCAGCAGAGATGTGGAGAAACAGATTGGGAAACAGATTTTGGAAAGGTGCAGAAGCCACAGGGTCGTAGTCATGGGCGACTTCAACTTCCCAAATATTGATTGGAAGCTCTTTAGATCAAGTAGATTGGATGGGGCGGTGTTTGTGCAGTGTGTCCAGGAAGCTTTTCTAACGCAGTATGTAGATTGTCCAACCAGAGGGGAGGCCATATTGGATTTGGTACTCGGTAACGAACCGGGACAAGTGGTGGGCTTGTTAGTGGGTGAACATTTTGGTGATGGCGACCACAATTCTGTGACTTTCACCTTGGTTATGGAGAGAGATAGGTGCGCACAACAAGGAAGTTTCTACAATTGGGGGAAGGGAAATTACGATGCTGTAAGACAGGATTTGAGGAGCATACGTTGGGAGCATAGGCTGTCAGGGAAGGATGTGGTGGAAATGTGGGACTTTTTCAAGGAGCAGATACGACGTGTCCTTGATATGTATGTACCGATCAGGCAGGAAAGAAATGGTCGTGTGAGGGAGCCTTGGTTGACGAGGGAGGTTGAATGTCTAGTAAAGAGGAAGAAGGAGGCTTACATAAGGTTGAGGAAACAAGGTTCAGACAGAGCAGTGGAGGGATACAGGATAGCCAGAAGGGACCTGAAGAAAGGGATTAGGAGAGCTAAGAGAGGGCATGAAAAATCCCTGGCGGATAGGATCAAGGATAACCCCAAGGCATTCTATGCGTATGTGAGAAACCTGAGAATGACGAGAACGAGGGTAGGTCCGATCAAGGACAGTGGTGGGAGACTGTGTATTGAGTCGGAAGAGATAGGAGAGGTCTTGAACAAGTACTTCTCTTCAGTATTTACGAACGAGAGGGACTGTATTGTTGAAGAGGAGAGTGTGAAACGGACTGATAAGCTAGAAGAGATATCTGTTAGGAAGGAAGACGTGTTGGACATTTTGAACAACTTGAGGATAGACAAGTCCCCCGGGCCTGACGGGATATATCCTAGGATTATGTGGGAAGCAAGAGAGGAAATTGCAGTACCGTTGGCAATGATCTTCTCGTCTTCACTGGCAACGGGGGTGGTACCAGGGGACTGGAGAGTAGCGAATGTTGTGCCCCTGTTCAAAAAAGGGAATAGGGATAACCCCGGGAATTACAGGCCAGTTAGTCTTACTTCTGTGGTAGGCAAAGTAATGGAAAGGGTACTGAGGGATAGGATTTACGAGTATCTGGAACGGCACTGCTTGATTAGGGACAGCCAGCACGGATTTGTGAAGGGTAGGTCTTGCCTTACAAGTCTTATTGAATTCTTCGAGGAGGTGACCAAGCATGTGGATGAGGGTAGAGCAGTGGATGTAGTGTACATGGATTTTAGTAAGGCATTTGATAAGGTTCCCCATGGTAGGCTTATGCGGAAAGTCAGGAGGCATGGGATAGAGGGAAATTTGGCCAATTGGATAGAAAACTGGCTAACCGGTCGAAGTCAGAGAGTGGTAGTAGATGGTAAATATTCAGCATGGAGTCCAGTTACAAGTGGAGTTCCGCAGGGATCAGTTCTGGGTCCTCTGCTGTTTGTAATTTTTATTAATGACTTAGATGAGGGAGTCGAAGGGTGGGTCAGTAAATTTGCAGATGATACAAAGATAGGTGGAGTTGTGGACAGTGAGGAGGGCTGTTGTCGGCTGCAGAGGGACTTAGATAGGATGCAGAGCTGGGCTGAGGAGTGGCAGATGGAGTTCAACCCTGCCAAGTGTGAAGTTGTCCATTTTGGAAGAACAAATAAGAATGCGGAATACAGGGTTAATGGTAGGGTTCTTGGTCAGGTGGAGGAACAGAGGGATCTTGGGGTCTATGTACATAGATCTTTGAAGGTTGCCACTCAGGTGGATAGAGTTTGTAAGAAGGCCTATGGAGTATTATCGTTCATTAGCAGAGGGATTGAATTCAAGAGTCGTGAGGTGATGTTGCAGCTGTACAGGACTTTGGTTAGGCCACATTTGGAGTACTGTGTGCAGTTCTGGTCGCCTCACTTTAGGAAAGATGTGGAAGCTTTGGAGAGGGTGCAGAGAAGATTTACCAGGATGTTGCCTGGAATGGAGAGTAGGTCGTACGAGGATAGGTTGAGAGTTCTCGGCCTTTTCTCGTTGGAACGGCGAAGGATGAGGGGTGACTTGATAGAGGTTTATAAGATGATCAGAGGAATAGATAGAGTAGACAGTCAGAAACTTTTTCCCCGGGTACAACAGAGTGTTACAAGGGGACATAAATTTAAGGTGAAGGGTGGAAGGTATAGGGGAGATGTCAGGGGTGGGTTCTTCACCCAGAGAGTGGTGGGGGCATGGAATGCGCTGCCCGTGGGAGTGGTAGAGTCAGATTCATTGGCGACCTTTAAGCGGCATTTGGATAGGTACATGGATGGGTGCTTAATCTAGGATAGAAGTTCGGCACAACATCGTGGGCCGAAGGGCCTGTTCTGTGCTGTATTGTTCTATGTTCTATGTTCTATGTTCTACCTACTTCTGATATTTTCAGTACGCCTACCTAACAAGAAACTATCTCCATCTGAAAATATACTCACTGACTCGGCCTCCATTGCCTTCCGAGGCAGAGAATTCCATAGTTGCACAACTTCCTGAGAGAAAGGATTTCCTTATTGCTGTATTAAAATGGCAACCCCTAAATTTGAAGCAGTGCTGCCTTAATTCTGGACTGAGCCACAAAAGGAAACATTCAGTTCAGGACCATAGAATTCTTACAGTGTGGAAGCAGACCATTTGGCCCATCAAATTCACTCCAACCCTCCGAAGAGCATCTCACACAGAACCACTCAATGCCCATAACCCTGCATTTCCCATGGCTAACCCACCTAGCCTGCGCATCCCTGAATACTATGGGCAATTTAGCATGGCCAATCCACCTAACTAGCACATCTTTGGACTGTGGGAGGAACCGAGAGCACCCAGAGGAAACCCCACACAGACCTGGGGAGAATGTGCAAACTCCACACAGACAGTTGCCCGAGGGTGGAATTGAACCCAGGTCCCTAGCACTGTGAGGCAGCAATACTAACCACTGAGCCACCACATTCCTACTCACATCGATCACCATCGCATGGATTGAAAAGTCATCACTTGCAGCACTACAGACTTTCTGCTGAGTCTTCTGTGTCTGACCTCCTGTTCTGCCATCCTGTTGAGAAACTGTACCCTGTGGTACTGTCAAAGCAAAGCAAAAACCAGGGGTTGTGGGAGCAGATGTAGGCCATTCAGCCCATTGAGTTTACTCCACAGTTCAATGAGATCTGATAATTCTCAATTCCACCTTCCTGATGACCTCTTATTGATTAAAACTCTGTCTGTCCCCTCGTTGAATATAATTATTGACCCAACCTTGACAACCCTCTCTGTTAACAAATTTCGCAGATTCACTGCTCTCTGACAGAGGAACTTCCTCCTCATCTTGGTCTCAAGTAGGTGCCCCATTGCTCTGAAATGACCCCCTTAGGTCCTAGATTCTCCTACAACAGGAAATAACCTCTCCACATTTACTTTGTCAGGCCCTTAAGAATCTTGTATGTTTCAATAAGGTCTCCTGATTCTTCCAGACTCCGATGAGTACAGGCCCAATCTTCCCTCAAAAGAACATTCCTCCATACCCAGTGTGAACCTAATGAGTCTTTTCAGGACTGTCTCCAATGCTAATATACTCTTCCTTAGAAAAGGGACCCTAAACTGTTCACAGAATTCCAGTTGTGGTCTGATGAGTCTCTTATGTAGTTTTGGCAAAATTTCCTTATTTTAAAACCCTTTGACATAAAGGCCAACAGTCCATTTGTCTTTACGATTACCTGCTGAACTTGGATGCTAGCATTTATGATTTATGCATGAGGACCACCAAATCCCTCTGCTTTCTGCAGTCACCCCCATTTAAGTAATATTCAATTCTTCATTTCTTCTTGCCAAAGTTCATACTTTATATTTTCCCACATTATATTTCATCTTCCAAGATTTTGCAGAATCACTTAACCTGCACTACAGAAGTATACCTGAAGAAGGTGCTTGGAGCCCGTAGACTGCCTACTAATTGCTGCATGTTTTACCTGACACACGTGTGTGTGAAATTGTGTGTATGTATGTGTGTGTGTGTGTGCTTGAGTTTGTGTGTGTATTTGTGCGTGTATGTCTGTGCATGTGTGTGTGTGTATTTGTTTGTAAGCATGTTTGTGTATGTGCTTTTGTTTTAGTGTGTCTGTGTGAGAGTTTGTGAGTGTGTATGCACGTGTATTTGTGTGTATGTGTGTTTGTGTGAAAGTGAGCTTGCATGCATGTCCTGTGCATTTGTGAGAGGGTCTTAGCTCACCCGATGTTGAAAAAGTCTTTTCTGTTTGATTACCTCCAGACGTGACCATTTACAACTCCCTCAACACCCGTCACTCCCACCATCAACATTGCAAATCCAAAACCCTTCCACCCCTCTCCTGACTCAGGCTAAGTCCCATTCATTCATTTCCCCTGTAACCTCTGACCTACATTACATCCTGCATAAACAATGTCTCAATAGCAAATCTCTAACAATATTGGATCTTTGTTTACAAATTATTCTTTAGTCTCTCAACTTTATTTATCTGCTTTTGGGAGGTGAGCATTGCTGACTAAGCCAGCATTTATTGCCCATCTCTTAATTGCCTTGAAGAATTTCTTCAATTGTACAAGACACCCACAATGCTGACACAGAGGAAGCTCCAGGATTTTGATCCAGTGACACTGAAAGAACGGTGATATATTTCCAAGTCAGGATGAGGTATGGCTTGGAGGGGAACTTGCAGGTGTTGGTCTTAGCATGTATTTGCTGCCCTTTGGTTTTCCAGATAATAGAGATTGTGTGTTTGGAAGATACTGTTGAAGGAGCAGCGCCCAGTCAGGCAAGTGTAAAGTATTCCATCACATTGCTGACTTTTGTCTTGTGGATGGTGGGCAGCTATTGGAAGACAGGAAATGAATTGCCTACTGCAATTCCGGAGAACTGGCTATGTCTAAACTTCTTGCCCCATAATATACCAACATATCTACATTCCCCTACTTCCATGATGCGCATCTAAGTGCACCTACTGGTGACCATGACCTAAACTTAGGTTTAGGGAAGGACTATCCAATCAGCATCCCTTTCTTTCATTTAAATGCTCCTTAAATTCTACACTACCATTTTGCCTCAGCTTTTGGTCAACCATCCTGAATATGTCCTGACATGTTCGTTGTCAAATTTTACTTTATTAACAGATATTGCCTTGAAACATGTTGCTATGGATTAAATACACAGCTTTATATTACTGTTCTATTTTAAACATTTTTTAAACCTTCAATTCAATGTAAAATTGAATCGATTGCAAAGGGAGATGCGGCTTTTCATGAAAGTACTCAGAGATGGGCTCCCGTGTAATCTAATCATGGAAGGAGGGGCCCAAGTCAAAACTAATTGAAAGTAACGTGGAAGTTTAATATCTGAACATAAATAAGGAGAAAGCTAGTCTTACTGTGTACAGACTCTCAAGACCAGGTTTCCGTGGAGCTGAGCTGATTCTGGAGCCATTTGAAGTTGGAGTCAGAGTCGACTCTGGGTCATTGTCCCCACTCCAGGTAAAACTTATTGCCAATTTTCATCAATGTGGGATTAGAGTCTGGGGAATCTTCCAGCATGAGTGATTCACCTCAACATTGAACCTTCTAAGAAGCATAGAGCCATATTGGCTCGAAACATTCACTTTCGCGAGATCAAAGATTTAAAGATGCATCAAAGCTTTAAGCAAAGAAATGTCTTTCTCTCCAATCTGTATTCGGTTGTCAGGTGAAGGGGATGGACGAGGTTAATGTGTGGAATTTGGCCAAAGCAGCAAGTCTCCAAATCACTGCATGTCTTTTGAAAAGTCAATAGAGAAATTAATCACTGAATTACCTGCTTGGCTGATTTAAACATGAAACCTTCCTCCAACAGCCATGTAAAAGAGTAATTCAGCCCATTGACAGTGAGTACTATGTGCTTGTTAAAGCCCAATGGAACAATTGATATTAATGAACCTGCGTATTGGTGTAATTGAGAGAGCTATTTATATTATTATGAGCCAACAAGGAGCAGTTCTTCGTAATAAGTCTGTGATCAAAATGACATCCCAGAGGCAAGCATAGCTGCTGATCGATGTGTTTAACTACCCTTAGGCCTCACCTGAAGTGAGTAGTTTGGAAAGCCGAATAAAAACAGAAAGGGCTGGAGAACTTCAGTAGGTATGGCACCTACTGTGGAAGGAGAAACAGAGTTAAAATGTTGGGTCCAAGTCATTATTGGACTTGAAAAGTTAACTCTGCTTCTCTTACTCTACAGACCCTGTCAGACCTGTTGATTTTCTCCAGCTCTTCCAGGTTTTTTATTTCAGATCTCAAGCATCCACGGTCCTGTGCCTGAATATTAGCTTGGAAGACCAGCGTCATGTTGAGACAGACCAATGCGACACTCACATTGCATGAGTAAATAAAAAAATATACGTCATAATGGAGGGTCCTAGATTTCAAAATCTCTATCAAATTCCATCTTCTTATCATCCCTGAGCTCACAGACCAAATCCAATGAAGCAACATTTTGATTTTAAAATGCTCATCCCTCATTTTCAAATCACTCCATTGCCTTGTCTCATGTTATCTTTATTACAGCCCCACAACCATTCGAGATGGGTTTCGACAGCAATGGATGATCGTGCCATGGTCACCATCAGTGAGACTAGTTTTTGATTAAAGGCAGAGAGCAGGATAGTCATAGAGTCAGAGAGATGTACAACACAGAAACAGACCCTTCGGTCCAACTCATCCATGCCCATGGGATATCCCAAATTAATCTAGTCCCATTTGCCAGCATATGGCCCATATCCCTCTAAACCCTTCCTCTTCATATGCCTATCCTGAAACCTTTTAAATGTTATAATTGTACCAGCCTCCAACACTTCCTCCAGCAGCTCATTCCATACAAACACCACTCTCTGCTTGAGAAAGGTACCACTTGGATCCCTTTTAATTTTTTCCCTTCTCACCTTAAACCTATGCCCTCTAGTTTTGGACTCCCTACCCTGGGGAAAACACCTTGACTATCCATATAAACTTCTATAAGGTCACCCCTCATCCTCTGATGCTCCAGGGAAAATGGCCCCAGCCTATTCAACCTCTCCTTATAGCTCAAAACCTGGCAACATCCTTGTAAATCCTTTATGTATCAGTTTCAAGTTTCACAACATCTTTCTCATAGCAGGGAGACAAGAATTGAACGTGGTATTCCAAAAGTGGCCGAACCAATGTCTTGTACAGCCGCAACATGACATCCCAAAGATGGAAAAGTTCAAGAAGGGAATTCTGAAATGTTAGGACTATAGGGGAGAGGGGAAAGATATAAAAGAGACCTAAGGGGCAACATTTTCAACACAGTGTGGCAGGTGTATGGAATGAGCTGCCAGAGGAAGTGGTACAGTTGCAACATTTAAGAGGCATTTGGAAGGATATATGAATAGGAAGGGTTTGGAGGGATATGGGCCAGGTGCTGGCAGGTGGGACTAGATTGGGTTGGGATATCTGGTCAGCATGGACGGGTTGGACCGAAGGCAGATGTTTCCATGTTGTACATCTCCATGACTCTGTGAGATGGCTAAAGAGAGATTAATGTTGGAGCAATGAAAGGTGTTCTGACCAAAGTTTACTGGACTCGAAATGTTAACTCTGCTTTTTTCTCCACAGCTGCTGCCAGACCTGCTGAATTTCTCCAGCACTTCTTGTTTTAGTTTCTGATTTCCAGCATCTGCAGTTCTTTGTTTTTCTTTTAATGAATATTGGGGATGCAGAAGAGGCCAGATTTGAACAGGAACACTGAAATCGTAGAGGATCGTGGCACTGGAAGGAATACAGGTGTAGGAGGTGGGGAATGGTTATGGAGGGATTTGAATAAACAGATGAGAATCTAAGAGTTTCAATATCATTTAAAAGTTTAAGCAGCAAAAGACCAAGAGCAAAGCTGACTCATCAAACGATATGGTGAAAGTGAGGACTGCAGATGCTGGAGATTAGAGTTGAGAGTGTGATGCTAGAAAAGCGCAGCAAGTCAGGCAGCGACCGAGGAATAGGAGAACCTACATTTTGGGCAAAAACTCTTCATCAGGAATGAGCCTCGGGGGTGGAGAGATAAATGGAAGGGGGGGAGTGGGGCTGGGGAAAGGTAATGGAGAGTGCAGTAGGTGGATGGAGGTGGGGGTGAAGGTGATAGATCGGAGTGAAGGGTGGAGCAGATAGGTGGGAAGGAAGATGGACAAGTAGGACAGGTCATGAGGCCGATGCTGAGCTGGAAGGTTGGAGTTGGGGTAAGGTGGGGGAAGGGGAAATGAGGAAACTGGTGAAGTCCACATTGGTACCATGGGGTTGGAGGGTCTTCCTCCAGGTGTCAGGTGGAGAGGGAGTGGCGATGGAGGAGGCTCAGGATCTGCATGTCCCTGGCAGAGTGGGAGGGGGTTTGAAATGTTTGGCCATGGGGCAGTGGGGTTGGTTGGCGCGGGTGTCCCCAAGATGTTCTCTGAAGCGCTCTGCAAGTAGGTGTCCCGTGTCCACAGTGTAGAGGGGACCACATCGGGAGCACCAGATACAATAAATGACATTTGTGGAAGTGCAGGTAAAACTCTGATGGATGTGGAAGGATTCTTTGGGACCTTGGACGGAGGTGAGAGCGCAGGTTTTGCAATTCTTGCTGCGGCAGGTGAATGTGCCAGGAGGGGAGGGTAGGTTGTTTGGGTGCGTGGACTGGACGAGGTGGTCATGGAGGGAACGGTATTTATGGAAAGCGGATAGGGGTGGGGAGGGAAATACATCTCTGGTGGTGGGGTCCATTTGCAGGTGGTGGAAATGGCGGAGGATGATGTGATATATGTGGAGGTTAGTGGGGTGGAAGGTGAGGACCAGGGGGTTCTGTCCTTGTTGCGGTTGGAGGGGTGGGGTTCAAGGGTGGAGGTGCGGGAAGTGGATGAGATGTGTTGGAGGGCATCATCGACCACATGGGTAGGGAAATTGCAGTCTTTGAAGAAGGAGGCTATCTGGTGTGTTCTGTGGTGGAACTAGTCCTCCTGGGAGCAGATGCAGTGGAGGCGGAGGAATTGGGAATAAGGGATAGCATTTTTACAGGAGGCTGGATGAGAGGAGGTGTAATCCAGGTAGCTGTGGGAGTTGGTGGGTTTGTAGAAAATGTCAGTGTTGAGTTGGTCACTGTTGATGGAGATGGAGAGGTCCAGGAAGGGGAGGGAGGTGTCTGAGATGTTCCAGGTGAATTTATGATCGGGATGGAATGTTGATGAACTGTCCAAACTCCTTGCGGGAGCACGAGGTGGTACTGATGCAGTCATCAATGTAGCGGAAGAAGAGGTGGGAAGTGGTGCCAGTGTAACTCCGGAAGATGGACTGTTCCACGTAACCGACAAAGAGGCAGGCATAACTGGGGGCCCACGTGGGTGCCCATGGCTACCCCTTTTGTCTGGAGGAAGTGGGAGGACTGGAAGGAGAAATTATTGAAGGCGAGGACCAGTTCAGCCAAACGAATGAGAGTGTCAGTGGAAGGGTACTGGTGGGGATGTTGGGAAAGGATGAAATGGAGGGCTTGGAGGCCCTGGTCATGGTGTATGGAGATGTGGAAGGACTGGATGTCCATGGTGAAGATGAGGTGTTGGGGGCCAGGGTAACGAAAGTCTTGGAGGAAGTGGAGGGCATGGGTGGTGTCCTGAATGTATGTGGGGAGTTCCTAGACCAGGGGGATAGGACAGTATTGAGGTGTGTGAAGATGATTTCGGTGGGGCAGGAGCAGGTTGAGACGATGGGTTGGTCGGGGTAGTCAGGCTTGTGGATCTTGGGTAGGAGATAGAACCGGACGGTGCGGGGTTATAGAACCACACTCTTCACAATCGATAACAACATTTGACCAATACGTCAGAGAAACAGATGTTGGAATCAGATAGGAGTTTAGCAAATAACACAATTAATCCTCAACCATATTTTCAGCAAGCCCGAGTCAAATGCAGCGTATTATTTTCAAAACTTGATACTGATCATTTAGGGAGATGGCCGTGAAACATCTTTGCTTTTGAAGTTTCTTCCACTTTGAAGTCGCAATGCTCAGTTGTAACAATCCCTCAGGTCTCTAGTACGCTGATGTTTTAGCACACTGTGGCAGAACAGTTTAAAAGTAGTCTTTCAGATTTAAACTGACTTAACCTCAAGAAGTTCCAATGCATCTCGCAGCCAATGAGGTTAGGGCAGTCGCTGCTGTGATATAGGAACAGTAGCAGTCAACTTGTGCACAGCAAGATCCCATGACAACAATAAGGCAATGAACAGATACTATGGCTTTTTAAGGATGTTAATTGAAGAATAACGTTTGGCCAGGACATCAGTGAGAACTCCCCTGCTGTTCTTCAAAATTGTGGCCTTGGGATCTTTTATGTTTGACCGACAGGGAAGAGGAACCTTGGTTTAACATTGCTCCTGAAAGTCAGCATCTCTGACAGGTCAGCATTCCCTCCTGTACTGTGATTGTCATTCCTACAATGTGCTGAACTCTCTCCAAAATGACTTCATTCCACAATGTTCAGAGGTGAGAGTGTGACCCACTGAGCCACGGGTGAGGATGACCCACATTCAGTCCTCTGGCACTTTGACCAAATGTCTCTTTACGCAGAGCATGGTGGACATGTGGAATGCGCTACCAGCTGTGGTAGTAGAGTCAGGCACATCAGGGACATTTAAGCGACTTTTTGGATAGGCACACGGAAGATAGTACAATGAAGGGTATGTAGGTTAGTCTGACCTTAAAGTAGGATAAAAGGTTGGCATAACATTGAGGGCTGAAGGGCCTGTACTGTGCTGTACTGTTCTGTGTTCTCTGGTCACTCCTTATCAGTCAGTGTTGAGGTTATTCTGATCAAGAACTGAACACCCACGCATGCAGTCACACAGGTCATTGGGTAGCTTCTGATTTGAAAACCACTTGATCCCAAACCTTCCCTGAAACCTCTGTAACACTGCTCCTTATTGACTTCCTGGCTGTGATTGATTAATTTGATAGAAAGTGAACCTGGGTTATTTGGCTGGACTCCATGTTGGCTGTGTCACAATTAACACAGTCACTGGGGGAGTGGTTGGGTGGGGGAGTGAGGTCACCATCTGAATCATAGAACCATAGAATTTTAAAGCACAGAAGGAGGCCATTTGGCCCATCATGTGTGTACCAGCTCCCAAAAAGAGTTATCCAGCTTGTCCCACTCTCCAGAGCTATTGCTATGGCCTTCTAAATTCATCCCTTTCAAACGTGTGTCTAGCACATTTTAAATCCTAACAACTCTCTGAGTAAAGAAGTTTCCTCTCATCTCATTCCTAGCCCCCTTGTCAACAGTCTTGAAATTAGGACCTCTAGTTACTGACATGCCAACTAGTGGAAACTAAATATCCTTCTTTTCCCTATCAAAATTGTTCATACTTTTGAACACCTCAGTAAGGCCACCTCTTAATCTTCACCGCTCTACAGTGAATAAGCCCAATTTTCCTTATCTTTTCTTGTATCTAAAATCCCTCATTTCTGAAATGCTAAAGAGAGACCCAATCAAGGGGTGGCGGTGTTTATCGTTCACTCAGAGTCTGTGTCGGACTTCCACCAGCAGATTGTAGTCTGGAGCTATGGATAGTGATGGGAGAGGTTCCAATATTCTCTCCATCACACAACTGGACAGGACTCTCTCCCACTCTTACTGCCCATCATTGGCACACATTGGAAGAATTTGCAGATTGCTACTCAACCTGTTTGGCCATGTTACCAACATATCTTTCTGGACCATCAAGTCCTGGAGATGGTATTTAGATTGAGAGCTTCTGGTTCAGAGGCAGGGACACTATCCACAATGGCAGAAGAACTTCCAGTTAAGTGTTCTTTGTGTACAGTCTTAAGTAACACCATTTATTGTATAAATTGATTGCCTGGAGAGTGTTGAGTGTCTCATTTCATGTCAGCTGCTGACTTCTGCAAAAGTGGGAACTGCTATGTAAATGAGCAAATGCACAAACCCCTCCAGGCATTGTTCTGCACTGTCAGACTCCGTGTTGCTGGATGGCTTGAAAGAGAATGCTTTCCTATCAGCAACAATTATACAACGACTTTACTGTAGTGCAACATCACAAGGCTGTCCACAAGAACGATTACCAAACAAGATTTGACACTGAGTCACCTAACAAGTCATGAATACCGATGACCAAGAGGATTGGTCAACAAGTTTGGTTTTAGGGAATATCTTAAAGTAGAAGGGAAAGGGGAAGGTTGGAGAGGATCAGAGAGCTTAAATTGAGAAAGCCGCACTGAATTAATAGAATGTATAGATACCGTCTTTCCAGTAGGGAGTGAGGAAGACACAAGAAGTGGGAGAAGAGGCAAGAAGACTGAAGGAAATGGACACATGGAAGCATTGAAACAGGTGTAGGAGTAGGCCATTCGGCCCTTCAAGCTTGCTCCACCATTCAATATAATCACGGCTGGTCATCCACCTCAATACCACTTTCTCCCAATACTCTATGATCCCTTTAGCCATAAGAACCATATCTAAATCTTTGTTGAAGATATTAAATGTTTTGGTCTCATCTGCTTTCTGTAGCAGAGAATTTCACAGGTTCAACACTCTCCAGGTGATGACGTTTTTCCTCATCTTTGCCTGAACTGGCCTACTGTGCATCCTTCGACTGTGGCTGTTAGTTCTGGACTCCCTGGTCATCGGGAACATCCTTCCTATGTTTACCCTGTCTAGTCCTGTTAGAATTTTATTGGCTTCTATGAAATTCCTCATCATTCTTCCAACTGCAGTGAAAATAGTCCAAACTGAGCCAATCTGTTTTCATCCATCACAAAGTGTAAGCTAATAAGATAGAGGGAAATAAGTAGAGACAACAAGAAACTGTGAAAGAAAGCTACAAACACACGTGATTTGGAGATGCCGGTGTTGGACTGAGGTGTACAATGTTAAAAATCACACAACACCAGGTTATAGTCCAACAGGTTTAATTGGAAGCACACTAGCTTTTGGAGCGACGCTTCTTCATCAGGTGAAGGAGCGTCGCTCCGAAAGCTAGTGTGCTTCCAATTAAACCTGTTGGACTATAACCTGGTGTTGTGTGATTTTTAACTTTATACAAACACACAGGCAGAGAAAGCAGTGAATGAGTTTCCAGTGGGTGTTTTCCTATGGGGACCCTGAGCCTGGCAAATGCCATCAACCAAGCCCTTGGCACAACCTTGTGGAGGGTGTGGAGGAAGGGGATCAACGTCAGAAGCGTAGGTGATGATGACAATGTGGTCTAGGCCACTTTTGGAAAATGGCATCCGTGGTGAGTGAAGCAGAGTTAATGTTCTGAGTCCTGTGTGAGTTTTATTCAGAAGAAGAGTAGGGAAATGGGATTAACATCAGAAGCACACATGTAAAATCAGTCACACAATTAAATAGTGAGAACTGCATGGGAGCAGGAGTTCGAACCTCATGTGAAGAGAATCTATATAAAGGTCAAGCTATAAATAAAGAATTCTTGCAGAGATATCTATGACTACAGTAACAGTACTTTGGAAAACTAACTAAAGTTTTACCCCTAATGTGTACAAAAGTAAAAATCCAGAAAGAAGCCTCGTATTCAGCTGCCTCCATGCTTGTTGTCCTATTAAGTTGCCTGCAGAGAAGTCATCCAAAGAAGGACTTGTGGTTTGTAAGGCCATCATGACAGAGGGAAACCTTTCTGTAGGATTACAGTGGACAGGGTTACAGCCTGACTACTCTGTGGCCCCATTAATGGAGAATGAAGCCTCCAGCTGTGATAGACCTTCCATCGGGAGGCTGCCTCCATTGAGGCAGGAATTTTCACAAGTGGCTGGGGAGCTGGTAAGATATTGAGAGAGTACTGACGCTGTT
The DNA here is from genome assembly GCF_047496795.1 of Chiloscyllium punctatum. Lineage (NCBI taxonomy): Eukaryota > Metazoa > Chordata > Chondrichthyes > Orectolobiformes > Hemiscylliidae > Chiloscyllium > Chiloscyllium punctatum. Next base: position 12,068,165 of record NC_092776.1, on the reverse strand, counting down.
GCAAAATGGCCCCTACCTTGCTCTTAACTTACTGCTAGAACCCCCTGACTATCCCCCTTGACTTGACTGAGGTCTGTTACCAAGCATGTGAAGCTTCTTGGCTAAATGCCCCAATTGGCCGACTTTCATGAACAGGCCCCCAGTCCGAGCTCCCAGGCCAGGTACGGAAAGGTTCCCTGTCAATGGAACTGCACTGGGGAGCTGTCCCAGTTCAGCTCCTCCTATTTTCCAGGATAGGACCCCCTTCCATCCCTGATTCCCTGAGGCCTAGAAAACTCAGTCTCTGCGCTAAAAATGTCAATACAGGAAGAATGTTGGAAAACCCAGGTTGGTTCCAAGCTCTGTGTTTTGGAGATAAAATTACAGCTATGGATGAAAAGAATGAGGAAGAAAGAGGTTAACAGAAAGTGTGAGAGAAGGCCAGAGGGAAACAGAGGAATCAGCGACAGAGATAGACAGAAACAATAAGAGGGGATGAGTGATGTGAATATGAGGAACAGGAGGAGACCATTCAGCCCCTTGTGCCTGTTCCACCACTTGGTTATATTATTTTAGATCTTTCCTGTTCATTAGAGCCATAGAGATGTACAGCATGAAACAGATCCTTCGGTCCAACTTGTCCATGCCAACCAGATATCCAAACCCAATTAGCTCTCCTTATTTTCATTTCCCTTCATACCGTTGCTGAACAAAATTCTACAGAAATTTTCATTTGAGCCTCAACCTTCACATGTTTTTGGGTGCAAGTTGTTTCCAGATTTCCAATGGGCAGAATCTCACAGGGGTTTGAGTGATGTTGGTGATGGTAAGATTTGTTGCAGAACTGGGTAAGAACTCAGGCGTGGTCTATCTCAATGTTAGGGCCAACTCGCGGCGTCTTTTCTGCACCTACCCCCGAGTAACGAGACATGTTTCTCACTAGGCAGTTGCCAATGAAAGGGCATTATTGCTCGTTAACTGACCATTAATGCTAACCATAACTCACCGCATTAATAATCAGCTTCCTATCTTACCAAACAGACTAAACCAAAAGCTGGGCTGAGATTTCTCAACATGGTTAATCAGAGCAGGAAACTGGTGAATTAAACACACCCCTGACTGCAAACAACATTGGACACAGGGCACCAATATCTCAGGAGCACTGGCTACATGCATCCTCTTCCTCTGACATGTGCCAGCTTCTAAGAGCCATTAACCCATTCTCTGATCCACTTACTGCACTTCAGTGCTGCATCTGAGGCTGCACCAGTAACTCTTAATGTATTGCTGCAGCAAGGACAGTCAGAGACACGCACCCACCTCATGGACTGCACCAGGCTACAGCTCCACTTACTATCACAGCACTCACTCACTCTGAGCCTACCTACATGCTCACATCACCTTTGCCATTCATTGCCTAGCCTTGCCTTCTTGCACTTTGCCACAGCCACACATACCAGGCTGTCTTGTCCTTCCTTGCTGTTCAGCACGACACAAAGCCAAGAAGCTTCTCATGCTTGGTAACAGACCTCAGTCAAGTCAAGGGGGATAGTCAGGGGGTTCTAGCAGTAAGTTAAGAGCAGCTTCAGATCCCAGTTCAGGGGCTCAGACATAGTCAGTCAGCCGCTCAGGATAGTCAGATGCTCTCCACGTACAGGGTGAGAGCCGAATGTTGGCTAGCCCACCACCTGGCTTTAATGTTTGCTGCACAGTTGTTGGCTGTCTTCCTCCTGGAACGAGACAGGCACAGGTATGGTCAGTGTTTTAATAACTCACATTGTGATATCTTTGAGTAGCCCCCTGTTAGCAGTACAAAAGCTGATATACTCAGAGCATCAGTGACAATGTTATTTCTTCATTTCTCAGTTCAGGTATTGTGGGAGATGACACTGGGTGGCACAGCTGTTACTGTTGGTGCAGATGGGGGTGAGGTGTCCTGAACGACTGAGCAGGTGGCACAGAGGGCATGCATGGTTACTGGTCCCACGGGTTGTTGTGGGTGACAAAGTGAGGGACGATATTGCATGGAATGATGAGAGTGGTAGAGCATGAGCCTTGCTGGGATGTGGGTATGGTGGCAGAGTTACCAAATGAGATATCTGAGGGAAGATGGTGGTACTTACAATGCATACTCACACATTCACACCGACCCTCTCTCATACATGCTCTCTCTCATACACACACACATACATACGCCCCACACTCACACCCATGCACACATCCTCTCACAGGATTATATCCCATCACAGTCACACACACACTTTATCAAGTTTGCACACATGCAAACACACACTCTCTCACGTGCACTCACATGCATACATACTCTCTCTCTCTCATGCAAATGCACACACATATAAGTCTAGGGGGTAAATTTGTATTTGCAGAATTATATTTGCAGTTACATTCTATTTTGCTCAAAAAATGCACAATCTGCAGGCAGTCAATCCATGTAACATTTTATAAATTCCTACTTTGGAAATAGGACCAGTTTGACTCAAGATTGGGATATAGACAGACTCTAACCTCACGCCTTTAATGCATTGTTTGAGTTGAGAGGTCACCTTTTTTTTATAAAACCTTAAGTTGTCTTGAGAACGTGACTTAAAAGAAGTTCTGGGGTTTATATATTAATGAACTGAAACCTGCAACCCATTCTAAAAGGTGAAAGACTTAACAACAATCTCGGTTTATTCAATATATTGTTTCAGTTGCCTCACACTGAAACTTTTGCTATAAATTCTGTGTCTTATGGTCCTGCTGCACAGCTACCTGATGAATGAACAGCACTCCAAAAGCTACTGCTTCCAAATAAACATGTTCGTCTATAATCTGGTGGTGTGTGATTTTTAAGATTGGAAGAAGACACTTCCCACATTAAGATTAGATTAGATTACTTACAGTGTGGAAACAGGCCCTTTGGGCCAACAAGTCCACACCGCCCCGCCGAAGCACAACCCACCCATACCCCTACATCTACCCTTTACCTAACACTACGGGCAATTTTGCATGGGCAATTCACCTGACTTGCACATCTTTGTGATTGTGGGAGGAAACCAGAGCACCCGGAGGAAACCCACACAGACACGGGGAGAATGTGCAAACTCCACACAGTCAGTCGCCTGAGGCGGGAATTGAACCCAGGTCTCTGGCGCTGTGAGGCAGCAGTGCTAACCACTGTGCCACCGTGCCGCCCACAAAGCCAAGAAGCTTCTCATGCTTGGTAACAGACCTCAGTCAAGTCAAGGGGGATAGTCAGGGGGTTCTAGCAGTGAGTCTTCTTCCAAATGGCTGAGACTGCACTGACATGAGTAGCAACCTTCAATGTTCTTTCCTGAGCTGGGAGAAAAGCATATCTCGAGTCTGCAACACCCTGTCTAGCAGGATTTCCAGGAACCTGGAAGCAGAGAGGAGTGCCAATGGTTAGGGCAAAAGTCAAGAACGTAGCTGTGGACTGATTGCACTTGTTTGAATGCACAACAGGCTTCTAAAGATGAGCAGGGCACAAGGGATGGTGATCTTATGGCAGACATCTGCTAAGTGATGAACTGTTCTGGGCATGGTGGGTACGTGTGTGAGAAGATGGAGTTAGAATTGGATAAGGGAGCATCAAAGGGTTTACAGTAGCTATTAATGAGGTGAGTTTGCTATGATGCATTGAGAAATCTCAGGAGGTCTTGTGATGAGAATCCCTCCAGAAACCTTGGCACAACTCAGACTTAGCCAGAAGAAAGTAAGATTCACTCGGAAGTAACCAGCCTTTATAATTTCCTCCCTGAGGTTTGGTGCTCAGATTTCAGTTGGGGCCTCAGCAGTAATTTATAAAGTTGTAACATAATTCTCACTCCTTTACGATATAGCTCCCTGGAGATACATGGTCTCACTTCAATAAGTTTAAATTCCTTTTCGGACCTGTTCGATATCTTGTATTGACCTCTGTACAGCAGAGAAAGAGAGAGGCAAAGAGAGGTGCAGTTGAGTCAGAAAAAAGGAGAATGAGAAACAGAGAGAGTAAGGAATTGACTAGAATATGAGATGTAAAGACTTGCATATTTAACCATCAACCCATAAACCCCTACAGGCACTGTTCTGCTCTGTAACACTCAGTGTCATTGGATCACTTGCTATTTCTATCAACTTGAGTGCAATTAAATGTCACTTCCCAGAAGCATTATTGTGCACAAATTTGACACCAAACCACTCAGCAAACATTGGTCAACTGACCAAAGGACCTAGTAGATTTTTAAAAATATATTGTTTGGTCATGACATGTGGGTATTACTAGCTAGGCCAATGTTTGAGATGGAGATGGTGAACCACTTTTTTGGACTGCTACAGTTGTGGGCTGTACTGATACACTCACAGCACTGTTAATGAGGGAACTCCAAGATTTTGACCCAGCGACATCAGAGGAACGATATTTCCATATCAGGGTGGTGAGTGGCTTGGAGAGGAACATGCAAGTGGTGGTCTTTTCATGCATCTGCTGCCCTTGTCTTTCTAGATGATAGAGAGTTTTATAATTTGCTGTCTAAGACTTGGGCTACCATGTCCTGGATGGTGTTGAGCTTGTTGAGGGAGTTGTATCCATCCAGGCAAGTGGAAAATATTCCAACACATTCTTTACTTGTGCCTTGTAGATGATGGACAGGCTTTGGGGAGTCAGGAGGTGAGTTAGTTGCTGTGGGATTCCTATCCTCTGACCTGCCCTTGTAGCCACTGTATTAAATGTCAAGTCCATTTCAGTGTGTGGTCAGTGGTAATCCCAAGATATTGAAAATGGGGGTTTCAGTGATGGTAACACCATTTGGAGATGGTCATTGTCTAGCATTTGTGTGGTACAAATTTTACATTTTACTTATCAACCTAAGCCTGGATATTGTCAAGGTCTTGCTGCATATAAACATTGACTGCCTGGAGTCACATTAGGCCAGATCAGGAAAGATGGCAGATTTCCTTCTCTACAGGACATCCGTGAACTAGATCAATTTTTTTTGCAACAATCAATAATGGTTTCATGATCACAATTAGACTTGCTTTTAATTCGAAATGTATTGATTAAATTTAAAGTTACATCAGTTGCTGTATTGTGATTCAAATCCATGTCCCCGATCAAGACCCCGAACCTCTAGATTAGCAATCCAGACCAAGATTGGTTGACAAAGTGAAAATGTGGGAAAGAGATGGCATAGTATAGTAAAGATATGGAAATAAGGACAACAACTGGAACTTATAGAGCTCATTTAGAGTCGTAGAGATGTACAGCACAGAAACAGACCCTTCGGCCCATGCCGACCAGATATCCCAACTCAATCTAGTCCCATCTGCCAACACCCGGCCCATATCCCTCTAAACCCTTCCTATTCATATACCCATCCAGATGTCTTTTAAATGTCGCAATTGTACTAGCCTTTACACAGTATAATATCTAAAATAGTTTCATTCAAACCTCATTAGATTAAATGTGCACTAAATTAGAGAGCTGACCAAAATCTTGTTAATTGAGTCATTTTAAGGATCATCTTGAAGGAAGATTGGGAGGAAGATGTCTTTCAGGAAACTGCCATCCTTACCTGGTCTGGTCTATGTGTAACTCTAGACCCACAGCGATGTCGTTGTCTCATTACTGCCCTCTGGGCAATTAGGGATGGACAATAAAGGCTGGCCTGGCCTATGACATCCACATCCTGTGAATGAATAAAAAAATGCTGGATTAGAGAGGGAACTCAAGAGTTTATTGAGAGAGAAAGGGAGACAGAAAGGCACAAAATGAAAATTGACAAAGAGAGAAGGGAACAAAGGCAACATACTTGAAGAAATGTCATTGGTGTTGAAATGTTAACTTCTTTCTTCCACAGATGCTGCCAGACCTGCTGCGTTTTTCCAGCAATTTTTGCTCAGCGTACTTGAAATTAGCCAGAACAAAGAACAAAAGTGTAAACAGGAATGTAGAAGAAGGAGGAAGAGACATATGACAGACAAACACAGCAAGATAGAGGTGACTTAGATTACATTACAGTGTGGAAACAGGCCCTTCGGCCCAACAAGTCCACACCGACCTGCCGAAGCGCAACCCACCCATACCCCTACATTTACCCCTTACCTAACACTACAGGCAATTTAGCATGGCCAATTCACCTGACCTGCACATCTTTGTGATGGTGGGAGGAAACCGGAGCAAACCCACGCAGACACGGGGAGAACGTGCAAACTCCACACAGTCGCCTGAAGTGGGAATTGAACCCAGGTCTCAGGCGCTGTGAGGCTAACCACTGTGCCACCGTGCCGCCCATAAACATAGAGTTAATGTTTCTTTTCCATTGACCCTATTCCATCATGGACCTGAATGGTCCCTGGACCCAAAATGTTAACTCTGCTTTTTCTTCCAGACCTGCTGAGGTTTTCTTGCAATTTTTATTTTTGTTTCTGATTTACAGCATCTGCAATTCTTTGAGTATTTTTTGTTTTGCACGTAAGTATAGTTACACCTGGAGAAATAGATACAGATGCAGAAAAGGGAGAGAGCAACGGAAGCAGAGGCAAGGAGAGGGAAACAGTGAGAGGTGAGGGAGATAGAAAGAGAGGCAGAGGGAAAGATTGATCAAATGGGAAGTAGGAGAGGTACAGAGAGACAGAAACTGGCACCTGCAGTTGAATCTGATTGTAGAGAATTTATTCTTGGCTACAAGAGCAGCAAGGTTGATCAAATATTGAAGGGAATGTATCATTCCTCATGGGAGTGCCCTGGAATTCATGGCTGACTCATGGGGCCATGCAAGATTATGGATTTTTAGATGACATTCAATTCTGTTTTGTAGTGATTACTGTCAGGTCACTGATCCATCAAATTCTCCTTCTTGCAATTTGAAAAACCAATAAAAAGCCGCACATCCAGATTAGTTCAGTCAGTCTTTGTTTTGATAAGAAAACACATTGCTTTAGATTAATTCCCATGTATGTAAAGAAAGTCCACTGGTGAGCTCACCAAAACACGGGCTCATATATAATATCAGCAATACTGGGGTAGTGTGGGAAGAGGAAGAGGAAATGCATTTATATAATGTCTTTCACAACCTCACGATTTTCCAAATCACTTGACATCCATGAAATAAATTTTGAACTGTAGTTCCTACTGTCACATAGGAAATTCAGCAGCTTCATTTGCGCATAGTCAGCTCCCTAATAAAGCAAATATCAGATAGTCTGTATTAATGAAAATGGTTGAGATGTTGATATTAATCAAGACAATACTTATATTATCATTGTAACATAGAAATTGGGTGTGGATATTATGGTATTGAAGAATTCAACAGATGTTTATTACAGCTAATTATTATACACAAATATTGCATTGACAGGCGCATAACTGTTTGGGCTAACATTAATTTATTAAGTTAAAAATCACACAACACCAGGTTATGGTCCAACAGGCTTATTTGGAAGCACTAGCTTTCTGAGCACCGCTCCTTCATCAGGTTACAGCCAGTCACATGTCATGCTTCAATTTATCCCTGGAGTAAGATAAAGTCTGAGCCAGTTATTTCTTCGGATCTCATTCATTGATAATATCACGATCATGTCTCTTAGATATATACTGAGTGTGAGGATAAGAGCAGGGAGAGCAGCAGTAGTGTCAAGCAACCTTTTCTTTCTTTTAACTTCTCATCCAAAGGTTTCTTCTCCTCCACTAAAAAACTCCCTCAGTACTGGGAGTGTCAACTGGATAATTTTCAAATCTCTGAAGTTGAGCTTGAACTATTTGAGGTGCAGATCAATTTTGGATATCTTTTAAAAAGTTCTGCCTTGTTCCCCCTTCTTAGTAACTCAGAAATGTTTGATTTGAAAATGTGACTGATTCCTCTGAGTGAAAGCAGACTGCTGTATCATTGTGAAAGCCATTGATTACATTATTACAAGCCAAGAACACAACTGTCCCACTCACTACTTTCTTAATTCCTTAGATTTCTGAGGGTTCCCTCAGGGAACACAATATCTATTGACCGACTGTGAAAAATTCATACCTGTACTGCATTAATTATAACCTTTTTGTTTTATTAGTAATGGGATTTTGTCAGAAAGTTGGAGAACTGACTTGATAATAGTTTAGGTCCAAGTATCCTAGCAACTACCTACTCTTAATGTCCACTGAGGTCAAAATGGGAGGTTTTGACCTTATCTGCTGCCTCTGAGGCATCTTGCCATTTTCATCTCTCAAGTCATCTCTTAAACATTGCCAAACTTGTTTAAAAAAACACCAAAATGGAAAATGCTACTAATTTAAAGACTAATCATTTGTTTTAGCTCCCGGGTGGATGTTGTCTTCGACTTGCAACCCAAAGAGTCTGAATTACATTGAACCCCACATCTTGAACAGTCAAAGGACATCTTGGAGCCAGTCTGACACACCCACTGCTACGAAAGGTGTTATAATTTCAAATTGCAATTTCTCTTTTCTCTTTCACCACTTACATCCCATGCATTCTCTCCAAGATATTCAAAACTTCATTGGCTGTATCCTATCTCATATATTGTCCTGTACATAGTATTCAAGGGAAACTTTGTGGGCCTGCCTCTATCTTACCCCAGGACTTGATGGCTAAGGAAAGTATGTTTGTAACTTATAAATCCTTCCAACATACTATACATAATATTCCTTCTTCATGGAATTTTTCAGAATGCCTGCTCCCTAGCAGTGTCAAAATCCTGATATTCTAATCTCACCATAACTGTGTGTTTCCTCAATTGAGTATCAAGAAAGCATTTCGAACAGGGATGCTAGATGGATAAAAGAGCTTGTCCTGCTTGAACCCATGTTACTTTTCCACTTTATGTCCTTTTTCATCCAGGAGTGTAGGCTCCGAGGTGTAGGCCAGTATTTGTAAGCCCATCCTTATCTGACCTTCAGGATATGGTAGTGAGCTAGTCTTGAACCACTGCAGACCATTTGGTATGGGTAAACTCCCAGTTCTTTAGGAATGGTATTCCATGATTTTGACCCAGCGACACTCAAGGGATGGCATTTTAGTTTCAGTTACAATGACCTTCCTTCATAGTCTAAAAGTCAATACAGATCTGATACCTTTAAATGTATTTACCTTTCTGTAACCTCTCTCCTGCAAGGTGTTCTTTGCTTTCCTACAAAGTCCCTGCAGATTGGCTGTAGACATTCTACATGTCTGCAAATGATCAGTTCTGTGCAGATCAGATGGTGACAATCTGATGGCGACAATAGTGGGCGGCACGGTGGCACAGTGGTTGGCACTGCTGCCTCACAGCGCTGGAGACCTGGGTTCAATTCCCGCCTCAGGCGACTGACTGTGTGGAGTTTGCACGTACTCCCCGTGTCTGCGTGGGTTCCCTCCAGGTGCTCTGGTTTCCTCCCACAGTCCAAAGATGAGCAGGTTAGGTGAATTGGCTGTGCTAAATTGCCTGTAGCGTTAGGTAAGTGGTAAATGTAGGGGTATGGGTGGGTTGCGCTTTGGCAGGTCGGTGTGGACCTGTTGGGCCGAAGGGCCTGTTTCCACACTGTAATCTAACCTCTTTCTAAGCAGAAATCAGGCCCATTGCTCAAATCTGAATTGATTATTTTCTATTTGTTCTTAAATTACTGAAGAGATTTTAAATCTAATGCCTGAATTAATGCCAGGATATTGGCCACTGTATCCCACCCTACCACTCAATGCCCCAAAATAATACTTTGCAATGTCTTCTTCTTGTCCTTTGGCTTGTTTTTATTAATCCACAGGATGTGAGAATCAGTGGCTCGGCCAATATTTATTGTCCATCTCCAACTGCCCTGGAGAAGATGGTGGTGAGTCACTGTCTTGAATCTTTGAAACCAATTTTGAGTAGGGCCATTGACAGTGCTGTTAGGGAAGGAGATCCAGGATTTTGACCCAGTGACCCTGGAGGAATGGTAATATATTTCCAATTCAGGATGCTGAGTTTGTTGGAGGGGAACTTGCAGCTGGTAGTGTTTCCATATATGTACTGCCCTTGTCCTTTTGGATGGTAGTGGTCATGGGTTTGGAAGGTGCTATCACAGGAGTTATTGAATCTTGTCAATGGTACACACTGCTGTGATGGTGCGTCAGTGGTGGCGGGAGTGGATGTTGAAGGTGGTGGAGCAATAGGCTCATGGAGTGAGAAGATAACCGAACAGTCTTCCATAATGCATTATGCATGCCGCAGTTAATTTGGGAAGTCAGATGCAGGTCAGGGGAAGGTCAGCTATCCCTTAAAATCCTCCTTGCAGATCTGCCTATACCCCCAATAAGGCTGTACCTTCAGATTTTAGAAACTGTTTTGTAGCCAGTAATGTACAGAAGAAACTTATAATTATATAGCACCTTTCACAACCCAAGATTTCCCAAAGAGCCACAGATCATTATCTGTGCATTGTACACTGTGAGTTGTAGCCATTGTTGGAATGTAGGAAGCAGGCAAGTCAATTTGACCAAAGCAAGCTGCCACAAACAGGGACCAGATCCTATGCTTTATCACACTGATGTTGGTTGAGTGAGAAACACTATCCCCTGTATGTTTTCTTGCTGCTTTCGGACTTCCGAGATCTGTGTGTGGAAGTGGCTTCTGGAAGTGGTAGCACTGCATCAGCATGGTGATTGGCCTATAAGGACTTTCCCAACAGCTACACAACCCCATGGCTCTACAGCTTCAAGGGAATGTTGGCGGAAAATGTTGGATCGCAGGACAAACTTCCCTGCTCTTCTTCAAACATTGGCAGGGGATCGGTTAAAGCCACCTGAGGGGAGAGGGTGGACACCAAGCTTAATATCTCATCTGAAAGATGGTACCTCTGACAACGTACTGCTCCCCCAGCCTTGACTTGCACATTTGTGTCTGTGGAGTGTGGATTGTGCCCACTACTGTCTGGCCCAGAGATGAGAATTACCTGCTGTATTAGAATTACCTACTGAAATATAATAACATAGAAAAACGGGCGCAGCCCATCAAATCCCTTCTGCTGATCAACATGATTGTGGCCGATCGTCTATCTCAACCCTCTAGGCATGCTTTTCCCCACAATCATTAACACCTCTATCTTCGAGAAAGCTTTCTATTTCTGTCTTAAATAATTCAGCGACTTGCCTTTTGCAGGGGAGAGTTCCATTCTCTGAGCACAGGAATGGTTTCTCATCTCAGTCTGAAACAGTCTACCCTGTGTTCTAAGACTATGACTCCTTGTTGTGGACACTCAGCCAGGGGAAAATCACCCTTGCATCTAGTCTGTTCGGCCTTGTCAGAATTTTATGTGTTGAAATAACATTCCCTGTCATTCTCCTAATCTTCTAACTGACCCAATCTCACTTCATGTAACAAAACTGCCAGCCAGGAATCAGTCTGGTGAACGTTCGCTGCATTCCCTCTTTGGAAGTATGGCTTTTCTGAGGAAAAGAGACCAAACTGCACACAATACTCCAGGTGTGGTCTTGCCAAGGTTCTGTACAATAAGACTTCCTTCCTCCTGTAGGAAATGCCTTTGTCATGAAGAGACGATGACCTAGCGGTGTTATTGATGGACTGTTAATCCAGTGAGGTAATCCAGTGATCCAGGTGATGTTCTGGGGATCTAGGTTTGAATCTTGTCATGGTAGGTGGTTGAATTTGAATTCAACAATTGAAAAAAAACACTGGAATTAAGAGTCTAATGATGACCATGAAACTATTATTGTTTTGAAAAATACCCATCTGGTTCGTTAATGTTCTTTAGGGAAGAAAATCTGCTGCCTTAACATGGTTGGGCCTACATGTGACTCTAGACCAACAGTGAAGTAGTTGACTCCTAACTGCCCAATGGGCAATGAATGCTGGCCTAGCCAGCAACACTCACATCCCATGAATAAATAATAGAAAAAGTATTCAAACCCTCTTGCAATGAAGCCAACATACCATTTGCCTTCCTAAGGGCTTGTTTTCAATGACTGATGTACAAGGACACTCCTTTACACATCAACATTTCCCAATGTATTACTGTTTGAATATTATACCTGACATTCATTGCAGAGAGTGCAAGTTTGTTCAATGATACCAGGAGTAAGACTGTAATGCAGTATTTCTTGTGGGTGGGATGGTGGTGAAGACAGGCATCCCTTGAAAGTATGATGTGGAGTGGGGGGAGGTTGGAAGCACATCCACTGTAGTTGGGGAAGAACAAAAAACTCTGCCTTAAAGCCCTCAAACAAATATCCCACTGTAATCCGAGGGTCAACTTGCTCATTGCAAATGGGCAAATTTCCAGCTTTGTCAATCAATTTATTTTTGGATGTGCACGGGGAGTTCAGGCTGTAATGAGAACATTCATCCTGAACACCAAACCACTCGCAATGTTTACTACACTCTTAATTGCCGTCTTGTCGATCAATGTTAGTGTCCTTAAGTTAGTTATTTGATTCAAAACACTATAGACTTGTTTCAACCACATAAATATTTATTACCACCAGCCTGAGGGTGTCTTCCAGTTGGAGAAATATTCCTATTATTAGCCTCGATGGAAAGGAACCTTCATTCTCATTAAGAGAGTAAATGTCTCTTGAGCTGCAATCAGCTTTTAATAACTCCTCTATCGACCCTTGGCTCTCACCTCTCAACATCTCTGACTGTAAAGATAGTCCTTCCATTCAGCAATTTAAATTTCATTCCGGTGATCGTAACAAAGTTTCTTTGAGAGGAGAGCTTAAGAAGTGCCTTAAAGAAGGATGTCTTAGAGAATGTGATACTTATGTTCAGAGAGACAACTGAAGACTTGGTTGCCACATTGCATGGATGCGAGTGAAGGTGAAATGCAGGTCATAATGGGAGAGATGGAGAGTTCTGGGGGGGGGGGGGGGGGGGGTCAAAATTCTAAAATGTTTGTGTTGTTGTAGCAGGAATGTGGATCAGTAAGCATTGTGGTGATGGCTGAGCTAGATGTGGAAATTTCTGGATAACCTGGGTTGGTTGCCAAGCCCATCAACCCCTAATATGGACGCTGAGATTGGGGAACATTCAACTCTGGCCCTTAAAAAGATAGGAACATAGAAGGAAACCATTCAGTGCCTCAAGTCTGTTCTTTCATTGATTTGGATCATAGCTGATCTATATCTTGGATTCAACCTGTCTCTTGTCACACAACTCTTAATCCCTTAATCCCTTTATCCAACAAAGGTCTCCCAATCCGAGTTGTGAAATTTCCAATAGCATTTTCAGGGACTGAGTTCTGGATTTTCTCATACCCTTTGTATGAAGAAACTTACAACTCAGGTGAAGGCCATTCAGCCTATTGTACCTGTGCTAGATCTTTGAAACAGCAGTTATGAGTTGTCCCACACTGCCAAGATTTGTAAATAGGCTTCTTATCCTTGAATGCCTGTCCAACTCCTTTCAAAATTATTAAAACTTTCACCACCTTTTTTGGTTGGATTGTCTTGATCCCAGAACTCAAAGAAGACATCTTCTTTTCCCATTGATTTTAAATCTCTGCTCTGTGGAAGGTGATGTTCTAATAACAGTAATGTTACTGGACTGGTAATGCAGAATCCCAGGTTAATGTTCTGGGGACATGGGTTCAAGCCCCACCATAGCATTTGGCAAAATTTGAATGGTGACTACTGTCAATTGTTGTGAAAGCCCATCTGGTTCATTCGCATTCGTAAGGGAAGAAAATCTGCTGTTTTCACCTGATTGGGCCTACATCAATGTGTACCTATATCTCTTAAATTCCATCTGGGCAATTAGGGACAGGAAATAAATGCAGGCCTAGCAGATCAGGCCCACATTTTGTTAATGAAGAAATTTAAAAAAAAAGACTAACTTAGAGGCAATAATTTTTCTCTATCAAAACTGTTATGTTAATGATAATGCTTGAGCAAACATCACTATTAGGGATTGATTAACTCTGTGAGTTAGTTTATTTAAATAGTAAAACACGTTATAAAATATGAAAAAATATTACAGTAAACCAACTAATTTCAGTATGTCTGCAGTTTAGACCTGAAGTAGACTACCATCACTGTGAAAATTTCTAATAGGTAACTTTTCCTGTTGATGCGATGAATTTCTCCATAATTCCATCGTCTTTCAACTTCTTAATCAATCTTTTGTGTGACATTTCGTTGAATGCTTTCCTCAAATGCAAATGTATAATGGGCTGAATTGTATGGTCTAAATCAGAACAGCTCTTCTTCAGTTCTGATGAAAGGTCACTTGACCCGAAATGATAACTCTGCTCTCTCTCCACAGATGCTGCCGCACCTGCTGAATTTCTCCAGCAATTTCTGGTTTTGTTACAATGAGAGGGGCTAGTGTGTTGCAAAGTGCAGCGCTGAAGTGCAGAAGCAGACTGTAAATGGATCGGGGTGTGCTATGATGCTGAGGGAGGCATCACACTCTCTGCTGTGAATTTTTGAACGATCACCTTCTTCAAGTTGTCTCATTACTATTGGCGGATTGTTGGCACTCTGACAGCGTAAGTGTGGGCATCAGGGGAGGGAAGGTTCAAGTCTGACTGTGATGCCAGTTCCATAGTGTACATGCTTACAGTGGAGCAAGAATACAGTATTGTTGATAGCACCTCAACTACTCCCCCTTCTAGATTGGAGACAAAGTTAAAAATCACACAATGCCAGGTTATTGTCCAACAGGTTTATCTGGAAGTACAAGGTTTCAGAGCACTGCTCCTTTGTCAGGTAGCTAGTATGGCAGGATAATAGGACACAGAACTTATAGTAAAAGATCAAAGTGTCATACAACTGATGCGATGTATTGAACAAACCTAGATTGCTGTTAAGTTTTAATCGCTTGAAATGAAGATGCAAGTTTTGATTAATTAATATGTAAATCCAAGTTACAGTCCGAGACACCTTCAGGTTTTATCAGCATGAAAAAGAAGGTGACATCTCATTTCTGACAATGCATTAAAGGTGTAAGGTTAGAGTCTGTCTGAATCCCAGCCTTGAGTCAGACTGGTTCTATTTCTGAAGTAGGAGTTTATAAAATCTTGCATGGACCGAGTTGCCGAGCAGAGGCTGATAGCCAAGTTCGGTACCCATGAGGATGGCCTCAACCGAGACCTCGGGTTCATGTCACACAAAAGGTGACCCCACTGCACTATACACACTCACAGACAGATGCACCTACACACACATATTCTGACACACGATCACATTCACACAGACCCTCTCTCGTACACACGCTATCTCTCTCTCTCTCTCACACACACGCACACACAAACATATAAGTCTATGGGGTGAATTTGCATTTGCAGATACATTCTATTTTTTTCAGTCAGTCCGTGTGACATTTTATAAATTCCTGATGAAGAGCTTATGTCTGAAACATCGACTCTCCTGCTCCTTGGACAACCACCCAATGAAGGAGCAGCGCTTCGAAAGCTAGTGCTTCCAAATAAACCGATTGGACTGTAACCTGGTGTTGTGTGATTTTAACTTTGTCCACCCCAGTCCAACATAGGCTCCT
Organism: Chiloscyllium punctatum; assembly: GCF_047496795.1. Lineage (NCBI taxonomy): Eukaryota > Metazoa > Chordata > Chondrichthyes > Orectolobiformes > Hemiscylliidae > Chiloscyllium > Chiloscyllium punctatum. The sequence goes on along the minus strand of NC_092776.1, from coordinate 12,052,715 downwards.
CCACATCATGGATTGTAGACAGCACCTCAACTACTCCTCTTACTGTGTAACTGGACTCCTCCTAATGGATTGTGCCAATGCTGGATTAGGGTGGATGAAATAAAAAGTTACATGAAACCAGGTTACAGTCCAACCCTCTTCTACACCAAGTCCAACACTCACCCGTCACATGCTTTTGCCCTTCCCCCTCCCCTCTTTAGCCTCCTCGAGACTCCCCCCAAAGCCCCACCCCTGAGATTTGCTGCATATTCACCATCCCCCCCCGACGTTGAACTCTCTGAGGCCAAATGGTCTGTCCTCATGTTCATGCCCCTCTGCCCCCCACCTCCACGATGTGGAACTCTTCTTCTGCTGCCTCTGCCAGTCCTGAAGAAGGGTTATACCTGAAATGTTGACTTCTCCACCTCCTGATACTGCCTGGTTTGCGGTATTCTTCCAGCCTCCTGTTTGTCTTGCTATGAAGGTATAGAAGTGTACTGTACCTTTAAGAAAGTTAAAAACTAGCAGAACTACCTGACAGCACCAAGTGTTCTGAACAAGATACAATGTAACCTTTTGGTTCAACCGCTGGTGTAGCTGGTTGCCTGGAGATAAAAACAAATTCGAATCAGTTTGAATTATACACCAAAAAAAAACCAAACTCCAAGCAAGTTTGAATATAGCATATTGACAGTATTAAAAACTAATAACAATCCGATGCTCTGGGGGTATAAGACCAGGAAAACGTGAACAGTTGAGAGAGAACTGCCAGGAAGATACCAAGAGGAGCTTTGACAGCTGCCTGGTTTTGAAATTTGAATTTTTTGGTAAATCTTAATGGGGGTTTTATTGGAATAGTATCGTAGAAGAGAAAGATAAAAGATAGGTTAGAGGAAGGAGTTGTAAAAGGTTGTTAGTTAATTATTCTCTGTTATACTTTAAGAAATAAAGTTGTTAATTTTTACTTTAAATAGCTCTTGGCCTCTTGAATTTTCACACGTTACTGCATGGGATAAATCGTTTCTGCTTGCGGATTTAAATTAAGCAGGAGGGTTTATCCCGTGTCACAACAGATTGGGGTTCATCTAGGATTTGAACAGTTTGAGACTTGGATTTGTGATCTGAACTGATTTGAATAGATTTGGGGTATGAAAAATCCCAGCAGTTTTAAACACCTACAGATTATTGCCTAGATAGAGTCATAGCGATGCACAGAACGGAAATAGACCCTTCAGTCTAACTTGTTCATGCCAACCAAATATCCCAACCCAATCTAGATCCATTTGCCAGCACCCAGCCCATATCCCTCCAAACCCTTCCTATTCATATACCCATCCAAATGCCTTTTAAATGTCGCAATTGTACCAGCCTCCACCACATCCTCTGGCAGCTCATTCCATACATATACCACGCTCTGTGTGAAAAGGTTGCCCCTTAGGTCTCTTTTATATCTTTCTCCTCTCACCCTAAACCTAGTTTTGGACTCCCATACCCCAGGGAAATCGCTTTGTCTATTTACCCTATCCATGCCCCTCATGATTTTATAAACCTCAGCCTCCAACACTCCAGGGAAAACAGCCCCAGCCTATTCAGCCTCTCCCTATAGCTCAAATTCTCCAACCCCAGCAACATCCTTGTAAATCTTTTCTGAACCCTTTCAAGTTTCACAACATCTTTCCGATAGGAAGGAGACCAGAATTGCATGTAATATTCCAATAATGTCCTAACCAATTCTTGTACAGCTGCAACGTGACCTCCCAACACCTGTACTCAATAAAGGAAAGCATACCAAACACCTTCTTCACTATCCTATCCACCTGTGACTCCACTTTCAAGGAGCTATGAACCTGCACTCCAAGGTCTCTGTTCAGCAACACTCCCTAGGACCTTACCATTAAGTGTATAAGTCCTGCTAAGATTTGCTTTTCCAAAATGCAGCACCTCATATTTATCTAAATTCAATTCCATCTGCCACTTCTCAGCCCATTGGCCCATCTGATCCAGATCCTGTTGTAATCTGAGGTAACCCTCTTCATTGTCCACTACACCTCCAATTTTGGTGTCATCAGCAAACTTACTAACTGTACCTCTTATGCTTGCATCCAAATCATTTATATAAATGATGAAAAGTAGTGGACCCAACACTGATCCTTGTGGCACTGCACTGGTCACAGGCCTCCAATCTGAAAAGCAACCCTCCACCACCACCCTCTGTCTTCTACCTTTCAGCCAGTTCTGTATCCAAATGGCTAGTTCTCCCTGTATTCCATGAGATCTAACCTTGCTAATCAGTCTCTCATGGGGAACCTTGTCAAACGCCTTACTGAAGTCCATGTAGATCACATCTACTGCTCTGCCCTCATCAATCCTCTTTGTTACTTCTTCAAAAAACACAATCAAATTTGTGAGATTTGATTTCCCACGCACAAAGTCATGTTGATTATCCCTAATCAGTCCTGTCCCTCAGGATTCCCTCCAACAAATTGCCCACCACTGATGTCAGGCTCACTGGTCTATAGTTCCCTGGCTTGTCTTTATCACCCTTCTTAAACAGTGGTACCACATTAGCCAACCTCCAGTCTTCTGGCACCTCACCTGTGACTAGGGATGATACAAATATCACAACAATAGGCCCAGCAATCACTTCCCTAGCCTCCCACAGAGTTCTAGGTTATAACTGATCAGGTCCTGGGGATTTATCTACCTTTATGTGTTTCAAGACATCCACTACTTCCTCCTCTGTAATATGGACATTTTTCAAGATGTCACCATCTATGTCCCTAGACATAAGAGTGGGAAAGCATGAATAGTTGGGAGAGAACTGCCAAGCCACCAGCATGTACAGACTGCCAAAGCACAGCTCTCTGAAAGGTACCTTTATCAATCAGTGACCTGTGAAACAGAAATCCCAAGGAAGAAGAAGAAAATCTACAGAAGAAAGATAGAAAGAGAAGGTTCGACAATTGCCTGGTTTTGAAATTTGAATTTTTTTGGTAAATCTTAATCGGGGGATTTATTGGACCAGTGTTGTGGAAGGGGAAGGTAAAAGATAGGTTAGAAAAAGGAGTTGTAAATAGTTATTATACTTCAAGAAAAAAGTTGTTAATTTTTACTTTAAATTGTTCTTGGCCTCTTGAATTTTCACAGATTACTACACAGGATAAATCTTTTCTGTGTTGCTGGTTTAAATTATGCAGGAGGGTTTACCATAGTCCAACTGGTTTATTTAAAATCATAAGCTTTTGGAGTGCAGCTCCTTCGTCAGGCAATAGAGGGCTTATGCCCGAAGCATTGACTCTCCTGCTCCTTGGATGCTGCCTGACCTGCTGTGCTTTTCCAATGACAGACCAGAACTTCCTCAGGCAAAGTGGTACAGTGCTGGATTGAAGACAGCACCTCAACAACTCCCCCTATTGGATTGAAGACAGCACCTCAACAACTCCCCCTACTGGATTGAAGACAGCACCTCAACAACTCCCCCTACTGGATTGAAGACAGCACCTCAACAACTCCCCCTACTGGATTGAAGACAGCACCTCAACAACTCCCCCTACTGGATTGAAGACAGCACCTCAACTATTCCCCCTTGGCAGTGAAACTGAAGCTCCCCATTATGACTGGAACCAGAAAAGTGTTAAAAGGGAAACAGGAGCTAACCCTAGGATATTTGCTTTTGTGAAGAGTGAAAATTACTGTTAGAGACCAGAGGTGCAATTAAACCTGCAGTTATTTCACAAACTATCTGTCCAGTTCGTTCACTCTCTGCCTATCCTCACACATTGAGGGAGTGCAGCGTAGGTTCACGAGGACAATTCCTGGAATGGCAGGATTGCCTTACACTGAAAGACTGGAGTGACTGGGCTTGTATACCCTTGTGTTTAGAAGACTGAGAGGGGATATGATTGAGACATATAAGGTTATTAAAGGATTGGACAACTCTGGAGGCAGGAAACATGTTTCTGCTGATGAGTGAGTGCCGAACCAGAGGACACAGCTTAAAAATATGGGGTAGACCATTTAGGACAGAGATGAGGAGAAACTTCTTCACCCAGAGAATGGTGGCTGTGTGGAATGCTCTGCCCCAGAGGGCAGTGGAGGCCCAGTCTCTGGATTCATTTAAGAAAGAGTTGGATAGAGAATTCAAGGATTGTGGAATCAAGGGTTATGGAGATAAGAGCTCAAAGTGTGTTGCTGGAAAAGCGCAGCAGGTCAGGCAGCATCCAAGGAGCAGGAGAATCGACGTTTCGGGCATGAGCCCTTCTTCAGGAATTCAGAAATCTCCTTTATGGAGATAAGGCAGGAATAGGATACTGATGAAGGATGATCAGCCATGATCATATTGAATGGTGGTGCAGGCTCGAAGGGCAGAATGGCCTACTCCTGCACCTATTGTCTATTATCTCTATTGTCTATTGTCACAGTTAGCTAATCGGAGCCAACCACCACACTCCCCCATTAACTGGCTGGTCCAGATCATAGCATTTGATCAATCATTCGCCCCATAACAGCAATCGTATTTCACATTTTTGATGCTAACTTAATTCAACCATTAAACTAATCTGAGCCCCCTCAACCTCATTTCCTCAGACCCGGAATGTCACATGGAGTGAACATGAGATCCTTGCGCTGTTGGTATTCCATTGGGAGATTTTGTTTTTGAGTGAGGCCATTCTTATTGAAAATGACGTTGTTTTCAATCTAAATGAGTAAAACATTTCAAGGGCAGTACAGGAGTAAAAATTGGACATAAAAATTGTCATTGAGCCATTTAGGCCAGGTAACCTAGAGCTTGGCCAGACAAATCGGTTTTAAGGAGAGTCTTAAAGGAGGTTGAAAGATTTAGGGAATGAATTCCAGAGATTAGGATCAAGATAGCTGAGAACACAATTGTCACAAATGAATTGAATTGAATTAGAATTAGCTTTACTGTTACATGTACTCAAATGTGTGCAGTGAAAAGTTTACAAGTTGCCACTTAGGGTGTCACCTTAGATACCTAAGATACATCAGTACAAGTTCTTAGAAAAGAAATTAGAAAAATAAAGAAATAAGAAGTCCAGCATCACAGATCATAGGAATAAATGAGAGAGTACAGAAATAAAATGTTCAGGACAACAGTCCTTCAACCCAGTCCACGCTGGCACCTAGCCTCCAGTTCACACTGGGTCTTGACCCCAGACTGCGCTGGGCCTTGACTCCAGACCGCGCTGGGCCTTGATCACAGACCACACTGGGCGTTGACCCCAGACCGTGCTGGGCCTTGACTCCAGTCCGCGCTGGGCCTTTACTCAAGACCACACTGGGCCGTGAATCCAGACCGCACTGGGCCTTAACTCCAGTCCGCACTGGGCCTTGACTCCAGTCTGCACTGTACGTTGACTCCAGACCGCGCTGGGCCTTTATTCCGGTCTTCACTGGGCCTTGACTTCAGATTGTTCTGGGTCTTGACTCCAGTCCGCGCTGGGCCTTGACTCCAGTCCGCACTGAGCCTTGACTCCAGTCCATGCTGGGCCTTGACTCCAGTCCACGCTGGCCTTGACTCCAGTCCGCACTGAGCCTTGACTCCAGTCCATGCTGGGCCTTGACTCCAGTCCACGCTGGGCCTTGACTCCAGTCCGCACTGAGCCTTGACTCCAGTCCGCCCTGGGCCTTGACTCCAGTCCACGCTGGCCTTGACTCCAGTCCGCACTGAGCCTTGACTCCAGTCCATGCTGGGCCTTGACTCCAGTCCACGCTGGCCTTGACCTTGAGGCTGGAAGTTTAAGCTGAGGCCATGTCAGGCCGGAAGACTGCCACAGGCTACTGAATAAATCAGGATGACCCAGCCACGCTTTTGGGTCTAAAGGTTGGAGGTGTTATATCGGTAGTACTTTAATTTCTCAGTATTTTCCTTTTATTAAATATTTGCCTTATGTTAAATTGAAGCACTGAAGACCAGATGGCAAAATTTAATAGCTTGGCATGACTGGTTGGCAAAACACTTCAGGAAAGGAGCAATTAATACAACAGATCCTTGAAGTCTGAGTAAGTTCTATTGCTTATAAGTCTTGCAGGACAGCTATGTTGTTTCATGTGCATTAGTGAAGGCCACAGATCATGCAATCAAACACAGTATAATTAAGACATGAGATGAGCAAAGCCCACCATCAATGATGAACATTGAGCAAGTGATTGGCATTCTGATAATTGGCCAGGGGGTGGCAGACCTGTGTAACATAAGGACTCAACTTCACAAGGCACTGTGAAGTTTGGAATGAAATTGACAGATTCGAAAGGTTGAAAATGTGTTGCTGGAAAAGCGCAGCAGGTCAGGCAGCATCCAAGGAGCAGGAGAATCGATGTTTCGGGCATTCGAAAGGTTAACATACAGAAAGGCAGATACCCTGGAATGAGTTACAGAAAGGAATCTAATTCAGGGGTTCTGGAGGTTTTTGTATAGAATAACAGATACCCGGGAGTGAGCTACAGAAAGGAATCTAATCGAGGGGGTTTGTACATAGAATAATAGATAGCTGGGACTGAGTTACTAACTGGAATCTAATCGAGGGGGTTCGTATATAGAATAATAGGTAGCTGGGACTGAGTTACTAACTGGAATCTAATCGAGGGGGTTCGTATATAGAATAATAGGTAGCTGGGACTGAGTTACTAACTGGAATCTAATCGAGGGGGTTCGTATATAGAATAATAGATAGCTGGGACTGAGTTACTGACTGGAATCTAATCGAGGGGGTTCGTATGTAGAATAATAGATAGCTGGGAGTGAGTTACTAACTGGAATCTAATCGAGGGGGTTCGTATGTAGAATAATAGATAGCTGGGAGTGAGTTACTAACTGGAATCTAATCGAGGGGGTTCGTATGTAGAATAATAGATAGCTGGGACTGAGTTACTGACTGGAATCTAATCGAGGGGGTTCGTATGTAGAATAATAGATAGCTGGGAGTGAGTTACTGACTGGAATCTAATCGAGGGGGTTCGTATATAGAATAATAGATAGCTGGGAGTGAGTTACTGACTGGAATCTAATCGAGGGGGTTCGTATATAGAATAATAGATAGCTGGGAGTGAGTTACTGACTGGAATCTAATCGAGGGGGTTCGTATATAGAATAATAGATAGCTGGGAGTGAGTTACTGACTGGAATCTAATCGAAGGGGTTCGTATATAGAATAATAGATAGCTGGGAGTGAGTTACTAACTGGAATCTAATCGAGGGGGTTCGTATATAGAATAATAGATAGCTGGGAGTGAGTTACAGACTAGAATCTAATCGAGGGGGTTCGTATTTAGAATAATAGATAGCTGGGACTGAGTTACAGACTGGAATCTAATCGAAGGGGTTCGTATATAGAATAATAGATAGCTGGGAGTGAGTGATAGACTGGAAGCCAATCGAGGGCTTTGGGGGGTTTATATATAGAATTACAGATACCCAAGAGTGAGTTTTAGACTGACATCTAATCAAAGAGTTCAGGTTGGTTTATATTTAGAATAGCTGATGCTCAGGAGTGATTTACAAACTGGAGTCTAATTGCAAGGTTCGGGTGGTTTATATCTAGTATAACACTTACCCGGGAGTGAGTTACAGTCTGGAATTTAATCGAGGGGCTTAGGTGATATATAGATAGATTAACAGATACCTGGGAAATGGGTAAAGGGAACACAGTCATGCTGCCCAAACCTATTTCCTCTTTGTTTAAACACAATGACTGACCTGGTACATAGAAGCAGTGTATGCTGCTTTTAACAGTGAATACCAAAGTAGGTTAAACATAATTTCTTTGTCTTATTCCTTCTTGGTTGCAACAATAATTTACATCCATATAGCACGCTTGATGTTGTAAAGTGTCCCAAGGTTCTTTGTAGTGGCATTATGCCCCTGTGCCTGGAGAGTTGGCTATTTAATTCCCCAGCGTGATAACCTTCCTTTGTGGCCTTTCATTTTTGTGACAAGCTCTGAGTTACCTGCAATATCAAATTATTGACTGGGCTAAGTCTGGACTGTGCAGAATGAAGTTTCACCTCATCTGAAAACATCTATTGTGCATAACCTGCTCTTGTGTGAATCAAACACCACACAGTCTATCGTATTCATGATTGGAATGTCGATGAGATAAAGCAAATTGCCTATTCCTGGAAGGATTGACATACTGGGAATTCCCAACTTGTATAAGTAAAACTTCCTCATGGTATCATTCTGCCTTTTCCCACTTTTTTTTAGGGTAATAACCAGTGCCAACTATTACATTCATTGTTGCTCAAGTTTATAAAAATTAAACAAATTTGCAAAAGAATAAGAAGTTTGGTTAAACCGATAACAGAAGAGAAATTTTGTGAATGCTGAAAATCAGAAAGAAAAGTGCTGAGAATACTCAGCAAGTCTGGGACTATCTATGAAGACAGCGATGGAGCTAGCATTTCAGGTCTGTGACCTTTCGTTAGAACAGGGAAAGGTTAGAAAAGTCATAGCTTTTAAGCGAATATGCAGCCAAGTCTAAAGGGGAATGGTAGCTGTGTGGAAAGCAGGATAGATTAAATGACTGAAGGAGTGATGGTGCAAGGTGAAAAGGGATGGTAATTGGACAAGTGAGAAAGTCATTGATGATCTTCAAAGACCTGAAGCTGGCTGCTGAGACGGAAACTAAGACAGAAATACTTTTAATCAATCAGTTTAGAGATATTATTACCCATCTCTGGAGCAGGTGGAATGTGAATCCATATCTCCAAGGTTAGAGGTAGGGACACTACCACTGTACCATAAGCTAAAATGAATAACTCTTCTTGATAAATTGAGTTAGTTGACTTCTTCAGTCTTGTAACTCTCATCTAACATCTCAAATAGCTCAGCTGTTCTCTGTTTATATATGCTCAAAGTTAATTATGACCCAATCCTTATTTCCCTTAACCCAGACCTAACTCTCTGACTCTGAGTGAAGTGGTCATAATTAGGCTGTAAGTCTGGAGAAAACACTCAAGGGAAAAGGAGGAAAAGTTTATTCACACAAAGGGTTTTGTAAGTTCCGAAATCAAATGAAAGGACGGTGGAATCAGATTCCACAGAAACTATCGCGAGGAAATTGGCACATGCTGCACTTGAAGATGAGCAACTTTCAAGAATAAGGGAGAAAGCAGGAGTATGGAACAAATTGGAAATCCTCACAAAGAGATGGGCTGAATGGTCTTGTACAGTGTTGTAAGTCAATGATCTAAGCTGAGGTTGTTCTCCTAACAGTAGAGAATGTCTAGAGGAGATTTGATGATGAAAGTCATTGACAGTTTTGGAGAAATGTCCACCGTACTTAAATCCAATTCACCTGCACACTCCCCCCAGAAAATCAGAGGGCAGTGGCATATGATTCACTCTATAACAATTCCTCTAAGGACTGATTTAAAAAGCATGGTTTAGGTATTGCCAAATTTAAGCACTCCCAATATACTGGAGCAGCTTGGGATTCTAATTCAGGGCAACAGCTGGGACAGCATCTGGATGGGAGCCAAGTAGAGTATGTCTTGGTGCAGACGTGAATGCTTAAAGTGTGATATTTATATAAGATCCTCCGAAACAAACTGGGAGGAAACTAATGGTGTGTGCACTTAGAGATATTGAGGGATAGAGTCATAGAGATGTACGGCATGGAAACAGACCCTTTGGTCCAACCCGTCCATGCCGACCACATATCTCAACCCAATCTAGTCCCACCTGCCAACACCTGGCCCATATCCCTCCAAATACACATCCAAATGCCTCTTAAATGTTGTAATTGTACCAGCCTCCACCACTTCCTCTGGCAGCTCATTCCATACATGTACCACCCTCTGTGTGAAAAAGTTGCCCTGTCGATCTCTTTTATATCTTTCCCCTCTCACCCTAAACCTATGCCCTCTAGGTTTGGACTCCCCGACCTCAGGGAAAAGACTTTGCCTATTTACCTTATCCATGATAAAGCATATAAAAGCTGAAGTCTGCCATGTTTATTTCTTTGCATATTTAAGATAAGGCTTCGATTAAAATGTTGGCGAATGGGACTAGATTAATTTGGGATACCTGCATGGCAGGGAAACAGACTGAATGGTATGTTTCCATGCTGTACAAATCTGTGTCTCTATAAGAGCTCTTCTTCTTGATATTGTTGCCCAGTAGCCCATGGGAGTTACCTCCCCCACAGGCAAGGTAAGAAGACTAGTACCAAATATACCCCATTGAAGACATTTTCAACTGAAAAAGATAAAAGAAATGAATACGTAATTAACACCTTTTTTTCCAGCTGCTATCAATTCTGAAGAAGGGTCACTGGACTCATAACATTAACTCTTGTTTCCCCTCTCCACAGATGCTGTCAGACCTGCTGAGTTTCTCCAGCAATGTCAGATGGCCAGTTTTTTAAAAAAAGTGGCTTATAATGTTGCAAACAATAATCACAAGTCTGAAAATTGGGAGGATCTTAGAAACCAAAGAATGTCTAGCAAAACGTTGATTAAAAGGGAAAAATGGAATTGATTAATTTATCGTTGTCTCATGCACTGAGATACAGTGAAAAGGTTCGCAATGCGTGCAATACAGGCAGATTGTATCATACAAAGTGCATCAGGGTAGCAGAACAGAGTGCAGATGACAGCTGCAGAGAAAGTGCAGAGAGAGAGAAAAAACAGAATTAACAGAATCAGAACATGACAGTAAACCAGCCAGGAATATACAAACGGACTGAAGGCTTTTCACAGGCATATAAAAAGCAAGAATGGCTAAAGTCACCATTCAACCCCTGCAGACATGGGCAATAATCACAAGAAGTGGAGAAGTTGCAGAGATGTTGGACACATGAATGTGTTTATCTTCACAGTTGAAGACATACCTGAATTAGTAATCAAAAGACAAATGAGAGTGAGGAACTTAAAGATGATTAATATCAGTAGAGATAAAATATTGGAAAAAGGTAAGGAACTAAAAGGCAACATCTGATGACTAATACCTAGGGTTCTAAATGAGGCAGGCACAGAGATAAAGATCACGCTGGTTATAATTTTCCATAATTCTCTAGATTCTATAAGAATCTCAGCAGATTGGAAGTTAGCAAATGTAACATCTTTATTCAAGAGAGAAGGGAGAAGGAAAATGGTAAATCATAGGCCAGTCAGACTGACATCAATCATCAGGAACATGCTGGGAACTTTTATTGAGCAATTCTTAATAATGTGCTTAGAATATTATGAGTATAATCAGATAAAAGCTAAAGCAAAGGCAAATTTTGTTTGACAAATTTATTAGAGTCTTTTCAGTCAAAGGGGAACTAGCGTTTTAAAATTAAAAACAGGCAGTGGTGGAGAAACTCAGCAGGTCTCGCAGTATTTGTGGACAGAGAAATGTTTCGAGTCCAGTTTGACTTTCCTTTGGAATTCTTTCTCCACAGACCTTCTGAGTTTCTTCAGTACCTTCCATTTTTTAATTCCAGATTACCAGCATCTGCAAAGTTTCGGTTTTGACTATTTTTGGATCTTTGCAACATATTAATTAAGGTGCTGCATAAAATGTTAATATGCAAGATGAGGGCCTTGTGGAGTTGGTGTAATACCTTAACCTGGATAGAGGAGTGGTTAACAGACAGGAAGCAGGGAGGGGCATTTTAATTTGACAGGTTGTAACTACTGGAGTGTCACAAACATCAGTGCTAGTCTAGCTATTTACAACCTATATTAATGACTTAGACAAAGCAACCAAGAGTAATGTGTGCTGACAGCACAAAGTTCAGGTGATGCGGTGGCTCAGTGTTTAGCACTGCTGCCTCACAGCATCAGGGAACTGGGTTTGATTGGGTGACTGTCAGTGTGGGTTTCTGATGGGTGCTCCAGTTGCCTCCCACAGTTCAAAAATGTGCCAGTTAGGTAGATTGGCCATGCTAAATTGCCCACAGGATGTGTTGGCTAGGTGGATTAGCCATGGGAAATGGGGGCAGAGGGTGAGCTCATCTTTGGAAGGTTGATATGGACCTGATGGGTCAAATGGCCTGCTTCCACACTATAGGGATTCTCTGATGAAGTAGGAATGTAAGCTATGAAGAGAAGACAAAGAGATTGCTACAGACTGGCTAACTAAAATGGAGTATAGTGTGGAGTAATATGTTCATAAGAATACTTTTAAAAAGGCATAACTTATTTCCTTTGTCTCCAAAACCTGTGAGGGCACTGAAGCCAGTTATAGTTGCTCCATTGATATCAGTGAAAAGACCTAAGGCTCTAGGAAAATTAGTCTAATGTTCATCCAGAGCTCAGATATTCCTTAAAGCATGGAATTCTGCACTTAAAGTGAGCTTCGGGAGAGGAAGCAGGGGACTCACTAAAACTCCCTTTAAACTATGCTTGGATCAAGAGAAAGGGTTGAGCCAGAACTAACAGCAAGGTATTTGTTATAAAAGTAGGAGGCAAGGATGATTGAGAGGGTTGGTCAATGGCTGTGCTTTATGAGCATTTCATTGAAACACATAATAACTGCAATTACTGGCCTGAAATCTAAATGACTTTTTCCTTATGATATCCTCGTACTGAAATGAAGTCCTTTCATAATCTATTAATGAAATTCTGAGACATTAGTTTAATGCCAGAAATTTCATTCCTTGCTTGCACTTGTTTTGCTGAAGCATCTGCTCACTGCTCGTTAAAAAAACCTCATCTGTTACCCAGAGCTGTTGGATTTAATGTCCCAAGGCACATCAATACAGACTGATTAATAATTTTGTGGCCATCTCCTCTCATTCCCTCTCTCTGCTTTCTCTATCTGTATCTCGTTTCTCATTTCTCATATTCCCATTTAGTGTTTTTCATTATTATTCTTATTGTCCCCACTGGGCCTCTTCTTCATTTTTAATTGGTTTCTAATCTCTATTTATTTACAGCATCCTAAAACTTCCAGTTGTTTTCTTCTTTCACAGCAAGTAAACTTACTCTGTAACTTGTGCAATTTAAGAAGAAGCCATGTTACTATAGGACATCACTGTGTTCCAGTTCCTCCTTTCACCTCACTTCTCTGAGAATGTTTCTTGTCTTCCTAATCCAGTCCAAACGCTTTGCTGGCATTTTCCCTTGCTAGTTGCATGTGACGCACCAATAAGATGGTGGTCAAGAAGGGTTCTGCAGTTGGAGCTCTTCCGTTTCACCTGATCTTTATCTATTTCTCTCTCTTTACCTCCCTTCTCTTGGCCTTGGACACCTGGCCCTGGCCTCGGACATGGAGGGGGGGGGGGGAGGTGAACAGCATTCCGGAGCAGAATGGGGGCTGTAGCCCAGTGCAGTGCATGGCAGTATCCAGTGGTCAGGCCATGTGGAGGCCCCCTGTGCCATTCTGCTACAGCGAGCCCTTGAAGAGATGGGATTGTGATTATGATTTTATTCATATGATTGTATTTGTCTAAATTTTTAAGGAGGGAACAAGGAAGAGTGACGAAGGCAGTTGATGAGGTCTCTGTGGATTTTATCTTCGAAGTTGTTTCTTAAGTGCATCCAAATTCCTTGTCTGGCAACAGTAGTGTGAGTGGAGACCCTATGTCTCCCTTAGAGGAGAAAGTGAGGACTGCAGATGCTGGAGATCAGAGCTGAAAATGTGTTGCTGGAAAAGCACAGCAGTTCAGGCAGCATCCAAGGAGCAGGAGAATCGACGTTTCGGGCATGATTCCTGAAGAAGGGTTCATGCCCGAAACGTCGATTCTCCTGCTCCTTGGATGCTGCCTGACCTGCTGCGCTTTTCCAGCAACACATTTTCAGCTCTGTGGATTTTAGCAATGCTGTTGATAAGGTCCCACGGGAAGACTGACTGAAAAAATATAAACCCATGGGATCCAGGGAATGGAGCAACCTGGCTGTCTTTTGAACATCTTGATTTTCTGACCTATGGTTATACTGTGTATGGTTGTAATATAACCTCATTTCTTCATTTCTCTATTCTGTAACTAACGATTGTACCTAGGTACTCTGAGAAAGTGAGGTCTGCAGATGCTGGAGATCAGAGCTGAAAAATGTGTTGCTGGAAAGGCTCAGCAGGTCAGGCAGCATCCAAGGAGCAGGAGAATCGACGTTTCGGGCATAAGCCCTTCTTCAGGAATCTGTGTTAGTGTGTACTGTGTGTTAGTGACATTGTTACGCCATTACTAATCTGTAACTGGACAAGCTCTGCCTGGGTACCTTAATACCCAAAATGGCGCTATAAATGGCAACTTATACACTTTTCAATGTTCTCATTTGAGTATATATGATAATAAAACTAATTTAATTCATTGAATTGTGACAACTTTTTGTTTAACTCATCTACCTGATGTTTCATGCTGCCAATAGTCAGATTTAGCAGTTCCTCGAAATTAAAATTCATGTTCTTAATTTCACTCATGGTCTTACCCCCCACTAACTCTGTAACCCTTTCGAGTCCTCAGAATCTTTGGGATCTCAAACAAGAGCAAAATACTGCAGTGGCTTGAAGGGGAACTTGCAGGTGGTGGTTGTGTTCTCATGTTTCGGCTGCCCTTATCCTAGATGGGAGTGGATTTGGAAGGTGCTTGGTGAATTTCTGCACTGCATCTTGTAGATAGCACACACTGCTGCAACTGAGCACCGGTGGTGGAGAGAATTGATGTTCGTGAATGTGGTGCCAATAAAGTGAGTTGCTTTATGATGTCAAGATGCTTGAGTGTTGTTCGAGCTGTGTTCATCCAGGCAAGTGGAGAGTATTCCGTCACACTCCTGACTTGTGTCTTGTAGATAGTGGACAAACTGTGGGGAGTCAGTAACTTACTCACTGCAATGTTCCTAGCTCTGACCTGCTCTTGTAGACACTGTATTTATATGGCTTGTCTAGTTCCTGTTCCTGGTTAATGATAACCCTTGGGAACTTGATAGCGGGGAATATGGCAACAATAATGCCATTGAATGTCAAGGGGTGATGGTTAGATTCCGTCATGTTGGAGATGGTCATTACCTAAGACTTGTGAATGGAAGCAAAATAAAAGCAGAAAGTACTAGAAATGTTTGGCATACTTAGCAGTGTCTATGGAGAGAGACAGATAACATTTTGAGCCGAAGAAGAATTTCTCTCTCCATAAACACTGCCAACTCCCTATGTGGCTTGGTGTAAACTTTAATTTGATAAAACTCCCATGAACCCAGTTGGGGTGTTTGACTATGTTGAATATATTTAAATATTTAACATATTCTTAAATATGTTACAATGGGATAAGTGTTGTTCAATAGCAATTGCTGACTGACCTCAGATGGGATTGTGGTTATGATTTTATTCATATGATTTGTATTTGTCTAAATTTTAAAGGAGGGAACAAGGAAGAGTGATGAAGGAAGTTGATGAGGTCTCTGTGGATTTTAGCAATGCTGTTGATAAGGTCCCACGGGAAGACTGACTGAAAAAATATAAAGCCATGGGATCCAGGGAATGGAGCAAGCTGGATACAAAATTGGCTCAGTGACAGGAAACAAAGGATAATTGTTGGTGGTTATTTTTGGACTGGAAAACCTCGCCTCTAGCTGTGTATATTAATGAGTTAGTCATAAATGTCAGAGCCATGATCAAGCAATTTGTAAATGACATTGGCCATGTGCTTGATAATGAGTAGGGAGACTGTAGACTGCAGGGAGGTATTATTGGTGGTCTTGGGATATCTGGTCGGCATGGACAGGTTGGACTGAAGGGTCTGTTTCCATGCTGTACATCTCTATGACTCTATGACTCTAAGTGTTAGGTGACATATTTGGGGAGGTCAAATGAAGCAAAAGATTGAACAACAAATGGGAGAATACTGAGAGGTATGGAGGAAGTGAGGGATCTTGGAGTGAACATCCACAAATCCCTGAGTGTTCCAGGACATCGCAACAAGGTAGTTGGGAAGGCAAATGGGATCTTTTCCATTATTAAACAAGGTATAGACTATAAGAGCCAGAAGACTATGTTGGAACTGTGTAAATCATTAGTTGGGTCACAACATAAGTGCTCTGTGTAGTTCTGGTCATCTCACTACAGAGAGGATATAATTGCAGCAGGAAGGGGACAGAGGGGATTTGCAAGGATGTTGCCAGGACTGGAACATTGCCATTTATACTCCACAATCTGAAAGTCTATAATAAAGACTTACATATAGTTCTACTACAATTGTTGAACTCTAACCAGATCAACCATATAAATAGTGTGGCTACCAAGAGTAGGTCAGAGGCTAGGAAATGTGTTGACCATTGACATACTCCCCACCTGCTCCAATGGCACTCAAGAAATTTGACATCATCCAGTACAAAGCAGCCTGCTTAATAGACTTCACATCTGCTGCCTTCGATATTCACTTGCTTAGCAGTGTATACCATCTACAAAATGCACTGCAGTAATTCACCACAGCTCCGTCAACAGCACCTTCCAAAACTAGTCCCTCTGCCATCGAGGAGGAAAAGGGCAGCAGATACATGGAAACACTTGTAAGTTCTCCTTCAAGCCACTCACGAATCCTGACTTGGAAATAGATCACTGTTCCTTCACTTCAACTAGGTCGAAATCCTGGAATTCCCTCGCTAATGGTATTGTGGGTTCATTTGCAGCAGTTGAAGAAGGCAGATGGAGATGGGTAATATATGCTGGCTCAGCTGACAATACACACACCCAGTCGAAAAAAAACATGGCTACCTATTTTTGAAAGCCAATGTTAAAAATTGGTCTTCACTATTTTAAAGTATTATGTAAGTCTGGCATTGCATTCCTGGTTATCAGTCATGGTCTGTTTACATTTTTATAACAGTTTTAATGGAAATTAATTTGGTAACAGTATTTTAGTCTGAACAATATGATTTAATTTGCTTTATAGTTGGCAGATGTGCTCATCGGGGAACATGTGCAATTTCTGTTTGTTAATATACCATAATTAAAATCTGACTCCCACTGACAGAATAATAAGGGTGCAATTTTCAAATGGTAATAGTGGTGAACCCACTTGTGGGAGACATGATTTGTTGTGCGTGTTATAAATAAGCCTGAATTATAATGAGAAAGATTGATTTGGTGCAGAGTGTAACATGAGATTGAACACATGGACAGCCCAAAGATCACAAAGCAAGAATTCTTTCTTCCATTGGCAACCTGTCATTATAAACATTGCAGGAAATTAAGGTTAAGCAAGGAAGTCAAAACATACATGTAGATTTAAGCCTATGGTTTATATCTGGTTGAGGAAATTGTTGTATCCCTGATTCTCCTTCTCATGAAACCTCCTTCCCCCAAAGACACACTTTTCTCGAGAGATTGTTTGTTCATCTATGCCAGCTAACATGCCCAGCACCCTCCCTCCCTATTGCAACCCTGAGCAAGAGACTCTGTCACACGCTTCCTCATCACAATCTCTCCCCATTTCACTCAGGCTGTCACTCAGTGATATTTCCGGTTCCACAACAGCCCCTGAATGAGCTGCTCCACTTCCACATCTTCCACCTGACTCCTGGCCTCATGCAACTCTCCCCTCTCTGTCACCTGTTTTGAGATTGAGCCCCCCTCACTCCCAAAGTTATCAGTTCAACAACATGGGTGCAGCCACTCGATGTGTTCAGGAAACCAGACATTCTTACTGTATTCTGACCCCAGATACTGCAATTTCAGTGGAATACCCTCAAAGAAACTGAAAGCTCAGAGTTAGCAATTTTTAAATGTTTTTCTTCTTAGCATCTCTCCCTCAGGTCTTTTAGATGCCAGCTTGAACCCTTGGTGTAACCTTGTGTGATGCTTGGTTGTTCATGCATCGATCTGGCCATCTCCATCAGAGGGTGTGGTGAGCTCTAGGGGATGGTAGAGAGACAGTGTGGATACGGACCTGTGGATGAGTGTGGAATGCTATTATAAGCTTAAGCCAGGTCTGAAAGGTACTCTGGCCATCTTTACTCTCTGGCAGTAAGGTGCATAGATAGTCATGTAGAGTACCCTCAAAGTTTGGTACAGCTCTTAGGAATGCCATAAGATCTTGCCAAGCTCCATCTTGCCCTTGAATTTACACCTCGATTACCGTGACTGTGACATAGAACCCCAAAATAGACAAACTAATCGCATAGTAACTTTCTGTCTGTAGTCGAGGCCTTTAGGTCACAGGAGAGTGTGGTTTGCATGAATTGGGTGAAGACTTTTGTGAACTGCTTGGTTGGAGATGGCTGGCATGAATCTTTGGGAACAGTGAAGTACTGAGTGCAGTAAAAGCATAATAGCAGTTAATAGGAGTAATCCAAATTGAATACATAAGATGCCAATTACCAGACAGCCAAAGCAGATTCAATTCCTTGAGGGACAGACATAAAAGTTTGATATTAACCCAAAAGCTAGCACAGTTAAGGTGTCTAGCCGTGAGTTAACCAAGTTCTGAACTGATTAATTAATTTAAAAAGTCAATAACAGTGAGTTAAGGTCATTCTTAGATGGAGGCTTAAAGAAATTTGATTAGAAAGAAAAATAAAAATTGGGAATGAAAATTGATGTTGCCATTTGAAGTATCAGAGCCCTAACAATGAAGTTCATGAAATTTTTACAATTCCAGTTTTGTTGGCCAAATAAGAGATTTTATCGAGTTTATTCATTAAATTGTGAACAATCAAATAAAGGAAGGGAGTGAATTTGTTCACATGATTAAGAATTCAGTGTGAGAATGTCACAGATGCAGAAAAAAAATAAATGCCAATGACATCACGGTAAACATCTTTGATACCTTCGAAAAATCATTGAATTTTATTGATTGATGCTGGTTTGAAAGACTTTCTACCCACAGATCTTTGGAAACGCTTCAGCCATCTTGGAAAAGGAATATCTTTAGTTCATCTCCATGAAGATGCCATATTGTTAAAGGAAAACTGAACTTTACATTGAAAACAGCATTAAAGCGACGGAAAATTCAAAGACCTTCAGTTTTAATACCAGATCAAACTTCATGGCAACAAAGATTCTGCAACAATGTTAACCAACAAAGAAAAAAGCAGGCCGACAAAATGAGTGCACAACAAGGTGATTAAAATTCTAAAAATCTTTATGCAAATCAAGAAAATCGGCAAATGCCTTACAACGATCAAATAAATTTCATCTAAACCAAACCTTCTACCAGAAAATGTTAAGCTTTCAGTGCCATTTGGTTAATCAGCAAATTGCCAGTAGTGAAAAGCACATTTGCTAAGATTTCAAACAGCTTCAGGATTGGACACCAACTCAAACGTGGTACAGGCTCGCACACGTCTCTACACCATGGAAAGAATGTCAGATCAAACGATGCATGGATAGCAGACCAATAAGAAGCAAACTACATTTGACAATCTCCTAGCAGCTTTTCATCAATATTTCATTTGAAGAATAAATAGGACACTGTTGATCATGTTTCAAAAGCAAATGTCAACATCCAGGAGCGTAATTTTAACAATTCATTCATGAGATGAGGGTGTCACTGGCTAGGCCAGCATTTGTTGCCCATCCCAGTCGGCAGTTCACCATCTTGCTGTGGGTCTGGAATAATGTTGTGTAGAGATTGGTTCAAATGATACCATGGAAGGTGGTGGAATTTAAATTCAATTAATAAAATCTGGAATTGAAAAGTCATCCCAGCAATGTTCTGAGGAAGGATCACCAGACCCAAAATGTTAACTCTGATCTCTTAGCAGTCCGACCTGCTGAGCTTTTCCAGCAACTTTTGTTTTTGTTTCTGATTTATAGCAACCATGGTTCTTTTGGTTTTTATGGGTAATAAATGTTGGTCAGCCAGCGATGCCCACATCCCACATATGAATTTTTTAAAATGACAATTGATGTTAATTAATACATCGCTGTGACGAGTTTTCAATTCTGGATTTTATTATATGAATTTAAATACCACCACCTCCTATGGTATAATTTGAACCAATGTCCACACAGCATTAGCCTGGATCCTGGGATTACTAGCCCAGTGAAATGAATCACAAAAAAATATCATCCAAGTTCAGTGAATAATAAGGAAGGAAAATAGAATGTTGGCCTTTATTTCAAATGGAATATAATATAACATAGGGAAATCTTGCCAAAACTATACAAGACTGCATGTTGAATGTTGTGAACATTTTTGGGCCCATTATCTAAGGAAAGATGTACGCTGCCATAGGAAGCAATTCAGAGAATGTTCACTAGATTGATCCTAGGCAGGGAACAATTTACATATGAAAGAAGGTTGAATAGATTGAGCCTGCACTCATTGGAATTTAGAAGAATGAGAGGTGACCTTATCAAAGGATATAAGATTCAGAGGGAACTTGACAGGATAGGTGTAGAAAGGTTATTTCCCCTTGTGGGAGAGATCAGAGAGCATAATCACAAAATAATGGGTCATCTGTTTAAAATAGAGATGAGGAGGAATTGGCTGGGACATTAAGTATTTGTAAGGCTGAGATAGACGGATTTTTAATCAGTAAGGGAATTGAGGGTTACAGAGAAAAGGCAGGAACATAGAGTTGAGGATTAGTACATGATCTCATTGAGACATGATGGGCTGAATGGCCTACTTCTTATTGAGTAGAGTGTATTCTATTTAAACATTTTGGTTTCTCAGTCGGGAGTGCAGCTATTTGGGAAAATGAATGTCACCTTCTTAGAATACAATGACTCAGAATTTCTCAGAATACGTTCAACATTTATTAAAGTGCATGACATGGCACGCAGTGCTAACTGGGGGCTACATTAACCAATAGAGTAGTTTTTTTTATAATGAGCAAGTGAAACTCTGCATCAGGAAACCTTAAAGGCTCACTCTACCTTTGAAAAGGTCACTTGTCGGCTGTGGAAAGTGATTAAACGTTACAAGTAGCTTTCCCACTGTGGGACAGAAATCAATTGAAACATAATGTCCTGACTTCAAAGTCTCCCAGTCCCATGGGGTCACCGTCAACACACATTTTAAGATAGTTGCAGAAAGCTGTGTTTTCAAGTCTTATGTCCTTTTCTCGTTCAGCTGATGAGGCGGCTGCAAATGAGCTGAGCACATCTTTTGATGGTGTTCAAGGACTAACTATCATGACTAAAGGGGAACTTGACATAAACTGTTTGTTTATATTGTGAGTTGCTGTGACCTGATCCATGCTGTCTGAAAGAGTCCGATTCAGTAGAGAATGGAAAATGGATACCTATTTGTAAGGCTGAGATAGACGGATTTTTAATCAGTAAGGGAATTGAGGGTTACAGAGAAAAGGCAGGAACAATAATTGCTGCCTTTGGGAAAATAGCTCGTTTGGGCAGAATTGCCTCCTTCTGGACTGTTTGATTTCATGTTTCAGTGTACATAAGCCTTTAGAATCTTCAATATCCTAGAGTCACAGATTTAATAAGAATATCCAAAATACTAAGGGTGTTTGAAGAGCAGATAGAGGGAAACTCTTTCCTTTGGTGGGAGGGTCAGTAACAGTGGATTTGGCTTTAAGACAATTGGGAAAAGAACCAGATGGAGGAAGAGAATTTTATTTTATGTAGTGAGCTCTTTTGATCTGGAATACGCATGAAGTGAACTGGTGCAGTCCATATTTTGGACAATGCTACTTCCCAAGACGTTGATAATGTTGGAGTTCAGGGATGGTAACACCATTGAGCTTTAAGGGTTGAAGGTTAAGTTCTCTTTTATTGGAGATGGTCATTACCTGGCATTTCTGTGGCATGAACATTAATTGACACTTATCAGCACAAGTCTGGATGCTGTCCAGGTGGTGTGTGTGTGGAATGAGCTGCCAGAAGAAGTGGTGGAGGCTTGTACAATTACAACATTTAAAAGGCATCTGGATGTGTATATGAAATAGAAGGGCTTTGGGGGATGTGGGCCAATGCTGGCAAGTGGGACTAGATTAACTTTGGATATCTGGTCGGCATGAACGAGTTGGACCGAGGGGTCTGTTTTGACATGGTTTCTATGACTCTAATTGCACCCTTCTTCTTTCATCTCTTTTATCTCTTTTAAGAAAATTGTTAAAATCTTTGATTAGGTTTTTGGTCACCTAAAGTGGCTCTATGTCAAATGTAATTACAACACTTCTGTGAGGTATCAAGGGATGTTGTCCTTTGTTAAAGGTGCTAAATGCACGTTGTCATTATAAATGTGATGTGATTCTTAATAGGGGTCTGTCATGTTTTAGAATATCATTATTTGCTAGATCAAGTGCCTAATCATGCTCCCATTATCAAAACAAAAGATGCATTCAGACATATATTGTGTTCTCCATATTGGTTAACCCATCATGCTTTTTCTTCATGTTAACTTGTTTTGCTACTATTATTCCAGTAACCTATGAAGGGTATGCTGGGAATTGGGGGTGTGTTGAAGTGAAGTAGATGGGGAGGTAATTGTAAATTGCAAGAAATAAATGGGGAGGCAGGCTAAAGCTGTGACACCTCTACAACAGCAATTGATGCCAGAACAATTGTAAATTTTAAAGGTGACATTGATAAACGTTTATCATTGTTTCTATTATATGATGGTAATAAGGGATAGAGAATAAAGATGATCAGGTAAAGCAAGTCACAGAATGGTAGAGATGACTCAAAGGGCTGAATGGTCTCCTCCTGTTCTCATGCTTTAACAAAATAACATCCCACCAGATAATAACAAAGATTCAAAACAGGGGCTGATACGATTCATGCAGTGCAATGTAGGAGGAGGAACTTGAATATGAAAAAGAAATAGTGTTATTCTGCCTTAGCAAACAACTACACTTCATTTTGCACCTAGGCAGCTCACAGCCTTCAGGATCCAACATTGTATATAACAGTTTCAGAACATGATCACCCTCCTCCATGTCGAAGATTCAAGAACAACTTCTCCCCAATGTTACTGGACTTCAGAATGGACCTCTGAAACTTTAAATTTAATGTTGATCTTACACTTTATGCACCTTCTCTGCAACCATAACATCGTATTCCTCACTCTGTTCTATAACCCTAATGCATTTATATATTATGATCTGCCTGTACTGCCTGTACAGTGTTCCACACTGTAAGTAATCTAATCTAAAAGAAAACTTTTCACTGCACCTAGGTATATGTGACAATAATTAATCAAATCAAAAGTCAGTTACCCAACCCCACACCCCTAGGTCCTATCCACTATTTGCCTATCTCTTTTATCACTCTCTCCCTGGGCTCCCGCTCCATGTAATCTATTCACTCCCACCTTGCCATCAACATAAGTACTAGACTTGAAACATCAACTCTGTTTTCTCTCTACAGCTGCTACCAGACCTGTTGAGTTTCTTCAGCATTTTCTGTTTTTATTTCACATTTTCAGCATCAGCAGTATTTCATGTACATTCTGGAAATTGAGATGTTGGGGCATTTTTGACTTTGTGCAATAGTATACAATAGCTGAAGGTGAATTGAGGACTGTCTTTATTTAATACATTGAACTATGTTGAATGTACAATACAGAAATGGTCCATTTGGCTCAACTGATCTTTGATACTGATTATACAGCACGCAGATATATTGGCTTCCCTTGACTGACTTTGTTGGAAACAGAAATTGGAAGAGATGTGAAATGGATTGCTGATTCTTCTTGTTTAAACCTTTGCAAAATCTTGTATTTGGCTGGAAGTAGGATTAACCATGAATTACAAACCCAAATTGAAGGATCCGTTTGACTGTGAGGATCTGCACGAAGCATGTGGTATGGGCCAGGCCAGCCCCCCTCAAAATATTTTAAGAAGCTAGCATATACCCGAACATTTTCATAGGGCTGTAGGATTGCTCGCTGAGCTGGAAGGTTCATTTCCAGTCGTTTTGTCACCCTACTAGTTAACATCTTCAACGGGCCACTAGGCGAAGCACTGCTGATGGTTCCTGTTTTTTTTTGTTCTTATTTTAAAGGCAGATGTGAAATGCATATTCCAGGTGTAATGCAGTTGGTGAAACCACTCAGCTTTAAACAAAACAGAATTTATTTACACACTACAGCTGAAACACGAACAAAAAAAAATGGAATTTAGAACAACTTAACTATTGGAAAACTTAACCAACCCAATACAGTAACTATTACTCATGAACTATTCCAATACAGTAACATCCCACAAATGCACCCCTTGGCAAAAAGGTAAAGTTCAACACAGATTCTTATGGGCAGGATGGAACAATATCCAAAGGGATTTCTGATGGAGGTCAGAGGAGTTCTTTTGTGAAGCTTGCAACTCCCCTGGACTCACACACCTTGTGACTGCTACAGTTAAAAACAAACAAGAAAAAACCTGAAATGGGAGAACTGGCCACACCCCTTCCATTGTTAAACTTAGACCCTTCAGCACCTCTGCCTTTACGACCTCCCTTCAAAATAACTAAGGACAAAATAACCTTTCTAAAGTGACAGCATTGTCACACATGAAACCACCAAACAACAAAGTCTGTTAATTATTTTTGAGGTGTTGATGTTGCTAAATGTAGCAACTGTTTTGTGCAAAGCAAAGTGTCATTATTGAAAATGTATTAATATCATTAGTTGGATGCATTAGTTCATTAATTTATAAACTGAACACTGAGCATGTGCGTGCGCGTCTTGATCTTTTGAAAAGAACAAGCGTCATTGCAGAGGTCACAGACTACAGCAGCAACATCGTCACATTTTTGAAGAACACAAGCTGCTTGAATGGAGTCATTGAGCCTGCAATGCTTTCAGAGAGAGGTCAATTACCTAGTTTGTTGGAATAAAGTACATTGAATTTGAACTCAGGTAATTGGAGAGAAATGGCTCAGGGGTAACAAAAACTTTTAGTTCCTCTTTCTTTCTCTAATGCACCCATCAGAGTCGAAAGCCCACTGGAAAACCTCATTACTGCAAGTGCATTGTGTGTGTGTGTGTGTGAGAGAGAGAGAGAGAGAGTGAGAGTGCGTGAGTATGTGAGAGTCTGTGTGTGAGAGCGAGACTGTGCGTGTGACAGAGAGAGAGTGTGTGTGTGTGGGTGTGTGTGTGGGTGTGTGAGAGGGAGACTGTGTGTATGTGTGTGTGTATGTTATTTTTCAAGAGATATTTTTAAATAAGAGAACTTGGACATGTTTGTAATTTTAAAACTTTTTAAAATAATATTAACAATCGAATTTGCTTGAATATTATTTTATATAAAAAACTATTTTTTCCTTCACTAACTTCAGGACCTTGGCTGACTTGTTTCTGAAACTGAGCTATGTATAGCTTAATGTATACTTACAATTGTCAACATCACTTTCTTTATAAATTCTTAACTTTGTACACCCCAGTCCAACACCGGCATCTCCAAATCATTTTAAAATTCCAACACTGTTGTGGGCAATGAAGGAATATGACAAGGAAACAAAGTCCTAACCTGCTTGAAATAACTTTTCGGATTATTGACCTTCAATCCATCAATCTTTGAATTGAACTCTGGAGTCTTCCACTTATGCCTGAGAGAACAGATTTGAAAGCTACCACCTGGGACTGTGCTCCTGAACTGATTGGGCATTGCCAGCGTAGATTTGTGAATGGGAAATTGTGTTTGATGAACTCGTTGGAGTTTTTTTGAAAATGTTGCTAACAAAATTGATACAGAATGTGGTACACTTAGATTTTCGTAAGGCTTTTGATAAATTCTCCATAGCAGGTTGGTCAGAAAGATTAAAGCACGTGGGGTAGGAGGGAATGTGCTGTCATAGATTAGATTAGAGTGGCGCTGGAAAAGCACAGCAGGTCAGGCAGCATCTGAGGAGCAGGATGCTGCCTGACCTGCTCTGCTTTTCCAGCACCACCCTAACCTAGACTCTGGTTTCCAACATTTGCAGTCCTCACTTTTGCCTAATGTGCTGTCATAGATTATTGATTGGTTGAAAGACAGGAGTCAGACAGGAGGAATAAATGGGTCATTCTGCCATTGGCAGGCTATAACTAGTGGGATACCACGGGAGGAGATTGGGCAAACTGGGCTTGTATTCTCTAGAGTTTCAAAGAATGTGAGGTAATCTCCTTGAAACCCACAAAATACTCAAAGAGTTAGACAAGGTAAATGGGTGGGGGTGCCACGTAGATCAGAGATGAGGAGAAGTGGATTTAGAATCCCTACAGTGGGGAAAGAGGCCATTCAACCCATGAAGTCTGCACCAAACCTCTGGAGAGCATCCCACCCGATGCCCACATTTAACATGGACAATCCACCGAGCCTGCACATTGTGCATTGTGGGAAGAAACCAGCACACCCAACAGAAACTTGCACAGACACAAGGAGCACATACAAACTTCACACAGACAACCGCCTAAGACAGGACTTGAACCCAACCCCTGGCATGGAAAGGCAGCAGTGTTAACCACTGAGCCACAGGACCACCCAGAGGCAGTTTTTACTCAGAGGCTGTGAACCTTTGGAATTCTCTACCAGAAGCGTGTGGAGGCTTAATATACAAATATGTTTAAGGTGAGATTGATAGATTTCTGATTATTAATGGCATGCAGGGTTATGCTGATGGGTGAGTAAAAGAGTTGAAGTGTTCAATCACCCATGATCATATTGATTGGCATAGGAGGATTGATGGGCTGAATGGCCTATCTCTTTTCTTATTTTCTATGTCCTCTTAATCCTGCACTGGAAGCACCAACCTCGAATATATGTTGAATTACTTGAGCTCATGAGCTTCTAACCCTGAGGTGAGATGCTACTATTAACTGAGACAAATGAATACAGAGTAATCCAATGTTAATTACATGCACAATTTAGCAAATTGCCATTTATTTTGTGATTGTTGTCATGCATTAATACAGCCTGGTTGAAAAGTACGGTAGGAAATGCAATTATTACAAGCCATTAATCTATTATTTGCTGACTTGTTAATGTTTTATTTGCTTGACTTCTGCTGAGAGATTCCTTCTCTTTAAAGCATCTAAAGCATCCAGGATTGGATCTGGATTTTAGATCTGATTTTCCAACAGAATTCCAAGGCCAAATATGAGGACTATTCTCCTTAATAGCAGAGAGGATTCTGAGAATTCACATCAATGAATCCTGGTCCAAGATGACCCTCTAAGTTTGCTTCAGTGTATCAGACTTTGAGATGGAGTAGATAGGAAGGGACCAGTTTCTTCCAGTAACCAAACAGCACCAATTTCAGATAATAGAGGGGATGAGGAGAATATTTTCTTAACACAGTGAATTATGATCTGGAATCTGCTCCTTGGAAAGATTTTTCCTGCATTTTTCCATATTGTGACAGATGGTGCAATGACCGGGTCATCCGAGGTAATCAGAGTTCCAAATTCTTCTTTCTTAAATGCCTGGCATGCAGAAGCAGGATGAGACTCTGAGGAGGATCAGAGTACCTCAAATACATATCTGTCACAAACTGATAAATCTGATTCCATGACCATAAATGACCATGACCACACTGGTGGAGAATTGGAATTTCAATGTGACATGTTTACATTGAGTTGTCTATTGTAAATGGGGAATTAGGTATGGGGAATTTATAGAACATAGAACATAGAACAATACAGCGCAGAACAGGCCCTTCGGCCCTCAACATTGTGCTGATCTGTGAACTATTCTCAGCTCGTCCCCCTACATTATCCCATCATCATCCATGTGCTTATCTAAGGATTGTTTAAATCTCCCTAATGTGGCTGAGTTGACTACATTAGCAGGTAGGGCATTCCATGCCCTTACCACTCTCTGCGTAAAGAACCTGCCTCTGACATCTGTCTTAAATCTATCAGCCCTCAATTTGTAGTTATGCCCTCTCATACAAGCTGATGTCATCAGCCCAGGAAAAAGACTTTTACTGTCTACCCTATCTAATCCTCTGATCATGTTGTATGTCTCTATCAAATCCCCTCTTAGCCTTCTTCTTTCCAATGAGAACAGATCCAAGTCTTTCAGCTTTTCCTCATAAGACCTTCCTTCCAGGGCAGGCAACATCCTGGTAAATCTCCTGTGCACCTTTTCCAATGCTTCCACATCCTTCCTGAAATATAGGGACCAGAACTGTATACAATATTCCAAGTGTGGCCGCACCAGCGTTTTGTATAGTTGCAGCATGATATTGCGGCTCCGGAACTAAATCCCTCTATGAATGAAACCTACCACACCGTATGCCTTCTTAACAGCACTATCCACCTGGGTGGCAACTTTCAGGGATCTATGTACATGGACTCCAAGATCCCTCTGCACATCCACACTACCAAGAATCTTTCCACTGACCCAGTACTCCGCCTTCCTGTTATTCTTCCCAAAGTGCATCACCTCACATTTAGCTGCATTGAACTCCATTTGCCACCTCTCAGCCCAATTCTGCAGTTTATCCAAGTTCCCCTGCAACCTGTAACATTCTTCCAAACTGTCCACTACTCCACCGAATTTAGTGTCACCTGCAAATGTATTAATCCATCCACCTATGCCTGCATCTAAGTCATTTATAAAAATGACAAACAGCAGTGGTCCCAAAACAGATCCTTGTGGCACACCACTAGTAACCAGATTCCAGGCTGAATATTTTCCATCAACCACCATTCGCTGCCTTCTTTCAGAAAGCCAGTTTCTAATCCAAACTGCTAAATCACCCTCAATTCCATGCCTCTGCATTTTCTCCAACAGCCTACCATGTGGAACCTTAACAAAGGCTTTACTGAAGTCCTTGTACACCACGTCAACTGTCCTACCCACATCCACATGCTTGGTCACCTTCTCAAAAAACTCAATGAGACTTGTGAGACATGACCTGCCCTTGACGAAACCATGTTGACTATCTGAAATCAAATTGTTGCTTGCTAGATGATTATAAATCTTATCTCTTATAATCCTTTCCAAAACCTTTCCTACAACAGCAGTAAGGCTCACTGGTCTATAATTACCTGGGTCATCTCTACTGCCCTTCTTGAACAAAGGCACATTTGCAATCCTCCAGTCCTCTGGTACTAAACCTGTAGACAATGATGACTCAACTATCAAAGCCAAAGGCTCTGCTATCTCCTCCCTAGCTTCCCAGAGAATCCTTAGATAAATCCCATGCGGCCCAGGGGACTTGTCTACTTCTAGAATTGATAACACCTGTTCGTAACAAACCTCGATCCTTTCTAGTGTAATATCTTGTACCTCATTCTTCTCCTCTACAATATTCTCCTTTTCCTGAGTGAAAACCGATGAGAAATGTTCATTTAGCACTTCTTCGATCTCCACAGGGTCCACACTCAACTTCTCACTCTTGCCAAAGTGCTCATCTATCAATAAATCAAACACCTGGCCTGGTTAATTACCAGGCACCAGATCCAGTGTGGCCTCCCCTCCTGTTGGCCCTTCGACATACTGTGTCAGGAAACCCTCCTGTACACATTGGACAAAAACTTATCCATCTGATGCACTAGAGTTATAGCATTTCCATGTTGGGGAAGTTAAAGTCCCCCATAATGACCACCCTGTTCCTTTCACTCCTACCCAGAATAATTTTGCTAATCCTCTTTTCCACCTCCCTGGAACTCTGTGGAGGCCTATAAAAAACTCCAAGCAGTGTGACCTCTCCTCTCCTATTTCTAACCTCAGCCCACACCACCTCATTAGACGAGTCCTCGTCAAAAGTTCTCTCAGCCACCGTTATACCATCCTTGACTAACAAGGCCACCCCCCCCCCCACCTCTTTTACCACCTTGCCTGTTCTTAATGAATGATCTAAACCCTGGAACCTGCAACATTCATTCCTCACCCTGCTCTATTCATGTCTCTGAATTGGCCACAACATCGAAGTCCCAGATACCTATCCATCCTGCAAGCTCACCTACCTTATTTCAGATACTTCTGGTGTTGAAGTAGACACACTTCAAACCAGTTTGCTGTCTGCCAGCACATTCCTGTGACCCTGAAATCCTGTCCCTGTCCTTCCTACTCTCATCCACCTGTACACTGCAGCTACACCTCCAGTTCCCATCCCCTGCTGAGCTAGTTTAAACCCACCCAAATAGCACCAGCAAATTTCCCACCCAGGATATTAGTACCCCTCTGGTCCTGTTTGTACAAGTCCCACCTTCCCTAGATTGAGCCCCAATTATCCAAGAACCTGAAACCATCCCTCCTGCACCATCCTTCCAGCCATGAGTTCAGCTGATATCTCTCCCTATTCCTTGCCTCGCTATCACGTGGCACGGGTAACAAACCAGAGATAATCACTCTGTTTGTTCTAGCTCTCAGCTTCCACCCTAGCTCACTGAAATCCTGCCTTACATCCCTATTCCTCTTTCTACCTATGTCATTGGTACCTACATGGACAACAACTTGAGGCTGGTCACCCTCTCCCTTCAGGACCCCAAAGATATGATCCGAGCCATCAAGGACCCTGGCACCTGGGAAGCAACACACCAACCGTGAGTCTCGTTTGTTCCCAACAAACCTTCTATCTGAGCCTCTAACTATTGAGTCCCCAATGACTAACACTCTCCTCCTTTCCCTCCTTCCCTTCTGTGCAACAGGAACAGGCTCTGTGCCACAGACCTGGGCCCCACTGCTTGCCCCTAGTAAGTCATCCAAACAGTATACATGTTTTTCAGGGGAACGACCACAGGGGATCCCTCCACTGTTTCTTTCCCCCTTCGAACTGTCACCCAGCTTTCTTTGTACCTAGGAGTAACTACTTCCCTGTAACTCTTATCTATCACAGCCTCTGCCTCCTGAATAATCCCATGTTCATCCAGCTCCCACTCCAGTTCCCTAACACGGTCTTCAATGTCTAATTTCAGTTGCATCACACTGTAAACTTGTGCTATAAATTCTGATGCTGTACAATTGTGTCCTCCAGAACCCCCTGATGAAGGACCGGCGCTCTGAAAACTAGTGCTTCCAATTAGACCTGTTAGACTATAACCTGGTGTTGTGTAATAATTGATCAATTAAGCCTAAGATTGAAAGATTTTAGCAGGACATTTGTATAAAAGGATGTAATGGCCAGATGGAGTCAAGGCACAGATAAACCATGATGTGAATCATAAGCAGAGTGAATTTGGAGGGCTAAGTGGCCTCCTTCCATTCCTACATTGGCAGAATGAAGAATTCCAGAAGAGTAATCCAGAATCCTTAATAATGTGGGATCAGGCGGAACGGGGGCCTTGGGAGGAAAACAGAGGTAAATCTGTATTTCAACAGGCAATTGTATTTTGGCAGTTTCAGGAGGTCATAGAGTCATGCAACCATACAGCACGGAAATCTACCCTTCAGCCAACCAGTCCATGCCAACCATGTTCCCCCAAGTCCCTCCTCCCTACCTTTTATCTTAGCCTGTTTGGCACACTTTCCTCATTCCTGAAGAAGGGCTCATGCCCGAAACGTCGATTCTCCTGCTCTTTGGATGCTGCCTGACCTGCCGCGCTTTTCCAGCAACACATTTTTAACCCACACTAACCTAGTCCCACATGTCTGTGCTTGGCCCATATCCGTCCAAACATTCCCAATTCATGTCACGTGCACCTTGATTTTGCATTTTTAACCATAAAAGTATCAAAATGAATCAAAATAACAATGTTATATTACTGAAATATAATAATGACAAGAAATCTTGAAGAAAGCTTGCAATCTCAGCCAATGGTTAATCGTTGTTCTTTTGATGTTGCAATAATAGCAGTCAATTTGGGTACAATGACATCCCCTAAACAGCATTTTTTTAATAAGGATGTTTCATGAGAAATAGATATTGGCTAGTGGCTTGTGAGATAGGTACTGGCTAATGAATGGCAGAGCAGATTTGAGGAGCTGAATGACCTACTCTTGTTCCTATTTCTTATGGCTAGAACTCTGGGTGGAACTCTACCTTTCTCCATCCAACTATGGTGGCTCAGTGGTTAGCACTGCTGCCTCACAGCGCTAGGGACCCGGGTTCAATTCTAGCCTTGGGTGACTGACCTTATAGAGGTTTACAAAATTATGAGGGGCATGGATAGGGTAAATAGACAAAATCTTTTCCCTGGGGTGGGGGAGTCCAAAACCAGAGGGCATAGGTTTAGGGTGAGAGGTGAAAGGTATAAAAGAGACTTAAAGGGCAACGTTTTCACCAAGAGGGGGGTACGTGTACGGAATGAGCTGCCAGAGGAAGTGGTGGAGGCTGGTACAATTGCAACATTTAAGAGGCATTATGATGGGTATATGAATAGGAAGGGTTTGGAGGGATATGGGTCAGGTGCTGGCAGGTGGGACTAGATTGGGTTGGGATATCCGGTTGGCATGGAAGGGTTGGATCGAATGGTCTGTTTCCATGCTGTATATGTCTATGACTCTATGACTATCTGTGTGGAATTTGCACATTCTCCCAGTCTCTGCATGGATTTCCTCCAGGTACTCCGGTTTCCTCCCACAGTCCAAAGATATGCAGGCCGGGTGAATTGGCCATGCTAAATTGCCCGTAGTGTTCAGGGATGTGTAGGTTGGGAGCATTAGTTATGGATAAATGTATGGCAATAGGGTAGGGGAATGGGCATGGGTCGGTTACTCTTCAGAGGGTCAGTGTGGACTTGTTGGGCCAAATGGCCTGTTTCCACACTGTAGGGATTCTATGGTATAATAATGAGGAGCTTTGATATTCATCTGTCATCAACTAACGTCTCATCTGCACCTCTGACTGTGCAGCACTCTCTCAGTACTGTG
The DNA here is from genome assembly GCF_047496795.1 of Chiloscyllium punctatum. Lineage (NCBI taxonomy): Eukaryota > Metazoa > Chordata > Chondrichthyes > Orectolobiformes > Hemiscylliidae > Chiloscyllium > Chiloscyllium punctatum. The sequence continues at coordinate 12,020,144 of NC_092776.1, read as the reverse complement.
CTAGGAGATTCAGTATAAAGGGTTGCACTTAACCTCTGAAGTGGGACTTGATCACTTGACCTTCTGGTTTAGCAGCAGGAGCACTAACTGCTGCACCGTGAGTAAAACCAAGGATACCCACATTAAAATAATTTAAAACTCACATTTAGGATGTAATCTGATCTTCCTAATAAGACACAAGCCTCTCATGATGGAACTGTCATTTTATTATCAAAAAGTACAAAGCTCATTGTTTCCTAAATAAGCACCATTTTAATTATTCCTCATTCTGTACTTGTCACTAACACGTTGAATGGCTCCTTAACATGCAATTGAATTAATGAAGTTAATTGTTCTGCACTGTATGCTTGCAACACTCAAAGCTGTGCACTTGGAACATATTGTTTAATGTGAATGAGTGATAGCTGTAATTTTACACCTTGGCATACATTTGTAATGAAAATGGATGCTGTTCATTCTTGCCATATACTCATTAGAGGGAAGCGTTATCTTTGTCCTTGCTGGGCAGCCATTATCATAAGAATATGAGGATGTCATTCAGCCCCTCAAACCTGACCACCATCCAATTGATCTATACTCTTAACCCATTTTGGTCCTGTTGTTCTATAATTCTTAATATTATTAACAAGACTGAGTCATTTCTGTGAAGTCAGTGTGGACAATGCTTGGATGGTGTTAATGGATTGCAATTCTCTGAAGGAGTCTGAATGGCAACATACATCTTGTAGCCTGGATCTACTGAGGCTTCAATGTTATTTTAATTCCTTTGGCTGACCAGGAATCTCCATCAGTTTTACTGCCTGCCATGAGTGTGTGGTTTTCAGATTAACACTCAACCTGTTTTAGTGTGTTGTGAATGCACCCTCCTTGACTATCAAATTCTGGATGGGACTTGAACATGAAGTTTTTTGGCTCAGTGGATACTTGTTCTGCCACAGTTTTATTCTATACTAATTCTATGCTTTAGTCTATACTAATTAGAATGATAGAATCCGTACAGGGTGGAATCATGTCATTCAGCCCGTTGAGTCCACACTGGCCCTCCGATGTGCATCCCACCCAGACCCAATGCCTTACCCAATCCCTGTAAACCTGCATTTCCTGTGGCTAATGCACATAACCTGCACATCCCTGGACACTATGGATAATTTAGCATGGCCAGTCCATCCAATCTGCACACCTTTGGATTGCGGGACGAAACTGGAGCACCTGGAGGGTACCCACATAGGCACAGGGAGAATGTCCAAATTCCACACAGACACGTGTAGGTGGGATTGAACACAGGTCCGTGGTGCTGTGAGACAGCACTGCTAACCACTGTACTATCGATTATGTTGGAATCTTCCTTCTTAGAAACCTGAGAACACAAGAAGGCCATTCGGCACCATAAGCCTCTTCCAGCATTCAATTATATCATGGGTAATCATACCTTCACTCTGTTTACCCAGCTTGGTTCTATAACCCATGATACTCTTACCAACAAAAGTCTAGCAGTCTATGTTTTGAAGTTTTCAATTGACCTCCAGTTATTTTCTCCTGTGGGGCAAGACAGGTTCAAAATCCCCTCACCATTGTCCGTCAATTATATCACCCTGGAACAGTCTAGCTTTATGTTTGAAGCCATAATTTTCATCCAGCACCTCTCCACTAGAGGAAGTAGTTTTTCTCTATGTACAATGTGAACTCCAATAATAATCTCATTCACATCAATTAAACCAATCCTTCATCTCCTATACTTTTAGCCAATGTGTTGCAGTGTCCAGTGCAAAATCAAAATGAAGTCTATCCAGAACTTTATGTAACCATGTTTCTCCTTTGTATTCCAGTCCCCTTGAGATAAAGGTCAATATTTTATGAGCCATTAAAATTATTTTTCACATTTGCCAATATCGAAGGCAAAACATTTTGATACTGAAATTGTTTCTTTATAACTTCTCCTATAACCAGTCATTCCTTTTCCAAAACTGACCAAGATGTGACCATATCCCAGTCCTTGTAGTGAACTGTAAACAATATGAATGATTGGATAATCTCTCATCAATTATCTGTAAATGAATGGCATTGATCTTACCTATATTTTTGTATTGTGTAACTGTCCCGTCCACACAGAAATAATCCAGTATTCACTCGGAGATGTTGCTGCAGTTTTGTTCATGAGTTCTGTTTGCTGTGACACATGCCATGTTTTTTTATTAATAGACTCTGTAGACTGTTTGCTGTGTAGCAAGTTGTTTAAACTGAATGTGTTTCCTGAGTAAACAGATGGCTGTAATATTGGCTATTTTGGAATAAATCCAGACGGAAATCCTGACCCTGTCTCTAACTCGCTGGAACATCACGCCATTCTTGTTAAAACCCCTGAGAGCTGAGTGTTGTGAGGAACTCAATTAAAATAGAATCAACCCAGAATTAGCTAGTGCCAATGTTCCATATGTGATCAGAAATTCAGGAAGACACACAGAGATATTCAAGAGGCTTAAATATGACCAAGGTAAAAACAATGACTGCAGATGCTGGAAACCAGATTCTGGATTAGTGGTGCTGGAAGAGCACAGCAGTTCAGGCAGCATCCAAGAAGCTTCGAAATCGACGGTTCGGGCAAAAGCCCTTCATCAGGAACGGACTTTTGCCCGAACCGTCGATTTCGAAGCTACTTGGATGCTGCCTGAACTGCTGTGCTCTTCCAGCACCACTAATCCAGAATTAAATATGACCAAATTAAATCAATAATTCTGATTTTGTTTCAGAGCAGAACATATTTTATTGTGAAAGTAATCTAAATACCTTTGTAATGGAAAATGAAACAGGTACACAATTGAAGGCTTGTTTTCAAACTGCACTCTCATGAGTCCACTGTGATATTTTATGCAGCTGTAATGGGATTGTATGCTTCCAGCAATTTTTTTTTATCATTCATTATTCAAAAGGAAAATATCATGACAGTTTACAAAATACATTTTGATAACTACCCCCTCACCCCATACCATTCCCCCACCAAAACAAAAATTCAATTTGACAAAAATATGACTCTGGAAGGAAGTGATTATATTTTTCAATATATTTCAGTTTCCATGTTGGAATATTTGAACTACATAAAATGACTTAAATGCTTCATTTTGTGTGTACATTTGTTGGAAAATATGGAGGCTGGCTTTGTGAGATAATTGGAGAGGCATAATTGTTTTGACTGCAGTGTCTGAGATTTGTCTCCTATCTCCAAGTGCAGAGGTGTGTATTTGAAGGGAGTTTAACACCCAAAAATGGATGAGTTATGGTCAGAGGAATGTGAAGATGTTTTGAACTTCCGATTTCTGCTTTTGGGTTTTAACAAAAGCAAAACAGAGAAGGAATGTGGACAAACTGTTCAGAGAAGGAAGTTGGACATTTCAATGCTATGATGAGGCTGTGGGCCTCATACTTGATCCCTCTTTTAGGTTCAATCCTACCCTCACATCTCAAGGGAGGCACGGACATCCTCAGGGGAAAGGTAGGCAATTTTTCAGCACCGCCTCTGGGCCAGGAAGAACGTGACTCGTGCCTGCAAACTAACCTCGTTCCCTCTCTGCATTGGGACACTCCAAGATCAGAACTCTATTCCCCGTTATTGGATCTGCCTGCCAATAGCATCGTCTATTTCTGCCGCTGCCAAAATGGCCCCCAGGATCACATCCCCAAATTTCATGAGGGAAGACAATCATTTTGTAGTCATGTCACATTTTAATGCAAATTGGAGACCCAGGCTAATGCTCTGGGAGCATGGATTCAAATCAAATTCAATTCATAAATCCAGAATTAAAAGCTAGTTTCAGTGATGGGTGATCATAAACTATCACTGATTGTTGGAAAAATCTGTCTAATGTTCTTCAGGGGAGGAAATCCGCTGTCCTTACCCGATATAGCCTACATGTGACTCCAGATCCGCAGCGATGTGATTGACTCTTAACTAGTCTCTAAAACGGCCAAGCAAGCCACTCAGTTCAAGGCAATTGGGAGTGGACAACAAATGTTGGCCCTGCCAGTGATGTCAACATCCCATGAAAGGATAAATCCCACGCTATGCACCACTCATCCACTCACCTTGCAATCTCCACGATAAGGAGCAGGATTGCATGTTCAATAGGGAATCAAACCATGTCAATCAGACTGGCTCCCTGATGGGGAGTCTGGTAAGTCAAAACCTTTGATGATGTGGTTCAAACTCCGCACACCAGAGTTCTGTCCCTCCACCCTTGGGATAGTGTCTGTTCTGAATGCTGATGTACCCAGCATTCCACCCATTTTCTTTTGGACAGTTACCAAAGCTTGTCAAGGAACAGCTAAAACTCTGTTTGGTGTTGAAAAAGAAAGTGCTAGGTACTTCAGTGTTTCTGTTGATGTCAGCTATTATTGGATTTGTGCTACATCGCTGAGGTCCCAATTTTCACAATATCAAGTGAACATTTTGATGGACAGCTCCAACAGCTTAGTTTGAGCATTTAAGTGAAATTCATAAGGGATTCATGAAGGAATTTCAATGTATCGAATGCTTTATAGTATCAAGAAAAGCATATTTTCTTTCAATATTGGCACCGTCAATCAATAACTAATTCAATAGGCATCCTGACAGAAAATAAAGTTACGTCTATGCTGGATAATAGGTGAGTTGGCATGTTGAGGGTAAAGAGTTGTAGGTGGGGTAGTGAGAGTTGGCATGAGTTAGCATTAGTGGTCTAATTCATCATGGGATTGAGTGGAGGCGTAGAGATTTGATAAGGCATAGGAAATGGGTAGAAGGCCAAAGGTTGTCATGGAGATATTGAGGGCCATGGCGGTGGGTGGAAACTGGGGCACAGGTTGGCATTGAGGGTGTTTGGGTCACGGCGATGGTCACAGGGTAATAAGTGGCATTGATTGACAGAGTGAGTGAGGCATGGAGTGAGAGGGGAATTACTGGAGCAGAGCTGGAGGGAGGCTTTATTCTTAAACACAGCACAGAGTGCTTTCTGCTCAGCTCACCTCGGGAACCAGCACCATCCCCTGTTTTTACTGGGTCATCTGGCCTGAATCTCAGAAACTCTGTCTCCCGCCCTCTCCAGCTGGAAAGGTGGATGTCCCTATGCTCATGGAGCCGGGATTTCTTCCATCTCTGCATACCTGGCTTGGGAACAAAGATCGGGGCCTCCAGGTTCCACAATCCATGGACTCCAAAAATCTGATTTCATAGAACATAGGACATAGAACATAGAAGAATACAGCGCAGTACAGGCCCTTCGGCCCTCGATGTTGCGCCGATCCAAGGCCACCTAACCTACACTAGCCCACTATCCTCCATATGCCTATCCAATGCCCGTTTAAATGCCCATAAAGAGGGAGAGTCCACCATTGCTACTGGCAGGGCATTCCATGAACTCACGACTTGCTGAGTAAAGAGTCTACCCCTAACATCTGTCCTATACCTCCCACCCCTTAATTTAAAGCTATGCCCCCTCGTAATAGCTGACTCCATACGTGGAAAAAGATTCTCACGGTCAACCCTATCTAAACCCCTAATCATCTTGTACACCTCTATCAAGTCACCCCTAAACCTTCTTTTCTCCAATGAAAACAGCCCCAAGTGCCTCAGCCTTTCCTCGTACGATCTTCCTACCATACCAGGCAACATCCTGGTAAACCTCCTCTGCACCCATTCTAGTGCCTCCACATCCTTCCTATAGTATGGCGACCAAAACTGCACACAATACTCCAGATGCGGCCGCAACAGAGTCTTATACAACTGCAACATGACCTCAGGACTCCGGAACTCAATTACTCTACCAATAAAAGCCAGTACGCCATTTGCCTTCTTCACCACACTATTTACCTGGGTGGCAACTTTCAAAGATCTGTGTACATGGACACCAAGGTCCCTCTGCTCATCCGCACTACCAAGTATCCGACCATTAGCCCAGTACCCCATCTTTTTGTTACTCTTACCAAAGTGAATCACCTCACACTTAGCTACATTGAACTCCATTTGCCACCTTTCTGCCCAGCTCTGCAGCTTATCTATATCCCTTCCTCACTGTCAACAACTCCACCAATTTTCGTATCATCCGCAAACTTGCTCACCCAACCTTCCCCTCCTCCAGGTCATTTATAAAAATGACAAACAGCAATTGTCCCAAAACAGATCCTTGCGGAACACCGCTAGTAACGGCACTCCAAGATGAACCTTTACCATCAACTACTACCCTCTGTCTTCTTCCAGCCAGCCAATTCCTAATCCAAACCTCCAACTCACCCTCAATGCCATACTTCCGTATTTTTTGCAGTAGCCTACCATGGGGAACCTTATCAAACGCCTTACTAAAATCCATATACACCACATCTACCGCTTTCCCCTCGTCCACCTCCTTAGTCACCTTCTCGAAGAATTCAATAAGGTTTGTGAGGCACGACCTGCCCTTCGTAAAACCATGCTGACTATCCTTGATCACATTATTCTTATCCAGATGTTCATAAATCCTATCCCTTACAATTCTCTCTAAGAAATTCATTGGAGAGATCAGGTGATTAGAATAGCCAGCTGCCTCTGGGAACTCTGTCCTAATCCCATCCTCACAAAAAGGAGCGATGCCAGGGTTGGGGCTTGAAATTTAGATCCTCACTTTGTTTGTTTTACCAAAATGCAATACCTCACATTTACCCAAATTAAACTCCATCTGCCACTCTTCAGCTCATTGACTCAATTGATCAAGATCCCTTTGTAATCCTTTGTCCATTATGTCATTAATTTTGATGTCATCTGCAAACTTACCAACCCTGCCTTCTATGTTATCATCTAAATAATTTATATAAATGACAAACGAAAGTGGACCCAGCACCGATCCCGGTGGAACACTGCTAGTCACGGGCCTCCAGTCCGAATGGCAATTTAGGGTCTGAGTTGTGTTATTAATACGTCAATTTACAAGCTTCAGTCCCTTCTGGGATGTTGGATATCTCAGTTGGCTGGATGGCTGGCTTGCCATGACAGAGTGACGCCAACAATGTGGGTTCAATTCCCACAGCGGCTGAAGTCACCGTAAGGTTCTCCTGACCCTGACTTGAGGCAAAGCGGCCCTCAGGTTAAATCACCACCAGCTGCCTTGTTCTAGTGAGAGAACAGTGTAATAATCCTCTGGGACGACGGAGCTTCTACCGATCTCCTTTAATTGGCAACTCTGTCTAGGAGACAACCCGCCTTTCTGGCTGGCAGATGCAGGGAGTTGCTCCCAAAATGAAGCTAGGCCGCACCAGAATCCTAATGTGATTCTGCCACACCTCACCATTGATCATGCAATTCAGGCCCCTATAAAATTCACTCAATCAAAGCCAAGAGAACCAAGGAGCTAGCAAAAATTAGGAACTGAAGGAAATTAGAATAGCAAAAATGTTGTACTGGAGAAATTAATGGGATAGAAAGTGGATGAATGCCCTGGCCCTAATGATGTACATGTGGGAGAGCTGAAAGAGGAGGCCGCTGTAGAGATAATGGATGTGTTGGTGGACAGCTTTTAAAATTATATATGTTTTGGAATTGCCCCTGTAGATTGGAAGGTGATAAATGTAACACCATTACTTAAGAAAGGAGAGGAGAGAAAACTTGTCAGCCTGATATCAGTAGTAAGGGAAATGTCAAAATCTATTATAAAGGATGTGATAACTGCACACAGACAATAATGGTAAGGTTTGCCTATAGGGCAGCACAGTGGCTCATTGGTCAGCACTGCTGCTTTACAGCACCAGGGATCTGGTTTGATTCCTGCCTCAGGTGACTGTGTGGAGTTTGCACATTCTCCCCGTGTCTGTGTGGGTTTCCTCCGAGTGCTCTAGTTTCCTCTCACAGTCCAAAGCTGTGCAGTTTAGGTGGATTGGCCACACTAAATTGTCCCATGGTGTCCTGAGATGTGAAAGCTAGGTGAATTAGCCATGGGAAATGCAGGATTAGAAGGATGGAGTAGGGGGTTTTGGTATAGGTTGGGATGCCTGTAGGAGGGTTGGTACAACTTGATGGGACAAATGGCCTCTTTATGCACTGTCGGGATTCTATTATCTATGATGATTTGGCAGAGTTAATGTTGACTTATGAATGGAAAATATTTTTCACAAACTATTAGATTTACTTGAAGATGGAACTAGAAGAATAGAACGAGTGGATGTGGTGTATTTGGATTTTCAAATTTTTGCTTATGTCCAACACTGGAGATTAGTAAGGACTAAGCCAAATTACAGAACAATATGAGGTAATATATTAGCAGATTTTGAGAACTGGTTAACAGACAGAGAACAGAGAGTAGAAATAAATGGGTTGACAAGCTGTGGCTAGTTGGGTAACACAAGGACTGGTGATTGAGTCCCAGGTATTCACAATCTATATCAACAATTTGGATATGGGGGCCAAATCTCATATTTCCACAAAACTAGGTAGGAAAGAAAGCTGTGGGAAGGATACAAAACAGCTTTATGGACATTTAGATAAACTGAATGAATACGCAAGACCATAGCAATGAAATATAATGTGCTAAGATATGAAGTTATCTCTTTTGGTAAGAAAACAGAAATTAATAATTCTCAAATGGTGAGTGACCAGAAGTGATGTGCGTCCTTCTTTGTGAGTCACTGAAAACTAACATGCAAGAATTAGGAAGGCAAATGGTATATCGACCTTCGTTGGAAGAGGATTTAGTACAGTATTACTGAAGACCTTTTGCAATTGTACAGAGCCAAGGGTGAGACTGCACCTGGGGATCTTGTGTGTAGTGTTGACACTTGCCATGGAGAAAGTGCATCAATGAAGGTGCACCAGAGTGAGGTGCAAGATGTTGGGGTTAACCTCTGCAGAGAGATTGAGGAGACCAGGTCTTTACTCTCTCGAGTTTAGAAGAACGAGAAGTGATCCCTCATTGGAGTATACAAAATTCTTCCAAGAATCATCTCTGCCAGGACAATGTTTCCCTCTTGCTGGGAGTCTACATCCAGGAAACACAGTCTCAAAATAAGAGGTAGGCCATTAAAGACTGAAGTGAGGAGGACATTTTTCATTCAGAGGGTGGTGAATGTTTGGAATTTCACTTCCCAGAGGGTGCTGGAGACTTAGTCATTAAATATGCCCAAGACAGATATTGAAAGCCTTCCAGATGTTGAAGATACCAAGAGATATGGGGGTATGCTGGAAAATGACAGTGAGGTGGACCAGCCACAAACCAGTTGGATGGCAAGGCGGCACGAGGGACTGAATGGCCTACTCCTGCTCCTATTTTTCATATTCCCGTTGGTCAGGGGCTTGATCAGGAACTGGGAAACACTATCATCCACATTGAGTGGAGACACCCATTAAAAATGATTCAAGTGGATTCAAATATTGGACAAGTCTCAGAGAAATGTCATTTTAATGGTTGCATACAGCAACACCACAGGTCCTGGCCAGAAATGGAGATGACTGGGTAATCCCTTGTTCATCATACACTGGTGTAACCGACGGAAGTACAATTTGGATTACATAACTCTCCTCCTGTTGCCACATTCTGTTGGAGAAATAGTTCTGCTTTTACCAGGAGCCACTGCTGTAGTTCAGTCCTGTTTAGCTGGGGTTTGCTGTAGCTGTGCTTCGTTGGGACTCTGTTAAAATCAGTTCTGTTGGATCTGACACTTGCCAGAATTCCTCCTGGCCCCAATTCATTAGCTGACACTCTGAGGGCAATAATTACTCCAACGTTTCTTTTCACCCAACATCTTTCAGTGCTGAAAATGATTAAAAATATAGCTTGACTGTTCCAGTGATAATTGCCTGGTGATCTGGAGACCAATTCCAGAATGGGGGAATGCCATTCTCTGAGAGAAATTACAATGGAAATATTATCACCCAAGCTCCAATTATCCACTTCCCAATTTGGCAGAACCCTGAGTGGGAAGCCAAATGGTATGACGTCTATTAGTTGTTTCTGTTTTTTTGCGTTTTTGACAAGATAATTACTGCACGAATGAGTAGGATCCTTCAATAAGCTGACAATACCCACCAGAGGAGGGCTAGTAGCCAGAGATTTCATATAATTGGCAAGAATACAGAGGGTGAGGGAAATTAGATTTTTTTTACGCAGTAAGTGGTTATAATCTAGAATGCACCACCTGAAAATGGTGATGGAAGCAAATTCAAAGTAATGTTGAAAAGGGATTGGATAAATACTAGTAAAGGAGATGTCTGCAGGGCTGTGAAAAAAGAACAGGAGAGGGACTGGGGAATGGGACTTGCTGGGTAACTTGTTCAAAGGGCACACATAATCATGATGGGCCAATTGGCTTCTTTCTGTGCTACATGACTCTAAAGTTACTCAGTAGGGAGTTTCCTAATATTGTGGTTAATAATGGAAGTTCTATTGTACAAAGACTCAATACCAATCACTACTGGGTTCATCTGCAACATGATATAAATGATTGAATTTTCACGTGGAACGGTAAATGCTAATTTCACCTTCCCCATGATAAAAAAAGCATTTATTGTGACCTGTACATTGTAGATTAAAGATTCGTTTTGTTCTCAATAAATCAGTGTTCAGCCTGAGGTCCCCCTGCCCTTAATTTTCCCCAATCTCTGCAGTTGGGGCACAGCGCCCCCATTATATCATCTCCATCCTTGAGAAGAAGTTTCTTCAGGGCTTTAGAGTCATCGAGACATAGAGCGTGATTCTCCTTCATCGTCTCTGGCCCAAGACGATTTTAGTGGGTTCCTACTGATAGTACGAACAGCTCCCAACTCCTGTGGCCTGAGGCTGCAATACAAAAATGTGAAGATGTTTCAATGGAGGTGGGAGAGAGTTAGGAAAGGAGTTGACAAATGCATTGGACCAACAGTGACACTTGAATCATACAGACATGATTTATTCCTGATCAGTAATGCTGAGTAACTCAGTGGTAGATTGTTATGATATCATCATGTGACTGCCAGGTTATTGAAGATGAACTAAAAAGACTTCAGGCCATTTCTTGTCCAACATTTCCTTTATTCTCAGGTCAAATCTGCCGAGTTGCAATTGATTATGGATGGGCTTGGTGGGCTGCAACTTACATTTGTATTCATTCGTGAGGGTGTGAACAGCACTGAGATGGCCAGCATTTATTACCATCCATAATGGCCCTGGACAAGGTGATGGTGAACACATGTTAGGGAGGTACACCCACAGTGCTGTTAGACTGGGAATTCCAGGATCTTAACCCAACGACATTGAAGGAACAGCCATATATTTCAATTCAAGATCATGTGCAACTTGGAAGGGAACTTGCAGGTGGTGGTGATCTCATGTTCTGTTGCCCTTGTCCTTCTAGATTAGTGGTGGCTCAGTGGTTAGCACTGCTGCCTCACAGCACCAGGGACCCGGATTTGATTTCAGCTTCAGGCAACTGTCTGTGTGGAGTTTGCACATTCTCCTTGTGTCTGCGTGGGTTTGCTCCGGGTGCTCCGGTTTCCTCCCACAGTCTAAAGATGTGCAGCTCAGATGAATTGGCTGTGCTAAATTGCCCGTAGTGTTAGGTGCATTAGTCAGAGGGAATTGGGTCTGGGTGGGTTACTCTTCGGAGGGTCTGTGTGGACTGGTTGGGCCAAATGGCCTGTTTCCACACCATAGGGAATCTAATCAAAAACTGCAGATGCTAGAATCCAAGCTAGACAAGTAGGGGGCTGGAAGAATGCAGCGGGGCGAGGGGAAGTGGATGTGGTGAGGTAGAGATAGGTGAACACAGGTAGCGGGTATGACCTGGTGATTGATGGGAGGAATTCCCATCTACTTGTATTCACTTCTCCCTACCTCACCAGCCCACCACACAACCCCCTTCATCTTTAGCCCCCCTTACACCCACCCCAGTCCTGAAGAAGGGTTACACCTGAAATGTTCACTTCTCCACTTCCTGATGCTGCCTGGCTTTCTGTGTTCTTCCAACCTCCTGCTAATCTACTTTGTCCTTCTAGATGGCATTGGTCAAAGGTTTGGGAGATGCACCTGAAGAAATATTCATGAGTTGCCCCATGAATTGTGTGTTTTTTTTCCAAACTAGTGGGGGTTCTTGTTGCCAAACATTCTTTCATCATCTTTCCAAGAACACAGAGGTCAAAGAACAATAAGTTTAGTTCTTGTAATGAGTTGAAAAGCCATCCTCAACCTTACCAAGTTCTTTGTCCAGGAACGGACTCTCTCCAATAGACCACTTTGTCACCTGAAGTTCCCAGGATGATGAGATAAACCAAGGAGAAGGGCCACTGGCTGACCAGTGCCTCATGGTGGGTGACAGAGTCATTTCAAGGAGCCTGATTATAAAGCCTATCAGCTGCCGCCATGACAGTTGGGAAACAAGGATTTGAAAAAGAAAAGTTCTCAGAAGAAAGTGTGAAATTTGCATAAGGACTATCTTATGGAGACAAGTTACAAAGCATAAAATAGGAGGAGGGTATTTTAGCTCCTCTGGTCTCTTGTGTTTTTCTCGACCACAAGGTTGTTTGACACTATCATCACAATTATCCACGGACAGATTAGCAATAGATCCCTCCTACAAAAGTCTTCATCCATTATTTAATTGATTGATGCTTAGATTGCAATGACACTATCTGGAATCCCTCCAGCTCCCGAATAACAAGTTTCTAATCTTTCCCATCAATTAACCAATGCCTACGTAGCAACAGTGTGATCAACTTACAGAAATACCTTGCTGACCCAAATTTCCAATTGTTACTGAGATAAGAATCAATCTGGACAAAGGGAAGAAAGGAATTTGATCAAGGAGATGGATATAGCATTTATATAGCACCTTTTTTTTTAGATTTCAAGGCATCTAGTGAATCTCTTAAGAGTCACACAGCTGATTATAGGTAAACAGAGCCATCAATTTTCTGCACAGTACAATCCCACCTAACTGCAAGTTAGATTTATTGTTACTTGCTGGTCCCCTTACTCGGTGCCCTTCCTGGCTACTGTCTTACAGAATTGTTTAATAGTGCAGCTCAGAAAATGGCCATTTGGTTTGTTCAAACGAAAAGATCTTGGCTATTCACCCTATCAATACCCCTCATGATTTTATAAACCTCTATAAGGTCACTCCTCAGCCTATGATGCTCCAGGTAAAATAGCCCTAGCCTATTCAGCCTCTCCCTATAGCTCAAACCCTCCAACCCTGGCAATTCTTTTCTGAACCCTCTCATCGCTTGCCTTTCTTTATAACCTTCTCCTTCCTACAACCTCCCACACTCTATTCGCATACCTTTGGTTTTGGTTGTGGCGATGGCAACCTTTACTGAGACTTTATCTGAATCTCAGGATTGACTGTGAGTTATATTGCTGCTGAACATGCGAGCAGCAGCAGTTGTAGCATTAGTTTCTCAATTAAGTTAGTTTAACTTAGATAGATTCAAGGTGCTGCATTTTGGGAAAGCAAATCAGAGCAGGACTTACACACTTCATGGTAAGGTCCTAAGGAGTTTGCTGAACAAAGAGACTTAGGACTGCATAGCTCCTTGAAAGTGGAATCGCAGGTAGATAGAATAGTGAAGGCAGCATTTGATATGCTTTCCTTTATTGGTCAGAGTATTGAGTACAGGAGTTGGGAGGTCATGTTGTGGCTGTACAGGACATTGGTTAGGCCATTGTTGGAATAGTGCGTGCAATTCTGGTCTCCTTCCTATTGGAAGGATGTTGTGAAACTTGAAAGGGTTCAGAAAAGATTTACAAGGATGTTGCCAGGGTTGGAGGATTTGAGCTATAGGGAGAGGCTGAACAGGCTGGAGCTGTTTTCCCTGGAGCATCGGAGGCTGGGGGTTGACCTTATAGAGGTTTATAAAATCATGAAGGGCATGGATTGGATAAAGAGACAAAGTCTTTTCCCTGGGGTCGGGGAGTCCACCTAGGGAACTAGAGGGCATGGGTTTAGGGTGAGAGGGGAAAGAATCAAAAGTGACCTAAGGGGCAATGTTTTCACACAGAGGTTGGTACATGTATGGAATGTGCTGCTAGAAGACTTGCTGGAGGCTGGTACAACTGCAACATTTAAAAGACATCTGGATGGGTATATGAATAGGAAGGGTTTAGAGGGATATGGGCCAGGTGCTGGCAAATGGGACTAGATTAGGTTGGGATATCTGAACAAATTGGATCGAACGGTCTGTTTCCATGCTGTCTATGACTCTAGTTTATAATACAGTACAGTATATATGCAGCAATAGTTGTCGGAGTCATCACAATATATTGGTAGTAGAGTATTAATGTAATAATTAATACAGAGAAGGATGGAGTAAATTACTGTAGGAATATTTAGGTCCTTTAGAAAAATGAGCAAGCAATGTGGGCAGTTGTACAGTCATGCTTTTGAAGGCAAATTGCAGATGAACAATGTTATTGGAAAATAATAACCGAACAGATTCAAGAACAGCTTCTTTCTGGATGTTATTAGACTGCTAAATGCACCACTTGAATTTCAAATCTAATGTTGGCCTCACGTTTGTGTGTTTCATGGTGTGGCTGTAATCTTGAATGTCTTGCTTGTCCAACCCACCCCCCGCCCAAGATCTGTATGTCCCTGTATGTTATGATCTGCCTGTACTGCTCACTGCTCGCAAAACAAAACTTTTCACTGTACTTCGATACATGTGACAACAATAAATCAAATCAAACTAAATAAATCTAGACCAGGAACTTTGGCCTATATTAATATAACAGCAATTAAGTAGCTCGAGATTCTTCATCAACAACTCACTTTCCATCCCCACCACCAGCAACACTCAAGAAGCTTGACACCATCCAGGACAAAGCAGTCTGATGGATATTATTTAAAGGGAGAGACATTGTAAATTCTACAGTGCAGAGAAATTTTGGTGCCCCTTTACCTTTCCAATGCTGGCAAGCTCAGCATTTCTTCATTGTTAGTTACTGAGTGGCTTGTGTGACTGTTGCAAAGGGCAGTTAAGGGTCAATTACATTGCTGTGGATCTGGTGTCAGGTGCACGCCAAACAGGGTGTGAACATTGAAACACAGAATATAGGAGCAGGAGTAGACTATTTGGCCCATCGAGTCTGTTCAACATGATCACGTCCGATTAGTTCCATGTTCCTACTTGTTCCCATATAACTCAATGACTTTAGACATAAGAGTTATACTGCATCTTTCTCGAAAACAGCTGATATTCCTTTGCCAAACTCTTAAACCTGATGAGTTCTTATAACAATGATGACAGATTCATGGTCATTGTTATCAGGTTTCCAACTTTCTGATTTGCCCTTGTTGCAGGATGTGGGCACTCCTGAAGAAGGGCTTATGCCTGAAACGTCGATTCTCCTGCTCCTTGGATGCTGCCTGACCTGCTGCGCTTTTCCAGCAACACATTTCAGCTCTGATCTCCAGCATCTGCAGTCCTCACTTTCTCCTCCATTATAGTAAGGAGGATTGGCTCGAAGGGCTGATTGGTCAATTTCCTGTTTCTCGATCTTATGTTAATCCACTATCTTTAACTTTCACTCCCTCCACCATCAATGCTCGGGAGCAGCAGTGTGTACTATCTCTAGGATGCACTGTAGCAACTCACAGGGCTCCTTCGACAGCACCTTCCAAGCATGTGAAATGTACCATAGGACATAGAAAAGTACAGCATAGAACAGGCCCTTTGGTCCACGATGTTGTGCCGAGGATTAATCCTAATGTAAAATAAACTAACAACTTACACACCCCTCAACTCACTGCTATCCATGTGCATGTCCAGCAGTTGCTTAAATGTCCCTAATGGCTCTGCTTCCACCACCACTCTTTGCGTAAAGAACCTTCCTCTGACGTCTCCTTTATACCTTCCTCCTAATATCTTAAAACTATGACCCTTCGTGCCAGTCAATCCTGCCCTGAGGAAAAGTCTCTGGCTATTGACTCTATCCATTCCTCTCATTATCGTGTATACCTCGATCAGGTCTCCTCTCTTCCTCCTTCTCTCCAGAGAGAAAAGTCTGAGCTTATTCAACCTCTCTACATAAGGCAAGCCTTCCAGTCCAGGCAGCATCCTGGTAAATCTTCTTTGCACCCTCTCCAAAGCCTCTGTATCTTTCCTATAGTAGGACGACCAGAACTGGACACAATATTCCAAGTATGGTCTCACCAGGGACTTGTAGAGCTGTAGCAAAACCTCGCAGCTCTTAAACTCAATCTCCTTGTAAATGAAAGCCAAAACACTATACTTTCTTAACAATCCTATCCACTTGGGTGACAACTTTGAGGGATCTATGTACTTGCACACCCAGATCCCTCTATTCTTCCACACTGCCAACAATCCTGTCTTTAATCCTATATTCAGCATTCGAGTTCGACCTTCCAAAATGCATCACTTCGCATTTATCCAGGTTGAATTCCATCTGCCATTTCTCAGCCCAGCTCTGCATCCTATCTATGTCGTGCTACAGTCTTCAATAGCCCTCGATAATATCGAACATAGAACATAGAACACTACAGCGCAGTACAGGCCCTTCAGCCCTCGATGTTGCGCCGACCTGTCATACCAATCTGAAGCCCATCTAACCTACACTATTCCGTGTACGTCCATATGCTTGTCCAATGACGACTTAAATGTACTTAAAGTTGACGAATCTACTACCGTTACAGACAAAGCATTCCATACCCTTACTACTCTCTGAGTAAAGAAACTACCTCTGACATCTGTCCTATATCAATCATCCCTCAATTTAAAGCTATGCCCCCTCGTGCTCACCGTCCCCATACTTGGAAAAAGGCTCTCCCTGTTCACCCTATCTAACCCTCTGATTATCTTATATGTCTCTATTAAGTCACCTCTCAAACTTCTTTTCTCTAACGAAAACAGTCTCAAGTCCCTCAGCCTTTCCTCGTAAGACCTTCCCTCCATACCAGGCAACATCCTAGTAAATCTCCTCTGCACCCTTTCCAAAGCTTCCACATCCTTCTTTTAATGCAGTGACCAGAACTGTACACAATACTCCAAGAGCGGCCGCACCAGAGTTTTGTACAGCTGTAGTATAACCTTATGGTTCCGGAACTCGATCCCTCTATTAATAAAAGCTAAAACACTGTATGTCTTCTTAACAACCCTGTCAACCTGGGTGGGAACTTTCAAGGATCTGTGTACCTGGACACCGAGATCTCTCTGCTCATCTACACTACCAAGAATCTTACCGTTAGCCCAGTACTTTGCATTCCGGTTACTCTGACCAAAGTGAATCACCTCACACTTGCCCGCATTAAACTCCATTTGCCACCTCTCAGCCCAGCTCTGCAGCTTATCTATGTCTCTCTGGAACCCACAACATCCTTCGTCACTATCCACAACTCCACTGACCTTAGTGTCGTCTGCAAATTTACAAACCCCCCCATAACCGCCTCATCTAAGTCATTTATAAAAACTACAAAGAGCAGAGGCCCAAGCACAGAGCCCTGCGGGATCCCACTCAACACTGACCTCCAGGCAGAATACTTTACATCTACAACCACTCTCTGCCATCTGTCAGCCAACCAATTCTGAATCCAGAGACCCAAATCTCCCTGCATCCCATTCTTCCTGACTTTATGAATGAGCCTCAAAGGGCAAGGACAGCAGATACATGGGAGTACCATCACTTGTTATTTTTCTTCTAAGCCACTCACCATCCTGACTTAGAAATCTATTGCTATCCCTTCACTGTCACTGGATCAAAATCTGAGGAACTCCCCCCCTCTAATGGCATTGTAGGCCTGCCTACAACTCATGGCCTGCCGTGGTGCAAGAAAGCAGCTCACCACCAGCTTCCCTAGGGTAACTAAAGATGAGTAATAAATAAAGATAGGGATTCTATGATTTTATGATAACTATAAAATGCTGGTCTGGCCCGTCTTACTAGGAACAAATAAACAACTGATCTGTCAACACACCAAGTAAATGTCTTGAAGTTTAATTCATTCTTGGGATGAGGGCATCATTGCCCATCCCTAATTGCCCTGAGGGCAGTTAAGAGTCAACCACATCGTTGTGGGTCGCAAGTATACCAGACCACGTTAAGGATAGCAATTCCCTTTCCTAAGGGACATTAATGAGCCCGATGGATTTTTCCAACAATCAGCAATGGATTCATGCTCATCGTTAGACTCTTGATTCCAGATTTTTAACAAATATCGAATTCAAATTCCACAATGTGCTGTGGTGGGATTTGTACCTGGGTCCCCAGAACGTTACCTGGGTCTCTAGGTTAACAGCTAGGCCATTGCCTCCCCCACTGTCACAAGAGAAAGTAAAGTTGTGCCACTAGAGGATGAATGATGAGTAGATAAAAGGCAGAAAACCTACCCCTGTACAGAGTATTTGTGAGGCAATCTTTGCAGAACTGTATGCAATACTGGGCTCCTGCAGGTGCAGCATGCAATTAGGAAATTAAATGGTATGTTGGCCTTGAATACAGGAGCAAGGGTGTCTTGCTGCAGGTCTACAGACTCTTGATAAGATGTTGCTGGAAGTATTGTCTGTACTATAGGTCTCCTTATCTCAGAAAAATGAACTTGGCATAGAGGGCATACAATGGAGGATGACCAGACTGATTCCTGGGATGGCAGGTTTGCCGTACAAGGAGAAGACATTAGTTGGATTGAGTTGACTAGGCCTGGAGTAATTCACTGGAGCTTAGACGAATGACAGGGCTCTCTTTGAAACATTTAAAACTCTAATAGGACTCGACTGACTGGATGCAGGGATGATGTTTCTCCTAGTTGAACAGTCCAGAATAAAGGGTGATGCCCGTAAGGATGCAGGGTCATTTCAGACTGAGATGAGGGATAATTTCATCAGAGGGTGATGATCTTTTGAAATTCTCTACCACTGAAAGCAGTGGTGGCCATGTCACTGAATAGGAAGCTAGATAGATTTTTAGAAGCTAGAGGTGTCAAGGAGCAGGGGGATAGGACAGGAGCGTGGAGTTGAGATAGAGGATGAACCATGATATTATTGAATGGTGGAGACAGCTCCGTGGGCTAAATGGCCTACTCCTGCTCCTATTTGCAATGTTTCTATAAGATGGTCACCAGTAGATCCAATTAATAGTCAAGAAAAACTTACTTGCCTAGAAAATGGCTACAATGTGCAATATGTTACCACAGGAATTGGTTAAGGCATTTAAGAGGAAGCTGGAGATTCACATGCATGAGAAAGGATATGCAAAGACTGTGAAATGAGAGGTGAGACAGAGTTTCTGGGGAGCATTGATACAAGTTCGGACTAGTTATGATGACTGACTTCACTCTGCGCTGCAAACTGTATGTTTTATCAGTTCATTCATTGGATGGGAGTGTCGTTGGCTGGACCATGTTTATTGCCCATCTCTAGTTGCCCTTGAAAAGGTGGTAGTGAGCTGCCTGCTTGAACTGCTGCACTGGTGCACCTGTAATGCCATTAAGGAGGGAGTTCTAGGATTTTGACCCGAAGACACTGAAGGAATGGTGATTGGTGGGAATCTTGCATAATGTGACATTCCCATGTATCCATTGCTCTTGTTCTTCTAAGTGGTGGAGCTCACAGGTTTGGAAGGTGCATTCTAAGGAGTCTTGTTAAGTTGCCGCATTTCAGTTTGTAGATGATACACATTGTGCAGTAATGTATTGTAATGTATATAGGTGTTGTTGTTATTGATTGAAATATAGCACAGCAACACTGAGCTGCTTTTTACCCTGGATCATCCAACTACTCCTAACCTTGAGGTACTTGACATGTTCACTGGCTGAAGGGCTGGATAATTTTCCTGACTCACCATCCTTCATATAGTTGAGGAGAGATGGAAAAAAGATATAAAGAAAAGTCGATAATTTTAATTGAATTTACTGGATAGAGAAACTCACCCTTGGCCTTTATTACAGCTGAGGCTACAGATTTACTACACTGCAATGTATTAGGCATTGAGAATAGACCAACTCTGCAATACACTCCCATTGCCTGATATCCCGGCCATCCTGAAATGGAAATGTTGCACCATTTCTCTTGTCAGCCCATCTTTTCAGCTGAACGTGCCACTCTTTAACGCTGAGTGTAGTGTCAGAGGCTGTGACATCTGACCTCCAGCAGTCAACACTGTGTATCTTTCAAAGAAAGGAGAAAGTTATATATCCACAAGTAAGAGCCTTGGCGAGTTGGCTGAAAATCTTTCTTGTTATTTAGCACAAACAGACCAATCATACAACGAGGATTGGCACAGCAATAATGTGGGTTCTTTATTTGAAGATCAGATCATGCACACACAATAGTAACTGGGAAGCTGTATGGAACATTTGGACTGGTGCTGTGCTCTGTTGACAGAACATATGGCTCTGCACATCACATCCTCTCTCCTGGTGAATAGTTATGGACAGTAGTTTAAGATATGCCCCTCAAAAGTACAACACAACACTTGCATAGAGTCATAGACTACAACAGCGAAGACAGAGACCCTTCAGTCCATCTTATCCACACTGGTCATCAAGCATCTATTCATTCAAATCCTATTTCCCAGCACTTTGGCCTGTAGCCTTGTACGCTATAGAGTTTGAAGTACTCATCTAAATCCTTCTTGAATGTCACTTTCAGGCAGTGAATTCCAGCTTCTCAACTTCACCTAAAAAAGTACTTCCTTAAATCCTCTGTCCACCTCCTGCCCCTTGTGGAGATGAATTTCGCTTTCACATTGAAAATATCCTCCATCATGTTGTGTGGCACAATCACTTTTCTAAATGGGTCAGGCTTCAAACAGATCTAGCAACTCACGACTGCACATCTATGAGGCACCGTAAACCATCAACAGCAGCAGAACTGTACTCCAACACAATCTGTAACCTCATGGCCTGGTGTACTCCCCACTCAACCATTACCATCAGGCCAGGGGAATCAACCCTGGTTCAATGCAGAGTGCAGGAGGGCATGCCAGGAGCAGCACCAGGCAGACCTAAAGATGAGGTGACAACCTGGTGAAGCCGCCAAATAGGATTACTTGCCAAACAGCATAAGCAGCAAGTGATAGACAGAGCTAAGTGATCCCACAAGCATTGGATCGGACCTAAACTCTGCAGTGCTTCCACGTCCAGTAATGAGTGATGGTGGACAATTAAACAACTCACTGGAAGAGGAGGCTCCACAAATATTTCCATCCTTAGTGGTGAAAGAGCCCAACACATTAGTGCAAAAATTAAGTCTGATGTGATTTGATTTAATTTATTATTGCCACGTGTACTGAGATAGTGAAAAGTATTAGTTTGCGTGCTGACCAGACAAATCATACCTTACAGAAGTACATCAGGGTAATAGAACTGAATGCAGAATATAATGTTACAGCTACAGAGAAGTACAGAAAAAGACCAACTCTAACATCATCATAGATACCTTACAGTGTGGAAACAGGCCATTCGGCCCAACAAGTCCACACTGACCCTCTGAAGAGTATCCCATCCAGACCAATTCCTCTACACTATTACTCTACATTTCCTATGACTAATGCACCTAACCCACACACCCCTGAACACTATGGGACAATTTAGCATGGCCAATCCACCTAACCTCCATATCTTTAGACTGTGGGAGGAAACCGGAACACCCGGAGGAAACCCACACAGACACGGGGAGAATGTGCAAGCTCCACACAGACAGTCGCCCGAGGCTGGAATCGAACCAGGTCCCTGGTGCTGTGAGGCAGCAGTGTTAACCACTGAGCATAGATCGAATAACAGTAGGGAAGAAACTGTTCTTAAACTGTTGAAGCATTTGCAGCAATCTTCAGCCAGAAGTGTCAAGTGGATGATCCATTTCGGCCTCCCCTAATGGTCCCCAGCATCACACATACCGGCCTTCAGCCAATTTTATTCAGTCCACGTGATATCAAAAAATGTTTGGAGGCACCGGACATTGCAAAGGCTCCGGGCCCTGACAACATTTCAGCAATAGTGCTGAAGACATATGCTCCAGAACCTGCCACTCCCCTAACCATGCTCTTCCAGTACAGTTACAATACTGGAGTCTACAGGTATGTCTTGTACACAAAAGCAGGATGAGTTCAACCGAGCCAATTACCATCCCTTTAGTCTACTTTTGATCATTCATAAAGTAATGAGAGGTTTCATCAACAGTGCTATCAAGCAGCACCTGCTCAGCAATAACCTGCTCAGTGATGCCCAGTTTGAGTTCTGCCAGAGCCACTCAGCTTGGTTCATTACAGCCTTGGTTCAAACATGGACAAAAGAGTTGAATTCCAGAGGGGAGGGGAGACTGACAGCATTTGATATTGAGGTCACATTCAACCAAATGTAACATCGAGGAGCCCTAGCAAAACTGGACTCAATGGACATTGGAGGCAAACGTTTTGTTGGTTAGAGTCAATCCTGGCACATAGGAGGATGGCTATGGTTGTTAGAGGTCAGTCATCTCAGCTCCAGGACAACTCTGTAGGGATTCCTCAGGATAGTGTTCTAGGCGCTACCACTTTCACCTGCTTCATCAGCTCCTTGACATTCAATGGTCCATCACTGAATTCCCTTTCTTGGAGTTACCATTGTCTAGAAGCTCAACTGGACTCAATACATAAAGACAGTGGCAACAAAAACAGGTCAGATGCTAGGAATTCTGCAGTGAGTAACTCATCTCCTGACTCCCCAAAGCCTGTCCACCATCTTACAAGCCACAAGTCAGACACCCATTTGCCTGGATGGGTACAGCTCCAACAACACTCAAGAAACTCAACACTATCCAGGATAAAGCAGCTGCTTGATTTGCACTACATGCACAAACATCCATTTCCTCCACTACCAATGCTCAGTAGCAGCAATGTGTACTGTCTACAAGGTGCACTGTGTAAATTCACCAAGGATAGTTCAATAACACCTTCCAAACCTATGACCACTTCCATCTAGAAGGACAAGGGTAACAGATACATGGGATCACCACTGTTTGCAATTCCCCTCCAAGCCACTCACATCCTGATTTGGAAATATATCACCGTTCCTATACTGTCACTGGGTCAAAATCCTAGTATTCCCTCCCTAAGGGCATTGTGGGTATACTTTCAGCACATAGGCTGCAGCAGTTCAAGAATGCAGCTCACCACCATCTTCTCGAGGGCAAATATGGGCGGCCAATAAATGCTGGTCCAGTCAGTGATGCCCATGTTCCATGGCTGTATTTTAACAAAAGATAATTTGGTCACTAACACTGTTCTGTATGGGATTATTCTTCAAAACCACTCCGCTGGCTATGAAGCTGTCTTGAGGTCAGGAAAGGTGCTACAGAAATGAAGTTTCTTTCTTTTTATGTAATACTTGTTGCCTCTTACCTCTCCGCAACCTGGGATGAGTTCGGGCCAGGTCCCTTGCTCTTCTCCCCAGCCTCGCAATGCAGCCCCCCAGCTCCTTTTCTCTCTCCCCAGCCTGGCCTCACAGGGTCCAGTTGGCCCTCCTTCACTGCCAACCTCCCTGCATTCTTCCCAGTTGGGTTTAGGCCATTGGAGCCTCGCATCACTGCCCATCAGGTTTCCCGCTTCCTGTTTGGCCCCACAGTGCAGTTGGCAGGTGGGCACCACACCCCTCCAGCTTCTTTTCTCTCTGGCTGGCCGCC
The DNA here is from genome assembly GCF_047496795.1 of Chiloscyllium punctatum. Lineage (NCBI taxonomy): Eukaryota > Metazoa > Chordata > Chondrichthyes > Orectolobiformes > Hemiscylliidae > Chiloscyllium > Chiloscyllium punctatum. Next base: position 11,996,572 of record NC_092776.1, on the reverse strand, counting down.
CGTCGCAGCTGGTGACCTGGAGCAGCTCCTTCATGTCTTCGACCCGTTCCCCTCGGCCTCGCACTATAGCTCGAGCCATCGCTTCTGACCCTCCACTGTCCTTTGCCTCATCACTGTATAACAGCGAAGAAACCAATAAAGAGGGAACAAAGGTGATCAGGTGTCAATAAGACATCAAAAATAAGAAAATCAATACCTTTTTGTATGTATTACCTCTCAGGTTATGTCATGTCTACAGAATTAGCATAGGCCATTTGACCCAACTGGTCCATGCCTGCCTTCAGGTAACCCATGAGCCTTGCCTATCCCACTTCATCTTACCGTATCAGAATGTATTTCTAACCTTTTTCCCTCATCATGTTGATGATACTATGGCTTTAAGAAATGTATTTTGTACTTTTTCCGTATGAAGCAAGGTTGTGACGGAGGCACTGGGCAATTGGTTCCAAATCTAATAATGTAAACAGCTTGTAGGCCTTCAGACATTTTTTTTAAAAGTTGGAAGAATAGAAGCAGCCTGAATGAGTGGGGTCAAGCGCCCCCAGAACCAGGATTTTTAGTTTTGGCTTTTCAGTAGCAGTTGCTGGGGTCTTGAAGCTGGGTTTGGAAGCTACTTTCTCTCTGTCAGAGTTTTGTCTTGATTTTTTTTCCTCCCGGACTGGGAGAATTGCATCTATTTTACTGAATTTGCCTTTGCCAAGGCTGTGTTTATGGGCTGTTACTGTTCTGTAACAGTTGCTGTTTAATAGTTAAATAATCTATTATTCTGTTAAGTTTTCCAATCGATTTGCTATAACAATTTCTTCTTTCTTTTGTTGTATTTTAACTACAGTGTATGAATAAAGGATGTTTTGCTTCAAGGCTGACAGTTTGACCAATTGAATTGCATCTGGAATGCAACACCTGGCACTTGTCTTTAAAAGTAAGAAAAAGTGAGGGTGTAGGTTATCTTCTTCATATATTTTGAAAGCTTTTGGTCTGGTCCATAACACTGTAAATGTATCATCCAAACATACAATTGCTATGAACCATTGGGGTTGTGTGTCATAAATTGAGCCCTGCTATTCCTGTAGTTGTAGATCAGATCAGATCAGATTACTTACAGTGTGGAAACAGGCCCTTCGGCCCAACAAGTCCACACCGACCCGCCGAAGCGTATACCACCCAGACCCATTTACCCCTTCACCTAACACTACGGACAATTTAGCATGGTCAATTCACCTGACCTGCACATCTTTGGACTGTGGGAGGAAACCGGAGCACCTGGAGGAAACCCACGCAGACACGGGGAGAATGTGCAAACTCCACACAGAGAGTCGCCTGAGGCAGGAATTGAACCCGGGTCTCTGGCGCTGTGAGGCAGCAGTGCTAACCACTGTGCCACCGTGCCACCCACAATGTAATTGTACCAAATGTAATTATTTGTGTGGTATGCACCGTACCTCAATTTACCTGACTTTCAGACTGAGGCTGATAGAGAGCATGGACCACGCTTCTGTGTCAAACAAAAGTTAACATTTATTAAAACTAATTTGACTATAGCAACAAGTAAACAGATAAAAGCAACCGGCATATAACATTAGTAACTAAAATTCTAATCCCCTTATACGCACCCAGTTACACACCTGCAAAGATATATAAATAGGGAAAACAAATTATTGGTGGAGGTGAAGTCAGTTCAGTCAGCCTTCATTTCCTGGTTCTGATATTGAGATGATCTCATTTCAGTGAACCACGCGCTTGAGGTTCAGCCTTTCTTTGAAGCTTCCAGTGGTTTGTGAGAAGTACAAAATGACTGACTCACTTGGAAAATGCCTCTAATTTATTGATTCAAAAGTCACCACTCGTAGCAACTGTTGCCAGAAAGATAGTTGGTTTTCTTCAGGAGTAAGCTGAGTTTTGTTTTATGGCAGACAACAGGCAGTTTTTGTTGGGGAAAACAACAGGAAATACATCTGTGTCATTCTCTCTCTTTCTCTCCGTAACTTGCTTCCAGTTCCAACCTGCTCAGTTAGCTGAGAACAAATCAACCTCACTTGTAAACAATTCCTTAGCTCCCAATTCTCTGCATGTTGCAGGAACTCAGAACCACAAAGACTATATTCACAATAGATAACAAATTCTGTGCTGTGAAATGACGCAGCCAGCCTGGTAAATCGCTGCTTCTAAATAAAAAAGTTCTTCCTTATTATAGGTACAATACCTAAAAGGCATCTGGATGGATATATAAATAGGAAGGCTTTAGAGGAATATGGGCCAAATACTGGCAAATGGGACTAGATTAATTTAGGATATCTGGTTGCCATGGACGAGTTAGACCGAATGGTCTGTTTCCGTGCTGTACATCTTTAGAACTGTATAAGTTCCATATTCTCATCAGTCTTTCGATAAAGAAGTTTGAATTCCCTATTTAGTTTATTTGTGATCATCCTATAAATATGGTCTATGAGTGTGGTCTCTTTCTGCACATTCACCATATTCAAGCTTTTATTTTCTATGAGGTTTCTATTAGGTCACCTATAAGGTCCAAATTTTCTAGAGAGATGTACTGTTGTGTTCATTGTGAAATAGAACACAAAGCAGAAGGAGGGTAAACTTGAACACAGAATACTTTATTACAAGTCCTCTCAGCTCCACACTTGGTCTTAGACTGTCCTTCTACCTCCTGCTTCTGGGTCACCTGACCCACTCTCTTAAAGGGATAATACATACCCACCTACATACAAGTACCCCACCCCATTGATATGTGAACCTCAAAGGTCTGGTATCAAACTTGTGAATCTTTCTCTGCACACAGAGGGGTAGCACTGTGCTGTAGTGACCCAAGGTTCATGGGTTGCACTGAGAAAGTTGTATTGTTACTTGGCTGTGAGAATTGGAGGCTGAAGTCCCAATCTCGAGAATATGAACATGTAGGGCATTGATGGAGGAAACGAAGGTCTTGCCCTTGGCTGTACAACCTGTGAGGGCCCATGTATCTTTTGTCAGGATAGCCTGCTGAATGAAGTACCCGACTGATGGACACCAGCAGTCCCCTCCCCTGGGATCTACGACCTTGGGGATGGAAAAGCCACCTACCGATAGGGGCTAGCCAATCATTCTCTTTTGGTTAGTCCACAAGCAACATCACTAAAATCAATGGTCTGGTTATTCTCTGACTGAGCTGTGTGGGAGCTTCCTACGTTCAGATTCACTGCTATAATTGCAATAGTGTAACCGTGAGGGCACCTCAAAAGCACTTCATTGGCTGGGGGACATCCTGAGGCAATGAGAGATGCCAGAGCAATTGAAACAATTCCAACCAATTTAACTGAAGATCTGTCAATGCGTATAGCAGATGGTTGGTTTGGAAGCTTTGCTCTGAGTTGAAAATCTAGGCCCCTGAGACTTCCAATAGCCAAACAGCAGCAAAAACAAGTGACTTTCTATCTCCTACCTGTTAACTCTGTCTTTTATTGCAATTTGCAATTTTACAATCTATAATTGAACAATCAGCTGACAGTCTAATTAAAGACACTGCATCATCTTTGCTCTGACTGACTACACTTTCACTTCAGTTCATTGACATGATGTGACAACTCCACAATAATTGATTCCGATCTTTAATCTCATGTGATGGTCTTTGATTTACAGAAAAGATGCAGTTAGTTACACTCTGATGTGACTTATTCTTTTTCTTATTAGCAACTGTGAAGATAAAGAACAAATCGACTGATCTGATTGCAATATCGAACGTGATCCGATCTGTCTAACACAGGAGGGCACACGCATTGCCTGTGGAGAATGTCAGTGCGTACTGAGCTAGCTGGTCTCATCTGGGCTGTCAACAGTTTGCTACAATCGTCAATGGTTTATTCATTTTTTATTCATGACTTAATGAAAGCAAAATTCTGCTGAAAATCTGAAACAAACTCAGAGAATGCTGGAGAAACTTAGCAGGTCTGGTAGCATCAATGGAGAGAGGAACAGAATTAATGATTTGAGGCCTGTAAGAATCTTCTTCAGAGCTGGTAGACCACTTCATTGGGCAGTTAGGGCAGTGCAGAGGGGAAGTAATGGCCTTCTGGTATTATCACTGGAGTGTTCATCCAGAGAGGAGAAATTGAAGACTGCACGTGCTGGAGATCAGAGTCAAGAAGTATGGTGCTGGAAAAGCACAGCCAGTCAGGCAGCATCCGAGGAGCAGGAGAGTTGACGTTTTGAGCATAAGCTCTTCATCAGGAATGATGAAAAAACATTCCTTATGAAGAGCTCATGCCCAAAACGTTGACTCTCCTGCTCCTCAGATGCTGCCTGACCAGCTGTGCTTTTCCAGTATCACATGTTTTGACTGTTAATCCAAAGATCCAGATAATGTGCTGGGGACCTCGGTTTGAATCCTGACAAGGGAGATAGTTAGATTTGAATTTTTAAAAGTGTCTGGAATTAAGGGTCAAATGAATCCAATGTTGATTACCAAGAAGAAAAAACAATTCTGGTTCACAAATTTCCTTTGGGAAAGGAAACTGCAGACCCACAACAATGTGATTGGCTCTGAACTGCCCTCTGGGATGGATAATAAATGCTGGCTTAACCAGTGACACCCTCATCCCAATGAATTTAAAAACATGTTACATCAATTGGAGTGGGTTTAGAGTCACATGCAGGCCAGATCAGGTAAGGATGGCAGTTTCCTGAGACAAGTCAGAAGGTTTCCTTCCCCAGTGGAACCTATTGAAATGGTGTTTATGAGAATTTGGGGATTCATGGTCACTTTTGATTAACAACAGCTTTTTAAACATTTCAAGTCAGCATGGGATTTAATGCATTCTTGGGACTAATAATACAAGACTAGTATTGGGTTGCTGGTGCTGTATATTCTGCAATAGAGGAAAAAATAACCAGTGTTCAAACAGGGCTCATAGCTCTGTGGGTAGCTCACATTGCTTTGAATTAAAGCCCCACTTTGAGTCACTGAGATGTATAACATGGAAACAGACCCTTCAATCCAGTCCATCCATACTGACCAAATATCTTAAATTAATCTAGCTCCATTTACCAGCATTTGGCCCTTATCCTGCTAAATCCTTCCTATTCATATACCCATCCAGATGCCTTTTAAATGTTGTAATTGTACCAGCCTCACCTCTGGCAACTCATTCCATACACGCACCACCCTCTATATGAATTAGTTGCCCCTTAGATCCTTTTTAAATCTTTCCCCTCTCACCTTAAACTGACGCCCCCTAGTTTTGGACTCCCCTACCCTGGGAAAAAGACCGTGTCTATTTACGCTATTCATGACCCTCATGATTTTATAAGTCTCTGTAGGTCACTCCTCAGCCTCCAATGCTCCAGGGAAAACAGCCCCAGCTTATTCAGCCTCTCCCTATAGCTCAACCCCGTATAAACCTGGCAACATCCTTGTAAATCTTTTTCGAACCCTTTTAAGTTTCACAACAGCTTTCCTACAGCGGGGAGACCAGAATCGAATGCAATTTTCCAAAAGTGATCTAACCAATGTCCTGTACTTTAAGACACAAATGCAAAATGTGTGGTCAGGTGGGACCGCGTAAAACCAGTTTCGTGACCTGCCTCCAAAGCAGACATGACTGATCCCATGTTATGTTCAAAAAAGAGCTAGGTCAATATTTATCTCTCAACTGGCATTGCTGAAACCTGGTCATTCATTTCATTGTTAGTGGTAGGAACTTGTTCTGCACAAATTGGTTGCGAAGTGCTTCATAGAGTATTCTGAGCTCTGAAAAGGCAGGAGGAAAATGAAAAGGCCGAGATTAATCTGTATATGGTTTAGGTTTGTCAGGCCAGGTCCAGGGGTTGGAAGGGCTATTGCAGCAGTGAGCTTCAAGGGACAGTGGCTTGAATGAATGATCATTCTTTGTGGAATAGTAGGAACAAGATGGGGAGAATCCCTACAGTGTGGAGACAGGCCCTTCAGCCCAACAAGTCCACACTGACCCTCTGAAGAGGAACCCACCCAGACCCATTCCCCTATCCTAGGACTCTATACTTGCCCTTTACTAATGCACCTAACCTACCCATCCCTGAACACCATGGGCAATTTAGCACAGCCAATTCACCCTAACTTGCACATCTTTGGACAGTGGGAGGAAACCCACGCAGACACAGGGAGAATGTGCAAACTTCACACAGACTGTCGTCCAAGGCTGGAATCGAACTTGGGTCCCTGGCACTGTGAGGCAGCAGTGCTAACCACTGAGCTACTATACTACCCAGTTTTTGAGAAGCTTCTTATGGAGAGCTCAAAAGGGGGAAGCATGTAGTATAATGGGCCTGTTAGATTAAACCTCATCAAGGTTAATTTTAATAGTGTGTGATTTTATAGAACAATGTGATTTACACTCATATAATCAGCACATCTAATAGAAAATAACATGGAAAGAAGCCAGTTTAAGGGAGTGGTCTCACAAATATTAATATGCTATAAAAATTTTATATTGTTTTATAGCTTTGCCTCTTCAAGAATTATTGAAACTACTCCAACCCAACAATACAGTGAGGTCGGAAGACCAGAGGCAGCTTTGGAAGCTTGGTGAGAGCATAATAAACCAAAGAAATGGAAGCTGGAGTAGGCCATTTGGTTCCTCATGTGATTTTGGCATTTTTGGCAAAGATCAGTCTTTTTTGCCCAACCCTAATTACCCTCAAACTGAGAGGCTTCAGAGAGCAACTAAATGGCAACAATATTCCTATGGGTCTGGAGTCACATGTAGACCAGACCAGGTAAGGATGACAAATTTCCTTCCCTGAAGGGCTTTGGTCAACAAATTGGGTTCTTAGGCCAACAGGTTTATGGTCACCATGACTGAGACTAGCTTCTAATGCCATACTGTTATAAATTGAATTTAAATTCTGGCTAGTGCCTTAGGTTTTGAGCCCATATTCCCATTACATTTAACTGGGCCTCTGGATTAATAGTACAATGAATTTATGATGATGCCTCTCCCATCTGCTGCTAAAATCATCATTACTGACCTTTAACCTCAACCTCAATAACCATACCCATTCATTCTCTCAGTGTCTAGAAGTCTATTGTGTTCAGTCTTGGGCATGCTCAATGTGTGAACATCCATAGCTCTCTGAAGTAGAGAGTTCTTAAAGTCTACTACTCTCCCCTCCACCCCCCCCTCCCCCCCATTGAGTGAAGAGATCTCTCTGAATCTGAGATGTAAGTAACTCCTTGCTACACACGCTGGTACTAGACTGCCAGCTGGGGAATCAGCCTCTTATCATTCACTCTGCAAAACTCCTTCAGGATCTTAATTCAGAAAGCTATCCATCCATCTAAGCTCTAGCGAATAGAGGCCTATTCAAAGAAAAGAAAGAGGAGGTCTTGCAAAAGATGTACAGTGACCTGAATCTTCTTGTATACACCTCCAGTACAATGCTTCAGTAATTTCTGTCTTAATATTTTTTTCACTTTTTTTCCCACATGGAATAAAGCAATTGTGGAACCCAGTCAAAGAGGGAATAGATTTTGACAATCTTAAAAAAAAACATGGGAGAAATATTTTTCACCGAAGAAAGTCTAAAAAAGAGGAAGCTGAAGCAAGTGTTATTAAATTAGTATCAACCAAATGATGGTGTGACAGCTCTGATGAGTCATCAAATGAGTCCACTCTTTTGTCTCTTTATTTAGCCATTGAATAGCACTTCTACATTTGTAAGTACATTTAACATGACTGTAATAGCTTTTAAAAGACTTCGTTAAGACCAGTAAAAAAACAGTTCTTTAGAAATATGACGTACTGTGTGCCATTTTTATCATACCTTTATTAAATATTGCTTACTTACATGTAATTGAACTCTCTCCCACAAATTAATTGGTCCTGACCCTCAACTCCTTTTAAGTGATATTTCTTTGTTACAGTCAGTAGAGTTAATATGGCACAGAAGCCGTCCACTTGGCCCACCAGCTTTCTAGAGGGCAATTCAATCAAACCTATAACCTCGGTGTGCCCTGGTACATTGAAAAACTTAAGTCTGTCAAGTACCCATCCAATTTCCTACTGCCACCTTATAGGCTGTGGGAGCACAAGTTCATTGCCACTAGCAATGGCCTAGTGGTATTATTATGAGATGAGGAACCTGGTTTTGAATTCCACCATAGTACAAGGTTCAAATTTAAAATCAATAAAAATCTGGAATCAAAATTCTAATGATGACCATGAATCTAAAATTGAATATTGTAACAATCTCATCTGGTTCACTCATGCCTTTTAGGGAAATAATTGCCATCCTCACTTGTTCTGGCCTATATCTGATTCCAGACCACAGCAATGTGGTGTCTCTCAACTAGCCTCTTAGCAGTTAAGGTTGGGCAATTGATGCCAGAATTTTAAAAAATACAGTTTTCCTTCCATTTTTCTTCCTGGCTGCATAGGCCTCTGAGGTCTATGGGCTTTATTGACTTCAGGAATCAGAATTTAATGCCTCGATCAGTGTGCTATATCCGATCACCATGCATGGATTCTTGAAGTGGCTTAGAGGGAACATTGACTACCAGTAACTGCTTAAAATAGATTCCTCTCACATCCCTCCTGCATCTCTTGCCAGGTGTACAGCAAGCGGTGTACAGGTCATTTTGCGTGTTTCGTTAAAGCAAATTCGCTGTAACACCATTGACGAATTGGGGACACTGTTTCTAAATCACAAACTTTTAAATGTGTATTGGCTATAACACGATGCTGGTCCCGTTAGTTTAAATAGAGCGGCTATTGCGTGATTTTCTTACAACGCAAGATCGCATGAGAATGGAACTATCCCATTATAGCAGAACTGACTGTAGTACTGAGAGATCTTATAAGAGACTGAATATCTCATACCTTATTGTGAGTCCCACAACTATCCAGGTTTGGAAAGATTTAAAAGGGACCTGAGGGGCCACTTTTTCACCCAGAGGGTGGAATGAACTGCCAGAGGAAGTAGTAGATGCAGGTACAGTTACAATATTCAAAAGACATTTGAACAGACACATGAATAGGAAATGTTTAGAAGGATTTGGGTCGAACGTCGACAAGTGGGACTAGTTTAGTTTGGGAAACGTGGTCGGTTTGGACAAGTTGGACAGAGGAGTCTGTTTCTGTGCTGTATGACTTTACGATTCCAAGTCTATAAAATGCTCCTGTCATCACTGAAGACAGATTAGGCTCAGCAAAGTTTGCAAGGAGAAGCCAATACTGACAACGGGAATGAGCAGTACAACCCACTTGAGCTCACCGAGGAATCTTGAATTCACGACGTTTAGAGAGCATTATGGTGAACAGTGTGCCACAGCAAAATAATCAATGCCTGTGTCGATGATAATGTTCCATGAGCAATAAACGTTCAATAATATGCCTGAGTGTAGGAGATAATCCACTTCACCAAATATCCACAACAGATAACTAAAGCTGTCCAACCTGATCAACAACTCATGTGAGACAAACTGCACATGGATCTATGGGAGTCAGAGCAAATGCCACCGTACATGGTCAAGAAGATGCGCTGCATGTTCTAGGCATCGATGATACCACAAAATAAAAAAAAGAGACAACCTCTTCCAATTAGAAAGTGATTGTCTGATGCAGAAATTCAGGATACAACAAGGAATAAAAGTATTTATTTCAATAGAGCAGCTATCCTCCAGGAAGGAAGTTCAGGAGATCAAAGATGGTGTGTGCACCAGGGCAGAGAGAGTACAATGTGGATAAATCCAACAAGACCCACAACACCACTTTGATTCAAACGATGGGCACCCATTGACCACATTAATAAGATCAGAAGTCACATGGCACCAGGCTACTTTTATTTGAAATCACAAGCTTTCCGCACATTGCTCCTTCATTAGGTGAAGGAGTAGTGCACCAAAAGCTTGTGATTTCAAAAAAACCTGTTGGACCGTACCTTGGTATCCTGTGGCTTCTGACTTTGCCTATCCCAGTCCAACATCAGCTCCTTCACATCATTAATAAGATCAGAATTTAGCTCTGATCTTGGATCATTCACTGAAAAGTCCCAGTTATTGTTACAAATTCTTAATCAGTAAGGGAATCCATGGGTTATAGGGAAAAGGCAGGAAAGTGGAGTTGAGGATTATCAGATCAGCTGTGATGTCATGGGGCTCCAGATAAGATACTGGGCCAACAACATCTACAGAGAATTGTCCTCCTCAAAGGATATCTGGGAGGTAAGAGAATTCCCAGTGGAGATCAGAACCAGGGTTAACAGTCCTCAGGGAACTGTCCTTCCACTCGTGCAAGTCTAAACAGAATGCATTCAAGAAAAGTGTGACACATCCAAACGGTCTGCATTTGTGAAATCAGACATAGTGGGGAATGTAATATAGTTATATATGTGATTGTATAAAGGGTTCAGAGTCAAGAGTGTGGTGCTGGAAAAGCACAGCAGGTCTGGCAGCATCCGAGGGGGAGGAGAATCAACATTTCAGGCATGAGCCCTTCATCAGGAGGGTTGTATAATGGTCTATAAAAGGTTCACTTTCGAAAAGAAACTGAGGGAGAGATGTCATCTAAGGTAATGGCTCTGAAAGGGTTAATGTTCATGTTACATTTGCTTTGCTCATTCTGTCTATCTTTCTGTACCATGTCCCTAAGGTCCTGATAATGATACCTGACTAAGTGAACTTGTGCTTATTTACTATCATGCAATAAACTTGTATTATGCTTCTGTAAATACTTTTCAGTGGTGTATTTTCAACTACTGAAACGTATATAGACCTGAAAACAAAGGAGGATTGGTTGCAGTGAACCCCTATCCATTACCACATGCTGGTTAAAGTGGCAAATACCACAATACTACATTTGTCTCCATAGCCATTCATTCACTGCACCACTGAAACATAGAGACAGCAGCGTGTACCATTTACAAGATGCACGGCAGCAAGACATCCAGGTTCCTGCAACAGCAGCTTCCATTACCACCATCTAGAAAGACAAGGGCAGCAGATGCATGGGAAAACCATCACCTGCAAGTTTCCCTCCAAGTCACTCACCATCCTGACTTGGAAATAGATCACTGTTCCTTCAGTGTCACTGGGTCAAAATCCTGGAATTCCCTCCCTCACAGCACTGTGGGTATATTTACCACCCCACCCCCATCTCGGATTGTGGTTGAAGAAGGCAGCTCTCCCCCATCTTCTCAAGGTCTATTAAGAATGGGCAATAAATGCTGGTCTAAGTAGAGGTGCCCACATCCCATAAACAAATAAAATATAATTAATAAGTAAACACAAGCAGCCTGAATAAATAACCCATGCTCCCGCTAGTTTGGTAGTAGCTTTCTGATTTTGATAATAATGCTCATCTACTCTTAATCCAGTTATTTATACTGTACTGGCAATAAATGTCCAGTCATAATAACACTCCAAATTTATGGAGGTATCCAACCATGAGAACACATCTTGCACACTACAGAAAGGACAAGTTAGGTATATTACTTATATAGAACTATACAGTAAATGATTAAAATAATTATTCTTTTAATCACTCACTTGCCATGTACAATGTCAGATAAATTATAATTTATATTTCTTAACTAAAAGCCCTTTTTTCACACGATATATTTCTTAGGCAATACTTGCTTCCTCCTATTGTCAAACTCCTGAAGAATTGTCAACCTTCAGAGATCGATCCCTCTGTAACTTAAAGCCTGGAGCCATAAACTCAAACTATTCCCTTGGATCACTGTATACTGTCCCAGGACTGACTAAACTGTAAACCATTTGGCATTCTATTTGATCCTGGGATGAATTGTGACCTCAGTCACCCATATCCAGCTCCAGCTCAATAGCATCACCCATCTCTGACCCTACTTCAGCTTGTCTGCTGCTGAAACCCTCAACCATGCTATATTTGCCTCTAGGAGGAAGTGAGGACTGCAAATGCTGGAGATCAGAGTTGAGAGTCTGTTGCTGGGAAAGCACAGCAGGTCAGGCAGCATCCGAGGAGCAGGAGAATCGATGTTTCAGGCATAAGCCCTTCATCAGGAATTTGCCTCCAGACTTGATTTCACCTTGAGGTATTTTGCAGGTTCTTTTATACCATATATACCACATATATCACAGTGTACCACTTACGCCATGATACTGTAAGCCATTAGCAAGTAGCGCAAGTAGGCCATTCAGCCCACTGAGTCTGTCATTCATCGAGACCTTGGATGATCTTATAATCTTCAACTCCACTCTCCTGCCTTTTCCCCATAACCCTTGCATTTCCTTGCTTATGAAAAACGTTGTCACATTCAAGGTTTGTGCGAAGATTTGTAGCTCGGGTGCTCGTTGTTGTGGTTCTGTTCGCCGAGCTGGGAATTTGTGTTGCAGACGTTTCGTCCCCTGTCTAGGTGACATCCTCAGTGCTTGGGAGCCTCCTGTGAAACGCTTCTGTGACGTTTCCTCCGGCATTTATAGTGGTTTGTCTCTGCCGCTTCTGGTTATCAGTTCCAGCTGTCCGCTGCAGTGGCCGGTATATTGGGTCCAGGTCGATGTGTTTGTTGATTGAATCTGTGGATGAGTGCCATGCATCTAGGAATTCCCTGGCTGTTCTCTGTTTGGCTTGTCCTATAATAGTAGTGTTGTCCCAGTCAAACTCACGTTGCTTGTCGTCTGCGTGTGTGGCTACTAAGGATAACTATTATAGGACAAGCCGAACAGAGAACAGCCAGGGAATTCCTAGAGGCATGGCACTCATTCACAGATTCAATCAATAAGCACATCGACTGGACCCAATATATCGGCCACTGCAGCGGACAGCTGGAACTGACAACTGGAAGCGGCAGAGACAAACCACTATAAATGCCGGAGGAAACTACACAGAAGCGCTTCACAGGAGGCTCCCAAGCACTGAGGATGTCACCTAGACAGGGAACAAAACGTCTGCAACACAAATTCCCAGCTCAGCGAACAGAACCACAACATGTTGTCACATTGACTAGGTCTCTGCACTGAGCGGACTAGGATCAGATCCAAATTCTGACCTTGTTTGTGTGTTCAATGGTGCCCATCCTCTGTACTAAGGGGGTGTTGTGAATCATACTGGATTTGTCTGCATTATGCTCTGTCTGTCCTGGTGCACACTCCATCACTTGTGTGTGTATTACGAGGAAACATGTTTACATCAGAAAGGGCAAATAGCTAGCCACTTGGAGACAGGTGTTGCTCATCTCCCATTTGGCCATTATTTTAATTCGCTAGCAACATCATCATTTATTATCCATCCCTAATAATCCCTGAGAACATGGGTGAACTACCTTCTCGAATACAACTGTCTTGCTTGGCCATTTCGGAAGGCATGTAAAAGTTAACTGCATTGCTGTCAATCTATTTAGGCCACACCATGACAGATTTCTCTCCTGAAAGGATACTGCTGTAACAGATGGGTTTTTAGAACAATCCAAAAGCTCGAAACATAGAGACATAGGTACAGGAGTTGGCCATTCAACATCTTGATCCTGTTCTGGGGTGGCACAATGGCTCAGTGGTTAGCACTGCTGCCTCTTAATGCCAGGGACCTGCCTTTGATTCCACCGTCAGATGACTGTCTGTGTGGTATTAGCACATTCTCCCTGTGTCTGCATGGGCTTCCTCCGGGTGCTCTGGTTTCCTTCACAGTTCAAAGGCGTGCAGGTTAGAGTGGATTTGCCCATAGTGTCCAAAGATGGGCAGGCTGGTTGGATTGGCCATGGGAAATGTGGCGTTACAGGGATAGGTTAGGGATGGGTGGGATGTTTTCTAGGGGAGCGCTGGTGTGGACGGTGGGTTAAATAGCCTGTTTCCACACTGTAGGGATTTTATGATTCCATAATTTAAAGAGATCAGGCCTATCTCGATAAAACTGCTTTTGGCTCATATCCCTTAATATCTTTGCTTAATAAAAATTTATCAATCGCAAATTTAAAATGACTAACTGATCTACCATCAACTGCCATTTGTGGAAGAGAATTCCAAACCTCTACCACCCTTTGTATGTAGAAGTGCTTCCTAAAATCTTTCCTGAACTTTCCAGCTGTGATTCTCAGGCCATGCACCCTCTCCAACCACTGAAATAGTTTATCTTTATCTACCCTGTCTTTCCTGCTGATATCTTAAAGACTTCAAGATCAGATCGTCCCGTAACCTCATAACATTGAGGAAACAGCTCTAGTGCATATAATCTCTTCTCATAACCTAACACCTGAAGTCTAGGCATCTTTCTTGGAAACACTCAGTTTGACTGTCAATTTAGGTAATTAATTGAATTTACATTCTCAGTTGTGGTGGTGGAACCACCTGTTCTAACCCTCTGGATTACTACTTCAGTCATGTCACCATACAGTCATGAACAAATCCACCTCCTGAAGCCACCGGAAGCATTCAATCACAGACTGACCAATAAGAGAAAAGTTGCTCTCGTACATTGGAGAGAAGGAATCTGTGAGGGACAACTTGTCCAATCACAGGCTGGTTCTCTCTCACATTTTCTTCTGATAGGCTAACTCTAAACCTATCAGCAGTGAACATGAGAGAGACCCTAGCTTGTGACTGGAGCAGCAGCAAGCAGTGGGAAGTTGAGTGGTGGCAGTGAGTAAAGCTATCGAAGCTGGACATAGTGAGGCTGTATGGGGAGGGCAGTAGATGGGGATGGATGTGAGACTGGTATGGTCAAGACCTGGTAAATGTGGGGGTGGAAAAGGTGCTCAGCAAAGGGCATTGAAGGGGTAAAAAGGAAGGAGAAGGGACTTCAAATGGGGGCGAGTGGTTATGGGGGTAATTAAGGGGCTGCAAAAGCATAAGGAGAAGAATGAGCAGTTTTAAACCTTTCAAAGGAATATTCATTTAACTGGGAAATAGGAAGACATTGAGATAATGAATTCCTTACAAATGAATGTGGAATCTTTAGCTTAAGGCTGCTGAAGTTCAGAGTTAATATAATGGGAAAATGTACTATATGCTATTATAATGAATGTGCATTAAATGGGTGGTTTAATTCTAAACACCTTTATTTCATAAGGATTTGCATTTACGTGTTATCTTATTGCAAAGTATCTGACATACTTTGAATTTTTTGAGGTGATGTGGCTATGTTAAGAGACAAGCCTCCAACCATTTATCTGTGACCATACCATAATGCAGAAAGAGTGCTTAGAGTGATGGCTTTTTCTAAGTTAAAAGAGAAACTATTATTATCTTATACCTGCTTTCTTCTGGCAAGTAAAATACTGTTGTTTCAAGGAAATTAATGTTTTACTTGTATGTTGTAGTTTTAAGTTTAATGGCGTGGTAATGATTACTGATGATATTGTTGAATTCTTCTAATTCTGCTTCATTTGTGAGTCCCCCATACGCCAACCTCAAATACATTGTCCTTCTGCCCAACTCATCCATGCTAACCACATATCTTCAATTAATCTAGTCCTATTTTCCAGTATTTGGCCCATATTCCTCTAAACCCTTTCTATTCATGTACCCATCCAGATGCCTTTTAAATGTAATTGTATCAGCCTCCACCACTTTCTCTGGCAGGTTATTCTAAATATGCACCACCCTCTGTTTGAAAAAGTTGCCCATAAGGCCCCTCTCACCTTAAGCCTATACCCCCCTAGGTTTGGACTTCCCCACCCCGGGGAAAAGACCTTGGCTATTCAACTGATCCATGCCTCTCATGATTATACAAACTTCTATAAGGTCACCCCTGAGCCACTAAACATTAACCCCATTTAACACATCTTTAACATAATTAGATGCTTCAAGATGCTTTGCACGTCCATTTTAAAGCAAAATTATTTACTTAGCCACATAAGGTGATATGAGGGAAGAGGAGCAACAGCTTAGCAAAACTGATAGGTTTAAGGACCTCAGTGCAGTAGATTGGATGAAAGGATGAGAGAGGGGATTACGGAGCTCAGACCAAGGCAGCTGGATGCCGACCCATGAAATATGGAATGGTTAAATCAGGGAGAGGCCAGAGGCGAGAAAAGAGACCTTGAAGGGTGGTGGGACTAGAGGAGATTACAGAGGTAGGGAGCTGAGGGATATGACAATAAGGCCAGGAAATGACATTGCTACAGTGACAGCTAGTGTAGGTTAGTGAGCACAGTCTTGGTCGGCTAACTGTGTAAGTACAGACATGGGCTAATTAGGTTTGGGTGGACCAGATATACCAACAGTAGGACTTGGGAAGCAAGCCTGCTATATTTCTTAGCAGCAGATTAATGATATCCAATCCATTTGGTGTTTGAGGTGTTGAGGTGGGGGTGAGGTGTTGGGTTTCAGAGAAATAGAAATGTGCATCTTAAAAGGAAAGCTCGAATAAAGAAACAATTTATTACTGTGTTTCTTCATCAAAAACCTCATCTCTTTAATGTGGTTACTTTGATTGGTTGCCAAACCAAACATTTTACTATATCCTAGTCACACTTCTAATATCATTTTATAATGAATATTTGAATAAGCTCTTTCTGGGACTCCATGAATGTTTGACTAGCTCTTTTGGAACACAAATCAAACAAAAAAGGAAATAACTGGAGTTTTTCTTCAATTTCATGTTAAATCTGTTGGGATAGAATGTTCCTTGCATTTTTATTGACGGAAGTCAACACTAAAGGGCATCTGCTGTTCTGCTACAGGAAATTAGGCTTAGTTTAAGGTTTGGTACAGTTATTTAATGTAATGTTTCCGTGACTATGTTTTTGTTTGTATTTCTATGTTTCTATATTTCTGTGTATGTTTCTATCTCACTCCCTCCAACACAGTTGAGGGCAGCAGGTTGACTCAGACACCTGGGTTTGGTTCCACCCTTGGGTAACTGTGTGGAGTTTGCACATTCTCCCCATGTGTGTCAGTTTCCTCTGGGTGCTCCGGTTTTCCTCCTACAGTCCAAAGATGTGCAGGTTAGGTGGACTGACCGTGCTAAATTGCTCTGTGTCCTGGAATGTACTGGCTAGGTGGGCTAGCTAGGGTTACAGGGATAGGGTAGGTCAGAGTGGGATGCTCTTCAGAGGGTCAGTACTGACTTGATGGGCTGAATGGCTTGCTTCCACATTGTAGGGATTCTGTAATTCTACATCAGACACCATTGGTCTTTGGGTTTATCCATGATTGCTGCTAGGACATATGATTAGAGCTAGATGGCAGTAGTGAGACCACTAGTCAGCTAAAATCAAAATGCTGTTCAGGCAGATGGGTGAAGAGGTGGACACTGCATCGCTAGAATTAGGCTGATACCTGTGGAAATCTACCCAATCGCCTGGCCTGGATTAAACTCCATCTGAAGTGCGGGTGAGGGCAGCTTCAGTACCATTTTGGAATCTTAAGGGTTGTCTAGCACCCAAAGCTAGCTTTCAAAGGATGTTGTTCCAGCTCACTTTTTTTTTCAGGAGACTTTGTGATAATATGATTTCATAAACGTTTCATTGCAAGTCTAAATTAATTATAATGATAGTGATTCTTATTCCCCACAGGGCTGTCTGTCAGAGCAACTGCGAGAGGTTTTGTGCATCACATAAGCTCACTCTGTTTTTCTGTCCTTGGTGCGATAACTTGCCA
This sequence comes from Chiloscyllium punctatum, assembly GCF_047496795.1. NCBI lineage: Eukaryota > Metazoa > Chordata > Chondrichthyes > Orectolobiformes > Hemiscylliidae > Chiloscyllium > Chiloscyllium punctatum. The sequence goes on along the minus strand of NC_092776.1, from coordinate 11,979,033 downwards.
CGGTTAATTTGAAGTAAATGGTTGCAGCAGCGAATTATCGCTTAATGATCTGTAGCTCAAGGCTTGTGCATCTGATGAAAGCTGACACTGCCTTCTCCAAAGAAAAAAGTTATCATTATTTTGTTTAAAAGAATGAGGTGCCACAGTAAGTGTGATAAACTGCAATGGTACCAGAGATTGATAAAATGGGCTGCTCAGAAGCAAGTCCTGCATTTATATTGTACCTTTCACAACCTCGGATAGTCCCAACACATTTGTAATCAATGACACACTTCTTGAAGCATGGACTTCATTGTCATGTAGAAATCTGGCAGCAAATTTTTACACAGCAAGATCCCAACAAAGAACAGTGAGCCAGCAATCATTTAAGTGTTGTTGCAGGGTTAAATAGAAAGGGTCTTTTTTTTTGAATAGGGATGTAGGACTTTTGCATCTGTCTGAGTGGGCCTGCATTTCATATCTGATCTGAAGGAGGATATCTCTGGCAATGTTACATTCCATCGACACTGAAACTTTCTGATAAAATTAGGGAGGTTGATGCATAGCAATTGTTTCTCTTTGTGGGAGAGTCTAGGACTAGAAGGCATACTGTCTGAATATGGGGTCACCCACTTAAGACAGAAATGAGGAAAAATGTCTTCTCTGAGAGGATAGTCAACCTGTGGAATTCTTTATCGAAGAAGGCTGCAGATGTTGGAATATTGAGAGAGACCAATTTTTAATCAATAAAGGAATCAAGGGTTATGGGGATAGGGTAGGAAAGTGGAGTGGAGGATTATCAAATCAGCCATGACTTCATTGAATGATGGACTGGATTCGATGGGCTGAATAGCCTACTTCTGCTCCGGATAGTCTTCTGTTCCAAAGGAGTGCTAGCAAATAAGCCAAATTGACACATAGGAAGCATAATAAATAGCAGTAACAATAGCCCAAGTGGTCCCCTTGACCCTGCCCTACCTTTCCATTATATCATCATTGATTTTTCACATCAACTCCACCCACCTATGTCCCTTATTAGGCCAAATTCTATTAACCCCATCTTAAATATATTTAACAGTTACATCCACAGGTTCCTTGAGCAGAAAATTCCAAAGATTTGCGATCCTCTGAACGAAGGAATTCCTCGCTGACCCCTTCTTCAGAGACTGTAGTTCTGTCTTGAAGATTCCCTAGCCAATACATTTCTCATCATCTCCTGATGAAGGGTTTTTGCCCGAAACATTGATTTTCCTGCTCCTGGGATGCTGACTGACCTGCTGTGCTTTTCCAGCACCACTCTAATCTTGACTAATCTCCAGCATCTGCAGAACTCACTTTAGCCTATTTCTCAACATCTACCCTGTCAATCCTCGTAAGAAGTTTGAATGTTTCAATTAGAATTCCTCCTATTCCTCTTGCATCGAGGGAGGTCATTCTACACAAGCTACTCACTGGGTGGTTTCTGGGTTAAACAGCATAGCCAGTATGATAACGTTCTCAACATTCCTTATACTTTAGACCTTGTACCATATGCTGTGAAGACTGGGTCTTGTAGAGACAGATGTCTTGAGCTTATTAACAATGCTATGTACACAGCTGTAAGATCTCAGAATTACACATAGTCTGGGTTCTGTGCTCACTAAGTTGCTGCAACTACAGCAAAAATTACTGCAATTGCTATTGAAGGTAATTTGAATACATTTAGATTGGAAACTCTGTTATCTGCCTTAAAGGGGGATAACAGAGTTTCCAAACTAAATGTATTCAAATATACAGCTGATCTGCTCTGGAATCTATGTAATCATACAACACTCAACCTGTTGCTGATACTGATCCTTGAGAGAGAAAGTGATCTACCCTATGCTTGTAAACTCGAGAATTAAGACAAAATAACTGCAGATGCTGGAATCCAAGGTCGACAAGCAGAAAGCTGGCTGAGCCCTGCAAGCCTGGCAGCAGGAGGTGGAAAAGTCGACGTTTCAGATATAAACCTTCTAAGTGGAGACCAAATGCAAACAGTGGAAGGAATTTGACATGAGTGTCGTGAGTCAAGGGGCATGAGTTTCCCACCTCTCCTCTTCTTCAAACACCACTTGTGGCGAAGTGATGGGGGATGGAGGGCAGAACTAACATTGGACTGGTTAAACAACTCAGGACCCACATCTCTCAGCAGCTGCCTAAGAAGAGATACTGGTAACAGATTTTAAGTTCTGAAGAAGGGTCACTGGACCCAAAACGTTAACTCTGATTTCTCTCCACAAATGCTGACAGGCCTACTGAGCTTTTCCAACAATTTCTGTTCTTGTTACAGATTTCAATACTCCTGTGAATTTTCTAATGGTGGGGACAGTTAGTATGCTAGATATTTGGAATGTGCTACACAACGATACAGATAGCATATGTTCAATTCCCATACTCCTTATTGGTTTGCAACAAGAGGGTGGTACTGAGGTAAAATCTCAACAAAGTCATAATTCCCCAACACTCGGACTTCAGCAGCCCACCCTCCAGTACAAATGGACTCAAACTTATAAAGGCACAGCAGTTAATTTTATTTCTGTGCATGTCAAAAGCATGTTTATTTATCCCCATAAGGAGGGAGCTCTTGAGATCTGCCTCCCCATCTCCTAGTAAAGACAGGACAGAAGCTAGAATTAAGCAATACTCAGCCAACAAAGAGATTACACTGAGACAAAAAAGGTACCTCCAGAGGTTTTACCATGTTCAAGCTCCTCAACAAATGGAACTTGTTGTTAACATTTCTTCTTGGGAGGCAATGGCCTAGTGGTATTATCACTGGACTCTTAACCCAGAGAACTACATAATGTTCTGGGGACCTGGGTTCAAATTCCTGCTATAGCAGCTGGTGGAATTTAAATTCAATAAAAAAAATCTGGAATCAAGAGCCAGGAATCCATTGTTGATTGTTGGAAACACCCATCTGGTTCACTGATATCCTTGAGGGAAGGAAACTGCTGTCCTTACCTGGTCTGGCCTACAAGTGGCTCCAGACCCACAGCAATGTGGTTCAATCTTAACTGTCCTCTGGAATAGGCGATAAATGCTGGACACCCTCATATCGTGAATGAGTAAAAAACAAAATCACCAAAGCATTGTTGGTGGGATCTTGCTGTGCACAGGTTTGTATGAGATTTACCTACACCTCAGTAGTCAACTAAGTTACAAAGTAATTAGTTGTATATAAATTGCTTTGAAATGACACTGTAAGATGCACTGTCTTTCTTTCAATGTACACTTGTTTTAAATAGTCACAGAAAACCTAACTCTTAATTCTCCTCTGGATAATTCAGGATTGGCAATAAATATTAGCCCCAAACAGTGACTCCCACATCCCTTGAATAAATAATCTCCGGTCCCTACTTTTGGATGCAAGTGAAAATTTCCTCGCTATCAAATTCGTTCTAAATTTTGTAGAACTCCATTAGGTCACCTCTCGGTATCTTCTGGAGTGAAGGTGGAAAGGAAGAGATGGTTTGCAGTGGGGTACCTCCCAGGTTTGAGTAGACAAGGTGGGGTACCTCCCAGGTTTGAGTAGACAAGGTGGGGTACCTCCCAGGTTTGAGTAGACAAGGTGGGGTACTCTTAGGTTTGAGTAGACAAGGTGGGATACTCTTAGGTTTGAGTAGACAAGGTGGGGTACTCTTAGGTTTGAGTAGACAAGGTGGGGTACTCTTAGGTTTGAGTAGACAAGGTGGGGTACTCCCAGGTTTGAGTGGATAAGGTGGGGTACTCTTAGGTTTGAGTAGACAAGGTGGGATACTCTTAGGTTTGAGTAGACAAGGTGGGGTACTCCCAGGTTTGAGTGGATAAGGTAGTGTACTCCCAGGTTTGAGTGGATGAGGTGGGGTACTCCCAGGTTTGAGTAGACAAGGTGGGGTACTCTTAGGTTTGAGTAGACAAGGTGGGGTACTCCCAGGTTTGAGTGGATAAGGTAGTGTACTCCCAGGTTTGAGTGGATGAGGTGGGGTACTCCCAGGTTTGAGTAGACAAGGTGGGGTACTCTTAGGTTTGAGTAGACAAGGTGGGGTACTCCCAGGTTTGAGTGGATAAGGTAGTGTACTCCCAGGTTTGAGTGGATGAGGTGGGGTACTCCCAGGTTTGAGTAGACAAGGTGGGGTACTCTTAGGTTTGAGTGGAAAGGTGGGGTACTCCTAGTTTTGAGTGGACAAGGTGGGATACTCCCAGGTTTGAGTGGATGAGGTGGGTTACTCTTAGGTTTGAGCTGGGTGGGGTACTCCAAGGTTTGAGTGGAAAAGCAACACCAGTCAGCTTTTCCACGGTATCACAATGAAGAGGCAGAGTCTTCTGAATCTCAGAATGGCTGCTGCACACCAGTCTAAGATTATGCCTCCCCACACACAGTATACCTGGTATCACATGGGACACCGGGACACTAACTGCAACTGACAGCAAGGTCCCTGAGGCAACTCATGTTTATTTACAACCTGATTTCAGTTATTGTAGCTTTTGACATGCACGGAAATATAATTAAGTGGTGTGTCATTATGGGTTTGTGTCAATTTGCTGTGGGTGGGAGCACTGCTGGGATCCTAATGGTGGGGAAGTAGGTCTTTGTGGAGATTCTTCCTCAGTATCTCTCTCTTGTTGCTAACCAACCATATCCTTTCTCCCAGTGTTTGTGACCAGCTCAGGTCAATCCTTGAAGGATTCAGTTACAAGGACAGATTCCATACACATGGCTTATATTTCCTTGAGTTTAGATAGTTGAGAGCTGATCTGAAAATAAAATGATTTAATTATTTAGAAGATTTCCACAAGAATAGATATGGAGAAACTATTTCCTCTGGTGGATGTATCAAGAACGAAGAGGAACAAACTTAAAGGTGAGCCTAGAGTTAATTTCAGAGGGAAGTTAGGAAGCAATTTTTCCGTTAGAATGAGTGAAAATCTGGTACTCCCTCTTCTACAAACTGTTGAAGATGGGGGTCAATCGGAGTTTTCAACACACAGTTGAAAGACCTATGTTGGGTATCAAGAGATACAGCCCAAAGGTAGATGAGTAATATTGAAGTTATATTCAGGTTATGAGTTTGCTCATTGAGCTGGCAGGTTTGTTTTCAGACGTTTTGTCACCGTGCCAAGTAACATCATCAGTCAGCCTCCAGTGAAACGCTGGTGTTCGGTCCCGCTTTCTATTTAAGTGTCTTGGTCTGTTATTTCTGGTTCTTTTTCTCATTATATTAAATGGCAGAATAGGCTGGAGGGTTGAACTGGCCTCTTCCCTTGCCTTCAGGCTAACATTGGGGACTTTACCTGGATACCTCAGACAAGCTGACTTATGTTGCTTTTCCACTCAAACCTTGGTGGGGCCCCTCCACTGCCCCACTTCCTCTCCACCTTTTCTCTGGGAAATAATGAGCAGTGATCCAATGGAGTTCTGCAGATTTGGAAAGAATTTGGAAAGCGCAGGTGCAGAGGGAATTTTCCCTTGTGGTTGAGTCCAGAAGTAGGGACCAGAGACTATTTTTAAAGATTTGTTTAAGGGACGTGGGATTCACTGTTTAGGGCCAACATTTATTGCCAATCCCTCATTGCCCAGAGGAGAATTAAGAGTTAAACCATACTGTAGCAAATAGAATCCCCACTGTGTGGAAGCAAGACAGTTGAGTCCACATCGACCATCAGAGGAACATCCCATCCAACCCCAACCCTACCTCTGCAACCCTGTGCATCATATCGCAAATTCCCTAATCTAGGTATCCCTGGACACTACAGGCAATTCAGTGTGGGCAATCCACCTACCCTGTACATCTTTGGACTGTGGGAGGAAACCAGAGCATTATGAAGAAATCCACCCAGACATGGGGAGAACCTGCAAACTCCACACAGTTGCCCAAGGAACCTGGGTCCCTAACACTGTGAGGCAGCAGTGCCAACCACTGAGCCGCCATGCCAATCTGAAGTTATATGTAGGTCAGACCAGGTAAGGATGGTAGATTTCTGTTCCTGAAAGGGCAAATTAAAGACAATTGATAGTGACCACTATTTTGGGCTAGTTTTTCCCTTTATTCCAGTTTCTTAATAAACTTGAACTTCACCATCTGGAACGACAGGATGTCAAAGCTATATCTTCAGGACATTAGCCTGGAATGTCTGGATTTCTAGTTCAGAGACATTACCACTGCTTTGCCATTAAATATAAGAAGGTCACATACAAATCCTACATAGAAGTTGGAGAAACTATTTTACTGTGGGATGGTTTGATAGTGAAATTTATAATCACTGAGAGACATGGAGATGAATAGTATGGATGATTTAAGGGATGGCGAGATAGATGCATGAGGTAGAAAGGAACAGAAGTATACACTGATAGGGTGAGATGAAGGGGAGGCCCATGTGGGGCAGAAACACCAGCATTAGGTAGTTGGGACGAATGGCCTATTTGTGTGATGCAAACACTTGATCTCATTCTGCCTCTCTGTAATCTAATCAGCAGAGCAAGTAAAACAGTTTCGAATCCTGCTCCAGGCATGAGCATGTTGATGCTCCAGTGCAAGGTAGTGCTGCACAGTCAAAAGTGCTGCCTTTCAGATGAAACTTTAAATCAAAGTCCTTCTGCCCTTTAAAACGCACAGAAAAGATCTCACTTGAATATTCCTGAGAAAGGCGACCATGCCTTTGACCCTAAACAGATCTGTTTACGAACATGGGAAATACAGTACCACAATGCTACAATGGTGTTTTTTTTTAAAACTTAGATTCCCTACAGAGTGGAAACAAGCCCTTCGGCCCAACGAGTCCACACCACCCAGATCCATTCTCCTACATTTACCCCTGACTAATGTACCTAACACTACGGGCAATTTAGCATGGCCAATTCACCTGGCCTGCACATCTTTGGACTGTGGGAGGAAACCGGAGCACCCAGAGGAAACCCACGTAGGTAAGGGGAGAATGTGTAAACTCCACATAGACAGTCACCCGAGGCTGGAATCAAACCCAGGTCCCTGGCGCTGTGAGGCAGCAGTGTTAACCACTGAGCCACCATACCACCCCTGTCCTCATGTTGGTTACTACATTTCCTGGATTACAATAAGTGACCCCACTACAAAAGGTCTGTCATTCATTGAGACACAATTTGGGATGCCCTGAGGGTAATGAATAGTGACACATAGATGCTAGTTTTCTTCTTTTCATCCCCTCCTGAATATTTACTTCTACATCACTTACAGTGTCTTGGGTTAGAGCACACAATATGATTTGTTATATCGTTAACTCCAGTTGCTCAGAATGAGTCCTTGGCCTTCTAAAGGATGACTAAGTGTCTGAGAAAGCATGCCAGAAACTTACAGACAGAAGCAGATAAAACTTCAGATTTACATTTCCTCATGCAGTTTAAGCACATTTTAATGGGATGTTGACCTAGCTTCATACTACAGTCACTTAAATTGCGGCAATAAATTAAAGTTGCTGTTAAATGTGACCTCATCTCTGAAAGATTCTTAAGGAGATCCTCACACCTTATTGGCTATCTAATTGGTTCTTTGAAGGTTTGAGCTTTTATTGGACCTAAAGTTAAGTTAACCCAAGCTCTACCTCATCCTATTGTAGGAAGGGTTGCTAACCCTGCTTTGAATTACTCCTGGAGACTTGATTGCATGGCATTTGACCAGTTGTTGTTCAATTGGGAGATCAATCACCTATTCCAATAGACTCCTGTCAGGGGCAGGGAACCCTTATCAATGAACTCAATTTTTCAGCATTATTCCCTTCATTGGCTTCTCAACATGCATAGAAACTATTTGTGTGTAAAGGATGGGAGCATTTCATCATTACTTTCTCAAGGATTGATAAAGAAGGGGATCCAGAGTAACTTGGTAAGATGGATCCAAAATTGGCTTAGTGATAAGAGACGGACAGTGGTGGTAGAAGGCTGTTTGGGTGACTGGAGGCTGGTGATCATTGGTATATCTCTGGAATCAATGCTAGTCTTCATAATACACGTAAACGAGGCTAGGAATACTGCAGTGAGTAACTTACCACCTGACTCCCTAAAGGCTGTCCACCAACTAGAAGGCGCAAGTCAGGAGTGTAATGGAATATTCCCCACTTGCCAGCTCCAACAACACTCACAAAACACGACACCATCCAGGACAAAGCACACTACTTGTTTGACCCCACATCCTCAAATATCCACTCCCTCCACCACTCATGTTCAGTGTTAGCAATATGTACCATTTACAAGATGCACTGCAGGAATTTACTAAAGATCCTTAGATTGCATTTTCAAAACCCAAGACCAATTTCATCTGGAAGGATATGGACAGCAGATATGTGGGTTAAATTCCATTTGTCATGGATCTGCCCATCTGACCAAACCTGTCTATATTTTCATATAACTTAATAGTTTCTTCCTCAATATCAACAACAGAGTCATAGAGTCATACAGCACAGAAACAGATGCTTTGGTCCAACCAGTCCATGCTGCCCATAATTCCAAACTGAACTAGTCCCACCTTCCTGTGCTTTGCCCATATCCATCCAAACCTTTCCTATTTATGTATTTATCCAAATATCTTTTAAACATTGTAACTATACCTACAACCACTACTTCTTCTGGAAGTTCATTCAACACACGAGCTACTCTGTGGAAAAACTGCCTCTCGTGTCTTTTTTAAATCTTTCTCCTCACCTTAAAAATTGGCCCCTTAGCTTTAAAATCCCAACCTGCCATTCACCTTATTTATACTCTTCGTGATCTTATAAACATCAATAAGGACACCTCTCAACCTCTTACGCCCCAATGAAAAAAATCCCAGCCTATCCAGTTTCTCCTTATAACTCAAACCCTCCACTCCCAACATCATCCTGGGAAATCTCTTCTGAACCCTCTCCAGCTTAATAATATTCTTCCTATAACAGGGCAATCTGAATTGCTCACAATATTCCCTTCAGGCTGATGCTTGAAACGTCGATTCTCCTGTTCCTTTGATGCTGCCTGACCTGCTGCGCTTTTCCAGCAACACACACTACCCAGGGCCCTACCATTAGCCGTGTAAGTCCTGTCCTTGTTTGTATTACCAAAATGCCATACCTCACATTTATCTAAATTAAACTCCATTTGCAACTCATCAGCCCATTGACCCAATTGATCAAGATCTCTTTGTAATCTTAGATAGCCTTCTTCATTGTCCACGATATCACCAATCTTGGTGTCATCAGCAAACTTAATAATCATGCTTTCTATATTCTCAACTAACTCATATATATAAATGACCAACAAAAGTCGTCCCAGCACCACCCAGGCAATTTCCATTCCACAAATTTACCTATCTTCCTCCAACATTCTCATTTTTAAAAATTCACTGATTGGATATGGGCTTTTCTGGTGGGCAAGCATTTATTGCCCATCCCTAATTGCCCTTGAGAAGGTGGGGGTGAGCTGTCTTCTTGAACCGCTGCAGTCCGTGTGCTTTGGGTTGACCCACAATGCTCTTAGGGAGAGAATTCCAGGATTTTGGCCCAGTGACAGTGAAGGAACAGTGGTATGTTTCCATGTTAGGATGGTGAGTGGCTTGGAGGGGAATGTGAAGGTGGTGGTGTTCCCATGTATCTGCTGCCCTTGTCCTTCGAGATGGGTCATGGGTTTGGAAGGTGCCGACTAAGGATCTTTGATGAACCTCTGCAGAGCAGGAGTATTCTCATGATGTTCTGGCCAATATGTATATCTTAATCTATATCACAAAAGCTAGATGATCTGATTACTTTTGTTCTGTAAGGCAGTCAGGATTTGAGAGAGTTATTAAGCATCAAGAGAATCAACTGCTCATCAGGATATAAAAGACTATCCTTGGGAGGAGCTAACTAGTGTCTTCAGGCTTGAGAATGTTATGTAGCTGTCTCCAATTTGTATGCCAGAATGTTTCTGTTGCAGTAGTGTGTGCTTCATCTTAGGTTGAGCCTAAAGACTCACGTATCGCAGATGTAGTTGTTAATTAATAAGCAATAAACATGTGCTGATGAACAAAACCAAGCCTATTTATTGCCGAAGACATTGTGTCTTCTCCACTGGGTACTCGAGACTTAGACTAATGCTGTAAGAAGGACTGGGGAAGTGAATTTACTCAAGATATCTCAAACAGGTTCCAGCAGACAGGAGACAAATACGAAGTTACAAATCACACAACACCAGGTAAGAGTCCAACAGGTTTATTTGGAAGCACTAGCTTTTGGAGTGCTGCTTCTTCCAATCACCTGATGAAGGTGCTTCCAAATAAACCTGTTGGACTATAACCTGGTGTTGTGTGATTTGTAACTTTGTGCACCCCGGTTCAACACCGGCTCCTCCAAATCATAGACAAATATAAGCATTGTTTCATTGCTATTTATGGGAGCTTGCTCTGTACAAAATGGCTGCATCAAAGATGGTCTGGTTTGAGAATGGATTACATTGTATCTACTCTTGGCCTCAGTCGGGCATTGCGTAAATACTTGAGGATGCTGGAGATCTGAAACAAACACAGAGAATACTGGAGAAACTCAGCAGGTCTGTCAGCATCTGTGGAGAGAGAAACAGAGTTCATGTGTTGCGTTCAGAATGGTTCTGCTTCAGGATTTATGCTGGTGTCAGCACATGCAGCTGTGTGCAAATTGCCTGGCACGTTTTCAACATTACATCAATAAATACCCTTTAAAATAAATACTTCCTTGGCTTTAGAGTGCTTTGTAACATCTGGTGGTTGTAAAACATGGTTTTTTTCTGTTTTTCACTGGAAAGAAATATTACAGCTTCATCAAACCAAGATTCCATTGTTCATCCTGCAGTGATTGCTGCCTGTTATATTTCTTCGTCTACTTTGTTCCCTTAACTTTGGAAAGGAAAAGGTGTACCTTGCATTTGGGTAGCACCTGTCACGATCCCAGGATGTAATATAACATTTCCAATCATCGGAATGAGAAGAAAATATACCGGTAATTCTCAACAAGTCTGGCAGTGATGGTGGAGAGCTGGAAGAGAGTTAATACTACACGATGTTAATCTTTCATCAGAAAGCCTTTTGAAATATAGTCCCATGGGAAAACCAGCAGCCGATCTGAGTATAGTAAGATCACACAGAGATTTAGTTGAGGGATAAATGTTGGCCAGGCCACTATCCAGCTTTGAAATAGGTGTGTGCAATGCGTCATGTGGACCTGTCAGGGCACACGGTATCAGTTTATTGTTTAGGTAACACCTCCATCAGCGCAGCACTCTCTCAGTAAAGGTGCTACATTTCCAGAGGGCCAGCGATGAGTCTGACCTGAGCGTCACCGTGCCCCAGGGGAGGAGCTCGGCTGTGGAGGCAGGACCCTCGTTATGACATCTGCCCATGTGAGGTTTGAACCCTTGCTGTTGGCATCACTCTGCATTGCAAATCAGGCACTCAGTCATTCCCCCCCCCCAATGACCTTCAGTGTGCTGGATGGCTGGTTTGTAATGCAGAGTGACACCAGTAGTGCTTGTTCAATTCCCACACCGGCTGAGGTTACCCTGCAGGACTCTCTCAACCTCTCTTCTCAGCTGAGGGGTGGTGACCCTCAGGTTAAACTCACCACTAGCCATTTCTGTATAATGAGAAAGCAGCGCTTTGAGACTCCCTCAGTGCTGCACTGGAGCTCCTGGGTACGACCACATGCTCAGGTCTGTGGAGGGGAACTTGAACTGAAAGCTGTTTCACTCAGAGGCAAGTGTACTATCTAATAAGCCAAAGCTAACAGGGCGGGACAGCTGTGCTGACCCAATGTGAATTCTTTTGTTCTTGTGGAGTAGCATTAACATTTCTGTGTCACCGTCTTTGGATGACTTTTGCTATCTTTGATTGCGGAAACCTAATTGTTCTCCAAGCAGAGAACAGAAACATTTCCTGATTTTGGTGAGCACTTTTGCTTGAACGGTGTTGTAATGAGGGCCATCAAACAGTCTTTAGCACAGTCCAGTGCATGACTTGGCACCTTGTTGCTGACTATAATGCAATTGCTTAGATTTTGTGTTTGCAGCCTGTGCCTGTTATGCACATTTAGCGAAGGGTAGTAAGTGTGTTTGTAATAGCTGTTCTGTGCTCTTGGTAAAACAATGCAAATGTTCCAGAATGCATTTCATGTATCTGCCTTGTTGTCTCTGAGGATTGTGGGTTTGTGTCCCACTCCAGAAACGTGATCAAAATATCCAGAGTGATGCTCTCGCACTGTAGTGACAGAGTTCTGCAACATCAGAATGCTATTTTTTGAATTGGACAAGTTGAGGTCCTGAGGTTCCTCAGGGATAGATATATTAGATTCCCTTCCCACCACTTCAAAAAAAAGATGAGGAGCTGTCCGTGGACTCTTGGAAAATATTAATGTCACAAATGACAAATTCGGTTCATTTTTCTCACTGGTAGTTTAGAGGACTTGCAGTGTGTAACTTAGCTGCTGCTTTTCCTGCATTACCACAGTGACCATACTCACACAAAAAAAAAAGTTTCATTGGGTGTAAAGCTCTTTTGTACACCCTGAGGTCATGAATTATAGAAATGTGAGTTTTTCTACCTTTTCTTCATTCTTGATTCTCTCATCCTCCCACCCAAGAGTTGGAGTCCATGAACTTCCATTGGATTGGGCCACAGTTGTGGGTAAAGTCCTGAAGTGGTTTGTCATTGCCTTCTGGAGGAGACAGCTCACCAGGAGACTGGGGTCGACCATGTACCACTGGGTGTATTGGGAAGAGTCCTAGGGTGACAATCAACCTGTTTGGTCACATTATAAATGTACCTTCCAAAATAAGGTGCCAGAAAAAGTGGTGGAGGCTTGTACAATTACAACACTTAAAAGGAAAGTGGAGGGGTAAAGGAATAGGAAGGGTTTGGAGGGACATGGGACAAATGCTGGCAAATGGGACTAGATTAATTTAGGATATTTTGTCGGCATGGACGAGTTGGACTGAAGGGTCTGTTTCTATGCTGTACACTTCTGTGGCTATATGGAATGCGGGGTGGGATTTGAACCTGCAGCTTTCAGCCAAAGGTAAAGATGCCACCCACTGCACCAGAGGCCCTCTTCCCTCCTGCGTGGCCACATTGATTCAATTCCATGGTTACTTGTCTAGCTCGAGTTTAATGTAAAAACAACCTCAGTTGACCAAGAGGGATATCTTCAAATGACTTTTCTATTGTTTCAACTCTGTGTCCAGGCAAATCTGGGCTGTGTTCAACTGTTTCAAGTATATTTGCTCAGCCTTCAAACACATTTGGACAGCCTCTAGAGACAGGGCACTATGTAAATGTAATCTGTTTTTTTTGTTTCTCTGCAGTAGATTCATTCTCAGGCAACACATCTATCAAAGTGGAGGTGGCAAAGTCATCAGATCATCATTAATACTTATCAGTAAATAGAGTCATAGAGCTGTACAGCACGGAAACAGACCCTTTGGTCCAACTCGTCCATGCTGACTAGATATCCCAATCCAATCTAGTCCCATTTGCTAGCATTTGGCCCATATCTCTCTAAACCCTTCCTATCCATGTACCCATCCAGAGGCTGTAATTGTATCTTCGACGAAATCTTTGACATGGTCCACAAGCCCTGTCTAGGAGTATTAATGTTATTAGAGAGTGATGAGATTGTGAAATTCACTAGGCAGAAGTGAGTACTGCAGATGCTGGAGATTAGAATCAAGGTTAGAGTGGTGCTGGAAAAGCACAGCAGATCAGACAGCATCCGAGGAGCAGGAAAAAACTGACATTTCGGGCAAAAGCGCTGTTTCCTGATGAAGGGCTTTTGCCTGAAATGTCGGTTTTTTTTTTTCTTTCTTTTTCTGCTCCTCGGATGCTGCCTGACCTGCTGTGCTTTTCCAGCACCACTCTAATCTAGACTGTGAAAATCACTGTCAAAGGGTATAGTCAAAGATGTGTTTTAGCTGAACTGGATGAACACATGAAGAAGAAAGAAATAGAAAGATAGGGTGAGATGACAGAAAGTGTGAAAGAGCTGGAAAAGACTCCTTCTTGCACGGGTTGGGTAAAACGACCTGTTCCTATGATGTAATTACCATGTAGTGTTACGTCGTTAGGTTGTTGTACATTGATGCACAGCCCAGGATATGAGCAAGTGAACAGGGTAGCCCCAGTCAGCCTGCAAGCCTGTCTCATTATTCAATTTGATCACGGCCAATCTGCACCTTAACTGCATCGATCTATCGAGGTTCTGTGATTCCCCTAACACCCTCACCCAACTGAAATCTATCAAACACAGTTTAAAAGTTTTCAATTAGCCTGCAGCCTCAACAGGTTTTCTCCTTTCTTGGATGAGCAGGGGATAAGTTTTTAAATTCCCACTACCATATAAGTGAATAAGTATTACTTTATGTTACTCCTTCATGGCTTCGCTCCAGTTGAAGGGTATCACCTTGCTCTCAATTCCCTCACTAAAGGAGATAGTTACTCTCTATCGACCCTGTCAATGCCATTTTCCATCTTAATCATCTTGATTAAATCAGCCTTTAAACGTCTGTATTCAAGGGGATACAAGCCCAGTTAACATCACCTGCTCTGGATGAGTTAACATAGAATAATATAGCACAGTACATTCCCTTCAGCCCTTGATGTTTTGCTAGCCTTTTATCCTTCTCTAAGATCAGACTAACCTACATCCCCTTCATTGTACTATCTTCCATGTGCCTATCCAAGAGTCACTTAAATGTCCCTAATGTATCTGACTCTACTCCCACTGCTGGCAGTACATTCCACGCACCCACCACTCTCTGTGTAAAGAACAGACCTCCGACATCTCCCCTAAACCATCCTCCAATCACCTTAAGATTATTCTCCCTTGTTACAGCCATTTCTGCCATGGGAAAAAGTCTCTGACTATCCACTCTATCTGTGCCCCTCAACATCTTGTGCACCTCTGTCAAGTCATCTCTCATCCTTCTTTGCTCCAATGAGAAAAGCCCTAATTCCATCAACCTTTCTTCATAAGACACACGCTTCAGTCCAGGCAACATCCTGGTAAATCTCCTCTGCACCCTCTCTAAAGCTTCCACATCTTTCCTAAAATGAAGCGACCAGAACGGAACACAATATTCCAAGAGTGGTCTAACCAGGACTCTATAGTATTGCAGTATAACCTCGCGGCTCTTAAACTCAATCCCCTGCTAATGAAAGCTAACGTACCTTAACAATATGCCTTCTTAACAACCCTATCAGCTTGTGTGGCAACTTTGAGGGATCTGTGGACATGAACCCCAAGATCCCTCTGTTCCTCCACACTGCCAAGAATCCTGCCTTTAACCCTAAACTCTGCATTAAAATTCAACCTTCTAAAGTGCATGATTTCACATTTTTCCAGGTTGAACTCCATCTGCCCCTTATCAGACCTGTCAATGTCCCACTGCAACCTATAACAGCTCTCAACACAATCTACAACTCCACCAACCTTCATGTCATTGACAAACTTATTAACCTGTCCTTCCACCTCCTCATCCAAGTCATTTATAAAAATCACAGACAGCAGAGGTCCCAGAACCCATCCCTGCAGAACACTTCTGGTCACCGAGCTTCAGGCTGAATACTTTCCTTCTCCCACTACCCTCTGTCTTCCATGGGCGAGCCAATTCTGTATCCAGACAGGCTTCCCTGTATCCTATGCCTCTTTACTTTCTGCCTACCATGGGGAACCTTATCAAACACTTTGCTAAAATCCATGTGCACCACATCCACCACTCTATCTTCATCAATCTGTTTTGTCAAATCCTCAAAGAATTCAATAAGGCTTGTGAGGCATGACCTGCCCCTCACATAGCCATGCTTTCTATCTCTAATTAAACTATGGTTTTCCAAGTAATCATAAATCCTGTCTTTCAGAATCCTCTCCAATCATTTGCCCATTGCTGACGTAAGCCAGTGTGAAATCGACAGCTTGACCTTGACTTCTCTCCTTGTCACTCTGCAGCTACAGTTTGATGAGAGTGAGAATCCATCCTTTATAATTATTCCTGTTGACCCTCTCTTGTGACCCTGTCATTCAGCACACACCCTTGTCTCACTGGATATACATCCATGGGGTTAATTGGTAGAAGAAACTGCTTCTGCAACAGCTGCTTCCCATCAAACACGTGCAAACTCAAATGGACGTGACATTGGCATCTCTTCGGCACTTCTGGTGAAGCTGCATCTGCTCCAGGTAGCTCTTTACAGAAAGCCAGGAGAACACTGCTGTGCTTGCTGTGCAGTAAGGCTGTTGCCAATTCTGCTAAACTAAGCCCATTGAATTTCTCCAGTATTTACTTGACGTTTTAAAAAAATCAGTAACAAGCATTGACAGTGCTACAGGACCATCTGTGACACACGACTGGATGCTGGGATTGCATAAATCAGGACAATAATTGAGTAAAAGTGCAGGATATTGAATTACTCTCAATACAACTTAATAATTGACATTCACAAAACAGAGGGAGGCTATTTAGTGGATTGCATTTTCAGAGAGCTGTTACAGACTAAGTTCCATTTCCCCTGCCCTTTTAAGAAAGAAAGACTTGTGTTTTTATAGCACCTCTCAAGACTTTGCAAAGCTCTTTCCCAACAAATGGAGTGTTTCTGAGGTATACTCACTGTTTTACTGCATTTTCATGAGCCAACTTGCACACAGCAAGCTGCCACAAACAGCACTGTAATATTGATCAGATAATGGCTTTTTAGCGATCTTAGCTGATGGGCCAAAACTGGCTAGGAAACTAGGGAATATTTCTGCTCTACCTTGAATTGTGGTACCCATTTCAACACCAACATGTGAAGATCTCCATTTAATATTTCATTCTAGATATGGTATCCATGACAGTGCTGCACCCCTTCAGCCATGCACTGGATTGTCAGCGTAGATCTTGTGCTCAGGTCTCTAGAGAGGGACTTGAATCTGTGACTTTGGGTGGCAGTGTAGTGAGCACTATTGCCTCACAGTGCCAGAGACCTGGGTTTGATTCCAGCCTCGGGTGACTGTGTAGAGTTTGCATATTGTCCCTGTGTCTGCAAGGGTTTCCTCACACAATCCAAAGATGTGCAGGTTAGGTGGATTGGCCACGGGAAATGCAGGGTTACAGGGATTGCGTAGAGGCATGGGTCTGGGTGGGATGCTCTTCATAGGGTTGGTGTGGACTTGATGGATTGAATGGCCTGCTTTTACACTGTAGAGATTCTATGATTCTACTTTCTGACTTGGGGACATGACTGTCACCAATACAGCCATAGCTGATATGTCTGCTTCAAGTCCACTGATGTACAGAAATAAGCCAGTCGCTCAGTACTTATTATAGAATCATTGAAACCCGACAGTGTGGAAGGAGGCCATTCAGCCCATCGAGTCCACACTGACCCTCCAAACAGCATTCTACCAGACACATCCCCCTACCCTTTTCTTGTAACCCTGCATTTCCCATAGCTAGCCTGCACATCCCTGAACACTATGGGCAATTTAACATGGCCAATCCACCTGACCTGTACATCTTTGGACAAGGTCAGATAAAGTCACCACAGTCTCAGATGGTTGCTCTCTCATCAGATACAGGGACAACTCTTGGTGGTTCAACCTGAAGGTTACCACAAGAGGGACAAGGTTGAGAAGAAGGCATCTTCATGGTGAGCTCAAACCTGTGGTGTGAGCATCATACTGCATTGCAAACCGGCCATCTAGCCGACTGAATAGTTCTTCCAAAGGCACTGCTAACCTGTTGGTGCTGGTTAGAGAAGGAACTTTGGGGACACTTGCTGCTCTAGGATCATTAATTTCCTTCAGGAAACCAGTCTATCCCCTAAATTTATGTTTTACTTAAACAATAAGCACTCTCTCCAATGCAGTACATGTGATTACCACATTGGGACAGCAAGATTACTACTTGCTGTATTAGAGACAGATTTGATAGGATGAAAGGCCTCTTCTATAACGTATGAATCTATGATATAATTGGAACAAGAACTCATGGTTTTCAATGGAAGCCAACCTAGGTATCAACGGACACAGGACAGGATATCGAGTGAGGAAAGAATATTGAGTGAGGAGAGGATATCAATGATGAAATTGTTTGAGGAGGACACTGAGTGAGTATCATGAATAAGGAGGATGTCAAATGAGGACAGAACATGGAGTGAGAAAGATATTGAGGAAGGATATTGAGTGAGCAGGATATCAAGTAAGGAGGATATAAAATGAGGGTACCAAGCGAGGAGGTGCAAGTGCGTGGAATAACCAGTAAGGAAAATATTGAATAAGGAGAGGATTTCAAGTGAGTAAGGTATCGAGTGTGGAGGATATCGAGTGAAAGCAGGATGTTGGTTGAGTGAGGAGGATGTTGAGTGAGGAGAGGATATCGAGTGAACAAGTCATTGAGTGAGGACAGGATATTGATTGTGGAGAATATTGAGTGAGGGGAGGACATCAAGTTAATAAGATAATGAGAGAGGAGGATGTCAAGGGAGGAGGATGTCAAATCAGGAGGATATTGAATGAGTAGGAAATATTGAGTTAGGACAATGTTGAATGAGGGAAGGATGTGAAAGGAGGAGGATGTTGAGTGAGGAGGATGTTGAGTGAGGAGGACATCAAGAGAGGAGAGGATATCAAATGACGAGGATATGAGCAAGTAGAAAATATTGAGTAAGGATATTGAGTGAGGAGAGGATATTAAATGAGCAGGATTTTCAAAGTGGAGGTTCTTGAGTGAGGATGATGTTGGGTGAGGATTTTGAAGGGATCTTGCTTTTGCTTGGTTTATTTTCTGCATGCTTACCCTCCCTATTCCAGACCATTTATATTTTAGTGAAACATCTTTTATGCCTCTGTTGTAACATCAAAGGGTGACCCATCAATCATCGAGTGATTTCATGAACCCTTTATTGTTCTCTCGTTGAATTCAGCCTTAGGCTGAAGGCTATTCCAGTGTGGAATGTATTTGATATGCAAGCCGGTTCCCGCTCTTGTGTCTCAAAACGTAAAAGTTATCTAATGTCTCCTCATTGCAATGAGAGAAAGGCCACGGGTCGAACCCAGTATGACACTGCCTTGAATCAATCCTCTTCCTTTGAGGAATGTGAGACAGAGCCCCAGGGAGCAGGACAAATATGAAGACTGAGGAGACAAATTATGGAAGAGCATTCTAGTGAGGGTAAATTTGGGTTCGAACAGATATTTCATTTACTTTATTAATTTCTTTCATCTCCAGTGGGAGTTAGTGAGCTCTAGTATGTTCTATGACAGAATTCTATTACTGAGAGTTGACTGGATTATAAATTTCTGTGTTATTCAGCATTCCTTTTGTTTAATGAATACAATAAGTTATTTTAGAGTTCCCCAAATATTTGTCAAGCCTCAATGATATTAGGATGCTCTCACACACAACTGCTTGTGTGTGTCACTCAAGTTTGAAACAGAAAAGATGGTTAATATCTGTGTCAGTTCCTGTACCTGTTAAGTTGTATTCTGGATAACTGACTCTCACCTGGCGCTATGTGTCTCAATGTCAGCTCCTGTTCCTGTAAAGCTGTACTCTGGATAATAATTCACTCCTGTCTGATAACAGTACAACTTGTGAGAACATACACATTTGTGGGGGAAAGACCATTTCAATTGAACAACCTGTCCCTTTTGATTCATCTCTCCACCAGCTACAACCCTTCTGGCTGCATTGTTTCCCTTTCCAGATAAATGTCTAATTGTCTTTGTGCCATCAACTTCAATGACCTTCTCTGCTAACTCTGTGCACAACACAACTGCCCTCGGGGTGACAAACTTCCTGCCTGAATTCGCTTTTATTCTACTGAGTTCCTTAATTTTAACCATGTCTCCTGCAACCTGAAACCTTGACCATGGTGACCAATTTGATAGGATCAATCTTTCTCCACTTAGAATCCATGTTAGGTATTGATAAACAATGGGACTGAAAGTTACAATGTCTTTTCTCATGATTTATAATTGTCATTTCTATGATTATCAAAGATCTATTTTGACTGCAAGATGTTTTTCTGCTGCACTAGAATGCAGTATTGAGGATGTGCTGCATCCTAGATCTGGATGGTACATGAGATACGAGGTACGACCTGCTCTCTCAATGGCACGGTCACCACTTGGAGAAAAATTGGAAATTCTCCCTGGTGTCACGGCTATACTTATTCTTCAACCAAACAACCGATCGCTGTGCAATGATTAGACAATCTGGAATATCATAGTAGGAGCAAATTACCGCAGACATGAGAAATCACAGCAGGTCAGGCAGCATCTGTGGAGAGAGTCAAAAGTTAAAAATCACACAACACCAGGTTATTGTCCAACAGGTTTATTTGGAAGCACTAGCTTTCGGAGTGCTGCTCCTTCATCAGGTGGTTGTGGTTGAAGGAGCAGTGCACTGAAAGCTAGTGCTTCCAAATAAACCTGTTGGACTTTAACCTGGTGATGTGTGATTTTTAACTTTGTACACTCCAGTTCAACATCAGTGTCTCCAAATCATGGAAAGGGACAGCAATCTAGCATTTCAAGTCTTGAAGACTCGACATCTGAGCTGGTGATGAAAAGTCATCGAGACTTGAAATGTTAGATTGCTCTCTCTCTCTACTAATGCTGCCTTTCCCGCTGTGATTTCCAACATTTTTGTTTTCAGTAGAATATCATAGTTTGAGACTAAGGAGTAGCAGGTTTAAAGCAGAGATGAAGAGGAGCTACTCTCAAAGGGTTGTGAATCTGTGGACTTCACTATCCCAGGGTGTGGTGAACGCAGGGACATTGAGTAAATTCAAGGAGGAGAAGGACTGATTTTTAATTAGAAATGGGATGAAAGGTGATGGAGAGTGGGCAGAAAAGTGGAGTGAAGGCTGAGATGAGATCAGACCTGATCCTATTACATGATGGAGCAGACCTGAGGGGCTGACTGACCTATTTCTTATTATAATTGCTGTCTGTGGGAGCTATCCTTGTAAACTTTCACTGCTGTACACCATCAGGCATGCCCTGGGTTGCTAAACTCTCAGGGATATCCTGAGGTTGTGAACTATGCTATACAAAAGCAAATCTTTCTTTTCTTCTTAAAAAAGGAAATTCTGAGCCCAAACCAATGCATTTTTTTCTTTAAGTATGGACATTTAAGAGCTTCAATCCATTTCACCATCATTCAAGCAAACCAGGAGCAGCATATTTAACGGGTTGCGTGACGGGGATATGTTTGTCAATTTTTAATGTGACTTCCATTTTGCTATAAAATTTCCATTAAATGATAGATCTCTGTGTGGATAATTTTTCTTTTGGAAATACTTAACTGATGTGCAGTGAAAAGGTCTGCAGTGTCTGTTTACTTGCTGTGCCTGTAAACGTGGTGAGAGACTGCACTGACTTGAACAAGTGTAGTCAGAAGAAACTCAAGGATAGGTCAGAGGCCAGGGATTCTACAGCTAGTAACTCCCCATCTAACTCAGCAGCATCTGCACCACCAGGTCCAAGGTTACAAGTCAGCACTGTGACTGAATGTGCCTGATTTGGTGCACTTCCAACAACACTTCAACAGTTTGATTCTACCCAGGACAGAGCAGCCTGAATAGCATCCCATCCATAACCTCCAACATCTACTCCCTCCGTCACTGACACTCAGTAGCAGCAATATGTACCATCTACACAACGCACAGCAGTGACAATGTCAAGGCTTTTCCCATAGCACCTTCCAAACCTGTGACCTCTACCATCTAGAAGAATAAGGGAGGCAGATACAGGAGAACACCATCACCTGCAATCTTCTCCCCACCAATCCTGACTTCAAAATAAATCACCGTTCCTTCACTGCCTCTGGGTCAAAATTCTGGAACCCCTCCCCCCCCCAGCTCCATTGCAGTAGCTCAAGATGGCAGCTCACCACCCTCTTCACAATCAGGATGGGGCAATACATACCGGCCCACCATCCCAATGGCGTCACAATCCACTTAAAGTCTTGGAGCAAACATGTAGGGGATTGAAGAGAAAGAGTATGAGGGATGAGTGCCTGCAGCTAATATGGAGAGACTGGAGAATCTGGGATTGCTCTCTGCAATTCAAGAAGGGGCCTGATAGAGGGAACCTCAATCCAGAATGGTTTCAATAAAATACGTAACATCGGGTTCCAAGGGATCCGAGGTACAGACAGACCTTTCTGTGGCCAGCAGTGAAAAGCAGAATGGTGTGTTGCTTCCCTGGTGCCAAGATCAAGGATGTCTTAGAGAGGGTGCAGAATGTTCTCACAGGGGAGAGGGGCCAGCAAGAGGTCATTGGCCCCATTGGAACCAACGACATAGGAAGGGAAAAGGTTGAGATTCTGAAGGGAGATTACAGAGAGTTAGGCAGGAATTTAAAAAGGAGGCCCTCAAGAGTCGTAATATCTGGATTACTCCCGGTACTACGAACTAGTGAGGGCAGGAATAGGAGGATAGAGCAGATGAATGCATGGTTGAGGAGCTGGTGTATGGGAGAAGGATTCACATTTTTGGACCATTGGAATCTCTTTTGGGGTAGAAGTGACCTGTACAAGAAGGAAGGATTGCACCTAAATTGGAAGGGGACTAATATACTGGAAGGGAAATTAGCTAGAACTGCTCAGGGGGATTTAAACTAGTAAGTTGGGGGGAGTGTGGGACCCAGGGAAATAGTGAAGAAAGAGATCAATCTAAGACTGGTACAGTTGAGAACAGAAGTGAGTCAAACAGTCAGGGCAGGCAGGAACAAGGTAGGACTAATGAATTTAACTGCATTTATTTCAATGCAAGGGGCCTAACAGGGAAGGCAGATGAACTCAGGGCATGGTTAGGAACATGGGACTGGGATATCATAGCAATTACAGAAACATGGCTCAGGGATGGGCAGGACTGGCAGCTTAATGTTCCAGGATACAAATGCTACAGGAAGGATAGAAAGGGAGGCAACAGAGGAGGGGAAGTGGAGTTTTTGATAAGGGATAGCATTACAGCTGTGCTGAGGGAGGATATTCCTGGAAATACATCCAGGGAAGTTATTTGGGTGGAACTGAGAAATAAGAAAGGGACGATCACCTTATTGGGATTGTATTATAGACCCCCCAATAGTCAGAGGGAAATTGAGAAACGAACATGTAAGGAGATCTCAGCTGTCTGTAAGAATAATAGGGTGGTTATGGTAGGGGATTTTAACTTTCCGAACATAGCCTGGGACTGCCATAGTGTTAAGGGTTTAGATGGAGAGGAATTTGTTAAGTGTGTACAAAACAATATTTTGAGGTCAGTGGTGGGCAAGTTGCTGGAGGGAATCCTGAGGGACAGGATGTACATGTATTTGGAAAGGCAAGGACTGATTAGGGATAGTCAACATGGCTTTGTGCATGGGAAATCATGTCTCACAAACTTGATTGACCTTTTTGAGAAAGTAACAAAGAGGATTGATGAGGGCAGAGCAGTAGATGTGATCTATATGGACTTCAGTAAGGCGTTTGACAAGGTTCCCCATGGGAGACTGATTAGCAAGGTTAGGTCTCATGGAATACAGGGAGAACTAGCCATTTGGATACAGAACTGGCTCAAAGGTAGAAGACAGAGGGTGGTGGTGGAGGGTTGTTTTTCAGACTGGAGGCCTGTGACCAGTGGAGTGCCACAAGGATCAGTGCTGGGTTGTCTACTTTTTGTCATTTACATTTGTAAGTTTGCAGATGACACCAAAATTGAAGGTGTAGTGAACAGCAAAAAGGGTTACCTCTGATTACAACAGGATCTTGACCAGATGGTCCAAGGGGCTGAGAAGTGGCAAATGGAGTTTAACTCAGATAAACGCGAGGTGCTGCAGTTTGGGAAAGCAAATCTTATCATGGCTTATCCACTTAATGGTAAGGTCCTAGAGAGCGTTGCTGAACAAAGAGACCTTGGAGTGCAGGTTCATAGCTCCTTGAAAGTGGAGTCACAGGTAGATGGGATCATGAAGAAGGCGTTTGGTATGCTTTCCTTTATTGGTCAGAGTACTGAGTACAGGAATTGGGAGGTCACTGTTGTGGCTGTACAGGACATTGGTTAGGCCACTGTTAGAATATTGCATGCAATTCTGTTCTCGTTCCTCTCGGAAAGATATTATAAAACTTGAAAGGGTTCAGAAAAGATTTACAAGGATGTTGCCAGGGTTGGAGATCTGAGCTACAGGAAGAGTCTGAACAGGCTGGGGCTGTTTTCCCTGGAACGTCGAAGGCTGAGGGGTGACCTTATAGAGGTTTACAAAATTATGAGGGGCATGGATAGGATAAAGAGGCAAAGTCTTTTCCCTGGGGTCGGGGAGTTCAGAACTAGAGAGCATAGGTTTAGGGTGAGAGGGGAAAGATACAAAAGATACCTAAGGGGCAACATTTTCATGCAGAGGGTGGTACGTGCATGGAATGAGCTGCCAGAGGATGTGGTGGAGGCTGGTACAACTGCAACATTTAAGAGGTATCTGGATGGGTATATGAATAGGAAGGGTTTGGAGGGATATGGGCTGGGTACTGGCAGGTGGGATTAGATTGGGTTGGGATACCTGGTCGGCATGGGCGGGTTGGACCGAAGGGTCTGTTTCCCTGCTATGCATCTCTATGACTCTACGACGTAAGGAGAAACCGGCACAACTTGGGGAGCACAGGTTTCTAATTAGCTGAAGAACAGAGGTAACATGAAGAAACACATTTGATTTGATGCAATGAGTCGCTGGAATAAGTAAGATGGTGGGAAGACTAAAGAATAACTTCCAAAAGGGGAATGGATAAACACTTGGAAGAGAAAATTTGCCCAGTTATGGGCAGAGTGTGAACAGAATGGTTCTAATTATGCTGCCAATTTCAAAGAGCCAGCACTGGTATGTTAGCCAAATGGCCTCCTGTGTGTTGGAATTCTATGACATTATGGCTTATTTTGGATCTAGTCATTGATGGGCACTACCTAGTGGGGAAGAGTGGAATTCCTCAGTTCTGGTTCCTTGTAATTAGCCACAGAGTTACCATGGGGCTTTCCCAGGAGACCTGGAACCTGTGTTATAGTCAGAAACTTCTGGAAAAGCAAGATGGTGGGTGCGGGAGTTGGGAAGATGATCAACAACTTGTATTTTTCCAGCCCGCTTAAGGTAGTGACACATCTGAAAAAACTTCAGAGTAGCATTATACAGCCAACCAATCACATAGCCAGCTGTCAGAGACGTACTGACTGAAAGCTGGGTGGACATGACAACTCTCAGAGAATGCCTTAACAGAGGAGAGAGAGAGAGAGAGAGAGAGAGAGAGAGGGAGGGAGGTTAGAAGAGCATAGCAGGTCAGATAGCATCCGAGGAGCAGGAGAGTCAATGTTTCATGCCAAACCCTTCATCAGGACTTTCCTGCTCCTCAGATGCTATCTGACCTGCTGTGCTCTTCAGCTTCACAGCTTTTGACTCTGACTTCCAATCCCGACTGTCTCCGAGAGGGAGAGAGAAGTGGTGAGGTGGAAAGACTTAGGGAGGCTATTTCAGTGATGAGGGCCCGAACAGCTGAATCGTTGGGACACTAATGCTGGGACAAAGTGAACTCATGTCTGCAAAATACAGAATTCCAAGAAAATCATGGGAGCAGACAGATGAAGGGTTAAGGGGCATCTTCAAGGAAGAAGGAAAAATCTGGAGCAATGTCGAATTTCGGAGGAGGAAAAAGGTGCCAAAAAAGATTTGGCAACTGCAGGGTGAGGAAGATATTGTAAATATCTTATCAGAAAGAGATCGGGAAATAGTTGGAATGCAGGAAACACTGAGGATTAAACACTGAGACGATAGTGGCAACTAAGTTTATACTCCTTGGGATACATATGGCTAAAAGGTGGTTTTGATGAACATTCTGTACAAAGAACAGAGGAAAAGCAGGCCACTTGGTCCCTTAAACCTGCAGCACCAATTTGATAACATTGTGGCTGATCTGACTGTGGCCTCGACTCCATAGACTTGTCTATTCCCAATAACTTTGTTGTTCATCGAGAATTTGATGCAGGTCAAGAATTTATCTATTGTTGCCTTAAAAATATTCAATGATACTGCCTCCGCCTCTCTGGAGAGGACAGTTCCAAAGACTCACAACCCTCTCAAGGAAATTCTCCTCATCAACATGTAAATGGGAGACCCATGATCGGAATATAGAGCCCCCTAGTTTATGTCTCTCCCAGAAAAAGAAACATCCCCTTTCAGCATCCACCCAGTCAAATTCCCTCAGGATCTTCCGTGTTTCAATAAGATCACCTCTCATTCTTGAATGAGGTTTATAGGGAATTGAGAGGATCAATAATGAAAAATGTTTTCGGATTGTTAGCGTGTCCAGCAAAAAGAAACCCAATCTTAAAATCAGAGCCTGGCCATTCAGCAGAGAAGTTGGGGAATACTTAACCATGCAAATGTTGAACTTTCCTACAACAAAACAAACATGTTCAATTAATCACTTTAACTGTGGGGTCAATAAATAGATCTTTGCTCATCAAGAACAAACGTGGGTGGGTTATAGATCATTGAATAGCAGAAGAGATGTGAGGGGCAGACTGACCGCCTCCTCTTCCTTTGGTCATGAGTACAGCCATGTAAACATCCTTCAGAGTGGGGCCTGCCGATTAATGCAGAGTGAACGGCTTTACACTCAGCAACTCAAGTCACGACTGCTGCCTTAAGCCTCACAGCAGGCTAAGTGCTGATTGCGAACAAATTAGAACTGATGCCTTAAAATACTGCATACTGGGAAGATATGGAAATGTATACAGCTTCACAGAATCAACAAGCAGAGAGACAACTTTTTATACACTGCCTTTTACATGGAGATGAGCTCCTCCCACCCCTCTACCCCAACCTGTCCAATCCCTCTTCAGCCTGCATGTGTCTTATCCAGTTTCTCCTGAAATGTATTTACAACGTTCACCTCATCTACTCGCTGTTGGTAGCACATTCCATTCTCATCACTGTCTCAATGAAGAAGTTTCTCACAAATTCCCTGTTGGATTTATTAGTGAGTATCTTAATATTTATGGCCCCTAATTTCTGCACACAAGTGGATACATCAAAGTCATAGAGGTATTTCTTTTTGTCTTTCAAACCACAGTTTCTGGTCCTCAACACTGCCTCTGCCCAGGTGTGTGTTGCTGCAGCAGATGCAAATGTAAGGTTCAACTGCTTTACAGTTGATGTAATCACCATAATAGCTGTCACTCAACTGCATCTGTACTGGGGCTGGTGTCCCACAAGGGTGAGTGTGATGTTCTAATAATCCATTTTCATCTCTTTGTTCCTTGATCTCGGAGATCACTGGCCCACTTGAGACCAAACAAAGAATAATGAGAGGAGCTTTCTACCCAAGTGCCAGTCAGTTTGGTTCTTGATTTGCTTTACCCCCATCCTCTCTGCACGAGCTGGGTTTTTGACACAGGATGGGGAGGCGGGGGGGGGGGGGGGATTAAGCAGCAGGAATGGGGCACGAATCCTGCTCATTAGTGCTCAAATTGCTTGACAATACATTTCAGAAATTTTGTCTTTGGACTTAAAATGAGAAATATTCACCATTTCATGCAGGGCTGTAGGAAGGGGATTGGATCGAAACTTGCAGATAGCCAGAAGGGGCAGGTTGGGCTGAATGGCCTTCTTCTGTGCTGAAACCATTCTACATTTCTATAATCTGCTGTTATGTTAATTAAATGCTAATGACTGAAAGAACTGGGGAAATAAGAAGCTGATAGATTTTCAGACGCTGCTGCCTCAGTTGCTGGATATGTTTCTTTCTTAAAAGCAATAACATACAAAGAGAGAGAGAGAAAACGCAGCCAAATGGTATCTTACAAAACCTATTCAAAAATTCATTGCTTCTAAGGCTTGAAGAAAATGTAATCATGCTGTGTGGCTCAGTGCCAGAGAGCTAATGGCTGAATGAACAGATGAAAGACTCTGTGAGTCAGTGTTCATCTGGTTCGTATTCTGCCACCTGATACTGGTGTGATACATCGATTAACAAGAAGCAGAGGACTCGCGGTGATCAATCACTATTGATCAGACCCAGGTGTGAGATGGTCTTCCACCATCCTGAACTCAGGCTCTGCCTAGAATAACAAGGTTGGCAGGCGTATGAGAACACCACCACTTCAGAGCTCCTCTCTCCGTTACCCACCATCCTGACTTGAAACATAAATCTCCGTCCCTTCACTGTCATTGGGTCTAAACCCTGGAAATCTCTCTGTGGGTACCCCTGCACCAACTAGACAGCTGCGGTTGAAGGACCCAACTCACTGACCCTTTCTCAAGAGCAATTAAGGAAGGGCAGGAATAATTGGCTTTGCTATATTCTTCTTAAATTCCTGAAGGTTTTTCTTCCTATTTGAGATGCTCCTTCAAACCATATCTAATTGGGTGACATGGCAGGGTGGGGGTGGGGGGGGTGGGGGGGTTGGGGGGGGTGGGTGGGGGTGGGGGTGGTGTGGGGGGATTGAATGACGCAGTGACACTGAATGAATGGTGATATATTTCCATGATGTGAACATACTGGTGTTGGACTGGGCTAGACAAAGTCAGAAGTCACACGACACCAGGCTATTATCCAACAGGGTTTTTTTAAAAATCACAAGCTTTTGGAGTGCTGCTCCTTTGTCACGGTAAAGTGACTTCACCTGATGAAGGAGCAGTGGTCAAAAAGCTTGTGATTTCAAATGAACCTGTCGGACTATAACCTGGTGTCATGTGACTTCTGATATATTTCCAAGTCAGGGTGGTGAGTGGTATGGAGGGGAACTTGAGGGTGATGATGTTCTTATGTATCTGCTGCCTGTGTCCTCTAGATGGTAGTGGTCGTGGGTTTGGAAGGTGTTCTAAGAGGTCTTGGTGAGTCACTACAGGGGAATTATGCAGATGATAGGCACTGCTGCTATTGAGCGTCAGTGGTGGAGGGAGTGGATGCTTGTGGATGTGCTGCCGATCGAAGCCAGCTGCTTTGTCCTGGATGGTGTCAAGCTTCTTGAATGCAGTTGGAACTACTTCCATCCAGGGGAGTACTCCATCACACTCCTGACTCCTGTCCGAAGATGTGTAGGCTATGTGGATTAGCCATGGTAAATGAAGGGTTATAGAGATAGGGTGGGGGGGTGGGGGTGGGATGCTTCCCAAGGGTCAGTGTGGACTTGATGGGCTGAATGGACTCTACCTGCACTGTAAGGATTCTATGGTTCTATAACTTGTGCTTTGTTGATGGTGGACAGGTTTTGGGGAGTCACCAGGTGAGCCATTCATTGAAGTACTTATAATTTCTGACCTAGTCTTGTAGCCACTGTGTTCATAAGCTGATTTCAATTGAGTTTCTAGTCAATGATCACTCCTGGATGTTTTTAATGAGGTTTCAGTGATGGTAATGCCATTGAATGTCAAGGGTCGGTGGTTGGATTGTCTCTTATTGAGGATGGTAAAAACAATGACTGCAGATGCTGAAAATCAAATACTGGATTAGTGGTGCTGGAAGAGCACAGCAGTTCAGGCAGCATCCAACGAGCAGCGAAATCAACGTTTCGGGCAAAAGCCCTTCATCAGGAATAAAGCATGGTCATTCCTGGTATTTGTGTGGTGCAAATATTACTTGCCACTTATCAGCCCAAAAGCCTGGATATTGTCCAGATCTTGCTGCACTTGCACATGGACTGCTTCAGTATCTGAAGGGTTGCATATGGTGGTGAACATTGTGCAATCATCCCCACTTCTAACCTTAGGTAATGTAAAGGAGAAGGTAAAGCCATCATAGTCATAGTGGAGCATTGGGCTGCTCTGTCATTAGAGAGAGAGACAACTGGTGGTGGTTTAACCCAAGGGTCACCATGCCTCAGGCAAGGGGAGTGGTTTAGAAGGAGAGTCCTTCATGGTAATCTTAGCCAGTGCAGGAATGGAGCCCGTGCCATTGGCATCACTCTGCAATGCAAACCAGCTATCCAGCCAATTGAGCTAATGGAACCACCATACCAGATGTGACAGGTGTTTCCTACCCAATTCCAACTGATTCCAACTTAGCTTGAACTCCTTGATGTCACACTCAGTCATTCTCACCACACCTAAGGATTCTCATATCCCTAGGCTACCTCAATTCTAATAAACTCTTTCACTGAATGGACCCAAGAAATGAGAATCCGAGCTCTTTGAGGTAGAGCATTTCAAAGATTCACAAACCTCATTCCAATCATAAATGGCTGACCCCTTATTCTAAAGACGCCTCATACTCAATGGCTTCCTGCTTTCTGGAGGGTCTCTGCCATCTCATCCAAGGTGGAGGTTTCCTGCTTCTCCATAGGGGAGTCAGTTGTTTCTCTGCACAAAATCACAATGCAGACCTCCTTGTGTAATTCCTAAAATAAACTGCAGTTGCAGCTTTCAGAATTTTTATTTTGTTGAAGCTGTGGGTGAAACAGTCAGAGCCCAATCTCATAAAGATTCTTCAAATTTTCTTCTTCCATTTGGTTCTTCCTTTAAATCTGATTCATCTGCTTTCTTGTCTCCTCAAATAAATTGCATCACTTTTCCAATGCTGTGGCCTCGGGATAATTTAATCTCACACCTTTGCTTTGTTTACTGTAGCTGTGCTTGTGGGGATTTCTGACATTGGAGTGGTGCTAGTTTGGAAGGGTATTATTACCCTTCCCAGCATGGTCTTTTGCGCTTTTGGTGCAAAACTTCTACCTATTGCTCTCAAGGATCTCCAACGTCACTTCACTAGCTCCCAACTAGTTCAACAGAGGATCCATCTATAAGGACTCTATCCCTTCCCTTGTGGCTAGCCTTCATTCACCTTCTAACTGACAACAAATTTCTGCACCTCTTAGGTGAGGTTCTTCCCGGTGGAATGCTACCAATTCTACCAGCGTTGCTGATATTTTCCGATAAATCTATCCACAGATGTTATTACACACCTCTGAAGGAGGTGGAACTTCCTAGTTGAGTGGCATGGAGACTATCACTTTGCCAGCATCCAAGGAGCAGGAAGATCGATGTTTCAGGCAAAAACCCTTCATCAGGAATGATGGAGGGCTTTTGCCCAAAATTCAATTTGCCTGCTCCTCGGATGCTGCCTGACTTGCTGTGCTTTTCCAGCACCCCTCTAATCTTGACTCTAATCTCCAGTATCTGCAGTACCCACTTCTGGGTTAGTGGTGCTGGAAGAGCACAGCAGTTCAGGCAGCATCCAACGAGCAGCGAAATCGACGTTTCGGGCAAAAGCCCTTCTGCCTACTATCACTGTGCCACAAGAGCCCAACCAGTGTTGGCGACTGCTTGTCTATGTGTTTCAGCTGCCAACTGACTGTGTCTGCTGAATGCATTTAAAGCAGTAAAGCAGCTTGTTTTCAGTGTTTTACTTTAGGTTGAATGGCTTCTCTTCAATGTTACAATGCACTCCAGATCACTATGTTGTATTGGGTTCTGGGGAGTTACGGTGCGTGCAGGCACTAATCCTCCTCTCTAGATGCTTTCCTAAATAACTTGTTCAGAAATGTTATTACACACCTCTGGAGCAGGTGGGTCTTGAACACAGGCCTTCCAGCTCAGAGGGAGTGACACTACCATTGCACCACAAGAATTCTACCAATGCTTCATTCCATGTTGAGTCCAATACCTATTAATTATTGAGGGTAGAAGACAGACCTCTAGTGAATCTTAAGGAGAGGCACTCATCTTAAAGAGAATTTATTGCATCGTAGCATTTGTCACATCAGTGATGTAGGCATGATTACTTCAGACTATCAACAGCCAGGTATGTCACTTCTGACCTTATTGGGATCTAGTGCACAACACCTTTCTCAGGCAGCTCAGGAAATTTGGCATGTCCATAAGGGCCCTCACCAACTTCTACAGATGTACCATCGAGAGCTTACTATCCCGGGGCACAACAGCCTGGTACGATGACTGCTTTTTCCAGGACGGTAAGAAACTACAGAAGGTGGTGTGCAGAGCCCAGACCATCACAGAAGCCAACCTTCCATCCATGGACTCCATTAACTGCAGAAAGACTGCCAACATCAAAGACCCATCCCACCCCAGTAATGCTCTCCTACTACCTCATCTGTCAGGCAGAAGATACAGAAGCCTGAACACATGCACCAGCAGGTTCAGGAACAGCTTCTTCCTGGCCGTTATTAGACTGATGTATGGATTCTCTAACTTTAAATAACATTGACCTTGTTAATGCTGATCTTGTTTCATGCACCTCCTTGCAGTGTAACCTGGATGCTTCACTCTGTCTAAGCTCTCTATGATCTGTACGTCCATGCTTACTATGATCTACCTGTACTGCTCACAAACAATGCTTTTCACTGTACTTAGGTACATTGACTACAATAAATCAAATCAAGTCAAATTAAAGTCTGTTTGATACTCCACTATGTGACATAATCAAACTGGGTGGAGTTTAATGCCACTTGAGCAGTAACTCTTTCAGAATCATGTACAACACAGAAAGCCGATGCAATTAGTTAAGAAGGTTCACTTCCCACTTGGCCTTCAGATGTCCACAAGTGATGCGTCCCAGATCAACTTCTTGGAAGCCTTCATCCATGGTGGCACCTTTGGGGTTCTTACACTACAGCCAGGGAACCATTTGTAGAGGTTCTCCATCCCTTCCATACACACATCTGCACCTCTCTAACTGCACTAGGAATGTCGAACTGCAAATCCCTATTTATGCAGTTAAACTTAAAGCTGGAGAGAAGGTGCCTTCATTTTGAAGTGCTGTTCCCCTCATTAACCTGCTTTGAAGTTCTGCTGCTCCTGGAATGCTTTGGATTGACCTTTCAGCTTTGAGACCTATTCTCATAGATAGTGAGCCTATTGATGGCACGCCTGTGGAGTGGCATGATGGGTTAGTGGTTAGCACTACTGCCTCACAGCACCAGGGACCTGGGTTCAATTCCAGCTTCAGGTGACAGTCTGTGTGGACTTTGCACATTCTCCCTCTGTTTGTAACCTGGTGTTCTGGTTACCTCTCACAGTCCAAATACGCCAAGGGAAGGTGGATTGGTCTTGCTAAATTTCCCTTAGTGTCCCATGTGCAGGCAAGGTGGATTAGCCATGGGAAATGTAGGGTTACAGGGATGGGGGTGCTCTTTAGAGGGTTGGTGTGCACTTGATGAATTGAATGGCCTGCTTCCACACTGTAAGGATTTGGATTGCTATGATCCTCCGGTCATTAACTGGAATCCTGGGATAAAATTACATTGAGAAACAGTTTCCCCCATAAATGCAGACTTCTGATTCTCCACCTCAGCTTGGTGGTGGGGTTTCAGAAATCCACAGAGGAAAATTCTGCCCTGCCACCCATCAGTGTCGTCAGATCCCAGCAGCCAGCTTTACACACTCCATCAGATGCGGCAACTATCTGTTAATCACTCTTTAAATGAATACAGACCACTCTGTTTACCTTGAGCTCTGTTGCAATTATCTTGAGGCTCCTTTAAGAAAGAGTAAATTCCCGAGGTTTGGTTCATTTAAATAATTCCTGTGAGTAAAATTGAATGACGCACAACAAGCGAAAGGACCAGTGCTAATGTTGCTTCTTTGCACGTTAACAGCTTGTTAAATAGCAATTAATGAGGAATATGCAAATTTCTCACACAATTATTGGGCTTGGTTTTTGCAGCTGGCATTACTTATTCCCTTTTCAATATGGAGTTAAAACAACTGGGAGAGAATAGGAACTGTAGGATGCCATTCAGACCCTTGAGACATCTCTGCTATTCAATTGTGTCTTAGGTCCAGTTAATCACTTTTGTTCCACATCCCAAGAAACCTTCACTCACCAACATTTTATTGATCAGATTTAAGAGCACCAATCTCCCCAGCATCAAAAATTAATTTTTGTAGATCCTGTCAAATGGATCACCATAAATTTTAAGTTATTTTTATATAATTCGCACATGGGATAGGCTAACATTTATTTCCCATCCCTAATTGCCATTGAGAAAGTGGTGGTGTGCTGTACTCCTTGGTATATAGCCTTCAGGACTCAACATTGAGTTCCACAATTTCAAAGCATGACCTCTGTCATCCATTTTGATGACATCTCTCCTCCTATCACATATCCCCCAATTCTATTGGCTTGTATGCAGTAGATTTATCCTGCAAGAACTCCATCCCATTCTCCCAATTCCTTCATCTCCGCCGCATCTGCTCGGACGAGGAGACATTCCACTTGCGAGCATCCCAGGTGTCCACCTATTTTGAACAATGTGCTTTTCCTCACTCTATCATCCAGACAGCCCTCTGCTGCATCACCTCCATTCCCTGTTCCACCTAAACCCCTTCACCTCCTTCCCCCCAACACAGTAAGGACAAAGACCCCTTGGCCTCATCTACCACCCTACCAGTCTCCACTTCCAACGCATCATCCTCAAACTCTTCCACCAACTCCAAATGAACCCCATCACCAAGAACATCTTCCCTTCCCACCCTCTCAGCCTTCCGCAAGGACCATTATGTCTGAAGTTCATTGGTTCACGTCACCCCCACCACCGAACCCCCAGGTACCTTCCCCTGCAACCACAAAAGACGCAAAACCTGCCAGCACACCACCCTCCACATCTCCATCCAAGGTCCCAAACAGTCCTCTCAGGTGAGATAGAGGTTCACCTGCCTCTCTTCCAACTTAGTTTATTGCATCAGTGCTCCCAATGTGGTCATCTCTACATTGGGGAGACTGAATGTAAACTTAGGGAACATTTCACCGAGCATCGCAGCCGGGCCCACTGGGATTGACCGGACCTCGCAGTCACCGCCTATTCCAATTCCCCCTTCCCACTCCCTCTCCGAGATGACCATCCGTGGCCTCCTCCATTGCCTAAACAAACCATAGCACCTATTGGAGGAACAATACCTTATCTTCCGTCTGGGCACCCGAAACCCGGAGGACTTAACATTGAGTTCTCCAATTTCAAATAACACCCCTCCTAATCCCCTGCCTCCCTTCCCACCCTGTCCCCATCACTGCCACTGCTCTTTGCCACCAACCAGATTCATTCCTCCCAATGACCAACCCCAGGGCGTAGCCACTACCTGTCTTCACCTATCCCCACCTCACCACCCTGTCCCCGCCACTCCTTTTATCTACAGCTTCCCCCAAACCCACCCTGAGTCCGGAAGAAGAGTTATACCCGAAACATTGACTTCTTCACCTCCTGAAGCTGCCTGGCTTGCTATGTTCTTCCAGCCTCTGGCCTGTCTACTTTAGATTTTCTCTCAGCAGAGCTGGCTCATTTTCTTCTATTAACACCTACTCTTCTACCATTATCACTTCTCCGTTACCATTGGCACTCCTTTTACCTTTTGCTCTGGAGCGTTTTTCCCATCTGTCCCAGCTGTTCCTCTTCTCTGCCTCTTTCTCCTACAGCATAAAACGCAGCCCTCTTCAGTTTCAGTGAGGCATAGTGGACTCAAAATTGTTTGTCTCCGCAGATGGGTTTTTGACCTACAATGGTGTAAAATATTACTGGTGCAGACATGAAGGTGGAGTTGAAGACACAATCAGATCAGCCTTGGTTTATTGAATGATGGAGCAAACTCGAGGGGCTGAATGGCCTATTCCTGCTCCTGTTTCTTATCTTACATTGGGATTACATTGCTTTAAAGGGGGTGCTGGCAAATTCAATTAGAATGTGAATAAGGGAATCGGGAAAAAAAACCACTTTAAGACAAAAGGTCTATGGAGTTATTTGGAAATATTGTGGGAGCTGAACAAATTAAATAGCTCTTTCAAAACAGCCAGAACAGGCATAAGGGGTTGAGTGGTCTCTTTTGATAACACATTATGGCATTATTTTCTTTGAGAAAGCTTTTACTCTCCTGCTTTAATAGCTTAATTTCTCCTGTGAAGGTCCTTGGGGTATTTTACGATATTAAAGGCGCTATATAATTGCAAAATATTGCTGTCAACATTTCAGCAATCTGTCAGAGAAGAGAAAGTTTTCATATTCACCTTGATGTGCCCAGCTCCTCCAGGTCGCTAATTCTCTCATCGGGGCTTCAAAGAATCTCCGCTACTGATGTTCAGGAGAGCACGGCGAACAATTTACTCACGCTTTGAGCTGACCTAACTCTCCATTCTAGACACGGAATGACCTGCAGTACCCTGCTGCCAATTCTCATTTGTGACATTACAAGCGTGAAACAGAGAGGCAGCAGGAATCTGCCTGTGAGCTCCATCTCTGCCTGGATAATGGAAATATACCACTGGGGGAAGGGCGGTCACCCTAACTGAAAAGAGTACACACACCATTCAATGTTGAAAAGTGTAGTGCTGGAAAAGCGAAGCCGGCCAGGCAGCATCCGAGGAGCAGGAGAGTCGTCGTTTCGAGCAAATGTACAAATTACTGGATGGAAGATAAAGCAAAATATGTCTGCAGTTGTGAGAGCTGCAGACTTGGCTCAAACTACTCCCTCTAATCTAGAGAGCGAGAAGCTCAAAGTTATTAGTCTAAATTATGAAATTACCATTCATGACTCAACAAATGTACCATAAGAATGAAAGAATCTAAGATTGTTCTCAGAGTAAGGAGTGTTGGAAATTGTTATATATTCGAGTTGCTGTGTGTTATGTTGGGATAGTGTCCCTTTAAGAATCGAAGAGTGTAGTGCTCAAAACCAGTGGGAATTTTGCCCCCTGATAACCAATGATTCTAGTTGGCTCCTTGATGCCACACCTGGATGAATATAGCCTTGATGTCAAGAGCTATCAGTCTCATCTCAGCTCTGGAATTCAGCTCTTTAGTCCATGTTAGAGCACTTGAGAGTTACAAGTTAGCCAGGAAAGACCTAAAGAGAGAGCTAAGAAGAGACAGGAGGGGACATGAGAAGTCATTGGGGGATAGGATCAAGAAAAACCCTAAGGCTTTCAACAGGTATATCAGGAATAAAAGAATGACTAGAGTAAGATTAGGGCCAATCAGGGACAGTAGTGGGAAGTTGTGTGTGGAGTCAAAGGAGATAGGGGAAGTGCTAAATGAATACTTTTTGTCAGTATTCACACTTGGAAAAGACAACGTAGTCAAGGAGAATGCAGAGATGCAGGCTACTAGACTGGACGGGATTGAGGTTCACAAGGAGGAGGTGTTAGCAATTCTGGAAAGTGTGAAAATAGATAAGTCCCCTGGGTCAGATGGGATTTATCCTAGGATTCTCTGGGAAGCCAGGGAAGAGATTGCTGAGCCTTTGGCTTTAATCTTTATGTCATCATTGTCTACAGGAGTAGTGCCAGAAGACTGGAGGATAGCAAATGTTGTTCCCTTGTTCAAGAAAGGGAGTAGAGACAGCCCTGGAAATGATAGACCAGCATGCCTTACTTTGGTTATGGGTCAAGTGTTGGAAAGGGTTATATTTATAATCATCTAGAGAGGAGTAAGTTGATTAGGGTTTTGTGAAGGGTTAAGGTTGTGCCTCACGAACCTTATTGAGTTCTTTGAGATGGTGACCAAACAGATGGCTGAGAGTAAAGCAGTTGATGTGATGGATATGGATTTCATAAGGCATTTGATAAGGTTCCCCACTGTAGGCTATTGCACAAAATATGGTGGCATGTGATTGAGGGTGATTTCACAGTTTTGATCAGAAATTGGTTAGCTGAAAGAAGACAGAGGGTGATGGTTGATGGGAAATATTCATCCTGGAGTTCAGTTACCAGTGGGGTACTGCAAGGAACTGTTTTGGGTCCAGTGTTGTTTGTCATCTTTTTTAAATGACCTGGATGAGTGCATAGAAAGATGGATTAGTAAATTTGTGGATGGCACTAAGGTCGGTGGAGTTGTGGATAGTGATGAAGAATGTTGTAGGTTACAGAGGGACATAGATAAAATGCAGAGTTGGGCTGAGAAGTGGCAAATGGAGTTTAATGCGGAAAAGTGTGAGGTGATTCACTTCGGAAGGAGCAGCAGGAATGCAGAGTACTGGGCTAATGGTAAGATTTTTGGTAGTGTAGATGAGCAGAGATCTTGGTGTCTAGGTACATAGATCCTTGAAAGTTGCTACCCAGGTTGATAGGGTTGTTAAGAAGGCATACGGTGTGTTAGCTTTTATTGGTAGAGGGATTGAGTTTCTAAAACATGACATCATGCCGTAGCTGTACAAAACTCTGGTGCGGCCACATTTGGAGTACTGCGTGTAGTTCAGATCATCGCATTATAGGAAGGATGTGGAAGCTTTGGAAAGGGTTCAAAGGAGATTTACTAGGATGTTGCCTGGCATGGAGGGATGGACTTACGAGGAAAGGTTGAGTGACTTGAGGCTATTTTCATTAGAGAGAAGAAGGTTGAGAGGTGACTTAATTGAGACATATAAGATAATCAGAGGGTAAGATAGGGTGGACAGTGAGAGCCTTTTTCCTGGCTATCATGAGGGACATAGATTTAAATTGAGGGGTTTTAGATATAGGACAGATGTCAGAGGCAGTTTCTTTACTCAGAGAGTAGTTGGGGCATGGAATACATTGTCTGCAACAATAGACTTGCCAACATGAAGGGCATTTAAATGATCATTGGATTGGCATATGGAGGAGAATGGAATAGTGTAGGTTTGACGGGCTTCAGATTGATTCCACAGGTCGGTGCAACATCGAGGGCTGAAGGGCTTGTACTGCGCTGTAATGTCTTATATTCTATGTTCTATGTTTGAACCAAGGCTGTATGAGGTCAAGAGGTGAGTAGCCCTGGCAGAATCCAAACTGTGCGTCACTGAGCAGGTTATTGCTGAGCAGCTGCTGCTTGATAGCAGTTGACTGATGATTGAGAGTGGATTGATGGGGTGTTAATTAGTTGGGTTGGATTTGTCCTGCTTTTTACGTGCAGAACATATCTGGGCAAATTTCCACATTGTGTCACTGTTGTAACTGTAATGGAAGGGCTTGGCTTAGGGTATGGCAAGCTTTGGGGCACAACTCTTCAATACTACTGTTGGAATGTTGTGCTACGTGTTCATATGTTTTTATATATTCTTTAGTTCTGACTGGAACTGAGTAAATGCCCAGTACAGAATAGAATTTCAATCCTTCCTGCCCCAACCCTGGGAGCAGGCTGGCAGGGAGGGTGGGTGCACAGTGTAAAGTGGGCTTGGAAGGTGGGCTAGGGAGGGTGACGAGGTACGTGAGGAGATGGGAATCTGCCACGGCTTTGCAGGAACTGGCCCATCAGTAATGAAGGAACCCCTCCTCAACACCACTCCCATCCTCGGGTAGATCCACAGATGTTGAGGGTCACAGCAGAAGTGGCAGGA
This sequence comes from Chiloscyllium punctatum, assembly GCF_047496795.1. Lineage (NCBI taxonomy): Eukaryota > Metazoa > Chordata > Chondrichthyes > Orectolobiformes > Hemiscylliidae > Chiloscyllium > Chiloscyllium punctatum. The sequence goes on along the minus strand of NC_092776.1, from coordinate 11,939,817 downwards.
TGGTGTTGAGGTGGGGGTGTGGGAGGGATGTTCTCCTGTTGGGGCACGCTGTGACCTTTGGGGAAAGAATTCTAAAACATAGGGCCCTGGCAGGTAAAGGTGTGTTTGCAGATAGTGGCTTGGTCAAAATCCAGGTTGGGCAAGAGGTCAGAGTTGGAGATTGTTTGCTGAGTTGCTGGACTGGAAGAGAGGGGAGAGGGGACTGGAGGAGAGGGGACAGGAAGAGAGGAGGCGATGCAGAGACTGAACTGTGAGATTGGGATGTGAGACGTTGGTGGACAGTGAACCAGTGTGGGAAAGTGAGCACAGAGATGATGGGTGAACTGGATTTGGGGTCCTAATGGCAGAGTTTCATGATTTCAAGTTAATGTAAGGTGGCTAATAAGAGATAGTACGGGAGAGTGTGAGATCTAAGGATTTGAGCAGGTCATCTGAGGCAGGGGGAGAGATGAGTGATGTTACAGAGGGGAATATTGCTAAGCTGTTCACCTCAAGTAAACAACCTCTCTTTGTTCTTTCTTGTTTTGAGTTTATCAATATTACTGCGTCCCTCATTCTGTTCCTCATTCTCCATGGCCTTTCCACTGAATATTTACTTGCTGTTTCAACCAGCCCTCAGCACTGTCGGAGATGTCAATGCTCCCAAAAATGACAGGCAATCAATCAAAACCGGATATTTTAATAATATTACTGGTGTTTTTCTTTAACACAAAGCTCTCCGTCAAGGGCTAGATGGCATTTTACTGCTCACAAAAGAAAGCGTTCAAATCTCAGTGGAGAGCCTGCGAATACAGACTGTTCTGAATGAGCCAAGCTCAGCATGCTGCACAAACAGGCCTGTGTGCCTTTGAGATTCTCCTGCATGTGCTTCTTCCCAAAGGCTCCCCTGAGCTACAAATGCAAAGACCAAGGCAGCGGGTGCCAAGTCAAGGCTCTTGTCGAGTAGCTAAAAACAGACTTATTTCAGAGAGAGAGAGAGAGAGAAAGGAAAACTCATTTCTGATGGTTCCAATTGGTTGCCTGTTGTTGGAATTTCAATGACATGACCTCCATCCTCCCTTGACCTTGACCATGACATTCACGGCATTTGTAACTCCGTATGATCGTGAATAACACTTCCACAAGCACAGAGGGGAGAGATGATTAATATGTATGATGATAGACTTTAGCCATCCATTCAATTCAGGGACATGAGAGAGAGATAAAGAGGGGGGGGGGGGGGGGGGGGGTGGAGAGAGAGAAACATGCTTCCGTCAGAATGAACAAGCTAACAGGATGATTTACATTAGGAACATGGGAACAGGAGTAGGCCATTCAGTCTGTTCAATACAATCATGACTGATTGAACACTTCAATGCTTTTTACTCACTCTATCTCCATCACCCTGTACACCACTGGTAAGCAGAAATCTATCAATCTCTACCTTAACTCAAAGACTGAGCTTCCACAGCCCTCTGGTGTAGAGAATTTCCAAAATTCGCAACCAATTTCTCTTAATCTCAAACCAAAATGGCATCCCACTTCTTTTGAAATAATGTCCCCTCGTTCTAGACTCCCCAGTCAGGGCGAACATCTTACCTGCAACTCCCCTGTCTAGCTCTTTAAGCAATTTGTCGGTTTCAGTGGGATCACCTCTCATTCTTCAAAACTCTGGAGAATACAGGCCCAATCTCTCTTCATAGGATGGTCCCACCATCCTGGTAACAAATCCGGTGAACATTCATTTCACCCCTTCTTTTGCTATAATATCCTCCCTAAGACGGGGAGATCTAAACTGCACACAAATTTGGTCTAAACAAGTTCCTATGCAGTTGAAGCAAGGCTTCACTACTTTTGCAACTAATATCATCCTGCATCTGTATGTCGCTTTCATTGATTTATCAGTAAGGAGTCCTAGATGCCTTATGTTTGCCTGTTCACTAAGCCTGTACAAATCCTCTTGAAACTGCTTTACATCTTCCTAACAACACACTGTAAATCTGGAAATATTACATTTGGTCCTCACCTCCAAATCATTGATTAAAATTGTGAACAGCTGGGGCACAAATCCTGATCCTTGCAGTAACCACAAGGAGTGCTCCTCACTGAACCAAGTCACAGGCTGCCAAAGCTGAATGAATAATTTATCCCTACTTTCTGCTTTCTGTCTGTTAGCCAATTATTAATCAATGTTGGTATATTACTTTCTAACCCTTGTGCTTTCAGCTTTCTATCTAGTCTTCGGTAGGGGTCTTTATCAAAAGCCTTCTGAAAATCTAATTATACTTCACCACAGGAACTCCTTTATCCAATGTTGTCAGTAACATCTTCAAAAATTTCCAGCAAATTCATCAAACATTATTTCCCATTTACAAATCCATGCTGACAATGCCCTATCAGATCACTAACAATGAGAGGTGAGTTAATTGAGACATATAAGATAATCAGAGGGTTAGATAGGGTGGACAGTAAGAGCCTTTTTCCTTAGATACTGATGGCTAGCACAAGGGGACATAGCTTTAAATTGAGGGGTGATAGATATAGGACAACTGTCATAGGTAGGTTCTGCCTGCAATAGTAGTGGACTTGCCCACTTTAAGGACATTTAAATGGTCATTGGATAAGCATATATACCAGAATGGAACAGTGTGGGTTAGATGGGCTTCAGATTGGTTTCCCAAGCCACAGCAACACTGAGGGCCAAAGGGCCTGTACTGGGATACAATGCTTATGTTCTTTAACAACCAGGTATCTATTTATTCCAGCCTTTGAAATAAATTCTATCATTTTCCCTGTTACTGACCAGGTAAACCAGCAGATGTGCAGTGCCCTGTTTTCTCTCTTGCTCCCTTCTTATGCAGAGCAGTGACATTTGCTTTCTTCCAATCTGCAGGGATCATTGCAGAATTCGTGAAGATAATCACCAATACATCAACTATCTCTTTTGCCATTTTCTTCAAACACTCTGGAATGTACACCATCAGTTCATGGGAATTTATCAACTTTCATCTACAAATATATTCAAGATGCTTGTATTTCTATCACTGATTTCATGGTGTCAGTGTGTCTCAAAGTGCTTTACAGCTGATGAAACGTTATTAAAGCATAGTCACAGATATTAAACGCGACAGTCAATTTGTGCACAGCAAAATCTGAAAAGCACATTATCACCACCATATTAACCATGTTAGTGATGCTACTTGTGATACAAGTATTGGACCAGGCCCTGGAGAAAACTTGGAGAAAGTGAAGACTGCAAATGCTAGAGATGCAGGAGAATTGATGTTTCAAGCATAAGCCCTTCATCAGGATTCTCATTCTTGATGAAGGGCTTATGCCCGAAACGTCGACTCTCCTGCTCCTCGGATGCTGCCTGACTGTGTTTTTCCAGCAATACATTCTCGACCCTGGAGAGAACCTGTCTGCTCTTCACAACAAGTGATCTTTTGAACTGACTTCAGAAGGCACTGGGCTTACCAACCCAAAGATCATCCAAAAGACTGCAGATTAATCTCTGGGTCATTGATATGAACAAAAGTCAGGAAGACAAAGTCAGGTGCATTAACACAACTATTATGAACAGGATTGCGCTGAGATATCAATCAAGAATCTGCACTCAGGCCTCTAGAGTGGAACTTGAATCCATTTCCAAAGCAACAGTACCACCCATTGCACCAAGGCTCGATCCTAGTAAGTCTGTGCTCTCTCCTATTGGAGTGAAGAGAGTAGACGATACAACTGCAATGAATGAATCTCACATAATTACTGTCATACAGTCATAGGGTCATACAGCACGGAATCAGACATGGTCCAATTTGTCCATGCTGACCAAGTTTCCCAAGCTAAACTTGTACCACTTGCTTGTGTTTGGCCCCATATCCCTCTAAACCTTTCCTATTCATGAATCTGTCCAAATGTCTTTTAAATGCTGTAACTTTACCCACATCTACCACTTCCTCTTGCACATATCAATCACCCTGTGTGTGAAAACGTTGCCCCTCAAGTCCCTTTTAAACCTTTCTTCTCTCACCTTAAAATTGATACCTGAATATTATCTTTCTCATCCACATGCTGTCCCTCAATGATGTTACCAGAAAATAAAACCTCAGTTTTCACAAGAACACCTATAACCTGCCACCTCAGCACCATCTCTCCGAACCCTTCTGTTGTCACTGATCAATCATGTTACACGTCTGACTTTCAGCGTTGGATGATCAAAAATGTTCTTCAGCTAAATATTTGGAAGACAAAAACCTGTAATAAGCTCCGTTCCTTGACAACCACTTCTATCCCTCACCCTGGACACATTTTGTATGTCTTTATTTAATTTGGATATCACTGGCTCAGCCAGCATTCATTGCCCATTCATGACTGCACGTGACTAGGTGGGGTTTGCCATATGTGTATGTGTTTATGTGTAATACAGATCACCTTTAAAGTCTCAATATGCTGCGTGTATACAATATTGTGACTCTGCCTGACAATTACATGAACTTACAGAAATCATTTAGTTCTTGTAATGATTGCTTCATAACCTATATAGCATTTCATTGCTTTAATCCACTGAGTTAATTAATCCCTGACAATAGATTGATTATTAGACTATTATTATTAAAATGATATGGGGACCAGGATTGGCAAACATCATGATTTGAGGCTGACGTGCTTGAGCAATCAGAAAACAAGTTAATCTACAGACTGAACACATGGAAAACCTTCTTCAAACATGCTAAAGTGCATGAGCCAGCCTTTGATGTCTTTGTTAATTATAGACAGTGTTGAAAACACAGTTTGCTGCTAAACAGACTAATCCCTACTGAGAGGCCAATTTATCTCATGTGAGAGCATTAAGTGATCAAGGTACAGATTTATAGCAAGCTTTCCAGAAAATTCCCTAGCTTAAATTGGGACACAGCAGACTTCCTAAAAGAATACAAAATAAACAGTGTTAACGTTTTGAGTACGGTGACCCTTCCTTAGAACCCGGACCTGAAGATTTAACTCTGATTTCTCTTCATAGATGCTGCCAGACCTGCTGAGCTTTTCCAGCAACTTCTGTTTTTGTTTACAGCGTCCCCACAGCTTTTTTGGCTTTTACAAAATAAACAGTATTCAGAGTTATGTTTTCTCAATATGGATATATTGATGCAGAGAAGAAGCTATTAAGATTTGTTTAGCAATTGAGAACTAAGGTGTGCACAGAATTTACACATCAGGATTAACAAATGAAGAGCTAAAAATTCTCAATCCATATTCATCCACTAGAATTCATGTCTTTCAGACAGAAGTTAATTATATTTTGATCAGAAGCAGAGAAAAAATCTCAAACAAATTGCTGGAAAAGGTCAGCATATCTGGCAGCATTTGTGGAAAGAAATCAGAGTTAACATTTCAGGTCGAGCGACCATTCCTCAGTCCTACCAGACCTGCTGAGCTTTTCCAGCAATTTCTGGTTTTGTTTCTGATTTACAGCATCTGCAGTTCTTACAGTTTTTATTTCGAGACAAGGTCTCATTATGTGATTTTTCAGATGGGGAGCTTGGAAGCAGAACTGTTGAGTTGGTGATTCCATCCATCCCCTGTGACAACTTTCTAGAAAAATTTGCCAGACAAACCAAAGACTTTTTGTGTTGATGAGCTACAGCATTCGTTAATGGTAAACAAAGTTTATGGGTCCTAAGTACAAATGAGATGGTTCACAAAATCGATAGACCACCCAAAAATAGCAAGACTCGAGGCAGCTGTGTCCTTTTGCATGCATAAAGGAAATCACTAGCTTTTAATCAATTTCGCTAGGCACATGACATTCCATCCCGTATTCCCAATTCCTCCGCCTCCGCCGTATCTGCTCCCAGGAGGACCAGTTCCACCACAGAACACACCAGATGGCCTCCTTCTTTAGAGATCGCAATTTCCCTTCCCACGTGGTTAAAGATGCCCTCCAATGCATCTCATCCACATCCCGCACCTCTGCCCTCAGACCCCACCCCTCCAACCGTAACAAGGACAGAACGCCCCTGGTGCTCACCTTCCACCCTACCAACCTTCGCATAAACCAAATCATCCGCCGACATTTCCGCCACCCCCACCACCCAGGTATATATTTCCCTCCCCACCCCTTTCTGCCTTCTGCAAAGACCGTTCCCTCCGTGACTACCTGGTCAGGTCCACGCCCCCCCTACAATCCACCCTCTAATCCTGGCACCTTCCCCTGCCACCGCAGGAACTGTAAAACCTGCACCCACACCTCCTCCCTCACCTCTATCCAAGGCCCTAAAGGAGCCTTCCACATCCATCAAAATTTTACCTGCACATCCACTAATATCATTTATTGTATCTGTTGCTCCCAATGCGGTCTCCTCTACATTGGAGAGACTGGGCGCCTCCTAGCAGAGCGCTTTAGGGAACATCTCTGGGACACCCGCACCAATCAACCACACCGCCCCGTGGCCCAACATTTCAACTCCCCCTCCCACTCTGCCGAGGACATGGAGGTACTGGGCCTCCTTCATCGCCGCTCCCTCACCACCAGACGCCTGGAGGAAGAATGCCTCATCTTCCGCCTCGGAACACTTCAACCCCAGGGCATCGATGTGGACTTCAACAGTTTCCTCATTTTCCCTTCCCCCACCTCACCCTAGTTCCAAACTTTCAGTTCAGCACTGTCCCCATGACTTGTCCGGACTTGTCCTACCTGCTTATCTCCTTTTCCACCTATCCACTCCACCCTCTCCTCCCTGACCTACCACCTTCATCCCCTCCCCCACTCACCTATTGTACTCTATGCTACTTTCTCCCCACCCCCACCCTCCTCTAGCTTATCTCTCCACGCTTCAGGCTCTCTGCCTTTATTCCTGATGAAGGGCTTTTGCCCGAAACGTCGATTTCGCTGCTCCTTGGATGCTGCCTGAACTGCTGTGCTCTTCCAGCATCACTAATTCAGAACATGACAGAGGCAGTGCAATTGAACAAAAGCTGATAGAATTACTGACCCAAAAAGACCATGCACAAAGACTATGTTTAAGCCATCAAAAAGGCCATCTGGTATCGCACCAGAGGCATAAACATAAAGTGATCAGCAAACTAGAATCTGATGATGTATTCAACAGGACAGAATGTTGTCTATTGTCACACTCAGTCTCAGGGAGAACATTAAGGTCAACATTCTGCTTGACATGTTTACAAAAATTCAGTTTGCCCGCCCTCAGAAAACTGGTGATCATTCAGCATCGATTAAGATTGACTGCCAAGATACCACCTCTTTGAATTCTAAAAAACATGCACCCACAGGCATGAGAAGCTAACTTTCAACTTATAACAGTCCACTAATTCCATGCGCAAGTCCAATTAATCCAACAGACAGCGCAGATGTTCTATATTCTGAACTAACATGCTGTGACTTCAAACTCGTCATGATCTGTGGAATCTGTCAGACAATTGAGATAAAAGAGAAATTGCAGAAGACTATTCAAAAAACACTTGCAGAACTGAATATGAAAGAACACTTCACTCTCTTCTGAATCAGTGGAGCTAAAATTTCTGCCACGGAGACAAAAATGAACATTTAAGAGGAAGAGACTGAAGTATGAGCTCAGGGAAATTCAGACTTGGGCTTCCTTTCTCTGAGGTGATTAAACCTTTCAGGGATACATTGCTCCACACGCAAGGATGTATGAAGAGCTATAAGGGAAAGGAAGCAGGATGAAATATGAGCTCTTTGTTATCAATGCAGTGAAAAGGTTGCTGTTTTACAGGGTGATTTGGAGCAACTTGCATGTAAACAGATCAGGCTCAGAAGAAGCAGCTACAGAAACATTAGCTTGAGCCCAAAGTAATACTGAAATGATTGACAGACATGCAAAAACAGGTGGAGATGCACAGAGTATACAACAAATCACTCATGAGGCAGTCCCTTCAGAATAAAAGCCAATAATCTGGTGAAGAGACTCAACCAGGACAGAATAAACCAAACAACCACTGGAGCAGCAAGTGGAACTGGTCTCGGTTTCAATAAACACAAAATTGAAGAGGCTAGACAGTTATTAGAGCAGGTTATGAAGTTGACAATATGCAACACAAGGGTATAACTGATAGAATTAGAAGTAGCCAGGGTACAAAGCCAGAAGCTCCAAAATAAGCTGGAAGCTCTTAAATAGATCAGTAATGGCAAGAAGATTAGAACCAATTAAAATAGCTTTAGGTGTGCGATCAGTCACTGGCTAATCTGAATCAAAATTTGGCTGAAATGTGTCAGAATCATAGAATCCCTACAGTGTGGAAACAGGCCCTTTGGCCCAACAAGTCCACACTGACCCTCCGAAGAGTATCCCACCCAAACCTCTTCCCTATTACTCTACATTTACCCCTGACAATGCACTTAACCTACACATCCCTGAACACTATGGGGCAATTTAGCATGGCCAATTCACCTAACCTAGACATCTTTGGACTGTGGGAGGAAACTGGAGCACCTGGGGGAAACCCATGCAGACATGGGGAGAATGTGCAAACTCCACACAGTTGCCAATGGCTGGAATCGAATGTGGGTTCCTGGCGGTTTGAGGCAGCAGTGCTAACCAATGAGCCACTGTGCCATCAGGATAAGCAAACTCTGGGACAGCAACAGAAAGCCAAGAAAGAAAAGCTTCTCGACCTTCTGCATATCTTTAATCTCCTTCAGCCTTCCTGTTCTCTGAGAATTTGGTGCTGTAACAATTCTGCAGTTGTGCATACTCTCAATTTTCAATGACTTCAACATTAATGGTTCTTCCAGCCTCTAAGCTCCCCACCACCCTTTCCTCTTTTAGGATGTCCCTTAAAATTGACTTCTCTGACCAAACCTTTGGACGCCTGCCCTGAGATTTTCTTTCTCTGGCTCAGTATCAAATTTTTATTGATAATGCTCTTGAGTAGCACTTGAAGGACTTGCTATGTCAAAAACATTTTAGAAATGTAAGTTGTTGCATTGTGGATTTTGAGAGCATCCTGAGGATGTTAAAGAGCCAAAGGCAATAGGCCTGAGTGCATACACTCAATAGCAACCATTGCGATTGTGTTTAAAATCAGTGATCAATGGCAAAATAATTACCCCCCAAGAGACAGAGTTCCAAATAACTCAATATTATCTAAATGACTTGCAACAACGATCATCATCTGAGGATAAACTGCATAATTAATCGATTGCTACTATGTTTGACATGACTGGAGGAACACTCGACAGCTATTTTACTGAATCCAGTAAATTAGACAAAACTCCTTGAAACATAGTGATCAATTTCTACAGTGAAAAAGTCTCTTATTTACTTATAGCCACAAGCCATGATTGGTTTGTGATCTTATTGTCTTGACCTTGCTACGGGACAAAATCTACAGCAATTGGAAATCATTGCTTTGACCAGGAGAAACTAGGCCAAACACTGCTTGATCAAAGGTCACAAGGTCAAGGCTAACAATCCACTTTAAAATCACAAAATGCCCAACACTCACTGTTCAAGGTATGTTCTTCGAAGTCAACCAGAAAGATGCATTAGGACATATAAGAGACAAACATGCCAACGGTGATCTTTCGGAGAGACAGTCTCCATTTCCAAAGTTTTTTTTAAACTTGCTAATGGGAATGAAAATTGTGGTGCAGGAAATGCACAGCAGGTCAGGCAGCAGCCGAGGAGCAGGAGAGTCGATGTTTTGGGCATTAGCACTTCATCAGGAACGAGGACCTGGAGGGGGGAGGTGGGAGAAGAGGGCTGAGAGATAAAGAGGAGGGTGGGGATGGGAGGAAGGTAGCTGAGAAGGTCATAGGTTGATGCAGATGGGGGGTGTTGGTGATAGGTCAGAGAGAGGGTGGAGAGGATAGGTGGGATGGAAGATAGACAGGTGGGACAGTTCAAAAGGGTGGGGCCGAGTTGGAGGGTTGGATCTGGGATAAGGTTGGGACAGGGGAAATGAGGAAATTGGCGAAGTCGGTATTGATGTCGTGTGGTTGGAGGGTCCCAAGGTGGAAGAAGAGGTGTTCTTTCTCCAGGTGTCGGGTGGCTTGAATTTGGCATTGGGGGAGGTCCAGGACTTGCATGTCTTTGGCAGAATCGGAGGGGAAGTTGAAGTGGTCGGCCACAGGGCAGTACGGATGTTTGGTTCATGTGTGTCCTAGGAGATGTTCCCTGAAACTCGCAGAACATTTCAGGACACATCCGCCAACTTGCGGAACGTTTCAGGGAACATCTCTGGGACATGTACACCAAACAACCTTATCGCCCTGTGGTCAATCACTTCAACTCCACATCCCACTCTCCCAAGGACATGCAAGATCAGGACCTCCTCCACTACCAAATCCAAGCCACCCGATGTCTGGAGGAAGAACACCTCATCTTCTGCCTTTGGACCCTCCAACCACATGACATCAACATCAACAGTTTCCTCATCTCCCCGCCCCCCAACCTTATCCCAGATCCAACTCTCCAACTCAGCACTGCCCTCTTGAACTGTCCATCTTTCTTCCTACCTATCTGCTCTACCCTCCTCTCTGACCTATTACCATCACCCCCCACCTGTATCTACCCATCGCCTTCGCAGCTACCTTACCCCCACCCCAACCCACACCCTCCTATTTATCTCTCAGCTGCAATCCCACCTCCACATTCCTGATGAAGTGCTTATGCCTGAAGTGTCAACTCTCCTGCTCCTCAGGTGCTGCCTTACCTGCTGTGCTTTTCCACCGCCAGTGTTTGACTCTGATCTCCAACATCTGCAGCCCTCAGTTACTCCTTGTTAATTAGAATGTCCAGGTCCAGACAGTGCTTAGTACTGGTACTGTACCAAAGGTGAGATATTCTACATCATAACAGAAACCCCTGACTCCCTCAATTATATTCCAGCCTGTAACTCAAACTGGGTCACTTATTCTTTATATAAACCCCCTGAACCCCTCAATTAGATTCCAATCTGTAATTCACTCCTGGGTTTCTGTTATTCTATGTATAAGCCACCCTGAACCCCTCAATTAGATTACAGTCTATAACTCACTCCCAGGGAACTGCTATCCTCTATATAAACCACCTTGAACTTCTTAACGAGATTCCAGTCAGTAACTTACTCCTGGGTACCTGTTTTTCTATACATAAAGCCCACCTCCGAACCGTTTGATTTGGTTCCAGTCTGCAACTCACATCTGGATATCTGTTATTCTATATGTAAACCTCCCCGAATTCCTCGATTAGATCCCAGATATCTGTTATTCTGAATATAGACCATCCTGAACCCCTCGATTAGATTCCAGTCTGTAACTCACTCTTGGGTATCTGATATTCTGTTCATAGACCATCCTGAACCCCTCGATTAGATTCCAGTCTGTAACTCACTCTTGGGTATCTGTTATTCTGTATATAACCCATCCCAAACTCCTCGATTAGATTCCAGTCTGTAACTTATTCCCAGTGTCTGTTATTCTGTATCTAGCCCATCCCAAACCCCTCGATTAGATTCCAGTCTGTAACTCACTCTCTGGTATCTGCTATTCTGTATGTAACTCCTCAACATTGACTCCAAACCCCATGAAGCTTCATGGCTTCACTTAAACATAGGGAATGAAAAATTCTCCTGATTATCACACACAGTCTTCCCGCAGCTGATGAATCAGTTCTCGTCTACATTGAACAACTCTTGGAGGAAGCACTGAGGACGGCAAGGGTGCACAATGTATTCTGGGTGGGGGATGACAATGTTCAACTGGATGTGGCAGGAATGTGGAGCCTAGATCTGATCTGTTGGTGTTGGTAGCTCTGTCTATCGCTCGTTGCTTATGCAATATCAGTTTCAAAGAGTGGCTCAGCAGCAGTACGACTGATTGAACTGGTCAGGTCCTAAAGGACGTAGCTGCTAGACTGGGTCTGCTGCAGGTGGAGAGGGAACCAATAAGAGGGAAAACCATACTTGATCTCATCCTTACCAATCTGCTGGCTGCAGATGCATCTGTCCAGGACGGTATCAGTAAGAGTGAACACTGCACATCCTTGTAGAGACAAAGTCCTTCCTTCACATTGAGAATAAACTCCATCGTGTTGTGTGGCACCATCGCCGTGCTAAATGGAACAGATGTCAAAGAAATCTAGCAACTCAAGACTGGACATCAATGGGGCGCTATGGATCATCAATGGCAGCAGCATTGTACTTCAGCACAATCTCTAACCGTATGTCCCAGCATATTCCCCAATCAACCAGTACCATTAAGCCAGGGGATCAACCCTGGTTCAATGGAGAGTGCAGGAGGGCATGGCAGGAGCAGCACCAGGCATATCAGAAGATGAGGTGCCAACTTGGTGAAGTCACCAAACAGAACTACCTCATTGCCAAGCAATATAAGCAACAAGTGATAGACAGAGCTAAGTGATCCCACAACTAACAGAGTTCTGCAGTCCTGCCACATCCAGTTGTGAATGATGGTGAACATTTAAGTGACTCACTGGAGAAGGAGGCTCCACAAATATCCCCATCCTCAATGATGGAAGAGCCCAACACATTAACATTCACAACAATCCTCAGCCAGAAGTGCTGAGTCGATGATCCATCACAGTTTCCTCCAGTGGTTGCATCACAGATACCAGTCTTCAGCCAATACGATTCACTCCATGTGATATCAAGAAACAGTTGGAGGCACGGCATACTGTGAAGGCTATGAGCACTGATAACATTCTGACAATAGTACTGAAGACCTGTGCTCCAGACTTTCTGCTCCCCTAGCCAAGCTGTTCCATTGCTGTTACAACACTGTCAGTGTGGAAAATTGTCCAGGTATGTCTTGTACACAAAAAGCAGGACAAATCCAACCCGGCCAACTACTGCCCCACCAGTCTACTCTCGATCATCAGTAAAGTGATGGAAGGTGTCATCAACAGTGCTATCAAGCAGCATTTGCTCAGCAATACCCTGTTCAGTGATGCCCAGTTTGGGTTCTGCCAGGGCCACTCAGCTCCTGACCTCATTACTGCCTTGGTTCAAGCATGGACGAAAGGGCTGAATTCCAGAGGGGAGGGGAGAGTGGCAGCCCTTGACATCAAGGCTGTACTTGACCAAGTGTGTAATCAAGATGACCTAGTAAAAGTGGCATCAACAGATATCAGCTGATTGGAGTCACACCTGGCAAATGGTTGTGGTTGTTGGAGGTCAGTCATCTCAGCTCCAGAACATCTCTGCAGGAGTTCCTCAGGGTAGTGTCCTAGGCTGAACCATCTTCAACTGCTTCACCAATTACCTTTCGTCCATTATAAGGTCAGAAATGGAGATGTTTACCAGTGATTGCACAATTTTAGCACCATTCACAAATCCTCAGATATTGAAGCAGTCAATATTCAAATGCAACAAGACATGGACAAAACCCAGGCTCAGACTGACAAGTGGCAAATAACAACTGTAGCACAAAAATGTTAGGTAATGACCATCTCCACTAGAGACAATCTAACAGCCACCCCTTAACATTCAATGGTGTTACCATCACTGAATCACTCGCTATCAACATCCTGGGAGTTACCATTGACCAGAAACTCAACTGGACTCGCCACATAAACACAGTGGCTACAAGAGCAGGGCAGAGGCTAGGAATACTACAGCATGTAACTCACCTCCTGACTCTCCAGAGTTTATCCACCATCTATACAAGTCAGGAGTGTGATGGAATACTCCCCACTTTCCTGGATGGGTGCGGCTCCAACAACACTCAAGAAGCTTGAAACTATCCAGGATAAAGCAGCCCATTTGATTGGCACCTCATCCACAAGCATCTACCCCTCCATCACCGATGCTCAGTAGCAGCAGTGTGTACTATCTTGAAGATGCACTGCAGAAATTCACCAAAGATCCTTGGACAGCATCTTCCAAACCCATGACCCATTTCCATCTAGAAGGACAAGAGCAGCAGATACATGGGACCACCATCACCCTCAAGCTTCCCTCCAAGTCACTCACCATCCTGACTTGGAAATATATCGCTGTTCCTTCACTGTCGCTGGGTCAAGTTCCTGGAACAACTAAGTATATTGTAGGCCTTGCTATCGCACACAGAATGCAGCCGTTGAAGAAGGCAGCTCACACCACCTTCTCAAGGGCAACTAAGGATGGGCAATAAATGCTGGCCCAGCTAGCTACGTGCATGTTCCATGAGTGAATTAAAAAAACCTAAATTAGATTCCAGTCTGTAACTCACTCCCAGGATCTATTATTCTATATTTAAACCCGTGAATCCCTTGATTATACTCCAGCCAGTAACACTCTCATGGCTATCTGTTATTCTATAGTGCCTTTTGGGGAAGCAGTATTTTCAGTTCCAATGAGATCTGATGCTCTGCTATTTCATCGACAAGCTGTTTAAAATGATTTGCTTACTTGCTCTGATGCTTGGAGCCCTGTAGGTGAGCGTGAAACTGTTCCACCGAGTTCAGGATCACATTACAGATGTTGCAGGTGTAGCTGCTTTTCAAAGCTGTTGAAGAAAAAGACAGAAACATGTAAGGACCGAGTCTCTCGGTTCGCTGAGTCGGGTTTAAGCCTGAATCCCCAGGCTGTGGTTAAATTCCACTGGCCTTCCCTCCCAATTCCCATCTCTCTGCCATTCTCAGTTCCTGTACAATTTGACTGAGTGCCTGGTGCCAGGCTAGCACTTCCCCAGCCCTGCACTTGAAAATAAATGGGTCAAAGGCCAGTCCAAGCAATCAGACCAACCCAAGAATGAAGCTCCAGCTCTGAGTTCCAGTTTGATATGCAGAGCGACACTTGCATTTGAAGGGTTGTGAATGACTCCTCATGGAGACAGTAGGAATGTAAGGACGTAGACAGAGCTGGAAGGTTGCTTACCAGGCAAAAAAAACAATTCTTCCAGTACTTCACAATGTTTTCCAAGGGCAGAGGGTGAATGGATCAACATGGCAGCCTTGTAATCAGTCAATGAATTCTTCCACTACTTCACACTGTTTTTCAGGGGAACACCAACAGCTTCTTTAACTGATTGCCACTTGATATGCTTCTCTTCACAAAACACCCTGGGGGGTTTACTCTGTTCAAGGTCGATGTAGGTTATTGCTGCACCTCACTGGCCATCAACCCATGTAGGAGTGGCCCAGCTACAACATATCGTGGCTTCCGTTCTCACCCTCCCTGTGAGTAAGGGGTCCGCTCCATCTCTAGATGTTCATTCCCCCCCACCGACCTCACCCATCACATCTCCAACCAATCACCACCCAACTGAGTTGGAGGGTCAAATGCGTGCCTTAAGCACAAACTGGGCTGCAGGCTTTTAAAAGTCAAGCCAACATTACATCGATGATACATAGAACATACGAAATAAGAAAAGATGCAGTCTATTCAGCCCCTTGACTGTGCGCCCCCATTCAATAAAACTATGGCTGCTCCAAATGTATTTCAAATTCCACTTCCCCGTCTACCCCTGAAAACCCTTGATTCCCTTTCCTAACAAGAATCTATTCACCTCTGACTTTAAAATAATAATCAATGATCTTCCAAGGCAGAGAGTTCCATCTGAGAGAAAATCTCCTCATCCATCTCTTAAAAAGGTGACGTCTAATTTTACATAATCAACGCTCCCTAGCTCTGGACTCCCCATCTCCCCCACTGTGAGATTGTAATATTTTGCAGCACTCTGTAGCTATTATTTTGGGGGTTTGCGATGAATTTGTGCTTTTATGTGGCTGCACTCCAACCCAAGGGAGGCTTGGTCCATAATTAAGCCATATGAAAGTGAAAACAAAGTGGACACAAATTTGAAAGCAAGGACGTTATGTTAAATTTATACAGAGCCATGTTAGACTGCTCCTTCTTTTGTTATGTGTTTTTTTTTGCTCATATCCATACGTTTATATTCCAGACAGACTCCTGAGATCAAGAACTTCCTTCAGACTTGAGCTTCTTTATGACACTGTTTATTACACATTAAGACAAAATACTATAAGGATGATTCTCAAGCTCTATCTTACTGTCACAGTATTGGAAGATTACTCCATGAACTCTACTGTCTCATACTGTCAATCTACTCCACGTGCTTCCCTGCATGTGATTTTAACGTTAGACTTCAAGCTTCACCCTAGCTCTCCATGTGTTTCTCTCTTCTGTCTTAACTTCTCCTGTGCTATGTTATTTATGCCCAGTGAGGAGCAGCTCAGTAGCACCATCGCAATGTTGCTCCAGGATCCTGCAGACCTTATACAACGTGCTTCATATCTCAGAAAGATGTCAGAATATGGGAGGAAAGAATTAAAGCAGAATTATGCGATTAAATCCATCAGAACATTTTGCACACTGAGACTATTTTTTAGTGATAATGATTTTTGAAATTATGAATGGGATTTTTACAGAGTGGACAAGGGCAAGATTCTTCCCCATCTCGAGGAGAACAGAACTAGCAGCCACAGATACTAATAAAAACATTTGCCATCAGTGAAGGAGAGAAAGAGCCAGATGTTGTTGGAGTTCACACTCAGTGACTCTACCCAGTGGGTACCAGCACCAGAGTGACCACAAAGGTTCTGGATCAGGTCACCCTCTGCAGAACTGTTTTGTCTCTGGCAGCACAGCAATTGCCTCTTAGACTAATCTCATTGACATTGAGTCACAAGGGTGAGTGGAAACCATTGTTCATGCACCTACTGCAAGTGGCCCTGTGTGGCAGGACATCAAACAGGGCTCGAGTATAACAATGAACACAGAGGACGAGCTGACACTCATTGTCAAGACTCATGTGGCAGCACTGACCTAGGGCAAATAAAGACCTAGTGGAATTATCGCTAAACAGTGAGGAGAATCCCCCTCATTCCAGATGATGAGCTCACACTCAAAACGTCGACTCTCCTGCCCCTCGGATACTGCCTGACTGGCTGTGCTTTTCCAGCACCACACTTTTCGACTATTAATCCAGTGACCCAGGTAATGTTCTGGGGATCTGGGTTCAAAGCCTGTCCTGGCAGGCAGTGACAGCTAATTCAATAATCTGGAATTACTGATGTCCCTGAGGGAAGGAAAGCTGCTGTCCTTACCTGTCTGGTCTACACGTTGACTCCAGACCCACAGCAACACAGTTGACTCTTAACTACTCCCTCTGGGTAATTAGGGTTGGTCCATCCAGTGATGGATGGATTTTCTCTCCATACATAACCTTGATATATTGGGAGGTGTGTGTGTGTGTGTGTGTGTGTGTGTGTGTGTGTGTGTGTGTGTGTGTGTGTGTGTGTCACTGTATGATTAATACTGAATAATTAGTCATTCAGTGCACTGGATGCAAACAGCAGCCTGTTATACAGTAGCAAGCAGACCCACAATCAGGAAATTACAGTTGTCGTTTTCTCGTGATTGGTGGAGATGAGGAAAGACCTTTGATCCCCCTCATCTCATCCTTCCAGAATACAAAACCAGTCCTGTCCAATTAAAGCACTTGCCACTGCGATAACTGTGTCCAGTCTCCTAGCCTTGAACAGCCAGTTCCAGTTATAAAATCACAGGGCATCTTACAGATTGAGCAAGACTATTTTTTGCCATGACAAGGTCATACGACATTCATCCCATTATTAAATGAGAGAAGGACATTACACAATCTCGAATCTCGCAGCTTGGAAAATGCTCTCTGGCAGCGTTTAAGCTTCAAACAAAACTGCTACCACTTCACTTCATCTCATCCTATCAATATATTCTTCTATTCCTTTCTTGCTCCTGTGTTATTTAGCTTCCCCTTAAATGCGTCTGCTAAACTCCTGCCCACACTCTCTAGTAACAATTCCACATTCCAACAACTCCCTTCGTAAAAAGGCTTCTCCTGTTATGCAAACTGAATTGAATCAAATTGAATTAGCTTTATTGTCACATGTACTCAAATCAGTACAATGAAAAGTTTACAGGGCCATCCGAGCTACAAAGGTACCGAGGTACAGATGTTTAAGAACAAATCCTTCGGAAAAGGAAGTAGAAGAATAAAGAAATATAAAGTCCAGCAATAATTTAGCAAAATAGAGAAATAAAATGTTCAGAAGAATTATCTTTCCAACCCAGTCCACGCCAAGACCTGGCCTCTAGTAACTGAAAAGTGACCTTCACCATCTGTCAAATTTATTAGTATCTGTATCCATAGAATCATACAGTCATACAGCATGGAAACAGACCCTTCAGTTCAACTAGGCCACGCTGACCCTAATCCCAAACTAAACTAGTCCCACTTGCACTTGGCCCATATTTCTCTAAATGTTTCCTATTCAAGTACCTATCCAGATGTATTTTAAATGTTGTAACTGTACCTGCATCTCCCACTTCCTCTGGCAGTTCATTTCACATATGAACCATCCTCTATGTGAAAACAATGCTGCTTAGGTCCCTTTTAAATCTTTCCCCTCTCACCTTAAAATGATGTCCCCTAGGTTTGAACACACCCACCTTAGGGAAAAAGACCTTTGCTTACCATCTTATCTATGTCCCTCATGATTTTATAAACCTCTAGAAGGTCACCCTTTAACCTTCAACATTCTGGCGAAAAAAGTCCCAGCCTTTCCAGACTGTGTTTATATATATCTCAAACCTTCCAGTCCTGGCAGCATCATAGTAATTTTTTTCTAAACCCTCTCAAACTTAATAATATCCTTCCTAGAGCAGGGCCACCAGAACTGTACACAGCAGTCCAAAAATGGCCTCACCAACGTCCTGTACAACCTCAACATGACACCCCCAACACCTGTACGCAATGGTCTGAGCAATGAAGACAAGTGTGCTAAATGCTTTCTTAATCACCCTGTCTACCTGTGATGTAACTTTCAAAGAACAATGTATCTTAACCACTATGTCTCTCTGCTTGACAACACTGTCCAGGGCCCTACCATTATCTGTATAAGTCCTGCACTTGTTTGGTTTACTATAATCACTTTTCAGATGCAGAATGGTTCAGGAATAATGTTCTAACGTACAGGACCTACCAGCAGCTTTGAGGCGTTTCTTTCTTACTCATTCACGGGATGAGGGTGATGTTGGCTGGGCCGACATTTATTGCCCAGAAGGCAGTTAAGAGTCACCCACATTGCAATGAGTTTGGAGTCATATGTAGGCCAAAACAGGTAACGATGACAGTTTCCTTCCCTAAAGGATATTAGTGAACCAGATGGGTTTTTATAGTCATTATTAGACACTTAACTCCAGAATTTTATTGAATTCAAATTCCACCATCTGCCATGGCAGGATTTGAACCCAGGTCCCCAGAACATTACCTGGGTCGCTGGATTAACAGTCCAGTGATAGTACCGCTAGGCCATCAAGTCCCCTAATTCTTGGAACCTACATATCACTGATATGGCCAACATTTATTGCCCACACCAACTGCTCTTGAGAATGTTATGATGAGCCTTATTTTTAAATCATTGCAGCCGCAGTGTAGATACACAAACAGTGCTTTTATTCTGTCGTGGTTTGATGCAACTGAGGGGATGGTTGGCCATTTCAGAGGACAGTTCGCAGTCAGTCACACTGCTGTCAGTCTGGAGTCAAGTGTAGGTCAGATCAGGTAAGGACAGCCAATTTCCTCCTCTGAAGGTAATTAGCTGTAGGTAGGCAGTAAATATGAAGTGCTTAAAATCAGGAATGCTCAGAAGGCCAGAATAGGAGGAGAGCAGAGATTTTGGGATTGCCATTGAGCTGAGTTAAGCACTCAGGACTGTGGAATGGGATCAGAATTTGTCCTTCTCATTCAATAATGTAATATAATCCAGGCTACGGTGGAAAGGACTGGCAGTGACTTTGCTGTATCCGTAAATACAACAAACATTTAATTAGAACCGCAAGTTCAAAAGTCCAGTGATGGAAAAGGATACAGTCACTAACTGACAGACACATTATTGCTTGACAGAAACTAAATATCCTTCATTTTTATCTCAACAACAGTAGAGCTGGTAATTTTAACCCAGGCTTTAATAGCCTGAGATAAAATAGTGTAATGTATTCTATCTGTACTTTGCATGACTCTGAAGCAAAACTCCCTGCTAAGAGCCATTGAATGTGCTAATGAGGACTGGACATCAGATACACAGCACTGGGTTACTTAATGAACTGTGACAGAAAACAAACTCACACAGACCAGGGCTTGGACCAGTCAGTTCAAACAATCCTTCAAGTCTTATCAATTCATGGAAAGTCTTGAATATGAACATAGAAAGAGGCCATTCAGCCCATCATTCCTGTGAGAGAGTCATCCACTCCCTTTAGACCGACCCAATTCTTTTCTGCAAGTTTCTGTTGAATGTGCTCCTCTTATTGTTTCAGATTACAACAACTCACCGTGCAAACAAAATTCTCCCTATACTGATTCTTTTTCTTTCAACCCTCGGACACTTACCCTTCTGCCAATGGGAACGGTTTCTCCTTGTTTATATCATCTAGTCTTTTGAACACTTCCATCAAATTGAAATGCTTTATTCCTATAAATGAAGTGTGTCAGCCTTCTACTATGCTAGAAAAAAACCCACTGACCCCTCTCCTTCCCAAGGTGTAGTGGTCAGAATCATAGAGTTCCAATGGTGTGCAAGCAGCTCATTCAGCCCATACTGACCCTCTGAGCAGCATCCCAACCAGATCCAACCCCTATACCCTATAAGCCCCCATTTCCCATGGCCAATCCTCCTAACCGAGACATCTTTGCATCATGGGAGGAAACCCACACGGGCGTAGGGAGAACATGCAAACTCTACACAGACAATCGCTCAAGAGTGAGATAAACCCAGGTCCTTGGCACTGTGAGGTAGTTGTGCTAACCACGGAGCCGCCTGGTGAGAATAGGCTGAGGCTATACACACTGTGAAGGTTCAGTACAGCCAAATCAAGTGAAAGACATCAAATACACTCAGTCAATCTGGTACAGTTAGTACAACATCCACAAATACCCATCAGCAAAGATTCTTTTCATTCTAAACCATCAGATTAGCCGAGGCTATGGCTTCCCTCCCTTCACTTGGCCACTTTTCCTTGTTGCTACTCCCTGCCTTAGCCCTAAACTCATACCTTTTTCTAATTATTTTTCCTTTCTCCCGTCATATCCTCTCTGAGCTCATCTTGTCCAGGTGAACCAGTTCATATTCTGGTTCAATCCTATTCTGCTAAACTGCTGATCATCTTTCAGAGCCCCACGTGAGCTGACATTGTTGATGGTTCTCTGTCTTCAGGTAAGTCTCCAATAAATCTACTGTCATTACATCTCTTCTCAAAAAAAATACTATCCTTGACCTGATCCATTTTGCAAATTATTTGCCCCATTTCCAAACTCTGTGAACATAGTGTCACCTCCCAAATCCATTTCCATCTTTCTCCAGGACTCCATGTTTCAATCCCTCGATCGAGTTTCAATCCCAGTCACAGTCCCGAAACAGCTCTTAGCTCAGTCAAAATTAACAGTGAGTGTGACTGGGACAAAGGTAAATTTTCCCTCCCCACCCTCTCTGCATTCTTCTTGACCTATCTGCAGCCTCTGACACAGTTGAAGATATCATCTTCTTGAATCTCTGTCAACTGTTGCCCAGCTGGATGGGAACACTCTATCCTGATTCCATCATTGTCTACTGAATCAAAGCCCCACAATAACTCCACAGAGGCCAGTATCCCATCATCAAGTCACCCTTCCAGAGCTCCCTGATTGGACCAAATTAACAGCCCCAATTAGGGAACTCATATTCTATGAGGTCCATCTGACTGACCTCGTTACACTCACTCCATCCCTTCCCCTCTGAGTCTGACGACACTGACCAGTTTTTTTTATTTAGCTCCCCCGGGCATTTTAGCACCAAATCAGGTTCCTCCAACCCCTCCCTCTGCTATGGGTGGCAAGCAACTTGCAATAGCTCACCTCTTGTCACTAGAAGCATCTGAGAATAAATTCATTTTCTTTGTCAAGTGGCAAAGGCATCGAGGTGGCAACATTCACCATGTCCATCTCAGATTCCAAGGTATATTCAAAGTTTGATGGAGAGGGAGAACCCACAGGTTCTAGAACAGTCAGAAAGGCTGTCGAGCAGCCAGGCACATTTTGCTCCCACACTGTTTGTGAGTTTGCAGCTTTTATGTGGTCCACGTGGTTGCACTTATTCGAACTTTATACGTCACTGCACCTGAGCTCTCATTGACCATGCCTCTTACCCATGCAGGGTCATTCCCATGATTCCTACACCAAACCCCATCCCCTGAAGGAAACTGTCTTCCTCGCTTAGTGAAGTCTTGTGTCTGGCATTGGTGTTCTTAATGCTGTTTCACCCTCCAATCCAGGTCTGGGAAGATCAGATTTAACCTGGTGCGGAGCCTTTTCCCCATGAGCAACTCTGCTGGAGTTATCCCTGTCATTGCATGAGGGGTGGTCCTATAATCAAATGGGAACAGGAACAGTTTGGAAACTTATGAAGCTGTAAGCTGTTTCTTTAAGCCTGTCTTCAATCTTTGGACTGTTCTTTCTGCCAGGCCAGTGGATGATGGATGGTATGGAGCTGTCCTTATATGTCAAAAACCATTCGACTTCAGGGAATACTCAAATTCCCTGCTGGTAAACGATGGCCCATTATATGTGATCAACACTTCCAGGAGTCTGTGTATTGCAAAAGATGTGTGCGATTTCCCTGTCATTGTCCCCATGTTTGATTAATGAACTCCATGCACATCCAGCCACTTTGAGTGGGCGTTCCACAATGACTAAGAACATTGAACCTATGAAAGGACCGCATAATCGATGTGCAACCAAGTCCAGTGTTTGCCAGGCCATTCCCATGAATGTGGGGAAGCTTCTGGCGGTAAGTTTTGTCCTTGTTGGCACTCTGGGCCATGCCTGCATCCAATCCTGGCCGACATCTTCATTTTGGAAACCCCTGGATGATCCTGGTAGAGTTCAGCCAAGTATCTTTGCTTGGGATAGTTGGCCTTGTCTCCTATAACAATAGGCGGTCCTCGCCTGTGATCTGGTCTCTCCGGATCCAGAAAGTCTCCATTCTGGTTGTGATGACCCCTTGGTTTCCTCCATCACCATTAGATGTTTCACTTTTGCCAGGACTGGATCTTTCTGCGTTCAAAGTCGGATAAAGTCTGAAAACCTCAGCTGTGATTGGAAGTATGTCCCGAAAATTTAAAAACATCATGGACTGTTCCAGTGGTGATACCACCAGCGGTGAATCTGCCAGCAGGAGGTGAATGCCATGCATCCACATTTACTACTTAGCCTCCCGGACTGTGGTCCAATTTGTCATTATATGTGCTTAGTATTTGACCCCAGTGCTGAATTTGGCCTGAAGCCATGGATAGCATTGCCTTGATCTCTTTAAGTAAACTTAGCAGTGGTTTGTTGTCCATTATTATTACAAAAATATATCTGTAAAGATATTGCTGGAACCACCTGAGTAAAAAGTATGACCGTCAAACCTTTCTTCTCTATCTGAGTGTATTTATGCTCCATATTAGCCAAAGTCCTGGATGCACACACTATTGGGTATTCTTTTCCACTGGGCCACCATTAAGCTAATACTACCCCAATGCTGTACAGGGAGGCATTGCATGTCAATACAAGATCTTGCTTGTGATCATAGTGTGCCGACCTCTTCGAGGATGCTAGCTGTTTCTTCAGTTCTTGGAAAGCAATATCTTCGCTGAGCCACCATTTCCAAGACTGGCCCTTTTTAAAAAGTTGATACAAAAGGTGCCAGAATGGAGGCCAGGTTATGTATGAACAGTCGATCTAAGCTCTGGTACAGATGTGGGAGCTGGGGCACCTTTGATTGCCCTCACTGGTGGTAACCCGGTTTTGTCAACTCCAGGTTGGTCACTTGGGGTGCCTGGAACACGCATGTCTAACTTTGAAAGCTTATGTACACCTGGGAGGAATGTCCAAGGCCTATACCCAAGTTCTCTAAGGTCTCCTTATTTGTCTTCCCTGTTGTTAGTATGTCATCTAGATAAATAGCGAACTGGGGTAGACTTTGTAAAATGTTCTCCATTTCTCGCTACAAAATTGCACAGGACTGATGATATCTCAAATGGCAGTCTTGTGTATTGGTACAAACCCTTATGGGTATTAATTGTAACATACTTCTGGGAAACCTCATCTAACCGCAATTACAAATTCACATGGCTCATGCCCATCTTTGTGAAGGACAGCCCTCCTGCCAGCTTTGTGTATAAATTCTTTATGTGAGGGGTTGGGTAGTTGTCCAGAAGTAATTTATCATTTTGTTAAAATCCCAATAAAGGCGAACCGAGCTGTCGGGCTTCACAATCTGTATGACAGCTACTGCCCATTCCACAAATTGGACTGGTTTGATAATTCCTTTGCTTTCCTGCCTCTTGATTTCTGCCTCTACTCTTGCACTTGACTGACCTCATTACAATCAATGCACCCTCCAGTTTCTCATCAGCATATTGCCCCTCTCTAACACATCCGAAGGTTACAGGTTTAATTTTCACACATAACACCATTGACACCCAACTCTGCCTCACCATCATGTCTCTCTTGACCACTCCACTAAATGATCAGATTGAATATCCAACATCCAGGGAGCTTAATGTCCCTCCAAGCAATTTCTGGGAAGACTGAATCCATTGTTTTCAGTCCCTGCTCCAGACACCATTCCCTAACTACTGACTGCTTCCTTCTCCCTGACAACAGTCTCAAAATAAACCAGCCTGATGACAATCTTGGTGTCACATTTGGGCCCGAGATGAGCTTCTGGTCACACATTTACTTCATCATTTAAGATTTGCCTCCTTCCAGCTCTGTAAATGGCTCCACTTTACCCCAGAATCAGCTCAACAGCTGCTGAAACTATTTTGATGCACTTGAGAGTGTTCCTTCATATCCTCCCCAATATAAACTCGAGGTCATCGAAAACTCTGTTGTCCACGCCTGAGCCTGCAGCAGATCCCATTCTGCCCTCACTACTTGTGTTTGCTGACCTCCTGATCCATCAATTTTTAAATTCTCATCCTTGTTTTCAAGCTTCCCCATACCTTTCCCTGTAATCTCCTCTCGCCCCACTTCCTGTGGGAGAGATGGATGTTTGGAATATTGCTGATGCTTCACAGAGTCATACAGGACAGAAATCAACCTCTCACTCCATCCTTATAATTCAAATCCTCCATTCCCAGCAATATCTTGGTAAATCTCTTCAGAACACTCTCCAACTTGATAATACCTTCCTATAGCAGGGCGACAGAACTGGACACAGTGTTCCAGAAGAGGCCTCACAACTTGTACAACCTCAACATGACGCCCCAACTCCTATACTCAATGGTCTGAGCAGTGAAGGCACATGTGCTAAACTCCTTCTTAACCGCCCTGTCTACCTGTTACAGTAACATAGTAAGTTGGCTTAAAGCATTTCACAGGAAGCTTATCAAACAACATTTCATACTAAACTACATGGAAGACAAATCCCAAAAGTTTACTCAAACATATTTCCATTGGAACTTCTAAGAGTGAGCAGTGATTTGACTGTAGTGTACAAGATTCTGAATGGTCTGGACAAGGTGGACATGGAGAGGATGTTTCCACTTGTGTATCAGTCCAAAACTAGGGGGTACACAGTTTTAAAGTTAGGGCTCACCCTTTCAGGACAGAGATGGGATATTCCGTCCATCCCGCCTCAAGAAGCCTGTGCAATTTTGGAACTCCTTGTCTCAGAGCTTGTTGGAAATGGGGTCACTGAATATTTTGAAGACAGATGTGAATAGATTCTTGCTAGGCAATGGATCGAGGGTTTATTGGTAGTAGGTGGGAAAATGGAATTCAGGACTCAAATAGATCACCAATAATCTTAATAAATGGCAGAGCAGGTTTGAGGGGCCAAGTGCTCTTCTGCTTCCATTTTCTCTGTTTCCCTTCAGTGTGGAAACAGGCCCTTCGGCCCAACAAGTCTCCACTGACCCTCCGAAGAGCAACCCACCCAGACCCATTCCCCCACCCTACATTTACCCCTGACTAATGTACCTAAGACTATGGGCAATTTAGCATGACCAATTCACCTAACCTGCACATTTTTGGATTGTGGGAGGAAACCAGAGCACCCGGAGGAAACCCACACACACACAGGGGGAGAATGTGCAAACTCCACACAGACAGTCGCCCAAGGAGGGAATCAAACCTTAGTCCCTAGTGTTGTGAGGCAACAGTGCTAACCACTGAGCTACCATACTGCCCCATGTTCTATGTTTTAAGGTCACCCCTAAAAGGTGGAGGCAGAGAGATGTGAGGCACAAATCCAGACATTAGAGTCCCAGCTACTGCAGGCTCTGCCTCCAAAGGTGGGCCAATTAAAATTAACAATGAGCAAGAGACCAGAGATTTGGGAGTGTTGACACTCTGGCTAGGAAAGAGCAAGGTCTTGGGGAGATTTGGAAACAAGAATGAAAATGTCAACATCAAGAGTTTGTTGGACTGAGACATCAGCAAGAGATAGGGGAATGAGACTGGTTGTAAATTAAGATACAGAGAATAGAGTTTTGGTCGACTTCAAGGATGGGGAGATGGTGTCGTAGCGGTAATATCACTGGACTAGTAACTCAGAGCCCCAGGCTAATGTTCTGGAAATGTGAGTTCAAATCCCACCACGGCAGGTGGCAAAATTTGAGTTCAATAAAAAATATGGAATTAAAATCTGACCTAATATGACAGTGTATCCTCTGTCAATTGTAAAAAGCCCTTAATCATCCATTAATCCAAGATGGAGGACAGAAAAAAATGTGGCTGTAAGAGCTGCTCCTTTTTTGAGGTATTTTGGGTGTTGGACAGGAACAACAATTACTGTTTATATACTGTATTGTTTTGGAACTTTGAGGGACAAAAGATAAAAACAACAGCACTTTTAAAAAAAATGGAAGAAAGACAAAGGCAGGGATCATATGGTCAGAGAAAGAAACTTATACTGCTGTCTGACACAGCAGTGAATCTGCACAGTTACTGCCTTTGCTGTTTGACTTCAAGCATTTCTGGACATCAGAGAGCATCTAAGAAAAATGAACAAACAGTGAAATTCACAGCTGACCTTGGAGGAACCTGTGTGGGAGACCTCGCAGCATAGGAACAGGTAAGTGCATAGTTTTTAAGTGTAGCCTTGCTGTAAATCTGTGTAGAGTGTGTACAGTGGGTTCTTCCTTGATTATATGTTTTATTGAGATCTGTCTCTTGATTAAATTTCTAAAATATAAGCCAAAAGTATTAAGTTAGCCTGGAGTAGTTTTTTTTTAGAACAATAAGATGGTGCTAATTTCTGGGTTTGTGGATTGTGAAGGAGCAAAGTGTGATGTGGTATTCCTGTCAGATGTGGGAGTTTAGGGAGAGTTTCCATGTTACTGATGGTTATGGCTGCAGGAAGTGTCAGGAAATCCTATCATTCATAGAATCCATGCAGTGTGGAAATAGGCCATTTAGCTCAACAAGTCCATACCAACCCTCCAAAGAGTAACCCACTGTACCTCTACCCTATTATTATATATTTCCCCCGACGAATGCACCTAACCCACACATCGCTTAACACTATGGGGAATTTAGCGTGGCCAATTCACCTAACCCGCACATCTTCGGATTGTAGGAGGAAACCGGAGGACCCGAAGGAAACCCACACAAACAATGGGAGAATGTGCAAACTCCACACAGACAGTCGCCCAAGGCTTGAATTGAACCCAGGTCCCTAGTACTATAAGGCAGCAGTGTTAACCACTGAGCCACAGTGCCACGTGGATTGGCTGGAGCAGCAGTTAGAGGCAATAAGCAATTTACAGGAGCTAGGGGCTATGATGGATGGCAGTTATAGGAAAGGAGAAAATCGCAGATACAGTTGGGTAGATGGGTTAAGTCCAGGAAGGGGGCAGGGGTTTGGGTAGGCAGGTCTCCTGTGGCTGAGGTGTCAGTGGAGGAGCACTTTGGGGCCAGCGACCACAATTCTATTAGATTTAAAATAGTGATGAAAAAGGATAGACCAGGTCTAAAAGTTCAAGTTCGAAATTGGAGAAGTTGAAAGGGTTTGGGAGGGATATGGTCCAGGTGCTGGCAGGTGGGACTAGATTGGGTTGGGATATCTGGTCGGCATGGGTTGGACCGAAGGGTCTGTTTCCATGTTGTACATCTCTATGACTCTATAACTGCAGATGTTGTAAACCAGAAATTGCTGAAAAAGCTCAATAGGTCTGGTAGCATCTGTGGAGAGAAATCAGAGTTAACGTTTCAGGTCATAGAGTCATAGAGATATACAGCACGGAAACAAACCCATCGGTCCACGGGCGAAAATATTAACTTTGATTTCTCTCCACAGATTCTGCCAGACTTGTTGAGCTTTTCCAGCAATTTCTGCTTTTCTGATAGAAAGAGACTGTCTGTTTGCAACACGACAGTAGTCACGTAGAGCGGTAACATAGGAATGGATGAATATTTCAGGAGCTGAGCTGGTTCAGGGGCAAAGAAAGTGATGTTAGAGGTTTGACAGTAAGCAGCCTTGCTGACAGAGATAGTACATTATCTGTTACAGTGAAATGCACACCTGCAAGGAGCTAAATGGCTTCAGGTGATGGAAAAGGAATTAGCATAAAGCAAAGAAAATTATGACTCCATATATTAGCAAAACAACAGTTCAAAATTTATAATACATTTTGAACTCTTGCACACAATCTCATGAAAGCTCCTCATGGTTTTGATTCCTTGTAGAAAACAAATTGTTTTCTTGTAACTCATTATTTAGAATATAGCCACCGATCATAAACAGCCAGTTAATGTATTAACCATTAGCAAACAATTATTTGCTAAACATCTGTTGGATAATTAGCTGCTGGCAAACACTGAGTTGCTGGCTCATTTCTCCTCTTAAATTTCAATGATTTCCAAGGTAGTTGCATTCATCTTAATAAAGGCGAGTAGATTTAGAGGATGAGAAGATTGTGAAGGGAGTTGGAAAATGTGTTCCCAAGTCAAGTGATTCACCAGTGGTTCAGAGGCAGATGAAGAAGTTAGAAATAACTTTTTAGGCAGGATCTTCAATGCAGGCTGAGGTAGCCCAGTCAGTGTGGCGTAACCCCATTTTAAGGGCTCAGACTTCATGAGTAAAAATGAATGAGATGTAGGTGTGATCGAGTGAAGGGGGAGGGAAGATTTCAGCTGTTGAACTGCTCTGGGTAGTGGGCTGCTTTTATTCATCACCAGCACAGAGGTGGACAAACAGCAATTAGAAGATTTGATGTAAAGGCAGGCTTGACACAAAAGAAAACAGACAAGGTATCTTTTTGCAGGTTATTTTTACAGCCAACATTCAGGCTTCTATAAAAAAGAAATTGATTCACTAATGTTCTTTAGCAAAAGTAATCTGCCGTCCTTACTCAGTTTGCTCCATGTGACTCCAGGCCAACAGCGATGTGGTAATTTCGAACTGTCTGCTGAATTGGCCTGGCAAGATACTCAACTCTCGGCAACCTTGGGGAATCTATGGTTCAAAGCATTGGGCAACATATGATGGAGGAGTAGGGAGAGGTTGTTGGAGAGCAGAGGAAACCCATGTTACTTCTTTTACAGAATTGTGATGGTGTAGAAAGAGGCCATTTGGCCCATTGTGCCTGCTAAAGAAAGCCCATTGAATTGAGAGGCAAAAAAGGTACTTAACTGACCAGGTTTGGGCATTCTCTGTGGTCAATAACCCCAGGGAGTAGAAGTACTGCCCATCAAAAATTGCCAACCTATCAGAGGCCACTAGGTCTATTGAATGGCAATGCTTCCAGGTCAGTGGTGGTCACTACTGGTACTACACCAAGCCAGGGTCCCCTATCATTGCTTGATTGCAGACCAGAAGTGGGTGATGGCAGGAGTGGTGCTAATCTGGATGGGATTCTGGGTAAGAGTTGTCAGCAGTAAGGCTGGGGAGCTGAGTATCAGAAGACCAACACCACCCCTTCCCAATCTGGTTCCCCTGATCAGGCATTGTATGCCTTTGAACAAGGTTCTCCCTCCCAGCCTTGAGCCTATGGACAGGTTTGTTTGCTCCCTGCCTGGCAAGCACCTTGTCTGCCACTGGATGAATGCCAGTGATGAGTGGGATGAGGCACCTCAACAGGCACCACATGCCCCACAAAAGGTTTCAATGGATAGTGGAGTAGGTATGTCATTCAGGGACCTTCTTGCAAATGACTTGATCAGGGTAGGGGCAGGAAAATGGAAGGGCTCTCACAACCATCACATCTTCCTCATTAAATGCCCTTCTGCCACCAAACTGACATGATGGGGAGAATTCATTTCTACTCTTAGAATTCTACAGGACAGAAGGAGGCCATTTGGCCCATCATAAGCAGTGAATATTCCTGGGCCCTTGGAGGTGGGGTGTGAGAGAAGATGTCGGGAATGTGTTGCTGGAAAAGCACAGCAGGTCAGGCAGCATCTGAGGAGCAGGCAAGTCGACATTTCGGGCTTGAGCCCTTCATTGGGAAACTGGGAGAAAGGATGGTCAGAAAATGTGTTGGGCTGGCTTCCTGAGGAGTTACTGCCCCCAGCCAATTTTCCCAAGGGTAAGATGAAACCAAGTTAAGGTTGCTAAAGTCTTGCTTAGTGGTCATTTTGTGATAGGAAGGTGAGATTCGTGAGTGATGAAGAGGTATTCTGCACTGTCAGGAACTCAGTAATACACTGAAGCCAGCTTCATGGCAATTGCTCAGGACATCTCCACTTTGGCTTACAGACCCAAGTATAAAGAAGTGGAAAGGTTGTACACAGCACATCCGCAGGTATCTGGGCCTGTTTCTTTCTGCACACTGATCCCCAAGATTACCATTAGCGCCATTTATGGAGACCTTTTCTTCCCAGAGTTTAGTCATTAAATGGAACCATCTGCCTGAGTAGCACCATCTGTCCCAGTGGAGCAGTCAGCTGCTTCACCCTTTATCCCATCCAATTGGCCCTCCTTTCAGCTTTTCCTATTGGCTCACCCCTCATCCTTTCCAATTGGCCCTCCACTCAGGCATTCTTATTGGTCTTCCCTTTATCGTCTCCGATTGGCCTATTCCTCAGCCTACCAATCGGCCCTCCCATTAGCCTTTCTGATTGGCTCTCTTCTCAGCCCCTCCAACTGGCCATTCCTTCAGCTCTTCTGATTGGGCCTCACCAACTGCTTTGCCCTCAGACCGTCCATTTTTGACCGCTCCGATTGACCCTCCTGAGTTTATTGTCTCAAATTGGATGATGACCTTGGAAGTAGCCGACCTAATTGGTTGTTTACACTGACAAAAAAAGATTTTGAGGGTTCCTGTAATGCAGTGGTAGTGCCTCCACCTATGAGCCAGGAGAACCCAGGTTGTCCAGAGGTGTGTAATAAAATTTCTGAGCAGGTTGATAAGTTGATGGACCTGGTGTGGGCTCAAACCTGAATATGGTTCTGACATTAGATTCTTGTCGCCTGTTGGATAAATCATCTCTGAAAGATCTCATACCCCAATGCGCGATCTCAACTCATTATCCCCAACTATTGCAAATTATTTCCTTTTCAAGCATTCTTCCAATTTCTTTTCGAGAAATCACTATTGAATTTCATTCAGGGAGTACTCTAACAATTTATTGTATTAAAAAGTTCCCTCACTTTGTCCCTTCTGACAACGTTGCGCAGTCTTGCCCGTGATGTCCATTTTGCGAAAACGTATATCTAAAAAGGTGCTAAATCGTTGATATAATTCTCAACGTATGAACTGAAGTACCACAGAGGGTAGAGTTGAAAAGCGTGGTGCTGGAAAAGCACAGCAGGTCAGGCAGCATCTGAGGAGCAGGAAAGTCGACACTTCGGGCACAAGCTCTTCATGATGATGTTGACTCCCCTGGTGTTTGAATACTGCCTGATCTGCTGTGCACTTCCAGCGCCACACTTTCTGATTCTGATCTGCAGTCCTCACTTTCTCCTCTGTACCACACAGTGTAGGTGAATATGGATAAGTACATTTAATGTATGTAATCATTAATTAACCTGCTCCAGGTGATTATCCTTTAATTATCTCTGTTTTCTGTAAAAATGATGAGTGCCTTGAAGATGTCAATTTAATTCACAAAGGAGTTAAATGGATGTGTTCAGTGAGAGGTCAAGATCCATCTGCTGAGCGTTGTCATGTGTAAAACATGAGTAATTTTTAAAAATAATTAAACCACCGCTTGGAATACACCAGAGGTCTAAGTTCTCAGAGAGAATCACAGAATTTTGCAGCTGTGGGGACAGAGGGAGAAACAAAGAGAGACAGAATGAGAGAAAGAGAGAGAGAGAGGGGATGTTTCTTTTGGTGACAGAATCTAGAACCAGGGGTCACAGAGTGATAGAACATGGAAACAGACCCTTTGGTCCAACCAGTCCATGCCAACCATAATTCGAAATGAAACCAGTCAAACATTTCTTATTCATGTATTTATCCACCATGTTCATGTAACCGTACCCACATCCACCACTTCCTCTGGAAGTTTATTCCACACACGAACTGCTCTCTGTATAAAAAAAGATTGCCCTCATGTCTTTTTTTAATCTTTCTCCTCTCACCTTAAAAATATCCCCTACCCTAGGGAAAGTACACCTGCCATTCATCTTATCAATACCCTTAATGATTTTATAAACCTCTATAAGGCACCCCCCTCAACCAACTACGCTCCAGTGAAAAAAATTCCAGCATCCCCAACCCCTCTTTATAACTCAAACCCTCCATTCAAGTCAATCAACCTCTGGTCACATGCAGGAACCTTTGTTTTGTATGTGACACCATATTGTATATATCCTGAGAGTGGTTAATGAGGCAGTTTAGAATTGTTGTTTAAAAATTATGGGACACCCGTTATAAACAGAGATTAGGCATTTATTTTCTCTCAGAGGGTCATGAGTCTTTGGGCTCTCTTCCTCGACATTAGTGGAAACAGCTTCCATGAAAGTTTCTAAGGCAGAGGTAGATGGATTCCTGATGAGGGGCAGAGGTAGATGGATTCCTGATGAGGGGCAGAAAGGTTATTGGGCATCAGCAGAATGTGGATTCGAGGTTTCAATCAGATCAGCCATGTTCCTTTTAAATAGTGAAGCAGATTAGAGGGGCCGAATGGTCTGCTCTTGCTGCTTGTTCCTGTGTTTGTTCATTTGAGAAAAAAAACTATTCAGCCCTTCAGGTGAAACTGGCCCCATGAAAGAGTGAAAATGAAAGCAGAAAGTGCTGGAAATGCTTAGCAGCTCATCTGGGCAAGGAGGAACAGAGTTAATATTTCAGTTTAGTGATCTTCCAATAAAGGTTGTCCCACTTTTCTAAGTTTCCTCACTCATCACCCACACCTTCTTCAAATCTTTTCTTCCTGAAGTACGTATCTATCTTTAAGATGCTTGTTAAGACTTTATCCTCCGAGCAAGTTTTGGATCATGTTTCCCTGTATCCCCTTTATGTGACCCATTGTCAAATCTGTTTCACACTTAATTCTATTAAACCCCTCAGAATGTTTGACTAAGTGTTTGACATTTACTATATAAATTCAAGTTGTTTTGTTCTTCCAGTGCTAACATTTAGGAGCAGAAGTAGGCCGTTCGGTCCATCGAGTCTGCCCCACCATTCAATCAGATCATGACTGATCTGATAATCCTCAACACCACTTTCCTGCCTTATTCCCATACCCCCTGATTGCCTTACAGTTTAAAAATATGCCTATCTCAGCCTTGAATGTACTTAACAATAGACCTCTACGATAAAGAAGTCCATGGATTCACAATCTCTGAGAGAAGAAATTCTTCCTCATCTTAATCTCATATGTGTGATCTCTTATTAAGACATGATGCCCTCTGGTCCTACATTCTCCCACAAGCAGAAACAATTGCTCAGCATCTACTCTGTCAATGGGCTGGTTACTCTTGAAGAAAGAATAATTGTTCTTACAGAATATGCTAAATCTAACTCCCTCCTAATTCTGACCAACTTGATTGGATTTCCCCCGTGGCCTGACAAAGGAATAACAGTTTCTCTTGTCTTGTGGATAGAAACCAAACTACAAAAGGACCTCAGTTATCCTCTTCTATTTTGCGATTTCTATGCTCTGTCTGTTCATGGAACTAAAGTCTTCCATCCCAAGTATCAGTTTAGTCAATCTCTTCTTCAGGGCCTTGACGTCCTCATTGTAATTGACTCCTAAACTCAACAGAATATTCTAATTGCAGCCTAACTGATGATTTGTACAGGATTAGCATTACACTTCTGCACTCTGTGCTGCTCCTCATGAAAAGGCAAACTTAAGATCTGTACTTTTGAGTTCTTACGTTCTAGCAGTGACTACACTTCAAAGGCATTTAATTGGTTGCCAAGCGCTCTGGGACATGTGGAAATCATGAAGAGCGCTGTAAAGATACAAGTTTCATTTTCTCTTCGTTTTCACCTTGATGTTTGACAGTACACTGCTAGCCGTTGAGAGATCTCTCCAATTAGTCCCTCTCCTGCTCTGTCCCCAAAACTCGACAATTTTTTTTTAAAAGAAGAGATCCAATTCCCTTTTGAAAGTTGCATTTGATTTTGTTTCCTCCCCTTTTTCAGGCAGAGCATTGTGGATCATAACAACTCACTATGTAAAAATGCTTCTGTTTATCCCCCTCCACTTTCTGATGGCCAATAATCTTCAATCTGTGTCCTCTGGCTTTTGCCAGTGTAAGCAGTTACACCGGAATCAATTTTTTTTAACCAAAACCCTTCATAGTTTCGAGCAGTTCACTCAAAATCTCATACCTTTTCTAAGAACAGCCACAACAATCCAGCTGATGCTCCATCTGTGAAAGGTTGTTAAAATCCATTTCCTTGTAGCTTTTACACCATGAGTGCTACTAATATGGATAATACTTCCTTTCATCATGAATAGGCTGGGGATATTTTCCCTGGAGCGTCAGAGGCTAAAGAGAGACCTTATAGAAGTTTATAAAATCATGGGAGGCATGGATAGGGTGAATAGCCAAGGTATGGGAATCCAAAACTGGAGGTTTAAGCCGAGAGGGGAAAGATTTAAAAGGGACCTAAGGGGCAACTTTTTCACACAGAGGGTGGTGCATGTGTGGAATGAGCTGCCAGAGGAAGTGATGGTTGCTGGTACAAATACAACATTTAGAAAGCATTTGGATGGGTATATAAATAGAAAGGATTTAGAGGGATATGAGCTAAGTGCTGGCCAATGGGATGACATCAGTTTCGGATACCCGGTCGGAATGGGCAAGTTGGACTGAAGGGTCTGTTTCTGTACTGTATATCTTTCTGAGCCTCAAGAGCAGCACAGTGGCTCAGTGGTAGCAGTACTGTCTCACAGCACTAGGGACCCAAGTTTAATTCCACCCTCAGGTGTACGTCTGTGTGAAGTTTGTATGTTCACCCTGTGTCTATGTGGCTGATCTGGTTTCCTCCCACGGTTCAAAGATGCGTAGGTTAGATGGATTGGCCATGGGAAATGCAGGGATAGGGTGGGGGGGGGAGGTGGTGAGATTGAGAGGAATGCTTTTCGGATGGCCATTGTGGATCCAAAAGGCCTACTGCCATACTTTAGGGATTCTATGAACGGAGAGGTTTACTTGACCATTTCAGAGGGCAGTTAAGAGTCAACCACAATGCTCTTGGTGTGTAGGTCAGCTATCCTTCCCTAAAGGTATTGGTCAATCAGATGGACCTTTATAACAATTGATCATGATTTGCATGGACTAGCTTCCAACTCCAGTTTCACTAAGTACCATGGGAGGTTTGAACCCAGTATAAACCTTGGCCTTTTGATTCCACTGGGCTACCATTCACACACATACACACACACACACACACACACACACACACACACACACAGAGTAACAGTATCTGCACTTTCACTGGCAAAGCAATGGCTATTGAAGAGGATACAAAGAGGAGCCTGACCCATCACATGGAAGGTGAGGGCCAATTACTTCTACTCAACCTATTCAGAGACATTATAACACACGTCTGGTGCAGGTGGAACTTGAATCCAGGTCTCCTGCCTCAGAGGTAGGGACATTACCACTGCACCACAGGAGCCCCGTAAAGTGAGAGCTATGGGCAGGGATGGATAGGGCTGTGAAAAGGTGAAGTTATCCCACGAACAAAGGCTAATTTAAAAGAGGATTTGAAAAAAACGTGGTGAATGTCTAGTTGGGGAACAAGTTGATGTGAAATGAAGCAGGGAAATTGCTAACGAAACACAAAGCTAATCTCTAAGCAGCTTGTTCATCATGGAAATGAGATCAGAAAGCAGATGCTTGTTGATTAAAGGGCTTGCAGGTGGTATGGAACTGCACTGCAGATGCTATTAGTGAAAAACCGATCTGCTCAATTCAACGCAAAGTGCTGTAATTTACAGAATAGACATGGTATTTAACCTGACCTAGCTATTATCAAAATTGGCTTCTGCCTCCTTTTTTCCTGCCAGGTCTCTTTTAAAACTAGTGATGACCTTTCTCACATCAGTATTTTGATCAGTGGGTTAAATGTAGTATAGGTTAGTCATGTTGTC
Organism: Chiloscyllium punctatum; assembly: GCF_047496795.1. Classification (NCBI taxonomy): domain Eukaryota; kingdom Metazoa; phylum Chordata; class Chondrichthyes; order Orectolobiformes; family Hemiscylliidae; genus Chiloscyllium; species Chiloscyllium punctatum. The sequence goes on along the minus strand of NC_092776.1, from coordinate 11,903,348 downwards.
TGACTCAATCGACAGCAAATTCACAAAGTGAACAGCACCAGGTTGCGAAACAATTCACCAGGGCAAGCAATGGTGAATGGGCCAATTCCCTTCCTCTTGACTGCCTTTGCACTGATTTTGAATGGACGAAGCTCCTTTTCATTAATTCCTGGCATATAGAACCGCAACGGTCAAAATCCACTCTCACTGCATCGGATTCCAAAAGGTTTACTCATTCCCATTCGCTCCTGTGATTATATGAGTAAAAGCAAACTCACCATATTCCCAGCAGACCCGTGGGACTGTTCTCCCCTTACAGAGAGACAACCAGTGGTGGTTTAACCTGAAGGTCACCATGCCTCAGGCAAAGGGTGAACCAGAATCCTTCATGGTAACCACAGCTGGTGCAGGAATTGAACCGACACTGTTGGCACCACTCTGCATTGCAAAGCACTGTGCAGCTAACCAAACCTTTCCTGTTTTATATATATAATCTATAAGGACTCAGAGGATGAACACTTCCCTTTAAATCCATTGGACAGAGTGAATGACAAAAAATCCTCACTCTGAAAGGAGTTTTCCAACTGAGTTCTTGAATTGTGTGTTTGTTGTAAAGCATTCTCCTTCTCCATGCCCCAATTACCCAGTGAAGGATCAGACAGGCACTGCAATGAGATCTTCCAAATAACTGCTTGCAGTTAACAGAACACTGTGCTACAGGCCCAATATTTTATGGTTAAACCGACTGGGATTCAGCTCCACTTGAAGGTAATGTGGAGGCATGACAGATAAATGTGTGTGCTGACAAGCTAAAGCTGTCATCAAAAGCACTGGAACATGCCTCAACCTTCAACAACTGGTGACATGAACAGAGTAAAGCAAAAAAGTTAAATACAAGAAAAAGACTCAAGCAACTGCATTTTATTTTCTCCCAGTGAGGGTGGGAACTATCTTTAAAATAATGAAAATCACAAGTCGTAATGGCACAGAAGAAGGCCATTTGGTCCAATGAGGCCATGCTGGCTCTCTTTAGAGCCTCCAGTCAGTCCCATTCCCCTGCTCGAACACTGTAGCACTGCAGGATTATTGTTCCGAACAGCCAATTCTGATCCCCCCTCACCTCTGCTCTTGTCCTCTTTTGCACTGACTTTCAGGTTTTAACCATTTGCTACAACAAAAGCTCTTTATCAGAACACTTCTCCCACATCTCTTTTCCAAAATCTTAAATCCGTGTCCCTTTTTCCTTGTACTATTGAATTGAATTGAATTTATTGTCACGTGTACCGAGTGAACAGTGCACAGTGAAAAGCTTTGTCTTGCAAGCAATACAGCCCATGGGAACAGTCTTGCTTTGTCAAACAAATTCCTTATTATCTTATATCTCTATCCGTATTCTCTTCTGGAACACTTCTCCAAACCTAACCTTTTCACTAAACTCCCAAACTCTGGAACCATTCTGGTAACTCTCTGCAGCATTTCAAGGACTGTCAAATGATACAGCGAGGAAGGGAGCCACAAAACCCCTACAGTGTGGAAACAGGCCCTTCGGCCTAACAAGTCCACACCAATCCTCCGAAGAGTAGCCCGCCCATTTCCCTCTGACCAATGCACCTAACACTATGGGCAATTTAGCATGGCCAATTCACCGGACCTGCACATTTTGGACTGTGGGAGGAAACCGGAGCACCCGGAGGAAACTCACCCAGACACAGGGAGAATGTGCAAACTCCACACAGTCGCCTGGGGCTGGAATTGAACCTGGGACCCTGGTACTGTGACGCAGCAGTGCTAACCACTGAGCCACCGTGTCACCCCAAGGACGATCAGGACAGATTGTTTCCCTCACTGGATATGGATTTGAAATGTCTTGTGTATTTTTTGCCTTTAATAGAGTTCAACTCTATGGATTCCATGTGCTGTGTGTATACAATATTGTGATTTTGTCTGGCAGGTAGTCTGCTGCTCGTCTAAACTGCACATGCACAGAGAAGTCATTTGGTTAGCTGTAACGTCTGCTTCATAACTTATAATGTGTTTTATTTCTATAAATAAACTAATCCACTGAGTGAACTGACCCATGATGAGTGATTATTAGACCATCATCACTAACGATTAGATTAGATTAGATTACTTACAGTGTGGAAACAGGCCCTTCGGCCCAGCAAGTCCACACCGACCCTCTGAAGAGCAACCCACTCAGACCCACTCCCCTACGTTTACCCCTTCACCTAACACTATGAGCAATTTAGCATGGTCAATTCACCTAACCTGCACATTGTTGGACTGTGGGAGGAAACCGGAGGATCCGGAGGAAACTCACACAGACACGGGGAGAATGTGCAAACTCCACACAGAGTTCCACTGAAGTGGGAATTGAACCTGTGTCTCTGGCACTGTGAGGCAGCAGTGCTAACCACTGTGCCACCCATGGTGACAAAATGGACTCCTCACTTTGTTTTAGACAGTCCACTGACATATTGGGATTAGTTTCCAGAAAGGATGAGTAAGAACAATTAGATAGGGAAGACGTAGTGCCTACAAATTGAGCCCAGTCATTTATTAAGGTTGCTAACTCTCCAGAATCTCTTGGAAGTAAAGGTTAATTTTCAAAGTGGGGCTATCCGGGAGAGAAACTATCAGCAGATTAGAAAAACACTTTGTTCACGAGTTATAAAAATGTTGAAGTTGGAGAACAGGCTATTTGATGGATAGTCATGTATGATCCAATCTGGCAATGATGAGACAATTTTCCTTTCTGATTGGTGCCAGGTGACCAATGGTTGGTGAACAGGGATGAGCAGCATGAGGGCATGCGAGAGCACCTCCAGGAATATGTCCAACTCGAGTTGGCAACCCAGTTGCCCAATGTACTCTCCATGAATGATTGATGGGGCAATTGACCCATCATCTACTTTCTAGCCCATATTGGTGCTGTCACAAAAGCAATATTACAATTTGGGTTGGAGTTTTGTGGGGGATTTGAATCTCCTTGGAAAAGTTCCTCGGCTATAACTTTGAAGGCGATTTAATGGAGGTGTGTAAAACTAGTAAGGACCTAAATACCCAAGATTTTTTTAAAAATCGAGAGATCAATAGCCAGAGACCACAGATTTAAATTGGCTAGTTTTAGGGTTAGAGTGGGGATTAAAGAGAAATATTTTCACTGACAGACTGGCAGTACTCCGGAATTAATGCCTCAAATAGAGATAGCAGCAAAAATGCTTAGTTAACTTAAAAACCACTGAATATCTATCTGGAGTGTCATAATTACAAGGCTACAGGAGTGGACAGTGGGAATAGTCTGGGCAGATCACTTATACCAGCATGGTCAGAATGGGCCGAACAGCCTCCATGCATGCCAGAAACTTTCCCTGCTTCTAAAGAGGCCTGGTTGTGTGTTGGTAGCTGCAAAGAGTGGAATTGAGAGGGCTGGTGAATATATTGATCTTGTAAAAGATCAACTGCAGTTGATATCAAATCCTGATGATCTGATCCTTTTTTTTGGGTCCAATGTACTGCTGGTGAGTTATAATCCATGGATTCCCTCCCATCATTTCATCCAGGAATGAACACCAGGGTTACCAACTCTCCTGAGTCCCTATCCAGAGTTGAGAGATGAAGCAACTATGAGTGAACACAGGCAGAAAAATCACACAAGGTATTGCAAAAAAAGGTGTTTTATGTTCTAATGTTCAGAGTGAGAGAGAGAGAGAGAGAGAGAGATAGACAGAGAGAAACTGAGCAAGAGAGAGACAGAGACCAAGACCGAGAGAAACAGAGTGAAGGAACGAGACCGAAAGAAACAGAATGGGAGAGACAGAGAGAGAGAGAGAGAATGAGACCGAGAGGAACAGAGTGAATGACAGAGACTGACTATAATAACTGCAGCTACCTGGTAGTATTGTGTTTAGCTGACAATCCAGAAACATCTATCCAGGTTACAAAGAGTCTATCCATTTTCTGATTGGTGGTGGGGAGGCTGGTGAATGAGGATGGATATGTCGGATAATCAGTGCAGGGATGGGAATAGGGGTTGTTAGGGGGTGGTGTAATCTGAGGCCCAGTATTCTGTGGTCCAACATCCAGCAACGTGGCAGTCTGGACTGAGGGATATGTAGAAAACAGAAACCACGACCGCTACCATCTAGAAGGACAAGGGCAGCAGATACATGGGAACACCACCAACTGCAAATTCCCTTCCAAGCCACTCACCATTATGAAATATATTGCTGATAGTTCAACTGTTGCTAGATCAAAATCCTGGAATTCCCTCCCTTTGAGGCACCAATGCTGCCTGCGAATTCATTGGGAAGAAAGACACACCAACACCTGTGTCTTTGATCGAGCCAACAGCCCCAGCATCAAGGTATTTTGTTTGGCTGTGATGGGCTGGGCATGTAGTCCACATGACCGACACGAGACTCCCCAAGTGGGTGCTCTACTCCCAGCTCTGAAATGGCTGGTGGGCCCCAGGTGGACACAGGAAGCACTTCAAGGATACCCTTAATGCCTCACTGTCAAAGTGCAGCATTCCCACAGACACCTGGGGATCACTGGCCCAAGACTGTCCAAAGTGGAGGAGGAGCGTCCCGGAAGGTGTCAAGACTTGCTTCGGGAAAAAATGGAAGCCGGGGAAAACCATGTAAGGAGCGCACTGCCAACCAATGCCCCATCCACCCTTTCCTGTGACCACCCATCTGCTCCAGGTATAACAGACCCAGACAGCCACCTATAGAGTGGAAGAGAGTAATCCTCGTCTCCCCACCAATGATGATGATAGCGCATGGCCTGTGGTGGCTCAAGAAGGTGCTTTCTCAAGGGCAACTAGGGATGAGTAATACGTTCTGGCCCAGCCTGAGGTGCCTGTGTCCCATGAGTGAATAAAGAAGAAGGGGGGAGTGTGGGTGTATGGGGCCTGGAGGGAGGGGAGGGTACATCACAGCCTGAACCATATCCTGTTCACATCTGATGCTTTTATGGGGAGTTTTCCAATCAGCCACACTGACAGTTTCTTGCCACACACCTCCCATCTCCCTTTCTTTTGGTTTACTATCATAAGCCCAGGTCAAGGACAAGGAATAGGCAAAAGTGAGGACTGCAGACGCTGGAAACCAGAGTTTAGATCAGAGTGGTGCTGGAAAAGCACAGCAGGTCAGGCAGCATCCGAGGAGCAGGAAAATCGACATTTCAGGCAAAAGCCCTTCATCAGGAACAGACAGGAATAGTCTATTCCTGATGAAGGGCTTTTGCCTTAAACATCGATTTTCCTGCTCCTCGGATGCTGCCTGACCTGCTGTGCTTTTCCAGCACCACTCTGATCTAAATCCAAGGACAAGGAATGCAGAGCAGGAATCGGCCAATCAGCCCCTTCCTTGTCTATTCTGCCATTTGATAGGATCATAACTGACCAATAGCCCCTTCTTGTCCTCTCCAAATATCTAATTCCATTAATGTCCAAACATTTATCGACCTCTGTCTTCAAGAAACTCAATGAGTGAGCATTTAACATCTCAGTTGTTGAGATCAACAGCCTCACTACAAGATATGGAACACCACCTGTTCTTACACAGCAAACACAAGATCAGGTGAGGCATTTACTCACTACCTTCCAATCTGCTGCCTGAACACACACTCTCTCTTAGTGCCAGGTTGTAATCATTGATGATATCCCAATTCCTAGATATACGAAGTGAGGGGGTTTATACATTTCAATCCGAGTCTCCTCTCCATCAGCAGTCATCGAAAGACACGTCAACTGCAAAAATAGGGTTTTTTTTTAATCAAGCATGTTATAGATAAGGGATTTTATTTTAAAAGCAGCACTAGATTGTCAAACTGTCTCTACGTGAAGTCACTTAAACTGTCAAAGCAGGTGTATATTTAGCTCTGACAGAAGGAGATTGCTGGCGATGTCCTAAAATATGCAATTAGCCTCCGCATCCCAGTTCTGCTGCTCTGTACAGTAAACTCTGATCTGGTTAACTCTTATGTGGGCAGATGAGGGCTGAGTGTGCCAGCTTGGCTTTCCATAATGCTGGTAAAATGACAGTGAGTTTAGGTACCCTGATACACCCAGCTATGATACAGGCAGCCTGGAGTAATTATGTCATGTCTGTGATGTCCTGGTGCATTCACTCTTGGAGCATTCACTCTTGGTGTGTTCAATCCTGGAGTATCCACTCCTGGTGTGTTCAGTCCTGAAGGATCCACTCCTGAAAAGTTCAGTCCTGGAGTATTCACTCCTGGTGTGTTCAATCCTGGAGTCTCTACCGCTGATAATGTTCAATCCTGGAGAATCGGCCTTCAGACCTAACAGTCTATCCTACACCATTTCCTGCCTAGTATAAATTCCCTTCAGTTCATCATCAGAGTACCTGGTGCAGTTTTGGTCTCCAAATTTGAGGAAGGACATTCTGGCTATCGAGGGGGTGCAGCATAGGTTCATGAGGTCAATTCCTGGAATGGCGGACTATCATATGTTGAAAGATTAGAGCGACTGGGCTTGTATACACTTGAGCTTAGAAGGATGAGAGGGGATCGGATTGAGACGTATAAGATTATTAAAGGATTGGACACTCTGGAGGCAGGAAGCATGTTTCCGCTGATGGGTGAGTCCAGAACCAGAGGACACAGTTTACAATTAAGGGGTAGGCCATTTAGAACAGAGTTGAGGAGAAACTTCTTCACCCAGAGAGTGGTGGTTTTGTGGAATCCTCTGCCCAGAAGGCAGTGGAGGCCAAGTCTCTGGATACTTTTAAGAAAGAGATGGATAGAGCCCTTAAAGATAGTGGAATCAAGGGTTATGGGGATAAGGCAGGAACAGGATACTGATTGTGGGTGATCAGCCATGATCATATTGAATGGTGGTGTTGGCTCGAAGGGCCGAATGGCCTACTCCTGAACCTATTGTCAATCGTCTATTGTACCCACTTCTGGTGTGTTCAGTTCTGGAGTATCCAATTGTGGTACGTTCAATGCTGGAGCATTCACCCCCTTGAATTTTGTCTCCTGGCGTATCCAATCCTGCAGGCTTGGAGTGTTCACTGCTGATGTTGAAACCTGGTGTATCAATGCCTGGTGTGTTCAGTCCTACAGTGTTCACTCCTGTTGTATCAGGTCAGCACAAACATTCATTCTGAAGAATAAAAAGGAAATCTTTCCATTCATCAATCATTGGTATTTCATAATGGAGTATGAATCAAAGTTTGGACAAAGCAACTTGTCCCTGATCGTGTTCCCACGTGTATAAATCTCCCTGACATTTTGAAGAGTTATAAATGTACACTAACGTGCAAACATCTCAGAAGAAAAACACATCAGTTTGATTCCTAGTCTCGATTTCATTTTTGAAGGCTGCAAAGTGATGAAGGCACACATTTCTCTCATAGGATTGCAACATTCTTTAGAAAAGATAATACTGCTGAAAAACAGAGAGACTTTTAGCGAATTGCAGACTGTCCAGTTCCTTCCACAACTCAATACATCAGGCTACCAAAACTGTATCCTTCACCCCGCATTAGTACCGTGACTGGTGATAGATGAGACGTCTTTGATAGATGAGAGCTGGAAACCATTCCGTTATAAACTAATCAACACTTGTTGGCTATTCACACTATACACAAGGTAGAACTTCATCTGAGCCTTTTTCTCTCAGGTACCATCTTCATGAGTGGTAAGGGCATGGAATGGCCTATCTGCCAATGTAGTTAACTCAGTCACATTAGGGAGATTTAAACAATCCTTGGATAAGCATATGGATGATGATGGGATAGTGTAGGGGGATGAGTTGAGAATAGTTCACAGTTGGCGCAACATTAAGAGCTGAAGGGCCTGTTCTGCGCTATATTGTTCTATGTTCTATATTCTATAATGATCTGATTTCACCGATGATGCACTTTAACAATTAGCATAATAGCTACGAACCCTTTACACTAAACCCCAGTGTCAAACCTACAGTGTAAATGACAAATTAGAGATCTGTATGGTCAGCCCTTATGACCCAAGAACCTGCTTCCAAATTACATCAGACTTATTTGGTATCAAATCCTAACAACCAAATACGATCGACAAAGACTTGATAATATTTCATCCGCACTGCATTTGAACCCAACACCCGGAGGTGAAAGATCGGTGTATTAGCCCACAGGATTGCAATCACCCTGGTGATTTTGAAATAAAATCTTGCATTCTTAGAGCAACAGTCTCATCTTGAAGTGCTTCTCAGGTGTTTATTTTGAAGTGTAATCTCAGTTTCAATGTTGGAAAAGCGGCAGCCAACTTGAGCTCAGCAAGATCCCATTTTAAAAAAAAAACTGATGCAGCAATGCAGCTTTGAAAAGCATGCAAGCTGGAATTCTGAAATGAAGGCAGAATATTCTACACCTCCGTTCAGTCCACAGCAGGACCCAGAGTTTTGGGTCTCTTAACATTTTAATTCTCTGTCTCGCTGTCAGTCTGATCTCTCTGTCCTCAGCCTCCTACACTGAAACATGAGCATTACACTGGGTTCAAAATCTCCAAGCCAAAGTGTTTGAATCTATTATTAAGGATGTACTAACTGAACATTTAGAAAGCAATGGTGAAATTAAACCGAATTGACATTAATTTACAAAAAAGGAAACCATGTTTGACAAATGTCTCAGAATGCTTCAAAGAACATTAGTTATGGCATTGAGAAAGGAGAATGAGTGGATGTGATGTGTTTGAATTTTCAGAAGGCATTTATTTGCCACACAGGAGGGTAAATGAAGGCAAAGGATTGGGCAAATGTATGAATTAAGACTTGGTTAACAGACAGAAAGCAGAGAGTGGGAATAAATGAGACATTCTCCAATTAAGACTGCAATAATCAGAAATTCTCTACCCAGAGGGCTGTAGAAACTCAATCATTGAATAGATTCAAGTCAGAAATCAATAGCTTCTAGACACTGATGACATCAAGGCAGTTGGAGATAGTGTGGGAAAACAGTGTTGAGATGGATGATCAGCCATGATCTAACTGAACAGCAGAGTAAGCTTGGCAGGATGAATAGCTTATTCAAGTTCCCATGTCCTGATGTCCCAACACCTCTCCTATTTATGAGTACAGGACGGTGCTGAGAATGTTGATGCTGTTGCTGTTTTCATCTCCTTTGGATCCCTTACCACCTCCTTCTGCCTTGCACCATCAACCCTTTCAGCTTTTAATCACCACTCCCCGGCCCCCCCAACTCCACCCTAACACAGGCCCTCCTGTTTAATCTTCATTCCACTCCCCTACTGCCACGTTCTGTAACTTGGCTGAAATCTGTTAAACCTGCGATGTCTCCCACTTCTGAATAAAAAAAAGCTTGAAATGTTAACTCTGTTTTTCTCCATTGATACTTTACTTAAAATCAATTAATGAAAAAAAAAAATCCAGAATTGAAAGCTAGTCTCAGTAATGGCAACCATTGAGCTACCATCAATTGCTATAAAAACCCCATCTTGGTTCCTCAATGTACTTGAGGGGAGGAAATTGCCATCCTTACCTGGTCTGGCCTACATGTGACTCCAGCCTCAAGATGGGGTCATTTCATGGGCAATTAGGGATGGGTTACAAATGCTGGCCTTGCCACTGAAGCCTGTGAAGGAATTAACGAAAAGAACGCCACCAGATTGACTGAGTCTTTGTCATTTTTTTCCATCACCATTTTACCAATTTAATTCTGTGGGTTGGAGGATAAATATTGAGTAGGACACTGAGGGGAATTCCATAGCTTCTCTTGAATATGGTGAATCTGAGGTCTGATACAGTCATGTCACAGCGCTGAGAGTTTAGTGTCTCATCGGAAAGAAGGAATCTGATATAGCCCTCAGCACTGAATCGGAGCATCACTTGGGTTTTGCATTCAGGTCTCTGCAGCAATGTTCCCTTTAACGCAGGCAAAAAAAGAAAGAAATAAGAGGGAGGATAGCTGTAGAGTGTTACTTGAACCCACAACATCCTGAGACAAGGTGCTACCCACAGAACTATTATTACTAAGACTATATGACAACAACCATTTATGCAGCACCTCTCATGCCATAAGGCACCCAAAGACATGCGTTCAAAGCAAAGTTAGACATGGAGTCACTAAAGAAGATATTAAGCCAATGACCAAAAGATTGCTCTTAGGGGTAGGTTTCAAGGAGCCCCTTCAAGGAAGGAAACAAGGTAATGAGGTAGGGCAGTTTAAGTAGGGAAATCCAGAACTTTGGGGCTGAGGGAAAATGAGGGCATGACTGACTTTAGTGGAGCAATTGGAATCAGCACTGCTGAGAAAGCCAGAATTAAAGGATTATAGATATCTTAGAGAGTTCTGGGGCTGGCAGAATTAGGGAGGGATGAGGAATTTGTGAAAAAAGGATATCAATTTTGAAATGAAGGTATTGCTCGACTAGGTGCCAGTGTATGTCATTGAGCACAGGGGTGTGAGGGAAACAAGACTTGGTGTGAATCACTGCAGAGCTCAAGGCCAGTTCCAAGTTGCCGGAGGCTGAGATGTGGTTTATCAGCCAGGAGTGGGGATGAATTGACAAATCTAGAAGTGACAGAGGCATAGAGAAAGAGGGTCTCAGCAGCAGAGACAGGGGCAAAGTCGTATGATTTTATGGAGGTAACAACAGGCGCTCTTTGTGATGACGTGAATAAATTGTAAGAAACTTATCTTGAGGTCAAACGTGACACTGAGCTTGAGAGGAGTCTAGGTTCATTCACAGTAAGTTGACAGGTCAGGCGATGGAGTCAGTAATGAGGGAATGTTCCCTATATCTGATCAACTAATTCAACACAGACAGGGCTATACGAATAGGACAGTGATACATTTGGCACAGTATTTAAAACACTCAGACACTGGGTAACAAGACAGCATACGGTACAGGAACATTCTTTATCTAAATAATGACGTTATTAGACTCAAGAGTCAACAGTGAACTGCTTGATGTTCTTTCAGCAGAGCTGCCTTATAAACATCGGTGTTAAATTACCTATAATTATTGTTTAATAGGTTATTACACATTATGGAAGAGAGCTTCATGCAGTCAAAAACAGTTCCATAGCTTCTACCACGAAATTTCTATATTACCAAAAAAGGACCCCTGCTGTTTTCAAATAATGCTGATTTTTCATAATTACCTTCTAAAAGGCTTTTACAAAACCTAATTAGACAGAAGATAATATGCCTGCTGTCTTGTTTTGTTGTAATAGAGTCATGCTACATTTTACAGAGAGAGAGAGAGACATGAGTGGAGATGGGAGGGAAATGTGATTCACAGACAGGTAAATAAAGACAGAGGGAGAGAGAGGGAAAAGAACAGAGAGGACAGGAGGCAGTGATGGTTCTCAACTATTGTACACCAAGGTGCTTCTTGCAGGGGTAGAGATCACATGACAGAAGCAAGCTAGCCAGTACCCTAAAGGTACAATTGCATTTAGCGTTATAAAGTCATGGAGATGTACAGCATGGAAACAGGCCCTTCGGTCCAACTTGTCCATGCCGACCAGATTATCTAGTCCCATTTGCCAGCTTTTGGCCTATATCCCTATAAACCCTTTTTATTCATGTACCCATCCAGATGCCTTTTAAATGTTATAATTGTACCAGCCTCTGGCAGCTCATTCCATACATGCACTATTCTCTGCATGAAAAAGTTGCCCCCAGGTCCCCTTTAAATATTTCCCCTCTCACATTAAACCTATGCCCACTGGTTTTGGACTCCCTTATCTTGGGGAAAAGATTTTGACCATTCTCCCTATCCATGCCCCTCATGATTTTATAAACTCCTCTAAGGTCACCCCTCAGCCTCCAGAGAAAATACCCCTAGCCTATTCAGCCTCTCCCTACAGCTCAAATCCTCTAATCCTAGCAACATCCTTGTAAATCTTATTCAAACATAATCATTTCTAATAATAGGTGACCACCTTACATGGTCACAAAAAAAATGATTATTCATTAACAAGCCAGTGTGGTCAGGAATGAAGGACTTATGCCTGAAAATTTAATTCTCCTGCCCCTCGGATGCTGCCTGACCTGCTGTGTTTTTCCAGCATAACACTCTTGACTCTGATACTCCAGCACCTGCAGTCCTCACTTTCTCTTTCTCTGGGGTGTGCCATTCTCCTGGTGAGTGTTGTTAATTGTTGCTGCAAATCAATTTTGTCTGGGACTGATGGGTATTCTGCACTCTGTGCAGGGGTGACATCACTGCTGCCTGATTCGCTGCCTGTTGGTATATATATATACCTGTATCTGTCATCATGCATCCTGTCACACATCATGTACAATCAAGGTGATGACTGCTCTACACAGGCCCCAAGTTGCTACGTGGGCTGCCTTTTCCTGAGAGTACTAAATGTTTACATTCTGCCTGGTGCTGTAATGCTCAGCTCTGGCAATAACTTGATGATTTTATCAAAGCGAGATTTGGTTTTGTGATGTTTCATTTTTGATTTTGTCACTCACATTTGTCACTACTTCTGGCTTCAGTGGGGTACTTTTTTCCCTGTTGGAAAAGTAGTTTGAGTGAGGCACAACAACAGTATTTGGACTGGACTTCAGATATTTCTCTACTTGAGGATTGCCTTGTCCAAGTCTGTGCTGAATTTGTCCGATTTCTTTATGATCCCTTTGGCTGTTTTAACTGCTGCCTCAGCCTTTCCATGTGTCTGGGGAGACAATATGTGGTATTGGATTTTTAAATCCTTTTTGAAAGGACTGAAATCTTCATTCATGAGTTGAGGGTCATTCTCACTCGTCACAATGCCTGGAGTGTCATAAAAAAATTCTATAATCTCCCTGGTAGTTAATGATGTCAGCGTATCTAACTCTGTACTCAGAATCGCGGTCAACTGTGAAAAGATAATCAATTTCTTCAAGAATGAAAAGGTCTTGGCCAAGCTTCATCCATAGTGATCTGGGATACCACATGCCATCAGTAGCTCTTCTGCTTGCTTGGCTCGGTTCAATGGTCAGCACTCCTGCCTCACAGCACTGGGGATCTGGGTTCAATTCCAGCCTCGGGCAACTGTCCGTGTAGAATTTGCACATTCTCCCCGTGTCTGTGTGGGTTTCCTCCCACAGTCCGGGTTAGGTGGATTGACCATAGTAAATTGCCCAGGAATGTGTGGGCTAGGTGGATTAGCTGTGGGAAATACAGGATTACAGTGATGGGGTGGGTCCAGTAGGATGCTGTTTGGAGGTTTGGTATGGGCTGAACGGCCTGCTCCCACACTGAAGGGATTCTATGACTGCATTGACTGATGCAGTTCTTGCTTCCAAAGCTCATGTTTGGCCATTACAGCACTGATGAAGGGCTTATGTCTAAAACATCGGATTCTCCTGCTCCTTGGATGCTGCTTGACTGGCTGTGCTTTTCCAGTGCCACACGTTTTGACTCTGATCTCCAGCATCTGCATTCCTCACTTTCTCCCAGTACAGCACTTCCCTTGCCTTCCTCAGACTAGACTTGATTGGTTGATGGTGTGCATGGGTATGCTTCAGCATCTCTTCTTCCATCTCATTAAGATTAACGTCTCCATTTCTTTTGCAGATCATTCATAATAGCTTCCACTCTGGAAAGATTCCTGACTATCTTCAGCTGTCTTGCGTGGATATCCATCTGAACCAGAGGAAATGCCAAACACCACACTTATCTCCTAAAAGACACCCAGAATGTAGTCAGAGATCTGCTGCTTTCATCCAGCTCCACTTAGAACATAGAACATTACAGTCCAGTACAGGCCCTTCGCCCCTTGATTTTGTGCCGACCCGTGGAACCAATCTGAAGCCTATCTATCCTGCACTATTCCATCATCATCCATATGTTTATCCAATGACCATTTAAATGCCCCTAACGTTGGTGAATCTATTACTGCTGCAGGCGGTGCGTTCCATGTTTTTACTACTCTCTGAGTAAAGAAACTACCTCTGACATCTGTCCTATATCTTTCACCCCGCAATTTAAAGCTATGTCCCCTCATGCTAGCCATCACCATCCGAGGAAAAAAGCTCTCACTGTCCACCCTATCTAACCCTCTGATTATCTTATACGTCTCAACTAAGTCACCTCTCAATTTTCTTCTCGCTAATGGGCGACACGGTGGCTCAGTGGTTAGTACTGCTGCCTCACAGTGCAGGGACCTGGGTTCGATCCCAGCTTCGGGCGACTGCCTGTGTGGAGTTTGCACATTCTCCCCGTGTCTGCGCGGGTTTCCTCTGGGTGCTCTGATTTCCTCCCACATTCCAAAAGACATGCAGGTTACGTGAATTAGTCATGCTAAATTGTCTATAGTGTTAGGTGCATTAGTCAGGGGAAAATGAGTCTGGGTGGGTTACTCTTCGGAGGGTTGCTGTGGACTTGTTGGGCCGAAAGGCCTATTTCCACTCTGTAGGTAATCTAACCTAACGAAAACAACCTCAAGTCCATCAACCTTTCCTCATAAGACCTTCCCTCCATGCTAGGCAACATCTTGGTAAATCTCCTCTGAATCCTTTCCAAAGCTTCGACATCCCTCCTATAATGCAATACCCCAAGTGTGGCCGCACCAGAGTTTTATACAGTCGCAGCATGACCTGTGGCTCCGAAACTCAGTCCCTTGACCAATAAAAGCTAACACACTGTATGTCTTCTTAACAATCCTATCAACCTGTGTGGCAACTTTCAGGGATCTATGTACATGGACACCGAGATTTCTCTGCTCATCAACACCACCGAGAATCTTACCTTTAGCCCAGTACTCTTTATCCTTGTTGCTCCTTCCAAAGTGAATCACCTCACACTTTTCCACATTAAACTCCATTTGCCATCTCTCAGCCCAGCTCTGCAGCTTATCTATATTCCTTTGTAACCTGCAACATGCTTCAGCACTATCCACAATTACACCGACCTTAGTGTAATCCGCAAATTTACTAACCCATGCTCTCATCTAGATTACTTATAAAAATGACAAACAGCAGTGGCCCCAAAACAGATCCTTGCAGTTCACTACTAGTAACTGAACTCCGGGATGAACATTTCCCATCAACCATCACCTCTGTCTTCTTTCAGCTAGCCAACTTCTGATCCAAATCACTAAATCACCCTCAATCCCATGCCTCTGTATTTTGTGCAATAGCCTACCATGGGAAATCTTATCAAATGGTTTACTGAAATCCATATGTTTGGTCACCATCTCAAAGAACTCAATAAGGTTAGTGAGGCACAACCTACCCTTCACAAAACCGTGTTGACTGTCCCTAATCAACTTATTCCTTTCTAGATAATTATAAATCCTATCTCTTATAACCTTTTCCACAACCGAAGTAAGGCTCACTGGTCTATAATTTCCAGGGTTGTCTCTACTCCCCTTCTGGAACAAGGGCACAACATTTGCTATCCTCCAGTCTTCTGGCACTATTCCTGTAGACAATGATGACATAAAGATCAAAGCCAAAGGCTCTGCAATCTCCTCCATGGCTTTCCAGAGAATCTGAGGGTAAATCCCATCTGGCACAGGGGACTTATCTATTTTCACACTTTCAGGAATTGCTAACACCTCCTCCTTGCGAATGTCAATCCCACCTAGTCTAGTAGCCTGCATCTCTGCATTCTTCTCGACAACATTGTCTTTTTCCAATGTGAATACTGATGAAAAATATTCATTTAGTGCTTCCCCTATCTCCTCAGACTCCAAGCACAACTTCTCACTACTATCCTTGATTGGCCCTAATCTTTCTCTAGTCATTCTTTTATTCCTGATATACCTATAGAAAGATTTAGGGTTTTCCTTGATCCTATCCGTCAATGACTTCTCATGTCCCCTCCTGGCTCTTCTTAGCTCCTTCAGTAATCATTTCACATTGAGTGTAGTAAAGACCTTTGCCCAGGCAAGTTGTGGCAAAATTACTTGGCACTGGGTAGTGAGGCCGATTCAAAACTTTATTAAGATCCAAAAACGGAAAACGCTGGAAAATCTCAATTGATCTGGCAGCATCTGTGGAGAGAAATCAGATTTAACATTTCGGGTCCAGTGACCCTTCTTCAGAACAAATGGTAGGTAGGAAAAAGCTGTTTTTTAATGCAAAAGATAGGCAGGGGGAGGGGGTAGAGATTAAATGAAAAGTGGAGATAGAGCTGAAAGAGAGAAGAACAGTTGGACAGACAGTTGGATAATAGTCAGCCTGTGAGAATGAATAGCTACTAATAGGACAATTAGTGGCTAACAATGGGTGGGGAGTAACAGCAGACCATAGAGTTATAGTGTAATTCAGCCTGGAAACAGGCCCTTTGGCTCAAATTGACCCATGCTGATCATGGTGCCCACTCAGCTAGTTCCAATTGCCCGTATTTGGCCCATTTCCCTTTAAACCCTGCACATACAAATAATGATGCAAATGTTTGTCAATTGTTGTTTTTGTATCTTCCTCAACCACCATGTGATAACAAGGCCTAGTGTGTGGGGCTTGGGGTAAGGACATGGGAGAAGGTGCCTCAAGCCCTAACATTGTTGATCTCGCTGTTGAGTCCAGAAGGCTGTAGAGTTCTCAAGTGGAAAATGAGGTGCTGTTCTTGTAGCTTGTGCTGAGCTTCGCTGGAGCACTGCAACAAGCCTGAGACAGAGATGTTGACCGTGGAACATGGTAGTGTGTTGAAGTGACTTTATTAAGATCCCTTGGGTTGATGCATGCTCTTAGTTTTCCAGCTTTTCTCATGCAACCATGCTGCTCATCCAGCCAATCAGAGTTGGGATTTTCTCGATTACTTGACTTATTCTCTGTTTTCTCCTCGTCAGTTCCCAAGTTCGTCTCACGCGATTCAAATACTTTGAGATGGTGTTCACAAGGAAGACATCTGACACTGTAAAAGACCTCTTTCTAATCTTTAAGTGTTTGTTCAGAAGTCAATTGCTTAGTGATCTGTGAAACATTGAAAATCTCTTGATTGTCAGTCATTGGCTGATACACCTCCAGCTCGTTCTGCTTGTTTTTTTATTCATTCACAGGATGAGGGTGATGCTGGCTGGGTCAGCATTTATTGTCCATCCCTAATTGCCCAGAGGGCAGTCAAGAGTCAACCATATTGCTGTGGGGCTGGAGTCACATATAAGGCAGATTCATTCTCTAAAGGGCAGTATTATAGAATCCCTACAGTTTGGAAACAGGCCATTTGGCCCAAAATGTTCACACCGACCCTCCGAAGAGTAACGCACCCAGACCCATTGACCTATCCTATTACTCCACATTTACCCCTGACTAATGCCCCTAACCTGCACATCCCTGAACACTATGGGTAATTCAACATGGCCAATCCACCTAACATGCACATCTTTTGGATTGTGGGAGGAAACTAGAGCACCCAGAGGAAACCCACGCAGACATGGGGAGAATGTGCAAACTCTGCACAGACAGTTGCCTGAGGCTGGAATCGAAACCAGATCCTGGCACTGTGAGGCAGCAGTGCTAACTATTGAGCCACCATACTGCCCTTGGTGAACCAGCTGAATTTTTCCAACAATGGATTCATGATTATCACTGGACCCTTACTTCCAGATTTTACTGATTACAAATTATATCATCTGCTGTGGCAGGATTTGAACACAGATTCCCAGAACATTACCTGGATGTCTGGATTAACATTTCAGAGATCATGGCATTAGGCTATTGCTTCCCCTTCTTTCTAGCTAAACATTTATGTGCAGGGTGATTCAGCTCCTTGCTGTTGGAGCACAGCTTTCCCACAGTGGATGTGAGACTTTTTATTCCATCTGATGTCCTCTGTAATATTTAGATGTTTCCCTCTTGTCTTTGATTTCCAGCTGCTCTTATGCTAATTTTTCTTCCTTTTTCCCAACATGTTCCTCTCATGTGGCCTGCAAAGTCTTTTAGCATAAAGCGTTCTCCCAATAGCTGATGACTGACAATCTCCGGGCTTCTGCACATGATGACAGTGAAGGTTTCTTTCCTCTGAGCAGATGTGCTTTCACAGTGGGAACTCTTAAGGCTAAAACAGTCCAATCACCCATAAGATCATCTTTAAGTTCATAGTATACAGCTAGACACATCAGTGTGGTCACATTCTAATCCATAGTGTTTCTCTTGCTTTGACCCCTGATGTTGTATAAATAACATTAATATGGGATTTGAAGCATGTCTTTGAAGGCTTCAAAAGGTCTCCAGTGTGGCTTTTCTGCTCCTCAAAGAGATGATTAGAGGATTAGATAGGGTGGACAGTAAGAGCCTTTTTCCTCAGATGCTGATGGCTAGCATGAGGGGACATAGCTTTAAATTGAGGGGTGATAGATATAAGAGAAAGTGAGGACTGCAGATGCTGGAGATCAGAGCTGAAAATGTGTTGCTGGAAAAGCGCAGCAGGTCAGGCAGCATCCAAGGAGTCGGAGAATCGAAGTTTCGGGCATGAGCCCTTCTTCAGGAAAGGGCTCATGGGTGATAGATATAGGACAGATGTCAGAGATAGGTTCCTTACTTGGAGAATAGTAGAGGTGTGGAATGCCCAGCCTGCAACAGTAGTAGATTCACCAACTTTAAGGACATTTAAATGGTCACTGGCTAAACATATGGATGAAAATAGTGTTGGATTGATGGGCTTTAGATTGGTTTCACAGGTCGGCACAAAATCTCAGGCCGAAGGGCCCATAATGCGCTGTAATGTTCCATATTCTATGTTCTAATTCAATGTGTTTCACTCTTTCTCAAGCATCAATAGCTGAGTTGTTATTTTAATTTGTTCAGAATTTTTATCTAAATCTGTAATGGTTCCATCGCCACACCATGGAAGTGGAAATGCGTGCCCGTGTCTTTTTTACTTTCTGAAGCAGCAGGTAGTGTGGACATTGACGGCACTCAGAGCACAGGGAGTTACTGGATCGCAGGAAGCCAGCCAGTACACTGAGGGGATAACCGCATTTCTCCAAACATCCAGCAGGGATTGAAACTGGAGGTTGGTAATGCAAGGGAGAGAAACGGAGACAAAGAGCAGGAGGATGGAGAGGAGAGAGATGGAAAGAAAAAGTGTGGGAGGGAGACTGGGGTAAGCAAGAGCAGGAGAGAGACAAAAAAAGGCAGGAAAAAACAGAGAGAGAACAGGACAGTGGCAAAGAGAGAGAGAAGCAGAGAAGGCAAGCAAGAGAACGTCAAGAGTAAATGTGAAAGCCAAGGACAAGGAAAAGAGTATCCTTGGCAATGGGTGCCAACTTGAAATATCCAAACTGCCTGGTGGTAAAATAGCCCTGGAAGAATATCTCAGCAATAAAAGATTGCAATAAAAGGAATGAGGAAAGTGTGTCCAGCAGGCTAAGATATCCTGAAGAAGGGCTTATGCCCGAAACGTCGATTCTCCTGTTCCTTGGATGCTGCCTGACCTGCTGCGCTTTTCTAGCAACACATTTTCAGCTCTGATCTCCAGCATCTGCAGTCCTCACTTTCTATTATAAGGGAGACATAGGGTCTCCACTCACACTGCTGTTGCCAGACAAGGAATTTGGATGCACTTAAGAAACAACTTCTGAGTACAAGGCATCCCTTCTGCGTGGACTGTGATCTGAGCCCGGCTCACAGAGCACTAAGCAAGCGACAGTATTTTAATTCCAATCCTCACCTCTGACAGCACAGACTTTTTTTTAATTTCAAAAATATACTTTATTCATAAAATACTTTGATGATCTGTAAAACTGGACATGGCATACATATGTAAACATTCCATTTATTTGCATACCGAAAACAGAGTAATCATTCCTTTTACAGGTCTGTACGATTACATTTTTAGTGGAGGTATCAGCAGACCCCAAATGAATGCGTGGGCCCCCTGTTCTTCTTTAGGCAGGCAGATGTTACACGGTGGTCTTTCCCCACTGCGCCTTGGCGGCAGCTGTCCCAAGCTTCAGCTCGTCCCTCAACACGTAGTCCTGGACCTTGGAATGTGCCAGTCTGCAACACTCAGTTGGGGTCAACTCCTTCAGCTGGAAGGTCAACAGGTTTCGGACCGCCCAGAGAGCGTCCTTCACCGAGTTGATGATCCTCCAGGCACAGTTGATGTTCGTCTCGGTGTGAGTCCCAGGGAACAGGCCGTAGAGCACGGAGTCCCGCGTCACGGCGCTGCTCGGGATGAACCTTGACAAACACCACTGCATTCCTCTCCAGACGTCTTCTGCGTAGGCACATTCCAGAAGAAGGTGTGTGACAGTCTCGTCCCCCCCGCAGCCGCTTCGAGGCTGCGAGTCTGGGCGTGCATAAAGGATCTCACAGGCAGAGCCCTTCTCACCACCAGCCAAGCCATGTCTTGGTGCTTGTTGGAAAGTTCTGGCGATGAGGCATTCTGCCAAATGGCTTTGACAGTCTGCTCAGGGAACCGCTCGACAGGATCCGCCCTCTCCTTTTCCCGAAGGGTCTCAAGGACACTACGTGCTGACCACTTCCTGATGGACTTGTGGTCAAAGGTGTTTTTCTTCATAAACTTCTCCACGAAGGACAGGTGATACGGAACGGTCCAACTACTCGGAGCGTTCCGCGGCAGCGAGGCCAGGCCCATCCTTCGCAACACCGGGGACAGATAGAACCTCAGTACGTAGTGACACTTGGTGTTTGCGTACCGGGGATCCACGCACAGCTTGATGCAGCCACACACAAAGGTGGCCATCAGGGTGAGGGTGGCATTGGGTGTATTTTTTCCCCTGTTGCTCAGATCTTTGTACAGTGAGTGCCTTCGGACCAGGTCCATCTTTGACCTCCATATAAACTGGAAGATGGCCCGGGTGACTGCAGCAGCACAGGTTCTGGGAATAGGCCAGACCTGTGCCACGTATAATAGCAATGACAGTGCCTCACACCTGATGACCAGGTTTTTTCCCGCAATGGAGAGCGACTGTAGCTTCCATCTGCCCAGTTCCTGCCTCACTTTGCTGATACACTCCTCCCAAGACTTGGCGCACACCCCAGCCCCCCCGAACCAAATACCCAGCACCTTCAGGTGGTCGGTCCTAACGGTGAAGGGTCCCGAGGATTGGTTGGCCCAGTTCCCGAAGAGCATGGCCTCGCTCTTGCCTCAGTTTACCTTGGCCCCCGAGGCCCGTTCGAACTGGTCACATATGCACATGAGTTTGCGCACGGACAGCGGATTCGAGCAGAAAACAGCGATGTCATCCATGTGCAGGGAGGCCTTAACCTGCAGGCCCCCGCTGCCAGGAATAGTCACCCCTCTCAGGCTCGCATCCTTCCTGATGGATTCGGCAAATGGTTCTACGCAGCACACAAACAAGGCAGGAGAGAGAGGGCAGCCCTGCCTGACTCCAGATCTGACTGGGAAGCTATCTGATTCCCACCCATTGAGATTGCACTGACAATGTTGGTGTAGAGCAGCCTGATCCAATTGCAGATTCCCTCCCCAAAGCCCATTTTGGAGAGAACATCTCTCATATACCTGTGTGATATCCTGTCAAAGGCTTTCTCCTGGTCCAGGCTGATCAGGCAGGTGTCCACCCCTCTGTTCTGCACGTAGGCGATCGTATCCCTGAGGAATGCTAGATTCTCAGCGATCTTCCTGCCCGATACAGCACAGGTTTGGTCAGGGTGAATCACTGACCCCAGAGCAGACCTGACCCGGTTGGCAATTACCTTTGACAGAATTTTGTAATCCGCATTCAACAGTGAGATTGGTCTCCAATTTTTGAGTTCCTCCCTCTTCCCCTTCCGCTTGTAGATGAGGGTGATGATGCCTTTCCTCATGGATTCACTCATGGTACCTGCCCGAAGCATACTGACATACACCTCCAGCAGGTCCTGGCCAATCAAGTCCCCCAGAGCAGAATAGAGCTCGACCGGTAAGCCATCGCTTCCGGGAGTTTTATTCTTTTCGAAGGACTCGAGGGCCTTGGTCAGCTCATCCAGAGATAGCGGCTGGTCCAACCTCTCGCGTGTTCCATCATCTAAGACCTCCGTGATAGAGGACAGGAACGACTGGGAGGCCACGCTGTTGGTCGGCTTCGCGTCATACAGACTGACATAGAAGGATTTACTGATCCTCATGACGTCAGCCTGAGATGACGTTATTGAGCCATCTTCTTCCTTCAGGCTGCTGAGCACGGGGCTCTCTTTGTGCACCTTCTGGAAGAAGAAACGTGAGCACGTCTCGTCCTGCTCCACCGAGCGGACCCTGGACCGGAAGATTATCTTGGAGGGCTCTGAAGCAAAGAGCGAGACTTGCTGGCCCTTCACCTCCTTGAGGTCCTCCGTGACATCCACCCCCATCGTCTGCAGCAGGAGCAGGTTCCGCATACTTTCCTGGAGCTGGGACAGATTTCCCCGCCTCTCTCTCGCCTCCAGAACACCTTTGAGGATGAAGAACCTCTTGATGTTCCCTTTTATTGTTTCCCACCAGTCCACTGGGGACTCAAAGAGGGGCTTCACGGTTCTCCAACCTGCGTAGTCCCTCCTGAGCTCCTCAATGTTTCCCGGGGTCAACAGCTTTGTGTTCAGCTTCCACGTTCCCTTACCAGCCCGCTGCTCTCCTGTAGGTGACAGTTGGCCAGCAGGAGGCAGTGGTCAGAGAAGAACACCGGCTTGACGTCGGTAGATCTAACCAAGAGCGTTTGACAGCACTTACATCTCGATTGCAGCCATGCTTTGAGCTCATGTCCCTGAGGTGAAAATGTTCTTTGTCAACACAAAGGAACCCACACAGCCCCTTGTCAAGATCACAGTTACGGTGGTGTCAGTGTTAAACACTGATGCACTGTTCTATTGTTCCACTGTTCAGCACTGATAAAAGTTCAGTTTTAAAGCTTTTAGTGATCTGCTGGCACAGAAAGTGGTCATTGTGGCATGGTGGTAACATCACTGGATTTACTATCCCAGCATCCCAGAGTCACATCCTGGGGAAAGAATACACACAAAACCCAATGGCGATATTGGACATCAGCAACAACAGAAATTGCTGGAGAACCTCAGCAGGTCTGGCAGCATCTGAGTAGACTAAGCAGAGTTAACGTTTCGGGCCGAGTGACCCTCCTTTAGACCGGGTGTTGGCTATGAAAAGACCATAAGATCATAAGACATTGGAGCAGAAATTAGGCCATTCAGCCCAAAAAGTCTGCTCCACCATTCAATCATGGCTGATAGAGTTATCAACCCCATTCTCCTGCTTTCTCCCTGCAACCCTTGATCCCCTTGAAACCATCTATCTCAGTTTTAAATACACCAAATGACCTTGAATTTCACAGATTCACCACTCTCTGGCTGAAGAAGTTTTTCCTTATCTCCATTCTGAAAGGTCTTCCCTTTACTCGAAGGCTATGGCATCAGATCCTTGTCTTTCCTACCAATGAAAACATCTTCTCAACATCCACTCTGTCCAGGCTATTCAGTGTTCTCTATGTTTTAATTAGATTCTCCCTCGTCCTTCTAAACTCCATTCAGTATAGACCCAGAATCCTTAAACGTTCCTCACATGTTAAACTTTTCATTCCTGGGACCATTCTCATGAACCTTCTCTGAACACGCATCCTAGGCCAGTACATCCTTCCTGAGATATCAGGCCTAAAACTGTGCACAATATTCCAAATGTGGTCTGAGCCTTATAGAGGCTCAGAAGTACATCACTGCCTTTATGTTCAAGTCCTCTCAAAATAAATGCTATCATTGCATTTGCCTTCCTAACTACTGACTCAACCTGTAAGTTTACCTTGAGAGAATCCAGGACTAGAACTCCCAAGTCTCTTTGCACTTCAGACTTCTGAATTTTCTCCCCATTTAGGAAATAATCCATGCTTATATATGCTGAAGAGGGGATTGGGGGGGGGGGAGGGGATAGGAGTAAATGGAGCCCAGAGAAAGAGAGAACAACAGTTAGCCAGAAAAAGGAATGGGTAAAGGTCAGCTGGTAGAATTAATAGTTGCTATGGGGACCACTAGTAGCTGACGATGGGTTGTTTGTGGTGGCAGCCCATGTGATAACAAGGTTTGGTGTGTGGGGATTGGGGTAAGGTCATGGGAGAAAGTGGGCAGGCCCTAAACTTGAGATTGAACTTGATATTGAGTCCAGTAGGCCGCAGGGTCCCCATGTAGAAATACATCATGGGATACAAAATGAAACAGAGCAAGGTAGAGGACAAACACATCCCTCCTTGATGCACTCAATGCTTTCTATGAGCAGAATGCCAGCTGGGCGGTGTCACCTGCCCTGACAGCCCTGGATGTACCTGTACCTGCTGTCACCGCTACAGACATCAGATGAGGCTTCCTGGGAGTCAATCCAAGGAGAGCGACAGGCCCAGAGGGAATCCCCGGCTGTACACTCAGATCCTTGTGGACCAGCTGATGGAGGTATTCACTGACATCTTCAAGCTCTCCCTCCTACAAACCAAAGTCCCTACCTGCTTCAAGAATACTGCCATCAACCCAGTACCTAAGAAAGCACAGGCAAGGTGCCTTAATGACTACTGCTCAGTGGCTCTGACCTCCATAACCTTGAAATGCTTTGAGAGGCTGGTCATGGCCCACATCAGCTCAAGCCTCCCAGCCTGCCTCGATCCCCTACAATTTGCTGATTAACATAACAGGTCCACAGTGGATGCCATTTCCCTAGCCCTACACTCATCCCTGGAACATCTGGACAACAAGGACTCCCACTCATCAACTACCACTCTGCCTTCAACAGCATTATCCCTTCCAGACTTAAGTCAAAACTGTGTAACCTAGGTCTCAGCTCCACCCTCTGAAACTGGATCCTCAGCTTCCTGACCCACAGACCACAATCAGTGAAGATAGACAGCTGCACCTCTTCCATGATAACACTCAACATTGGGGCCCACCAAGGCTGCATTCTCAACCCCCCCTACTGTACTCCCCGTACACCCACAACTGTGTTGCTAAATTCTGAACAAACGCCAGGTTTGCTGATGACACTACCATGGTAGGATCGGTATCAAACAACAATGGGTCAGAGCATAGAGTGCTTGGAGGTGTGGTTCGATAATAACAACCCCTCTCTCAATGTCGGAAAAACAAAAGAACTGATCTTGGCTTCAGGAAGAAGGGAGGAGAACATGCCCCTTCTCCATCAATGGAGCTGAGGTTGAGAGGGGGACAGCGTCAAGTTCCTCAGAGTGAAGATGACCGACAACCTGTCCTGGACTTCCCACGGTCAAGATAGAACAACAACGGCCTCTTCCTCCTCAGGTGGCTTGGGAAATTTGGCATGTCACCAACCTCACCAACAGCCGCTACATAGAAAGTATGCTATCCTGGTGCATAATGGTCTGGTATGGCAAATGCTCTGCCCAGGACCATAGGAAACTACAGAAGGTGGTGTGCACAGCCCAGACCATCACAGAAGCCAACCTTCCATCCATGGACTCCATTTACATGGCTCGCTGCTTTGGAAACACTGCTAACATCATCAAAGATCCATCACACCCCGGGAATGATCTCCTACAACCTCATCCATCAGGCAGAAGGTACAGAAGCTTGAACATGCACTAGCAGGTTCAGGAACAGCTCCTTCCCAGCCGCTATTGGATTGATGAATGGATTCTCTAACTTCAAATAATGATGATCTTGCTTCACACATCCCCTGTGCGGTGTAACCTGAATGCCTCACTGTGTCTAAGCTCCCTATGATCTGTGTGTCCTTGCTTACTATGATATGCTTGTACTGCTCACAAACAAAGCTTTTCACTGTACTTAGATATACATGACTACGATAAATCAAATTGACAATAAATCAAAACAATGAGGTGACATTCTTCCAGCTTGCACTGAACTTTGCTGGAGACTGTAAGGAGCCTGAGACAGAGATGTTGGCCACAGAACATGGCGATGTGTTGAATTGGTGGGCAACTAGAAGCACAGGGTCATTTTTGCGGATAGATGTTCTGAAAAGCATTCACTCAGTCTATGTTTCGTCTCCCCAGTATAGAGGAGACTGCACAGTGGCTCAGTGGTTAGCACTGCTGCCTCACAGCACCAGGGACCCTGGTTCAGTTTTGGCCTCATGTGATTGTGTGTGGAGTTTGCACGTTCTCCTCGTGTCTGTGTGGGTTTCCTCTGGGTTCCTCCCACAATCCAAAGATGTGCAGGTAAGGTGGATTGGCCATGCTAAATTACCCATTGTGTTCAGGGATGTGTGGGTTCGGTGCATTAGTCAGGGCAATGGGTAGGTGTGGCCTTGTTGGGCCGTAGGGTCTGTTACCACCCTGTAGGGATTCTATGATTTGAAACTGCTGTCCAATTTGTGCCATTCCCGTGATTACCCCATTTGGCTTTACAATACTGAGTAGGCCACTTGGAGCATCGAGCCGCTGCTCCATTCATTAAGATCATAGCTCACCTGATTGGAACCTCAATCCTACTTTCTTACCAACCCCCAAAAGCCTAGCCCCCCTTGACTTACCAAATATTTATCTACCTCTGCCTCAATATCACTCAAAGACTGCTTCCATCACCTTTTAAGGAAAAGAGTCCCAAAGGCTCCCATGCCTCTGACTAAAGACTTTTCATCCCATTTCTGCCTGAAATGGGAAATCCCTTGTTGTTAAGCAATGACCCCCTAGTTCTGGATTGTCCCACACCACCCTGTCAATACCCCTCAGAGTCTTACATGTTTCATTTAAATCTTTCTCTCTAAACTGTGGTGAATACAAGCTTGTCCCACCCTTCTTCATCAGATACTCCACTTGCTCCAGATAACCCACCTGTTCCAGTTATGAAGTTGGAACATGTTATCCTTCAATCTCTCCCATCCTTCACCCCATCACAGACTTCCCCATTGTACGTTTCCCAACCTCCCCTATTTCACTTGTTCCAAATGTATCACGTTTCTCCCTTGTCCCAGGTTTGATGAAAAGAGGTAATGTTGACACTGTTGCTGTCTGCGCAGCTGCTGCCAGACCAGCTCAGTATTTCCGGCAGTTTCGGTTCCCATTACAGATTTCCAGCATTAGCTGACTTTTGCCTTTGGTTCTGGTCTGCCTTCTGCTCTTTTCTCAAGCAACTTTTCTCATCCATCATTTAACTCTTTTGAAAGTTACTGTGACTTGCCTACTACTTTTTCAGGCAGTGTTTTCCAGATTGTAAAATCCAACTATGACGAGAGCAGGCAGGGCCAATTACCCAGGGTGGCACAAGGATGCCTCTGGTACATTGTATTGGCTGGGATTGGCAGTGTGTTCACCTGGTGTCCACAGTATGGCAATAACAAGGTGCACAAAATGGATTGGACTCCTACTGGCAAAATTGACCATTAGGTACAAGAGCACAAATAGGCCATTCAGCCCATCTCCTTCATTCAATTAGATCATGGACGATCTGATAACCATCAACTCCACTTTCCTGCCTTTCCCCATGCACTCTTGATTCTCTTACTGATTAAAAAATATCTCTCTCAGCCTTGAGGATACTCATTGATCCAGCCTTGATAGCCCTCTGTGATAAAGAATATCACAGACTGAGCAGATAGCTGGCTGATACTTTGATATAATGAAAATCTGAACAATTGTGTGAAGTGTTTTAAGTCATTCTGATGATATGGCAAAGTGGCAAATAGATCAAGATATTTTGATTTACTGTGTCAATCAGGTAGTTAAAAGGATTTAAGTTGAGACTCATTTCAGAAAAAGACTTGTATTTATATTATGCCTCTTTGTCATCTCAAAAATTCCCAGACGTTATCTTTTTCACTCAACAAATATTCTTGGCTAGCTCCTTATTGTTCATATCAAAAGTAGTTAGATATTTGTAACTGGAGAGAGGGATCACTTTGTGTAAATATGGCTGATTGACGAAGTTGAAGAGAGGGATGTCAATTCATACCTTCGTCCCTAGTCATGTCAGTTAACCCTGGTGAGCTCTCTAGGTTCATTGCTCAGTTCTTTGAGCATAGGAGTTGGGAAATCATTTTGAGAGAATACAGAACATTAGTGAGGCCTCTTCTGGAATACTGTGTTCCGTTCTGGTTGCCCAGTTATAGGAAGGATATTATTAACCTGGAGAGGGATCGGAAGAAATGTTGCCAGGTATGGAAGGTTAGAGTTATAAAGAAAGACTCGATAGGCTGGGACTTCTTTTACTGGAGCGCAGGAGGTTGAGAGGCGATCTTATCAAAGTTTATAAAATAATGAGGGGTATAGATAGAGTTAATGTGAATTGTCTTTTCCCTAGGAAGGGCGGGGGCAGTTTCAAGACTGGGAGCACATTTTCAAGGTGAGAGGAGAGAGATTTAAAAAAGATATGAGGGGCAAATCTTTACACAGAGGGTGGTTCATGTGTGGAATGAATTTCCTGAGGAAGTGATGGATTCGGATACAATTACAACATTTAAAAGCCATTTGGATAGGCACATGGATAGGTAAGGTTCTGAGGCATATGGCCATGATTGTGTCGGTGGGCTGAATTTAGTTTGGGATTATGTTCAGCCAGGACTGTTGGATTGAAGTGTCTGTTTCCGTAATGTATGACTCTATGACTCTATGTACCGTGGGAATGTGGTCACTCATGCTGAGGTTAGTACTGCCATTATGTAGGGAAAGGAGATGGCCAATTTGCACACAGCAAGATCCAACAAAAAAAATGTGATCATAAGCAGAGAACTCTTGATTGAAAATCTGTCTACAATGCCTTCATCTGAACGGGGGGTTAGAGAGGCTTTGTATAACATCCTAATCCAAAAGATATAACCTCCGGCAGTGCAGCTTTCCCTCAATGCTGCAGTGGGGATGTCAGCCTGGAATTTGAGGTCTGTAGCTCACAACTCTCTGATGCAGACACACGATAACTATCCAGTGAATGACAGAGAATATCAAAAGGCTACGGATACAAATAGAGCAAGGCCATATCAACATTTTTCTACTCCTGCATGGAACGGTGGCATTGCTGGCTTGACCAGTATTTTTGCCCATTTTTAATTGCCCAGGGGAGGGTGATGGCGAGTTAGGTTCTTGAACCACTGCAGTCCATGTGGTGCTCACATTTCTGTGGGGGTATTTCTGCATTTTAACCTAGCTGCAGTGAAGGAATGCCGATATAGTTCCGAGTCAAGATGGTATGTGACTGGAAGAGGGATATGCTACTGAGTGTCAGTGGTTGAGGGAGTGGATGCTTGTGAATGTGGTGCTAATCAAGTGTGGGCTACTTTGTCTGGAAGATGTCAAGCTTCTTCAATGTTACTGGAGTTGCACTCATCCAGGCAAGTGGGGAGTGTTCCATCACAACTTGTAGATGGTGGACAGGCTTTGGGGATTCAGGAGGTGAGTTACACGTTGTCTTGGATGTTGTTGATCTTCTTAGTGATCTTACAGAATGATGTGACAGGGTCAATGAATAGAATGGCCTCCTAAGGTTGCCTCCATGTATTTGCTGTCTCTGTCCTTCTAGGGACAGAAGCCATGTGTTTGGAAGATACTATTAAAGTAGCGGTGGTGAGTTGCTGCATCTTGTAGATGGTACACACCGTTATTACTGGGAGTCAGTGGTAAAGTGGGTGAATGGTGAAAGAGGAGCCACTCAAAACAGTTGGTTTTGTGTTTCTTTATTCATCTGTGGGATATGGGTGTCTCTGACTGGGCCAGAATTTATTGCCCGTCCCTAGTTGCCCATGAGAAAGTGAGGGTGAGCTGCCTTCTTGAACCCCTGCAGTCCACCTGCTGTGTGTTGATCTACGATGCTATTAGGGAGGGAATTCCAGGATTTGACTGAGCAATAGGGAAGGAACGGTGATATATTTCCAAACCAGAATGGTGAGTGGCTTGGAGGGGAACTTGCAGGTGGTGGTATTCCCATGGCTTGCTGCCCTTATCCTTCAAGGTGGAGGTGGTTATGGGTTAGGAAGGTGCTGTCTGAGGATCTTGGTGAATTTCTTCAGTGCATATTGTAGATGGTACACAATGCTGCTACTGAGCGTCAGTGGTTGAGGGAGTGGATGCTTGTGGATGTGGTGCTAATCAAGTGTGGGCTGCTTTGTCTGGAAGATGTCAAGCTTCTTCAATGTTACTGGAGTTGCACCCATCCAGGCAAGTGGGGAGTATTCCATCACACTTGTAGATGGTGGACAGGCTTTGGGGATTCAGGAGGTGAGTTACACGTTGTCTTGGATGTTGTTGAGCTTCTTAGTGATCTTACAGAATGATGTGACCGGGTCAATGAATAGAATGGCCTCCTAAGATTGCTATGTTCCTGAATGCCTTCTAATGCAATTTCATCATGCTGTGTTAGGTATTTGTTCATAAAGATATTACAATAAACACACCTCATAATTATGAAGCCAATTACATCGCCACTCCGAATCACTGAGCAGTGTTCTTAGTTGTTGAGTGGGCTCTTATTTAAGCGGGCTGTAGAGTTATAGACAACTCAAAAAGATGAGTGAGGAAGCAAAGTAGGTCAACACTGCAATCCACTTTTGTCTACACAAGGCCATCACACAGTGTCATGGAGTTGCCCCAAATTTAGAGAAATACCTTGAAAGCCAAGCCGTGGTAGACACAAAGCAGTGTTGATAAGTGTAAAGCATTGATCACAGAAGGCCCTGTGGCACAGAATTCGGCCCACTGTGTTCTTGCTAGCTCTCTGCAAGAGCAATTCACGTAATACCACTCACTTGGCTTTCCCTTGTAGCCCTGAATTTATTTTCCTCTTCAGTTAATCATCAATTCTCTTTTGAAAGTCATATTTGAACCTGCCTCGGCCAGCCACTCGGGCAGTGCCTTCCAGGTTCTAACTACTCGCTGTGTGTGTCAGGTTGTCCTCATGTCTCTATTGCTCCTTTGCCAATCATCTTGAATTGGGGCTTTGTCGTTCTTGATCCTTCCACTAATTTCTCCCGCTCTTTATCCTTGCCCCTCATGACTTTAAAGACCTCGATCAAATCTGCTCTTAACCTTCTCTTCTCAGAGACGAACAATCCTTGCTTCTCCTATCTACCTATATCAGTGAAGTTTCTCAGCTCTAGAACCATTCTTGCAAATTTCTTTCTACACTGTTTCTCTTGGACTGTACCTGCACCATGCAACAGATACTAGCCTTGGCTCCCAATGGGTGGTAGTCGAGAGTCATAGGGATGTACAGCACGGAAACAGATGTCTTCCATGCCAACCAGATATCCCAACCCAATCTAGTCCCACCTGCCAACATGCTGGGAAACCACAGCAGGTCAGGCAGCATCCAAGGAGTAAGAGAATTGCTGTTTCAGGCATAAGCCCTTCATTAGGAATGAGGATGAAGGGCTTATGCCCGAAACGTCGATTCTCCTGCTCCTCGGGTGCTGCCTGATCTGCTGTGCTTTCCCAGCAACACACTCTCGACTCTGATCTCCAGCATCTGCAGTCCTCACTTCCTCCTCAATGGATGGTACTCTTGCTGCTGAGTTGGAAGGGTGTAGATGTAAGATCCAGTCTACAAACTTGAGTACAAACCAAAGGATGACCTTTCCAATGTTATATTGGGGGAACACTGCATCACAGTGGTCAAAATAATTCTTTTCTTCAAGGGCTGTTTGTGAGACTTTCTCAGGGCATACTTATTGGTTTTCAGGGACTCCTCTTTTTTAAGATGGTGGCGGGGTAGGATACTTCAGCTGGAGCTCTTCTGCTCCATCCATTCATTTTCTTTTACTTTCCCTCTTTTGTCTTTTTTCTCTTCCTCTTCTCTCTTCCTAGCCTCCGACCTAGCAGCCTCAGAATTCTCAGCCTCAGCAGTGTGGTGGTCTCTTGGCCTGGCGTAGCATTCTCCTGGCTGGCGTGGCAATCTCCGAGCGGCCCAGCAACCTATGAGCGGCCCAGCATGGTGGTCTTCAGGTGGAACGTGGTGGTCCCACTGGCATAATGTGGGACTTCTGGCCTCAAGGCGATACCAGAATGATCTTTGAGCCTTGTGAACCCTGAGGTGAAGCTCGGTGCGATCTAGAGTCAAGGCCCAGTGCGGACTGGAGACTTGGAGCCAGCATGGTCTGGGTCGAAGGATCGTTCCTCTGGACGTTTTTTTTTCTCCATTTTATAATTTATTCCTAAACTCTGCAATGATAGACTTTTTATTTCTCTATTTTTCTAAGAACTGTAACTATAAAGCTGTACATTGGGACCTTTGTACCTAAGATGACACTGCAAGCAGCAACTTGTACACTTTTCACTGTACTCTTTTGAGTGCATGTGACAATAAAGCGAATTTTAATTCTCTATTATCCTCACTAACTCCATTATTAAATGATGCAGTCCCAATACCCTCTGTATTCCTGTTGGTTTATTTCGTACTTTCTTCTTTAGAAAGACAGAATGATATAAACAACAAGTAGGTTGCATGTATGCAGATTATTAAACCATTTAACTTGGAACTTATGAATAAGTTGAAAAGTGTGTGGTGCTGGAAAAGCACAGCAGGTCAGGTGGCATCTGAGGAGCAGGAGAATTGGCGTTTCAGGCATAAGCCCAAAACGTCATTTCTCCATGCTCCTCGGATGCTGCCTGACCTGCTCGGCTTTTCCAGTGCCACACTTTTCAACCCTGACTCTCCAGCATCTGCTGTCCTCACTTTCACTTATGAATAAGTTGCTTATGATAAATAAATCTCTTATTCTCTGCTTCCAAAATGGGATCATACATCAATTCATTGCATCATACATACCATCCACTCTGGGACAGTCAGTTTGAATATTTAGTTGATATTTAGAGAAACACCACCAAGAATCAAAAGATCCCATAGGTTGGTATCTGTAATATTTTTCTGAAACCTATTTGAGAGGGTTTGTTCAGCCAGTTGCACCCTAATACAATATCACTTTGTTGTGACTTTACAGTGTGACCATCAATAGACCTATCTAGTACTGTAAAGCTTTCTTTTCGAGGGAATTTATTTTTCCATGAAGTTAAATTTGAGTTCAGCATTCTTCAAAACACAAGAGACAGACCAAGTCTTGCTTCTTTGTCTGTGGGCGAATATCAAAGGAATGCCCAATTCTCTTACTCTTTGAAAACTTTTTACATAATTTATTCAGTAAAAGGAAACACTGAAGGCTTTCAAGACAGCCATGAAACTATGTGACAGGTGATGGAAGATAGAGGTTCAGTCGAGAGATAACTTAATCCAATACTACGAAGAGTGTTTGCTGGGGAATTTTGTCAAACAGAAGGATAGGACAGAGGTACACGTGAATGTATTGGAGTTGGCAAAGGAAGCGAATTTCCCATTACACATTCTCTGTTTGCAATCATTAGCAAGAGTTCACTGACTGATGGGCTTCAATGAGCAGTTCACTGCCCAATACACCCAGAGTGTTGAAAACATATGAACCAGGAACCCTTTCGGTGTTGCTCTGCCATTCAATAAGATCATGGCTGATCTGATTTTAATGTCACCTCTACGTTCCTGATTATCAATAGTCTTTCATTCCCTTGATCATCAAGAATTTACCAACCACTGCCTTAAAAAATATTCATAAATTCTATATCCACTGCTTTTTGAGGAAGGGAATTCCAAAGACTCACAACCCCCTGAGAGGCAAAGATATTTCATCATCTGTGGGTAACCCCTTATTTTTAAACCGTGAACCCCAAAGGTTTAGATTTTCCCACAAGACGAAACATCATTTCAACATCCACCTCATCAATTCCCCTCAGGACCTTATACGTTTCAATTAAGTCACCTTGGTCTCTTTTAAACTTACTTCCAGACTTTGTGTGTCAGGATGTACTATTGTTCATCCATAGAGTACATCTGAAAATCCTGCATTGTTCAATTCTCCACAAAGTACATGATTAATCACAATAGCTATATTGAAATGGACTTGATTGTGATTTGACCAGATAAGTCAGAAAGCTGTACACATTAAGTTATCTGCATAATTTCCCATGAAAAATGTCACATCAGTCCAAATTAAATTTGTCTCTGCTTTTTGCCAAGAGTGGTTGAGGAACCATGATATGTTGATATATGTGGGTCGAACCCAGGATTGCACTGCTAAGCCAGTCTGAGCTCTGGCACCATATTGGTAATAACAATTAGCTATTTTTAGATAGTGACTCGCACTGCCTGATGTTTGACCTGGTGTACGATGCCCACCATAGATGCAAAGCTGCATATATTCCTTGCCGCAAATCTCACCCGGGTGTGTCAGCTGCGTCTCAATGGGTAACATGGAACCTCTCTTTGGGTCAGGATATCATGCTTTAAGCATCAACCCAGGGGCTTTAGGGCAAAATCTAGGCTGACGCTCCCAATGCCGTTGCAATACTGAGGGAGTGCTGCACTGCCAAAGGCTGAGTGACAAGCTGAGTGAGATCAACAAGGGGTAATTCACCAAAGAGGTCAGGGAGCTGAGGGACTGACGTTGAGTGCAGTGGAGTTGGACAGGAGGTGGAGGGGGGCCTGGTGCTGGGAATTTATCAGTGGGAAGGATGGGTGCACGGCCGGGGGGGGGGGGGGGGGGGGGGGCTTTGCAGAACTCTCACTCCAAACGATTCTGATGCTTTTAAGAAATGAATCTAAATCGTTAGCAAGAAGCGATATCCCGGTCAGAAGGTATAGAATCTGTGTGGGTGGAGCTGAAGAACCACAAAGGGAAAAAGACCCTCATGGGACTAATGTACACACTTCCTAGCAATGGTCAGGATGTGGGGCAGAAAATAAATGAAAAGATAGAAAAGGCAGGTAAAAAAGGAGCTATCACAATAGTCCTCAGGTCTTCAATATGCAGGCGGATTGGGAAAGTCATGTTGGTAGCGGATCACAAGAAAAGGAATTTGTGGAATGTCTATGAGATGGTTTTTTTGGAGCAGCGTGTGGTATAGCCCATGAGGAAACAGATAATTCTGGATTTGGTGATGTGTAATGAAGTAGACTTGATTAGGGAGCTGAAGTGAAGGAACCCCTGGGGAGCAATGACCATAGTATGATTGAATTCACCCTGCAGTTTGAGAGGGAGAAACTGGAACCAGATGGAATGGTATTCCAATCGAGTGAGGGGAACTACAGAGACATGAGGGAGGAACTGGCCAAGGTGGACTGGATGGGGAGCCTAGCAGCGAAGACAGAGGAGCAGCAATGACAGGAGCTTCTCAAGAGGAGAAGTCAGGAGGCATAGCAGAAATTCATCCCAAAGAAGAGGAAAGCTACTAAGGGGAGGACCAGGTTACTGTGGCTGACAGGGGAAATTAAGGATGGTTTGGAAGCAAAAGAAAAGATTAGTGGGAAGCCAGATAATTGGAAAGCTTTTAAAAATCATCAGAGAATAACTAAAAAAACAATCAGCAGAAAATGAAATATGAGAGTATTTTAAAAGAAAAGAGAGAGGCAAGAATGGACATTAGATTGCTGTATAATGAGGCTGGGGAAGTAGTAATGGGGCGCAAAGAAACAGCAGAGGAACTGAATAGATACTTTGCATCAGTTTTTATAGTGCAAGACACCCAGCATACCAGAGAGTATGCATTTGTATGCATTTGTCTCTGCATTTGTACCAGAGACAAATGCAGTGACCATCACAAAGGAGAAAGTGCTGGGTAAGTTGAAAGATTTGAAGGTGGATAAGTCACTTGGACCAGATAGACTACACGCCAGAGTTTGGAAGGAGATACCTGAGGAGATTGTAGAGCCACTGGTGGTGATCCTTCAGGAAGCACTGAAGTCAGGGAGAGTTCCAGAGAACTGGAAAATGGCTAACGCAATCCCCCTGTTTAAGAAGGGAGGGAATCAGAGGTAGGATAGGCCAGAGATAGGCCGGTTAGCTTCATCTCAGTCACTGGTAAGATTTGAGAGTCCATTATTAATGATGAGATTGCAGAGTACTTGGAAGCAAATGATAAAATTGGGCTGAATCAGCAGGGCTTCATCAAGGGGAGGTCCTACCTGACAATCTGTTGGAGGAGGTAACGAGCAAGTTGGACAAAGGAGAGCCCGTGGTCATGATCCGTTTGGATTTCCGTAAGGCCTTTGACAAGGCTGCTACATAAGATAATAGCCCTCAGTGTTAGGGGCAAGGTACTGACATGGATAGAGCATTGGCTGACTGGCCGAAGGCAGAGATTAGGTAAAGCAGTCTTTTTCAGGATGGCAGCCAGTAACTGGTGGAGTTCTGCAGGGATCAGTGTTGGGAGAACAACTATTCATGTTATACATGATCTGGACAAAGGAACTGAGGACATTGTTACTAGGTTTGCAGATGACGCAAAGATAGGTGGAGAGCAGGAGGAAAATTGAGGAAGTGGGGAAGCTGCCGAAGGATTTGGACAGGCTGGGAGGGCGGGTAAAGAAGTGGCAGATGCAATACAATCTGGGAAAATGTGAGGTTATGCATTTTATTAGGAAGAATAGAGGCGTAGAATATTTTCTAAATGGGGTAAGGTTTTGGAAATCTGAAACACAAATTGTGGGCAGAACGGTGGCACAGTGGTTAGCACTGCTGCCTCACAGCGCCAGAGACCCGGGTTCAATTCCTGCCTCAGGCGACTGACTGTGTGGAGTTTGCACGTTCTCCCCGTGTCTGCGTGGGTTTCCTCCGGGTGCTCCGGTTTCCTCCCACACTCCAAACGATGTGCAGGTCAGGTGAATTGGCCATGCTAAATTGCCCGTAGTGTTAGGTAAGGGGTAAATGTAGGGGTATGGGTGGGTTACGCTTCAGTGGGTCGGTGTGGACTTGTTGGGCCGAAGGGCCTGTTTCCACACTGTAATGTAATGTAATCTAATCTAATCAAAGGGACTTGGGAGTCATCATCAAGGTTTGTCTTAAGGTTAACTGCAGATTCTGTTGGAAGTTAGGAAGGCAAATGCAATGTTAACATTTACTTCAAGAGGACAAGAATACAAAAGGAGAAATGTATTACTGAGGCTGTACAGGGCTTTGGTCAGGTCACATTTAGAATATTATGAGTAGTTTTGGGCTCTGTATCCAGGGGAGGATGCATTAGCCTTGGAGGAGTCCATGGGAGGTTTATAAGAATGATCCCAGGGATGAAGGGCTGGTCATACGAGGAGTGGTTGAACTCAAGGTCTGTACACGATGGAGTTTACAAGGATGAGGGAGGATTTGATGAAACTTATAGAATACTGAGGGGCCTGGATAGACTGGCTGCAGAGAAGATGTTTGCACCAGTAGGACAGACAATGATTTAAGGGGTAAAACCTCAGAATAAAGGGACGACCCTTTAGAACTGAGATGAGGAGAAATTTCTTCAGCCAGAGGGTGGTGAAACTTATGGAACTCATTGCCATAGTGGGCTGTGGAGGCCAAGTCATTGAGCATATTTAAGATAGAGATAGATAGGTTTTTGATTAATAAGGGAATCAAGGAGAAGGCAGGAGAATTGGGTTGCGATGATCAAATGATGGAGTAGACTCGATGGGCCGAATGGCCTAATTCTGCTGCTTTAGCTAATGGTCTTATAGTTGCCGACTCAGTGATGGGCCTTGCCAACAGCCATGACTGGTCCAAGCACGGACACAAAGGCTACAGAGGCAGACAAATCTGGGACAGAACACATCCTGAGCTGGGATGGAAGGTCAAAATCCAGATCGGTCAGTCACCCAGGTCTGAGACGCCATCTTTCAACTGAGGCCTGTCCAACCTCTCAGCTGGACATAAAAGATCTTGGGTCGTTACTCAAAAGTAGAGCAGCGTAGTTAAGCCTGACATCCTGAGTAACATTTCACCCTTAGCAAAAAGGATGGTCAACTCATTATCTCATTGCTAACGGTGGGGGTTTGCTCTGTGCAAACAAGCTATCCCTTTTTGTCTATTAAAACACGAACCACAATTCCTGCCTGATTGTAAAGTACTTTAAGACATCTCGTTACTGTGAAGCACTCGATAGAAATGCAAGACTTTTCAATTAACTGAATTAAAATCATGCATTTAAGCTGCCAAGAGAGCATCAAAGTTTCCCTTTCCTGCTTTCTGTCTCAGACAGCAGCTTAGATGATAAATAGACGATTGAGCTATTGATGGTTCACAGGGGAGAGGAGCAAAGAAATCATTTTTAAGCCTTGATATTCCGATTGCTTTCTTCTGATAGGAAATAAAAGGAAGATTACCGACATTGTGAGCTTTCAAAAGATTGTGAAGCCACAGCCTTGATTATTACTTTACGAATGTTGACATTGGAAATAAGTAGACGCATTAATCTATTCGGCCGGTTGAATGTGCTTTCCCATTCAATTAGATCATGGCTGATCTTCTATCTCAATGCCACTCTCCTGCACTTCACCATATCCTTTGATATTTTTCATATGGTTTCCATTCGGAATATGAAAGACTGAGCCTCCACAGTCTTCTGCAGTAGAGAAAGCCAATGACTCACCCCTTGACTGAAGAGATTCTTCCTCA
This sequence comes from Chiloscyllium punctatum, assembly GCF_047496795.1. NCBI lineage: Eukaryota > Metazoa > Chordata > Chondrichthyes > Orectolobiformes > Hemiscylliidae > Chiloscyllium > Chiloscyllium punctatum. The sequence goes on along the minus strand of NC_092776.1, from coordinate 11,865,083 downwards.
TCTCAGTCCCTTTATTTTGAAACTAAACTCCAGAGAATATAAGCCCTACCTTCTCAATATCTCCTCAAAGGACAGTCCTGTTAAACTGTGAATCAGTCGAGCGTGCCTCTGCTGCACTCATTGTGTCATAGAGACACACAAAAAAATCGCCCTTTGACCCATGGCATCTGCACTGGTCAAAAGAATCCTCTTACCTATTCTAATCCCATGTTAGGTGGAATAGCCTTGCTAAATTGTCCAAGTGTCCAGGATGTGCAGGCTAAGTGCACATGGGAAACGCAGGGTTACAGGGCTAGGGTAGGGGGTTGTGTCTGGGCGGGAACCCTCTTTGGAGGGTTGGAGTGGATCTGATTGGCAGAACGGTCTGCTTCCACACTGTAGGGATTCGGATTCTGTGATTCCTTGAAACCTTCTGACTCCCTCCATGGAAGGTAAGGAGACCAAAAACTGTGCACAATCTGGAAAAGGTCCCACAATTTTCCAGCAGGAGCAGTCACCCCGTTGGAGAATCGGAACTAGAGGTTGACATTCATTTGTTGGCCTGCTTTTTAAATCAAGGCCCTCTTTAATTTTTCAAATGTGAAATTTGGATATTGATGCCTCAAAACAACAAAGTTCTTCTCCCATTGCATCTCACAGTTTGCAACCAATCATTATTAAGGTTTGCAATGAGTTCTCATCAGCAGCCAAGTAGGTGTCAGAATTCAGACAATGGTCTCATATCCCTGTCCTGCTTTTGGACATGGTAATAGGCAGTTAATGTATCACAATATGTGTGCCGTACTGTCCTAGACCTCGATATGTTTGCTGCTGTGTTAACCATATCTTCCATAGACTCTTACAACACAGCAGGAGGCTATTGGCCATTTTAATGGTGGCTATTTGAAAGAGTTATCCAATTGGTCCCATTCTTCCTTCTGTTGCTGATTTATTTTCTCCATCCAAGTATTCTTTCAATTTCCTTTCCAAAGTTACGTTTAAATCTGCTTCCACTGCCCTTTCAGGCCATGTATTCCAATAACTCACTGCGTGAAATCGTTTCTCCTCTCAGATTCTTTTGCCAGTTATAAAGAAAAACTATATTTTATTCAGGAAACATATTTGTTGCCCAAAGGTTTGGCTGTTGTGTGGCTTGCAATGAAAAGTTCCAATGGAGACCAAACAATTGGGTTTGAAACTTGCAAATGGATTTACAAGGATGTTGCCAGGGTTGGAGGATTTGAGCAACAGGGAGAGGCTCAATTGGCTGGGGCTGTTTTCCCTGGACCATCGCAGGCTGAGGGGTGACCTTATAGAGGTTTATAAAATTATGAGGGGAATGGATAGGGTAAATAGAGAAAGTCTTTTCCCAGGGTGGAGGAGTCCAGAACTAGAGGCCATAGGTTTAGGGTGAGAGATATAAAAGGGACCTAAGGGGCACCATTTTCATGCAAAGGGTGGTGCGTATATGGAATGAGCTGCCAGAGGAAGTGAAGGAGGCTGGTACATTTGAAAGGCATCTGGATGGGTATACGAATAGGAAGGGTTTAGAGGAATATGGGCCAAGTGCTAGCAAATAGGATTAAATTAGATTAGGATATCTGATCAGCATGGACGAGTTGGACCGAAAAGTCTGATTCCATGCTGTACACCTTTATGATTCTACGTAGTTACAAAAATAGAGAAACAAATTCAGGAAGTAGGATGGAATTACTGAATGGGCTATGATGAGAAGAATAACTGTATTAAGATGATACTAAAATGACAAACCCATATACCATTTCTATGTCACTGAAGTAATTAAATATTTTATTGAGGGCTTGGATTTAGTTGATTGTCTGAGCTGTTTTGATTGCTCTGGGGACTGATGGGCCACGTGGCTCTGAAATTGGATAGATGGCATCAGGGATTTTCCAAACTTGACACAAGTGTCACCTTTTCGAATGTGGAATTTCTCGATTTGCCATACACTATGAAATATGATTTTACTATGTTACAGGCTTCAGCAGGAGGCCCCTTTTCTGACAGGCCTGAGATTTCCTGAGCATGTGCAGATGATAGCGATGTCACATGATGTGCATGCTGCATTATGCCGTTTTTTTAACAGCTAAAGGTCCAAAGGGAACAGTGACCCCATGTGTCAGAGTGGCAGGATAAATCAAAAACCCAGCATGGCAGTATGGAAGGGAGCCCTGTGCCAATAGAAGGGCAAAGACTGACAGGAGAAAGACCAGCAATTGAGACACCACTGGAGGAAGAGCAGAGGAAGGGACCTTAAACTGACAAGAACAGGCTTTGGGAGGTTAGTGTTCATGAGGAGTCCAGGGAGCTGTTTAGTGAAGTTGCAGCATGGAAGAAGAGGAGGCAGCAGAAAGTCATTGGCTCCAAGTTACTGGTTGGTTGAATGATGTTAAACATTTTAAGAAGTTAGCACTGCTGCCTCACAGCGCCAAGAACCCCGGTTCAATTCCAGCCCCAGGCAACTGTCTGTGTGGAGTTTGCACATTCTCCCCATGTCTGCATGGGTTTCCTCCCACAGTCCAAAGATGTGCAGGTTAGGTGGGCTGGCCATGCTAAATTGCCCATTTTGTTCAGGGATGTATAGGTTAGGTGCATTAATCAATGGTAAATATAGGATAGGAGAATAGTTGGGCTGAAGGGCCTGTTTCCACACTGTCAGGATTCTATGATTCTAAGTTGGCATTCAGCTTTGAGTTACTCTTCAACCAGGAGTGTGGCCAGGACCTGTTACTAGAATGCAGCCTTGGGATTCCATGCAACATGGTCTCAGGAGAAGAGATCAAACCACTGGGATGTGAGCAGGTGTGGCAGCGATCGATGGTGAAGTGGCTATTGAGGAAAATCCAAAGTCTGGACTTTCAGATGCAAGGAATCAAGTGGAATAGCAGAGTGTTAACCAGCCTTTATGACTCGTAGTAATTATTGACATCAAGGAGGGTTATTGTCAAACCTCTGGGATCTTCCTTGGTGCCATCTGTGTTCAATTCACAGTATAGTGTGTCAGCCAGAGTTTGTTAATTGACATTTGCGATGTGTGAATTCTGTTAGTATATAAGCTAGACATTGTAGATTGTTTATTCTTCTGACTTTGTATAGTAGAGTTTATTTTGTTTGTTTTAAAAATCTTTTATCTTTATTCTCTTAGTACACACCTGGTATCTCAAACTTTGTCTACTTTAACAGGAAATGTTATTTGTTTCCACCCTGGAATGGGACTGAAACAAATCTGAAGGGCAAGTTGTATGATTGATACTGAGGCATGCCTTTTTATTCAAATCTGGCTGGTTTGTGGGTGTGAGAGGCCAGGACGCCAAACCATGGATATAGCTAGTAAAGATCAACCCCAGATCACAGACACGTCACAAAAGTAATCAGGGTTTGCTGCTCATCCTAAAATATTTTAAGTCTGTGTTCTTTACTTGCCAATACTCTTACTTTTGGAAACAGTTTCTCCATACCACCTCTATCAAAAATCCTTACAATTCTGAAACCTTTTATTAGATGTCACCTTTACTCACTTACAGTTGCTGTTCACACTAATAACCATTGGCTGCAATGTGACCTCCATTACACATACTAATTAATGTCAGAGCCAGAATTTTACAGTAACAGATAAGATTTCACTACGGCAGCTATTTCAGATACACCTATGAAAGTCATTGTGTGCAATGGGAGGATGAATCTATTGTAAAATTATCCCAGTTCTCAAGGACTGACATCAAATTGCTAGTGCTCTTTGGGGGGGTTTAAACTAACTCTGCAGGGGCATGGGAACCTAGACTGTAGCTTTAGGGTGCAGGACCTGGAGTGTAGGGAGGTTAGGAACATGGCATCAATCTCGAAAGAGGGTGCCTGTAAACAGGAAGGTGGCTTGAAGTGTGTATACCTCAATGTGAGAAGTATACGAAATAAGGTAGGTGAACTTGCAGCGTGGGTTGGTACCTGGGATTTCGATGTTGTGGCTATTACGGAGACATGAGTAGAACAGGGACAGGATTGGCTGTTGCAGGTTCCAGGGTTTAAATGTTTTAGTAGGGTCAGTGGTGTGGGTAAAAGAGGGGGAGGTGTGGCATTGCTTGTCAAAGATAGTATTACAGCGGTGGAAAGGACGATGGATGAAGACTCGCCATCTGAGGTAGTTTGGGCTGAGGTTAGGAATAGGAAAGGTGAAGTCACCCTGTTAGGAGTTTTCTACAGGCCTCCTAATAGTCCTAGAGATGTAGAAGAAAGGATTGCGAGGATGATTCAGGAGAAGAGTGAAAGTAATAGAGTGGTTGTTATAGGGGACTTTAACTTTCTAGATATTGACTGGGAAAGCTATAGCTCGAGTACGTTAGATGGGTCAGTGTTTGTCCTATGTGTGCAGGAGGGTTTCCTGACACAATATGTGGACAGGCCAACAAGAGGTGAGGCCATACTGGATTTGGTTCTGGGTAACGAACCAGGCCAGGTGTTAGAATTGGAGGTAGGTCAGCACTTTGGGGACAGTGACCACAATTTGGTGACTTTTACTCTAGTGATGGAGAGGGATAAGTGTGCACTGCAGGGCAAGAGTTATAGCTGGGGGCAGGGAAATTATGATGCGGTGAGGCATGACTTAGGATGCGTGGCTTGGAAAAGTAGGCTTCAAGGGAAGGGCACAATCGGTATGTGGAGCTTGTTCAAGAAGCAACTATTGATTGTCCTTGATAAGTATGTACCTGTCAGGCAGGCAGGAAAGGGTCGTGTGAGGGAGCCGTGGTTTAATAAGGAATTGGAATCCCTTGTTAAAGGGAAGAGGGCGGCCTATGTAAAGATGAGGCGTGAAGGTTCAATTGGGGAGATTGAGGGTTATAAGGTAGCCAGGAAGGATCTAAAGAGAGAGCTAAGAGCAGCAAGGAGGGGACATGAAAAGTCCTTGGTTGGTAGGATTAGGGAAAGCCCAAAGGCTTTCTATAGGTATGTCAGGAATAAAAGAATGACTAGGGTAGGAATAGGTGCAGTCAAGGATAGTAGTGGGAAGTTGCGTGTGGAGGCTGAAGAGATTGGGGAGACACTGAATGTGTACTTTTCGTCAGTATTCACTCAGGAACAGGACATTGTTGCTGAGGTGAATATTGAGTAACAATTAATTAGAATGGATGGCTTTGAGGTATGTAGGGAAGAGGTGTTGGAAATTCTGGAAAGGATGAAAATAGATAAGTCCCCTGGGCCTGATGGCATTTATCCTAGGATTCTCTGGGAAGCAAGGGAGGAGATTGCAGAGCCATTGGCTTTGATTTTTATGTCCTCGTTGTCTACAGGAATAGTGCCAGAAGACTGGAGGATAGCAAATGTGGTTCCCTCGTTCAAGAAGGAGAATAGGAATCACCCTAGTAGCTATAGGCCGGTGAGTCTCACTTCTGTTATGGGCAAAGTCTTAGAGAGAATTGTAAGGGATAGGATTTATGAACATCTGGATAGGAATGATGTGATCAAGGATAGTCAGCATGGATTTGTGAAGGGCAGATCGTGCCTCACAAACCTTATTGAATTCTTTGAGAAGGTGACTAAGGAGGTGGACGAGGGTAAAGCGGTAGATGTGGTGTATATGGGTTTTAGCAAGGCGTTTGATAAGGTTCCCCATGGTAGGCTACTGCAAAGAATACGGAGGTATGGCATTGAGGGTGAGTTGGAGGTTTGGATTAGGAATTGGCTGGCTGGAAGAAGACAGAGGGTAGTAGTTGATGGTAAAGGTTCATCTTGGAGTGCAGTTACTAGCGGAGTTCCGCAAGGATCTGTTTTGGGACCATTGCTGTTTGTCATTTTTATAAATGACCTGGAGGAGGGGCTAGAAGGTTGGGTGAGCAAGTTTGCGGATGATACGAAAGTCTGTGGGGTTGTTGACAGTGAGGAAGGATGTGGCAGGTTACAGCGGGATATAGATAAGCTGCAGAGCTGGGCAGAAACGTGGCAAATGGAGTTCAATGTAGCTAAGTGTGAAGTGATTCACTTTGGTAAGAGTAACAAGAAGATGGGGTACTGGGCTAATGGTCGGATACTTGGTAGTGTGGATGAGCAGAGGGATCTTGGTGTCCATGTACACAGATCTCTGAAAGTTGCCACCGAAGTAAATAGTGCTGTGAAGAAGGCATATAGCGTACTGGCTTTTATTGTTAGAGGAATTTGAGTTCCGGAGTCCTGAGGTCATGTTGCAGTTGTATAAGACTCTGGTGCGGCCGCATCTGGCGTATTGTGTACAGTTTTGGTCGCCGTACTATAGGAAGGATGTGGAGGCACTGGAACGGGTGCAGAGGAGGTTTACCAGGATGTTGCCTGGTATGGTAGGAAAATCGTATGAGGAAAAGCTGAGGCACTTGGGGCTGTTTTCATTGGAGAAAAGAAGGTTTGGGGTGACTTGATAGAGGTGTACAAGATGATTAGGGGTTTAGATAGGGTTTACCATGAGAACCTTTTTCCACGTATGGAGTCAGCTATTACGAGGGGGCATAGCTTTAAATTAAGGGGTGGTAGGTATAGGACAGATGTTAGGAGTAGATTCTTTACTCAGTGAGTCGTGAGTTCATGGAATGCCCTGCCAGTAGCAGTGGTGGACTCTCCCTCTTTATGGGCATTTAAACAGGCATTGGATAGGCATATGGAGGATAGTGGGTTAGTGTAGGTTAGGTGGGCTTGCATTGGCACAACATCGAGGGCCAAAGGGCCTGTACTGCGCTGTATTTTTTCTATGTTCTCTGCTATGTTCTATTTTTCTAAATTACTGGCTCTTATTTCTGCAGCTTCAGTAAAGGACAAACATGAGGAATTAGAGAATCGGAACTATCAGACTGTCTTTCCACATACCATTGATGCTACCTACCCAGCCATTTAACCTTTTCCATTGGCTCTCCACCAACTTGGACTTTACCCTGAGAAAAAGTTGTGTATAAATGCTCCCTCATTCTCAAAGGCAGCAAACAAACTTCACACCATTCTCCCATCCTCAGATCACTAGCATCCTATTCTCTCTTCCTTTTTCTTCCACAGTGCATTAATATAGTGTTGCATTGACCACTAACCTTGACAGTTCAATAGGCATTCCTATACTTTTCAGTCAAACTCCAGTCAACAGTCCCAATCTGACTTTTACCCATTCCCTTCATCTGCCCTACTCTATTAACCATTTCAGTGCTAGAATGGAAAGGGTGTTTTGTGGACCCTTGGAAGGGTATGAAAAGTAGTCTGCAACATGACTTTCATGCAAAATGCAAAATATTAATCTTCTAATGATGTGTTCACACTTGCAGTATGATTCCACGTTATGAATCTTAATTATACTGACACAGCTGCAGTCATGATGTGAGGAATCTTCTTCTTTTAATTTGTTCCTGGAATGTGAGAAGTCTTTGCCCACGTCTCATTGCCCAGAGGACAGTTAACAGTCAACCACATTACTGTGGGTCTGGAGTCACACGTAGGCCAGACCAGGGGAGGATGGCAGATTTCCTTCCCTAAAGAGCATTAGTGAACCATATGGTTTTTTTACAATAATGGCTTCATGGTAAACATTAGATTATTAATTTCAGATTTTTAACTGAATTAAAACTTCACCACCTGTCACGGTGGGATTCAAACCCAGCTCCCCAGAGTATTACTTTGGTGTGTAGATTAATAATCCAGTGACATTACCACTAAGCATTGCCCTCCTCTATTTCATTAATGACCATTCCAGCTCGAGAATAGAAGGAACATGATATGGAGCCTACAAGTGTAAGAAGGTCTCTGTTCAGGGTCATTTACAGGCAGAATGTGAAATGTTGGGCCCCACAGTGGGATCCAAGCCCACATACCCAGAACATTAGCTTGGCACTCGGGATTATTAGCCCAGCGATATTACCAATACACTTCCAACTCCCCATTGACAAATTCTGGTTTAACAGGGAAAAGGATTACATGGAACCATAAGCAATGGATCAGTTCAATAAGAAATAAAAGGTGATAATAATACTCACTAAATAGCAAATTTAACAAATGAATCACTGGAACTAATTAAACAACTGATGAAACTCAAATCATTCTTGTATTAAAATCTTTTCATGGCTTCTCTCCTCTATATCTTGACCCTATCCTCCAGCCCAAATAAATTTCAGAGAACACTCTGTTCCTCTTGTATATTTCTTACTCTCTTTGCTCCAACACTGGTGGCTCTACCTTCAGTCTCTTGGTTTTAAAATCTGTAATTCCTACACAATTTCTTTGCCTGTCCTTTCTAATCCTGCAGCGAGTAACTCACTTCTGACTTCTAATAGCCTGTCCACCATCTACAAGGAACAAGTCAGGAGTGTGATGGAATATATCCCACATGCCTGGATGGGTGTAGCTCCAACAACAATCAAGAAGCTTAACACCATCCAGGACAAAGCAGCCCCTGCTTGATTGGCACCACATCCACAAGCATCTACTCCCTCCATCACTGATGCTCAGTAGCAGTAGTATGTAACACCAGCAAAATGGCCTGTAGAAATGCACTAACACAGTGTCTCTCTAATATATGACTCCTTCCATCTAGAAGGATGAGGGCAGCAGATACATGGGAACACAACCACCTGCAAGTTTCCTCTCCAAGCCACTCACCATCTTAACTTGGAAACAACTAGCCGTTCCTTCGGGGTTGGGTGGCTCAAAATCCTAGGATTGCCTCCCAAACAGCATTTTGTGGGTCCACCTACATCAAAATGGATGGCAGTGGTCCGAGGAGGCAGTTCACCACCACCTTTCAGAGGGCAACTACGGATGGGCAATAAATGCTGGGCTAGCCAGCAACACCTACATCGCATAAATGAATTTTTCTTTTAAATTACTCTGGATTTGAGTGGCTTGCGAGGGCCATTTCAAAGGGTTAACTATACTTCTGTGGGCCTGTAGTCGTACGTTGGCTAGGCCAGATAAAGATGGCAGATTTCCTTCCCTGAAAGGCATTTGTCAACCATATGGCAATAGTGGCCAATACCAAGTTAAAGAATCACACAACACCAAGTTATAGTCCAGCAGGCTTATTTGGAAGCACTAGCTTTCGGAGCGCTGCTACTTCATCAGGCAGTCCAAATAAACCTGTTGGACTGTAACCTGGTGTTGTGTGATTTTTAACTTTGTACACCCCAGTCCAACACCAGCACCTCCACATCATGGCTACCATTACTAAGACTAGCTTACAACTTCACATTCAACTGATTGAATTCAAATTTCATCAGATCCTATTGTAGGAATTAAACCCATGTGCCAAAACTATAGCATGGATAATAAGGCCAGAGACCATACCACCACCTCTTCCCTAGCTATAGCATACTCTAATGCATTACTCAATTATTGCCAGGTTCACATTTACATGCAATCTGTCCTCCTGGACTCATTATTCCCAACATTATCTGTTCCTTATCACTCATTGAATCTTGTGGGTCCTTGTACAAGATGATAATAATATGTATCCTAAGGCTTAAATTGATTTGAGCAATATTTATTGTCCCTGGGTAAACAACATGCAGTGGCCATTTTACGCGCAGCAAGAGCCCACAGGGAGCAACAATTCAGCACTTCCACAGCCACTGAGTTCAACAGAATCAGTATCTAAAGGTGCCGCAGCGAATGTGCTAAATTATCACATTATATGTTGCACAGTGTTATCTGATATGCTAACCACTGGCCATAAGTAGCTAGTTTGGAAATCCAGATGTGGTAATTGCATTCCTGATTTGAAAGTGAAGATCAGTGTCTTTGGAATTTGTGATCACAATGCCTGTATTCAAGTGAATTCTAATTTTTTTTGTGCGTTTGACATTAAAATGTTAAGAGGGAAAGCAGAGCTGGGTTTTGATCATTCCAACTGTCCTCTTCCTTGATCGCTGGACAATGCAGATATTCAATAACTACAGAACCCCACGTGAGAAGTGAAGATTTCAATATAATTAGTCTAGAGACCTTAAAGCAATGGCACTGGACCCATATCTATGATGTGGGCGCGATGTAATTGGACAGTGCTGATATGCACTATTCAACCATTCACTTTTAATGTGCAAAACCCTCCTTACAGACCGTCCAATTCATGCCTGAATCAACCTCATGGCTGTCTAATTATAACATTGATACAGCAATTACTGATGTTAATACTCCATCACCAAATTCTCACACTGAAGCCAATAGGTCATTACCTTGCTCTGTCATGCATCTCCAAACCATCTGAAAAGCCTAATTGGAAAAACTCTGAGAGTGAACGGTCTGTACTCTGCGACAGGGAGGGCCACTGAGCAAATAAAACAAAATTCATTTAAAAATAAATTCACACAAGGACAAGGAAGATGGGAACAACAAAGTTTATAAATACGTGTGGAAATATGATTTGCTCCAAGGCCAGATTAACACAGTGAAATGAGTTTCTGCCTTATTGAATTAGCTGAGCTATAAATAACAGCAGGTCAACATCAGAAGAAGCCTATTGAGGGATAAGTTGGCTAGAATTATTGTCAAAGAGTAGGGGCGCATTAAATAAATTGCTTACGTTAATTTTTTGAAATGGAGTCAGGAGAAATTCAGGGTCTGTTTATCTTGGTTCAGGTATGCATATAACCTATGGTCAGGAATGAATGATGGCAAAATGCAGCAAATAGGGGAAGCAATGGCCTAGTGGTATTATCAGGAGACTGCTAATCCAGAGAGCCAGATAATGTATAGGGGAGCTGAGTTTAAATCCCACCATGGTGAATGATGTAAGTTGAATTCTTTACAAAATTTGGAGTTAAAAGTCTACTGATGACTGCGAATCGATTGTCGATTGTTGCAAAAATCTATCTGGGTCACTAATGTCCTTTAGGGAAGGAAACTGCCGTCCTTACCTGGTCTGGGCCTACATGTGATTCCAGACCCACAGCAATGTGACTGACCCTTAAACTGCCCTCTGGGCAATTAGGGATGGACAATAAATGCTGCCTAGCCAGTGATGCCCTCATCTTGTGAACGAACAAAAAAGAAATCAAACATGGGGGATGTTTAAAGAGACAGGATATGTCCCAACATCTTAAGGATATGGATATTATGTTCTGGTGAATGCTGTCTGCAACAACAGTGTGGAACTTGGGTCTGGGTCTGACTCCTGCATCTATCATTAAACCCAAACCTGAGCTGGAGTCTGGCCTGAGCCTTGGTGCATTCTTAAACATACAATAGGGGTTGTTAAAATAATAACCTGGATTAACTACTATGTTTATAGACACAGGCTACAAATACACGTGTAACCTGTCTCCATCAAATACATGTGTCTCCATCAACTGGTGTGTCACATACTGTCTCTTATTGGGCAATGATCAAGATACATTTAAGATGCACCTACTTAGAAGCACATGGGACACATATCATAACAAATCTGAACTCAGCCTTCACCTAGGCCTGAACTGAGCCAATTCCAGGCCTTGGCTAAGTCCTGCACTTAGTCAACAAATTCTTTTTTCCGGCATCATAAATTGAATTGATTTTCCTTTCTCAGTCATATAGGGTCCCTGACAGGAACAGTTGCACAGCTAGTCAAAGCTAGGGAAAGCTCTTCTTTGAATTTGCACTGTGGGATATTTTAAGCCTAATTGAAAGGATAAAGAGGGCTGCCATTTAACATGTCATCTAGAAGATGGGCTGGCTGACAGTGTGGCACTCCCTCAATATTGCGCTATGATTTCATTTGGGAATTCAGGGCTCAAATCAAGGACTTGAACAAAATTGAAGTCAGTAGAAACTGGGGGAAAATTGGCAGGAGTCTTAGAGAGCAGATGATAGAGGCCAATTATGTTTAACCCAGGTTATCACTGCACAATCCTCAGAGTCCTCGGTCCAAACGTCTTCATCCTCTACACTGATGATCTCCTTTCATCATGAAGTCAGATGACTTTTCAGGTGCTGAAGCAGTTAGTATTCATTTGCAGTAAGCACATTTCGATTTGGGCTGACAAATGGCAAGTAACATTTATGCCAGGCAATGATCATTTTTAAAGAGTCTAACCATCACCTCATGACTATGCCATCACTGAATTCTTCACCATTGACATCAAAGGGCCTATAATTGACCAGAAACTTGACCAGACCTATAAATACTTTGGCCACAAGAGCATGTCAGATGCTGGAATTTTTGTGATGAGTAACTCACTTTCTGACTCCCCAAAGTCTATTCACAATGTACAAGGCACAACTCAGGGGTAATGCCCATTTGCCTGAATGCGTGCAGCTTTGATAATATTCAAGAAACTTGACAAAATCCAGGACAAAGAAGCCCACTTGAACAGCACTTAAACACTAAGTATTTACTCCCTCCACCACTGATGCAGAATGGCAGAAGTGTATACTGTCTACAAGATGCACTGCAAAAATTCACCAAATCTCCTTAAACAATATCTACCAAACCCATGGCCAATTCTGTCAGGAGTCAAAAAGTTTGGCATTGGAAAAGCACAGCTGGTCAGGCAGCATCCGAGGAGCAGTAGAGTCGATGTTTCGAGCATAAGCTCTTCATCAGAATGGCATTGTTGGCGTAATTACAGCACATGGACTGCAGTAAATAAAGAAGACAGCTCACCATCCCCTTCTCAAGGGTAATTTGATTTATTATTGTCACATGTACCTAGGTGCAGTGCAAAGTATTGTTTTGTGTGCAGCAGAGGCAGATCATACCATACAAAGTGCAGCAGGGTAATACAATAGAGCGAGGAATACAATGTTATGGCTGCAACGAAGAGTGAGATCAACATTAAATTTAATGTTTGAGAGGATAATTCAGAAGTCTAATTAAGAGAACATTGTTAGTAATTTTAACAGACTTAGAATTGAGTTTTAAAAGTGCAGAATGATTGTAAGATATTAAGAATAAGATCTACCGTAGAGAGCTGACAAAGTCACTATGCTTTGGTGCCATTGTGGAAAAAATTTCTTAAAGATAGATTTTTTTAAAAACTGGCTTCTAACAACGACCACATCTCATGAACAAGAAAAAGATAACTCAATTAACTGAGAAGAAAAATTGCAATGAACTCAGATGTGAAAAACAGTTAATTATCTGAATAATATTTAATGATGTTTTCCAACAAATATGTGGCAAATATTATTGACACTCTGCTGAATTCCCCATAGATGTTACATTGCAGTGAGAAAATTAACACCAGATTCTATTAAGAATATTTACGTCAAGAACAATAGATACTTCAGACTGAGTTAGAGACTGGCACCTAATCAAGGTGTTCAGATAATTTATTTATAGAATACTGGATACCTGTGAGTAGACTATAGATGAGTCCTAATTGAGGAGCTTAGATTTTTTTTCTAATGCTGAATATTGTGTCCTCGGGAGAGAGCTACAGGCTGACATTAATTCAAAGATGGGGATAGTTTATATATAGAATATCCTGGAAGCAAGTTACAGGCTATCGTTTAATTGATGAGTTTATATATTCTCAATATTAAATAATAGGTACCTAACAATGATTACAGGTTTTGAGTTGACAATGGATGACAACATCCAAACTGCATAATGTTGAAAGGTGACATAACAAGGCCAAGACCAGACTGGGTGATGAATGAGGTGGAAATTAATACATAGGGAAAGAAAAAATTATTTTAAGCTCCCCCCCCAAAAAAAGACAGAGCTAGTTGAAGATAGTTGAAAGGAGAATTAGTAATTTTCAGGGTGATACCAGGACTTAAAGGGCCACAAAACCACATCATAATGAATATATTGGAGATTGAGGCATGATCTGATTGAGGTGCTTAATATACTAAAGACTACCTCTTTTGTATGAACATATGAACTTACAAATAGTGAGAAAGATTAGGCCATTCGACCCTTTGAGCCGTTCTGCCACTCAATAAGATCACGGTTGCTCTGATTTTCACCTCAACTCTACATTCCTGCATATTCCCAATAATCTTTTGTCCTCTAATCTTTTCCTCCTTTATACAAAGGAACTTTGATTATCCGAATGACACAGATGGAGAGTATTTTGTTTGTATAATCGAATGGCGAATAATACAGTTTAGCCAAGCACGGGACCTTGCAATCTTGTTCGGATAACTGACGTTCAGAAAATCGAGATTTCTTTGTATTACTGTTTAAAACATAACTCCATAACTAAACTTTTGGTCACTTCTGGAATAGTGGTGCTGGAAGAGCACAGAAGTTCAGGCAGCATCCAAGGAGCTTTGAAATCGACATTTCGGGCAAAAGCCCTTCATCCTTTTATTCCTGATGAAGGGCTTTTGCCCAAAACGTCGATTTCGAAGATCCTTGGATGCTGCCTGAACTGCTGTGCTCTTCCAGCACCACTAATCCAGAATCTGGTTTCCAGCATCTGCAGTCACTGTTTTTACCTTTTTGGTCACTTCCCCCATCATTTCCTTATGAGGTTTGGTGTCAGATTCAGTTTGATAAAATTGAAAAGGACAGCTGGGGTAATTTTATTGGACTAAAGGTGCTTTATAGATGTAAATTTGCTGATTATTTGTAATTTGCTTCAGTAATCCCATTGGCTGAAGGATACAGAACCATTACACGCTCACATTAAGTGATTGGCAAAAGAATTAACAATGAGATGAGGTCAACTTACTTCATTCAAGGAGTGATTAGGATCTGGAATACATTTAGATGTGGCTTTTGATAACCAATTGGACAGTCCCCATAAGGGAAAAAATATTGCAGGGCTCCAGGGAAAAGACAGGTCATTGGGACAAGCTGAACAATACCTCCAAGTCCCCCTTCAAGACACTCACCATTCTGACCTGGAAATATATCACCGTTCCTTCACTGTCACTCAGTCAAAGTCCTGGATCTCCCACCCTAACGACATTGTGAGTCAACCCACAGCGTTTCAAGAGGGCAGCTCACCACCACCTTCTGAAGGGCAACTAGGGATGGGCAATAAATGCTGGCCCGGCCAGCGATGCCCACATCCCACAGAACATTTGTTCTTGCAGAAGGCCAGCATGGCCAGAATTGGCTGAATGGCCACCTCCTGTGGTGTAAAATCCTGAGTGAAATTGAAGAGTGGAGGAGTTAACTAAGTCTGTCACATGATCTTCACAAGCCAAAGGTGAGACCATTTTGAGATTGGAGTGATTTGGCTCAGGAGTCAGTAATATATGGGAAGCTGAGGACACACTGTTCCAGGAGAGACAGAAATTAAATCTCTAAATACCTGACCAGATCGGGGACAATGTGAAAAGCTCAAGGAAATTAAGACAGAAAACTGTCAATGCTCTTACTGGTATATATATTTCAGGCGAAGCTGTCGTATCGAAACCCTTCAATCCCACGATCGAATCTGATCAAAATCCAGAAGAGACACCACTACCCATCTCTGCCACTGCAAGGAGGAGTTGACAGAACCCACACGTGTCATTTTCAATGGAGGAGGCTGACGATGGGGTCCTGATAGGGACACACAACAACTTGCATCTATATAGTACCTTTAATGTCATAAAGGGCCACAGGATGTTCTGGTGGAATGTTATGAAAGTAAACAACTTTTTTTAAATTGTGGGATGTTACTGACTAGTTGACATTTTGGAATTCCCTTCCTTAAAAGGCAGTAGATACGGAAATAATTTTAAGGTAGAGGGAAATGAAAGATTATCAAAGAATATGCAGGAATGTAGAGTTGAGGTTAAAATCAAATAGCCATGATCACATTGAATGGCAGAGCAGGCTGAAAGGGCTGAGTGGCCTTGTTCCTTGTTTGTATGTTGTTGCCCATTTCTAATAGTTTGCTAGAACCATTTCAGAGGGCAGTTTAGAGTCAGCCATATTGCTATGGGTCACATGTAGTCCAGACCAGGTAATGATGGCAGATTTCATAGAACATAGAAAAGTATAGCACAGGACAGATGCTTTGGCCCACGATGTTATGCCAAGATTTAATCCTAATGTAAAATCTAATAACTCAACCTACGCACCCCTCAACTCACTGCTATCCATGTGCATGTTCAGCAGTCACTTAAATGTCCCTAATGACTCTGCTTCCACCACCACAGCTGGCAACGCATTCCATGCATTCACAACTCTCTGCGTAAAGAACCTTCCTCTGACGTCTCCTTTATACCTTCCTCCTAATATCTTCAAACTATGACTCTTCATGCCAGTCAAACCTGCCCTGGGGAAAGGTCTCTGGCTATTGACTCTATCCATTCCTCTTTTTATCTTGTACACCTCGATCAGGTGACCTCTCTTTCTCCTTCTCTCCAGAGAGAAAAGTCCGAACTTATTCAACCTTTCTTCATAAGGCAAGCTCTCCAGTCCAGGCAGCATCCTGGTAAACCTTCTTTGCACCCTCTCCAAAGTCTCTGTATCTTTCTTATAGTAGGGCGACCAGAGCTGAACAATATTCCAAGTGTGGCCTTACCAGGGACTTGTAGAGCTGCAGCAAAACCTCACGGCTCTTAAAGTCGATCCCCCTGTTAATGAAAGCCAAAAAACCATATGCTTTCTTAACAACCCTATCCACTTGGGTGGCAACTTTGAGGGATCTATGTACTTGCACACCTAGATCCCTCTGTTCCTCCACACTGCCAAGAATTATGTCTATAATCCTATTCGAGTTCAACATTCCAAAATGCATCACTTTGCATTTATCCAGGTTGAACTCCATCTGCCATTTCTCAGCCCAGCTCTGCATCCTGTCTATGTCACGCTGCAGCCTGCAGTAGCCCTCTATATTATCGACGATACCTCCAACCTTAGTGTCATCTGCAAATTTACTAACCCACCTCTCAACCTCCTTATCCAAGTCATTTTTAAAAACTACAAAGAGCAGAGACCCAAGAACAGAGCCCTGCGGGACCCCAATCAACACTGTCTTCCAGGCAGAATACTTTCCATCTACAACCACTCTCTGCCTTCTGTCAGCCAGCCAATTCTGAATCCAGATAGCCAAATCTCCCTGTATCCCATACTTCCTGACTTTATGAATGAGCCTACCATGGGGAACCCTATCAAATGCCTTGCTGAAGTCCATATACACCACACCCACTGCTCGATGGTCATCAACCTGTCTTGTCACCTCTTCAAAGAACTCAATAAGATTTGTGAGGCATGACCTGCCCCTCACAAAGCCATGCTGACCGCCTTTAATCACACTATGCTTTGCCAAATAGGTATAAATCCTATCCCTCAGAATTCTTTCCAAAACTTTGCTGACCACAGACGTAAGACTGACTGGTCTGTAATTGCCAGAGATTTCCCTATTACTCTTCTTGAAAAGAGGAACAGCATTCACCTCCTTCCAATCCTCCAGTACGACTCCCTTGGAGAGTGAGGAGGCAAATATCCTCACCAGCGGCTTAGCAACCTCCTTTCTCACTTCCTGGAGCAGCCTAGGATAAATCTGGTCTTGCCCTGGGGACTTATCAATCTTAACGTTTTCCAAAATTTCCAGCACATCAACTTCATCAATCTTGATCTGGTCAAGACTGTACCCCAGCTCCTCAAAGTTCTCATTCACAACAAGGTCCCTTTCCTTGGTGAAAACCGAAGCAAAAAACTCATTCAGGGCTTCCTCTATTTGCTCAGATTCCACGCATAAGTTCCCTTCACTATCCCTGATCGGCCCTACCTTCTCCCTGGTCATTCTCTTATTCCTCACGTATGAGTAAAATGCCTTTGGGTTCTCCCTAATTGCCAAGCATTTCTCATGCGCCCTCCTGGCTGTCCTCAGTCCAGTTCTGAGCTCCTTTCTAACAAGCCTGTAATCATCTAAAGCTGTGCTAGATCCTTGCTTCCTCCACCTTACATAAGCTGCCTTCTTCCTTTTGACGAGAAGTTCCTCTGTTCTCATCATCCAAGGTTCCTTAATCTTACCTCTTCTTACCTGTCTCAGAGGAACAAATTTGTGCATCAGTCACAACAACTGCTCCTTAAATAGAATCCACATGTCTGCTGTGCCCTTTCTGTGGAACAATTGCTCCCAGTCTGTACTTCCCAACTCCTGTCTGATAGCATTATAATTTCCTTTTCCCCAATTAAATATCTTCCCTCGGTAACTGCTCCTTTCACTCTCCAAGGTTATGCTAAATGTGAGGCAGTTGTGGTCACTTTCACCAAAGCGTTCACCCACCGCGAGGTCTGACACCTGTCCTGGCTCATTGCCAAGCACCAAATCCAAAATGGCCTCTCCCCTCTTCAGTCTGTCTACATACTGAGTAAGGAAACCCTCCTGAACACACCAGACAAAAACAGTTCCATCCAAACCACCTGCAGTAAGGAGGTTCCAGTCGATATTGGGAAAGTTGAAATCACCCATAACAACAACCCTGCTACTTGTGCATTTTTCCAGAATCTGCCCGCCTATGAGATCTTCAATCTCTCTACTGTTATTAGGTGTTATATAGAAAACCCCCAATGTGGTGCTGTTCCCTTGCTGTTCCTAACTTCCACCCATACTGACTCAGTAGACAAACCTTCCTCGACAACCTTCACCCCTATAGCTGTGATGCACTCTCTGATTAGCAATGCTACACCCCCTCCTCTTTTTCTACCCTCCTTTTTACACATTCTAAACCCTGGAACATCAAGCAACCATTCCCGCCCCTGTGAAACCCACGTCTCCGTTATGGCCATAGCATTGTAGCCCCAAGTACTGGTCCATGCTCTAAGTGCATTACTCTTATTTTGAACACTCCTTGCATTAAAGCAGACTCACTTTAACCGATTCCTTTGTTTCATCAAGTGAGAAACCATCCTGACAGATTCAATATATCCTGTCACTGTCCCGTCTGCAATTGATCCCCCTCTCAGACATGTGGCTCTGAGTCCCCCTGCCAAACTAGTTTAAATCCTCTCGAATCACACAAACAAATCTCCCACCCAGGACATTTGTGCCCCTCCTGTTCAGGTGCAACCCCGTCCTTCATGTACAGGTCCCACTTTCCCCAGAAGGTATCCCAATGGTCTAGGTATCTGAAGCCTTCCCTCCTGCACCAGTCTCGCAGCCATGTGTTAAGCTGCATTCGCTGACTGTTCCTCATCTCACTATCTCGTGGCACCGGTAGCAAACCTGAGATCACTACTTTCCTCATTTTCTTCCCTATAGAATATTAGTGATCCAAATGGGATTTTAACAACCACCTATGGTCACTAGGTGAGCTTTTAAGTCTGGTTTTGATTGATTACCTGAAATGAAATTCTCTTCTGGCCATGGTGGGATTTGAACTCACATCTCCAGCTAAGGAGTCTAGACGTTGTGATTTCTAGTCCAGTGACATAATCACTGTACAACCCTCTCACCAGCTTCTACAACAGAAGAGAATCATTTAAAATTTTACAGCGCAGAAAGAGGCCATTCAGCTCAGAGGGTACTCAAGATGTACTCTATGCTACTCTCTCCCCACCCCTACCCCCTCTAACTTATCTCTCCACACTTCAGGCTCACTGCCTTTATTCCTGATGAAGGGCTTTTGCCCGAAACGTCGATTTCGCTGCTCGTTGGATGCTGCCTGAACTGCTGTGCTCTTCCAGCACCACTAATCCAGTATTTGGATTTCAGCATCTGCAGTCATTGTTTTTACCTTGTTGATTTTAACCCTACTGCGAATCCTCTTGCAAGGATGTCTGCCTTGAAGAAGTTTTCCTCCTCTCTCTACAAGAATCTCAGGGAGTCCCTCTCCCACTGCAACTCCCAGGTCATTTTCTCTGCTCTGAAGCTCTTCAACCATGTTGTGAAACAAACTTGGTACCACAGCATCCTAGTTTCAAACTTCCAGCTCAGTTACTGTCTCCTTGACTTGTCCGACCTGCCTATCTTCTTTTCCACCTATCCACTCCACCCTCTCCTCCCTGACCTATCACCTTCATCTCCTCCCCCACTCACCCATTGTACTCTATGCTACTCTCTCCCTACCCCCACCCTCCTCTAGCTTATCTCTCCATGCTTCAGGCTCACTGCCTTTATTCCTGATGAAGGGCTTTTGCCCGAAACGTCGATTTCGCTGCTCGTTGGATGCTGCCTGAACTGCTGTGCTCTTCCAGCACCACTAATCCAGTATTTGGTTTTCAGCATCTGCAGTCATTGTTTTTACCTCAGAGAGTCCCATGCCAGCTCTTTGAAACAGTTGTCCAGTTAATCTCCGTGATTCCTTGAATCCCTGCGTTTCTAGTCACAGGACTGATCCAGTTCACTTTTGAAATTGACAGTTCAATCTGCTTTCAGTTAATTCCATCCATTTTTAAAATGGGAAAGCTTTGTTCTGCTGATCTCTTGGGGCTGTTTTGTTGTGGGGAGCGAACTAAGAACAGCATAAGGTATTCAAAATCATGAGCATACTGAATATAATGTATAGAATCAGAGAGTCATAGAGGTGTACAGCATGGATACAGGCCCTTCCGTCCAACTAATCCATGCTGACCAGATGTTCCATTTGTAAAACGAGAAAGCATAGATTTAAAGTACTGTGCAAATGGAGCAAGGATAATGCAGGAGAATGCTTTGGCACAGCAAGTAGTTAGGATCTGGAATACGCTGCTGGAAATGTATGCAGGTAGGTTCAACTGAAGCATTCAAGAGGGCACTGATTGTGATTTGAATGGAAATGGTGTGCAGGAATATTTGGAAGGGGTAAGAGACTGGCACTGGGTAATGGAACTAGTGCAGGTTTGATGGACTGATTGGCCTCCTTCTACACTGTAACAATTCTATAATTCTGTGAGCATCAGAAAGATTGTTTCCTCCAATTGGGGCTATTGACAAAGGGTTATTAATTCAAGACTTTCAAGATCCCCATACCTCCCCAACACCAGCCATGGTTCCATCCCTTCCAACTGCCTTATCTGTCTGATTTCCTTCAGTTAAAATGGAGGCCTGTTCTTTCTGACACCATTTTCATGACTTGGGTTTCCATGTCTACTTGGGTGTGCTCCATCATTTATCTTCACACAACCCCTGCACTCCCCCATGTTGCCACACCACATATCCAATGTCATTTACCCAATCGGAAAGCCAGCCTGACTGAACCATTTGTAACCTCCAGTGAGGCAACTATATCACCTCCCAGCCCAGCTTCCTTCTGCAACTATGACGAATGAAAGAACATCTCCCAAGACAACTTTGTGTTAAGGCCCTGTCTTGTGAGCCACCATAGATAGTGTCCTTGAGATTAAATGCATAGTGGCTCAGTGGTTAGCACTGCTGCCTCACAGTGCCAGGGACTGGGTTCAATTCCAGCCTTGGCACATTCTCCCAGTGTTTACATGGGCTTGCTCCAGTTTCCTCCCACAATCCAAAGATGTGCAGGTTAGGTGGATTGACTATGCTAAATTGCCCCATTGTGTGCATGGGAGGTGGGTTAGCCATGGGAAATGCAGGGTTTGGATGCTTTTTGAAGGGTGAGTGTGGACTTAATTGGCCAAATGGCCTGCTTACACACCGTAGGGATTCTATGATTAATATTAAATTCCTGGTGACTGCAGGGTTGGCAGCCTTCCATCAGCCTTCATAAAAAAAGAGACCAAATGATGCCTGATGTTGAAACTGAGGCAACTGTGCTTTATATAACATTGCACTGCACTACTATGGGATAACTACTACTTTTAGAGTCACTGGCATCCTCCCAAAATACCATCAGAACCAAAATACATTCATATTAAATCCCCCTGAAGATTTACACTATCATTAAGATTTGTCTTAGTCCATGGGATGAGGAGAATATTTATACAGATATAAATATATATTTCATGCCTTCTTTGTAAAGAGAGAAAGTGTCCCGCTTTTTAAAATTGATTTATTTTCGATATTCCAGTCACATACAAGGTAGAGAACAGTAGTTCAAGGAAAGAGCTCCTACTAACATTTCTCATCACAGAGCCAAGCAGGGGTCGGTTTCGTGAGTTTCCGAGTCTTGCAAATCACTGGTGACTTCTAATTAGATGCAGATTAAGGGAGAAGTGCTACAAATCTGGCACTGTGTATAAAGTGAAGGGCAGACCAAAGTCAGGAGTCCACAACAAGGGTATTTATGGAAACAGCATCTCATTTTGAAGGGATTACGGTCTTCAAAAAGGAGATTAAATTACCAAACATTGCTCCTACATCAGGAAGCTCATAATGTTTGATCAAAGGGTGTTGGATTGAAAAAAAAAGAATTTTAATAAATGTTGTCAGCTAATGTCAATTTTTTTTCTCATTTCCTTTCCCTCTCAGACTGTCTCTCCAGAGTAGTTAGGAGTTGGAATGCACTGCCTGGAAATGTGATGGAGGCCAGTTCAATGGAAGCATTCAAAAGGGGCACTGGTGATTATTTGCATAGAAATGATGTGCAGGGATATGGAGAAAAGGTAGGAGATTGGCACGAGGGGATAGAACCAGTGCAGACACAATGGTCTCCCTTTGTACCATAACAATTATCATTTTATTCTCCAAGAATTAACAAGTACTCAGACAGAGTCTTTTCCCCAAAGTTAATTACTGCAGGGAAAGCATTTTAATTTCTCCTTTATCTGCAGTGTTTGGGATATTTGGAAAGCTAATTATTTATACTTCCAGATTGCAAATCAAGTTAATCAGTTTTATATCTTTGCTGTATAAGTTTTGTTCTTACAGTAAATCAATAATTCTGTTGTCTATTAAGGAAATCTGATTCATGGATCTTTTTATTCTGAACCTAATATAAAAGGTATAACTGTCTATATCAGGAACTGGGTAAAAAGTAAACTTAATTTTACATTATGACCAGTGGAATAGTGGGATGAGAAAGAGACGGAGAGAGAAAAAGAGAGAGACAGTGCACTCCTCCAAATTTTGTTGCAACACTGATTAAATGATATACAAAGTGCTATCTCTATAAAAAAATCAAATTAACGTGACAATTAAAGATTGAAAAGAAAGCAAAGTGCCAAGATAGAATAAAGGGAGATAATAAAAAGTGAGTATTCTTGTAGGTTTTTATGCTTCTACTTTTGTTGACCACTGAACTGGTAAAAAATTCTTTTCTGAAATCCATATATACTCAAATGTTCAAAACATGAATTGTTCAAATCCCAATTGACTCCTCAATGGGCAGTGAAGTTCTTTCTTTAAGACCATTTTACAGTCTTGTCCCCTGCAGTTGAGTCTTCTAAAAGGATTAATTAAGCGCTGCTGCTAAATCTTACAATCTCACAACTCCCTCTTCTCTGCACACTAATATAATCATTAAAACCAAGTCAATACATACAGTGCAAGAAAGATCATCTCATGAAAGAGATTTCGTATGGTATGAAACATTTTGATTCAGGAAGGTTTAATGCTTCCTTGGTCCGATAAATGTGGGATTTCAACTCAGCGAAGTGAGAAGTAAGGAATTGTTTTTCACAGCACACCTTGTACAACCTCAGGAATGCTCTCCCTGTTTTGGGACTGTTTGATGGGGACAACATAGGAAGGGATTTACACTATATATAACTCCATGCTCTCCCTGTCTTGGGAGTGTTTGACTGGGGTGGTGTAGGAAGGGCTTAACTCTGTATCTAACCCCGTGCTCTCCCTGTCTTGGGAATGTTTGACGGGGTCAGTGTAGGAAGGGCTTTACTCTGTATTTAACCCCGTGCTCTCCCTGTCTGGGGAGTGTTTGACTGGGGTGGTGTAAAAAGGACTTTACTCTGTATCTAACCCCGTGCTGTCCCTGTCCTGGGAGTGTTTGACTGGGGCGGTGTAGGAAGGGCTTTACTCTATATCTAACCTCATGCTCTCCCTGTCTTGGGAGGGTTTGATGGGGTCAGTGTAGAAAGGACTTTACTCTGTATCTGACCCCATGCTCTCCCTGTCTTGGGAGTGTTTGACTGGGGTGGTGTAGGAAGGGCTTTACTCTATATCTGACCCCATGTTCTCCCTGTCTTGGGAGGGTTTGATGGAGTCAGTGTAGAAAGGGCTTTACTCTATATCTGACCCCATGCTCTCCCTGTCTTGGGAGGGTTTGATGGGGTCAGTGTAGAAAGGACTTTACTCTGTATCTAACCCCGTGCTCTCCCTGTCTTGGGAGTGTTTGATGGGGTCAGTGTAGAAAGGACTTTACTCTATATCTAACCCAGTGCTCTCCCTGTCTTGGGAGTGTTTGATGGGGTCAGTGTAGAAAGGACTTTACTCCATATCTAACCCAGTGCTCTCCCTGTCTTGGGAGTGTTTGATGGGGACAGTGTAGGAACGGCTTTACTCTGTATCTAACTCCGTGCTCTCCCTGTCCTGGGAGTGTTTGATTGGGGCGGTGTAAAAAGGACTTTACTCTGTAGCTAACCTTGTGCTCTCCCTGTCTTGGGAGTGTTTGATGGGGTCAGTGTAGGAACGGCTTTACTCTGTATCTAACTCCGTGCTCTCCCTGTCCTGGGAGTGTTTGATTGGGGCGGTGTAAAAAGGACTTTACTCTGTATCTAACCCCATGCTGTCCCAGTCCTGGGAGTGTTTAACTGGGGCGGTGTAGGAAGGGCTTTACTCTGTATCTAACCCCGTGCTGTCCCTGTCCTGGGAGTGTTTGATGGGGACAGTGTAGAGGGAGGTTTATTCTGTATCTAACCCCGTGCTGTCCCTGTCCTGGGAGTGTTTGATGGGGACAGTGTAGAGGGAGGTTTATTCTGTATCTAACCCCGTGCTGTCCCTGTCCTGGGAGTGTTTGATGGGGACAGTGTAGAGGAAGGTTTATTCTGTATCTAACCCCATTATCTCCCTGGCCTGGGAGTGTTTGATGGGGTTAGTGTAGGAAGGACTTTACTCTTTATCTAACCCCGTGCTCTCCCTGTCCTGGGAGTGTTTGATGGGGTCCATGTAGGAAGGGCTTTACTCCGTATCTAACCCCGTGCTCTCCCTGTCCTGGGAGTGTTTGATTGGGGTGGTGTAGAAAGGGCTTTACTCTGTATCTAACCCCGTGCTCTCCCTGGCTGGGGAGGGTTTGATGGGGTCAGTGTAGGAAGGACTTCACTCTGTATCTAACCCCGTGCTGTCTCTGTCCTGGGAGTATTTGATGGGGACAGTGTAGGAAGGACTTTACTCTGTATCTAACCCCGTGCTCTCCCTGTCCTGGGAGTGTTTGATTGGGGTGGTGTAGAAAGGGCTTTACTCTGTATCTAATCCCGTGCTCTCCCTGGCTGGGGAGTATTTGATGGGGACAGTGTAGGAAGGACTTTACTCTGTATCTAACCCCGTGCTCTCCCTGGCCGGGGAGGGTTTGATGGGGTCAGTGTAGGAAGGACTTTACTCTGTATTTAACACCGTGCTGTCCCTGTCCTGGGAGTGTTTGATGGAGACAGTGTAGAGGAAGGTTTATTCTGTATCTAACCCCGTGCTCTCCCTGTCCTGGGAGTGTTTTATGGGGTTAGTGTAGGAAGGACTTTACTCTTTATCTAACCCCGTGCTCTCCCTGTCCTGGAAGTGTTTGATGGGGTCCATGTAAGAAGGGCTTTACTCCGTATCTAACCCCGTGCTCTCCCTGTCCTGGGAGTGTTTGATTAGGGCAGTGTAGAAAAGGCTTTGTCCTGTTTTGCAGTGTTTGATGGGGATGGCGTAGGAAGGGTTTCACTCTGTATCTAACCCCGTGCTGTCTCCGTGCTGGGAGTGTTTGATGGGGACGGTGAAGGAAGGTTTTTACTCTCTATCTAACAGGAAATTGTCCCTATCCTGGCAGCGTTTGATGGGGGATAGTGTAGATGGAGCTTTATTCTGTATCTAACCGCATACTGTTCCTATCTTGGGAGTGTCTGATGGGTTTGATATTGGAAGAGCTTTATTTTGTATCTAACCGCAAACTATCCCTGTTCTGGGCATCTTTGACGGGGGACAGTGTTTGCTCTGTATCTAACCCCGAGCTGAAACTGACCTGGCAGTGTCTGATGGGGATAGTATTGAGAACATTCTAGTGGCAATGGGACACATTCAGAAAAAAAAAGTGGCTCAGCGAACACTGTTGGGAAGTTAAGGTAATGGTGTTCAATGCAGCTTACACTCACCTTGAAACCCCAGTCTCTCATGGAAATACCCTTCCAAGTCGAGGATCTAACTTGTGACCTTGCAATACTGTCACACTCCATTATAAAAAGCGAAAGTTGGACCAGCTGCCAGCATTAAAATCGTTTACTCTGATTATGAATTGTACATGAAAGTCATCTCTGCTTGAAGATGATAATGAGGTATATTGTGGTGTCTGGGAATCCTCTTCAGCCAACGCAGTCACTCCTCAATGCTGATTGTTTCATACTGTGATCTGTTAATGAGCTGTGTGCTGCACATTTTATCTTGTAGTCGGTGCCGTGGTTACATTTCTAATGCATTTGTCTCATTTTGAGTTGGAGCATCAATGTCAGCACCAGGGCAAACAGCGTTGGTAGTTTATTATTAATAAAAACCGATACCATTTTCCACATTGTCTAGACCCAACAAGAGATATCACATTTGGGTACAATTAGTGTAGGTTTGTTTGTACTGTCAGTGTGACATTACCTTGCCTTCTGCCAGATGGTAATTAAATCTCTCAGAGATGTAGACATTGGATTCTTGATGTCTACACAGCCATGTCACTGGCACAGAATAATGTAGTTCTGTACTTTATCAATTCAGTGACTGAGATTTGAAAAGCAAAAGATGCCAATGAACTGGGTGCAGAAGGACACTGTGCTCTTGGAAATGCTAATTTAAAAAGTGATTTATTACCATCTGTTTGTTGGGCTTAAGAGGTTTCCTTCATGTACCTGGGACTCATTCTTCCTTTCGAGACAGTGATAAGGACAATTTTTTTTCCTTCAGAGGGTGAATAGAGCATTGAATTCTAATCCCCAGAAATTACTACAGATTGAATCACTGAATATCTTCAAGTTACATGATGGTAATGAGACCAAAACCAGATCAGCCATGATCTTATTGAATGGTGGAGCATTCTTGAAGGGCCGAATGGACTATAAGTTGCTAAGTCCTAAGGTATGTCCTGTACACAAAAAGCAAGGCAAATCCAATCCAGCCAATTACTGCCCCATCAGCCTACGCCTGATCGTCAGTAAAATGATGGAAGTTGTCACCAATATGCAATCAAACATCACTTGCTCAGCAACGCCTAGTTTGGGTTCCACCAGGGCCACTCAGCTCCTGACCTCATTATAGCCTTAGTTCAAACATAGACTAAAAAGCTGAATTCCAGAAGTAACATAAGAGTGATGCCCTTGACATTAAGGTTGCATTTGACCAAGTGTGGCATTAGGAAGCCCTAGCAAAAAAGGAATCAATGGGTTTCGGGGTCTCTGCTGACTGGGGTCATACCTGGCACACAGGAAGATAATTGTGGCTGTTCAAGGTCAGTCATCTCAGTTCCAGGACATCTCTGTAGGCATTCCTCAGAATAGTATCCTAAACCCAAAGTTCTTCAGTTGCTTCATCAATGACTTTCCTTCCATCATAAGTTCAGAGGTAGGGATGTTCACTGACAATTGCACAATATTCAGCATCATTCGCAACTCCTCAGATACCGAAGCAGTCCATGTTCAAATGCAACAAGATCTGGACAATATCCAGGCTTGGGCTAACAGGTGGCAAGTCATGTACACATCATACAAGTGTCAGACAGTGATCATCTTCAATAAGACAGAAACTAACCATCTCCCCATGACATTCAATAGTGTTAGCATCACTGAATACTCCACTATCAGCAGCCTGGGGGTGACCATTGACCAGAAACTGAACTGGACTAACCATACAAATCCTGTGGTTACCAAAACTGTGGTCAGAAACTAAGAATCCTGCAACACATAATGCACTCCTGACTCCCCAAATCCTGTCCATCATCTATAAGACTCAAGTCAGGAGTGTGATAGAATACGACAACACACAAAAAGGTCAACACCATCCAGGCCAAAGCGCCCCACGTAATTGGCACCACATTCACTCCCTCCACCACCCCTGCTCACTACCAGCAGTGCATACTGTCTACAAGACACACGGCAGAAATTCACCAAGGTTCCTTAGACAGCACCTTCCATTACCATCCAGAAGGATAAGGGCAGCATTTACATGAGAACAGTGCCATCTGTAATTTCCTTTCCAAGCCACTCACCAACCTGACTTGGAAATATCTCACTGTCCATTCAGTGTTGCTAGGTCAAAATTCTGGGAATTTCCACACCCCCCACCCCGCCCATTGGCATTGTAGGTCTATTTACAGCATGTGGACTGCAGTAGTTCAAAAAGGTAGCTCACCACCACCTGTCCCAAGGGGCAACTAAGGATGGGCAATAAACTTTGGCAACCCAGTGACACCCATATACCATGAACAAATTTTTAAAAGTTGCTTTGTTCCATTAACAAACTACCAGAAGAGAGTGGATAGTTTGCAACTCTGAGTCTCCCCAGGATTAGGCAAACTGATGGATTGCTGGTGAGTTTGAGTTGATCACACTCTCATTTCTGAGCTAAGGGCATGGACACTCTAGACAGACACTGTGCTGCAGTGCTGAGTGGGTGCTGCCTTGTTGGAGGCGCCATCTTTCCAACGATTCTATACCAAGGCTTTATCTGCCTTCTCTGCTGGACTTAAATGATCCTATGACATTAT
Organism: Chiloscyllium punctatum; assembly: GCF_047496795.1. Taxonomy (NCBI): domain Eukaryota; kingdom Metazoa; phylum Chordata; class Chondrichthyes; order Orectolobiformes; family Hemiscylliidae; genus Chiloscyllium; species Chiloscyllium punctatum. The sequence continues at coordinate 11,836,559 of NC_092776.1, read as the reverse complement.
TTCTAAGAAAAACCAAAGTAATTATCCTGGATCAATATTTATCCCTTAACTGCTATCAATACCAATCATGTCGGGGCGTGTATGTCGAAATTTACAGCTAAACAACGACAACATGAAACAAGTACTTAGTTGTCTATAAAACTCTTGAAGTTGTGAGATGTATTCTTCCCCGATGAACAGGTTTCACTTCCTTTTGTTTCAAATTATGAAGCGCTTTAGGGTAAATATAAAGTAGATGTCACCACTTTTGATGTCATCCAGAACTAAGGTCCATGAATATCAAAGAACTATGAATTCATCCAATCAGAGATTCAGGAGAACCTTCTTTAGTCTAGAGAGATGTGCGGATGTGGAACTCATTATCACATGAGATGCGTATTGGGATTTTGGGAAATCCTGAAGACATACAAGGTGCCACGAAAATGCGAGTTTCCCTTTCTGCTTTTTTACAGAATGCTCAGTGCAAAGTCTCAAGGCTAAGCAGCGGGGTTTACATTGTAAAGAGTTCATGTGCATCCCCAACTGCATTACCCTTTCATGAATTCAGCTCTTGGCAGAATGGAGAAATATCTTTTACAGCTGCAAAAACTGATGCAACAGAACTCCAGTTATCAAATTTTGAAAGCTCTTTTCATCATCAAATGGTGCATTCTGAAGAAATTGTGGGTGGAGAGTGAAGCAATTGTTGGTGTTTGTGGGGAATCACTTGGATAGTGTGTTAAAAATCAAGACCCACTATTTCCCAGAGCTGTCACAAATATGAAACAATTTAGTCAAACTATCCAAAGTCGCTAGTTTATCTGACTGATGAACACACCAGGTTCCTGTACATAAGAAAAGAGCTGTTTATTCTGAACAAACCATCTTTAATCCATGGCAATTCGGAAATATGAATTGCTAATTTATAACTCCACACTGAAACTGTACCCTTCTCAAAGTCTCCCTTTCACAAACAGACGCCCAAAGACAAACAAGACATGAGTATTAAGGATGGAAAAATAAAATAAAATAAGGGAACATTTTTCAATAGTACCACTATGGGCCACAGGATTTGTTGAGTTGCTTTCTTCCCCTTCCTTTCAATTCCTTTTCGCTCATGGCTGATTTGATGAGGTTGTTTGCTCATCAATGCTATCTTCCATTTGCTGGTTGAGATTTTAAAAAAATTCAACATTTTACGAATTGACAAACACATGACACACTAACAGTCAACAGTCAGCAAAAAAAACTACAAAGAAATGGGATCCCAAAAACAAAAGTCTCAAGTCCCCCTATAAACAACAGGAAAGGCAACATACTGAACCAACTAAGTCAACCACGTCAGGAGCCTCCAAATAAAAAACACACAGCAAACAGACGAAAAACAGCATAAAGAAACCCACACACCAGCACCCACAGTGAAATTAACTTTCCCCAGAAATACACAAAACGCAATGCACATATAGAAACACGATTTAATCACAACCTGCATAAGATGCAATACGAACACGATATACATGTAAGAGTACAGTGCAAACTGCAAGGGGCAGAGTCCACTCCAAGACAGAGTCCACTCACAAAACAGGGGCTGTCCCTGACACAGGGGCCATTAGAATTTGTCTTTTCATTGAATTTGAAGTCCAGTTATTCTTCGGTCAACAGGTAAGTGGAAGACAGCTAGCTATTAAGGAAGATACTTTTTTGTACCTCCACACAAGAGAGACAACAGAGAGAGACTTTCTTTTGGTGCTTTATCTTTGCAGTCTAGGTAATTCTGCACTGTACTGACCCCACACAAGCCATGGTCACCTCGCCAGCAGCCAATCAAGATGTGTTGTCAAGCAATTATCCCCCTAAGTTCAGAATCGATCAGCTCCGTGGTGTCTGTCTTTGTACTGTCACTGTGCTGGGGGGAAAGCAATGTTGTATAAAACTTAAAAAGTGCTCAGTAAACATGACTTTTAAAAACTGCAATCAATTCTTTACTCAGCTTCCTTGGGTTTGAAGCAGTACCTTCCTTTTTCAGTCCACAGTCCGAATGAAAAGATGTGGTCTTCATGTATTGAAGATTCAAGGACGTGATGTTTGTACAAGTACAAGTTAACTAATATATACACCATAAATCAAAGGAGATCAAAATAAAAGCAAATGGCTTTCTTGGAAATGTTGGGTTGGGAAATGCAGAGATGCTCACAGAACTAATGTTTATGCGCTTGGAAAGCCAATTATAAATATTTAGAAAAAATATTTCTCTGGAATAACATTAATGTATCCATGACAATGCCTGGCAAGTAGAGCTGCCAAACATGATTAGATCTCTTTCAGGAGGTTACATCACACAATTCTGGGAATAAGGGATTTTAGATACAAGGAAGAATTGAGACTGTTTGCCTTGGAGCAGAGAAGATTAAATGGTGATCTTATTGAGGTGTTCAAAACTAAGAACAACTTTGACATTCGTAAAGTAGGGTATTCTTTTTCTACTAGTTGGTACGTCAGTAATTAGGAGTGGCAATTTTAAGATTGTCAGCAAGAGTGAGATGAGGGGAAGGTTCTTTACTCAGAGAGCTATTAGGATTTGGAATGCGCTGCCTGGGCAAGTGTGGAGGCCAGTTCCATAGGAGGTTTCAAAAGAGAGCTGGATATATTGAAAGTGATGAATTTGGAAGTGCAAATGGGATTTGGGGTCAGGTGAGTATGGTGCAATATTTAATGGATCATTCATACAACAACTGCATGCATTTATATGCTGCCTTTAATGTCGAAAGCCATCTCAAGATGCTTCACAGGATTGGCACTAAACAATATTTGATGCTGATTCACATGAAGAGGGACTATGACCTGTGAGCAAATCTTTGCCAAGGAGTTTGGATTTAAGGAGCGCATTAAAGGGCAGAGAGAGAGTTTGAAAGGTTTAGCGAGGGAATTCCAGAGCTCAGATAGAGGCTTGAGAGGTGAGGTCAGGATGGTCAAGAAATCAGAATTACAGGGTCAGGTAGACAGCACCATGACAATCTCAAATAACTGTAACACAGATGGAGACCATTCAGCCCATCATGTGTACACCACATCCAGCTACAGCAGTTCAAGTGTATATCCAAATACTTTAGAAGCATTTCTGTCTCGATTGTTCTTTCCTCAACTCTTGCTAGCCTCCCTGGTTGAAAGTAAAGTCCTCTTGGCTCTCCTGTAATCCTGAAAAAAACACATGCTGTTGAAGAATTTTGACTTGCACACATCAGGACGTTTGCAAGAAATACTAAACTAAAGGAGGACAATATTTTATGCTGAGTGTTCTGAGGCAGAAGATGAGGCGTTCCCCAATGGTAGAGGTTGTAGAGAAACATTGCCGGGGTGGGATGGATCTTTGAAAATGCTGGCGACCTTTCCTTGACAGCGGGCCTGGTAGATGGATTCTACAGATGGGAGGTTGGCCTTTGTGATTGTCTGGGCCGAGTTCACCACTCTCTGTAACTGTCTCTGATCTTGAATGGTACAGTTGCCATACCAGGTAGTGATACATCCAGACAGAATGCTCTTGATGGCGCACCTATAAAAGTTGGAAGATGAAGTGTTCTGTCTTGGAACACTTTAACCCCAGGCCATCAATGTGGACTTCACCAGTTTCCTCATTTCCCCTCCCCCTACCTTATCCCAGTTCCAACCTTCCAGTTTAGCACTGTCCTCATGACCTCTCCTACCTGCTAATCTCCCTTCCCATCTATCCGCTCCACCCGCCCCTCTGACCAATCACCTTCATCCCCATCCCCATCCACCCATTGTACTCTTTGCTACCTTCTCCCCAGCCCCAGCACGCCCTCCTTTCCCGCCACCCACCCCCCCCAACCCCCAACATTTCTCTCTCCACCCTGGAGGCTTCCTGCCTCTATTCCTGATGAAAGGCTTTTGCCCAAAACATTGATTTTCCTGCTCCTCAAATGCTGCCTGAACTGCTATGCTTTTCCAGCACCACTCTGATCTAAACACTTATTGTCACTTGTACCAAGGCACAGTGAAAAGCTTCATCTTGGGAGCAATACAGGCAGATCACAGAGTTAAGTAGCATAGATAAATAAATAATAGGCAAACAGCAGCAAAAACAAAAACAAAGGTTCAAGCGAATGTGAAGGGTTTGTGAGTCCATTCAGGATTCTAACAACAGTAGGGTGGAAACTGTTTCGAAACCGCCTGGTGTATGTGTTCAGGCTTCTGTACCTTCTCCCCGATGGTAGAGGTTGTAGAAAAGCATTGCTAGGGTGGGACGGATCTTTGAGAATGCTGGCGGCCTTTCCTTGACAGCGGGCCTGGTAGATGGAATCTGTAGATGGGAGGGTGGCCTTTGTGATTGTCCGGGCCAAGTTCACCACTCTCTGTAACCGTCTCTGATCTTGAATGGTACAGTTGCCACACCAGGTTGTGATACATCCAGACAGAATGCTCTCGACGGCGCACCTATAAATGTTGGCAAGGATATTCACCATCATGCCAAATTTCCTCAGCTGCCTGAGGAAGAAGAGACATTGTTGGGCCTTTGTAACCAGTGCATCCACATGAAGAGTCCAAGAAAGCTTGTTGTGGATAACCACTCCCAGGAGCTTGACATTCTCCAGTCATTCTACCTCTGTGCTGTTAATGTGTAGGGGGGCATGAGTAACATCCTGCCAAAAGTCAATAATGAGTTCCTTGGTTATGGCAGTATTGAGAGCTAGTGTTCTCAGTGTACCATTTTTCCAGGTCTTCCACCTCCCGTCTGTAGTCTGTTTTGTCACAATCTGACATTCAACCGACTATGGTGGTGTCATCAGTAAACTTTAAATGTCATTAGTCTGGTCCTCTTCCTCATCATTGTATACATGCATGGAGAGATGATGGCTGTGTGATATTATGATTAGATTCTCTTACACTGTGGAAACAGGCCCTTCGGCCCAACAAGCCCACACTGACCCTCCGAAGAGTAACCCACTCAGACACATTTCTCTCTGACTAATGCACCTAACACAATGGGCAACTTAACATGGCCAATTCGCCTGACCTGCACATCTTTGGGCTGTGGGAGGAAACTGGAGCAGCCGGAGGAAACTCACCCAGACACGGGAAGAATGTGCAAACTCCACACAGACAGTCGCCTGAGGCTGGAATCGAACCTGGGTCCCTGACGCTGTGAGGCAGCAGTGCTAACCACTGAGCCACCCTGCCGCCTATTATCCCCTGTCCGTTAATCCAGAGATCCAGGCAATGTTCTCTGGACCTCGGTTTGAATTCTGCCAAGGCAGATGGTGAAATCTAACTAAAAAAGCTCTGGGTTTAAGAGTGTAGTGATGACCATGAACTGACTGTCAGGGGAAAAACCCATCTGGTTCACAAATGTCCTGCAAGGAAAGAAACTGCTGTCCTTACTTGGTCTAATCCCTCATGCGACTTCAGAACCACAGCGATGTGTTTGACTCTGTAATTGCCCCTCTGGGCAGTCAAGAATGGGCAATAAATGCTGGTCTCGCCAGCAATGCCCATATCTTGTGAATGAATAAAAAAAAATTACTTCTGCCCTCAGCCTCGGCCTCAGCTGTTCTAAGGATCTCCTCACAGCATTGTGGATCTGGAGGAGATCTGAGACACCAGGAGTGGTGCGGCGAAGGCGAGATTTGAAAACCAAGATGAGACGTTTAAAAATGAATTACTTTGAGATGAAACTCTTGTGTAAGTTGCACTGTGCTGGTAAAGATCCAATGATTTTTAAAAAATTCATTCACAGGATAAGGGCATCAGTGCCTGGGCCAACATTTATTGCCCATCCAAGAGGGCAGTTAAGAGTCAGTCACGTGGCTGGGGGTCTGAGGTTGCATGTTGGCGATAGAATCCCTACAGTGTGGAAACAGGCCAATCAAGCCCACACTGACTCTGCAAAGAGCATCCCACCCTGACTCACCCATCTATTCTGTCCCTGTAACCATTTCCCATGCTTAATCCACCTAACCTACACATCCCTGGACACTATGGACAATTTAACATGGCCAATGCACCTAACCTGCAGGTCTTTTGATTGTGGGAGGAAACTGGAGCACTCGGAGCAAACCCACACGGACACGGGGAGAATGTGCAAACTCCACACAGACAGTCACCCAAGGCTGGAATTGAACCTGAGTCCCTGGCGCTGTGAGGTAGCAGTGCTGACCACTGTGCTACCCTAGGTAAGGGCAGACCAGGTAAGGATGGCAGTTTGTTTCCCTGAAAGACCTTAACCAAATGGATTTCTCTGACAATCGACAATGGTTGTCATTTGACTCAGAGTCATACAGCGCAGAGACAGACCTCTCGTTCCAACAGAAGTCCATGCCGACTACAATCCCAAACTAAACTGGTCCCACCTGCCTGTGCTTGACACATATCCCTCCAAACAAACATTTCTTATTCATGTACTTATCTCAATTTCTTTTAAACATTGTAACAGAACCCGCATCCGCCACTTCGTCTGTAAGTTCATTTCACACACGAACCACTCTCTGTGTATAAAAGGTTGCCCTTGTGTCTTTTTAAAATCTTTCTTCTTTCACCTTAAAATATATCCCCTAGTCTACAAATCCCTCACCCCAGGGAAATGACACTTTCCATTCACCTTATCTATAGCCCTCATGATTTTATAAGCCTCTATAATGTCACATCTCAACCTCCTACACTCCAGTAAAAAGAATTCCAGCCTGTTCATATAACCCGAACACTTCATTCCCAGCAACATCCTAGTAAACCTCTTAATTCCAGATTTTTATTGAATTCAAATTTCACCATCTGCTGTGGTAGGATTTGAACCCACATTGCAAGGACATTACCTGGGTTTCTGCATTAACAGTCTAGCAATAATACCACAAGGCTATCACCTCCCTAAAGAGAATAGTGTTATTAATGAACAATAAATTGGTTAAATGTCACGTTCAAATGAGCGGCTAGAAAGGTTCACCATTTGGAAAGGTGGGAGTTGGTACCTTCAGACTGAAGCTCACTTCACCTGCAACGTGTGCAGATTCCTAATCAGCAAGACGGTGACAAATACCTGGGGATATTATAGACATGGCGAGCAGTGTCAAACAGCCGAAGAGAGAGAAATGCACCATTTCTATGGAGACAACATTTATTTCTGTGACCTTATTGAGTCCCAAAGTGCTTCACAGTCAATGAAACAATTTCTGAAGCATGCTCACTGGTTTAACACAGCAGTTAATTCACAGACAGTAAAATCGTGAGGAGTGGAATCACAGGGGGACCCTGTGTTAAACAGAGCTTTGAGATGGCCTAGAGGTCCCTCTGCCACCCAGCTGGGCCTACCAATGTACTATACATCAAAATTCAAATAGAAACACAGTAATGATGTGAATATATAAAATAAAATAATAATTATAAAATAAAAATGTCTTTATTTTGCAGTTTGTTCATGCCTCACAGTGACCTCACCATGTGCAGTAGAAGGTGTTGGGAAATATGGAGTTTTTTTTGGAACACTCAGTAATCTTTTTTTACTCTGCATGCTGTGGTACACTCTGCAATGCCATCAATGTGGTCAAAACCCTTTGCGTTGCAGTCCAGTAGCAGCTTCATGGCTCCATTCAGGGAGCCAGATGGGTGACGTCCTTCGGAGTCAGTGGCATCCTCATTGGTTGAAGGATGTACTTGAAGAACAATCCATGATTGCGTCATCTGTCAGTTCAGTAGCAGCGATTGGCATCGTTCACCTTGGTGTCAGTTGCCATGGTTACCTCAGCTGGGATTTCCATGCTTGCCTCCTGCAGGTGAGCAATCGGTTCTCTGGTTGATTGGCCTCACTCTGCTCCTCATTATTGTTGGTGAATGGAGCATAGTCTTTAGCCAGGGAACCAGTAAGACTTCCACTGGCTGCAGCTTCCATCAACATATTCCATGCCTTCCTCATCAGGATCATAGCCCGACAATAACTGGTCTGTACCATTGCTCCTTACTGATCATTTTGATAACCTGAGAGCTCATGAACCATTGGTACTTAAATGTTAGGTTCCTAATCACTTTCTGATCTATTGGATGGAGATTGACCCTGGTGTTGGAGGACAAGAACATTAGTTTGCTAGTTGTGAAGCCAGGGGCAATTGTATGTAATCTTCTTTTATTCTGATGTTCCATTTGGTCCACTTTCCTCATAAATACTGGAGACACTTAGGCTATGTTATTTAACCTCATAGTGCACGTGCCTTGAGACTCCTGTGAAATTTCCATTTTACGATTATTCCATGGTTTTCCAATGGGTGTACCAACTTGACTTTCTCTTCAGTTGCCACCATATTTAATGTTCTCACCAGTTTAGCCATTCTTGCAGTGTTGCATTGAGAGCTATCCAAGTTGAATGATGGCTTGCCTATCCTTTTGCACGGTCATGGGGCCTAACTGTGCTCTGATTGGTTGGCTCATCATGTGACAAGCTTGCACAAGCTCGGCTGAATCCGGATTTACCAGCATGGGATTTTGGATTTTCACTAATACCTATCTGAATGGATATCTTCTTCAACTGGCATGAATGGGCTGAATACAACTCCATAAAACTGAAGTCAATGGTTATCCTATTTTGACTCATCATAGCAAGACTCCAGAGGCAACAATGAGATTAATGGACAGCTTATCTTCTTTTTACTAATGTTAATTGAGAGATAAATATGGGACTAGCCAGGATACTGGGGAAAACACCTCCACTTCCTGTGGAACACGTGCCGCCAGGGTCCTTCTCATCTCCCTGAGAAGGCAGATACCTCCACAGGGAAATGGTGGCACAGGATCCTGGTGGCACAGGTTCCACGGGAAGTGGAGGTGTTTGAGGAGAAGGTGCCTTCTGACACACAGCGCCTGCTTCAGTGCATCCCCTAGTGCAGAACTCAGCTCCCATACCTCAATCCTACATGGAATCATATCTCAACAGTTACCCCATCTCTCCTTGCTAAATTCCCACTGGCGATGCAACCCACTGGCATAGAGCTTTACCCATTTTGTGGACGTTGTTTGACCCCTCATGAGGAGGACATTGGTTTGTAGCTGGAGTTGCTGCCGTACTGAATTCAGAGAAATGAGAAGCGTACATGAGGCAAATGTTGGGACTAATTGCCCATGAGGGCAGCTGAACACCTTTGTGCAGGCCAAACACACGGCAAGTCTGTTACACAACTATATGTGCACTCCAACAAAACTTACATAGCTTATGCACTTTCAAGTAACTAAAAAATAACAAAGAATGTCCCTGTGAGACTCCCTTTCTCAGGGAGAAAGTGAGGAACTGCAGATGCTGGAGATCAGAATCAAAGGATGTGGTGCTGGAAAAGCACGGCAGGTCAGGCTGGTCATTCCTGGTGAAGAGCTTATGCTCGAAATGTCGACTCTCCTGCTCCTCGGATGCTGCCTGACTGGCTGTGCTTTTCCAGCACCATAATCTTCGGCTCCCTTTCTTGGACCCTCTTAACTTATTTACCTATTTCGAGCAACAGGACCCTCCCAGACTTTATTTAAGATTTGATTCTCTGTTAATCACTGTTAATTCAATCATAATGAAGTCCAGGAACCAATGTCTAGGGGTAAGGGATTTTGAACCTAGCCAATTGGATGCAACAAATGCACCCTGTACCTTTCCTCCATTTCGCTCCCAAAGGATTGCATGCCTGAATTCCTGGTTCCCGTGATTTTGAACTATTCTTCTTAGACCTCTTCCAGCATTCTTGCTTCTTCAGTCTTCTCCTGGGGTTTGGGCTTACTCTTCCAAAGGAGCAGACCTCACTGTGTTAGTCCCTCAATGCCAGAGGCTTCAGCTCGCATTTCTCATACTCTTCAGCATGTTGCACATCTTATATCCCACCTAAAATTATCTGCCACACCTCCAGCTGTCTGGACCCCAAACTCTGGAAAACCCTCATCAAGTCTCCCTAGATTTAGATTTTATTGTCACGTGCACTCAAGTCGGGGTACAAGTGAATAGTGGACAGTGTCACCACACACGGCGTCATCTTAGGTACAAAATCTTAGTTACTGAAGGAGAAAAATAAAGAAATAAATTATAAAGTTCAGCACTGCAGTTTTCTTAGTATAAAAGTAGAAAAATAAAGAAATAATTCTCCCTAATCTCCTCTTCTCCCTTATTTTTTACATGTTCCTTCAATCTCAACACAGTGACACACCTGTCCAGGGATTTTTAAAATATATTTGAGGGCTCTTAATTTCTCTGGATCAAATTGTGATTTTTAGGAGTTTTTATTTAGTTTTCAGGGGCTCCCTTTTCATTCTTACTAATTAGATGATGCAGTCCCTATTAAAATTGGCTTCTGTATTTGTATTGGCATAGGATGTATTGGGAATTACAAAGAAGCAGCATTAGAATTCATCACTAATCATGATTGCTTCATTAAACTGAAACATAAGTGCTTGTTTCCAAAAATAACTGATACACACTTCTACATACAAAAAGCCATCACCCTAGACTCAGCCTTATGCAGCCTGGTGAGATCACAGCTAATGCATTTCCATTGCTTTTAAACAAAGCTGGGATATTTTAATCAGGTATTCACTACCGCCTTTATTTCATCTCAGATTTTACCTATAAAACTCTAATAGGACTAGACAGGGTCAATGCAGGAAAGGTATTCTTGGTTGACGGCGGGGGGGGGTCCAGAACCAGGGGTCGCTGTCTAAGGATATAAGGTAAGCCATATAGATTAGATTCCCTTCAGCCCAACCCGACCCTCCAAAGAGTAATCCACCCCGACCCATTCCCCCCCCGACTAAGAACGCCTCATCTTCCGCCTCGGAACACTTCAACCCCAGGGCATCAATGTGGACTTCAACAGCTTCCTCATTTCCCCTTCCCCTACCTCATCCTAGTTTCAAACTTCCAGCTCAGAGCACTCTCCTTGACTGGTCCGGACTTGTTGAACCTGCCTATCTCCTTTTCCACCTATCCACTCCACCCTCTCCTCCTTGACCTATCACCTTCATCTCCTCCCCCACTCACCCATTGTACTCTATGCTACTCTCTCCCCACCCCCACCCTCCTCTAGCTTATCTCCCCATGCTTCAGGCTCACTGCCTTTATTCCTGATGAAGGGCTTTTGCCCGAAACGTCGGTTTCGCTGCTTGTTGGATACTGCCTGAACTGCTGTGCTCTTCCAGCACCACTAATCCAGTATTTGCTTTCCAGCATCTGCAGTCATTGTTTTTATCTACCTAACACTATGAACAATTTAGCAACTGACCGGCACATCTTTGGATTGCAGGAGGAAACCCATGCAGACAGAGGGAGAATGTGCAAATTCCACACAGACAGTCGCCCGAGGCAGGGACCAAATCCAGGTCCCTGGTGCTGTGAGGCAGCAGTACTAACCACTGAGCCACTATGCTGCCACATAGGACAGAGTTGAGAAGAGATTTCCTCACTCAGAGAGTGGTGAGCCTGTGGAATTCGCTGCTGCAGAAAGCAGTTGAATGTTTTCACGAAGGCGTTAGATATAGTCCTTAGGGATCAAGGAGTATAGGAAGAAAGTGGGAGCAGGCTACTGAATTGGATGGTCATCCATGGTCGTATTGAATGGTTGAGCAGTCTTGAAGGGCGGAACGGCCTACTCCTCTTCCTATTTTCTGTGCACCCATGTTTATATGTTAAATTTAACACTTAACACACAGTTTTCGTCACATTAGCATCTATTATGTTTTTCCATAAGGTAATTCCTGAACATGTACAGCCTCCAATGGGTTATCCCACATTCACTTGCAGAAATTAATTAGCTCAGTGACTGCAAATTCTCCTGATTTCAAGTCAGCTGAATATTACTTTGCTTGTACTTTCTCCTTTTTGCAGCCTCTTTCCCTCCCCCTTTGTAGCTTTCTTCATTTCACGCACTTGAAGATTTGTGGCAAAATTATGGGGAAACATTTGATGGACATTGTTCCGATGTTGAGATCGCGTCCCTCCATCTCGGATGCTTTTTACAAGCGGTGTGGTGAGATTCTCACTGGGTCAGAGTTGCCAGTTAACGGGGGTTATCGCTTCTTCAATGGCTTGTTGACAGGCCAACTAGCTTCATTAATATTCTGCTTCCTATCTTAACAGACTCACCAACAAGTCAGAAAGAGGAGGCGATGGTATTATCACTGGACTGTTATAGACCCAGGTAATACTCTGGGGACAAGGTTTCAAATGCACGAGAGTGGTGGAATTTGAATTCAATAAAAACACATCTGGAATTAAGAGTCTAATGATGAAAAATCCGTTTGATTCACTGATGTCCTTTAAGGAGGGAAATCTGCCATCTTTACCTGGTCTGGCCTCCATGTGGCTCCAGACCCACAGCAAAGTGGTTGACGCTTAACTGCCGTCTGAGCAATTAGGGATAATCATTAAACACTGGTCTAGCTGGTGATGCCTTCATCCTGTGAATGAGTAAAATAAAGCTCAACATAAAAATGAGAGTGGGTACTTTGTAACCTCAGCTCACCATTTGCTCTGAAGAACCTCTATGTTGGACACTGGGCACCAATATCTAAGGGCACGGTCCATGGACACTAGCCACATGCGTCCAACATCCTGAGACAATAGTATCTGAAATGTACCAACCTTTTAAGACTCCTCATAGCCCATTTCTGATCCACTTACATGACATGTCAGTACCTCAGGCTATACTGGCATATCTCACTGTAATTTTTAAAAAATTCATTCACCGGATGTGGGCATCGTTGGCACTTATTGGCCAGAGGGCAGTAAAGAGACAACTACATTGCTGTGAACCTGGAGTCACATGTAGGCCAGACAAGGTAAGGATGGCAGATTTCCCTCCCTATAGGACATTAGTGAACCAGATGGGTTTTTCCAATTATTGGCAATGGATTCATGGTCATCATTGGACTCTTAACTCTAGATTTTTATTGAATTCAAATTCCACCATCTGCCATGGCAAGATTTTAACCTGGGTCCCCAGAACATTACCTTGGTCTCTGGATTAACAGTCCAGTGATAACACCACTAGACCATCACCTCTCCTGTGCTGCAGCAAGGACAGTCAGAGTCACATACCCAACTCATGGACTGGACCGGGCTGCAGCTTTGGCCTGTTCAACTGCTGTTATCGTTCTCACTCACTCCTCACACATTGTCTGGCCTTTTCTTACTGAGCTTTGCTCCCCTTGGCCACAGATACCAGGCTGTCTCGCCTTACTTTTTAGTGCTGGAGAGACTGAAGAAACACCAAATTAAGGTGATTGACCAAAGAACCAGCAGTGACATGAGGACTATTTTTACACAGCAAGATGTCAGGATGTGGAAAGTGCTGTCTGACAGCGTGCTGGAGGTGGGTTCAACTGACGCTTTCAAAAGGTTTGGATATTAATTATTTAAAGAGAACTAATTTGTAGGGCTTGGTAAAGGGGAAGGAGAGTAGGACTACCTGAGTTCCTCTCATAGAGAGCCAGTATGGACACAGTGGGCTGAATGTCCTCCTTCAAAATGGTCACCATGTTATGATTCTATGTTGCAAGGAATTCTAGGAAATGTGGCAACCAACAATGTGCACACTACAAAGTTCCATAAACAGCAACGTGATCATGAGCAGACAATTTGTTTTAATGTTATCCTTTGATAGATGAACATTTTCCAAAGATGTTTGAGAGAACTTCCCTGCTTAGCTGCCAAAACTTTTCCTGGGATCTCTTAACGTCCATCCGGAAGGTCAGAAAAAAAGCTCCAGTTTAACACTTCATGCTGAAGACAGGAGGTCCAACCATGCAGCACGTTCTCAGTGCTATGCTGGGAACTTCTGATTGGAACCATGGAAGGTCTAAACCTAAGTTAAAATCTAAATCTAAAATCTAAATCAATTCTCTAGTGTGGACTCAACCCCACAAACTGTTGACTCAGTTCTGGGAGTGTTACCTACTGAATGGAAGCTGAGCATTGCTGGAGACAGAAAATGGGCCAGTTATTTGAGGGACTGAAAACATTGTGTGTGACAACACTATGGTTTGACAAGTTGTATTTGGCCTGGTATTGTTTTTGAGGAGAAGTTTTGAGCCATAGATGCTGAGTTGTCTCTTCAAGGTGAATAAAATAAACAGCTTTTGAGGTTCTGGGCTCTTTGTTTCTTTAAAATTAGAACAATAGAAACAGCATGAATGGGTGGAGTCAGACTCTCGGGGTTTTACTAAAATTTTCAGTAGTCGGGGTTTTGAAGTTAGCTGTGGAAGCCACTACATGCCTCGAAGCCTCAGCACAAAGTTGGTGTTCTCTCTCTCTACCTGACTTTTGTCTTGGTGTTCTTTTTTTCCTGGACTGGAGAAACATTGCAAGTGAGAACATTTATTTTACTTAATTTGCCTTCGCCACAGGTGTATTTATGGGATGTTACTATCTTGGAACAGTTGCTGATTCATAGTTAAATAGTCTATCTTTGTGTTAGGTTTTCCAATGGACTTAAAGTTATACCAATTCTTCTTTGTATTTTAACTGAATGAAAACTAAAGATGTTTTGCTTAAAGCTGAGTAGAGTGACCAGTCGAATTACATCTGGAACACAGCACCTTACACTTGCCTTTAAATAAAAGTTAGGGTTTTGACCATCTCCTTCATATATTTGAAGGGGGTTTGGTTTGGTCCATAGCATGCAGAGGGAGATGATTGGACTCTGGAAGGTGTGGGAAGGGACAGACCAAGAAAAGAAGGAGTAAGTGAGAACTACAGATGCTGGAGATCAGAGTTAAGAGTGTGGTGCTGGAAGTCAGACTAACACAGACCAAGGAAGGCCTGAACATACTCTGGGAGTTATTCAGTTTCTGTCTTCAGGAATTGCACCCAAGTGAGAGCAAGTCTGCCTAATGCCATCACCATGGAGATAATTGACCCCAGGGAGGTAACCATGGAATCCAATTGAACTGGATGTGAATGATCCCTTCTCCTGTACCCAAGATGTTGTTGACATTGGCTGTGCAAACAGAAATTATTTCACAATATCAACAGAAACAGAAAATACCCGATGGCACATACATTAAAAAAAAACTCTTTATGGCAATCACATTCTGTATTTTTAATGGGATCCTGGGGTGTGTGTACGTTGGAGACTAGCCAAGGGAATAGTGTGCTGAGGTAGCTGATTGAAGCAAATGCCTTCTCCTGCCTAAAGCTCTTTCTGAGTTTAATAGAAAGGAATAATTAGGATGTAACAACATGGATATACTGGCTCCCTCCTGCTTTCACCTCTGCACTAAATGGCAATTTCAATCAGAATTCCTGCTAACCCCCTCTCGTCCTCCATCAAGCTGACATAAACGCTCTTCAGCAAATTTCCAAGGCCACTTCCTAAGACTCACCCTCTCACATGAGCTGCCCACTTGGTCATAGGACTGGTGAATATTCAGCCCATCCTCTGCATGCTGGCCCTCTGCAAGAGCAACTCAGCTAGCATTTCCCTACAGCCCTGCAAATCCTTCCAGAGAATCATCCACGTTGCTTTCAGAAAGCCAGGAGAGAGTCTGTCTGCACACTGTCAGGCAACATGTTCCAGATCCTCATGCACACTTCCTGCATAAGACAGGAAATGTTTATTTGCTTCAGTTCTGGTCCTTTGACACGTCACCTTAAATCAGTGACCTCTCAATGGAAAGTTAGATAAACTAAAGAGGGAGAACAGAATCAAATGTAATGCTGCTTGGGTGAGTGAAGAGGAACTGGAAGCACATAAACATTGGCATATAACGGTTGGACTTTACCCTTCTCTGTGTCTCTAGCCTCTTCCTATTACCCTTTGAACTCTCTGTGCTCCTCCGATTCTGATCTGCTGCGCATCCCTGATTATAATTAAGTCACTGTAGTCCCACAAAACCATAGGGCTGTTGTCTCATATTGGAGAGAGAGAGAGACAGAGAGAGAGAGAGAGAGAGAGAGAGAGAGAGAGAGAGAGACTAGTCCTTCCTATAGCATTTGTATCCTGGAATATTAAGCTGCCAGTCCTGTCCATCCCTGAGCTGTGTTTCTGTAATTGCTATTATATACCAGTCCCATATTCCTAACCATGCCCTGAGTTCATCTGCCTTCCCTGTTCGGCCTCTTGCATTGAAGTAAATGCAGTTTAATTTATGAGTGCTACCTTGTTCTCTGCTCTGTGCCTGCTTGACTCGTTTCTTTTCTCAACTGTACCAGTCTCAGATTGATCTCCTTCCTCACTATCTCCCTAGTAGTAATATCTGGATTACTCCTGGTGCTGCGAGCTCGTGAGGGTAGGAATAGGAGGATAGAGCAGATGAATGTGTGGCCGAGGAGCTGGTGTATGGGAGAAGGATTCACATTTCTGGACCATTGGAATCTCTTCTGGGGTAGAAGTGACCTGTACAAAAAGGATGGATTGCACCTGAATTGGAAGGGGACTAATATACTTATGGTCAACCCTGAGGGTGAGGAGAGAGATTGAGATGGACAGTCCTTCATGGTCACCTCAGTTGGTGCGGGAATTGAACCCACGCTATTGCCATCACTCTGCATCGCAAACCAGCTGTCCATGCTGACTTACCCCCTGGATAGGTCTATCATTGGCTGGTGTGTCTTTCATTCCTGAGACCCTGGGAAACCGTCCCAAATAATTTCTGCCTCTCTACCTCTCTCTCCTTCCTCAATATCCTCCTTATGACCTGTCATGTATTGTTTGCTAATGCTCCCAGGGATGTTCTATGATTGAAGTTGTCATTGTTGGTGTCAAATGGCCTGTGAATTCTATGGAACATTGAGCTTTTTAAGCTCCATTGTCGCTGAATGTACAAGGCCAAAGTTTGCATTTACATGAATACAAAGCAATTCTCAATTTGCCTTGGCAGAGTTTAGCATGTGCTTCATAGCTGAGAGACAGATACGGGCAGGAGAAGGAGATAGAATCAGGAGAGATGCCCAAATGATTTCTGAAATGTTTATTCACAGGATGTGGGTGGCCCTGGTCAGGCCAACATTTATTACCCATCCACAAGGAAAATTTACCCTCAATATGTGTGTGAATCAGATGATCAGGGCAAAATCAGAACTCGGTGTGATGGCTTATTGGCCAACAAATATGCAGACATGAAGAACAGTTGAGACAACCACATTGCTGTGGTTCTGGAATTACTTGTAGGGCAGATGAGGTAAATACAGCAGGTTCTTTCCATACAGATTTCCCTTAACATTCAATAATGGTTTCCTGATGAAGGGTTTATGCCCGAAACGTGGATTCTCCTGCTCCTCGGATGCTGCCTGACCTGCTTGTGCTTTTCCAGCCCAACACTCTCGACTCCATTAGACTCTTAATGCCAGATTTTTCTTGAACTCAAATTCCACCATTGGCTGTGGTGGGATTCAAACTCTGGTTCCCCAGAACATTTACCAGGGTCTATGGGTCGAGTGATAAAAGCACTTAGTCATCCCCCATCTCTTCTGTCAATGTCACTGGCCTTTCTCATCCATGAAACTGTTCTGTAAATCTTTTCTGCATGCTCTCCAATGACTTCACATCCTTCTTAAAATGTGCTTGCCAGAATTGAACACAATAGGGGATTAAGGGTTATAGGGCAAAGGCAATAGAACAGATTTGAGAAATATATGAGCCATGGTGGAGCAGACAATTGGACATAGTTGAGGCCAAGTATATGTTTTATTAAGGTGCACTATAACTTCATTGTTTTTATGCACTGGGCCTCTATTTATACAGTTGAAGTTCCCATATGCATTTTTAGCCATTTCCTCACTATCCTCCTCATAGTTAACAATACCAAGCCTTAAACTATCTGCAAATTTTCAAACAGTGCCCTGCAGGTCCCAGATTCAATCAAAGCATTGAAAGGGAAATTGCAAGGTTATTGGGATAAAGAGTTGGACTAGTTGAATGCAAGAAATAAATGCAGACCATTTGGCTCGTCGAGTCTGGTCTACCATTCAACATGACTGGGGGCGTCAAACCCACTTACCCAACTGTTCCCCATATTCCTTGATCACCTGAAGAGGCCAAAGATCTGTCCAGATCAGTCTTAAATGCATTCAAAAGTAAAGCAGAGAACTGACACATACTGAGCAACCTCTTCCTCAGCTGCAAGCATTGTCTGATTCAACAATTTGTCTTCAGTACTTAATTCAATGGATTGTTCTTCGTGTACGTATATTTGTTGGCCAATAAGCCATCGCATCTAGATCTAATCCTGCCCTCATCATCCTATTCTCACAAATATTGAAGGTCAATTTTCAATTTTCTTTGCTTGGCTGGGACATTAATAGCCTCAAAACAGAGTTAGGAATGGATGTAGGTTTGCTTGCTGAGCTGGAAGGTTCATTTTCAGACGTTTCGTTACCATACTAGGTAACATCTTAATGAACCTCTGGATGAAGCACTGCTGATGATTCCTGCTTTCTATTTATATGTTTGGGTTTCTTTAGGTTGGTGATGTCATTTCTTATGGTGATGTCATTTCCTGTTCTTTTTCTCAGGGGGTGGTAAATGGGATCCAAGTCAATGTGTTTGTTGACAGAGTTCTGATTGAAATGCCACACCCTGAGAAAAAGAACAGGAAATTACATCATCACAGACGGAGGCGCACTGAAGATGTTACCTATTATAGTGGCGAAACATCTGAAAATTAACCTTCCAGCTCAGCGAGCAAACCTACATCCAGAACCTCAATGCGAGCTAGGAGTTAGGAATCCTACTGACCCACTAGAGGGATCACTTTGAAAGCGACCACCCAAGGTACACTGAAGTTTGGAATTAGTTTTTCCGTATTTTATTTGTATTCATCTCCGGTAAGATTCCCCAGTACTGGTCACTTCCTTTGGAACAGTAAAGAGTATAATACAGCCACGTAAATTGCAAGGTATCTATTGGAATGAATGAGCTTAACTTAGTGGCAATTTCATTCTTGTATTCTTAAGACAGGCCATCACATTTGTTCTTTTAAAAATATCTTCTCAGGATGTGTCTGTCATAGGCAAGGCCCGGCATTCATTGTCAATCCCTCGTTGCCCTTGAGAAGGTGGTGGTGAGCTACCTTCTTGAACTGCTGCAGTCCATGTGCTGTAGATAGACCCATAGTGTCCTCAGGAAGGGAACTCGAGGATTTTGACCCAGCGACACTGAAGGAATGGCGATATATTTCCATGTGAGGATGGTGGGAAGTTTGAAGGGGAAATTGCAGGTGTGCGTGCTAACTGTATCTGGTGCTCTTGTCCTTCTAGATGCTAATGGTCGTGGGTTTGGAAGCTGCTGCCAATGGATTTTTGGTGAATATTTGCAGAGCACTTGTAGATAGTACACTGCCACAACTGCACAACGGTGGTGGAGGGAGTGAAGGCAATGATTAGGTGCTGATGAAACATTGCTGATGAAGCACTTTGACAGAGGGAACAAGAGAAACAGAGAAAAGAGATAGAGAAAGAGTGAGAGTCAGAATAAGATGAAGGGGCAAGGCATTTGCAAAAGATAGAAAAAAAGAGTGGAAAACGCTTGACAAAACCGAAGCATTCTGACCTCTAGTTCAGGAAGTCTTGTGTCTCAAGCCCACTTTTTCTGCGCTTCTAACTGAATGTAGCGAGAAAAGAGAGGTGTTCCTGTGATGAGACATTGAATTGAGGCTCTGTTCAATAAGAGGTTACAGATCGTGGCAAATTTGTTGAGAGAAAATGGGCAGTTCTCCCAATGTCCTGGCCAAGCAGCCAGCGCAATCAAAAACAGGAAGCTTGTTTAACTGAGCACTGGCCTCATTGCTACGTGTATGACTGTGCTGGCTGCAAAATGTTTACTTTACCAGGTCACCACATTTCCAAGTGTGTCTTTCTGTGCGAAACGTTTAATGATATTTCTGATGGATGAGAGGAGGCACAACATGTAAGTTACATTGCTGAGAAATACAATTACCATTTGAGGCAGTGTAACTCATTAACCTATAAGTGCCTCTTCTGCTGTAGACCCTGTGTAGTGTAAATTGCTGGGTTGATGTTGCCTGGTTACATCTGTCTAGAGCCTTCACACACCCAGCATACACTGTTTTATACTCTCAAAAATGTCCCAGTTACAAAATGATTGCAAACTCACATGCAGCAAGGATCATGTGCGTGTCTTTTTCCCTCCATATCAATGTCTTGCTGTGTCTCTCACTCTCTCTATAACTCACTCTGTTTTATCTTTTTCTCATGCTCTGTCCCTTCTGCTGATTCTGACTCTGATTCTTTCTCTCTTCATTATCTCTATCTTTCTCGCTCTCTCTCCTTTGCCTTCATTTATTTCCTTTATGCTCTCTGCTGCTCTCGATGTTCCCTCTCTGTCTCTCCCCCTCCTCTTGCTCTCACTGCGTTCTTTTCATGCGTTCACATTATCCTGTATCAGTTCTCTATCTTAAAACATATTTGGTTTTGTACCATTAACATCAAGAAGAACACATGGCCACTCTCTGTTGGAAATACTTGCCCATGTCTTCATGGCTTCCAGACAGCTCCACTCCAATGTTCCCACAGACCTGAAGAATCCCTACAATGTGGAAGCAGGCCATTTGGCCCATCAAGCCCACACCAACCCACTGAACAGCAACTGACCCCATCCCTGTAACCCTGCATACCCCACGGCTAAGCTACCTAACCTGCACATCCCTGGAGACTATGGGTAATTTGGCATGGCCAATCCTGCACATCTTCGGATTGTGGGAGGAAACCCAAGCACCCGGAGGAAACCCATGCAGACATGGAGAGAATGTGCAAACTCCACACAGACAGCCACCCGAGGGTGGAATCGAACTCGTGTCCCTGGAGTTGTGAGGCAGCAGGGCTAACCACTGAATCATCGTCAGCCTCCTATCTTTCATCCAAATCTGAATTCATTCAGAACTGTACTGCCCTTTTGAGGTATAGATAGGGTAGGTTGTAGGAATCTCTTCCCCATGGCAGATGGGTCTAAAACCAGACTGCACACGTTTGACATGGGGAGTAAGTGGGTTTAGAGAAGATCCTGGAAAGTTTCTTTTTGCCCAGAGGATGGTAGAAATATGGAACATGCTGTCTGAGAGAGTGTGGAGGCAGATACTCTCACAACATTAAAGAAACATCTGGATGAGTGGTTAAAATGCTAGGGCATAATAAGCTAGGGAGCAAGAGCAGGTAAATGGGATTAGTGTAGTTTAGTGTTTTTTGATTGGCATAGACATGGCGGGCCGGAGGACCTGTTTTTATGCTGTATGATTCTATGACACCATCTATGTGTAATTTGCACCAAATCCTGTGTACCCCTTGCACCACGTGCTCCATTCCCTAAACTGGCTGCTGGTCCAGCAATGCCTTGAATTTAAAATTCTTAATTTTCTTTACAAAGCACTCTGTGGTCCTGCTTCTCCCTATCCCTGCAATCAGCTCCAAGCCACAACTCTCCAAGATCTGCACACTCCCTCTAATTCTGGCCTCTTGCACAGTGAGTTGCTTTACCACAGCCCGGACCCCAATTCTCTCCTTAGACTATTGCATTTGTCTCTTGCCAGCTATTTTGGACACTCCTTAAAAATCTACCCTTTTCCTGTCTGGATGGACGCACCTGTGGCGCGCCTCAGGCCACGAACGTGCGATTTGAATGCAAATGTTTGTCATCATTAACCTTTCGGAGCTGCAGCTGAGGCTCTGATTCCAGCGTTACCACATCAGATGGGGAGGGAGAAGGCACTCAGCCAGGGTGTGTTCAGCCCTGATAACCAGACTGAATGAAACAAGCCATGAACTGAGAGATTAAACCGGAGCCAAACAGAGAGACAGTCAGCTGGGACAAATCTCTGTACAGAAATTAAAGCAAGCAAGACAAACAATGGAGAATCTGTAAGAACCAAAACTGATTTTCACAACAGCCACATTGCTAAGGTTCTGGATTAACTCATCTCATATTCAGAGATATCCTTCTCCTAATCTTACACCCTTTCTACTTCCTTCACTCCTTACACGGCACTGTAACTGTGCTGGCTTCTTCTAAAAGCTATCCAATTAATTCCATTTCCCTCTGCTCTTTTGTAACAAACAGGAGGGAGGCTGATGTTTCTTTAACATATCAACTCCATCTCTGTCTCTACAAAGGTTTGAAATAAAAGAAAACAAATAGGTCATGGTTGTGTTACTACATTCATAATCCTAACCCCATGGTGGAAGTTCAAGTTAAGGAATCTGGAGATTAAAAGTTAGTACCAGTTACTGTCTGAATGAAGTGTCTGCTGGTCATAAACAGCTACTGGATCATTGAAGTCCATGAAGGGGAACAGCTTCTCTGGCCTTACCCTGTCTGGGCATCAACATAGTTCACTCTTAAAGGACCTATGATGATGTCAGCAAGTCATCCAGAATACTTGACCTGGGAGAATTTGATGGGGTCAGGGTGGAGGGAGCTTTACTCTATATCAAACCCTGTGCTGTCCCTGTCTTGGGAGTGTTTGATGGGGGAACAGTGCAGAAGGACCTTTACTTTGTAACTAACCTTGTGCTGTATCCATCTTAGGAGTATTTGATGGAGACAGTACAGAGTCATAGAGTCATAAAGACGTACAACATGGAAACAGATCCTTTGGTCCAACCTGTCCATGCTGACCAGATATCCTAAATTAATCTAGTCCTATTTGCTAGCACTTGGCCCATATCCCTCTAAACTCTTCCTTTTCATGTACCTATCAAAATGACTTTTAAATGTTGTAAATGTACCAGCCTCCACCATTTCCTCTGGCAGCCCATTCCATACACGCACCATACTCTGTGTGAAAAAGTTACCCCTTAGGTCCCTTTCATACCTTTCCCCTCTCACCCTAAACCTATGCTCTCTAGTTCTGGACTCCCCCATCCCAGGCAAAAAAAACCCTTGTCCATTTACTTGATCCATGCGCCTCATGATTTTATAAGCCTCTATAAAGTCACCCCTCAGCCTCCGACGCTCCAGGGAAAACAGCCCCAGCCTGTTTAGCATCTCCCTATAGCTCAAATCCTCCAACCCTGGCAACATGCTTGTAAGTCTTTTCTGAACCCTTTCAAGTTTCACAATGCCCTTCCAATAGCACGGCGACCAGAACTGCACACAAAAAAACTGGCCTAATCAATGTCCCACCTCCTATACTCAATGCACTGACCAATAAAGGCAAGCGTACCAAATGCCTTCTTCACTATTCTATCAACCTGCAACTGGAGGGAGCTTTACTGTATATCTAATCCCGTGCTGTGCCTGTTCTGAAAGTGCTTAATGGGGGACAGTTTAGAGTGTGCTTTACTCTGTACTTAACCTCGTGCTGTCCCTGTCCTGGGAGTGTTTGATGGGGACAGTGTGGAGTAAACTTTACGTTGTTCCTGACCTGTGCTGTACCCATCCTCGAGATGTTTGATGGGAAGCCGACTCTTCTACTTTGAGCCTAAACCATGCTCTGAATTGTTTGAACAAAATCCCATTTACACCAAGAGGTGATGCCTTAGTAAGGTGGGAGTAGCTGGAGGAGAAGGAACTTTTTTTTAAACAGAATATAATTTTGTTGCTTTATTTCAAAACTACGTGGAACCTTGATAAATGAGACAGAGAGCAGCAGTTTTACCTGGCATAAGGCTTCATAATCAGAAGGCATATGAAGTCCACAGAGGCTGGTATCCCATCACCCTTCATATCGAGAGTCCTTGACACTGATCCAGCTTCCTCAGAGACACCTCTTAGAGTGAACAGAACTCTTGATTCTCCTATCTAAATCAGTCACCCAGTGCTCTCTGATTGGATCATATTAACAGCCCCAATCAGGGAACTCATATTCTTTGAGGTCCATCTGTCTGACCTTGTTACAATCACTAAGATCATAAGACACAGGAGCAGGCCATTCAGCCCTTCAGGTCTGCCCTGCAATTTTGTCATCTTCCTGTCCATCCCCTATAATCCTTCACTCCCTTGCCGACACAGCTTCCATTGCTCTCTGGATTAAAGACTTGCAGAAAGTAACATCCTTTGAGACAAGAAATTCCTCAACTCTTCATTGGGAAACTCCTTATTTTAAGAAAAATGTGGCCCCTGCTTCTAGTTCCACCCAGAAGGGGTAGCAGCATCCCAACATCTACTCTGTTAAGTTTCCACAGAATCGTATGTTTCGGTAAGATTATCTTTCATTCATTTAAACTCCAATGAGTCTAATCCCTGCTCAACCCTTCCCCATGAAGCAACCCCTTTATTCCAGGAATACACCTTCTCTGAACTGGACTGACAGCAAATGTATACTTCCTTAAGTAGGCTGTCCAAAACACTACTCAGAACTCTAGGTGCAGCCTCACCAATGTCCTCTGGAGTTGTAGCATGATGTCCCTACATTTATATTACATCCCACTTGAAATAAAGACAAACACTTTTTTTGTATTCATCTGTGGCATCATTGGCTGGGTCAGCATTTATTGCCTGTCCCTACTCACCCTTGAGTAGGTAGTGGTGAGCTGCCTTCTTGAACCTTTTCTGTCCATATGCTGTGGGTTTACCCACAATGCCCTTAGGGAGGGAGTTTCAGGACCTTGACCCAATGACACTGAAGGAACGGTGATATATTTCCAAGTCAGGATGGTGAATGGCTTGGAGGGGAATTTGAAGGTGATGGTGTTCCCATGTATCTGCTGCCTTTGTCCTTCTGGATGGAAGTGGTTGTGAGTTTGGCAGGTGCTATCTGAGGATCTCTGGTGAATTTCTGTGGTGCATGTGTAGATGGTACACACTGTATTCTTATTCACTTGTATTTGGGATTCAAGGACACCCAGAACCCTCTGTACCACTGCATTCTGTGTTTTCTCTTCATTGAAACTGTGTACTGCTTTTCTAATTTTCATGCCAAAATGGACAACTTCACGTTTTCCCACATTATATGTCAATCTGTGAAATGTTTGCTCACTCACTTAACCTATATACCTTTGTAGACTCTTTGTGTGTTCCTCACAACCGACTTTCTGACCTATCTTTGACTCATTAGCAAATCTGTCAACAATAGATTTGGTTCCTTCATCGAATGCATTAACTTAGATAATCTCATCCCTGTGACATCTCCATTAGTTTCAGTTTGTCGGCCTAAAAATGATCCATTTGTTAGAACTCTCCCTTTCATGATCACTGTCACAATTTCTATCCATGTGAATGCATTACTCCAATGTCATGGTCTCTGTACTTATGAAGTAACATTTTTGAGTGACACCTTAGTGAATGCCTTTTGTGAACCTTAATGTACCACATCTACTTGTTCCTCTTTATCTGCCTTTTTTGATACATCTCAAATTGGAAAATTAATCAGACAGGAAATGAGGAAAACTTTCCTTCAATAGTGAACTGTTGTGATCTGGAATGTACTTCTTTGAAAGGGCAATGGAAGCAGATTCAACAGGAGTTTCAAAAAAGTATTTACCTGAAAAGAAGGATTGTAGGGCTAGGGGAGAAGAGCAGAGGGAGAGAGTGTTTGAAGGGCATGCCTAGGAACGATGGACCAAATGTCCTCTTTCTCTGCTAATATCATTCTGGGTAATTTGTGCTGTCATCTCTGGTAATCTCCCTCTGCAAATGAAGATTCACCATTCAGACTGGGATGGTCGAGAGGGCTTAGTGAATTTGACAGGAACAAGGTTTGCTGGAACCGTCTCTTTGTTTTGGATAGATCCACTTATGGGAAGTTCAAGTCTCTCTGAAATTAAACATATATTATACATACAGATGCATACATAAATGTATAAGAATGAAAAGTCTAGGTCTTTTCTAGCCGTCTAATGAGCTGCCTGATTTAGCTGGCATACAGATAACATTATGAGAGCCTCTAGCTTGATAAGGAGAAGCCTTTATAATCCCCAATTACCGCCAAGACTGACTCAGTCATGTTTTGATAATAAATTCTAAAGCTGGGACAGATAAGCTGCACAAATTTACCTTGAGCAGGTAGGAAGAATGAGCACTGCTTTCCAGAAACCCATGAAGCATTTTGACTTAATTTTGAAACATTGAGTGGCTCCCGAATGAGAAAGCAGGCGCACTATTATTTCATGAATTTCTTTTTTCCAGCTGTTCCCCGCTTGCTCTGTCAGTGCGGATTTTTTCCCGTGATTACCTACCCATTATGATTTGTCATGTGTGAACAGGAAGCACACGCAGGTCATTCAGTCACGGGAGGCATCACACCTCTGTCCACTGGCTGGCTATTTCCCTGGAGGCTGGGTCAGTCATGTCCTGCCTCTGATTGCCCTGTCCTCACATTACTGCCATTGGTCTCTCAGCATCGAGAGTGTGGTGCTGGAAAAGCAAAGCAGGTATGGCAGCATCCGAGGAGGAGAGACAGGCCTCATTCCCGATGAAGGGCTTATGCCTGAAACATCGATTCGCCTGCTCCTCAGATGCTGTCTAACCTGCTGAGCTTTTCCAGCAACCTCTGTTTCTATTTCAGATTTACAGAAGCTGCAGTTCTTTCAGCTTTTATGTCAATCATTTGGTTCTCTGGCTTTCCACATCCAATCAGAAATTAAACAAAATTTTCATGACCCAATTGGATCATTTTTGACTTACTGTTAAGGAACTATGTTCCAAGGAAATAAACACTTTATTTTCAACAGCCTCAGGTACTAGTCTCCTTACTCTTGCTCAAACTGTGGTGATGATGCTGAAATTGTTAATCCAGAAGCCTGGGTTAATGACTGGAAACATGAGTTCAAATCCCACCACAGCATCTTGGGATTTTAATAAAATGAGGCACCGTGGATGCTGGAGATTTGAAATAATAACAAAGTGTTGGAGAAACTCAGCAGGTCTGGAAGCATCTGTGGAGAGAAGAACAGATCTCTGAAGCATAGTCATATTGGCTTTGAAACGTTAACTCTGTCTCTCTCCACAGATGCCGCCAGACCTGCTGAGTTTCTCCAGCACATTTGTTCTTTTCTATCTAGGGAATTTAAATTAATTAATTGAATGAATCTGGGGTATGAAGCTAGTGTCAACAATTGTGGCTCTGAAGCAACTGGAATTTCTTTAAAAAATCTGGTCATCTCATGTCCCTTTGGGAAGGTAATCAATCATTCTCACTTAGTCCAGCCGATATGTGACTCCAGGCTCACATCAATGTGATTGACTCTTAACCACCCTCTGAAATTCTACTCAGTTGTATTCAAGATGGCGGCTTACCTACACCTACAATTGGCCTTGCTGGTGGTCACCAAATCTCACGAATTAAGAAAATAAAGTGTTAAGGAGATTAATCTTTGAATTTTGAAGATTCCAGAGCAAGTCTGGAGGGCTAGTAATCCTCTGCCTCAGAGCTCCAGTGGTGGTTTTATTAACTTCTGTGTCGAAATGGCACAAGTTGTGATGGTCTGCTCTTAAATGCTGAACTGAAAATCCTGCCTCTGAGCAAATTAGCCTGAATCAATTGTTAATGTCCCAGTAATTACAAACACAGGCATCAGTCATGAATTTTCCTAGCTCGGGGAACTCACTGATGAAGCCATCCAACTTGAGATGACCTTCATGGTGTAATGTTAGAGGATTATTAGTGAGGTATTGATTCTGTAAAGCATAAGCACACACTCACAGTATGAAGGTTGTCTCAATTTACTTTCTGCTTGTCTCTAACAATTTCAATTTCCTATTTTCTCTGAACAAAACTAATTTCAGGGCAATTTTCTCAACCACCTCTTGGAAACTAATCTTGCCTTCAAAGCCTCATGTACCTGCTTCCCTTCCTTTGCATTAGGTCCTTGCTTATCAATTGCCTTTTGTGGATTTTGACTGGCAAAGGTAAAAATAAAAGCGTGGGTTTGACTAGAAAGAGCACAAATCAAACATATATGTGGTGCTTTTTTATGGCAAATGTATATGAATAGATTGACAAAAATGACACCTGAAGAACAGAAGTCCTCATAATGAGCTGGGTGATGGTTTAGGCCTAATCGACAATGAGAGGCCTGTAGCCTTTCTCTTCACTTCCAGTTGGGGAAGTGGTTATCAAAGAACAGGCAAGAAGAATCCAGAATCCTCAATGGTCTCTGCAGACCAACCAGGAAAAGTACTCTTTCAAAATGTAAAAAAAGAATTTTGAAGAAGGACCCCAAACGTTAACTCTGTTTCTCTCTCCAACTATGCTGCCAGAGTTTTTCCAGCAACTTCAAGGACAGCAGAGAGCCTGGTCCCTCAAACTGTATTCCACCGAATCCGATTTCATCTGGGATTTTGCTTCCACCACTCTCTGGAAGATCCTGGAGACTCTAGGGAAATCCTGGAGGGTTAGCATCTTGTGAGATTATCAGTGGAAACACAGCTCCTAAATAAAATTAAGCCTCTTTCTTTTTCATGATATTGGGAGAGTATCCCAAAATCCTAGGTTTTGGAACTTTAACCGCAATTGGTGTTACTGTGACGTATGTGGCACTTAGCAAGATGTAGCGAACAGCGTGCCATGATGGTTTGGTGCTTGGACTTCAAGTGTTTATAATTTAAATAAATGACTTAGATGAAGGGGCAGAAACTATGATTGCCAAATTTGTCAATGACTCAAAGATCGATAGAAAAGTCAGTTGTGAGAAGGACACTGGAACTGACAAAAAGATATAGATAGTTTAAGTGAGTGGGCAAAGACGTGCAAATGGAGCGTAATGTGAGAAAAGTGAAGCTGTCTATTTTGGCAGGAAGAATAAAAATGAATTATATTATCTAAATGGCAAGAGATTACAGAGCTCTGAGTTGGAGAGGTATCTGGGTGTCCTTGTGCATGAACTGTTAAAGATTGGCATTCAAGTATAGCAAGAAGTCAGGAAAGCTAATAAAGTGTTATCATTTATAATGAAGGGAATTAAATGTAAATACAGCGAGGAAATGCTTCAGTCACACAGGATACTGGTGAGACTGCATTTGGAGCATTGTGTACACTATTGGTTACCTTATTTAAGGATGGCTCTAAATGCATTGGAGGTAGTTCAGAGAAGGCTTCCAGATAAATACCTGGAATGAGAGGTTGTCTTACGAGGGAACGTTGGCAGTCTCGGTTTGTAGGCACTGGAGTTTAGATGATAAGGATGCAACTTGATGCTGAAGAGTCTTTACTGGATGGATGTGGAGAGGTTGCCTGCTGTTTATGGGAAAAATCCATAACTAGGGATCATCGTTTAAAAACCAGGGGTTGCCCATTTAAAACAGAATGAGGCAAAACAACATTTCTCACAGACAGCTGAGTGTCTTTGAAATTCCCTGAAAAGGTGGTGGGAGCAGAGTTCTGCATATTTTTTAAGGCAGATTCTTGTTAAGCGAGGGGCTAACATGTTATTGGGGGGAGGCGGGACTCTGGCTTTGAGGTTACAACCAGATGGTATTGGATGGCGTAGCAAGCTAAAGGGGCTCAATGATCTTTACCTCCTCCTGATATGGATATTTGCAGCCATCAGGTTGAAAGCCTTGCAATGTAGCACGAACATGGAGGGAGCAGATATATCTGTGCTAGCTCTCTCAGGAGATAGAGATGCTACTTGACCAAATGCAGTTATAGATCTGGCTATCATTCAACAATCCTTCTTGTTACTGAAGAACACAGCCTCTTCTGTAGATGCTCTATGATGGTATGTCGCCTACCATCAATCACAATATGAGCCCAAGGCAAAGGAGGATTGTTGACACGGAACGACCTTAAATAACCTTTACCCAGTACCACATGCTAGTAGAGGTGACAAATACCACAAGATGCCCATGAGTAGTCAACCAAGCAAATACCATCTGAATGAAGCATGAATGACTTTTAAATTAGAGCTGTTCTGGGCTGAAGCCAGGAATTACTTCCTTCTCACAAAGGGAAAGTGGGAATCTGCAATACTCTCCCCTTAAAAGCTGTTCTGGATGGAGGGTCGGCTGTAAAGTTCGTTGGGTATGGGAATTACAGAGAAAGAAAAGGAGGGAAGAGAGAGTTAAAATAGATATCTGCTATGGTCTAACTGAATGGAGAAACAGAATGAATGGGCTGAATGGTCTCCTCATGTTTCAGGGCTGTACCTCTGAGCTACAGGAGGACTCTCACTGAGGATTCTATAGAAGGACTCTCTATAGCAGCCTCCCCACACTCCTTGACTGTGTTTGGACCGTTAGCTTAAGCTAATACTGGTTTGAGTTAAAAACGCAAATAGGCTCTGGCCGGTGGTGTTTCCATGACAACTGACCAAGATTGCAAACACCTGAGCCTGGCTGATAGGTTCAACTGCGTCACACTAGGGAAATAGTGAGCTAGGGTGTCACAGGGAGAGACTGAGAGAGAGAGAGATGGAGAGAGACAGATAGATTAAGATGGAGCAAGATACAGAGAATTAGGAATATACATATTTAGATAAAGTGATGTGGAGCCTGATAGAGCTATGGAGTAGGATATGTTTTATATCTATGAGGTTTAAAGAGGGACAGTGATAGAGATAGACAGAGAGGCGAATAGAGAGACAGCAAGACACGCGGTGGCTCAGTGGTTAGCACTGCTATCTCACAGCACCAGGGACTTGGGTTTAATTCCAGCCTCAGGCAACTGTCTGTGGAGTTTGCACATTCTCCTCGTGTCTGCGTGGGTTTCCTTCGGGTGCTCTGGTTTCCTCCCACAGTCCAAAGACGTGCAGGTCAGGTGAATTGGCTGTGCTAAATTCCTATTGTGTTCAGGGATGTGGAGGTTAGCTGCATTGGTCAGGGGTAAATATAGGATAACAGGGCAGGGGAATGGGTCTGAGTGGGTTTACTTCAGGGGTCAGTGTGGACTTGTTAGGCTGAAGGGCCTGTTTCCAAACTGTAGGGATTCTATGAAACAGACAGGATGCAGGTCTAAGGAAAGGGGTGGAGCAATAGAGACAGGGTGCAGGTATAAAGAAAACAGAGGTAGATAAAGATTGACAGAGAGTGAAACAGGGAGGGATACAGAGAGGGACGTGAAGAGATAAAAGATAGAGACAGGGATATGCTGTACATAGAGATATAGAGAGATGAAGGTAAACATAATGTAAATAGTGAGTTTTGAGAAGATTTGTATCTCAGGTTGAGGTTTACTCGCTGAGCTGTAAGGTTCATTTCCAGACATTTCATTAGGAGGAGAAAGTGAGGACTGCAGATGCTGGAGATCAGAGCTGAAAATGTGTTGCTGGAAAAGCGCAGCAGGTCAGGCAGCATCCAAGGACCAGGAGAATCGACGTTTCGGGCATCAGCCCTTCTTCAGGAATGAGGAAATTGTGTCCAGCAGGCTAAGATAAAAGGTAGGGAGGAGGGACTTGGGGGAGGGGCGTTGGGAATGCGATAGGTGGAGGGAGGTCAAGGTGAGGGTGATAGGCCGGAGTGGGGTGGGGGCGGAGAGATCAGGAAGAAGATTGCAGGTTAGGAAGGCGGTGCGGAGTTCGAGGGATTTGACTGGGACAAAAAGTGGGGGGAGGGGAAATGAGGAAACTGGAGAAATCGGAGTTCATCCCTTGTGGTTGGAGGGTTCCCAGGCGGAAGATGAGGCACTCTTCCTCCAACCGTCTTTTGGAGGAAGAGCGCCTCATCTTCCGCCTGGGAACCCTCCAACCACAAGGGATGAACTCAGATTTCTCCAGTTTCCTCATTTCCCCTCCCCCACCTTGTCCCAGTCAAATCCCTCGAACTCAGCACCGCCTTCCTAACCTGCAATCTTCTTCCTGACCTCTCCGCCCCCACCCCACTCCGGCCTATCACCCTCACCTTGACCTCCCTCTATCTATCGCATTCCCAACGCCCCTCCCCCAAGTCTCTCCTCCCTACCTTTTATCTTAGCCTGCTGGACACAATTTCCTCATTCCTGAAGAAGGGCTGATGCCCGAAACATCGATTCTCCTGCTCCTTGGTTGCTGCCTGACCTGCTGCGCTTTTACAGCAACACATTTTCAACACAGACATTTCATTACCCTACTAGGTAACATTTTCAGTGTGCCTCAGGTGAAGCAATGCTGAAAATTCCTGCATTCTATTTATATGTTTGGTTTTCTTTGGGTTGGTGATGTCATTTCCTGTGGTGATGTGCTTTCCTGTGGTGAAGTCACTTCCTGTTCCTTTTCTCAGGGGGTGGTAGATGGGGTCTAACTCGATGTGTTTGTTGAAAGAGTTCCGATTGGAATGCCATGCTTCTAGGAATTCCTGTGTGTGTCTTTGTTTGGCTTGTCCTAGGATGGATGCGTTGTCCCAGTCGAAGTGGTGTCCTTCCTCATCCATATGTGAGGATACTAGTGAGAGAGGGTCATGTCTTTTAGTGGCTAGTTGGTGTTTATGTATCTTGGTGACTGGTTTTCTGCCTGTTTGTCCAATGTAGTGTTTGTTACAGTCCTAGGACAAGCCAAACAAAGACATGCACATTGGATAGCAGAACACTGGCTGAGACCTCTAGCACCTGGGATGAAAGCCATCTCAGACTGATAGAATAAAATGATCTCTGTCCCTAAGGGATGGAGTTTGGTGAATTTCCATTCCAGAATTAACAGCCACAGATGTAGCCAAAGGAATATCTTTGTATCCCTGGGAACAGAGGATTCTCTGTTGAAGGGCATTTGCTTTTTATCAGAACGGTGCCATCCCTAAAAATGAGAGGCCATTTCATAAAGGGCTTCAGTCCATTTTAGAAATGTTTTATGTCAAACCTAAATGCTTGCTTAGAAATTCATGCTAAAATGAAATCATAGGTAATTACATATGGATTCCTGTGGTGAGGTGATATAGTATCCGTCCAGGGTGCAACAGGCCATTCAGCCCATTCAGTCCATACTGACCCTCTGAAAAGCATCACTAAGAAACACCTCCCTACCCCATCTCTGTAACCCTGCATTTCCCATGGCCAATCCATCTAGCCTGCACATCTTTGGATTGCAGGAGGAAAGAGAAGCACCCGAAGGAAGCAGACACAGGGAGAATGTGCAACCTCACACAGACAGTCACCTGAGGCGAGATTGAACCTGGTCCCTGGCGCTGTGAGGCAGCAATGCTAATGGCTGAGCCACCGTGCCGCCCCAAATCTCCACACCTCTGAACCAGGATGCCTGGGTTCAAGCCCCACTCTTTCCACAAGTATATCACCACATTGCTGAGATAGATTGATTAAAGATGCTCAGAGGCCATTTAGC
The DNA here is from genome assembly GCF_047496795.1 of Chiloscyllium punctatum. Classification (NCBI taxonomy): domain Eukaryota; kingdom Metazoa; phylum Chordata; class Chondrichthyes; order Orectolobiformes; family Hemiscylliidae; genus Chiloscyllium; species Chiloscyllium punctatum. The sequence goes on along the minus strand of NC_092776.1, from coordinate 11,803,486 downwards.
CCATCACATCCATGCTAGAGCTCTCTTACCATCATCTTCTCCCAGTGCTTCCTCTCCTTCTAAATTTTCATCCAATTTTCCTTTCAAGGTGCAATTGTCTCGATCTCAATCACTCCTGAGGGAGAGAGCTTTCTGTGCTTTAATGGCCTGCTGCCTAGTTTCCCCTCAACTCTCTTGAAGCATTCTGTTTTCTAAGAATGATACTCTTTTTCTTGTAATGTGGATAACAATTCAGTCAAAGACAAATTTAAAAATGACTCTTTTTTTTCCTCTCTGAGGAGACAAAATGCATAAGTTCAATTCAGTCAGTGATAGGGGAAGACAGTGGAGTAGTGGTAGTGTCACTACTGTAACACAACTTTTTTTCTCTTCATTTCTCTATTCTGTAACTTACGATTGTACCTCTGTACCTAAGATGACACTGTGTGTTGTGACACTCTTATACTGTAAGTAATCTGTAACTAAAGAAGTCAACATTAGAGTGGTGCTGGAAAAGCACAGCAGGTCAAGCAGCATCCGAAGACCAGGAAAAATTGATGTTTCGGGCAAAAGCCCCTCATCAGGAATAAGGCTGGGAGCCTCGGGGTGGAGAAATAAATGGAGGGGGCGGGGGGGGTGGTGGGGGTTGCTGCGGGGAAGGTTGCTGACAGCGCAATAGGTGGATGGATGGAGGTGGGGGTGAAGGTGATAGGTGGGAAGGAAGATTGACAGGTGGGACAGGTCATGTGGTCAGGAAGGTTGAGCTAGAAGGTTGAAACTGAGGTAAGGTGGGGGGGAGGGGAAATGAGGAAACTGGTGAAATCCACATTGATGCCCTGGGGTTGAAGGGTCCCGACGCGGAAGATGAGGCGTTCTTCCTCCAGGCATCGGGTGGTGAGGGAGCGGCGGTGGAGGAGGCCCAGGACCTGCATGTCCTCGGCAGAGTGGGAGGGGGGAGTTGAAATGTTCGGTCACGGGGCGGTGGGGTTGATTGGTGCGGGTGTCCCTGCTCCTTGGATGCTGCTTGACCTGCTGTGCTTTTCCAGCACCACTGTAGTCTTGACTCTATTCTCCAGCATCTGCAGTCCTCACTTCTGCCCTGTTACCTGTGTGGAGTTCGCACATTCACCCTGTGTCTGTGGGGGTTTCCTCTGGGTGCTCCAGTTTCCTCCCACAATCCAAAGATGTGCAGGTTAAGTGGATTGGCCATGATCAATTGTCCAGGAATGTGCAGCTAGGTGAGTTAGCCATGAGAACTGCAGGATTTGGAGAGGCTGGGGGTGGGGGGGGGGGGGGGGGGGGGGGGGGGGGGGGAGTGGAAAGTGGGTCTGGGTGGGATGCCCTTCAGAGATCCAGAGTACATTTGATGGGCTGAATGGCCTACTTCCCACACGGTAGGGATTCTATGAGAACTGCTAGATTTGAAATACAAATAATGAAATCTGGAAGTGGAAGCTGGCCTCAGTAAATTTGATTATTTGATTAGATTCCCTACAGTGTGAAAACAGGCCCTTTGGCCCAACAAGTCCACACCGACCCTTCAAAGACCCATTTCCCTCTGCCTAATGCACCTAACACTATGGGCAATTTAGCATGCCCAATTCACCTGACTTGCACATCTTTGGATTGTAGGTCGAAACCGGAACACCCGGAGGAAACCCACACAGACATGGGGAAAATGTGCAAACATCACATATACAGTTGCCCAAGGCGGGAATCGAAACCGGGTCCCGGGCGGGTCAAGGTGACCATGAAATCATCATCTATTATTGTAAAAATCCACCTCATTCATTAATGTCCTTGAGGGAAGGAAATCTGCCATTCTTGCCCAGTCTGGCCTATGTGTGACTCCAGACCCATAGAAGTATGGTTGATTCTTGACTGCTCTCTGAACTGGTCAAACAACTACTCAATTCAAGGGCAATTAGAGATGGTCAACAAATACTGGCCTTGCCAGTGTCTCCGAAATCACACCAAAAGATCAGGAAGATGGACCTGTAAGATATTTTCTAGCGAAGTTTGCCGATGATACGAAGTTAGGTGGACAGGCAGGTAGTACTGAGGAAGTGGGGAGGCTACAGAAGGATCTAGACAGGTTGGGAGAGTGGTCCAGGAAATGGCTGATGGAATTTAACGTGAGCAAGTGCGAGGTCTTGCACTTTGGCAAAAAGAATATAGGAATGGACTACTTTCTAAATGGTGAGAAACTTAATAAAGCCAAAGCACAAAGGGATCTGGGAGTGCTAGTCGAGGATTCTCTAAAGGTAAACATGCAGGTTGAGTCTGTGATTAAGAAAGCGAATGCAATGTTGTCTCTTATCTCAAGAGGGTTGGAATATAAAAGCAGAGATGTACTACTAAGACTTTATAAAGCTCTGGTTAGGCCCCATTTGGAGTACTGTGTCCAGTTTTGGTCCCCACACCTCAGGAAGGACATACTGGCACTGGAACGTGTCCAGCGGAGATTCACACGGATGAACCCTGGAATGACAGGTCTAGCATATGAGGAACGGCTGAGTAAATTGGAATTGTATTCGTTGGAGTTTAGAAGATTAAGGGGAGACTTAATAGAGACGTACAAAATAATACATGGCTTGGAAAAGGTGGATGCTAGGAAATTGTTTCTGTTAGGCGAGGAGACTAGGACCCGTGGACACAGCCTTAGAATTAGAGGGGGTCATTTCAGAACGGAAATGCGGAGACATTTCTTCAGCCAGAGATTGGTGGGCCTGTGGAATTCATTGCCACGGAGTGCAGTGGAAGCCAGGACGCTAAATGTTTTCAAGGCCGAGATTGATAGGTTCTTGTTGTCTAGAGGAATTGAGGGCTACGGGGAGAACGCTGGTAAGTGGAGCTGAAATGCGCATCAGCCATGATTGAATGGCGGAGTGGACTCGATGGGCCAAATGGCCTTACTTCCACTCCTATGTCTTATGGTCTTATGGTCTTATACAGCATTTGCTATTAGCACTGGAATCCAAGCAGTTACAAAGTTGTCTGAAGAGTAGAGCTGTCGAATCAATAAAAAGCTTTTAGACATTAACTAATTGCCCTAATTAAAAATGACAGGCTGATCTTGGGCAGTGACAGATCAGCTTCTGGTAATATTTGCATCCTCCACTCGCCATCCAGGAATTCATAATCCTCTTTGATTGATAGACAGTACACAAACAAAATTTCATCTCTTACCTGACATACAACACAATGGTTTCCAAATGTAGTGCACGGGTTCGCTGAATAATACAACAGGTGGGCACACTGAGTTCCTCAGTGAAAAGCCCCATACCCTCTCTGCCAGATCCATCCCCCCCAGTCCTGGAACACTCTCTCCAAATACGCTTGGACAGAAGAGTTGGAAAAAGTGGTCAGAGATTCTAAAGACTGTGTGGTCTCCTCAGTCTGCTCAGCAGTATTCTACCATTTTATGTGAACTTCTGTAAAAAGTCTCTCTTCATAATATTAAATATTCCGCAAGCAAAGTTCCAGAACAATATCTAACCATTCCCTCAGTGGAAATGGTGGAATACCAGTTTTTCACTTGACTTAATAGCCCAGGTTCATGTAAGAAGGACGTGGGGTCAAATCCTTAGCCCAGTTCATAAAACCTGGAACTGAAAGCGAGTCTGAGTCATAGACTATGGATATATCATTGTAATACATGGATTTAGTAAAGGGAGGTCATGCCTGACAAACCTGTTGGAATTTTTTGAAGAGGTAACAAGTAGGTTAGACCAGGGGAACCCAGTGGATGTGGTCTATCTGGACTTTCAAAAGGCCTTTGATAAGGTGCCACACGGGAGACTGCTGAGCAAGGTGAGGGCCCATGGTGTTCGAGGTGAGCTGCTGGGATGGATTGAGGATTGGCTATCTAACAGAAGGCAGAGATTTGGGATAAAAGGTTCTTTTTCAGAATGGCAGCCGGTGACGAGCGGTGTCCCGCAGGGTTCGGTGCTGGGGCCACAGCTGTTCGCATTATATATTAATGATTTGGATGAGGGAACCGGGGGCATTCTAGCGAAGTTTGCCGATGATACAAAGTTAGGTAGACAGGCAGGTAGTACTGAGGAAGTGGGGAGGCTACAGAAGGATCTAGACAGGTTGGGAGAGTGGTCCAGGAAATGGCTGATGGAATTTAACGTGAGCAAGTGCGAGGTCTTGCACTTTGGCAAAAAGAATATAGGAATGGACTACTTTCTAAATGGTGAGAAACTTAATAAAGCCAAAGCACAAAGGGATCTGGGAGTGCTAGTCGAGGATTCTCTAAAGGTAAACATGCAGGTTGAGTCTGTGATTAAGAAAGCGAATGCAATGTTGTCTCTTATCTCAAGAGGGTTGGAATATAAAAGCAGAGATGTACTACTAAGACTTTATAAAGCTCTGGTTAGGCCCCATTTGGAGTACTGTGTCCAGTTTTGGTCCCCACACCTCAGGAAGGACATACTGGCACTGGAACGTGTCCAGCGGAGATTCACACGGATGATCCCTGGAATGACAGGTCTAGCATATGAGGAACGGCTGAGGATACTGGGATTGTATTCGTTGGAGTTTAGAAGATTAAGGGGAGATCTAATAGAGACGTACAAAATAATACATGGCTTTGAAAAGGTGGATGCTAGAAAATTGTTTCTGTTAGGCGAGGAGACTAGGACCCGTGGACACAGCCTTAGAATTAGAGGGGGTCATTTCAGAACGGAAATGCGGAGACATTTCTTCAGCCAGAGAGTGGTGGGCCTGTGGAATTCATTGCCACGGAGTGCAGTGGAAGCCGGGACGCTAAATGTCTTCAAGGCCGAGATTGATAGGTTCTTGTTGTCTAGAGGAATTAAGGGCTACGGGGAGAACGCTGGCAAGTGGAGCTGAAATGCGCATCAGCCATGATTGAATGGCGGAGTGGACTCGATGGGCCGAATGGCCTTACTTCCACTCCTATGTCTTATGGTCTTATGGTCTTATAATACCCTTTAGGGAGGGAAATCTCTTCTACTGGCTTTCCAACTTCTTTTGTCAGGCAGGCGATACAAAAGCTTAAACACATGAACCAACAGATTCAAGAGCAGCTTTTTCCTCAGTGTTATTAGACTTCTGAATGGACCTCTCAAATTTTTAATTTAATGTTGATCTTGTTTACCTTCTTGGCAGCAGTAACATTGAATAGTCGGTTCTGCTATAACACCGTAGCTCTGTTCTCATGCAATCTTAGGTTATAAGAAAATTGCATAATAGCAGCACCATTTAAACTAACGGGGCTGGAACTGTGTTATAACTAAGACCCAGTTCATGCTCTAGAAATAGTGTCCGCAATTCATCAATCGCGTTATAGCGAATTCGCATTACCGAGACACGTGTTACAGCAGAATGACCTGTATTCCTTACTGTGTTCTATTAACCTCATGCACTTTGTATGGTATGATCTGCCTGTACTTCACATAAAACAAAACTTTTCACTGTACCTAGGTACATCGTGTCATAGAGATGTACAGCGTGGAAACAGACCCTTCGGTCCAACCCATCCGTGCTGACCAGATATCCCAACCCAATCTAGTCCCACCTGCCAGTACCCAGCCCATATCCCTCCAAACCCTTCCTATTCATATACCCATCCAAATGCTTCTTAAATGTTGCAATTGTACCAGCCTTCACCACTTCCTCTGGCAGATCATTCCATAAATGTACCACTCTCTGCATGGAAAAGTTGCCCCTTAGATCTCTTTTATACCTTTCCCCTCTCACCCTAAGCCCTCTAGTTCTGGACTCCCCGACCCCAGGGAAAAGACTTTGCCTATTTACCCGATCCATGCCCTTCATAATTTTGTAAACCCTCTGTAAGGTCACCCATCAGCCTCTGAAGCTCCAGGGAAAACAGCCCCAGCCTGTTCAGCATCTCCCTTTAGCTCAAACCCTCCAACCTGGTAGCATCCTTGTAAATCTTCTCTGAACCCTTTCAAGTTTCACAACATCTTTCCAATAGGAAGGAGACCAGAATTGCATGCAATATTCCAACAGTGGCCTAACCAATGTCCTGCACAGCTGCAACATGACCTCCCAATTCCTGTACTCAATACTCTGATCAATAAAGTAAAGCATACCAAACACCTTCTTCACTATCCTATCTACCTGTGACTCCACTTTCAAGGAGCCATGAACCCTGCACTCAAGGTCTCTTTGTTTAGCAACACTCCCAAGGACCTTACCATTAAGTGTATAAGTCCAGCTAAGATTTGCTTTCCCAAAATGCAGCACCTCACATTTATCTAAATTAAACTCCATCTGCCACTTCTCAGCCCATTGGCCCATCTGGTCAAGATCCTGTTGTAATCTGAGGTAACCCTCTTCGCTGTCCACTACACCTCCAATTTTGGTGTCATCTGCAAACTTACTGACTGTACCTCTTATGCCCGCATCCAATCATTTACGTAAATGACAAAAAGTAGAGGTCCCAGCACCGATCCTTGTGGCACTCCACTGGTCACAAGCCTCCAGTCTGAAAAACAACACTCCACAACCACCCTCTGTCTTCGACCTTTGAGCCAGTTCTGCATCCAAATGGCTAGCTCTTCCTGTATTCCGTGAGGTCTAACCTTGCTAATCAGTCGAACGCCTTACTGAAGTCCACATAGATCACATCTATTGCTTTGCCCTCATCAATCCTCTTTGTTACATCTTCAAAAAACTCAATCAAGTTTGTGAGACATGATTTCCCACACACAAAGCCATGTTGACTATCCCTAATCAGTCCTTGCCTTTCCAAATACAATTACATCCTGTCCCTCAGGATTCCCTCCAACAACTTGCCCACTACCGAGGTCAGGCTCACCGGTCTATAGTTCTCTGGCTTGTCTTTACCGCCCTTCTTAAACAGTGGCACCACGTTTGCCAACCTCCAGTCTTCCGGCACCTCACCTGTGATTATCGATGATACAAATATCTCAGCAAAAGGCCCAGCAATCACTTCTCTAACTTCCCACAGAGTTCTCAGGTACACCTGATCAGGTTCTGGGGATTTATCCACCTTTACTTGTTTCAAGACATCCAGCACTTCCTCCTCTGCAATCTGGACATTTTGCAAGATGTGACCATCTATTTCCCTACAGTCTATATCTTCCATATCTTTTTCCACAGTAAATACTGATGCAAAATATTCATTTAGTATCTCCCCCATTTTCTGCGGCTCTACACAAACGCCGCCTTGCTGATCTTTGAGGGGCCCTATTCTCTCTCTAATTACTCTTTTGTCCTTAATACATTTGTAAAAACCCTTTGGATTCTCCTCAATTCTATTTGCCAAAGCTATGTCATGTCCCCTTTTTGCCCTCCTGATTTCCCTCTTAAGTATACTCCTATTGCCTTTATACTCTTCTAAGGATTCACTCGATCTATCCTGTCTATACCTGACATACGCTTGCTTCTTTTTCTTGACCAAGACCTCAATTTCTTTATTCATCCAGCCTTCCTTATACCTACCAGCCTTTCCTTTCACCCCAACAGGAATATTCTTTCTCTGGATTCTTGTTATCTCATTTCTGAAGGCTTCCCATTTTCCAGCCGTCCCTTTACCTACGAACCTCTGCCTCCAATCAGCTTTCAAAAGTTCTTGCCTAATACCGTCAAAATTGGCCTTTCTCCAATTTAGAACTTCAACTTCAGGATCTGGTCTATCCTGTTCCATCACTATTTTAAAACTAATAGAATTATGGTCACTGGCCCCAAAGTGCTCCCCCACTGGCACCTCAGTCACCTGCCCTGCCTTATTTTCCAAGAGTAGGTCAAGTTTTGCACCTTCTCTAGTAGGGACATCCACATACTGAATCAGAAAATTGTCTTGTACACACTTAACAAATTCCTCTCCATCTAAACCCTTAACACTATGGCAGTTCCAGTCGATGTTCAGAAAGTTAAAATCCCCTCCCATAACCACCCTATTATTCTTACAGATAGCTGAGATCTCCTTACAAGTTTGTTTCTCAATTTCCCTCTGACTATTCGGGGGTCTATTCTACATTCCCAATAAGGTGATCATCCCTTTCTTATTTCTCAGTTCCACCCAAATAACTTCCCTGGATGTATTTCTGGGAATATCCTCCCTCAGCACAGCTGTAATGCTATCCCTTATCAAAAATGACACTCCCCCTCCTCTCTTGCCTCCCTTTCTATCCTTCCTGTAGCATTTGTATCCTGGAACATTAAGCTGCCAGTCCTGCCCATCCCTGAGCCATGTTTCTGTAATTGCTATGATATCCTAACCATGCCCTGAGTTCATCTGCCTTCCCTGTTAGGCCCCTTGCATTGAAATAGATGCAGTTTAATTTATTAGTCCTACCTTGTTCCTGCTTGTCCTGACTGTTTGACTCACTTCTGTTCTCAACTGTACCAGTCTTAGATTGATCTCTTTCCTCACTATTTCCCTGGGTCCCACACTCCCCCCAACTTACTAGTTTAAATCCCCCTGAGCAGTTCTAGCGAATTTCCCTGCCAGTATATTAGTCCCCTTCTAATTTAGGTGCAATCCTTCCTTCTTGTACAGGTCACTTCTACCCCAAAAGGGATTCCAATGGTCCAAAAATGTGAATCCTTCTCCCATACACCAGCTCCTCAACCATGCATTCATCTGCTCTATCCTCCTATTCTTGCCCACACCAGCTCATAGAACTGAGAGTAATCCAGATATTACTACCCTTGAGGAGCTCCTTTTCAAATTTCTGCCTAATATCTCCCTTCAGAATCTCAACCTTTTCCCTTCCTATATCTTTGGTTCCAATGTGGACAATGACCTCTTGCTGGTCCCTCTACCCCGTGAGAACATTCTGCACCCTCTCCGAGACATCCTTGATCCTGGCAGCAGGGAAGCAACACACCATTCTGCTTTTTCGCTGCTGGCCACAGAAATGTCTGTCTGTACCTTGGACTACAGAATCCCCTAACACAATAGATCTCTTGGAAGCCGATGTACCCCTCGTTGCATTAGAGCCAGTCCTAATGCCAGAAACTTGGCTGTTCGTGCTATGTTCCCCTGAGAATCCATCATCTCCTACATTTTCCAAAACAGCATGTGACAGTAATAAATCAAATCAAAAATCAAATCTGCTGTCCTTACCTGGTCTCGCCTGTGTCTCCACCCTGACAGCAAAGTGGTTGACTCTTAACTGCCCTCTGAAATGGCCCAGTAAGTCACTCAGTTTCAGGGCAATTAGGGATGGGTAACAAGTGGCCAATACCATCCACATTCACATCAAAGAATACAGAAGAATTCTACATTTTATAGATGCCTTGAAAGATGCCTTTCTTTGAACAGTCATGATTTCAGCACATCTGAGCCAGCAATATGTTTGTGATTTATAAAAAAAATTTAGTTGGGCACTGTGAATCGGTTGGGTCAGAATTGATAGAATCTTAGAATTGTGCAACACAGCAGAGGCCACTTGTGTCTCTACGGTCTTCAAACGAATATGAAAAGTTCTTTATGCAGAGGGTGGAGGGTGTTTCAGTTAGCTGTGACCCAACTCACATCATATATAACTCTATCATCGGAAAACGTGAGGGCTACAGATGCTGGAGATCAGAGTTGAGAGTGTGTTGCTGGAAAAGCACAGCAGGTCAGGCAGCATCCGAGGAGCAGGAAAATCGAGGTTTCGGGCTGGAGCCCTTCATCAGGAACGATACAGACCCTTAGAAAATAGGTGACAGGTTTAGATAGAGGATCTGGATTGGCGCAGGCTTGGAAAGTTGAAGGGCCTATTCCTGTGCTGGCATTTTCTTTTTGAACTATTTGGTTTACAGATTTTTTTAAAATGGATTACGTTACAGTGTGGAAACAGGCCCTTCGGCCCAACAAGTCCACACCGACCCGCCGCCCACCCATACCCCTACATTTACCCCTTACCTAACACCACAGGCAATTTAGCATGGCCAATTCACCTGACCTGCACATCTTTGGACTGTGGGAGGAAACCGGAGCACCCGGAGGAAACCCATGCAGACACGGGTAGGACGTGCAAACTCCACACAGTCAGTCCCTGAGGCGGGAATTGAACCCAGGTCTCTAGCGCTGTGAGGCAGCAGTGCTTGCCACCGTGCCACCCACCTCTGCTCCTTCCTTTTCAAATATATATATATTTCTCCAGTCTCGAACTGAACTTATTACTAAATCGCTTCCACTGCTCTCATTGGCAGTACATTCCATATCATAGCAACACATTACACAAAAATAGACTGTTCCAGTTTTGCTTTCTTTTATATTTATTCCTTGGATGTTGCTGGGCAAGCTGCCAGGATTTATTTCCCTTCCTTTATTATACGTTGCTGTGGGTCTGGAGTCACATGTAGGCCAGCGCAGGTAAGTTCCTGTGTTGAATACGTTAAGAATGTAAAATGCCTGACTCTGTTGGCAGCCCTTTTACTTCCGAAAGTAGGATGGTTGTGGGTCTGAGTCCCAATGGTTACACGAACACCATTAGCCTCGCTTTTAATTCCAATTTTTGTTTTATTAAATTCAAATTTTACCATGTGTGCCCTGAGTAGGATTTGAGCTCACGCCTCCAGAACATTCAGTCTGAGGTTCTAGCCCAGTGACATCGCCATTACACCATTGCCTCCCTACACTATCAGCAGCTTCCTTGATATCCTTCATCTCTGCTGGTCTCTGTCATAAACATGTTAAATGACTGAGCCTCCACAGTTCTCTACGACAGAATATTTCAACAATTCCCAAACCTTCTGAATGGTACTGTTTATGCATTTTAATGCTGCTTGTGGGATCCTACTCCAGGGAAGACAAAACAGCTGCAACGCTGTCATCATTGCCTGAAGCAGAGGTGCTAAATAAATGCAAGGTTTGCTTATCCTCTGGGAGAGGGGGAAGGGTGGGGAGTCGGAGGGGGGCTAACGATGTGTACCCGATGTTTCTGATGTTGATGGACAGTCTATCGGTTGTGATGCTTGCAATGTCAGAAATGTGAGTTGCAAGCCAAAAAGACTGGCGTCTTGTCCTACGTGACAGAAACATTCTGTGGCCCTCCAAGTCAGCTCCCTGATCCACATTCCTGTCCTACATTCAGGGATATGTGCTACAATAGAAGGGATATAAATACATGAATGAGGAGAAAGGACTGATTTTCAGAGTGTGAGATTGATGATGCTCTGTCAGAGTACCGCTGGAATCTCTCCAATCAACCTACACTGTACCTGACCTCAAAGTCACCAGCACTGTGACTAAATAAAGATGTGGAAATATAGTTCCCATTTTGAGAACTACAGTTGTTCCAATAAAAAGCATAGAGTATCAGATGAGATAAATACTCTGCAGCAAACACATCCTCTCCAATTTCTGGGCTATATTCTGTATTATAACAGGGAATGCCAAACTGCTTTCATTGACTTGTTCTTTTCAAATTACATTCCAGACATATTCTGTTCTTTTCCCTGGTCACTGTAACTGAATACTAGCATTTATCACACTAAATTGTTTTCTCACACATTGCATAATGAAACACAAGGACTACTGATTTGTCAGGAACTGACCTATTCCAGGGATGCACAGTAATGTGATGAATGTCGGACTAAATAGGAGCTGGAGTACGCCATTCAGCCCCTCAGGACAGCCTCACCATTCACTAGGATCACGCCTGCTCTTCTATATGAACTCCAACCTCCTGCCTTATTCGCACATGTCTTCATTCCCTTTGTGTCTAAAAACCAACTGATTGTTTTCCTGGACATACACAAAGACTGAGCATCCATGGCATTTCAACATTGAGAATTCCAAAGACTAGTGGAGAAATTTCTCCTCAGTCCAAAATGCCTGACCCCTTATTCTGAGAATATGAACTATCTCCTCCTGTATCATATCCATATGCTAGCCCTTGGTAACACCAGCTGTAAACACAGCAGTGATAACATCCTGTTCGATCTCAATGCCAGTTCACTTATCGCAATGATTCTAAATTAGATAAAATTTTGTCAAACACCCATCCCTAAATGTGCAGGAATTTCCTTCAGTTAAATACTGGAAAATCCAAAAGACATGCTTTGAGCTTTCTGTCATAGTTACCGGTCTTTATTAATGCAATTCTTGCTAACTAGTTGGTCCTGAACCAACCTGGGTGTCAAATGTGTTTCCGTTTGCTTAAATGGAAACCTTAGCTTTTTAAGCTTCATTCCGGAGGAAGGACTTTTGCCCAAAACGTTGATTTTCCTGCTCCTTGGCTGCTGTGCTTTTCCAGCACCACTCTAATCTAAACTCTGGTTTCCAGCATCTGCAGTCCTCACTTTTGCTTAAATGTGTTTCCAAGTTGAGTTTCTGACCACACATCCACTCCAAAGAGGTAATGATGGAGTTGTATAAGATTTACGTTAGGCCACAGATGGAGTACTGTGTGCAGTTCTGATCATCACATTCTCGGAAGGATGTGATTACAATAGAGAGGGAGCGGAGGAGGTTCACCAGGATTTTGCCTGGGCTGGAGAGATTCAGCTTTGAAGAGAGACTCGATAATTTGAGGTTATTCTCTTTACAGCAGAGCACACTGAGGGGTGCGGGGAATCTGATTGAGCTGTACAAAGTTCTGAAGGGCTATATACTATAGATAGGGAATACAATACAATATAGGGGATGAAACTTCCCCTTCAGTCAATAACTAGGGGGCACAGTTTTAAGATAAGGAGTATGAGTTTTACACTGACCTTGAGAAAAAGCATTTTCACCCAGAGGGAGTGGTGTATCTGGAACTTGCTGCCTAAAGGGGTGCTAGATACTGAACCCCTCAAAACATTTAGGGAGCGTTTAGATGATCACTAGACATCCCAGCGCATAAAAGGCCAAGTGCTGGAAAATGGGATTACAATTGCTTAATATTTGATGACTGGCATGGATACGATGGGTTGAAGGGCTTCTTTCTGTGCTGTAAAAACTGCAACTGTATGACCGTAAGGAACATCGCCCATCCCATCCCTGAAACTCTGCTCCTCCCTTTCCAGATTTAACCTCAACATTCTCCGTCTGAGACCCTAGACTTGACAATTCCTAAATGTTCCTAGCTGACATCTCACTTTTGACTCTCCATAAATTTGAGGCCTTCCAAAACTCTTTTGCCCGTGTCTTAAGCCAACACCATGTCCTGTTCACCTTCCGCTTGCTGACCTACACTGGCTTCTAGTTAATCGATGTCTCGATTTTTAAAATGCTCATCCTCATTCAGGTCACCCTGTCAGGCGTCAATCTGTCACCTCCTCTGGCCACACAACTCTCTGAAATCTCTGTGCCCCTCTTATTCTGGCCTTTTGCACTGGGAAAACACAATTCTGACAGGGTGGCTATGGATGGCATGCTTTCTGTTGTGGGAGAATCTCGAATCAGGGATCGCCATTTAAAAAAAAATAAAAATAAGAAACTGCCCATTTAAGGAGAATTTCCTCTCGCTGAGACTTTGGAATATTTTTAACGCCGGACGGATAGATTCATGCTTCAGGAAGGGGCTGAAAGATTATCAGGATTTGGTGGGAATGTGGAGTTAGCTATCAGCAACAAACAAAAACAGAAATTGCTGGAGAAACTCAGCAGGTCCAGCAGCTTCTGTGGAGAGAGAAAATAGTTAACGTTTTGAGTGCAGTGACCATTCTTCAGAACTGGAGCAGCTACAAAACTTGCTGTTTATGCTGATAATGGAGGTTGTGGACTAAAGGGGGCAAGGATTCAAGAGAAAAAAGGGAATATGGGGATGATGGTCTAATAGCATTATCCTGGATTATTACTCCAGACACCAAGATAAATTTCCAGGATACGTGTTCAAACCCCATCATGGCAGATGATGGAATTTGAATTCAATAAAAATCTTGAATTAAGAGCCTAATGATAACAATTGTCAATTGTTGGGAAAAAACCATTGGGTTCATTAAGGTCCCTTAGGGAAGACACTACCATCCTTATCTGGTCTGGTCTACATGTGATTCCAGACCCACAGTAATGTTACTCCCAACTGCCTTCTGGGTAAATGAGTGGCCTAGTCAGTGATGCCCTTAACCCATGAATTAATAAATGGGTTTGCAGAGGAAACCCAGAGAGAGATGGACAATAAATGCTGGCCTAGCCAATGAGACCCATATCCCATGATTAAATGGGAAAGAAACAGAAAGGAGACAATGGCTCATGCCTTCTATTTTTTTTAAAGATTTCCAGTTTTCCATGATTCTGCAAAAGTCTGACCCACATACGTTCGATGTGGTTACCTCATGTAAATAATGTTTTTAAGTTAACACAAATCAGGGCAGGACTTATACACTTAATGGTAAGGTCCTGGGGAGTGTTGCTGAACAAAGAGACCTTGGAGTGCAGGTTCATAGTTGCTTGAAAGTGGAGTCACAGGAAGATAGGATAGCGAAGAAGACATTTGGCATGCTTTCCTTTATTGGTCAGAGTATTGAGTATAGAAGTTGGGAGATCATGTTGTGGCTGTATGAGACATTGGTTCAGCCACTTTTGGAAATATTGTGCAATTCTGGTCTCCCTGCTACAGGAAGGATGTTGTGAAACTTGAAAGGGTTGAGAAAAGATTTACAAGGATGTTGCCAGGGTTGGAGGATTTGAGCTATAGAGAGAGGCTGAACAGGCTGGGGCTGTTTTCCCTGGAGCATTGGAGGTTGAGGGATGACTATATAGAGATTTCTAAAATCATGAGGGGCACAAAAACGGTAAATAGGAAAGTTCTTTTCCCTGGGATGGGAGTGTCGAAAACTAATAGGGCATAGGTTTAAGGTGAGAAGGGAAAGATTTAAAAGGGTCCTAATGAGCAACTTTTTCACATAGAGGGTGGTGTGTGTATGGAATGAGCTGCCAGAGGATGTGGTGGAAGCTGGTACAATAACAACACTTAAAAGGCATCTGGATGGGTATATGAATAGGAAGGATTGGAGGGATATGGACCAAATGCTGGCAAATGGGACTAGATTTATTTAAGATATCTAGATGGCATGGACAACTATATGCCTCTATGTCTCTATAACTTGTGCAAAGTTTACTTCAATGGAAATATTCTATCTTGCTGGTATTTTTTCAGTTTTACCCAAGGCAGTCCCTGTGCAACTCCACAGGGCTCCTTATCAAAGGAAAAGTATACTGGTGTTGGAGGCAGTTCAGAGAAGGTTCACTAGGGTTCATCCTGTGAATGGAGAAAGTGTTTTGTGAGGAGATGTTAAGCAGGTTGAGTCTGTAGTCATTGGAGTTTAGAAAGCTGAGAAGCAACCTGATTGAAACATACAACATTCTTAGATGGCTTGGTGGGGTGGATGTGGAGAAGTGGAGGAATTAAGGGCTACGGGGAGAACGCTGGCAAGTGGAGCTGAAATGCGCATCAGCCATGATTGAATGGCGGAGTGGACTCGATGGGCCGAATGGCCTTACTTCCACTCCTATGTCTTATGGTCTTATGGTCTAAGTTGTTTGCCCTAATGGGAGAGTCTAGGTCCAGAGGACATCATCTCAGAAAAAAAAGGGGTCACCCATTGAAGACACGGATGAGGAGGAACCTCTTCACTCAGAAAAGAGTGAATCTGTGGAATATTTTACCTCAAGGTTGCATCATTAAATATATTTAAGGCTGACAGGGACAGAATTTTAATCAGTGTGGGAATCAAGGGTAATGGGGAAAAGGAAGGAAAGTGGAGTTGAGGATCCTATTGAATGTTGGATCAGACCTGAGGGGCTGAATGGCCTACTCCTGTTGCTATTGCTTCTGGAGGTATAGAGTCAAGGATTATCAAATCAGCTGTGATCTTATTGAGTGCTTGAGCAGGACTGTTGGGCTGAATGGCCTGCTCTGTTCCTGTGTTTTATGGTTATGTGGTATATGAATCTTTTGTTATTACAGAAAACTTAATTTTGTCAATTTAGTTAATTATTATCACAAAACTCCAATCAGATCTCCTTCAAAGCAAATGAGAGAAGTATTGTGTTCGAATAACATTTCTTACCATAGGGTGTTCGCCCAAGGAGACCAGTTTATCCCTTTGAATGGGGTTTACATTAGCATGTTGCGTGTTTGTGGATACATTTGACTTGAACTCTGTTTAAAGGAATGGATTTTGAGTCAGTTAGTCAGGCCGATGTTCTGAGATTTGCCAAGCTGTCTTTTCATAAAGACACCTTTAGGATATAAAAAAAAGAATTCAACATCGGATAAAAAAAAGACTAAGATGATTCCTGACTGAAGTAAGTTTTTCTTCAGCTGCAATACTCAAGTATAATTGTTTTTATTTGATTTGTTTTTTTGATTAAGATGTGATGATGCAATTATTCGTCTAAGGCCACTTATCAAAATTAGAATCTGGGAAAGAAAGGTCAGACTGTCTGTCCTTATGATGGATGACTGGACTTGCGAAGATTGTTGGCAACAATGTTGTCTACCTTGAATAAGGAAAGATTTATGACTGTAGACATTTTTAATCAATCTGTCATAACACACCTCTGGGACAGGTAGAACTCGAACTGAGGCCTATCGGGTTTAGAAACAGAGACACAAACGCTGTTCTACAACAGAGTTAAGGCTATACCACTGTCTGTTTTGACTACCTTCATTTTATTTTGTGTGTCCGATTCATCTGCCTGTTTCAGGAGATTGGTCCTTTTCAGTCAGGAAATTTGTATATGTTTACTTCAAAAGAACCCTGACGGCCAATTCTGAAAGAAAGTCTTGTACCTGTATAGTGACTATCAAAATCCAGGGCACTGAAGAACATTTTACAGCCATAGAAGTCATTGTGAAATGTAGTCACAGTTCAACATAGGAAATATGGCAGCCAATTTGCATACGGGAAGTTCCCACAAAAGGGCAGTGATAGCAGAAATCTATTGTAGTGATGCTGTTTGATGGATACATATGTATGTCAGTGCATGGGGGCGGGAGGGGGTGGGGGAAGTGCACAGATCTCCTTCAGAACAGTATCGTGGAATGTTTCACCTCCATTTGTGAGGGTTATTGGGAGTCAAGTGTCATTCTCTCATCCATGAGACAACATCTGTGCCAGTGTAGCCTCTAACTATCAATGCGCATGTTCAGTTCTCTGCAATGGACACTGAGCTCATGGCCTTCAGGTGAAAGGCTATTAACTACCAAGGGACGGCATGGCAGCTCAGCGGTTAGCACTGTTGCCTCACAGTGCCAGGGACCTGGGTTCAATTCCTGCCTCAGGCGACTAACTGCGTGGAGTTTGCATGTTCTCCCCATGTCTGTGTGGGTTTCCTCCCACAGTCCAAAAATGTGCAGATTAGGTGAATTGGCCATGCTAAATTGCCTATAGTGTTCAGGGTGTTTAGGTTAGGTGCATTATTCAGGGGAATGGGTCTGTGTGGACTTGATGGGCTGAAGGGCCTGTTTCCATACTGTAGGGATTCTATATCAAGCTAGCCATGAGAGTCTAGATCCTACTCATCCCAACCAGTGTGGAGGGGACAAGACCCAGAGGGACATTAAATGTGGGATTACTTTGGAAACCTCCGGGAGGGGAGCAGCAGTGCCTAGAAAAGTAATCCAGGCTGTTTTAACTCCAGGATCTGACCCTCTGCGATTGCAAAACCCTACCTCCCCAGGCGCAATCTGATTCTTGGACATTTCTATTTAATAAGGTACCATTTATAGATAGGCAATATTCCATTCATCAACATCTATAACCCCTTTGATAGTTCCAAGGACAAACTAAATGTTTTCCTTTGTTCAAGGTGACCCTGATCATTTCTAATTTCATTTAGTTTCAAGTTTCTAAATAAGTGTGAGTAACGCCTCCCAGACATCAAATCATCTGCCTTCCCTGTGCTGGACATTGTACTCTTGGTGAAAATTAACAAATAAAAGCTCTTTCCTGCTTTGTAACAACGTTCCTATTCTCTTCTAGTGCCTAGAATGAATCTGCAGGAACAACACTGAGGTTCTATTTTGTCTTGAGGTATTTTTGTGAGCCTCTCTCCATTTTTCTTTGAAAGTACTGATTGCTGCAGGCGACTCACTGGATTGAGCTCACGCGGTAATCTTCTCTTGCAAGCTGAATTTCTGACCTGGTCTTTAATCCTTTGTCTTTTGCAAAATAGAACACAAGAACTAGGAGCAGGAGTAGGCCGTCTGGCCCTTCAAGCCTGTTCTGCCATTCAATAAGATCATGTCTGATCTTTTTGCAGCCTCAGCTCCACTTACTCACCCTCTCACTGTATCCCTTAATTCCTTTATTGTTCAAGAAAAAAAAAATCTATCTTAGCTTTAAAATCATTTGCCGAAGCAACGTCAACTACTTCACTGGTCAGGGATTCCATAGATTCACAACCGTTTGGATGAAGAAGTTCCTTCCCAATTCAGTCCTAAATTTTTCCTTTTGTTCACTCCGGTGACACGGACAGCACTGACGTTCCAGTTAGCTGTGACCCAACTAACATCATATATAAAATCTATCATAGGAAAAAGTCAGGGCTGCAGATGCTGGAGATCAGAGTCGAGTGTGGTGCTGGAAAAGCACAGCAGGTCAGGCAGCATCCGAGGAGTCGGAGAATCGGCATTTCGGTCATAAGCCCTTCATCAGGAATGCCTGTATGCCCAAAATGTCGACTCTCCTGCTCCTCGGATGCTGCCTGACCTGCTGTGCTTTTCCAGCACCACACTCGTAACTCTATCGTAAACTCAATGTCTTGCACAACAAAGGCAAATATCTGAGATGCCTTCTTAACCATCTTATTTGCCTCTCCTGCTGTCTTCAAGTATATATAGACATATACACAAGCCTCTCTGGGCCTTTGTACTTCATAGGGTCTACCATTTAACGTGTTCTCTGTGCTCTGTTAAACCTCCAAAGTGTGTCACCTCATACTTCTTGACAGTGAATTTCCTTTTCCACAGTTCTAGGTAACTGGCATTGGAACACATTAGTTAGATACACTGGTTAGTTCCTGTTGTAGCCTGATAATGTGGAGGTGCTGGCGTTGGACTGGGGTGCACAAACTCAGAAGTCACATGACATCAGGTTATGGTCCAACAGGTTTACTCAGAGCGCTACTCCGAAAGCTTCTGATTTCAAATAAACCTGCTGGTGTCATGTGACTTCTGACTACATCCTGATGGGTAGAGCTAATCACATGGTGTCCATTAACCCTTTCAGGTACAAAAGGCATCAGTGGGATCTCTGGCTTGCTAGACAAATGCCAGAGTGTGCAACCTGTACTGGGTGCCATATCGCTACTTCATTAGATGCTGCAGACAAGGCTGAATGAATCATAGCCAATGCAGAACCACAACATTCTCCAGCGACAGGGACATCTCTTCATTCTCGCCAAGATGTAAAGTGTGATGACCCTATGGAAATGGATCAGGCTTCTGCTCGGTAATGACACTTTGATACAATTGTCTAGCTTGCTGATGTGTTTCAGCTATTGGTTAACTTGGACCACATTAACACGCACCCAGACCTACAGGTAGGCCAGACCAGGTCACGATGACAGATTTCCTTACCTGGTCACTTTGTATTACATGACTTTGGCTGCTTGGTCACTTGGTAGAATTTTTGTTTCTAATTTTGTTTGGAAAAAAAAAACTCAAATTCACAACCCATCTACTAATTTTCCTTGAATTATGAGTATCTTTTTTCCAGTAATTTGCCGAGCTCTTAAAGTGAATTCTAGATCACGAAGCCTCAAACTGCTGTGGTGCGAGGCAGTTTCATTCTCTTGATCATTAGTTCACTGCAAGAATTGCCAGTCTCCTATATCCACATGATGGGATCTCCCTGGATGATTTCACAGTTTGGCATGTGAGCAGAAATCTATGCAGAATGGTGCGTTATCCACCACATTACTCGACGTTCTTACCTATTTCAAAAACCTTGATTTACAATATGCACTTCAATGAATCTGGGCTTCTCACTGGAGTGGGACATTTTTCACTGCAATTAAGCTGCAGGCATTTATGTTAAAAAAAAACATTCACTTCCAGTGAGTATTTTGCGATCAATTTCTAGCCCTAGGTTTTATCCCATGCTCAGATATATTTCCACATTTCAGAGATGATGCCAAAGGCAAAACTGCAGGCTGAGCCTGTTGTCAAGGGAAGAGATTAATGGAGGATGGGCGGGGGGGAAGAAAAGAGGGTTGGTGATGGGTAGGAATGGGAACAAAACTCCAAATGTTGATAAAATGTAATGGTGAAAAGAGGTCAAGACCCATGGGAGGGAAGGGGGGGGCTATCCTTTCACTTTTGTGGGTCTACATCAGAGCTACAGACATAGAATCATCATGACAGATTATTACAGCACGGAAACAAATCCTTCAGTCCAACTTCTCCATACCAACCATATATCCTAAATTAATCTAGTCCCTTTTGGCCCATTTCCCTCTAAACTCTTCCTATTCATGAAGACCATTCAACCTACCTCCCTTGTACCTTTCATGACATCCAGTTAAACACTGAGTGCTCACTAATGTTTTATGGGCAGTGGTGAATTTCTGACAAAGCAATGGCAATGCAGCTAGAATATTCTCCACTTTTCATTGGACCCAGTGTAGCCTTTTGAGTCGCTGGGGATTGATAGTCAGCCTGACCATCTCTTACTATGCAAACAAAGTACAGTCCTTTGGGGTTGTCACACAGATTGGAAATGGTGGACATTCACATGTGGTCAGTGAGATGCTGCTCATGCAGCCACTGCTGCGCTCTGAGGTAAGTGCCAAGGGATTGGGGCTGGAACTTTCCGGGAGACCTGAATGGAAAAGAGTTGCCCAGTCTCACTGACCCTTCTTAGCTGTGCAATTCACTGTGTTGGACATGTCTGGGAATGTTAAAACGAGACTCAACGCTAACAACTACAGTAGCCTCAGTGTCAAAGCTTGGACATAGTGCAAACTGCAGATGCTGGAGGGCCATAGTGGATAAAGAATGGAGCTGGAAGGAAAGTCCTGTTGAAAGGTTCTGACCTGAAATGCTGACTCCCTTTCTCCTTTGATGCTGCTTGATCTGCTGTGCTTTATCCAGCGCCACTCTTTATCCACTCAGTGCCAAAGCTTCCATGCAAATGATGGGGTGAGATACAGCAGCATAACTTGGCAATGTAAGGAAAGGGAGGGCAGAACATGCAACAGAAATAAAGAAATCCTGTATCTACACTGTCTGAACCTTGATGAGCTTCTAGCCTGTAAGCCCTCCCAGATGTTGCGATATATCTTACACTCAGTATCCCTTCCATAAGAAGGAGGACTAGGCAGTTCAGCACCTCAAGCCTACTTCATCATTCAACACCATCAGGTTGATCTCACCTTGGCCTCAACTCCACTTTCCATAACCCATCAACTGGCACTAATTAAAAATCTGAGATCTCCTCCTTAAATTTACTCAGTGTATTGACATCCACTGCATTCTGGGGTCAAGACTTCCTCAGATTCATGATCCTTTGAGAGACATGATTCCTCCTTAGCTCTTAAATCTGCTACCCCATAGCCCTTAAATCGATGGTCTCTCATTCTAGATTTCCCCCACATGAGGAAACATCCTCTCCTTGCCTACTTTGGTCACTTTAGCATCGTATAGACCTCAATTAGAGAGAGAGAGAGAGAGAGAGAGAGAGAGAGAGAGAGAGAGAGCGAGAGAGCGAGAGAGCGAGAGAGAGAGAGAGAGAGAGAGACACACACACACACAGAGTGTGTGTGTGATTGGGTGTGCGAGTATGATGGACACACTCTATCAAGCCTGCACAGACACACTTACACACTGTCTCTCTCTCACACGCTCACACACACACACAACTATGGGGTGAATTTGCATTTGCAGATTTATATTTGGAAATGCATTCTATTTTGTTCAAAAAGCACACAATCTGCAGACAGACAATCCGTGGGACATTTATAAATTCCTACTTTGGAAACAGAACTAGTCTGACTCAAATTTGGGATACAGAAAGACTTTAACCTCACACCTTTAATGCATTGTCTGAGCTGAGATGGCACCTTTTTAAAATACTGATAAAACCTTATGTTATTCGGGACTGTGACTTGAAAGCAATTCTGGGATTTACATATTAATTCAAGGTTTGTGCGAAGATTTGTAGCTCGGGTGCTCGTTATTGTGGTTCTGTTCGCCGAGCTGGAAATTTGTGTTGCAGACGTTTCGTCCCCTGTCTAGGTGACATCCTCAGTGCTTGGGAGCCTCCTGTGAAGCGCTTCTGTGATGTTTCCTCCGGCATTTATAGTGATTTGTCTCTGCCGCTTCTGGTTGTCAGTTCCAGCTGTCTGCTGCAGTGGCCGGTATATTGGGTTGGCGCTCATCCACAGACTCAATCAACAAACACATCGACCTGGACCCAATATACCGACCACTGCAGCGGACAGCTGGAACTGACAACCGGAAGCGGCAGAGACAAACCACTATAAATGCCGGAGGAAACATCACAGAAGCGCTTCACAGGAGGCTCCCAAGCTCTGAGGATGTCACCTAGACAGGGGACGAAACGTTTGCAACACAAATTCCTAGCTTTACATATTAATCAACTGAAACCTGCAACTCATTCAAAGCGATTAAAGACTTAAGTTTGTTCAATACATCAGTTGTATGACACTCTGATCTTTTACGATAAAGTCTGTGTCCTATGATCCTGCCCCACTAGCTACCTAGCAAAGGAGCAGCACTCTGAAAACTTGTACTTTCAAATAAATCTGTAACCTGGTGTCGTGTGATTTTTAACTTAGTCCACCCCAGTCCAACACTGTCATTTCCACATCATCCTTCCACAGGTAAGGGGACCAAAACATTATACAGTTTTACCTTGAGAAGCACACTCATGACACCATCGCTATGTCATAGATCTGGCCTGCTAGTATTAGGGCAGCACTTTACTGGGCATCACATGAAACATGACATGCTATTGAAAATGTATTACTCTGAGTAACTCAAAAGTTTAATTCATCCAAACACTGATGTGCCTGCGATTGTAATGTCTATACACTAGTCAATTGTATTACATGAGCCTGTTGGATTTTTCAAAACCATATTATCCAGGCCCAGTTTCTTAGTCACATTGCCACATCAGCTAAAGATACTCTTCCGGGGACAAAACTCAGATCACTGGGTGTCCGTCATTCTACGTGTAAACTACCTGAATACTTTGATCAGATTCCAGTTTGTAACTCACTAGGTATCTGTTATTAAATATGTAAACCACACAAACACTTCAAAACAGATTCCAGTCTGTAACTCCTTCTTGGATATCTGTTGTTTGATATATAAACTACCTGAACCCTTCAATTCAATTCCAGTCTGTAATTCACTACCAGTTATCTGTTATTCTCTGTGAACCACCCCGAACCCCTCATTTAGATTCCAGTCTGTAACTCACTCCTTATCTCTCATTTATATATGCTAGGCTAAGCCCTCCACTGGTTCCAGTTTGTAAATCAATGTTATTCTATATGTACACATCCAAACACCTTGATTAAGCCCCAGCCTGTACCTCACTCACTGGTATTTGTTATTCCTTCAATTTACCAACACCATAAATTGTTAATACTTATTTCTCCTGTCCCATCAATACAAATCAGTCAACATGTAATGGCTGGAACATGAGTAATAAAAGCCTCTGTGCTGCAATGCTTGACTTGGTAGCATAAAGTTAGATTATACACTTATACCCATTAAATCAAATGTAGTACCTATGACGCTATTGAATTATTCCAAATGCTTGATTCCAGATTAGTCTAATAGATGGACTGCAGTTATGAAGGAATGGATTTGGTTCATTGTTATCCATCAGTAAGGGACAGTGACGAAGCTATTTCTGATGGTATTTTAATGCACATCCTGGCTTACGCCCAGGTGATAAAAAAGCCTTACATTTACATAGCATCTTTTTTTGCCTCAGCATATCGCAAAGGACTTTACAGCTAATGAAGGGTAGCAATTGTCTTTGTTTGTATACTGGTGGAATTCATTATAAACCACGATGACACATTAAGACCAAACTGATATCCACTCAAAGCAGGAAGAAGAGAACTTGCATTTACTTTGACAGTGCCCGTCATAACCTTACAGCATCACAAATTGGTTTGCAGCCAATGAACTGCTTTCTGAAGTGGATCCATTCTTGACATGTAGGAAGCATGGTAGCCAGCATGTGCACAGCAGGACATGACAATTATCTGATAATCTTTCACCCTGGGATATTCAGTCACGCATTGCAAACTTCCAACACTGTCCTTCAGGACCATGGCTCATAGGGCCTTAGTTTAACATTCACCCCAAAGCCAGTACCTCTGACAGTGCAGCATGATGGCAGTCCTGCCTTGGGAATGTCATCCCGATTTCAATGTTTATAAGCCTTGCTCAGGGTTTGAACACACCATCGTCTGACTCAGTGGTTATCCACTGAGCCACAGCTGATAGAGAGCATGAGGCTAGCATCTAGCAGCTGAAAGGCAAGCTTAACTATGATTAAGTATTGGTTTATTTACTTCATTGGCAGCAATAAACCAAAGCCAATATTATGACTGCATTCACAACCACTCAGCCTCAGACAACTGTTGTGTAAATCTTTAACCATGTTGCCACGCAGTCAATAGATTTTTGGAAAGGGTGAGGGACAAAAGACAACTAAATGGAGTTGAAATGAGGTTGAGTCATTCCTTTGAAGTAGATGCTGGGATAGTATCTCCCTTAGGCTGGGGAGTCTTAGACATGGAGTCACAGCTCAGAATAAAAGGGTCAGCCCTTTAGGATGGAGACAAGGGAGAAATGAGGGTTTGAGGGCCTGTATGGCCTACTCAAATTGCTTATGTTCTTGTCATCCAACAGAGAGCCCCCCCCCCCCTCCTCAGCAGCAGCATCACCAAGGAGGGAGATAGTGGCTGGTGCTGGAACACACAGGATCCAGGAGGGGCACAGGCCGCAGGACAGGAGGGTCTGTGCAGTGTTGTCGGGGGACGGAGGGGTAGTGTGGTCAATGGAGAATATGGATTAGAATCCAGGGCTCGCCCCCTCTCTCACACCCCCTCCCCCTGCCTGCCTTGATCAGGCACTGAGCATCTCTGACCCCCACCCTCAGTCACCCAGCTGGAGACTCTGGTTAACTGCCACAGAGAGGGTGCACCTGTGTTGACGTGGTCCTCGGGGTGACCTCACTGGGCACAGGGCAGGATGTTTAATCATGGGCCATCCTGCTCTGGTGTAGGGCGAAGGCACAGCATCCTCCTGCCTGCCTAAACACCCTCCCCATCACCCAAGCACTCCAGGTGGATGATAACATTCCCACCAATGGCCTCAGGAATCCCAACATTTAATCAAAGGCCTTTTCTGCTAATCCACCGGGCGCTGAAGGGCCTGTTCCTATGTTGTACGACTCTGTCCACCGGGTTTCAGATAAGCAGAGTTTTACAGTGGTTAGGATTTGAAATGGGAGAGTGGTGAAAGTGGATTCCAGGGGAGGTTTCAAAAGAGAGCCGGATATGTATTTGACAGGGATGAAGTTAAAGGGCTATGGAGGTAGCGCTGGAGAATGGGAGTAGTTGGGTACCTCTTTCGGGAGCCAATACAGACATGATGGGTCGAATGGCCGCTTCCTGTACTATAAAATTCTATGGTTGTGGGCAGTTGGGCGATTTTGCAGCAGTGGAGGGAGGTGGGAGATGAGGTCAAGCTGCATTTTGTCGGTAACTCATAGTGAGGCCTGAACAGTGCATGATGTCACAGAGAGCTGGCAATTTTTGGAAGAGGAAACCTACACTGTAACGTTTTGCTCAGTTTGGATTAATAAGCAGAAGAACTACCTTAAAGGAAGGAAAGAGAGGGAGCAAGATCAAACAGCAACTGTATAAATATTTGATGAAGTGAGAAAAAGAGAGAGAGGGAAAATCAAGTTTTGCTTCGTAAAATATTGAGGATGCTTCGGAGAATCTGGGACTTAAGCCAAAAGGAGAGTCTTAAGAAAAGCAAGCAGCCACATGTACCTCTGAGGGCTTCTGAATCCAGGGTCTCACCGAGCTGCTCCAAGAGTTTGGCTCTGGCTGCATTCTTCTTGTGTTTCTTGCCCTCATAGTGCTGCTGGGCCATCATCGGGTTGTTGAACCAGGCACTACACAGCTGGCAGAACTTCTCTGTGGTGGGTCCTGAGAAGATGGGAGCTACAGGTTGCAGCACGTCAGGAGGAGACTCTGGGATATAAAATAATAATTACAGGGTAAATATCATATCTACCAAAAAAAACCCCACAAAGAATGAGTACAGCTGTAAAACAGGCAATTCTGTCTCCTCCCATTCTATCCTACCCATCTCCGCCTTCCAAAATATCAATTCCCTTTCCTCTCGCTTGCAAGGAACTTGCATTTATCTAGCGCCCTTCACCTCTTTCCCCAATGACCATTCCTGGTGGCATTTGCCACCTTCACCAGCATGTGAGAGAGGGTCACTGCCACCAGTCCTCCTTTGTCTGGAGCTGATCTAGAGATTAGGGACAGAGGATGCGGCCCCATGGAATGTGAACAGAGGAGGCTCTTAGGTGGGAAGGTTTGTCACATGATAGCAATTAGTACAATTACAACTGGTGAGCCGGAATCACTAGAACCTTAACGAACTAGTCCAGGCACATCTGTTCCCTCTGAAAGCTAGAGGAGACCTCCCTTGGGGGAGTGTGTGCAAGATCGATGTAACATGAACATTAACCTTCAAGAATGTCCCAAAGCATTTCCCAAGCATTGTTTTACAGTCTGAAGTAGAGTCATAGTTGTAATGTCAGAAATGTGAAAGTCATTGCTTGCATAGCAAGCTCCCACAAACAGCAATGTTTTTGAGCACTTGTGTGTTGAGGGGTAACTATTGGGCAGGACAATGGGCAGAACTACAGTACTTTGAAATACTGATATGGGATCTTTTACCCCCCAACCTGAAATAGGATAGGCACAGTCCTGGTTTAACAGCTCAGCTGAAAGGCTGCTGAGAGTGAGGAGTTCCCTGAGTTTATTGATAAATGAAACCAGGAAGGGATTAGGAATCCTTCTTGATCTTTGATATTGTTAATATGGAAACTAGAATATTGTTACTGGATATGAATCTTTGGACCACAGACCTCCAACCTGGAGATCTGAGGCTGATGTTTCATGATGCAAAAGTCAGGAAAATCTCCTGTCCTGTTCTGACTGGAGGTTGGCTAACGTGGTGCCACTGTTTAAGAAGGGTGGTAAGGACAAGTCAAGGAACTATAGACCAGTGAGCCTGACATTGGTGGTGGGCAAGTTGTTGGAGGGAATCCTGAGGGACAGGATGTACATGTATTTGGAAAGGCAAGGACTGATTAGGGCTAGTCAACATGATTTTGTGCGTGGGAAATCATGTCTCACAAACTTGATTGAGTTTTTTGAGGAAGTAACAAAGAGGATTGATGAGGGCAGAGTGTTAGATGTGATCTATATGGAAGGCATTCAACAAGGTTCCCCATGGGAGATTGATTCGCAAGGTTAGATCTCACAGAATACATGGAGAACTACCCATTTGGATACAGAACTGGCTCAAAGGTAGAAGATGGAGTGTAGTGGTGTAAGTTAATTTTTCAGACTGGAGGGCTATGACCAGTGGAGTGCCACAAGGATCGGTGCTGGGTTCTCTACTTTTTGTCATTTACATAAATGATTTGGATAAGAGCATAAGAGATACAGTTAGTAAGTTTGCAGATGACATCAAAATTTGAGGTGTAGTGGACAGCGAAGAGGGTCACCTCAGATTACAACAGGAGCTTGATGGGCCAATGGGCTGAGAAGTGGCAGATGGAATTTAATTCAGATAAATGTGAGGTGATGCATTTTGGGAAAGCAAATCTTAGTAGGGCGTATATGGTAAGGTCCTAGGTAGTGTTGCTGAACAAAGAGACCTTGGAGTGCAGGTTCATAGCTCCTTGAAAGTGGAGTCGCAGGTAGATAGGATCGTGAAGAAGGCATTTGGTACGCTTTTGTTTATTGGTCAGAGTATTGAGTACAGGAGTTGGGAGTTCATGTTATGGCTGTACAGGACATTGGTTAGGCCACTGTTTGAGTATTGCGTGCAATTCTGGTCTCCTTCCTATCAGAAAGATGTTGTGAAACTTGAAAGAGTTCAGAAAAGATTTACAAGGATGTTGCCAGGGTTGGAGGGTTTGAGATATAGGGAGAGGCTGAACAGGCTGGAGCTGTTTTCCCTGGAGTGTCGGAGGCTGAGGGGTGACCTTATAGAGGTTTACAAAATTATGAGGGGCATGGATAGGGTAAACAGACAAAGTCTGTTCCCTGTGGTTGAGGAGTCCAGAACTTGAGGGCATAGGTTTCGGGTGAGAGGGGAAAGATATTAAACAGACCTAAGGGGCAACTTTTTCACGCAGAGGTTGGTACGTGTATGGAATGAGCTGCGAGAGGAAGTGGTGGAGGCTGGTACAATTGCAACATTTAAGAGGCATTTGGATGTGTATAAGAATAGGAAGGGTTTGGAGGGATATGGGCCGGGTGCTGGTAAGTGGGACTAGATTGAGTTGGGATATCTGGTTGGCATGGATGGGTTGGACCGAAGGGTCTGTTTCCATGCTGTACATCTCTATGACTCTATGCTGCATCAGGCGCACTGGAGCGTGGGAGGTTGAGGGGTAACCTTGTAAAGGTTTATAAAGTCAACAGGGGTAAAGTTAAGGTGTCTTCTCCATATATTGGGGGACTTTAAGACTATGGGGCATATTTGTAAGGTGAGAGGAGAAAGATTTTAAAAAGACATGGGAACAATTTTTTTTGCACAGAGACTGGTTCAGGTGTGGAATGAACTTCCTAAAGAAGTAGTGAGTGTGGGTACAGTTACAATATTTAAAAGACATTTGGATAACTACATGAATAGGCAAGATATGGGCCAGAAGCAGGCAGGTGGGACTAGTTTAGTTTGGAATTATGGTCGGCACGGACTGGTTGGACTGAAGGGTCTGTTTCCATGCTGTAAGGCTCTATGACTCCAATTCCTACTCAGCCACACATTGAGATGTAGTTTATCACTGTCACATGAACAGCTACCAGGACTTGTTCCCAGCAATCTCTTCCAACAATGAAATCAAAACAAGAAATGACAGCTTTACTTAAAATATCTGAGGGTATAGAGGTGGGGATTTATCATTTCTGAAACAGGGATTTCTGTTTTCCGGGAAGTGCATCCTATGCACGTAACTGAGTGAGGAAAAGGCCAATTGCATGAATTCTTAAGGAAAGTTGTCCCATCAGAATGT
Organism: Chiloscyllium punctatum; assembly: GCF_047496795.1. NCBI lineage: Eukaryota > Metazoa > Chordata > Chondrichthyes > Orectolobiformes > Hemiscylliidae > Chiloscyllium > Chiloscyllium punctatum. The sequence goes on along the minus strand of NC_092776.1, from coordinate 11,774,290 downwards.
GTTTCTCTGCCGTCCATTGAACACAGGAGTACAGAGAGAGAGGAGAGAAAAATGTAAAGACTTTGCAGCCAAGTCACTACCACCGCTTCTTCAGTACTACCTGTCCCTCCACCTATCTTTGTGTTATCTGCAGACTTAGCCCTCACTTCCTTCATCCAGATCATTAATGCATAATTAAAGATGTGGTCCCAACATTGAAGGAATCAGAGCTGCTGAAAGTTGTTTGAGCTGGAAGAAGCACACGAGGGCAGATATGGAAACCAGAGTTATCGGTGCATTGTCCTGAGATATAAAAGGTAAAGTCGCCCTCGTCCTACCAGTTCACAGGGCTGCTCTCTCATTTGAGAGATGACTGGTGATGGTTTAACCTGAAACCTGAGGGTGAGGGGAGAGATTGAGAAGGAGAGTCCTTCATGGTAACTGCAACTGGTAGGAATTGAGCCCACGCTGTTGCCATCTTTCTGCATCGCAAACCAGCCAACTAAGATATAATACACAACAAACCAATTAAAACACAGCACCATTTTCTGATAAAGCAAAACAGAAAGGAATTACTTCATTTAAGAAGTAATTAGTTGAGTACTTGAAATGTTGCATCACACAGGGCTAAGGAGCAAGTGTTAGAAATTTGGATTAGATGACTGATGCAGACACGATGGGCTGAAGGGCCTCTTGTCATGTTGTAATAATTCAATGACACTACTGGACTGAAAATTAAAGATAAAAAGTATTGGAGTTTATTATCTGACAAATGGTGAAAGCAGGGACAACAGGAATATAGCAAATAATTCCAAACCTAATATTCCTTATATGAGTGTTATAGAGAGAGTAAAGTTTTTATTCATTCACAGGATGAGGGAGTCACTGGCCAAGACAGCATTTATTGCGTATCCTTAATTGCCCAGAGGGTAGTTAAGAGTCAACCACATCGCTGTGGGTCTGGAGTCGTATGTAGGCCAGACCAGTTTCCTTCCCTAACGGACATTTGTAAACCAGATTGGTTTTTTTTCACATCATTTGTGGTCATCATTAGACTCTTAATTTGAGGTTTTTATTGAAATTACATTGCACCATCCGCCTTGGCAGGATTCAAACCCCAGGACATGTTTCTGATTAACAGTTCAACAACAAGACCAGTCCCCCAGTCATAACGTAAAGAAAGATACTGTAAATTAGTTAATGATTTGACTCAATACAAGGTAGAGAGATAATAAAATGTATTTTCTTGATGTTGATCAACTAAATAGAAGCCATGAAACCAGCACTGTTGCTGACATTTATAAATAACAAATCAGAACTTCGTGAAATGTGATTTTTGAGAAATCTCTTCTTGAAACCAATGAGATCATTGATCTTCGCCAATTCTGTCCTGTCACACCTGACATGAATTTCATTGCACTACCCACAGTGGTGATCTATGCCTGTTAGCTGTCTGCACCTTAAATATGGCAATCCCTACATAATTCCCTCTGCCCCACTGCATCCTAAAGACATTTCTTCAAACTTAGCTTTCACCAAACTTAAATTTACCTGACCCAATATTGATTATAGAGTCATAGAGTCATAGATACGTACAGCATGGAATCAGACCCTTCGGTCCAACCCGTCCATGTCGAACAGATATCCCAACCCAATCTAGCCAACCTGCCAGCACCCAGCCCATATCGCTCCAAACCCTTTCTATTCATATACCCATCCAAATGCCTCTTAAATGTTGCAATTGTACCAGCCTCCACCACTTCCTCTAGCAGCTCATTCTATACACGTACCACCCTCTAAAGGTCTCTTTTATATCTTTCCCCCCTCACCCTAAACCTATGCCCTCCAGTTCTGGACTCCCCAACCCCAGGAAAAGACTTTGCCTATTTACCCTATCCATGCCCCTCATAATTTTGTAAACCTCTATAAGGTCAGCCCTCAGCCTCTGACGCTCCAGAATTAAACTCCATCTGCCACTTCTCAGCCCATTGGCCCATCTGGTCAAGATCCTGTTGTAATCTGAGGTAACCCTCTTCGCTGTCCACTCTACCTCCAATTTCTGTAAACTTACTAACTGTACCTCTTATGCTCTTATCCAAATAATTTATATAAATGACAAAAAGTAGAGGACTCAGCACCAATCCTTGTTTATGTGATGTGATGTCAAATTCTGTCTGATCAAGCTCAGCATGGGACATTTTTAGCATGTCAGCGGTGCTATGTGAATGCAAGTGCTTGGCCTGCCAGCTATATTCACACCATATATTAATGATCTGAATGTGGGAACTAAATGTGTTATCTCTAAATGTGTAGATGACACAAAGCTGGGTGGGAGGGTGAGCTGTGAGGAGGATGCAGAGATGCTTCAGTGTGATTTGGACAGACTGACTGAGTGGGCAAATACATGGCAGATGTAGTATAATGTGGATAAGGGTGAGGTCATTCACTTTGGTAGCAGAAAACAGGACTATTATCTGAATGGTGATAGATTGGGAAAGGGGAGATATAATGTGACCTGTGTGTCCTTGTGCACCAGTCACGGCAAGTAAGCACTTAGGTGCAGTAGGTGGTGAAGAAGGTAAATGATATGTTGCCTTCATAGCGAGAGGACAATAGATAATAGACAATAGACAATAGATGCAGGAGTAGGCCATTCAGCCCTTCAAGCCTGCACCGCCATTCAATATGATCATGGCTGATCATTCCCAATCAGTATCCTGTTCCAGCCTTATCTCCATAACCCTTGACTCCACAATCTTTAAGAGCTCTATCCAATTCTTTCTTAAATGAATCCAGAGACTGGGCCTCCACTGCCCTCTGGGGCAGAGCATTCCACACAGCCACCACTCTCTGGGTGAAGTAGTTTCTCCTCATCTCTGTCCTAAATGGTCTACCCCGTATTTTTAAGTTGTGTCCTCTGGTTCGGCACTCCCCCATCAGCGGAAATATGTTTCCTCCTGCCAGAGTGTCCAATCCTTTCATAATCCTATACGTTTCAATCAGATCCCCTCTCAGTCTTCTAATCTCAAGGGTATACAAGCCCAGTCGCTTCAGTCTTTCCGTGTAAGGCAATCCTGCCATTCCAGGAATTGACCTCGTGAACCTACGCTGCACTCCCTCAATAGCCAGAATGTCTTTCCTCAAATTTGGAGACCAGAACTGTACACAGTACTCCAGGTGTGGTCTCACCAGGGCCCTGTACAGCTGCAGAAGCACCTCTTTGCTTCTATACTCAATTCCTCTTGTTATGAAGGCCAGCATGCTATTAGCCTTCTTCACGACCTGCTGTACCTGCATGCTTGCCTTCATTGACTGGTGGACAAGAACACCCAGATCTCTCTGAACAGCCCCTTTACCTAATTTGATACCATTGAGGTAGTAATCTGCCTTCCTGTTCTTGCCACCAAAGTGGATAACCAGACATTTATCCACATTAAACTGCATCTGCCATGCATCTTCCCACTCACCCAACTTGTCCAGGTCACCTTGTAATCTCCTAACATCCTCATCACATTTCACCCTACCACCCAGCTTTGTATCATCAGCAAATTTGCTAATGTTATTGCTGATACCATCTTCTATATCATTTACATATATTTTAAAAAGCTGCGGTCCCAGCACGGATCCCTGCGGTACCCCACTGGTCACTGCCTGCCATTCCGAAATGGAGCCGTTAATCACTACCCTTTGTTTCATATTAGCCAACCAATTCTCTATCCAATCTAGTACTTTGCCCCCAATACCGTGCACCCTAATTTTACTCACTAACCTCTTGTGTGGGACTTTATGTATAGGATTTGTGTATAGGAGCAGGGCTGTCTTGCTGCAATTATACAGGGCCCTGTTGTTGTTAAGTTGGTGTTGTTACCCTCAATAGTAACCTTCACTAATGGCCATTTTCAGCCATTCCTTCCACAGAACACAGAACGCGGGCGGCACGGTGGCACAGTGGTTAGCACTGCTGCCTCACAGCGCCAGAGACCTGGGTTCAATTCAGTTGACTAACTGTGTGGAGTTTGCACGTCCTCCCCGTGTCTGCATGGGTTTCCTCCGGGTGCTCCGGTTTCCTCCCACAGTCCAAAGATGTGCAGGTCAGGTGAATTGGCCATGCTAAATTGCCCGTAGTGTTAGGTAAGGAGTAAATGTAGGGGTATGGGCGGGTTGTGCTTCGGTGGGGCGGTGTGGACTTGTTGGGCCGAAGGGCCTGTTTCCACACTGTAAGTAATCTAATCTAATCTAAAGAACGAATCGAGACAATGAAAGCCCTAGTTAAGGGTCATCTTCTCAATCGAATGAAGCACTTCTGGGGTTGGACAGGCCATCCACTGAGTCCAGAGCCTGGCAATGATTCAGAGGTGTACCCCTGACAGGAGGTCAGTGAGTATTGTACTCTGATTTTCGTTCCCCTATGACAGAGTTGTGGAGCTAAACTGACAAAATAAAAACTGAGGAAGGGTCACCGGACTCGAACTTTGATTTCTCTTCACAAATGCTGCCAGACCTATTGAGCTTTTCGAGCAACTTCTGCTTTTGTTTCTGATTTACAGCATCCACAGTTCTTTCGGTTTTTATTAAGCTAAACTGACAGCCCTGACAACTACTGGCCTTTGTTACTGTGGGACCTTCTAGAAGTCTCTGTAGACTGCCCCTACTTTGAAGCAGCTTTATGCTCACCTTTTACATCAAGAGATAAATGGAGGTGCAGCATCTATTTTACATCTCTATCACTCCTTCACCACAACAACTCCATTGGTTTTGGACACCCTCGCCTGTTCCACTCACTCCACCTCCCTTTCTGTCTTCAGCAGAAAAAAACACCACTCTTCCAAACCCTTTCAATTTTGGAAGAATCATTTTGGATTCTATTTCTCTCTGCACAGATGATGACAAATTTAATTCAGATTTCCAGCATCCTAAGTAGTTTGCTTTTATGTAAGCTTAGCAAGAACCTGCCATGTTTGAAATTTTAATTTTAATTTAAACAGAGCACGACAGTTAACTATCAGTCATCATTAACTGGTGTATATACCATGGCAACACCTCAATCAGAGCCCACTTGCCAATTATTTAGCGCTTTCCTCTCATATGGTAAAAATGTCATTTTTCCTTCACTTTGGTATTTCTTGTGAATTATACTCAAGATGAAATTCTTCAACAAAGTAGGCTTAACCTTGCCAGATGTTGGCTAAATGTCATTTTGTGGAGGGTTTCTCTCAATAAGGCCCAGCATGTTTTCTTGTAACATTGTCTCAAATGTGCTGCATTAACTATGTACCATGCCTCTCTCATCCAACGTGAGCTGAATTCTCACACTCACTTTAGGTGGACGTTCTCACAGCTGCCTGGTTATCCCAGGATTCCTAGCACCAGCGCCATCTTGGAACCCCAGGCTTGCACCAGTCGTTCTTTGGCAGTCTGGAGATAGCCTTCACTATGCATTGGTGATACAGCAGCCACAAAACAATGCTTCTAAAGGACACAGGTGGCCCAGCTGACATTTCCTCACACATATAACTGCACAATTCCAACCCAATCGCTGTTTGAGCATGAAGTCACACAGGTCACCTGCTCTCAGCTACTTGCCATCCTACAACCCCTCAGTCAGGGCTCCTCTTTCCCCGGTGTAGCCGAGCATCTTGTCATCATTCATTTTGAGACCATCACGTCCCTTAAAAATATGCCTTCTAGCTTTGAACTCCCTCACCTGAGGAAAAGACTCTTATCATTCACCTTATCTATGCCCCTCATGATTTTATAAACCTCAATAAGGTCACCCCTCAATCTCTTGTGCTCCAGTGAAAAAAGTCCCAGTTTTTCCATTCTACTTTTTTATCCCAGCCTCTCCATTCCCGACAATGTTTTGGCAAATCTTGTCTGAACCCTCTCCGATTTAATATTATCCTTCCTTGAGCAGAGTGAACAGAACTGCAAACAGTGTTCCAGAAGAGGGTTCACTAATGTCCTGTACAACCTCAACAAATTGTCTCAACTCCTGTACTCAAAGATGTGAGCAATGAAGGCCTTCTTAACCACCCTGTCTACCTGTGATGCAAATTTCAAAGAATGATGTACCTGTACCCTAAGGTTCAACAGTATGAGTCAGGGCCCTACATTAACTGTATAAGTCCTGTCCTTGTTTGTTTAACCAAAATGCAATATCTCACATTTATCCAAATCAAACTCCACTTGCCATGCCTCAGCTCATTGACCTGCATGGAAAGAGTTTGGGGGAGCGAAGCACTGGCGTCAGGTAGAGCAGTGATAATAGTAAAGTCTTGTCAATCAGAGACACAAGCTCTGGAGACATGGGTTTGAGCCCTGCTGTAGCTGGTGGAAAATAAATTTTCCCCCACTCATCATGTGGAGATTGACTACCTAAACAATGGTGATATTTTGAAAAACACCTCTTTCTCTATTCTGGCTCGTTCAGAGATTGCATAAAAAATTTTACATTCCTTCAATGTGATTAGACAAAACAATGAAGCCTACTTTCAGCAATGCACAGCGGTTTGTGGGAACAATCTCCCAGTGGCTTCTCTCCTTTGGCCTCTGATCCCCCCTACAGGGTGTTGAAAGTGATAAACTGAGTTGCCAGATAATCAGTTTCCATTCAGAGCCCGGACTGAAGAATGGTTGAATTTCCGACTGTCATCCTTCCCATTATAACAAAGTTACAGAGAGGGATGGAGATCTAAATGAGGCTGCTACAAAGAGCACCTTCAGTCATCCAACACTCAGGCTAATGATATGCCACTTGCTCTAGGTCTTTATGACTCATGTGTAATGAATACTACAGCACAATGACTATGTTATTGTCCTAATAATCCCGAGACCATGGCTGGGAGGCAACAAGTTCACATCTCACTCATTGCAACTAACTCAATTCATCGTTAAGTTAGAAGTTTGCATTGGTAATGGTTACCATGAATTACTAGCTTGCTGTCAGGTTAACTTTCACAGTTTGACCTATATTTAATTCCAGCTCCCTGGCAATGTGGCTGGCCAAGCTATTCTGCTGTCTTCAAGGAGATATCTCGTCATCATTTTCTCAAGACCGATTAGGGAGGTCTAGCAACGTCTACATCTGAATAAATATAAAAAAGCAACATCTTTGTTCCTAAATATAGATGCATCATTGGGTTAAGAGTGGTAATTGTAAGATGGTCAATTTGACCATGATTTGTAGCCTGCCTGCCCTTTGACCTGTGAACCGATAAACTACTTCTGACTCCCATTAACTACTCTCTCTGCCTGAGATCAGTCAAGCTTGGAAGCTGCTGATGTTATTGATCTTTGCCTTGAAGAACAGTGTGCTGGAAACGGTTCTAAACTTGTTAGAGGTGGGAGTACAACCATGCTATAGATTATATGACAAGTTCTCATATAGCCCATCACAGTCCGTCTCAGATAATCAGGGTTAATGGACCTGTGGAGATTTTACTTCAGGTTAGTTTGGTCAGCACAGCCGAAGGTTGGAATTGAGTAGCGTTTATTCTACCGCTGCCTGTATGTAACATGTTTTAAAATTCAGCATAACATTTACCAAATTCACTGTCATCTGGGTGACTGCTAGGTTTAATCTAAAAGTGGCTGCACTGTTTTATTGTTTCTTTTCCTCTACTTTTTCATGATGCTAGTTTGATCATTGATTCTTGAACGTTGCTTGACTGCTTAAGCCTATGGAGGGAACTAATGAGTCAAGTGACTGATTCCAGTCACAGAGAGAAGATTCCCCGTGAAATACAACATATATATAGAAAGTTCTGGAAGGCTTTAATATTTAAATAAATCAATTGAACTCAGAATTATCTCAGCATTACTCTGGGCTCGATAAGGTATACGGCAAATCAATCTGAATATAGCTGACTCAATCGATGTCATGAAAAATGAACAACCTGGTCATTTTTTACATAGTCAGGAGTCACACGATACCAGGTTACAGTCCAACAGATTTATTTGAAGTCACAAGCACTGCTCCAAAAGCTTGTCATTTCAAATAAACCTGTTGGGCTGTAACCTTGTGTTGTGTCACCTCTGACCTTATATCCCCCAGTTCAACACTGGCACCTCTTATTATTTCTTACATAGTTTGTGTGACCTTGATATGTGCAAATTGGCTGCAATATTTCCTACATTACAAGTGATTGCACTTTGAAAATTATTTAATTGGCTCAGCACCTGAGCCTTCCATAACCACACCTTCCCTTACCTTCCTCAACTGACATGCTCCCTGCCAGGTGTGTTTTGGAAAGGGAGGGATATATAATACAAGGAGGGCAGTTAGCCCATTACCTTCCCCTCCACGTGGCAGCACAGTGGCTCAGTGGTTAGCACCGCTGCCTCACAGCGCCAGGGACCCAGGTTCAATTCCTGCCTCGGGTGACTGTCTGTGTGGAGTTTTCACATTCTCCCTGTGTCTGCGTGGGTTTTCTCCAGGTGCTCTGGTTTCCTACCACAGTCCAAAGATGTGCAGGTTAGATGAATTGGCCAGGCTAAGTTGCCCGTAGTGTTCAGGAATGTGTAGGTTAGGGGCATTAGTTGGAGGAAATGCAGAGTAATAGGGTAGGAGAATGGGTCTGTGAAAGATACTCTTTGGAGGGTCGGTAGGAACCTGTTGGGCCTCATGGCCTGATTCCACACTGTAGGGATTTTATGATCCTATGATAAACCCAAAATACAGGGGGTGAGAGGGCACAGAAATGGCTACCATGTGTGCTTAAATAACTAAGTGGTAATTGAAATTGGTACAAGTTCAACTGACACCGTAAATACTCAAGATATAGCTTTTAGCACAGGTGAGCAGGAATCACAGAATCATAGAACTCCTACAGTGTGGGAGCAGGCCAATCAGCCCATCAAGTCCACACTGACTCTCCGAAGTGCATCCCACCCAGATGCATCCCCCTGCCTTATCCCTATAACCCTGCATTTCCCATAGTTAATCCACCCAACCTGCACATCTTCAGACTTGGATGGGAAGATTTTTTTAAACAGAAGTTTATAAAATGGCAGAAATGAAAGGGGGTCTTTGTGGGGGTCCCTGCAGGTCTCTACCCTCTTTACTTTCCACCAGCTTGTTCTGAAAAGAAATTACAGCCCTTCCCCACCTCCTCCCTCGGTATTCCAAATCTTCACCCACCCAATACCTGGGAACTACATTGGGCCAGGTTCCAGTGGAACTCCTCATGAACCTGTCTCATGGAATGGCAGTAAGTGAGGACTGCAGATGCTGGAAAAGCGCAACAGGTCAGGCAGCATCCAAGGAGCAGGAGAATCGACGTTTCGGGCATGAGCCCTTCTTCAGGAATGAGGAAAGTGTGTCCAGCAGGCTAAGATAAAAGGTAGGGAGGAGGGACTTGGGGGAGGGGAGTTGGGAATGCGATAGGTGGAAGGAGGTTAAGGTGAGGGTGATAGGTCAGAGTGGGGGTGGAGAGGGTCAGGAAGAAGATTGCAGGTTAGGAAGGTGGTACTGAGTTCAAGGGTTGAGACTGAGACAAGGTGGGGGGAGGGGAAATGAGGAAACTGGAGAAATCTGAGTTCATCCCTTGTGGTTGGAGGGTTCCTAGGTGGAAGATGAGGCGCTCTTCCTCCAACCATCGTGTTGCCATGGTCTGGCGATGGAGGAGTCCAAGGACCTGCATGTCCTTGGTGGAATGGGACGGGGTGGTTGGATTGGTTGGTCCATGTGTCCCAGAGGTGTTCTCTGAAACGTTCCGCAAGTAGGCGGCCTGTCTCCCCAATATATCGGGTGCAGCAGATGCAGTAAATTATATGTGTGGAGGTGCAGGTGAATTTGTGGCGGATATGGAAGGATCCCTTGGGGCCTTGGAGGGAAGTAAGGGGGGAGGTGTGGACGCAAGTTTTGCATTTTTTGTGGTTGCAGGGGAAGGTGCCAGGAGTGGAGGTTGGGTTGGTGGGGGGTGTGGACGTGACGAGGGAGTCACGGAGGGAGTGGTCTTTTCGGAACGCTGATAGGGGAGGGGAGGGAAATATATCCCTGGTGGTGGGGTCCGTTTGGAGGTGGCGGAAATGACAATGGATGATACGATGTATCTGGAGGTTGGTGGGGTGGTAGGTGAGGACCAGTGGGCTTCTGTCCTGGTGGCGATTGGAGCTCCAGCCCCACACCAGGTCCTAGCTCCCAGCCCTGCCATGTTTTCACCATCCCTCCAGAACTACCCCTCTCTGAGGATGAAAGATCAGTCCTCAGCAGAGACCTCACCTTCATCCCCCTACACTCTCGGATTAACGAGTTCAACACGTGGTGAGACATCGAACAATTCTTCCGCTGCCTTCGCCTCTGCGCCTACTTCTTCAACCAGGATTCTTGCCCACCCTCTGACGACCCCTTCTCCCGCCTCCAACACACCCCATCCACCTGGACACCCTGTGCTGGCCTCTTACCCGCCCTCGATCTCTTCATAGGCAAATGCTGCCGTGACATTAACCACCTCAACCTCTCCACCCCTCTCACCCACTCCAACCTCTCACCCTCTGAATGTGCAGCCCTCCACTCCCTCCGTTCCAACCCCAACCTCACCATCAAACTGGCAGACAAGGGAGGCGCGGTAGTAGTTTGGCGCACTGACCGCTGAGGCTAAACGCCAGCTCGCGGACACCTCCTCCTACTGCCCCCTTGACCATGACCCCACCTCCCACCATTAAACCATCATCTCCCAGACCATCCATAACCTCATCACCTCAGGGGATCTCCCATCCACCGCCTCCAACCTCATAGTCCCACAACCCCGCACCGCCCGTTTCTACCTCCTACCCAAAATCCACAAACCTGACTGCTCCGGCCGACCCATTGTCTAAACCTGCTCCTGCCCCACCGAACTCATCTCTGCATACCTCGACACGGTCCTGTCCCCCTTAGTCCAAGAACTCTCCACCTACGTTCGGGACACCAACCACGCCCTCCACCTGCCCCATGATTTTCGCTTCCCAGGTCCCCAACACCTTATCTTCACCATGGCCATCCAGTCCCTGTACACCTCCATCCCCCATCACGCAGGTCTCAAAGCCCTCCGCTTCTTCCTTTCCCGCCGACCCAACCAGTACCCTTCCACTGACACCCTCCTTCGACTGACTGAACTGGTCCTCACGCTGAACAACTTCTCTTTCCAATCCTCCCACTTCCTCCAAACTAAAGGAGTAACCATGGGCGCCCGCATGGGCCCCAGCTATGCCTGCCTCTTCGTAGGATATGTGGAACAGTCCATCTTCTGCAGCTACACTGGCACCAACCCCCCACCTTTTCCTCCGCAACATCGATGACTGTATCGGTGCTGCCTCATGCTCCCACGAGGAGGTTGAACAGTTCATCCACTTTACCAACACCTTCCATCCTGACCTCAAATTTACCTGGACTGTCTCATACTCCTCCCTCCCCTTCCTAGACCTCTCCATTTCTATCTTGGGGGACCAAATCAACACGGACATTTACTATAAACCGACCAACTCCCACAGCTACCTAGACTACACCTCCTCCCACCCTGCCCCCTGTAAAAACGCCATCCCATATTCCCAATTCCTTCGTCTCCGCCTCATCTGCTCTCAGGAGGACCAGTTCCAATACCGTACCACCCAGATGGCCTCCTTCTTCAAGGACATGCATGTCCTTGGACTCCTCCATCGCCAGACCATAGCAACACGACAGCTGGAGGAAGAGCGCCTCCTCTTCCGCCTAGGAACCCTCCAACCACAAGGGATGAACTCAGATTTCTCCAGTTTCCTCATTTCCCCTCCCCCCACCTTGTCTCAGTCCCAACCCTCAAACTTAGCACCACCTTCCTAACCTGCAATCTTCTTCCTGACCTCTCCGCCCCCACCCCCACTCTGGCCTATCACCTTCACCTTAACCTCCTTCCACCTATTGCATTCCCAATGCCCCTCCCCCAAGTCCCTCCTCCCTACCTTTTATCTTTGCCTGCTGGACACACTTCCCTCAATCCTGAAGAAGGGCTCATGCCCGAAACATCGATTCTCCTGCTCCTTGGATGCTGCCTGACCTGCTGCGCTTTTAATGGAATGGCAGTGCCTACTACAGCTCAAGGCCCAACCAGGGCTTTTGGAGCTCTTGGCCTACCAGAGGAGGTGCAAATCTTGCCAGTAAGCAACTTGGTGAACAGGAAATTGTGGCTATGGGCTGGGCTTTAATGAACAAGTCAGCTTCCCTGCTGGGGGACAGCACGGTCTACCCTGTCTTGTAATTTTCAGCCTGGTGTGTATGGGATCTGGGTCTTAGTCCACACCAACCCACACCCCAAGCACCTAGTTAATGCCAGGTGACCCCTGATCGTGATTGGTACCATCCATTTACAACATCTTCTCCGGCTCTGGCTATATTCCTGGTGGCCTGGAATCATAGAGTCACAGAGATGTACAACATGAAAACAGACCCTTCAGTCCAACTCGTCCATGCTGACCAAATATCCTAAATTAATCTAGTCCCATTTGCCAGCACTTGGCCCATATCCCTCCAAACCCTTCCTATTCATGCACCCACCCAGATGCCTTTTAAATGTTGTATTTCTACCAGCCTCCACTACTTCCTCTGGCAGCTCATTCCTTACAGGGACCACGGTTAAATGAGACCCAGCCATTAAAATCAGGCTTCTGGTTCATGGCATCTGGGTGTGTTACCAGTTTCTGGATATAGATTCCTGTAGCTCTCTTCCTACATCAACACCCATTATATTAGCAATTAAAATGGGGCCACATTCTCAATCTGGGACAGGACTGAATTGTTATGATTGAGATTTGGGAGTTTTCTAAATCCTACCACTTTACTAGTCAAAATATAAATTTAACGTTTTTACAAACAACGCCAACGATGTTTTTTTTTCTACAGTAGGTTTAGAATTTAAATCAAAATCTGCTGGGTTTGTTTCATAAATAAGAATATCATTGATTTATGGGAAAGCAGGATTTATTCAGTGTAGATATAAAGCTAATCATCACAGTTTGAAATCAGAATGGACAAATATTTACCTTTCTAAATACTACAACACACATATACACACACTCCAACTAAAGGGAAAAAAATAACTTGCTTTGCAGAGATTACATTTTTGCAAAAAACACTTTGGCCCATAAATATTAGTGTTTTTCTATTGATCTAGTCACACAGTGACTCAGTTAACATTTGGGAATCTGGGTTCAAATCCCACCATGACAGATGGTGTCATTTAAATGCTAATTAAATTAAAATAAATGACCATTCTCAATTACCATTAAAACTGAGATGGCATGGCTGCTTCTAGGTCTTCCTTTTCCAGGTACTTTCATTTGCTTAAAGAAGGCACAGAGTAGCTTACTAGTTCACGCCAATATGATCTCTGATTTATCCGTTAAAACACCACAGTTTATAGTAACTGCTTTACCATCCCCATTAACCAGTGCTCTGTTTTATTACATACACCCAAACATTGAAACTGCAGTGTTGCATTAGCAGATCATTTTTGGATCACTTTATCTCTAAGATTCTCCCTAAAGAAGGGTTTCTCTCCATGTCCATACAACCTCTCCACACTAGAGGGTTCACAAACCTCTTAATTGGCGGAGACAAGATGGGTCAAATGGCCTTGCTTTGTGCTGTAAATTTTCTAAATTCCTACGAACGTCTGGTTCTTTGTGGTTAAAAGCCATGTCTAACTAATCAGGGTTCCCCAAGTGGCTAAAGTATTTCTCATCCTATCTTCCTCTTGGAGGTGGGGGGTGGAGTGAGGGTGGATGCAGTGGGGGATAGACTATGGACGTGCCTTAAAAACGAAGATGAGAGTTGTTATTTGGGTACCGCTAAGCTCAGAGCTAAAGTAGGCCAGCGAGCCTATGGGAACAGGTGGGTGACTGGCACTGAGTGTGAGTGAGGATATGGTTCTGTATGAGTTAGAAATATCCTGATGTCTAAATGTAAGACAGGGGAAGTGACAGCAAGATTCTCAGGAGGATTTTGATCAGTCATACAGCTGGACAGAAAACTGGCAAATTACTTTTAGCAGCAATAAAAGGAAAGTTTTACCTGATGGTTGTAAAATTCCAATTAGTAGCTTATGACAGCTGTGTTTTTCTGGGCTCTGTGTCTGGATTGCCCAGTGTCAACGTTCCACATGCCCTGAATTCCACTCACCATCCTGACTTGAGTCATATCACCATTCCTTCACTGTCACTGAATAAAAATCTGGAGCTGTGTCCCTAAAGGCTGTGTGGGTATACCCACACCACATGGACGGCAGTGGTTCAAGATGGCTCACCACCACCTCATCAAAGGTGATTTGGGATGGACAAAAAACATTGGCTTTGCCAGCCATGTCAATATCTCAGGATTGACTTTAAAAAAACAAGTCAAGTGGTTGACTAAGTAATACCTGGGACACGGAATGTATGTGTTTGTGTTTGAGAGTGTGTGTCTCACTGTATGTGCATCTGCTCATGTGGGCTTTTCTGTATCTGTGTACATTTGTGTGCGTGAGTGTGCCTGTGGTTGAATATGTTTTTATGTATGTGTCTATATGTTTTATGTCTGTTTATATGTAGGTGTATCTAAGTATGCATCTACTTACCTGTGTGTGCATGTGTCTGTGTCAGTTGTGTTTGCATCTGCAAGTGTGTGTGTGTCTGCACATGTGCGTGTTTGTGCATGTATGGCTGTCATTTTGCGTGTGTATTTGCATATGATGTGTGTTTATGTGTCTGTGTATTTGCATGCATACACGAGCTTGTGTCTATGTGTGTCTGTGTTTGTGTATATGCCTGTGTGTTCCTATGTCTGTGTTTGTGTCTACATGTCCATGTGTGTGATTGTGTAACCATGCAGGGATGTACGTCACTGTGAGTTTGTAAGTGTGTGCATGATTGTGTGTCTGTGCATCTTATGTGTGCATATAAATGTAGAAAGTAAGTGTAGGTTGATCATGCAATCTCAGTAACCCATTCCCGCTTTCTTTCCAAACCCCTTGATCCCTTCACCTGCAAGGGCCATGTCCATCTCCATCTTGAATATATCTAATGAACGGGCCCTGACAACTATGTGGTAGAAAATTCCACAGGTTCACAACTCTGAGTGAAGAAATTCTTCCTCATCTCAGTCCTGAATAGCTTACTCCTTATCCTTAGATTGTGGTCCCTAGTTCTGGAGATCCCCAACACCGGGAACATTCTTTCCACATCAAGCCCATCCAGTCCCATCAGGATTTGAAATGTTTCTATGAGATCTCCTCTCCTTCTTCCAAATTCCAGTGAATACAAGCCCAATTGATCCAATCTTTTTTCATATGACAATCCTGCCATCCTGGAAATCAATCTGGCAAACCTTTGGTGGATTCCCTCAATAGCAAGAATGTTCAGTAAGAACAGAGAAGATGGTAAAAGAGGGGGAGGTGTGGCATTATTAGTCAAGGATAGTATTACGGTGGCAGAAAGGATGTTTGAGGACTCGTCTACTGAGGTAGCATGGGCTGAGGTTAGCAACAGGAGAGGAGAGGTCACCCTGTTGGGAGCTTTCTATTGGTCTTTGAATAGTTCCAGAGATGTAGAGGAAAGGATAGCAAAGATAATTCTGGATAGGAGCAAGAGTAACAGGATAGTTGTTATGGGGGGTTTTTAACTTTCCAAATATTGACTGGAAATACTACAGTTTGAGTACTTTAGAGAGGTCAGTTTTTGTCCAATGTGCACAGGATGGTTTCCTGACACAGTATGTAGACAGGCCAACAAGGGGTGAGGTCACATTAGATTTGGTACTGGGTAATGGACCTGGCCAGGTGTTAGAATTGGAGATAGGTGTGCACTTTACTGATCGTAACGACAATTTGGTTATGTTTACTTTAGCGATGGAAAGGTACAGGTATATACCATAGGGCAAGAGTTATAGCTGGGGGAAAGGCAATTAGGCAAGATTTAGGATGCATAGGATGGGGAAGGAAACTGCAGGGCATGGGCACAATTGAAATGTGGAGCTTATTCAAGGAACAGCTGTTGTGTGTTCTTGATAAGTATGTACCTGTCAGGCAGGGAGGAAGTGGTCGAGCAAGGGAGCAATGGTTTACTAAAAAAGTTGAATCTCTTGTCAAGAGGAAGAAGAAGGCTTATGTTAGGATGAAATGCGAAGGCTCAGTTAGGGTGCTTGAGAGTTACAATTTAGCCAGGAAAAACCTAAAGAGAGAGTTAAGAAGAGCCAGGAGGGGACACGAGAAGTCATTGGTGGATGGGATTAAGGAAAACCCAAAAGCTCTCTATAGGTATATCAGGAATAAAATAATGACTAGAGTAAGATTAGGGCCAATCAAGGATACTAGTAGGAAGTTGTGCAGGGAGTCCGAGGAGATAGGGAACTGCTAAATGAATCTTTTTCGTTGGTATTCACACTGGAAAAAGACAATGTTGTTGAGGAGAATACTGAGATACAAGCCACTAGACTAAATGGGATTGAGGGTCACAAGGAGGAGGTGTTAGCAATTCTGGAAAGTGTGAAAATAGATAAGTCCCCTTGGCCGGATGGGATTTATCCTAGGATTCTCTGGGAAGCCAGGGAGGAGATTACCGAGCCTTTGGCTTTGATGTTTATGTCATCATTGTCTACAGGAATAGTGCCAGAAGACTGAAGGATAACAAATGTTGTCCCCTTGTTCCGGAAGGGAAGTAGACACAACCCTGGTAATTATGAGCCTTACTTCAGTTGTGGGTAAAGTGTTGGAAAAGGTTACAAGAGAGAGGATTTACAAACATCCAGAGAGGAATAAGTTAATTATGGATAGTCAACACAGTTTTGTGAAGGGTAGGTTGGACATCACAAACCTTATTGAGCTCTTTGAATTGGTGACCAAACAGGTGGATGAGGGTAAAGTGGTTGATGTGGTATATATGGATATAGTAAGATTCTTGATAATATAGATGAGCAGAGAGATCTCGGTGTCCATGTACATAGATCCCTGAAAGTTGCCACCCAGGATGATAGGATTGTTAAGAAGACATATGGTGTGTTAGTTTTTATTGGTCGAGTGATTAAGTTTTGGGACCACGAGGTCATGCTGCAGCTGTATTAAACTCTGGCGTGGCTGCACTTGGAGTATTGCATACAGTTCTGGTCACTGCATTATAGGAAGGACGTGGAAGCTTTGGAAAGGGTTCAGAGGAGATTTACTAGGATGGTTCCTGGAATGGAGGGAAGGTTGAGGCACTTGAGGCTGTTTTCATTACAGAGACAAAGGTTGAGAGATGACTTAATTGAGACATATAAGATAATCAGAATGTTAGATAGGGTGGACAGTGAGAGTCTTTTTCCTTGGATGGTGATGGCTAGCATGAGGGGACATAGCTTTAAATTGAGGGGTTTTAGATATAGGACAGATGTCAGAGGGAGTTTCTTTACTCAGAGAGTAGTAGGGGGTGTGGAACGTACTGCCTGCATCAGTAGTAGACTCGCCAAATTTAAGGGCATTTAAATGGTCATTGGATAAACATATGGATGAAAATGGAATAGTGTAGGATAGGTAGGCTTCAAATTGGTTCCACAGGTTGATGCAACATTGAGGGCCGAAGGCCCTGTACTGCGTTGTAACGTTCTCTGTTTTATGTCCTTCCTGTGTTTGTAAGCATGTGTGTATATGTGTATGTGTTTGTATGTCTATGAGTACATGCGCGTTTCTGTGTTGTGCACATGTTTGTATGTCCATGTGTGTGTTGTTCCAATGTGCATCTATGTGTGTTTATTCGTATATGTGTGCATGTCTGCATATGTTTGTGTGAATGCTCGCAGCTTTGTGTGTGCATGTGCACATATCTATGTTTGTGCTAGTCTGCACGAATAACTGCATTTCTTTCCAGGAAGGGTGAAGAGCTGTCTTGGCTGTATTGTCTCTGTGGTAGGATGTCCCACTTACATAGTCACAGCTAGTGCATGAGCTGATTCTGAACTGGAATGCCAGGGAGAAAGATGTATGATGAAACTGCTCAAGAGCAATTTTGGGCATAAAGCAATAACAATGACAATAAATTGCAGTTATATCTCACTTTAAACTGGTAAACCATCCTCAGTGCTTCACACGAGAAATTATGAAATGAAATTTGACAGTGAACAATAAAGCAATATTACAGTAGGTGACCAAATTTCAGTCAGAGACAAGGTCTAAGGAATGTCTCAAATGAGAACAAAGATGTAGGGAGACAAAGAGGTTTAGGAAGTGTATACTAAAACTTAGGACCCACATAGGCCACAAAATGGTGAAGTGATTATAAGTGGGGTTACTGATGGAATTGGAGGAGTGCAGTTACCTGGGGGAGGGGGTTGATGGACCGGACGAACATACAAACGTAAAGAGAGGGTGAGGTTTCAGAGATGTGAAAACCACAGAGACCATTTTAAAATTGTCAGACCAGGAGCGGCTGCAGGTCAGTGAGCATAGAGGTGATGGGATAAACAGGACTTGATGAAAGTTAAGGTGTTTGCGGAGAATGTTTGGAACAAGCTCATTATTAGCTCTATGGAAGTTGGGAGGGACAGGTAGTTTTGCAGCGGTTGGGAGGATGCAGAAGGTCTTGGACAGGCTAGGAGAAAGGCTAAAGAATTGGCAGATGAAATACAATGTGGGAAAGTGTGAGGTTATGCATTTTGGTAGGAAGAATAGAGGCATAGCTTTTCTAAATGGGGAGAGGCTTCAGAAATCTGAAGCACAAAGAGACTTGGGAGTTCTAGTTCAGGATCCTCTTAAGATTAACATACAGATTCAGTTCGCAGTTAGGAAGGCAAATGCAATGTTGGCATTCATTTTGAGCGGGCTAGAATACAAGAACAGGGATGTACTTCTGAGGCTGTATAAGGTTCTGATCAGAGCACATTTGAAATATTATGAGCAGTTTTGAGCGCCAAATCTAAGGAAGGATGTGTTGGCATTGGAGGGGATCCAGAGGATAATTAAAGAATGATCCTTGGGATGAAGCGCTTGCCATAATGGAAAGGTTGAGGACTCTGGTCTGTAGTCAGTGGAAATTAGAAGGATAAGGGAGGATCTCATTGAAACTTGCAGAACACTGAGAGGACTAGACACAGTGGATGTGCAGCTTCCACTAGTAGGTCCTAAGGGCACAGCCTCAGAGTGAACGGATGACCCTTTTGAACTGAGATGAGGAGAAAGTTCTTCAGCCAGAGGGTGGTTAATTTGGGGAACTCATTGCTGCAGAAGGTTGTGGAGGCAAAGTTATTGAGTGTATTTAAGACAGAGAAAGAGAACTTCTTAATTAGTAAAGGGATCAAGGGTTCTGGAAAGAAAGCAGGAGAATGTGGCTGAGAAACACATCAGCCATGATTGATTGGTGGAACAGACTTGAATGGCTTAATTCTGCTCCTATATCTTATGGACTGCGTTTGGAATGGTCAAGTCTGGAAGTAGCAAAGACAAGAATGAGGGTTCCTACAGAAGAACAGCTGATGCAGGGTCATGGTTAGGCAATGTTACAGAGCTGGTGATAGTGCAGAAACGTTGTTGGAAACTCATCTTGGGTTCAAATGTGACACCAAGATTGTTAATGGTCTGGGTTGGCCTCAGATAGTGGACTGGGGCGAGTTGTGGGGCTAAGAGCTAGGGAATAAAACAAGCAAAGAAATTTCAAACAGAAAACCATATTTAATTAAAAACAAAATCATGGGATATGGGTATTGCTGGCTGGGCCAACATTTATTGTTTATCAAGAATTGCCCTTACAAATCTGGTACCGAGCTACCTTCATGAACTGCTGCAGTCCTGAGGGTGGAGGAACATCCACAATGTTGTTCGGGAAGGAATTCCAGGGTTTTGACTCAGCAACACCGGAGGAATGGAAATATATTTCCAAGTCATTGGGTAGGTGATGGCCTAGTGGTATTATCACTGGGTTGTTAATCTAGAGACCCAGGTAATATCCTAGGAGTCCCAGTTCAAATCCCGTCTCAGCAGATGGTGGAATTTGAATTCAACAAATATCTGGAATTAAAAATCTACTGATGACCATGGATCTATTGCCAATTGTAGGAAAAGCACATCTGGTTCACTAAGGTCCTTTAGGGAAGAAAATTGCCATCTTTAACTGGTCTGGCCTACATGTGAGTCCAGACCCACAACAATGTGATTGACTCTTAACTGCCCTCTGGGCAATTAGGGATGGGCAATAAATGTGGGCCTAGCTAGCGCTACCCTCATCCTGTGAATGAATTTTTTAAAAGTCAGGATGATGTGTGACTTGGAGGAGAATCCAAAAGTGGTGACATTTCTATGCATTTGCTATGTGGTATGGGTCATGGGTTTGGAAGGTGCTGTTGAAGGAAAATCAGTGAATTCTTTTAATGCAGCTTGGAGATGCAGCTGCTACTGAGTGATGCTGGTGGAGACAGTGGATGCTTATGGATGTGGTGCCAATCAAATGTCCGAGATCGTATCAAATTTCTTGAGTATTGTTGGAGCTACACTCATCCAGGCAAGTGGGAGCATTCCATCACACTCTTGGCTTGTGCCTTGTAGATGGTGACAGGCTATGGGAGTCAGGAGGTGAGTTACTCACTGCAGGATGCCTAGCCTCTGACCTGTTCTTGTGGCTACTATATTTATGTGGTGACTTCAGTTCAGTTTTTGATTGACTGGAGTTCTGAGCAAATTGATAGCGGGTCATTCAGTCAATAATTCCTCTCGAAGTCAAGTGATGATGTATAAATCATGTCTTGTTGGAGATGATCATTGTCTGGCACTTGTATGGTTCCAATATTATTTGTCACTTATCAGTCCTAAACCTGGATATTATCCAGATCTTGTTGCATTTGAACATGGGCTGTTTCAGTATCTGAGGAGTTGCAATGTTGCTGAATATCCTGCAATCATAAGTCAACATCCCCACTTCTGACCTTATGATGGAGGGTGACATTGATAAAACAGCTGAAGATGGTTGGGCCCAGATCACTAACTTAATATATCAGTTGCTGAAATGTTGTCAGGGCCCATAGTCTTTGCAGTATCCAGTGCTTCCAACTGTTTTGGATATATCACGTGGAGTGAATCAAATTGGCTGAAGACTGGAATCTGTGATGCTGGGGACCACTGGAGGAGGCCGAGATGGATCATCCTCTCAGCATATTGGCTGAAGATTGTTGTAAATGCTTCAGCCTTACCTTTTGTACTGATGTGTTGGGCCCTTCCAATATTGAGGAGAGGGAAATTTCTGAAACATCCTTTTCTAGTGAGTGCTTTAATTGTCCGCCACAACGCATGACTGGATGTGCAGGACTGCAGATGTGAAATAATGAAAAGCGGTGGCTTTAGGATTTCAAAAAATGCACAAACAAATGCATGTGAAGCATTTAATCAGAAACAAGTAATGGAATTTTGGAACATTGTAATTAACATGTTTTTAATAATCAGCTAAATAGTCGCATCACTGATTCCAGTTCTGATTTCCCAAAGGTTAGCCTCCCTGGCACTGTGATCATTAAGAATGATGTTTTGCTAATTTAAATCGGTGCTCGATAAAATTAACCTTCAGTACATTATTGCAAAGGGCTTGCAATTAGATTCAACACACCCGCGTCTGAACATTACATTTCAGGTATTGGAAACTGTCCTAATGGCTCCTCTTCAGATAACGAACTCAGCTGCTTGCTTCCATTTGGAGAAGCATTAAAACAGAACACACATTCCTGCTAATAGCTGGAGACCATGCTCCATGCACCCACAAATAAATAGTCATAAACTCTTAAAAGGAGACTATTCATTCTGTTAAGTCCTTAACCCTCGGTACAGAGGAAGATGTTGCATATGTACAGCACTTATTGTAACAACAGGATATTGCAAAGTGCTTCACAGTCAATGAAGTACTTTAGAAAAGTCACCACTATTGTGATAGTAGGGATTTTGGCAGCTGTGCAAGGTAGGTTCCCACAAACGGCAATATGATAATGACCACTGGGTTGGGTGATGTAAGGTGTGTGATTTGTATAGAGTTGAATACCATTCATTTTAGAGTTTTCAGTCATGTAGGTTTTGATCTGCGTGTTTGAAGGGGTTTAATGACTAACTGGTACTTCTGCAGTCATGGTGATTTCTCTTAAAATTGTCCGAGAGAGAGAGTTCCTGGTGTTCACTGAGATTTCATTTTCATTGGGACAGCTTACAATTGATCAAAGTAAACAAGCAGTTAGCATTAAACTTTCACTTTAGATATTTCTGGAAACTGTTCTTTATTGATTAGGTGAAACACCTCTAATATGAAAAATAATTTTGGGTTCCAGTTGGGATTCTGCAAAAGTCTCAGCTGAAGCTGGATGTGTAACATGGTGTCCCCTGAGAAAGGGTAACAATTTAGAGCTGTTAAATAAGTTATCTTAGTGTAAAGAGTTTACTTCAAAAATTCCACACCAAAAGTGTTTGGTTAAAACTCTGAATGGTTACTGGAACCTGATAAAGTTTATGCTCAGTGGTATGAAGGTTCAAGGAAGTGGCTAAAAGATTCTTAGGGCCATGAATTGAAACATCTGCAAAGTCAAACCCTATGTGTGATAGAGAAAGGAATTTTCTCTCTGGTATTTGAGTACTGTAATGGAATACTTTTGGGTTTAAAAGCGTGAGTTGTTTACTGAGTTTTGAAATCTTTAAATAATTGTTATATGTAAACAGTTTACTTTATTCTATTTTATCTTCACTTCTTTTGCGAAATGTTCTTTAATACTGCTTTTTTGTTAAATGTGCAACATTGCATGTTTGCGTTTCAGTGAAAGATCCCATCACTAAAACTGAACAAAATATGATCCATCAAGCCAGATTTCAATCTACGATCTGATTTGTCCAGTAATAACATTGTCTGGGATTATAATAGTAGTACTCATGCCTCTGACTGGATAGTTACCAAAGCATTTAGCAAGCTTGCTTTCATTGCTCAGACCTTTGAGTCTAGGAGTTGGAATGTTATATTAAGGTTTGACTGGACATTGGTGAGGCCTCTTCTGGAGTACTGTGACCAGTTCTGGTCTCCCTGAGACAGGAATGATATTATTCTTGCTGGAGCAGGTTCAGAAGAGATTTACCAGAATGTTGCCAGGAATCTCCATTATAAGGAGAATTATAAGGAGAGGCTGAATTGGCTGGGGCTTTTCTCACTGGAGAGTAGGAGGTTGTGAGGTGACCCTCTCGAGGATTACAAAATCATGAGGGGTATAGATAAGGTGAATGGAAGATGTCTTTTCTCTGGAGTGGGGGATTTCAAGACTGGGGGCATATTTTGAAAAATGAGAGGAGAAAGATTTAAAAAAGATAAGGGGGCTTTTTTTTTACAAAGAGAGTGGTTCGTGTGTGGAATGAACTTTAAAATGAAGTAATGAAAGTGGGCTACAATATTTAAAAGACATTTGGACAAGTACATGAATACTAAATGTTTGGAAGGAAAGGGGCAAGTGCAGGCAGCTGGATCTAGTTTAGTTTGGGATTATTGTTGGCATTGAAGGGTCTGTTTCCACATTGTATGACTCTATAATTCTAAGGTTGTGGATTCAAATGTTTCTCCAGAGCCTTATTGAGCGCAGGACTTAGATTGACATCTGATGTTGGTACTGAGGGAGTACTGCTCCCTTGAAGGTGCCACTGTCATTGCTGCCAGTCTGCCCCTACCCCCCAAAAGATCAAGGGGTACAATCTTGAAGAATTTTGATCATGTCAGCAGTTTTTATCAAGTTGATTGAAGGATGGATACATGCCAGGAGACTCAGGAAGACAACCTGTTCTCCTTCAAAATCCTCAAAATGAGATGTTTCACATGTGTCGGAGAAGACAGGCTCCAAATATGGGCCTGAAAGGGTTAATACTGAGAAGTTCCATAAGCAGCACCCATTACGATGACTTATATAGACGCAATGTGGACCTGCCCCAGATTAGGATCTCAAAGGACTGAACTCCAATATCTGGTTCCCCTCAAAGACTCTGTAACAATGACGATCAGATCAATGTAACTAGGAATCAGAAACCAACACCACAATAAATGATATAAAAACCAAAAAGAACAGCAGATCAGAATCAGAAACAAAAACAGAAATTACTGGAAAAGTTCAGCAGTTCTGCATTTACCAGATGACCTTTTCCAGTAATTTCTGTTTTTGTGGCACAACAAAATATATCTTGTTAACCACTCTTAGCGACTCTTCTAATTAGACCAGGAAATGGTTTTCCTTGACCACATTAGATCAATTAGACCCTGTCACTTCTTATTCTTGAACAAAATGTTAACAACAGACTTCATCATGAGCAGCAGGTCATACTGCGTAGTGAATGTTACCATACAACATGATATTATGAAGAAGAATCATATTGGATTGGAAAGGTTAATTCTATTTCTCTCCCCTCCCCAGAGCTGCTGCCAGACCTGCTAAGTTTCTCCAGCATTTGCTGGGTTTGTGATGACAGGCAGTACCTCTGAGAGTGCTACACTCCCTCAATACTTGCACTGGGAGAGTCAGTACAATTTTGCACATGAGCCTACAGACCGATGCTTGAACCCATGATGTTCTACTCTGGCACCACAATGAGAGGGGACTGACACTTCTTACTTTCCAGGACAACCCTGGAAGACCCTAGTGATTACTTTACACAGGGGTCTGTGATGTTTGTGTTGGATGCCAACTGCTAGGGGTGGAGACCTCATCAAGGTGGTAAAAACAATGACTGCAGATGCTGGATACCAGATACATGGATTAGTGGTGCTGGAATCATCAATCAGCTGTAATCTCCGAAGAGCCTCTGACAACATGATTCCCGTTGAGATGTCCCCAAGGAGGCTTACCTGTTGTCCTGGGAGGTACCGGTGGCTCTCCCAGCACCAGCCTCATTCTCTTGGCATGCGTTTTGCCTTGGTAATGGGACTGTGCTACAATTGCTGAGGTGAAGAACATATTACAGAGGGTGCAGCACTTGTTCTTATCCACTTCTCCATCATCACTTTCCTGGAGAGAGAATGAGAGAGAAAAAAAAAGAGGATTATCACACTACCTGATCTCCAAAACAAGAATGTACATCTGCCTTAATTTACCAGTTACTGAAAGAGACCTTCATTTCTGTAACAACATCTCACAAACATGAACAAAATGGAGCGACTTTTATTTTTGTGGTACTTTTCACTATCTCAGGTCAACCTAAACCACTTTAGGACAAATGAAGTAGTTTTGACATCTAAAATGAAATCAGGAACGAAGCATCGAACTTGCACAGCAAGCTCGCAGAAGCTGCAAATGTAATAATGACCAAATAACATTTCAGTGAGGTCACAGGAGGGATAACTATTGTTCAGGACACCTTCTCTTCAAAGAATGTGACAGAATCCTTTCCATCCACCTGAGAAGGCAGACAGAGGTTTCAATTCTCATCTGAAAGGTGGCATAGCTGATAGTGCAGCATTCCTTCAGTACTGCATTGGGAGCGCACCTAAAGCCTGACCCGAAAAGTTAACTCCGATTTCTCTCCATATGCTGCCAGACCTGCCGAGCTTTTCCAGTAACTTCTGTTTTCGTTTTCAGAGCGCTGCTCCTTCACCTGACGAAGGAGCAACACTCCAAAAGCTTGTGATTTCAAATAAACCTGCTGGATTATAACACTGGCACCTTCGCATCATGACAATCTTCTGACTCAGAGATACATGGACACACAAGAATTAGGAGCAGAAGTAGCCCATTCAGCCTATCAATCCTACTATGCCGTTCAATATGATGTTAAAAATCACACAACATCAGATTATAGTCCAACCTGTTGGACTATAACCTGGTGTTGTGTGATTTTTATCTTTGTACACACCAGTACAACACTGGCATCTCCAAATCATTCAATTTGATGATTGACTTGTGTCCCATATTCCGATTGTACCCCTGATCAGTTTTCCTTGCCCGGCCTAACAAGAATCTATCTTAAAAATATTCAAGACCGCTGGCCACCACCTTCTGGGTACAAATTCACATAACCCGCTGTGAGAAAAAGATGAGAGTGCTAGCACTGAGCCATAACTGACACAGTTTAAGTTAGATAAGTTTTTGTTTATTGAATTATTCATGGGAAAGTAAAAATATTACCTTTTGGTAACACTTGCAGCCTAGTCCCATATAATCAGTCAACCGGGAAATGCTCAGTACAACGCACTATCAATCTTCACACTGAGTTATTAGTGTCTGAGCACCGAGAGCAAATGGATGTTTTACACCAGAGTATCTCTGTAATGAGATATATCACCAATCATCCCTACACTGCCATTTGGAATTTACTCAAGGCCACCTTCATCCTGACAACACCCTGTCCCTGGACAGAGCCTAGACTTCAGTTTCCTTGGGCTTTCTGATGTTGTGTTACTGCAACTTGGTCAGACATTCATCAGAAACCTTAATGCCACTGTGCGTTTTGGCACACTTCAGAAGAGTTGGGGAAGGGGTGGGGGGGGGGGGTGGAAAAAACAGCATGGAGAACTCATGGGGCAAGAGATTAGCACTAGGTAATGAGGTTTGTGCAACAAGCCGGTACAGATATTTAGATTAGATTCCCTACAGTGTAGAAACAGGCCCTTCGGCCCAACAAGTCCACACCAACCCTCTGAAGAGTAACCCACCCAAATCCCTTTCCCTCTAACTACTGCACCCTACACTATGGGCAATTTAGCATGGCCAATTCACCTGACCTGCCCATCTTTGGACTGTTGGAGGAAACCGGAGCACCCGGAGGAAACCCACGAAGACACGGGGAAAATGTGCAAACTCCACTCAGATAGTCGCCCCAGGTTGGAACCAAACCTGAGACCCTGGCGCTGTGACGCAGCACTGCTGACCACTCAGCCACCGTGCCGCCCTGATGGGCCGAAAGGCCAGAACTATAGAACTTCTGAGGAAATTCAACACACAATGAAATCGTGAACAGGGCTCCAACAAAGGGTTTAATTATGATGAAAGATTACAGAAATTGGGTTTGTATTCTCAGAAATATAAAAGCGTTAACAGTGAGTTGACTAAGGTTTTACAATTTGAAAAATATATATATTGGCTCATTGTGGGATAAACCTAGTAACCTTAAAATAAGAGGTAGGTCATTCAGGGGTAAGTTTGGAAGCTCTCCTTGATATATTGGGTAGAAGAACTGTAGCACTCTCTTCAACAAAAAAAGCAGGAGATTTGAGCTTAATTAGCTTTCTTAAAGCTGTGATTGTCACATTTGCTTTTTAACCAAGGACATTCAGACATATAGGGTTCCAGCAGATTGATGGATTGAAGAGACAAGTTAACTCTGCACTCACTGAATGATGGTGAGGCCGTGGAAGCTGAATGGCCTCCTCCTGTTTTTTTTATTTATTCTTTTGTGGGATCTGGGCATCACTGGCTGGGCCAGCACTTGTTGCCCGTCCCTATTGGCCCCTTGAGAAGGTAGGTGGTGGTGAGCTGCCTTCCTGAACCACCATAGTCCACCTGTCACGGGTTGACCCACAATGCTCTTAGATTGGGAATTCCAGGATTTTGACCCGGTGACAGGTGTGCTGGCAGGTTTTGCTTCTTTTCTGGTTGCTGGGGAATCTACCTGGGGTTTCTGGGGGAGGGGAGGGTGGAGATGGTTGGTGTGGAGATTGGCATGAACCAAGGAGTGGTGAAGGGAAGGGAACTTGCAGGAGGCAGAGGGGAAGATGTTCTTGGTGGTGGGGTCTAACTGGATGGCGGAAGTTTTTAAGGATGATCATTTGGATGTGCAGACTGGTGGAAACAGGCCCTTTGGCCCAACCAATCCACACCGACCCTCCAAAGAGTAACCCACCCAGACCCATTTCTCTCTGACTAATGCACCTAACACCATGGGCAATTTAGCATTGCCAATTCACCTGACCTGCACATTTTAGGACTGTGGGAGGAAACTGGAGCACCTGGAGGAAACCCACGCAGACAAAGGGAGAATGTGCAAACACCACACAGACAGTCACCCAAGGCTGGAATTGAACCTGGTACCCTGGTGCTGTGAGGCTGCAGTGCTAACCACTGAGCCACCGTGCCACCCCAAAGCTTAGATTTTCTACAGTATGGGAACAGGCCCTTCAGCCCAACAAGTCCACACCAACCCTCTGAAGAGTAACCCACACAGACCCCAAACCTATATTTATCCCTGCTGGAGCAAACCCACGCAGACACAGGGAGAATGTGCAAACTTCACACAGACAGTCACCTGAGACAGGAATTGAACCCAGGTCCCTGTAGCTGTGAGTTAGCAGTGCTAACCATTGAGCCGCCAAGGGATGGTAGGTGAGGGACAAGGGGGACCCTGTCTTTATTGTGTTAGGAGGGGGCGGGGTTCAGAGCAGTGGAGTGGGGAGTGGATGAGGTGTGGTCGAGGGCTGTCTGGATAACAGAGAGGGGGAAAGCACATTGATCAAAATAGGTGCACATCTGGGATGCTTGGGAGTGAAATGTCTCCTCGTCTGAGCAGATGTGGCAGAGGCACAGGCAGAGGAATTGGTGCCATCTCCCCTACCAAAACCCCTGAACCTCCAGGTACCTTCCCCTGCAACCACAAAAAATGTAAAACCTGCCAGCACATCACCCTCCCACCTCCGTCCAAGGCCCCAAACAGCCCTTCAAGGTGAGACAGAGGTTCACCAGCCTCTCCTCCAACCTAGTTTACGACATCAGGTGCTCCCAATGTGGTCAGCTCTACATCGACAAGACCCAACATAAATTAAGGGAACGTTTCATCGAGCATCTCAGCCAGACCCACAGGGGCTGACCTGACCTCCCAGTCACCGCCCATTTTAATTCCCCTTCCCACTCCCTTTCCGACATGACTACCCTTGGCCTCCTCCATTGCCACAGTGAAACAAACTGCAAATTGGAGGAGCAACACTTCATCCTGGGCAGCCTACAGCCCAAAGGACTCAACACTGAATTCTCCAATTTCAAATAACCTCCCTTCCCTTCTCCGACTCCCTTCCCAGTCCCTCGCCCCTCCCTTCCACTCCTCTGACTAACCCTTCCTTCCAGCCACCAATTGGATTCATTCCTCCCATCGATCAACCAGGCTGTACCCTCCACCTGGGTTCACCTATCCCTACCTCAGCACCCCGTCCTTCCCCCCAATCAAAAACCTCCCCCACTCCTCCCTTTATTTGCAGCTCCCCTTACCCCAACCCCAAGTCTTGAAGAAGGGTTACACCCGAAATGTTGACTTCTCCACCACCTGACGCTGCCTGGCTTGCTGTGTTCTTCCAGCCTCTTGCTTGTCTGCTATGTACAAGTTAGCTGCAGCATTTTCTGCATTATAACAATGGCTACACCTCAAAAATACGCATTGACTGTGAAGTGCTTTGCGATGTCCTATGGTTTTGGAAGTCACTGTAGAAATGTCAATCCATTCTGTCAATGGAAATGGGTGGGATATAGTTTGACTAGCAGGAATGCTCAGGGATAAACAGGATCCAGGATACACATTGGGAATGTAGCACAATAGTATTGAATTTTGCCCTATGCTGATTATCTCATGTGCCTTTTCAAATCAGAGGTTTTATTGTATGAAGACCTAGCAGCACTGAAGACAGCAAGAGTGATGTGCAAAGCTCCGCCAATAATATGTACGATTGACAGGCATTGCAGCTGGGGGTCCACACTTCCAAGATTTTGAGCAAACATTATGATCCATGTTTGACAGTTGGAATTCTAATTGGAATTAAAGCAAATCCCCACCAGCTCCTCAGTAAATGCAGTTCTGAGAGGTGTTTTGATAAATTGTCATTATGCAAAGTGTATCAAATATGCAGAGACATACAAGTCTCACAGCAGGAACAAGTGTTCCCTCTGATTTCATGATTCCTCTGTAAGTGACATGTTTTCTCTGCACTTTACAACTCTGTCCCATTTCACTTTGTAAAGAACCTACTAAACACGGGGAAGGTTTATTGGAAGAATGGAGCAATGCTCAATTTTTTAAATGCTAATTGACAGAATGTGGGTATCGTTGGCCAGAAGAGCATTTATTGTCTATCTCTGATTGGCCAGGGGTCAGTTGAAGTCAATCACATTGCTGTGTTTCTGGAGTCACACGTACACCAGACTAGGTCAAGATGGGCAATAGGTGTGGGTGGATGAGGAGACTGGAGGGGGTGTTAGAATGGGGGCAGGAGCCAATGGAAGCTATAATCAAGAAATAATCTTTCTTAAATTTGTAAACTAAGGAAAACGCAGCTAACTGAGTTCCAAGGAAGCTTTAAGTAATTGAAGTAATGAAGTCTTTCTAAATTAATGTGGAAAATCCAATTTAAGGCTGCACAAGTTCGAGAACTACCAATTTTGGAAAAGTGTAATGGATCCTGCTATAATGAGTACAATGTTAATTGTTAAATTTTCATCTGAGATTGAGATCTAAGATATAGTAAAAAGGGTAGCAACTGCATAAAGATAATGTTTCAGCTTTCTGCAAATGTTTTGGAAACACATCAACCATGATCTCACGGTCTGTGGAAATTTTGTTCAGGGCCAAAGCTTTTTGTATGTTGATATGTGTGACAATGATTTTGAAAAAAAAAACCCTCTGTTATTAACTTATACCTGTTGTTTTGCAACCACTTAAATACAGTGGTAACAGGAAATGAATATTTTTCTTGAGTCTCGAAGTTTTATGTTTAGTGCAGTTCTTACTGAGGATGTTGATCAATTCTTCTAATTCTGTTTCAACATGAATCCAAATACCTTATATGTTAACATAGATATATAGGATACTATAACTGTGTGAGTGCAACACTTTATAAAATGGGTTAGCAGCAATAAAAATATAGCTGCTGAAAATCAAAAGGTAACCCTTGAGAAATCTCAAGAAAAGCCTGAAAAGAAACGTGTAACTTTTGCAAGGCACAGCTTTGGTTCCCCTCCAATAAGCACAGACATAAAACCATAAGATTGATACAAAGGAGGAATGTAACCCCGCTGCTCGTTGGATGCTGCCTGAACTGCTGTGCTCTTCCAGCACCACTAATCCAGTATTCGCTTTCCAGCATCTGCAGTCATTGTTTTTACCTCTTGTACCACACCAATTGAGTTTGCAGAATTCAATAGGACCACTTCACATCTACATGTTTACAAATTTGAAACCAATATATGCAAATACACAGACAGTTAGTCAAGGCACATGTCCAGACCTTATGAAGTCTTGCTAAGGATGTCAGTTGAAGGCTGATACAAGACCATCTGATATTGTTCACCCAAATTGGCAGTCTCACTTGGATTTCAGGGCATATTCTTCCAGTAAAGCAACTATTTTGGGCGGCACGGTTGCACAGTGGTTAGCACTGCTGCCTCACAGCGCCAGAGACCCGGGTTCAATTCCCGCCTCAGGTGATTGACTGTGTGGAGTTTGCACATTCTCCCCGTGTCTGCATGGGCTTCCTCCAGGTGCTCCGGTTTCCTCCCACAGTCCAAAGATGTGCAGGTCAGGTGAATTGGCCATGCTAAATTGCCCGTAGTGTTAGGCAAGGGGTAGATGTAGGGGTATGGGTGGGTTGCGCTTCGGCGGGGCGGTGTGGACTTGTTGGGCCGAAGGGCCTGTTTCCACACTGTAAGTAATCTAATCTAATCTATTGGGAAAGATGCCTGTCACTAAAAATGTAAATTGATTAAAGGCCAGGATGTCTGTTTCACCAGGTTAGAATACATTTCTAATTTGTTTGATTTACTTGTTGCCAGCAAGTTATTGTTCTTTTCAAAAAGAACAGATTAAATTACTTTTTATTCAAAAGAGACATATATTGTATGTGTTGTGTGGTGAATATTCACCATCCTTTTCCTGGCTCAATTTGGTGAAGATGGATGATCCCAAATATATACAGTGAAATAGAGGCACATCTCCCAGGAGACAGGCACTCTCAACCGAAAGGAACACACTACTGAGGAACAGGAGGAGGCCATTTGGCCCTTTGAGCCTGTTCCACCTTTCAATGTGATCATGGCTGATTTGTGACTTAATGTCCATTGACACAGCTTTGCTCCCTCTCCCCTTATACCTTCAGAAATCAAAATATATCAATCTCAGATTTAAATGTTTTGGGTGGCACGGTGGCTCAGTGGTTAGCACTGCTGCCTCACAGCACCAGGGACCAGGGTTTGATTTCCAGCCTCGGGTGACTGTCTGGGTGGAGTTTGCCCATTCTTCCCATGTCTGCTTGGGTGTCCTCTGGGTGCTCGGTTTTCCTCCCACAATCCAAAGATGTGCAGGTTAGGTGAATTGACCAGGCTAAATTGCCCATAGCTTTCAGGGATGTGTCGGTTAGGGGCATTAGTCAGGGGTAACTGTGGGGTAATGGGGTAGGGGAATGGGTCTGGGTGGGATACTCTTTGGAGGGTCCTTGTGGACTTGTTGGGCCAAAGGGCCTGTTTCCGCACTGTAGGAATTCTATGATTATATGTAACATTAATCAGTCATCAATTGTCATTTATGGAAGAGAGTTCCAAATGTCTATCCCAGTTTGCGTGAAAAGTTGTTTCCTAATTTCACTCCTGAAAGATTGGTTTATAGACTCTACCCTGCGTTCTAGGTTCCCAAAGAGAACTAATTTCCCTCTATTTATCTGACAAAGCTGTCTTTAACTTGCTAAATTCTCAGCTATTAAATTCCTAAATTGTGGCATCTCTTGCAGATTTATCTTTAAATTAATTTCATTCTAATAAATCTACCATCTCCACCTTCTTCAGATATGAAGCCCAGAATTACTCAGTGACTTCAGCAGTGGTCTATGTAAGGTCACCTCATTCAAACCTTTATGTAATTCAATCAATGCAATTAATTTGAATGAATTAAGGAGGCAGTAATTTAATATGATGCAGTAAAAGCTTCTGCTGATTGCCACTCACATATGTAGGCTAACAGCTTCTGTAGTGATTGGAACCATGGAACGCACTGACTATGAGATTCTTGATTGGAGCTGTGAACCTAGTCCAATCAGGGAGCCCTACTAACAGATATAAACAGGAGTTGCACCTGGTATGGAGGGAGGAGGACAGGTCTGAGGACCTCTTTGTGGGTCTGCTCCTGGGCCTGGCCAAACTGACCATAAACTGGGTCCAGGCAGTGAGCTGTGGAGGGGGTCGTTAGGGTCGATTGCCTGCCCTTTTTCCGCGGTTACGTTGGAGCCCAGGTGTCTCTGGAGAAGGAGCACGCGGTGTCCACCAACGCCCTGGA
Organism: Chiloscyllium punctatum; assembly: GCF_047496795.1. Classification (NCBI taxonomy): domain Eukaryota; kingdom Metazoa; phylum Chordata; class Chondrichthyes; order Orectolobiformes; family Hemiscylliidae; genus Chiloscyllium; species Chiloscyllium punctatum. The sequence goes on along the minus strand of NC_092776.1, from coordinate 11,741,135 downwards.
GTTGTTCAGGGTGGGGCGGGTGCCGCAGGGAGTGGAGTGCATTATTTCCCCGTCCAATCCTATTTTGATTTAATCCCTGCCCTCCTCTTCACTGTTTGATCACTAGCATTGCCCTTTGATGTGAAGGGCACTGCTTGTCACTGGCCACTCGGGTATTTCTTTTCTTCCTGGAAATTGAATAAAGATTTGTGCACCTTTTGTCTTTCACTATGTCTCACACTTGCACACACATGACGTGGGTGCGGGGGGGAAATAAACACTACTGCAGTTAGGTGGTAGTGTGGAAAAAACAGTAAAAAAAACCAGGAGTGTCAGAGGCTCTATTCACTCTGACAAATGGCTCTGAGGGAGCTGGATAAAAAAAAAAGACAAAAAAAAACAGGAGTTGCAGAAGGTCTCCACAGTCTAGGGACTGGCTTTGAGCTAGCTGGTCACAGCCATGTACAGTGCACATGTAAATAAAGGGTGACTTGGTGACAGGATATCAGCTCCTGTGTTATGTCAGTTTCACTGTCTGAAACTGTTTCTACATGAGACCTCATTATCATACAGGATACCCTGTTGAGATCATTTATCACTGTAAATCATGTGAACTCACTGGCGGTCCTCAGGCTGAAGCTTTTCATCGTGAAATGTGCCCAGTCTATCTCTGATCGCCTGGGGGGGGTGGAGCGTGTGGAGTAATGGTGGGGGAGGGGGTGTGGTAAGATATCTTTAAGGTTGAACCAACTTGCTTCACATGTTGTTGCATGCTGCCATTATGCAGTAGCAGCACAAGTGGTATTTACTACAAACAGGGTTCTGACATTAAAATGAAAACACGTTCTGCCGATCATACAAATGAGTAAGGTGGTATATGGGTTTCAGTGCCAGTGTGATGCCAAGTATATGGACCATGCATTCCAAACTCTGGCAGATCATATCAAGCAGCAACTTCCTTTGACTCTCTGCAAGAAGTAAGGTATTGACCACAATCAACCAGCCTGTGTTTGCAAAACTCACACGATACCCCATATTGGATATGATTCAGCAACTCAATAACATTTGCTGGATGACCCCGCATTTGTGAATTAATATATTGATAATCAATTTAGGATTGTCAGTTGTGCCTGCAGTGGGGTGCACTTGCACATACTGGAAGCTTCGTATATGAGTACACGGGGGCCAATTCTTCACAGAAAAAAAGGACATGTATTTACACTGTGCATGTTTCAACTCAACAAAACAGTGGCAGTCATTTGCCAGTTCATTTCTCAGGTCAAATCCTTGATCAAGCAGAGTCATAGACTCAGAGGTGTACAACCTATAACCCTAAAAATCCTCCCTTTTCATATGCCCATCTAGAAGCCTTTGAAATGTTGTAATTGTACCAGCCTTCACCACTTCCTCTGGCAGCTCATTCCGTACATGCACTACCCTCTGCATGAAAACACTGCCACTTTTTAAATCTTTCCCTTCTCACCTTAAACCTATTCCCTCAAGGTTTGGACTCCCCCCACTCCGGGGAAAAGACCTTGTCTATTTACCATATCCATGCCCCTCATGATTTTATGCACCTCTATAAGATCACCCCTCAACCTCCGACACTCCAGTGAACACAGCCCCAGCCTATTCAGCCTCTCCGTGTAGCTCAAACCCTCCAACCCTGGCACCATCCTTGTAAATTTTTTCTGAAGTGTTCTTTCAAGTTTCAAGAATCCTTTCAAGTTTCACAACATCCTTCCTATAGGAGGGGGACCAGGATTGCACACAGTACTCCAAACGTGGCCTAACTGACATCTTGTACAACCACAACATGACCTCCCAAATTCTGTACTCAATGCATTGACCAATAAAGGCAGGCATACCAAACGCCTTCTTGATTTAAAATTTAAACAATGCCTGGCATTAGCTAGTGCATTTTCCATAGCTATACTTCACCAATCAGAGTTCACTGGCCAACCAATCAATTCTCTCTTATTACACAGTATAAATGTTGGTCTTCCACTTAAACTGATATTCTTGCACATCATCCTGATAACAGAAATATGAAGAGCTTCAAAAAATTCTTTTTATAGCAATACTCAAAAATGTTAACTATTGAACAAACAGTTTCTGAATAACTGGCCAAGGGACAGCTAGTAGAAGATTTCACTCACCTTTGTAGATTCATGGCATTACAGTAAGAGAGGACAGAATCCAATGAGATTATCTTTGAGGGCATGAGTATTATTTCATATTGTCAACAGAATGGAAATCTGCAACTACAGAGGGTTTGCAGAAATATTTTCCATTCCAATCATCACTGAAGAAATGGCAAAAATCAACAAATTTTGCAAGAAGATACAATAATGACAAAGATAATGAATAATATGACCCATTGAGTTTATCAATGAATCTTTAACTGAAGCTGTTCAGATGGCATCACAATCTGGCAAGCAAATTATTAAGAAAGTTTACAACTTGATGTTAGGTATGAACACAGTCAGAAGTCACACGACACCAGATTATAGTCCAGCAGGTTTATTTGAGATTACCTGATGAAGGAGCAGTGCTTTGAAAACTTGTGATTTCAAATAACCCAATGGGATTATAATAGGTTGCTGTGTGCCTTCTGAACTTGTCCACCCCAGTCCAACACCACCACCTCCACATCATGAACACAAGTTCAAGATGAACATTTCATTCTTCATTTTTGAGGGAAGAGTCATCTGGTATCAGAAATCATGCTCACTAAGCAACAAGCCCCAAACAGCATGACTAAGGAAGTGATCATGTTGGGTTTCACAGTAAAGCACCACAGGAGGAGAATTCAAGTTTCCAACCTCATCAACAAGTTAAAATTCATATATTTCAACATAGATCGGTTGGCAGATTGACAGTAAAGATTGGCTTGTACAGACTGAAGCTAGTTTGCATAAGTCTCTTTGAACTCATCTCAGACATGGGATGACCAACACCCACAGAGTCAAGACATTGCCAAAAAGAAACTGCCAGGCACAGGAATCCAGGATAGTGCCAAGAATAAATTGTCTGGCTCATAAATCTTGGGTATTACAGAGAAAAAAAACTGTGTTTGTCAGGACAGTCTTCTTCCATGAAGGAATTTCATTTGGATTGAACATCCCCAGATGATATAATTTAGCAATTATCTGTTTCAGCAGGGAAAGGCTCACTGGCTGCCACTCAGGAAAAGATCTGTTTATTCCTAATCATTGTTTCCTGTTTGTCAACCAGGGCCATGTCATAACACTAACCCAGTCTCATGTGGTTCAATTTTACATGCTAATCTCTTCAGAGGGACCTTATTGAAAATCTTCTGGAAGTCCATGTAAGCCACATCAACTGGTTCCTCCTTAACAACTCTACTAGTTATATCTTCAAAATTTTCTAGTAGATTTGTTACGCATGATTTCCCTTTCATAAATCCATGTTTGTCTGATTTTGTCGCTATTTTCCAAGTGTTCTGCTATTTTATCCTCTGTAGTATTTTCCCCATTATCGATATCAGGCTATAATTCTCTGTTTCCTCTATATCTGCTTCTTTTAAATAGTGGGGTTACATCAGCTTCCTTCCAATCCATAGGAACTGGTCCAGAGTTTATAGAAGTTTGGAAGATGACCATCGATGCATTCACTATTCCTCAGGCCACATCCTTAAGTACTCTGGGGTGTAGATTATTGGGTCCTGGGGATTAATCGACTTTTAATCCCATCAATTTCCCAAAAAACAATTTCCCCACTAATGCTGATTTCTTTCAGTTCTTCTCTCTCACTAGACCTTGTGTCCCCCACCATTTTTGGGATATAATTTCTAATCTCCTTTACGTGGACAGAACCAAAGCATGTATCTAATTAGTCTGCCATATCTTTGTTCCCTTTATAACTTATCTTGCTTCTGACTGGAAAGGACCTACATTTGTTTTCACTGATCTTTTTCTCTTCACCTACCTGTAGAAGATTTTATAATTAGTTTGCATGTTCCCCATCATCTTATTCTCCATATTCCATTTTTCCCTTCTTAATAAATCCCTTTGTCCTCCTTTGCTGAAATCCAAATTGCTCCCAATCCCTAGGTCCGCTGCTTCTCTCTTTGGCCAATTTGTATACCCCTTCCTTAGATCTAATACTATCCCTAATTCCTCTTGTCAGACATGGTCTGATCTGCTTTCCCATTTTATGAAAAGCCAAAAGAACCATGTAAGCCACATCAACTGGTTCCTCCTTAACAACTCTACTAGTTATATCTTCAAAATTTTCTAGTAGATTTGTTACGCATGATTTCCCTTTCATAAATCCACGTTTGTCTGATTTTGTCTCAGACAAAATCAGGAACAGAAACAGAAATTGCTAGAAATTTCAGGTGTGGTAGCATCAATGGAGAGATATCGGAGTTAATGTTTTGGGTGCAGTGACCCTTCCTCAGACCCTCTCTCCTCTGTTCTGAGGAAAGGTCACTGAAAGCAAAACGTGAACTCTGATTTCTTTCCACAGAGCTTTTTCACCGAACTCTGTTTTTGTTTCCCATTCTTTAAATGCTTGTCACTGCCTTTCTACCATCATCCTTTTAAGTAACATTCCTTAATCTATCATAGCCAACTCAGGCTTCATACCATCATAGTTTCATCCATTTAGACTCAGAATTCTATTTTCAGAATCAATTATACCATTCTCCATTTTAATGAAGGGTTCTATTGCATATTATGGTCACTCTTCCCTATGGGGCCTTGCATAGCTAGGCTGCCAATTATTCCTTTTCATTACACAAAATTCAGTCTTGGATGCCTTTTTTTTCTGGTTAGTTCCTCAAGGTATTAATCCAGGAAATCATACCATCCACGCTCTGGGAATTCTCCCTCTGTGAATTGTTATTGATCTGATTAAAGTCACTCATTATTATAGTTGTTTATTGCAATCCAATATTTATATAATAATTATGTTGTTAAGTCTCTACCTTAGAGCCTGAGTTCGGAGTGCTGTGAGAATCTAGCATCCCAGTCTGCCAGTGTGTTTGCTTTCCAAGGAGATGACAAGGGAATACATATGCTCCACACTTACTCCAAAATGAGTCAAGAACACTAGTAGACATTGATAACTTTTCTTAGAGGAGAGGGACGTAGGCGTAGTACATAAACATACATAGTTTCTGGGCAGAATGAACCTGGGGGTGGGGGGTGGAGAAAGTGCAGGATGTGGGATTAATCGCTATATACTAATACCTGGACTGCACTATCAATAATGACAGACTATTTTTTCTTTATTCATTCATGGAATGAGGGTGGCGCTAGCTAGGCAGCAAATATTGGCCATCCCTAATTGTTGAGAGTCAACCACATTGCTGTGAGTCTTGAGTCACATGTAGGCCAGATCAGGTAAGGACAGAAGCGATCACAGGATAGGTTTTTCCTGACAATCAGCAATGGATTCATGGTTATCATTAGACTCGTAATTCTAGATTTTAAAAAAATAGAATTCAATCTCCAACCATGTGCCGTGGCAGGATTTGAATCTGGATCCTCAGAATGTTATCTGGGTCTCTGGATTGATAGCCCAGTACCACTAGGCCATCACCTCCCTCCTGTGGAGCTATGGATCATGTGGAACCAAGACCTGAATAAAGAATTTTCTTTTAAATTCCTTCTGAAGCATGGCTTGATAGATAAATAACTCAAAGATTCCTTTGCTTGCACTAATGTGGTATCCCACCCCGAAACTATGTTTCCACAATGATGGACCACCTTCTCGAACCACTGCAGTCTACAGGATGTAGGTGTACCCACAATGCCAGGGAGAGAGTTCCAGTATTTTAACCCTGTGACCATTAGGTACTGACGATAAAGTTCCAGGACAGGATGGTCTATAGTTTGGAGGGGTAGTTGCAGGTGGTACTGTATGCATATATCTCCTTCTAGTTGGTAGATGTTGTAGGATCAGGAGAGTCACTTTGGGTCCTCCTTTAGCTAGTGTTGTGGTTGTTAGCACCTTTTAGGAATGACCAGGAGATGCAGAGAATTCCTTAAGATCGAAGTCACAGAATCACTAGAGTGTGGAAACAGGCCCTTTGGCCCAAAATGTCCACACTGACCCTCCGAACAGTAAACCACCCAGACCTTTTTCCTTACCTACAAACAAAAGCTGTGGCCATCAGAATAGACAACCCTGAAAAGCCTGTGACCAGCGAGAGCACTCTAATGTTTATGCTGTTCTAAAAGCCACATGCCATCCCTGTTACACTAGCATATCCAATCACACTAAACTGACATTATATTCCCTTAACCAATCAGACTCTGCCACAATTATCTTCCGGATTGTTGCAGACCATCACATTGTGCTGTGGTCATCTTTCTTCACCTTTTGTCACCTGACCAGCAGCAGTCACACAAGGCTGACTCGAGCATGCAACCCAGACCTTACACTCACGCAACATCCCAACATGTGTTACTTTGTAGTTGTATATTCATATCTACTATAATAGCACCCCCAACCCTCATGGTATATCAATGGTGGAGGGAGTGATGTTTAATTCAGGAATACCAATCAAGTAAGCTGCTCTGCCTGTCCAAGTGGGAGAGTTAATAAGACAGACACAACCTTGTTTTCACTTGAAACCCGGAGATACACATGTAGTCAAGGCATTGGATAGCAATCAGGAACAAGAATTCTGGTTAATTTCCCCTATCCTTTCAATCAGTTTCTATTTAGCCCATGCTACTGCCTCCAATACCAATACCTGTGACACCCTGCCCCACCTAGCCGAATCTAATATCAACTTCCCCAAACATACCAGTATTCAACCACTGGACTGTTTTGGTCTTTAAGACCTAAAGATGAAAGAACCTGCATTGGTGCAGCCTTTATGGAAAGCTTCAAGACTTCACAAAGTATTTTACAATCAATTGTGTATCACAGAGTTCCTACAAAGCAGAAAGATTTGGCCCATCAAGTTTGGACTGACCCTCCAAAGAGTATCTCAACCAGACCCACACCACTTTTCCTATCCCTGTAACCCTGCATATCTCATGGCTAATCCACCTAGCCAGGATATAATGGGCAACTTAGCAAGGCCAATCCACTTAACCAACACTTAATCTTTGGACTATGGGAAGAAATTACAGCATCCAGAGGGAACCCATGCAGACACAGAGAATGTGCAAACTACACACCGATAGTCACCTGAGGGTGGAACCGAACCTGGGTCCCTAGGGCTATAACGCAGCAGTGCTATCCACTCAGTCACCATGCTCCCCACTTCTGAAGGTGTTTTGTTCAATGAAGAAATTGGCAATTTTCACACAGCAGGGTCCCAATGAGGTAGATGACCTGATCGTTCAGTTTTCGATATGCTGACAAAGGAATAAATGTTGCTCAGGACACTATGGAGAAAACACTTCAAAATAGTGCCGCAGGATCTGAGTATGCAGGTGGTACCTTGCATGAACATCTACCCCAGAGAACAATTCCTCCAATGGAAGAATGCATCTTCAGTGCTGTACCAGAGCATCTGCCTAAAATATGGGCTTAATGGTGTAGAGTGGGACTCACTCACACAACTTTCATGACTCAAAAGCAAGGGTCCTACTCATTCAGACACATCCAATACTGTGGGCAGCACGGTGGTTAGCACTACTGCCTCACAGTGCCAGAGACCCGGGTTCAATTCCTGCCTGAGGTGACTGACTGTGTGGAGTTTGCACAATCCCCCTGTGTCTGTGTGGATTTGCTCCGATTTCCTCCCACAGTCCAAAAATGTGCAGGTTAGGTGAATTGGCCATTCTAAATTGCCCGTAGTGTTAGCTGAAGGTGTAAATGTAGGAGAACGGGTCTGGGTGGGTGGCAGGTCGGTGTGGACTTGTTGGGCCAAAGGGCCTGTTTCCACACTGTAAGTAATCTAATCTAATTAGATCAAGGAACATCACCGCTAGCTATTGAAGGTTTGCTTGTGCTGCTTTTATTAAGCAAAGAAACCTTCCTGAAGAATTGTAGACTGCAGGACAAGTTGAAAAGACCGTAAGATAAATCAAGTAGCAGTGATTAAGAGATCCACTTGATATAATTATAGGCATTCAAAGTAATTAATTGCGCGTAATGCACTGTGAGGTGTTTTCCAAAAGACACAATTAAGTGCTGTATAAATACAAATATGTATTTTTGGTGATTAAATGACTCCCAGCTTATGATTTCACAGCCTTCAATTATAAGATGAGTCGGAGTCTAGGCAAGGTAAGGAGTTGGAATGAGAGATAACGCGGTGATTTCAAATCGCGAAACATTCAGGTGTAGAGATGTGGAGGGCTGAACTTGCTTGAAGCTTAAGGGAAACAAGACAGCAGAGGTTGTTAAAATGAGAAAGACAAGACAAATTACATTAACGTGAAGCTGCAAGCGAGAGGCGAGAGGAGGATAAACTGACAAGCTTCCTCATGCATTTTCTCCAACAGTACAAAAGAACCAGTGAAGCAGGGAAGGAGCATCTCACATTGCTGTGGAACAGCGAAGTAAAAATGTTGTTGGATATCTCTGCAGTATTGGGATTGTATTAACAGTTTGATAGAGCAATTCTGGGGAAGAGAGTCACATTAAAATTTTGGGATTCCAATGCAAGTGTATTCCAGAATGAAAAGTGGATAATTATGGAGGTAGGCAGCAATGTGGAGTAATGTGATCAGTTGTGATCTTATTGAATGGCAGAGGAGGGGTCAGGCAGCCCATCTCTTGCTCTGAATTTGTATGTCCGAATGCTCAACCTTGTTTTCCGAGGAAGCTCACTTAATTTGAGGATCGAAGACAATCAATAATTCATGAACCCATCCTGGTCTTTGATCAACACCTTGTATCGATTAGGTTGGTTTGTTCGTGAACCCAAGACTAAAATGGGGGCAGAAGGTCACACTGACAAGTCAAATCTCGGGTTGCCTCTCTCCTAGCTTCAGCCACTGAGAACACAGGAAACCAGAAGTTATTTAGTCTCAGTCGATTCAAACAACTCGCTAATGTAGGGAAATGTAGTGTGCTCCTTATTTCATATGACACAAAGACAAGTTGCACGAATTGAATTAAATCAGGGCCATTGTATCTGTTTTCCCTCATCTAATACTGCATAAAATTGAAGCAGATTAATCAACTGTATCCAGCCTCACGTGAGCAAATCTTTACATGATGCATTTTTAGAATAGCTGGAGGCGGGTACACTGGGGCATGAGCAAATGACACAAAATCCCCAATTCTAACTCGCTGCCGCTACATCTAATGCAACGGAGGTTGAAATCAGGCCAGAGTGATAATCAACTTGTCAACATGCGGTACCATTTTAAAATGCAGGAACTTTTAAAAATAATCACAGTGTGGAAAGACGCTCTTCGGCCCACACCAGTCCTCTGAAGAGAATCCACCCAGACCCATTCCCCAAACCTATTGCTCTACATTTACCCCTTACTAACTCACACATCCCTGAACACTATGGGCAATTTATCACAGCCAATTCACCTAATCTACACATCTTTGGATTGTGGGAGGAAACCAGAGCACCCAGAGGAAACCCACACAGACACAGGGAGAATGTGCAAACGCTACACAGACCGTTGCCCGAGGCAGGAATTGAACTCAGATCCCTGGTGCTGTGAGGCAGCAGTGTTAACCACTGAGCTACTGTGCATTCTGTACAGTCGGGAAAGATCTCATCTTAGCGAGGGCTTTGCGCGTATTCCGCGGTCAGGGTCTGTTCACGTGATTTGGGCCCTCATGCCATTTTGACCCTTGGTAGTGCACTGTGCTTTCTGTACTCAGCCATTGTGGTTCAACATGGATCCAGGGCCAGAACAGTCCCAGTGAGGGAAGAAAAGGGTGCTTTAGAAGTTTTCTCTGTGGATTGGGAAGAGTATGAGGGATTCTCTGTGTGTCATGAAGAATTTTCCATCTTGCTATTCTCTGGACTTCAACTCCCCTTCATATATTTGCTATTATCATGGGACAGAAGGCATTTAAGATTTTTATAATCACTAGAGAAAAAGTTCTAGAAAGAGCAATGGGAGTGAAAACTGATAAATACCTTGGACCTGAAGGCCTGAATCTCATAGTCTTGAAAGAAGTGTCTGCAGATAATGGTGAATGCACTGGTTGCATCTTTGTGAAATTCCCTAGAATCTGGAAGGTTCCCAGTAACATCACTGTTCAAGAAATGAAGGAGACGGAAAATAGCAAACTACAGGTCAGTTAATCAAATCTCTGTTATTGTGGAAATGACAGAAACAAATTGCAGGTCATGGAGAAAAACATAAAACAGTCATGTAGAGTCAACCAGTTTTGTGAAAGGGGAATGTCCCGAGCAACTTTATGAGAGTGTTTTGAGAAAGTAATCAGCAGAGTGAATAAAGTAATACTAGACAATTTACTGTTTTCGGGTTTTCAAAAGGCATTTGAGAAGGTAGCACCTAGAATGTTACAGTATTGTGTAACAGCTCATGGTGTTGAGGGGAGGGGAGGGGGTGACATATCAGCATTGATAGAATATTGGCCAATGATGGGAAGCAGAGAGTTAGGTTAAATGGATTATTTGCAGGATGGTAAACTGTAACTAGTGAAGATCTACAAGGTGCACTGCTGGCTCTTCAACAATTTATGACCTATTAATTATTTGACTGTATTGTAGGCACATTTGTTGATGATACATAGATAGAAAAGCAAATTGTGATGAGGATACAGTCAGAAATGGGATACAAACCGACAAGATGAGGGGCAAGAAAATTGGCAGATTGAGCACAATATGTGGAAGTTATGAGGTTATCCACTTTGCCAGGAAGAGTAGAAAAATAGATATTATTTAAATGCAAAGAGACTGCAGAAAGACATGGCACAGAAGGATCTGAGTGCCTTTGTATGTGAATCACAAATGGCAATGAAGATGCAGCAAATAATTAGACAAATGAAATATTGTCTTTAATTGCAAGGTGCTGTGGAGTATAAAAGCAGGGGGGGGGTCTTGCAACAACTATATAGGATGTTCCTGAGACAGGATCTGGAGCACTATGTACAATTAGTTAGGTTTTTGATTAACAAGGTTGCCAAAAGTGGCAGGCAGGATAGCGGAGTTAAAGTCATAATCAGATCAGCTGTGATCTGTGAATGAGAGGCAGCACTGCTGTTATTCCTCACTGAGAGTATAGATTAGATTAAACCATAGAATGCCCACTCTGTGGAAACATGCCCTTCGACCCAAAACGTCCACACTGACCCTCTGAAGAGTATCCCACTCTACCTCTACCCCATTAGTCTACATTTCCTAAGACTAATGTACCTAACCTACACATCCCTGAACACTATGGAGCAATCTAGGATGGCCAATTCACCTAACCTGCACATCTTTGGACGGTGGGAGGAAACCCACACAGACACAGGGAGAATGTGCAGACTCCACCCAAACATTCGCCCGAGACTAGAATCGAGCCCAGGTTCCTGGTGCTGTCAGGCAGCAGTGCTAACCACTGAGCCACCATGCCACTCATTGCTATATGCCACCCCACATTTTCAGCATCATGACGCCACTTGGAGTCCTGATTGTCACATTGGAAAGCCCTGGCTTATTGGCATTTGATGAACGTATGCTGCTTAATATTTATTCGAGGGTGAGTGGGTGGGTAGAATGGAGGAATGTGTGAAATCTTAATACTAACATGGGGATAGTACGGTGGTTCGGTGGTTAGTATACTGCCTCACAGTATCAGGGACACAGGTTCAATTTCTGTCTTGGGCAACTGTCTGTGTGGAGTTTATACGTTGTCTATGTAGGTTTTCTCTGTGGATTGAGAAGAGTATGGGGGGTTCTCCATCTTGCTATTCTTTGGACTTCACTTCCCCTTTATACGATTGTGATTATCATAGGAGGTAAATGGGAGGAAGGCATTTAAGATAATTATAATTTTATTTGGCTGTGCAAAATTACCCATAGTGTCCAGAGGTATGCAAGCTAGGTGGATTAGCCATGGAAAATGCAGGGTTATAGGGATGGGGGGGGGGGAGGTGGCTGAGTCTGGATGGGATGCTCTTGGGAGGGTTGGTATGGGATTGATGGTCCAAATGATCTGTTCCCACATTGTAGGGATTCCAGGAACTTATCGCACATTGGTGAGGCTGCAACTAGAGCATTTGGTTTCCTTACTTAAGGAAAGACAGACGTGTTCAGTTAATCACTCACAGCTGATTCCTGGGATGAGGCAGTTGTTTTAGAGTCATAGAGATGTCCAGCACGGAAACAGACCCTTCGCTCCAACTCGTCCATGCCGACCAAATATCCTAAATTAACCTAGTCCCATGTGCCAGCACTTGGCCTATATCCCTCTAAACCCTCCCTATTCATATACCCATCCAGATGCCTTTTAAATGCTGTAATTGTACCACTTCCTCTGGCAGCTCATTCCATACAAATGCCATCCTTTGCATGATAAAGCTGCCCCTCAGGTCCCTTTTAAATCTTTCCCCCTCACCCTAAACTTATGCCCTCTAGTTCTGGACTCACCCCACCCCCAGGGAAAAGAAAGTAGATTGGATTGAGACTCACCAGTGGAGAATGTGATGTGACCTTATTGAAACGTATAAGATATTGAATGCGTGTGTATCTAGCACTGGGAAGCAGTTTAAAGATAAGCATTCTTCCAGGTAATACAGACAGGAGGAGGAATTCTCTGAAAGGATCTGTGGAATTTTCTTCCATAGAGAGCAATGGAGGATGAGTCACTGTGTACATTCAAGGCTGAGTTAGATGGATTTTTAATTGACGTGGAAATCGAGGATTATGGGGACAAGTATCGAAAAGGCCAGTCATGATTTTATAGGATTTTGGAGCAGGCTTGATGGGCTGGTCCTATCCCTTACAGACTCATTTTGATGTAACTCTCTGCCAAATTCTGTCAAGGAAAGATTCTGAAGTGCAATGTGCCCATCATCAGCAATAATATTCTAGTCCAAATATTCACACGATTGTTCCAAGGGTAAGGAGCTGAACTCAAATTTAAAATCAGACACCAAATACTGAGGCAAGGTAATGAATTATTAATTGTCTTAAATCCTTGGGGAAACAATGTCCAAACTTGGCTCATTTGCACCTAATCCACCTTTGAACCGAGTGATTCTGTTATGAAAATGGTTGTGTACTGTGTGTTTAAGGCCTGATTTTCCAATGTAACTTTCTTTTCCAAAACCTCCATGCTAAAATGTCACAAAATCTGGTGGTCCTATAGGGAACAATCCTAGCACCAATTTGGGCACCACGGTGGCTCAGTTGTTAGCACTGCTTCCTCACAGCACTAGGTTCCTGGGTTCGATTTCAGCTGACTGTCTGTGTGGGTTTCCTCCCACAGTCCAAAGATGTGCAGGTCAGGTGGATTGGCCATGCTAAATTACTCATAGTGTTAGGTGCATTAGTCAGAGGGAAATGGGCCTGGGTGGGTTACTCTTTGGAGGGTTGGTTTGGGCTGAAGGGCCTATTTCAACACTGTAGGGAATCTAATCTAAGTCAGACATTGCTGTTCTATAATAATCTGAGATGATCTTTTCTACTCCATTAGCTTTCTAGTACTGCTGGAAAATAACATGTGGAAAATTGTCAGTTTATCCTTCCCTCACCACTAGCCTGTAGCTTCTTGTTACTCCAATTTGTTTTGTCTATTTTCATTTTAACAATCTCTCCTGTCTTGTCTCTCTTAAGCTTTGAAGAAGTCTTCCTGAATACCCTTCCTCCCATCTGAATCTAATCGATGTGTCATCATAAATCATTGTTCTGTCTCTCCTTCTGACTCCTGATTCAGTCCCTCCTTCCTCTCATGGTTAAAACATCAATTTAGACATCTCTCTGATCTTTGATAGGAAAGGTTCACATTGGTATAGTATTTTTTATCTCACAGATATAAACAGCTCAAAATGTTCTTCGTAAAGAATTTATTCACAGGTTGAAGATGTCATTGGCTCAGCCTTCAATGCAGGGGAGGGGGTACATGGAGGCTCAGTGGTTAGCACTGCTGCCTCACAGCGCCAGGGAATGGTTCGGTTCCAACCTCAGGTGACTGTCTGTGTGGAGTTTGCACATTCTCCCCGTGTCTGCATGGGTTTCCTCTGGGTGCTGCAATTTGTTCCCACAGTCCAAGGATGTGCAGCTGAGGTGGATTGACCATGCTAAATTGCCCGTAGTGTCCAGGGATGCGCAGGTTATAAGCCATGGAAAGTGCATGGTTTCATGGATAGGGTAGGGGGGTGGGTCTGGTTGAGATGCTCTTCGGGGCAGGGTGGTGTGGACTCAATGGGCGGAAGGGCCTGCTTCCACACTGTAGGGATTCCATGATTTGTTCCTCCTCTTTCATTTATTGCCTCTTCTTGAATCAAAAACAATTATTTTGGTGTGACTAGAATTACTGAAGTAAATTCAACAAATTATTTTGAATACAGCAAGATCCCGCAGAATAAGGGCCATGGAAAACAAGTGGGGTGTGAAAAGGCGGGCAGTGAGTGAATTTGGACTCCCTGTTGGCTCCCCAATGCTGTGCTGGGTTTGATTGACTATCGCAGGCTCAGAAGCCTGGATGTGCTCCCTAGGGGCAAGCTGCCGATAGCTCTGATGAACCAAGAGGCTCCATCATCCATCCCATTCATACCCAGTTTCTCTGGTGCTGGCCCTTCCATTGAGCCTGGAGCCAGGAACCCAGAGTTAGCCCCCTCGTGAAGCTGGCTCTTCACAAACATCCAGAGGTTGAAATGGAGTGGTTGGACTTGGCACAGAGGAAGATGGTTGTCGTTGCTGGAGGTCAGTCATCTCAGCACCAGGACATCTCTGCAGGAGTTCCTCAATGTACTGTCATAGGTCCAATCATCTTCAGCTGCATCATCAAAGACCTTTGCTCCATCATAAGGTCAGAGGTTCGGATGTTTGCCAAGGATTGCTCAATGTTTAGCGCCATTCTCAATTTTTCAGATACTGAAACAATCAATGTTCAAATGGTACAAGATCTGGACAATGCCAACCTTGGGCTGACAAGTGGCAAGTAACATTTAAGCCATACAAATGCCAGGCTATGACCATCATTAACAAGAGTCAATCTAACTGGTGCGCCTTAATATTCAATGGTGTTGCAATCACTGAATCCCCCACTATCAATATCCTGGGGGTTATCATTGGCCAGAAACCCAACTGGACTCGCCACATAAACACAGTGGCTACCAGAGCAGGTCACAGGCTAGGAATACTGAGGCACGTTAACCACTCCTGACTCCCCAAAGCCTGTCCATCATCTACAAAGCACAAGTCAGGAGTGTGATGGAATACTCCCCAATTGCCTGGGAACAATATCCAGACTTGGGCTGAAATGTGACAAGTAACATTCATGTCACAAAAGCCAGGAAATGACTATCTCCAACAAGACAGAATCTAACCATCGCCCCTTGGCATTCAATGGAAATACCACTGAATCCCCCACTATCAACATCTTGAAGGTTACCATTGATTAGAAACATGATTAGACAAGCCATACATTTACAGTGGCTACAAGAGCAGGTCAGAGGCTAGGAATATTGCAGCAAGTAACTCACCTCCTGACTCCCCAAAGCCTGTCCATAGTCTACAAGGTACAAGTCAGGTATGTGATAGAATATTCCTCACTTGCCTGGACGGATGCGGCTCCAACAACACTCAACACACTTGACACCATCCAGGACAAAGCAACTCACTTGATTGGCACATCATCCACAACCATTCCGTTCCTCACCATCGACGCTGAGTTGTAGCAGTGTGTCCAATCTACAAGATGCACTGCAGAAATTCACCAAAAAATACCTTTCTAACTCATGACCACTTCTATCTAGAAGGACAAGGACAGCAGAAACTTGGGAACACCACTACCTGCAAGTTCCCTTCCAAGCCATTCACCATCCTGACTTGGAAATACATCATTGTTGCTTCACTGTTGTTGAGTCAAATTCCCTCCCTACCAGCATTGTGGGTCTACCTACAGCATTTAGACTGCAGCAGTTCAAGAAGGCAGCTCACCACCACCTTCTCAAGGGCCACTAGGGACGGGCAGTAAATGCAATGTCACTTTCCACTCTTCAAGGGTCTCCCTGTCCATAATGGGGCCCTAAACATTGTTGATCCTTCAGTTTCTTTGCACTGTTCTGCAGCCCTCCAACAACAGCTGTTTTAAAGTGCTATGGCATTATCCCTCAGAAACCTCCACCCCTTCCACTGGGGACTAAACGTGTGGACCTTCCACACGCGAGCCACTCTGTGTAAAAAATTTGCCCTTCGTGTCTTTTTTAAAGCTCTGTCTCTCACCTTAAATATGTGCCCCCTAATCTTGAAATCCCCCATCCTAGGCAAAAAGACACTTACCATTATCTCTATCTATATCCCTCATGATTTTATAAACTTCTATAATCCCCTGTGCTCCAGTGAAAAAAGTATCAGCCTATCCAGCCTTTCTTTATAACTCCATATCTGTCAACAACCGGGGAAATCTCTTCTGAACCCTCTCCAATTAAGTAATATCCTTCCTACAGCTCGGCAACCAAAGTTGGATACAGTATTCCAGAAGAGGCCTCACCAATGTCCTGTATAAGCATTAACATGACCTCCCAACTTCTATAGTCAAAGGGGTGAACATTGAAGACAAGTGTGCCAAACACCTATTTAACCATCCTCTTTATATGTGATGCAAACTTAAAAGAATTATGTACCTGAACCCCTAAGTCCCACTTTCCTAGTTAGAGACTTGAAAACTCCACAGCAGGAAGGGAAATGATTTTGTTCAGAATATTAACCATTCCTGCGAAGCTATATTCATGAGGAGAGAATTGAAATACTGGAAACATTTTCACTACCACAGAGAATATTCATGCAGAGTGATTAAATGGAGTTTTGTAAAATGTTGAAGGGTTATGGTGAATTGGAAAAGACTGTTTCCTGTCACTCCCTTTTAGTGACGAGGTGCCATGTTCTCCATTTCATAACTTTGCTGAGAGAATGGGGGAAGAAATTGGGAGATTTTTCAGGGAATGGTTCAGACTGGAAAGCTTTGCAGGGGGCAATGACTTGAGGTGAAGGCAACTGCTCTCTAAACTGGAAACTTGCATTGATATTGGAAGGAGAAGATGGTTTAAGACAGTACGGAGAGCACAAGACAACAGTATTAATTTTGGAACATTCTGACAAAGCACATAAGCAAAACAGCTCTCCCTCAGTCTTGCAAAGTCCTTTGGTCAAGTAACTGGTTGGTATCGGACTAACTGTTCTGCCAATGTTTAACTACACTGGCTAAAAGATGACCCTAGTGCTTCAATCATGATGCTATGCAGAGTACGCCCTGTTTGATTCACTTCGGGGGGGGGCTTTAAAAATCTGCCATCCTTACCCAGTCTGACCTTCATGTGACTCCACAACCATGTGACCAAATCTTAATTGTCTTCTGAAATGCCTTAGCAACTCACTCAGTTCAGGGGCAATTAGAGATGGGTAATAGATATTGGCTTAGTCAGTGTTGGCCACATCTCATGTCAATATTGGCATGATTTATCTTCTATCAAAGACATCCAAAGTCCAGTGGTCATACTAATGCAGCAATTAAATTCAAAAATCCTTAATTTTGTTCATTGACCAATATCATTAGTCATCTTCTCCCGGTGTCCCTTAATCACTCTCAGAACCACAAGTCTCTCCTTTATTCCACCTCTATATTATTTGAATGGGCTGGCACTCTAGAAGGGAAGAGTCTGATGATCTCAGTTGACATTATTACTGGACAAGTCAGATCCTAGACTAAAATCTGGCTTCTTAGTTTTTCTTTGGTTTTGGTTTTCGAAGGTGGTCTTTCTCTGAAACACAAACATGCATTGCTACAAATATTGTTTTAACAATAAAACAGAAGCTTATTACTGAAAAGAAATGAAAATAAATTAGAAGAAACAAACTACCGAAGTATAATCCAAGTTTTTTGATTCATATATACCCGGTAAAGTACAATCCCTTTAATTCCCATAGCACTCCATTACAGCATTCACACCAGGGAGAATTACCTTCTCTTTGAGAACTATAAGGCTTAACTTAACTGTGACTTCAGTGCTATGTTTTGAGAAGCACTTAGTCTTTGAGAAGCCTGAATACAACAGAGCTTAAACTTTCTCTAATCTCCTGGTTTGAAACTGTCGAAGTTACTACTTACACTGAGGTAATATATTTGTTAACCATTCTAACCTATCTCCTTTTGCCAGGGGTGACTATGGTCCACATCAAGCTTCAGTCAAGAGTTCTGCAAAAACTGTCTGAATGAAACTCCAAATACTTTATTCCCGAGCTATAGATGTCTGCCCTAATCAAATAATAAATGAAAATTTTCAGAACCTTTCAAGCAGTCTAATAAAAAAACTGTTCATGGCTTGTAAAATCTCTCTAATGTAACCAAATTCCCATTAGCTTCTAAGAACTGTCTGGGCACTGTTTATTGCCCATCCCTAGTTGCCCTTGAGAAGGTGGCGGTGAGCTTCCTTCTTTAACCGCTCCAAAGATGTGCGTTAACCCACAATGGAATTGTGATGGAATTTCGACCCAGTGACAGAGAAAATATTGTGATATATTTCCAACTCAGGATTAAAATCTAAACAAAACCTGACAGCTAACTGTCATACAGATGAACAGCATGGAAACAGACCATTCAGTTCAACTCGTCCATGCTGACCAGATATCCTAAATTAATCTAGTACCATTTGTCAGCATTTGGCCCATAGCCCTCTAAACCCTTCCTATTCATAAACCATCCAGATGCCTTTTAAATGTTGCAATTGTATCAGCCTCTACCACTTCCTCTGGTAGCTCATTCCATACACGTGGAAACATTGCCCCTTCGGTTCCTTTTAGATCTTTCCCCACTCAGTCTAAACCTGTTCTCTGGATTCCTCCAATCCAGGTAAAAGACCTTGTCTATTTACCCTATCCATGCCCCTCATGATTTTATAAACCTCGAGAAGGTCACCCTTCAGCCTCCGATGTCCAGGGAAAACAGCCCCAACCTATTTAGCCTCTCCTTGTAGCTCAAACCCTCCAACCCTGGCAACATCCTTGTAAATCTTTTCTGAACCCTTTCAAGTTACATAACTTCATCTTATAGGAGGGAGACAAGAAATGCACACAATAATCCAAAGGTGGCCTAACCAATGTCTTGTATAGCTGCAACATGACCTCCAACTCCTATACTCTGATCAATAAAGGCAAGTGTTCTAAACACATTCGTCATTAATATATCTACCTGTGACTCCACTTGCAAGTAACTATGAACCTGCACTCCAAGGTCTCTTTGTTCAGTTAGTTAACTTCTGCATTTTCTATGGCAACAGCTCTTAAAGTCAAAATCCACTTGTCGACCAGTCACCTCCTATACTATAAATGTTGGTATTCCCCCTAATTGGTTTCCATCTTGTCCTGATTTGTGCAAGATGAAAAGCTTAAACAAAACAAGGCTTTCTATTCGCAACACTTAGGTCCTGTACCACCAAATGACTGTTTATTACTTAGTTACAAGTTATGTTGCATCTGAGAGGTCGGATTGTCTCTTGGGACTCATCAGGCTTAGCCACAGAGTATTACTGTATTACTGCTACTGAAACATTCTGGTACACATGGCAAGACTTGCTTGGACACTGCTTTACCTCTTTAAAGAACAGTCCCTTTTATCCTAGCAGGCAGAATATCTCTTGTGAAATCAGTTAGCCCTAACTGTCTTATACAACAGTTGGGATGATGAGGGAGGGAGCAGAGGCAAGGATTCAGGTGGAGCATGCTCACCTCTGAGCTTGAAAACCTTGAGTCTGAGTTCCATTCTAGAGCTGAGCAAATAAACAAAGTTGCTCTTCTAACTGCAGTATTGCGAGAGTGCTGCACAGTTGGAAGTATTGGATAGGTGATATGTGATGATGCTGTGGTTTTATTTTGTCCCAGTTTGTTTTGAAGAGAGGTTGTCAGGCGAAGGCAACCACTCAAGTAGACAGCTTGGGAGGCCTTGGTTTTTTTTAAAAAACAGCCTGAATGGATGTGGCCAGCTCTCTCAGATCAGGATTTCTGGAATTTTTGGTTCAGTTTTAAGCAGAAGCTCTTCGGGTCTCAACAGAGTTGGATGCTTCAGTAAACATCTCCTAGCTGCTCATCTCTCTGAATTTCCTCTTGATGTTTTTTTTACCTCCTGGATTGGAGAACTGCATGTGAGAATCTGTGTGTCTGAATTTTCCTTTTTGCCAAAGGGGTGTTTTTATGGGATGCTACTACATTGGAACAGTTAATTAGCAATGCTTACTGTATCTATTATTCTGTTAAGTTTTCCAACCGAGTAAAGTTATTTTAAATTATTCTTTCTTTGGTTGTATTTTAACTACAGTGTTTAAATAAATTGTGTTTGGCTTAACATCGAGTAGTTTGACCGGGCACATTGCATCAGGAACAGGCACTTCACTTTTGCCTTTAAAAATTAAAAAAAGTTAGGATCAGGGCTACCTTCTGACAATATTTGGAAGAGCTCTGGTCTAGTCCATAACAGATGTTAAAACCTACGACTTGCATGTCTACTCAGGGAGATCTAGAACGTGCCAACATAATCGAGAAGGGATGGGGGTGGGGGGGGAGGGGGCAGGTTTTCCCAGTGTCTGACACTCAAAAACTATCTAGCCTTACCCCTTGCCTTACATTGCAATAGTGATTACACTGCAATGAAATAGTTAATTGACTGGAAAGCACTTTGGGAGGTCATGAAGGAGCGACAATCTTTTTCTAAATAACACTGACGTGATTGCTGTGCAGAGAGGGAGGAAGAGAAATAATTAGGACTCTACTGCATAGATTTATTTCATATCTCGAACCCCAGGAGCCATAATTTCTTGGAGACCATCTTTATCCTTAATGAAGCACACCAGCGGATGTTTCTTTCCAGTGCATGTCCTCAAAGACAGAAGTATGATGTGGGGTGGTGTTTGAAGGGGAATCAGTTTTCATTCCTCTAGCAAGCTCCTTACAAGTCGCAAAAAATGCTGTAGCTTCAGCGTGAAAAATAATATAACAGACCATAAAGGATTCCTTTACCACATTGCTCAGATGACCGACAGCAAACAAATACACACAGAACATAGAACATAGAAAAATATAGAGCAGTACAGGCCCTTTGGCTCTCAATGTTGTGCCGATCCAAGCCCACCTAACCTACACTAGCCCACTATCCTCCATATGTCTATCCAATGCCTGTTTAAATGCCCATAAAGAGGGAGAGTCCACCACTGCTACTGGCAGGGCATTCCATGAACTCACGACTCGCTGAGTAAAGAATCTACCCCTAACATCTATCCTATACCTACCACCCCTTAATTTAAAGCTATGCCCCCTCGTAATAGCTGACTCCATACATGGAAAAAGGTTCTCATGGTCAACCCTATCTATGTTCTGTGGGTATGTATATGTCCGTGCTCGTGCTTGCATATCTGTGTGTCCACCTGGGAACTTGCATGTGTGTGTGTGTGTGTGTGTGTGTGTGTGTGTGTGTGTGTGTGTGTGTGTGTGAGAGACCATGTGGAGTTTGTCTGTTTTTTGTGAGTTTATGTGTGTTTATGTATGTGTACCCTGTAGAGTTTATGGGTCTGTTTGTGTATATGTCTGGTTCCGTGCGTGTGCCTGTTTATTTGTATTTGTGCCTGTGTTTGTATCCATGTGTGTGTTCATATGTCTGTGTCTGTTTGTGTCGGTGTGTATTTGTGTGTGTGTATGTGTGTGAGAGAGACCATTTGGAATTTGTGTGCCTGTATCGGTTTGTATATACATTTGTTTGTATGTCCACGCATGTGTTTGTGTCAGTGCCTGTGTTTGTGTGCCTGATTTTGTGTGTGTGTGTGTCTGCAACTGTTTTCACGTGTGTGCTTGTGTGTGTGCACGCACAGTGTTTGTGTGTGCCCATGTGTGCATTTGTCTGTGTATTTCTTTCATGTATGTGTGAATCTCTTTATACGTGTGTACATATGTGTTTGTACATGTATGCATGTCTGTGTGTTTTTGCAGATGTATCCGTGTCTATGTATCACTTCACACAAATAGCAATGAAATAAAGTGACTAATTTGTTGTTAAGTGTTTGTTGAAGCATAGGTATAGGTCAGTATGCTGGGAGAATTCCTTCTTTCAATGGTTCTGTGAGATCTTTTACACCTATCTAAGAGGACAAGCAGTTGAGCCTCAGATTAGCTACCATCTAAAGGACATTACTTCCAAAGATACAGTGCTGCTTCAATATTTGATTTGATTTGTTTAATGTATGTGTTTATGTGCTCAATTCTCTGAAGTGGGACTTGAACCTGCAAAGTTTTGCCTCAGAGCTAAGAGAGCCATCCACTGAGCTCACTGGCTCTCAGCCATGAAGGATGATGCCTGCCAAGGTGGAACAGGCCCTGTTTGGGGACAAAGAGCCTAGAGAATGGGCAGCTGCCACCAGGAGGTGAGCCAATAGTTTAGTGAAGAATTAAGACATTATCACAGGCCGGTTTCCACATGAAAGAAGCTGCTTCAGCCCATTTCCTCCCATCCTTTCAGAATACCACTGCCTCAGGAACCGGCTGTTTTTAGTGAAGTGCAGTGTTCTGTCTTTAATGTGATTGATGGTTCGCTTGCAAATGTTATCTTTTTGAGTGAATGGTCCAGGGCTCTCAAGATGTCTATGCACAAGCTTGAAAGTCTAATGGTGCACATCTGCCACAGAAAACATGTTTCACTTATTTTACAATCCTGACCTGCTCAAGCTTTGATACCTCACACATGCAAACATACTTTGCTGTCTGACTTTGCACACCTTCATGGATCATACTGCCAGGCTTTGTCGATAGTTTCTCATCAACCTGTTATGAAACACCTTTGGAGCAAGTGGGACTTGAACCCAGACATCCTGGTTTAGGAGTAGGGAGACTACCACTGCAACACAAGAGCACTCTACTGCCAACATTGTATAAGGAGCAAGTCAATCACATTGCACTGCTTTTTGTTTGTATCTTGCACTCAGATTCAGAACGGACCAAACCTCTCCCCACATTTATAGAATCTGACAGACAGAAGGAAGCTATATAACCCATTGCATCTCTTTGTAAAATATATTCGATTATCCCCCTTTCAGGTTGCACATTTGCTCGGTGAGCTGGTAGATTTGTTCTCAGATGTTTCATCACCATGCTCAGTTAACATTATCAGTGAGCCTCTGGTGAAGGGCTGGTGTTCTGCCCCACTTCTGATGACGGGCTTATGCCCAAAACATTGACTTTCCTGCTGCTCGGATGCTTCCTGATCTGCTGTGCTTTTCCAGCGCCACACTTTTTGACTCTGATCTCCAGCATCTGCAGTCCTCACTTTCTCCCACTTGCTATTTATCTGTCTCAGTTTGTTGTGGTGGGTGATATCATTTCCAGTCTGTTTCTGAGAGGTTGGTAAATTAGGTCTAAATCTATATGTTTGTTAATGGAGTTCTGGCTTTAATGCCAGGTCTCTAGGAATTTCTGTGCATGTCTTTGTTCTGCCTGTCCTAGGTGGATGTTTTGATCCAGTCGAAGTGGTGTCCTTCATCTGTGT
The DNA here is from genome assembly GCF_047496795.1 of Chiloscyllium punctatum. Lineage (NCBI taxonomy): Eukaryota > Metazoa > Chordata > Chondrichthyes > Orectolobiformes > Hemiscylliidae > Chiloscyllium > Chiloscyllium punctatum. Next base: position 11,717,553 of record NC_092776.1, on the reverse strand, counting down.
GTTTGGATACCAGTTAGTTATACCACCAACCAGCTAGTTGGCGCTCATGTATCCTGGTGAATAGTTTCCTGCCTGTTTGTCCAACGTAATATTTGTTGCGGTCCTTTCAGGGTATTTTGTCTTTGACATTCATTCTATTGGTTGTTGGTCCTTTAAATTCATCAGGAGCTGTTTAGTGTGGTGGTAGGTTTGTGGCCTATCGTGATGCCGAGGGGCCAGAGTAGTTTGATCATCACCTCAGAGGTGTCTTTGATGTATAGAAGGGTGGCTAGAATCTCTGGGCATGTTGTGTCTTCCTCTTTCGGTCTGTTGTGCAGGACTGCACTCATTGGGTACTAGTTGTTCCTGAGTACGTTGCAGAGGTGTTTTTCCCCTGCTTCTCATAGTTCCTGGGTGTTGCAATGTTTTGTGGCTCATTTAAATAACGTCCTGATGCAGCTCTGATTGTGTTGGGCTGATTGCTTCTGTAGTTGAGTATCTGGTCAGTGTATGTCGCTTTCCTGTAGACGCTGGTCTGCAGCTCTCCATTAGCTTTTCATTCTCCTGCGCTATACAAAACACCCTGCAAGGACTGCAACAAACATTACATTGGACAGACGGGCAGGAAACTAGCCACCAGGATACGTGAACACCAACTAGCCACCAAAAGACATGACCAACTATCACAAGTATCCAAACACACAGACGAAGAGGGACACCAGTTCAACTGGGACAAAACATTCATCCTGGTACAGACTAAACAAAAACATGCATGGGAATTCCTATAGGCCTGGTATTCAAACTGGAATTCCAGTAACAAATACATAGATTTGGAACCCATTTACCAATCTCTCAGAACCAGAACTGGAAACGATATCACCCACCACAACAGACCGAAACAGGTTAATAACAAGCGGGACACAACACTAATGCTTTATTAATGATGTTGCCTAGCATGGTGACAAAATGCTTGAGAACAAATCTACCAGCTCAGTGAACAAACTTACAACCTGATCCACAATCTGAGCTACAAATCTTCCCCAAATTCACATAGCTCTCTCTCTCAGCTCTGCAAATTTCCCCTTTTCAAGTATATATTCAACTTCCGTTTCAAAGTTGTCTTTGAATCTGTTTCTATTGGCCTTTCAGTCAGTACACTCCGGATGTAATTCAATAAAAAAATTGAATTCCTCATCTCCCTGAGGTTCTTTTGCTAAGTGCCTTAAACCTGTCTCCATTGGTTATTGATCAACTCATCACTGGAAAGAATTTCTCCTTAACTGCTTGATCAAATCTGCAAGCATTGCATATAGTTCCAATGGCTAAAACTCCTTTCCAGAGCATAGAATCCCTACAGTGCACAAGCAGGCCATTCAGCCCATTGAGGCCACACCGATCTTCCAAAGCGCATCCCACCCAAACTCATCTACCTACCCTAGGCCTGTAACCCTGCATTGCCTCGGCCAACACATCTAACCTTCACATCTCTGGACATTATGGGGCAATTTCGCACAGCCAATCCATCTAACCGCACATCTTTGGACTGTGGGAGGAAACCTGAGTACCTGAAGGAAACCCACGCAGACATGGGGAGAATGTGCAAACTCCACACAGACAGTCGCCCAAGGCTGGAATGGAACCCAGGTCCTTGATGCTGTAAGGCAGCAGCGATAACCACTGAACCACCGTACTCACCTATACTTTATTCAGAATTCTCTTCTCAGTTTCATAAGAGGGATAAGGAGGACTGGTAATCAGGAGATAGGAATTTAAAATGTTGGATTATGAATTATGAGAACGGGAAATTAGATATTTGGACATTACAGATTACAAAGGTTAGTCACGTGATTGTTTGGAACTGGAATGTCAAAAAGTTTACAGGAGACTATGGTTTATTTCCTATATCCAAAGCAAACAAATTACTTTGGAAATCAGTGTCCACCAAAGCATTAGAGAGTGATAAGGGTGGAGTACAATTGCCTTAATTATTGAGCAAAGAGACCTGAAAAACCCAAATGGATCTATGCTGCCATTGCCTATCAACAGCCTCTGGACAGGGGCCAGGTGTTTTCTTCTCATTACACACCTGGAAGCTGTGGGCAATTGCTGGAGAAATTTACAAGGACTGTCTCTCTTGGTCTCTAGGAGTTAAGCGAAAGAAACACAATCCATAGCTCACTCAGTGGCTGGGAAAAACCTGATAAAACTTAAAACATCGGGACTCCTGTTTCTCATCTGGCCTGAAGATTCCCCATGATAGTGCGACCGAGAGTTTTACGCACTCATCGACAAGAAACCAAAGAACATAAGAATGAGGAGCAGGAGTAGGCAATTTAATCTCTTGAGCCTGCTCCATCATTCAATATGATCGTGACTGATCTCATTTTGGCCTCAACTCCACTTTCCTGCCTGCTACCCATAACCCTTTAACCCATTACCAATTAAAAATCTGCCTATCTCCTTCTTAATGTTCCAGTGTCCACCATATCCTGGGTAATGAATTCCATAGATTTGTGAGCCGTTGAGAGAAGTAATTCTTCCTCATCTCTGTTTTAAATGTCACCCTTCATCCTGAATCTATGACCTCTCGTTCTAGATTGCACATACAAGAAGTAACATCTGCTCTATGTCCACTTTGTCAATCCATTTTAGCATTTTATATCCCTCAACTGGATCTCCTCTCATCCTTCTAAACTCTGGGGAGTTTAGGCCTAAACTGCTCAATCTCACTTACCTCTGGGCCTGTGGATTCAATCTAGTGAACATCCTCACAGCTACCTCCAATGCAACTACATCCTTCCTCAAGTAAGGGGAACAAAATTGCATACAATACTCCAGGTATAATCTTACTAATGCCTTATAGAGTTGCAGCAACATGTCCCTACTTTGACATTCTATTCTGATAGCACTAAATGCTAAAATTCCAGTTACCTGCTGTTTTACCTGCAGATTAGTTTTCTGCGAATCATGCATGAGGATTCCTGGACCCCTCTGCACTGAAGCACTCTGAAGTTGGTCTCCATTTAGACAATAAGTTGTCTTTCTATTCCTCCGACTTATCCAGTTATACCTTAAACCTTATATCCAATTTATATCTCCCGCTTATCTTCATTAAACTCCATCTGCAAATTTTGGCCCATCCATCCATATCAATTTATAAATGTCCTATTTCTTCATTACAACCTACTTGCCTATTCCAAGAAACTCAGAGAAAGTCACCCCTTTTTACCCTTTTAGTTTTGTCTCTTGATTCACCGGATTTTCCTGTTTCTCTATACATAATTGCTCTACAGAACAGTGTGTTTGCGTCTTGCCATGCCTGTGATGAATGTGTTTAGAATTAAGGGAGATATAGTTTAAGTCACACTGTAGCTTAGTTCATAACCAGTTTGCCACGTGTATGAAGAATACATATGTTATTTCTGAGTTTATTGAAATCCCGGTCATAAGCTTCTCTTGTTCTAGTTAACAGTAATAAAGAGAAACAAATTGACCATTTTAGATACTTGATTAAGGTATTCACACTTCTGGTAAGGTTCGGGAAGCGCTGGGGCTCGATTCCCATCAGAGTCCTAACAAAGATAGAACATAGAACATAGAACAGTACAGCACAGAACAAGCCCTTCAGCCCACGATGTTGTGTCGTCCATTGATCCTCATGTAAGGTAAACCTAATGTGTACAAACCCTCAAATTGACCAAGGGACATGAACAACAATGGAAATCTTTTTGAAACAGTGAATTGATGTAATCTGGAATGCATTTCACAAAAGAGCACTGGAAGCTGATTAAACGGTAACACTTAAAGTGGAATTAGATAATTATGTAAAGAGGGGAAAAAAAATCTAGGTCTACAGGATAAGAGCAGGGGAGAGAGATTAATTGAATGGCTCTTCCAGAAAAACAGCTCATTCACAATGATCCAAATGGCCTCCTTTTGTGCTGTGTCACTCTATAAGTCAATGATTCTATGATTATGTATAAAAAATTCTCCAATTAAATGTTTTTTACTGTTCAGCACTATTGCACACAGTCCATCTACTCTGGTCAAATTGTGCCTGGACACAGCAGGAAACTGCAGAGGATTAATCAACTTCATACAAAATATGTGAACATCTGCAATTATTTGTGTTCAGTTGCTGAATGAACAATTAAATAGACCTGATGTTCACCAGTCTCCGAATTGGCTGTTTTGTTCAAGTATAAAGGTCTTGATCTAAGCATAAAATTGTCAGGCAAAGAAAGATTTGACTCCATTTTGAAATTCAAGCCTTTTCTAACAATAGTCAACCACTTTCTTTAGAGAGTACCAAGAGAATATTACAAATAGAAATCAGCCCAAAGGGAAAGAACGTCTCTCAGTATGAACCTGGAGACGAGAGGTTTCATTCCTCAGATTGAAGTGAATTCCCTTCAACCTGAATAACCTGGAAGTAACTACAGAGATCACTTTGCATTCACTTCCCACTTGTTAACGGGAGCACTGTTGAGATGAGCCCATGTAAGGAAACCCTTTGATCTTGGCAGAATAGGACCCCTTTGTCACTGGTGGGGCTTTTGCTAACAGTCTGGACCCAAGGAAGTCAGTCCTGCCTGAGGAGAGTTGCCTCTTCAATGGAGTCCTTCCCTTAATTATGGAGACGTTGGTGCCATGAATCTGTAGAGACCCAGGATTGCACAAAATGCAGGGTCAAGCTAAGTCCCTTGTTGGTGGGGGGAGGGTTGTCAGGTTGAGGGTCGCAGTGAGAATGGTCACAGAATTCAGATCCAAGGGCAGTGGATGTAGCTCCTATCATCATGCCCAATCCCTCAACAAATACTTAAAAAAAACCCAAAGAAATGAGGATGCTGAGGATCCAAAACAAAAACGGACATTCCTGTGTTCTCAAATGGGTCGCCGGACCTGAAACGATATCACTGCTTTCTCTCTACGGATGCTGCCAGACCCACTGAGCATTGCTAACAATTTCTATTTCTGTTCCTCAATCAGGTAATGTGTGCCTTTAATCAAGTAAACCCACTCCCCCATGTGACAAGCTGCACTGACAGGCTGACCTGTCGGGTAGATCTCAAGTCCTGCTTACAGCTGGATTAGCCTGAGGCTAGGCCCAAGGCTTTTACAGTCCTTAACTGGCTACTGGCCTGAATTGGTGGCGGGATGGGAAGGTTGAACGTGAGCCTTCTCAGCCTGGACAATCCCTGCTAGTGAAGAGGTGGCAGCAGGGTTTGTGTATGTCACTATTCTGCCTAGTTACATGGTCTTCCTGCCTCCAATCTCACCCAAGATTCTATCCCAGGAATTGTTTACTGCAGGGGAAGCTGGGGAGATGCCGGATGTGAAAATTGGTGGAATAAGCTCCAGCAGTCATAATTCCAAACAAATAGACTTAATCCCTCATATTTTCTCATCCAGGTGCAGATTACGTAACGGAGTGAGTGAACAAATATTTCTTCCCCATAATCCGTATATAAACACGGGGAGCTAGCTGCTTTGGAAAAGAAACTGGCATAGACAACAATTTGCATCTACATGGTGCCTTTAGAAAAATAAAACATCTCAAACTGGTCAGATTAATTACTTAATCAGATAAAAATGTGAAGATATTATAGAAAGCCTAGTCCAAGATGTAGGGATTGAGGAGTATTTTAAAGGCAGCCGAAAGAAATAGAGGTGGTTAGAGAGCGAATTCTTGAACTTAGGGCCCAAGATAAGCCATATTAGTTTTCTTGATTTTTTTAAATTAAATGAGTAAAAGGAAGGCATAATTGTGAGATTTTCTCTATCAATGATGCCTCCCTAAATTTTAAAAAAGGAACTGGAGATTTGAGATTCCCTCCTGAAATATTAAAACTATGATGAAGAAAAATGTTCCTTCAGTATTATATCCTCATAGTGAGAGTCCCTCTTTGAAAGAGGATCCTGTCAATTTATAAAATAAGGGGAGGCCATTCATCCTATTGAGTCTGTACTGGTGCTTTTCTAAAGCAAATCAAAATCAGTTTCATAGCTTCTCTCTTTCTGATATGCCAGGACAGGACACAGAAATACATTTTTTCCAGTGCTCTCACTGAAATATTTTTGATGACTACTCTATGTTTTTCTTTATCTGTTCTCACTAACTCAGGTGACACAGTCATGTATGTAGAGTACTCAGAATCACACAGAAACAGAATTAGAAGAATTCATCAACATCCTCAATAATTATCAACCCACCATAAACTTAAAGCAAGGGAAGAATTAACTATTTGATACAAGACAAGTTAAACTTAGCCACAAATTTTATTTTTACAAAGAAGCTGGCACATACAAAAGTCATCACCCTAAACATATGGGCCAAGGACTGATTAGGTCACATCTAATGAGTTTCTAATGCATAGGCAAAAATCAGGAATATTTTAACCAGACAATTGCTATATTTTTTAAATGGAATCTTTGATCTCAAATTCTGAATAAATTCCATAATTGAACAGCATTCATCACAATAGTGTCCACTATTGGCAAAGTGGCTTGGTGGTTGGCACTGCTGCCTCACCAGCGTCAGGGACCCAGGTTCGATTGCAGCCTCGGGCGACTGTCTGTGTTTGCACATCCTCCCCGTGTTTGCGTGGGTTTCCTCCAGGTGCTCTGGTTTCCTCCCAGGATCCAAAGATGTGCAGGTTAGGTGAATTGGTCATGCTACATTGCCCATTGTGTTCAAGGATGTATAGGCTAGGTGCATTGTTCAGATGTAAATATAGTATAATAGGGGAATTGATCTGGTGGGTTACTGCTTGGTGGGTTGCTGTGGACTTGTTGGGCCGATGGGTCTGTTTCCACACTGTAGAATTCTATACTATGTCTATATGCTACATTATTCCTATTGGCTCCCTAGTCAACATATCAGCAGCAAATGTGAGAGACAACCCTGCAATTGGATGAGCAACTCCTCAAACATTTGGTCCATTGGGGGTGACCTTCCTCTGACTGAACAAAGCTGTGATGGAACTTCCTGGGTGTTTGTGGAGTTTACGGGGTATTTTGCCGCTGAGTATTTTGCACCCAGTTTTAGATCCAGGAAAAGAGTGTGCATTTCTCTGAGCGAGGGCTCCTAAAACAGGCATTAGGATCATGCTTTGACTGTTGAAGGTGTCAAATACCCACTTTACCCACCCTGGACATCAGGAAAATGGAGGCTTCCAGTTTAGCAGCTGGGACACATCAGAGGGATTTTATACTGAAGATTCTGGAAAGGTCCATTGCCCAACAATGCTGATGTTTCACACAGAACTGGCTGAAAAAAAAAGATGGCTATGGCTTTCCCATTTTTACTCATTCATGGGATATGGGTGTCGCTCCCTGGTCCAGTATTGATTACGCATCACTAAATGTCTTTGAGAAGGTGGTGGTGAGATGACTTCTTGAACTGTAGCAGCCCATTTGGTGGAGGGACACCAATAATGCTGTTAGGGAGGGAGTTGTAGGATTTTGACCCAGTGACAGTGAAGGAACAGCAATGTATTTCCAAGTCAGAATGGTGAGTGGCTTGGAGAGGAACTAGATGGTATTCCATATATCTGTTGCCCTTGTCCATCTCAAAGGGAATGGTTGTGGGTTTGGAAGGTGCTGTCTGATGATCTTTGGTGAATTCCAGCAGTGCATCTTGTAGATGCTATGCATTGCTACTACTGAATATCAGTGGCGAAGGGGTGGGTGCTTGTGGATGTGGTGCCAATCAAGTGGGCTGCTTTGTCCTGGATGGTGTCAAGCTTCTTGAGTGTTGTTGGGGCTGCACCCATCCAGGCAAGTGGGAAATATTCCATCACACTCCCGACTTGTGCCTTGCAGATGGTGGACAGGCTTTGGGGCTTCAGGAGATGAATTACTCGTTGCAATATTCCTAGTCTCCAACCTGCTTTTGTAGCCACTGTATTTGTATGGCTTGTCTAGTCATGTTTTTGAACAACGGTAACCCTCAAGATATTGATAGTGGGGATTCAATGGTACCTCCATTGAATGCCAAGGGGTGGTGGTTAGATGCTGTCTTGTTGGAGATAGTCATTTCCTGGCTTTTGTGACATGTATGTTACTTGTCACATTTCAGCACAAGCCTGGATATTGTCCAGGTCAGCAAGTACTAGGACATGGACTGCTTCAGTAACTCAACAAAGAAGTCCAAGAATTGTGCTGAATATTGTGCGGTTATCAATGAACATTCCCACCTCTGACTTAACATAGAACATAGAACATAGAAGAATACAGCGTAGTACAGGCCCTTCGGCCCTCGATGTTGCGCCGATCAATGCCCACCTAACCTACACTAACCCACTATCCTCCATATACCTATCCAAAGCCCGCTTAAATACCCATAAAGAGGGAGAGTCCACCACTGCTACTGGCAGGGCATTCCATGAACTTACGACTCGCTGAGTGAAGAACCTACCCCTAACATCAGTCCTATATCTACCCCCCCTTAATTTAAAGCTATGCCCCCTTGTAATAGCTGACTCCATACGTGGAAAAAGGTTCTCACTGTCAACCCTATCTAACCCCCTAATCATCTTGTACACCTCTATCAAGTCACCCCTAAACCTTCTTTTCTCCAATGAAAACAACCCCAAGTGCCTCAGCCTTTCCTCATAGGATCTTCCTACCATACCAGGCAACATCCTGGTAAACTTCCTCTGCACCCGTTCCAGTGCCTCCACATCCTTCCTATAGTATGGCGACCAATACTGCACACAATATTCCAGATGCGGCCGCACCAGAGTCCTATACAACTGCAGCATGACCTCAGGACTCCGGAACTCAATTCCTCTACCAATAAAAGCCAGTACGCCATATGCCTTCTTAACAATGCAAGGGAAGTTAATGAGACAGGTGACACAGCTGAAAGTGGTTGAGTCTAGGGCACCACCCTCAGGAACTCCTATAGAGATGTTCTGGAGCTGAGCTGACTGATCTCCGACAACTACAGCCATCTTCCTTGGTGCCAGGTATGACACCAACCAATGGAGGGTTTTGCCGGATTCTCATTTACTCCTGTTTTGCTGGTGCTCCTCAATGCCACACCTGGTCAAACGTGGCTTGATGCCAAGGGTGGTCACTTTGCCCTGTCTAGGTGATGGGTATGTGTCAGGCCATGAGGTTACAGATTGCATTAGAATACAGCTCTGCTATTGTTGATGACCCAGTCTTGAGTTGCTTGACCTGTTCAAAATCTATCTCATTTAGCACAGTGGTAATGGCACACAGTACAATGGAGGGTATTCTCAATTTGTGGGACATTGTCTTCATCAGGACATCTCTCCTCAGGGTTTCTGAACCACCTTCAGCTGCTTCACGAAATGATCTTCCTTCCATCAGTTAGCGGTACTGTCTTTTAGAAGATTGAAGACCCTCTCAGGTGGGCATGTAATCATCCTTTGATCATGATAATGAAAGATAAGTTCTACCCTGAAGTACTGGTCAATATTAATCTCTTGACTAACATCAGTAAAACCTAGATTATCTGCTTATTATTATGTTACTGTCTGTGGGAGTTTGTTCTGTTCAAATGGACTGATCCATTTACACATTACAATAGGATTGCACAATTAGTTGTTTGGAATTTTGGGATCACCCGAAGTTGTGAAAGATGCAAGAGAAGTGCAAACCTGTCAGTCTTTTCTTTCTTGCCTCCTCCCTTTTTCTTATTAACCATGTTTGAGAGTTGACTTAGCAAGTTCAGTTTGATGATCACTCATACAACTGGTTCTGTCCATTTGTTTGAACTGCTCACTGCCTTGCATTGACTGAGCAATTGTTGATAACATGGGATAGATTAGTCACATCTACCTGTTGCATGTCAGAGTTGTGTAAATGTGATGGTAGGTTTTCAGAATGATTAAGTCCTAATGAAATAGGACAAAAATGAACATAGGATGACAAAATCAATATTGAGTTTACAGATAAACTGAAGGAATCTCAGTTCACTGTCGGATGTTGGTCAATTGGATTGGATCAATATAATGAAATTCTTTGCCTAACGCTATTAAGAAAATACTCTTGCCACAAGGACTGCAGTGGTTCAAAGTGCCCCCTGCAGCTTTCTCATTATATTTACTGCAGGATGTTTAACATGTCCTTGTCATACTCAGAGAATGTGAAACTACTGATTGCAATCTAAATGATTCAAAACAGCAAAGGTTACAATCTGGGTTTTTGTAGTGTATGAGTTGATTCATGTGTCAGATCAACCTGCATAACGTTACCCTTGTATACATTCAAGCTGAACAGTAAAACCTACACCTGCTGGTCTATGACAGCCTTATAAATCTTCCCTTTGTCCTATCCTGCTGGGATTGCCCTGATTTAAGTGCTTCCTCCCTGTGTCTACCCTGTTGGACTATTTCTGATTCAAAGCAGTTCTGGTGAAATTGGTCCAGGTCATTGATTTGAAATGTCACCTCTTTCTCCGTCTCTGCAGACACAGCCTGATGTGAATTCTCAGCATCTTCTGATTTTACATGATTCAAACTGTTCTTCCCAATGTTTACCCTCAACCAATATTATTAAAAAATTTTATTTGGTAAAGAGACAGATGAATGTTTCTAAATTCACTGATGATACAAAGTTAAGTGGAAAGTTAAGCCATGGGGAGGACATGAAAAGGCCACAAAGGTCTGAATCTTTTATAAGCACAGGCTGTGGAAAGATTCCTGCTGCGAGACTTTGCAAGATCTCTCAGTGCATCTGACCAAACCTATTTACTACCCTCACCACCTCTATGTCATCCCTCTCATCCGAGTCTATTCCCATCTTCCTATGCGCTATTCCCAGAACAATTTACCACTCAGGGAGTTCCCATTGAAAGACGGGCATCCCCTGTGCCTTTGCCATCTTTAAAGTGCTCCCAGCGAAATGTTGGCAATCTGGTGTTGCTCCCCACCAGCAATGCCATGGCATAGCAGTATTAAAGCCAAACTGCTCAGGGCTGACATTCTCCCATTCTTTCACTCAATCGCTGTTGGCCACCCAGTTTACCTGTCCTTAGCTACATCCCATAGAGTCACACAGCACAGAAACAGACCCTTCGGTCCAAATCGTCTAGCTTCCCAGACTAAACTTGTCCCACATGCCTGCGTTTGACCAATATCCCTTCACCAAAGATCCACAGACAGCATATTCCAAACCCACGACCACTTCCGTCTAGGAGGACAAGGGCAGCAGATACATGAGAACTCCACCCCCTCCACTTCAAGCCACTCAGCATCCTGACTTGGAAACATATTGCTGTTCTTTCACTGTCACAGAGTCAAAATCCTGGAATAAGGGTATTGTGAGTCAACCTACAACAGGTGGACTACAGCAGTTCAAGGATGCAACTCACCCTCACCTTCTCAAGGGCAACTAGGGATGGACAATAAATGCTGGCCAGCTAGCAATGCCCACATCCCACAAACGAATACAAAAAGTTCCTGTTCATTTACCTAACCAAATTTCTTTTAAATGATGTATCTGTACCTGCATCTACTGCTTCCTAAAAGATCATAAGACATAGGAGCAGAAATTAGGCCATTCAGCCCATCGAGTCTGCTCCGCCATTCAATCATGGCTGATGAGTTTCTCAACCCCATTCTCCCGCTTTCTCCCCATAACCCTTGATCCCTTTTACAATCAGAAACCTATCTATCTCAATGATGTGGCCTCCCCAACATTCTGTGGCAGTGAATTCCATAGCCCCACCACTCTCTGGCTGAAGAAGTTTCTCCTCTAGCAGTTCATTCCACAAATGAACCACCTTCTGTGTGAAAAAATTGCCTCCAAGGTCCCTTTTAAATCCTTCTCCTCCCACCTTAAAAATATAGTTCCGAGTTTTGAACTCCCCCACCCTGGGGAAGGACCTTTGCTAGTCACCTTATTTACGCTCATGATTTGAAAACCTCTATAAGGTCACCCCTCAACCTCCTATACTCCAGTGAAAAAAGTACCAGCCTCTCCAGCCTCTCCTTATAACTCAAACCGTCCAGTCCTGGTAACATCCTTGTAAATCTTTTCTGAACCCTCTCCAATTTAATAATCTCCTTTCTATAGCGCAACAACCAGAACTGTACACAGTATTCCAGAAGAGGACTCATCAATATGCTGTACAACCGCAACATGACGTTTCAACTCTTCAGTGGTCTAAGCAATGAAGTCAAGCTAAATGCTTTCTTAACTACCCTGGATAAAGTGAGGGCTGTGGATGCTAGAGATCAGGGTTGAGAGTGTGGTGCTGGAAAAGCACAGCAGGTCTTCATCAGGGCTTATGCCTGAAACATTGATTCTCCTGCTCCTTGGATGCTACCTGACCTGCTGTACTTTCCCAGCACCATACTCTCGACTTCTTAACCACCCTGTCTACCTGTGATGCAACTTTCAAAGAACTATGTACCTGAATCCCTTGGTCCCTTTATTTGATAACACTACCCACAGCGCTACCATTAACAGTACAAGTCCTCCCCTCCCCAAGTCACCACTACTCTGTCCCCAGTACCCACTGGAGATGCACATCTTGTCATTGTCCAGCAGGGGAACACATACAGGCAAAACATCAGACAATTCCAAACAATAACTTCTATTTACAGCCACTGACAGAAACGCAACCAATAGTGGCTGCAGTTTTCGCTCACAATGCAGACTGAATATGTATTCTTTCATCTGTTTGATCTACTGTACCAGGGTCTCAGTGACTGGAATTAGGAGTTATCAGGTCGAGCCCCATTTCCACCCGTTACCCCATATTGCTACATTGAACTTTACTCCAACTATACTCACTGATCCCTGACATTACCCCTTATGTGCTCCTTTATGCTGTCCCTGCGAAGGCCATGGTGATGCTCACCGCCAATAATGCCTCTTCTTGTCGCCACTATACCTTCTGATACTGCTCCGCATAACCCCCCCGATACATCTTGAGTGTTCGGTTATCACCATCCTTGTCTGTACCAGTCTACGTGCCATCCCTAATCTTGACCAGTACTCCTTTCTGCAGTAATTCCTCCCCACCGTCACTGCTCCTGCAAGGCCCCCTGAATGATCAATGATCCCCAGGAGTCTCTTCACCCCAGGCCTTTCCAAGGTTCCTCCCAGGGGTGAAATAGGGTAGAACTGGACACCCAGCCACAATAGCCAATATTAATGCAAGTGAATAAGAAACTGAAAAAAAAAGATATAAGGTAGGAAAAGATTAGAAAGGAAATTGCAGAGCCTCACTACCTGATGGCACAGCCACCAATGATAAACAGATTAAAATCAAGATACTCAAGGGATCAGAAATAGATATGAGCAGTGATCTTAGAAGTTTATCCAACTCATTCCACTATGAAATTAGATCATGGATCTTAACTCCATTTATCCATCTTAGCTCCATATCTATGTGTAACCTTTTCCAATGAGAATCTATCAATATCAGTCTTCAAATCATCAATTGGTACTATCATCCTAACAGGAAGAAAGTTCCAGAATTCAACAACCTTTTGTCTGAGAACAATACTTCCTGACATCAACTTAAATGGCCTGTTTTGAATGCAAATATTTTTTCCCCAGCTTATTCCCTTTGCTCCACTGGCAAGGCCAACATTAATTACCCATCCCTAATTGCCAAAGGGCAGTTAAGAGTCAACCACGTTGCGTGGCTTTGAAGTCATATGTAGGCCCAGACCAGGGGTGACACAGTAGTTAGCACTGCTGCCTCACAGCGCCGGAGACCTGGGTTCAATTCCCGCCTCAGGCGACTGACTGTGTGGAGTTTGCACGTTCTCCCCGTGTCTGCGTGGGTTTCCTCCGGGTGCTCCAGTTTCCCCCCACAGTCACAAAGATGTGCAGGTCAGGTGAATTAGCCATGCTAAATTACCCGAGGTGTTAGGTAAGGGGTAAATGTAGGGGTATGGGTGGGTTGCGCTTCGGCAGGTCGGTATGGACTTTTTGGGCAGAAGGGCCTGTTTCCACACTGTAATGTAATGTAATCTAAAAAAAAGGTAAGGATGGAAGATTTCCCTCCCTAAAGGGCATTAGTGAATAATAGAATCCATACAGTGCAAAAGAGGGCATTTGGCCCATCGGGTCTGCACCAACCCTCCAAACAGCATCCCAACCAGGCCTGTCCCCCTACCCTATCCCATAACCCCACATTTTACCAGGGCGACTCCATCTAACCTGCATAACTTTGGACTGTGGGAAGAAACCAGAGCACCTGGTGGAAACTCACACAGACACAGGGAGAATATGCAAACTCCACACAGTCACCTGAGGGTAGAATTGAATCTGTATTCCTTATGCTGTGAGGCAGCAGTGCTAATCGCTAAGCAACCGTGCCATTCAAAGAGAAGCAGATGGGTTTTTAATGACAATTGACAGTGATTACAATTATGCCAATCTTTATTCCAGATTTTCATTGAATTCAAATTTCACGATCTGCCACAGTGGGATTCAAACATATCCCCAGAATCCCTCTGGATTATTCATCCAGAGACACTAACACCACACTATTGCCTCCCCATTCAGCCTTCTTGAATCCTCATGGTGCAGTCAACTCTTCTGAGGGTGTAGGTTGTCCCGGGTACAGTCTCCTTAGTGGTATTTGAAGCCACCATCCTTTCTCGTGAGAGAAACTATAGTGCTTATTTAACTCACTATCTTGTCAATAGGACAGGAAACCCTGCAAGATATTTATTTTTCCCTGAAGCTGTTTATATACTATTCTGCTGAATCCGAGATCAATTAATTAAGTATTGTCTTGCCTGTGGAAAGACCAAAATGAGGAACTATAAATGCAAAAGAGTCATTAATAAACCCAATCTGAAATTCAGGAGAATTTAGCCAGAGTGTGGTGAGAATATGGGACTGCCTATCACAGGGAGTGGTTGAGATGAATAACATTGATACTTTAAAAAGGATTCTAGGTAAATGCATAAGGGGAGATAGAATAGAAAGGTATAATGAGGAGCTACATAAAGTAATCTGGAGCGTAAATTCTAGTATAGATCTGTCAGGCTGAATGGCTTGTTTCTGTGCTGTAGCGCTGTTATTTTATCTTGTCTGTGTTCTCACCCAAGGCACCTAGCCGAAAACCCCTTTGTCTGTGACTGCCATCTCAAGTGACTCACGGACTACCTCCATTCCAGTCCGATTGAGACCAGTGGGGCTCGCTGCGCCAGTCCGCGGCGCTTGGCAAACACGAGGATTGGACAGATCAAAAGCAAGAACTTGCGCTGCTCAGGTATTGTACTGCACGCTGCCGTCTGAAGCTACAGCCCCGTGGGAGACAGTCAAGAGAGTTAAGCAGAATCAGGCATCTGTGTTATGTCAGGACTCCCAGACCATGGGTACAAGAGTGCTGCAGTCACATTGATTTATCAGACTTGTAATTGACGCTTAAACTAACAGCCTAGCACAACACAAGTTCAAATCCCATCACTGACAAGTTTGAAAATTTCAATTCAATTTAAACAATCTGGAAATAAAATTAATTGACCATGAAGCAGTTTGGATTATTGTAAAATCCCATATGAATTTCTGCTCTTGAATAAGGAAAGGGCTGCAGTATTACTAGCTGATCTGAATCTATTGTTATTATGGTCCCAGTGGAAGGTAATTCTGGGCAAGTCAGAGTCCAGAGTGAAACCTGGTTTAATAGCTCCTAAATTTTCTTATGCGTTTTGGTTTCCATGATGATTAGTCAGTAAACATATTCACAAGAGGCTGCTAATGTATGTTTAATAAAAGAAAATAAGTTTGTTACAGAAAAGAACAGGAAAAACAAACTATATTTAAAATATAATTTGGAAAGATCTCATCATGAACAGCACAAAAGGAAAATTCAATCCGTTTTCTCATCAATATCCTTTACAGATACTCAACCCCAATTAGGTATCATGCCTATCTTCACTCTTTAACTTTTATTTAACTGATAAGATTGCAATGGTTTCCTCTTGATAACTTTCTATACATACACTAACTATCATTCTCTTTTTCTTTCCCTGTGATACCCTGGCATGGCTAACTCATTGACCTTTCTCATGACTTCAAAGTAAAAACTCAGGGCTTTGTCAGCCTTGTTTACTTGGTCTAGGAGAAAGTGAGGACTGCAGATGCTGGGAGATCAGAGTTGAGAGTGTAGTGCTGGAAAAGCACAGCAGGCCAGGCAGCATCCGAGGAGCAGGAGAATCTACATTTCGGGTATAAGCCCTTCCTGATGATTCATTCATTCCTGATGAAGGGCTTATGCCCAAAGCATCGATTCTCCTGCTCCCTGTTGACTTGGTCTGCATATATTATTGAGCTGTGTAGTACTCAAGGGAGAATTCGAGAATCTTTCAGTTGAGGATTCTGCCTGACAATTGACCTCTGATTGATTAAACTAGAATGTTAAAAAGCTGCAAGTACCGAGAACTGCAGAGGAAAAGAAACATCCAAAGCCTGCAGACAGACAGCGTCTATCACGGTATCCCTCTCACTCTGTGGGGGAAAAAGACAGATAAACCAAGGAAGCTTACAAGAAAGAATTCTAAAACAAAAAAAAAGACCTAGGTCCAACTAATCTACTGCTGACCGGAAGGTGACTGTCACTTTACAGACAACAGTGTTGCATTATTGCTAAAATAAAGAGGACTGTGCGAAAATAACTTTCCACCTTGAAGTCTGGACTTTCGATCATTGTCGTTTATGTATAAAATTATTTGTGTTTGTCTTAATTATGAATGCGTGTGAATTGATTTGGGGTTTTGAAGAGCTATAGTTTAAACTGCATAATCACATGTAATAAATCCTTTCTTTTTACTGCTTTTGTTAACGTATGTTGTAATACAGAGTGTTCATTTTTGTTGTTGACAAAACCTGGTGTTAATTGCTTTTGTCTTGAGTAGCAGTCCGTTAGGTAAATCTAATTGGGATTTTGTATATTTTGTGATGGCTTGAGGAACTTTGGGGAACAATTTTGAGCATTTCCAAGACTGGAGGCGATGATCTGGCTGTATTATCATTCGACTACTAATCTGGAGGCCCCGGTATTGACATGGGAACCTGGGTTTGAATCCTGCTGCGGCAGATGGTAGAATAGGAATTTAATTTTAAAAATAAAGCTGGCATTAAGAATATAATGATGACCATGAAACTGATAACGATTGTCAAAAAAATTCCTCTGGTTCACTCATGCCTTTTAGCAAAAGAAGCTGCCCTTCCTACCTGGTCTGGCCTACATGTGACTCCAGACCCACTGCAATGTGGTTTGACTTCTGTGAGCAATTAGGAATGGTCAAAAAATAATGACCTGGCCAGTGATGTTCACATCCTGTGAATATATAAAACAGACTTCTCAGTTAAATCCTAACAATTTATCTGTGAAATGTGGGGTGGCACGGTGGCTCAGTGGCCCAGTGGTTAACACTGCTGCCTCACAGCACCAGAGACCCAGGTTCAATCCTAGCCTTGGACGACTGCCTGTGTGGAGTTTGCACATTCTTCCTGTGTCTGTGTGGGTTTCCTCCCACAGTCCAAAGATGTGCAAGTTAAGTGAATTAGTCTGCTAAATTGCCCATAGTGTTAGGTACATTAGTCAGAAGGACATGGGGCAGGGTGGGTTACTCTTCGGATGGTGTGGGCTTGTTGGGCTTAAGGGCTGTTTCCATGCTTTAGGGAATCTAATCTAATCTAGATGTCTGAGAGTCCTGTCAGGAAGACTTGGCACTTGGTTTTCAGAAAACCATTAGAAGAGAACTTTTATAAATTGGCAATGCTCCCTCCTTTGAAGAGCTAGCAGTATTGCCATGTATCAGCTTCGACTAAATATGTTCAATATTTTATCGAAAAAGCTATGTGGCATTTATGTTGTTCTATAAAGCCCTCAGGAAATCCCAAAGGGTTTAACAAAGAACTGGTTCTGAAGATATGGCCAGACTTCAAACAATAGGAAAAAAACACAACAACCAACTTGATGGAACCAGTTCCTGAAGTGTAAACAGATGAGTGACCGATCCTCTAGCAATTCAGTGGTGCACAGCACTGAGGCATGGACCTAGATTTAGCATCGATGTTGAAGTATTTGTTGGCAGCAAACACATCGTTCTTATAGCCATAAATGAGTGCACTACAGGCAAAGCAACGACACATTGAAAGAATTTACATAATGGTATGAAGTGTGAGTATAAAGCTTAAATTCTTCTAAGATTTATTTTGATTGATCTTGCACCTCACCAGGCTTTAACTAGAATCATACAATTAATTATATTCAGAGAGAACCAACTTACTCTGGGCAAACAGTAAACAAGATGTGCAAAAGTGATGGTTTTACAAAATGACTCACACTTTGGTATTAATGTCACATGACTCAGAGTGCGGTGATGTCACATGATTCCCTGTAGCAATACTCCAAGTAAAGGAAGAATGAACTTCGATTTCCATGCAGCACCTGTCCTGACCAGAGGACATTACAAAATGCTTCACAGCCAGTGATGTTCTTTTGAAATGTAGCCAGTGTTGCAAAGTAGAGAATAGGGACAGTAAGGTTCCACACCAAGAGCAATGAGAAAATGACCGGGTTATCCATTTTACGCAAAGCATTGCTCAGTCCATAAGACAATTAGATATATGAGCGGAAGTAAGGCCATTTGGCCCATCGAGTCCACTTCACCATTTAATCATGGCTGATGGGCATTTCAACCCCACTTACCCACAATCTCCCCGTAGCCCTTAATTCCTTGTGAGATCAAGAATTTATCAATCTCTGCCTTGAAGGCATTTAATGTCCCGTCCTCCACTGTGTTCCGCGGCAATGAATTCTACAGGCCCATCCCTCTCTGGCTGAAGAAATATCTCCTCGTTTCCCTTCTAAATTGACCCCCTCTAATTCTAAGGCTGTGCCCATGGATCCTAGTCTCCCCACCTAACGGAAACAGATTCCCAGCATCATGCATTATCGTGTAAGTTTCTGTTAGATCGCCCCTCAACCTTCTAAACTCTAATGAATACAATCCCAGGATCCTTAGCCATTCATCGTATATTAGGCCTATCATTCCAGGGATCATCCATGTGAATCTCCGCTGGACACGTTCCAGTGCCAATATGTCCTTCCTGAGGTGTGGGGTCCAATATTGAACACAGTATTCTAAATGGGGCCTAATTAAACCTTTATAAAGTCTCAGAAGCACATCGCTGCTTTTATATTCCAACCCTCTTGAGATAAATGACAACATTACAGATGCTTTCTTAACCATGGACTCAACCTGCAAGTCAACCTTTAGAGAATCCTGTACTAGTACTCCCAGATCCCTTTGTACTTAGGCTTTATGGATTTTCTCACCATTTAGAAATAGTCCATGCCTATATTTGTTTTTCCAAAGTGCAAGACCTCACATTTGCTCACGTTGAATTTCATCAGCCATTTCCTGACCACTCTCTTAAACAGTCGAAATTTTTCTGCAGCTGCCTCACCTCCTCAGTACTACCTGCCTGTCTGCCTAACTGTATCATCGGTGAACTTCACCAGAATGCCGCCAGTCCATTCATCCAGATCATTAATATATAAAGTGAACAGCTGCGGCCCAACACTGAACCCTGCGGGACACCACTTGTCACCAGCTGCCATTCCGAAAAGAATCTTTTATCCCAACTCTCTGCCTTCTGTCAGACAGCAATCCTCAATCCTTGCTAGTAGCTCACCCCGAACACCATGGGCCCTCACCTTACTCACAGCCTTCTGTGAGGCACCTTATCAAATGCCTTATGGAAGTCTAGAAGTTTCCCTGGTCTAAACTACTTGTTACCTCTTCAAAGAGTTCTAACAGGTTTGTCGGGCATGACCTCCCCTTACTAAATCCATGCTGACTTGTTCTAATCCAACCCTGCACTTCCAAGAATTTAGAAATCTCATCCTTAATTATGGATTCTAGAATTTTACCTAAAACTGAGGTTATGCTAATCAGCCTATAATTTTCCATTTTTTGACTTGATCCTTTCTTGAACAAAGGGGTTACAACAGCGATTTTCCAATCACCTGGGACTTTCCCTGACTCCAGTGACTTTTGAAAGATCACAACCAACGCCTCTGCTATTTTCTCAGCTACCTCCCTCAGAACTCGAGGATGTCGCCCATCAGGGCCAGGAGATTTATCAATGTTTAGACATTTAGCTTTTCTAGCACTTTCCTTTTTGTAATGGCTATCATACTCAACTCTACCCCCTGATTCTCCTTAATTGTTGGGATATTACTCATGTCTTCCACTATGAAGACTGATGCAATGCACTTCTTCAGCTATTTCCTTATCTCCCATCACTAGCCTTCCTGCATCAATTTGGAGCGGCCCAATGTCTACTTTTGCCTGTCATTTGTTTCTTATGTATTTAAAGAAATTTTTATTTTCATTTCAATGATTACTGGCTCGCCTACATTCATATTTGATCATCTCCTTCCTTATTTCTCTCTTTGTTATCCTCTATTTGTTTTTGTGGCCTTCCCAATCTTCTGATTTCCCAGTTCTCTTGGCCACTTTCTCGGCTTTCTCTTTTTCTTTGACACATTTCCTGACTTCCTTTGTCAGCCATGGCTGTCTAATCCCCTCTCCTCCCCCCCCCCCCCCCCTCTCCACCCAGATAATCCTTTTCTTTGGGATGAACCTCTGTATTGTGTCCTCAATTACACCCAGAAACTTCTGCCAGTGTTGCTCTACTGTCTTCGCCGCCAGGCTCTGCTTCCAGTCGATTTTTGTCAACTCTTCTCTCACACCCCTGTAATTAACTTTATTTAACTGTAACACCATTACATCCGATTTTGCCTTCTCTTTCAAATTGCAGACTGAACTCTACCATATTATGATCGTTGCCTCCTAAGTGTTCCCTTACTTTAAGATATTTTATAAAGTTTGGCTCATTACATAGCACTAAGTTCAAAATAGCCTGATCCCTTGAGGGTTCCATCATAAGCTGTTCCAAAAAGCCATCCTGTAAGCATTCCATGAATTCCCTTTCTTTGGATCCACTGGCAACATTATTCACCCAGCCCACCTGCATATTGAAGTCCCCCATGACCTTGCATTTCTGACATGCCCTATCTATTTCCTGGTACATCTTACACCCCGGCCCTGACCACTGCTGGGAGGTCTGTACATGACTTCCATTATGGTTTTTTGCCTTTCTGGTTCCTCAACTTCACACATACAGACTCCACATCATCTGACCCTATTATCATTCAGTGCCATAGGTTTAATTTTATGCTTAACTAACAAGGCAACTCTGCCCCCTCTGCCCACCTCCCTGTCTTTTCAATAAGTTGTAAATTCTTGGATGTTTAACTGTCAGTCCTGAACCTCCTGCAACCAAGTCTCTGTGATGCCTACCATATCATTACCATTCACGATAATTTGTGCTGTTAATTTATCTACTTTGTTATGAATACTACGAGTATTCAGATAAAGCACCTTAATGTTAATTTTCTTATCCTCATGATTTCCAACATCTCTAGTAATATGTCCTAAGTTATCATTCCTTTTTGCTTCATTCATAGTCAGCCTTGAACTTAAACCCTGCACACATGCTAACCTGCTACTTACCTTTCCCTTCCCCCCCGACTCACAAGTTTAAAGTCCGAGTGACCATCCTATTTATCCTTTTCACTAGAACACTGGTTCCAGATTGGTTCAGGTGGAGATTGTCCCAAAGGTACAGATCCCCCCCAGTTCCAAAACTAATGCTAATGCCCCATGAAATGGAATCCCTCTTTCCCACATCAATCACTTAGCCACGTGCTTACTTCCCTAACTTTCTTATCCCTATGCCAATTAGCACGTGGCTTATGCAGTAATCCAAGATTATGACCCTCAAGGACCTGTTCTTCAATTTCCTTCCTAGTGCTTGATACTCCCCAGACAGGTCCTTCTTCCTAGCCTGGCCTATGTTGCTAGTGCCAACGTGGACCACAATAACTGGATCCTCCCCCTCCCACTCCAATATCTTTTCAAGCCGGTTGGAGATGTTCTGCACCCTGGCACTGGGCAGGCAACACACCATGCAGGACTCCCGATCTCGCTTGCAAAGGATCCTATCTGTCTCCCTAATTATAAAATCCCCGATAACAACTACTTGTCTTTTTGCTCCCCACATCTTGAATGGCCTTCTGCACCGTGGTCAGCTGGCTCATCCTGTTCACAGCCCTTTTCCTCATCCATACAGGGACCAAGAATCTCATACCTGTTGGGCAAGGTCAAGGGCTGAGGCTCCTCCACTCCTGATCTCAGAATCCCCCTATCTGCCTCACTTACAGTCACACTCTGATGTCCCTGATCACTAACTGAGTTTGAATTACTTAATCTACCAGGTGTGACTGCCTCCTGAAACAGAGCATCCAGGTAGCACCATCTCCCCCCCCCCTCTCCGCACCACCACCCCCCTCCCCCCACCTCCCAGATGTGCCACAGTGTTTGAAGCTCAGATTCCAGGTCATCAATTCTGATCCGGAGTTCTTCCAGCAACCAACACTTGCTGCAGATGTGGTCACTGCCATTCACAATGGGATCAGCCAGCTCCCACATCATACAGCTCCAGCACATCACCTGCCTAGCCAGAACTACTTATTTAATTAATTTATACAAATTTATGAGTTCAATAATTTCTAGTACTTCTCTATGGTCTTATTCAACTCACCAACTAATAGTAAGCTTTTAGTCATAATAGCCATAGTACTCTTGCTTCCAAGGCAAAAGGCTGTTAATTTGCACCTTCGACCACAGAGTCACAGGTCAATCGGCATGGAAACAGACCCTTCGGTCCAACTCATCCATGCTGACCGAGTCTCCCAAACTAAACTAGTCCCATTTGCCTGTGTTTGGCCCACATCCCTCTAAACTTTTCTTATTCATGTACCTGTCCAAATGCCTTTTAAACGTTGTATCTGTACCTGCATCTACCACTTCCTTTGGCAATTCATTCCACAAACAAACCGTCCTTTATGTGAAAAAGTTGCCCCTCAGGTCTTGTTTAAATCTTTCACCTCTCACCTTAAATCCATACCCTCTAGTTTCCAGAGAGTCACTGCAAAATAAAAATTCTCTCAAATATTGCTCAGTCATTACCTCTTTCACTCCTGTCCGACGACATCTGGCTTTCAACCTAATGAAATGAGTCCTACCGTGCTGTTTATAAATACACATTTAGAACATTTGCATAATTTCTGTAATTTATTACATTTGTCTTTTATCTTTGCATATTAATTGAGTCCTGATGAGCTTCTGATTGCATATGCAAGACATGTTAAAAGGGTACAGTATTTTCAAAACCCTGTCTTTAATTCCATTTGAAATTTAAATATTGCAAGGAATTTACAATTTATAGGCTGCTGTCATAAACATTTAAAAACCATCTCCGTGTACCATCAAAGGCATCTCACAGATCTAACAGCCACACTTAAACCTTGAATAAAACCAAAAAAATGTAGATACTGGAAATCTGAAGTAAAAGGAGAATTTGCTCGAGAAACTTAGCAGATCTGGCTGCATCAGTGGCAAGAGAAACACAGTTTTGAGTCCAGTATCATTTCTTCAGAATGTTTCAAAGTTGTTCTATATTGATTGCAAAAGCTTTCTTTTAATAATTATGTGTCATAATATCTGCAAATTAAATTTTGATTTCTTACAATTCCTTGTATATTTCTTTCTTTTGCATAGAAGTACATTATATTCAGTATAAAACTCACTCTTGTAATTATGGTATTGAATCTGAGTGTCAACAATAAACACCTCCACTTTCTCAGCAATCAAATGAAGAAGAAGGGAAAACAACATAAATATTTATAGTGTTCTTAACAATCAATATACATTCGAACCAATGAAATGTTCTTAAACTGTAGGGAGAATTGTAATGTAGGACATGTGTTACTCTGTTTGGACACAGGAAGTTCCCACAATCAGCAACATAATAATGATCAGAGAAGCTGTTTTTGTGCTATTTATGATGTTATCGAGAGATCAATATTCAACAAGACACGGACTGAGGAGTGAACTCCTTGAATTTTCCTTGAAATAGTTCCAAAGTGCTGTGAGATTTTTTTTATGCCCAACTGAGAGGACACACAGGGCGTTGGTATCACAAAAGAACAAAGACCAGTACAGCAGAGCAACAAGCCCTTCAGCCCATCCAGACTGCAACGACACACGATATTTTCCTAAATTAAAACCCTTATCCCTCCGGTCCCTGCCTAGTCATATATCTGTCAAGGAAATGAAGGAAGTTTTTTACTGCTTGATCTGAAAGTCTGCCTCTTTGACAAAATGGGAATAGATTAAAACTAAAAGTATGATTATTAAGTCATGTAAATTGAAGCCCAGTGAAGGTTTTTGGATAGATGTAAGAGTTATAGGTGCATGCATTCTGTTATATTGATAAGATATGAAAGAGATCAAAATAACTATTGAAATCAAAATTTACTGTCTTGTCTATTTAAAACTGAACCTTACTGGTCTCAAAACATGACTTCTTGACTACTGCTAATCATGTGATGTAAGTTTGCTACAATTATGTAAAGTGAATACATGGACAGAGTTTAGGCACCCCATCCTTTGGAATCTTTCACCTTTCATTGCGCGCACATTACAGTCGATAAGCATAACATAAAAGTGCAAAAAAACCTCAAAGAACTGCGGGTGCTGGAAATCAGAAGAATAAACAGAATCTGCTGGAAAAACTCAGCAGGTCGGACAGCATCTATGGAAAGAAACCAGAGTTATCATTTCTGGTCCAGTGTCCCTTCTTCAGAACACAGTGAACAATAGAGCAGTAGACAATGTGTCTCCCTGTTAGGGACTTGTAGGAAAAGGAGAGTCATCAAACCTTATTGCTCTTGAGGAGGTGCTAATAACCCCATCCATCTCCTAAAGTGAGCAATGAATGCTTGACCAGAGATATAGAAACTGATTATGGTTTTAAAACTGACTCCCTCATAGGTCTGTCACATGAGCCTTTGGTACATTTTAATGTTACAGTTTTCTGGATCCCAGCCCAATTTGCTTTCAACACCTGAACAGAAAACAGCAAGCTTCTGATCGTGAAGCTTTCCTTAAGTCTGAATGCCCACAAAAATTTGTTTCTGAAAAGCTACCTGTATTTAAAAAGTAAATAAATTCCCAGTGTACAACATCGTATGGCTGAGTGGACACCAACAGTTAAAGTAAGTCTGCTGCTTTCAGCCCCCTTGGCCATGCCTGAATTCAAATGACTGAGAAATGGAACCCTGGAAGAAGGGTCACAAGACTCAAAAATATTAACTTTGTTTCTCTCTCCACAGTGGCTGCTGGTCCTGCTGAGTTTCCCCAGCAATTTCTGTTTTTGAACCTTCATTGGACTTTGATTCTCATGAATTAATGGCCATATTTTTGGATTTAAATATATCCCTGGTAATAAAACTATATTCCTTCTTACTTTCATTCTTATGTGCATGTGCGTATCTGTCTGAGGTCACAAAGACCACCCAGAGTCTAAATGTGTGATAAAATTACTCATGAGGGTGTAATGGTTACAAAGGCCCAATGAATACATCTCTCATTCCTCAGGCAGCTGAGGAAATTTGGCATGATGGCGAATACCCTTGCCAACTTTTATAGGTGCGCCATCGAGAGCATTCTGTCTGGATGTATCACTACCTGGTATGGCAACTGTGCCATTGACAGTTATGGAGAGTGGTGAATTCGGTCTGGACAATGACAAAGACTAACCTCCCAGCTACAGAATCCATCTACCAGGCCCACTGTCAAGGAAAGGCCGCCAGCATTCTCAAAGATCCATCCCACCCTGGCAATGTTTTTCTACAACCTCTACCATCGGGGAGAAGGTACAGAAGCCTGAACACATGCACTAGATGGTTTCGAAACAGTTTCTAGCCCACTGTTGTTAGAATACTGAATGGACTCACAAACTCTTAGCATTCGCCTGTACCTGTGTTTTTGTTTTGCCGCTGTTTACCTATTATTTACTTATCTATGCTACTTAACTCTGTGATCTGCCTAATTTCCTTGCAAGACAAAACTTTTCACTGTGCCTCAGTACATGTGACAATAAATTCAATTCAATTCAATTCATTGCTTAAACTTGTGAGATTGAGTTTTTTTAAAAATTGATTTCACCAAAAAGAAGGTTTGAGAAACACACTACAAACTATTCAAAATTAAACCCTCTGGGTGAGTTTGCCTTTAACAAGCTATTTTTCCTTATGTGGCAATTATCTCCCATAATATGAGAAACCACACATGGATACCATGGCATTGAGGAATCCAAAAGATATTTGTTTTGACTAACTATCAGCTACAAACATTACATTCCTCATATACACAAGTATTCAAGCTGCTATTACATAACAGCAGACTAGCCTTCCTCTTATGGAACATCATGATTCAAGGGATCTGAGGTGAGATGGGGGGGGGGGGGGAACTGAGACCTTTATACTCTCAGGTCACATGCTATGATGCAATGATGACATCATGACCATGCCTCTTAAAGGAATACTGACTGTGAGATATAACACAATATAGTCTGCTCTTGGAAAGATGGCAAGGGGAAAGCAGAGTTCATTCAGACTCTCTCCCATGTCTATAATATAATTAAATGAATTTTCAAGTCATTGCACACTGAACTTTAGCTGTTAAAACTGAACAAACCTCATCATGGTCTTGGTGGGCAGGAAGGTTTAGAAGGAAATAACTTTAGGCTAAAGGTTTATGCCTTAGTTAAAAGCTGATACCTTTCACAATATGAAGTGTGCCATGTTAATTTGTATAGTAATTGTGTTTAATTATAAACAGGTGTTGGACAGTAATGGGCCTTCACTTGACCATCCAACAAATGGACACAAAGGAGTCCAGTAGTTCAATGGTAGTGTTACTAAGTCTGGGTCAGTAAGTCTGGTTTCAGTTCCACCTCAGGTTGTCATGACATGGAGGTGTGTCATAATGTATCCAAACAGGTTAATTAAAAATAATAAACGAATAAACACAGTCTAAATCATTGATTATTGAGTTAGCAAGAGTTTGCTTGTAATATATAACTCCATATATGAGCGCATAAAGATTGACTCCAGTTCATTCCTTTACCAATTGGCTTTCTGGAATAGACCACAGCAGCCCACAGATGGGAGTAAGGGGGTTCGACCAACTGGCAAGTAGATTGATCTATGTATAAGGAGTGACCTAGGTCCCTGAAGATTAGACAACGAAAGATTAATTTTATCTGAACAACACACATTCTGATCATCATCAACTCAGGGTGTTCTGGAGAACTCAAACTGGTACTAGGGTTGGGATCAGATAACCATTCCCAACCTGCCCATACCCAATGGCAAGTAAATGACAAGGACGCATTCATAATGGCATGGATTTATCAAAGACATTAACAAAAACCGAAATTGCTGGAAAAACTCCACAGTATTTGTGGAGAGAAATCAAAGTTAACATTTTGAGTCCGGTGACCCTTCCTCAGATCCTTCTCATTAGCCAGGCACTGATTAGGTGCCAAATTCTGAAACTGCTTCCTCAAACCCTCCCTCACTGACCCTGCAGACTCTAGAGCCAGGTGCCTTCCCATCAGAAACTGAAGGACTTTATGTTGTTCAATTCCAAACTTCAATGCAGGAATGTTTCTGTCTGTAACATCACGGAGCTAAGGCTAGCCTTCTCCAGATTTACAACTCAGAAACTCAATGAAATAAAAGTGTACAAGAAGTAAGGCACTTCATTAAATACACTGTGCACTCATTTTCAGATGAGGGATGAGTCACTTATAGCATTGCAGAGAGGTATTTTTGTTTTGCGATCATGACAATAATTCTACCCAACATAATCTCATTATGAATATGTATGTTTGATTCTAATTGAGGAAAGTTGTTGATGTCAGAATCTGTCTTTGGTTTAGTGATGATATTCAAATGTAGGCAGATATCCTCTCCTGTACTCATCTCAGTAATGTGTCATCAATCACATCACAAACAGGAACAGGCTATTCAGCCCCTGAAGCCTGTTCCACCACTCAACTAGGTTGATATCTCCATCTCTCTCTCTCTCTCTCTCAACTTCGCTCTTGAGATTTTAGTATACATAGAAACATAGAAGTTAGAAATGGGATAGGCTATTTAGCCCATCAAGCCTAGGGTGCCATTCAACATGATCAGAGCTGACTAGGAGAAAGTGAGGACTGCAAATGCTGGAGATAGAGTCGAGAGTGTGGTGCTGGAAAAGCATAGGTCAGGCAGCATCCGAGGAGCAGAGGAATCGACATTTCGGGCATAAGCCCTTCATCAGGAATTCAACAAAGGGCTTGTGCCCGAAATGTCGATTCTTTTGCTCCTCGGATGCTGCCTGACCTGCTGTGCTTTTCCATGATCACAGCTGATGTCCATCTCAATCTTATACTTTTACTCTTTCCTAATAATCCTTGATAGCGTTAGCTTTGAAAAATCTATCGATTTCTTGCCTTGACATTGCCTTCACAATGGAGAGAATTCCATTGTTAATCATCCAGTGAGTGTGAAAGGTTGACAGAATCATAGAACTCCCACAGTGGTGAAGCAGGGCATTTGGCCCATTGAGTGCCCACTGGCCCTCTGAAGAGCATCCCTCCCACTCTTGTTGCTGTCACTGTGTGGTTGGCTGTAATGGCATCATGTTCCTGCATACTGACAAACTGGGTGCTAGTGCAAGATGGGAAAACTCTCTCCCTAGACCCACCCACCCTTCTCACACATGATCAGGGACACCGTCCTCGCTCACCCTCACCACAACGTCACAGGGTTTATATCAAAGCTTTAACTGGGAGGCCCAGGAGCTCTGAGGATGTTGGGAGGATGCTGGTGTAGAGGTTCATGAAGGCCTTATGCCCGAAACGTTGACTCTCCTGCTCCTCACATGCTACCTGACCTGCTGTGCTTTTCCAGCGCTACACTTTTTGAGTCATAAGTACAGGGGAGTTTTCCCAGTGTCCAACTCAACATTTAACCTTGAACCATTCCTACTCCAATCACAACTCAATCCTGTTAAATAGCAAAATATCCCAACGTGCTATATAGAGGTGTTAAAAAGCAAAATGTGATAAATCTTTGAATCAAACAAGCTTCCACTCTGAGATATCAATCTATGAAAACCTCTTAATTTCCTCCAAATTAGGTAACATAATTGTTAGAATCAAGTCAAATCAACACATTTCTCAGGGAATAAATTGTGCCTAACCATCAGCCAAGTCTCAAGAATAAATAAACACAACTCTTGCATAAATTGTAATTGTCGGTAAATGTCTAAGCAGCTTATTCCCTCACGCTGATGTCCTGCCAATCTTTTTCTTTACTCATGATTATATGTGAATGATGTTCCAGGCAGACACCCTCATCAACAGGAGCAAATGACACATAACAGCAGTGCAGATCTTTCAAATGATGTTCCTCCAAGGTCCTCTCTGTCCTGTCAAATGAACATTGAAGATTGCATGGCACCCCGACTCAGACAATGTGTATATTGAAAATTCTTTAACGTACCAGGAACATAGGAACAGGAGTAGTCCATTCAGCCCATCAGTCCTGCTCTGCTATTCAATAAGATCATGGCTGATCTGTGGCCCAGCTCCCTAAACCTGCCTAGGGCCCATATCCCTTGATTTCCTTGTTTAATACAAATTTGTCTATTTCAGATTTAAATTTAATTATTGGATTAGCATCGATTGCCAGTTGAGGAAGAGGGTTCCAAACCTCCACCACCATTTGTGTGTCAAAGTGTCTTCTAATGTCTATCCTGATGGCCTGGCCCGAACTCTTAGTCGGTGCCCCTGGTTCTAGAATCTTCAACCAGTGAAAATAGTTTACCTATATCTCTGCAGTCTTCCCCTGTTAACATCCTGAAGACCTTGATTAGATCACCCTTAACTATCTTAATCCTCAAGAATAAAGGTCTAATTTGTATAATCCCTCTTTATGATATATGTCCCGCAGTCCAGGTATCATTCTTGTCAGCCTGCATTGTACTCCCTCCGGGGCCAAAACATCCTTCCTAAGGTGTGGTGCCCAGATCTGCTCACAATACTCTAACTTCTGAGATTCTGAAGACATATAAAGAATCTGTTCGCAATTAGAATGACCTCTGCATCACCCTGCGATAGGTAAGATATACATCAAATCAATCCAAACTTAACAATTTAAGCAGATGCTCAACTGAGGAAAGTTGTTGAACTTGGCCAACTGTACATTCTGATCTGAGAAAGAGATTTTTTTATTCATTTCACGGGATGAGGGCATCGTGAGCTGAGCCAGCATTTATTCCTCATTCCTAATTACCCAGGGGCCAGTTAAGAGTCAACCACATTGTTGTGGGTCTGCAGTTACATATAGGTCAGACCAGATAAGGATCGCAGTTTACCTCCCTGAAGGACATTAGTGAACCAGATGGGTTTTTTTCTGACAGTGGATTCATGGTCATTGTTATATTGTTAATTCCAGATTATTTTATTGAATTTTGCCATGGTGGGATTCAAACCCAGGTCCTCAGAACATTACCTGGGTCTCTGGGTTAATAGTCAAGTGATAATACCACTAGGCCTAACAAATTCAGTGAGCCACCGATCTTGCAAGTAGATTTTAAGGTGGGACCAGTCCTTATGGTGATACGGTATTAGTTGACCCATGAGACTGTGACAGTGAAGCCCGACTTTGGAGTCTGCAGTCTGGTGCTGGGCATGTATTCACCTGAAAATTACAAAAGAATGTAAGAAATAGGAGCAGGGATAGGCCATTTGGCCCACTGAGTGTGCTTCATCCTTCAATACGATCATGGTTGATCATCTACCTCAACTAATCTTCGCATATTTTCGTTCTCTGGTAGATGGAGATTAATTTAGATAAATGTGAGGTGTTGCAATTTAGCAAGGCAAACCAGGACAGGACTTATACAGTTAATGGTAGGGCCCTGGGGAGTGTTGCCGAACAAAGTGACCTTGGAGTACAGGTTCATAGTTCCTTGAAGGTGGAGTTGCAGATAGATAAGGTAGGGAAGAAGGGTTTTGGTATGCTTGCCTTTATTGGTCAGTGCATTGTATATAGAAGTTGGAATGTCATATTGTGGGTGTACAATACATTAGTTAGGCCCCTTTTGAAATACTGCATTCAATTCTGGTCTCCCTGTGATAAGAAAGATGTTAAACTTGAAAGGGTGCAGAAAAAATTGACAAGAATGTTGCTGGGGTTGGAAGGTTTGGGCTATAAGGAGAGGCTGAATAAACTGGGGGCTATTTTCCCTGCAGCACAGGAGGTTAGGGGTGACTTTTTGAGATTTATAAAATCGTGAGGAGTATGGATAGGGTGAATAGTAAAGGTCTTTTACCAAGGGTAGTGAAGTCCAACACCAGAGGGTGTAGATTTAATATGAGAGGAGAAAGATTTAAAAGGGAGCTGAGGCGTAACATTTTCACGCAGAGAGTGATGCATGTCTGGAATGAGCTCCCAGAGGAAGTGGTGGAGGCTGGTGCAATAACAACTTTTGAAAGGCATCTGGATGGATATATAAATAGGAAGGGTTTAGAGGGATCTGGGCCAAATGCTAGCAAATGAGACTAGATTAATTTAGGATATCTGGTCGGCATGGACGAAGTGAACTGAAGTGTTTGTTTCCGTGCTGTATGTCTCAATCACGCTCTGTGCCAGTTGCTATGTGTTGGGCCTTGATGTAGCTGGTGAGATGATTAGTGTTTTTTTGATAGTTCTGGCAGGCTGCATGCACATAGGAGAAAAGAAATTTAAAAATGAAAATGATCCAACTAGTTCACCTTTTACTATCCTGATAATTGCATGATACAACAACAGTGAAGTCATTGACTAATTATATCGGTCAATCTCTATCAGTGAATACACCACAGACCCCAAGACATTGGTACTACTTTAGGGTCTGAGCAGATCACAGTGTGTAAGTAGACCATTTGACCCATCGTGTCCACACCTACTCTCCTAACAGCATTCAACCCAGACCCCTACCCTATCCCTGTAACTCTTTATTCCCCATGGCTAACCCACCTAGCCTGCACATCTTTGGACTACGGGAGGAACCCCACACAGACACAGGGAGAATGTGCAAACACCACACACATAGTCACCCAACGGTGGGATCAAACCCAGGTCCCTGACGCTGTGAGGCAGCAGTGCTAACCACTGAGCTACTGTGCCACCATGCTGCATTGTGGTCTTGTCCCTACCTCTGATCCAGGAAGTCCACGTTCAAGTCCCTGCCCAGAGGTGTGCCATAACAGTTGATTAGAAAATATTTACAACAGACTCAAACATTAGGTGAGGATGAAAGAACTAGGGATTATAATGATCTGTTCCCTATAAGTAGTGTTACACTAAGCACTCATCATGTGTTAAATTACACAAACACTGCATACCAAAATTGTTATTTTCTGAAAGAAATCCATCTACGCTGTATTTGAATGAATCAATGTTAAGTGCTTTCACCTTCAGTCTTCTGTGCCAGGGAGTGACCACTTATTGAAATATCATTTCTCAATAAATTTGATGTGTCCTTTGGTTCAATTTGTTCAGAGACAGCTTGTCATGGTCTACTTTATCCAGTGGCCTTTAAAATGCTAAAGATAGCAGTCACATCATTCCCCCACCTTTTCCAAAGTCACAACATGCCCAAAACTCCTCCTCTGCAGCTGGTGATCTGAGATCTCCTCAGAAACGTAATTGCTGGAGACTGTGGAACAGTGGGGGCCTGGTTTTCTTTGAGTGGAAATGCTTCTGTGATACAATAGCGACATTACTTGCACACAAAGATAGAAGTTTGAAAAGCAATCCCCTTGAATCATTGATTGAAGTATTCTTAAGACGAGAGGAAAAAGTGCAAAAAATAAATTGAATACAACATCTCCCTGAGGGCTATCTCCAAGCATGGGAGATGGTGTCTACTGTGCTTCAGCAGGTAACACTTCCATCTCTGTCAGAAATTGTAGTTTAAAGCCCCACTTTGGAGACTTGAGAATGTAGTCTGAATCTCCCAATCCAGTACATAGAGAGTGCTGCGATGTCAGAGGAGTTGGAATGAAATATTAATCTTAAGCCTTCTCAGATGAATGTAAAAGATCATCTATATTACTTTGTACATGAGCTTTCCCCAGAGTTCTGGACCCAATATTAATCCTTCTCAAAAATAACACATGTCCTGGCTAGGTGAAATATTGCTATTCAGTGGAGCTGGCTACATGCAAATGTTCCACTGAGTTTCTTATATAACAACAGTAGCTGTGCATGAAACATAGTTCATTGGCTTTGAGAGTGTGGTGCTCATTCCTGATAAAGGGCTCTTGCCCAAAATGTCGATTCTCCTGCTCCTCGGATGCTGCCTGACCTGCTGTGCTTTTCCAGCACCATTCTCTCGACTCTCATCTCCAGCATCTGCAGTCCTCACTTTTTCCCACACGCCATTGGCTGTCTAGCGCTAGGTGATGACTTCAGCTTGTGTATACAGACAGGTGAATCTTTCAATGAATTACTTTGCTGAGCCTAATGACCTATTTACTCTGTTTTTACTTGAAGGCATTGGTTGAGGATGGATTGTTGGTCAGGACATTGAAATGCTTCTGTGGTAGGGGGGGAGGAGTCATAGAGATGTACTGCATGAAACAGACCCTTCATTCCAACTCCTCCGTGCCAATCAGATATCCGAAATTAATCTCGTCCCATTTGCCAGGATTTGGCCCATATTCCTCGAGACCCTTCCTATTCATATACCCATCCAGATGCCTTTTAACTGCTGTAATTGTACCAGCCTCCACCACTTCCTCTGATAATTCAAACCATTCACGCACCACCAGAGATTTAGCATAATTTGTAGGAGGATTAGAGGAGAGTTGAAGAGGATGTTACTTGTCATCTAGTAGGTTGTAGGACCTGGATCTACAGCTTGAAAGGGTGGTAGCAAAAG
Organism: Chiloscyllium punctatum; assembly: GCF_047496795.1. Taxonomy (NCBI): domain Eukaryota; kingdom Metazoa; phylum Chordata; class Chondrichthyes; order Orectolobiformes; family Hemiscylliidae; genus Chiloscyllium; species Chiloscyllium punctatum. Next base: position 11,683,654 of record NC_092776.1, on the reverse strand, counting down.
AAACCCTCGTTATATTAAATAAAAATTAGATATGCACTTAAAATAAGCTCCAAGGCGATGGACTAAACGTTGGTGTTAGGTTGGCTAGATTATTCACATCCAACACTGACACGATTGGCAGAGTGGCCTTTGTTTATACTGTCAAAGTCTATGATTTTATGAAACCATGCAGTGAGATGTGAGTGCTACCAACTGAGTCAAGGTAAAAAGCAGAACAGAAATCGCATCAAGGACTGAGTGGAGCAGGACATCAATCATGTTTTTGCATATTGGAATAAATTATTCAAATAACATCCATTAATAGCAATACTGTAGTCAGCAGTGTACAACAAAAGCTCCAGCAGCAAGTAATATCCCAGGCAGTGTCAATGGCAGACAGGTTTTCCTGTCAGCCTGATGTTTGCATGTAAAAGAAATGTCACATTATCAGAATTGTGACATTTACAATCTGTTGATGTAAGAAAAATGAGATCTTAATTTCCATAACGCCCTTCGAAACCTCAGGATGTCCCAACACAATTTACAGCTGATGCAAAGTCGGCACTGCCGCAATGTTGGAAAAATGACAGTCAATTTGCACACAGCAAGCTCCCATCACCAGCAATAATGACCAGATCATCTGTTTGTTGGTGCTGTTGTTGAGAGGTAAACATTTGCTAGGGAACAAAGGAGAAATCTGCTGGTCTTCAAATTAGTGCCAAGGACAATTTATTTCCAACGGGGGTAGCTGACATGGGCTTCAATTTAAATTCTTACCTGGATGATAGCTCTCCTGACAGTGCAGCACTCTATCACCACTGTACCAGGAAGGTCAGAGCAGTATCTGTGCTCTCAGTTCTGGAGGGGGATTTCAACTCACAACTTTCTGATGTGCGCTGCATACTGAGCCATAACTGGGCTTTAGACAACCCAGTGAGAAGACAAGGCCAGCAGCAAACATTTTAACTATAAAAAGCTAACCGTTATGCTCTGTGGAATCTAGACACAGCACTAATAGAAATTCACAATCCAATTCAGAATCCTATGTAAATGAAAGCCACGGTCATATAAATACTCCTTGTGGAAGTCAGACTACTACAGCTCCTTCAATAATGGTTATTACAAATCATTATCAATAACTTTATGACACAGATGGTCTATAAAGAGGTACTTAAAATGATGGATAGATTAGACGTTCAGGACATACTACAGAACAGTCTGGATGAAGCCCTTGTTTGATGCTGTGAAACAATATCACTCAGCAGGTTTCCTGGTGGGTGGAAAGATAGAATTTTGTATTTCAGGAGTGAGGGGTGTCCCGGGTGGGGCAGGCGCCAAGATAAGGTAAAGGAAAAATAGTCCCACTCTGTCATTAGGAGGAGAGAGAGGGAGAGAGAGAGAGAAAGAGAGAGAGAGAGAGGAAAATGACTGGCAGGAGGTTAGTGAGAGGGTCATCATGTTGCAGGCGAGGAGTGAGGTAGAGATGGCAGGACCTTCATGGAGACCTCAGCTGGTATGGGAACTCAACCCATGCTGTTAGTATCACTCTGCATTGCAAATCAGCTGACCAAGCTAACCACCACACACACACAGCTCCAGCACCCACCTGTTTAAAGCCCCCACCACTGCCCCCCCCCACCCCCTCCCCACCCCCTCCCCCACCCCTTCCCCCGACAATCCCATTCCCTATTCATGGCTCCGTGACCTACAGTCTTTCCTCCGGGGTACAAGGTCCTCATTAGAGACTTGAGCCTGTAATCTCAGTTAACACACTACACTGCAGGGCTGAGGGAGTGCTGTACTGCTGCAGGCCACAGAGTCCTACAGCGCAGAAACAGACCTTTCAGCCCAACCAGTCCACGCTGACCATCATCCCAAACTAAGTTAGCCCCTCCTGACTGCACTTGGCCCAAATTCCTCCAAACCTTTCTCACTCATGTCTTTTAAACATTGTAAATAGACTCGCATCTACCACTTCTTCAGGAGGTTCATTCCGCACATAAACCATTCTCTGTGTAAAATATTTGCCCCTTTTAATAATCTTTCTCCTCTTACCTTAAAATATGTCCCCTGGTTTTGAACTCCCCCACTCTAGGGAAAAGACACCTGCTATTCATCTTAACTATGTCCTTCATGATTTTATAAACCTCTGTAAGGTCAACCCCCAACTTCCTATGTTCCAGTGAAAAAAGTCCCAGCCTATCCAGCATCTCCTTATAACTCAAACCATCCATTCCCGGTAATATCCTGGTAAAACATTTCCAAACCCTCTTTAGCTTCATAATATCCTCCTCTAGCAGGGTGACCAGAACTCCTGAAGAGGCCTTACCAACATCCTGTACAACCTCTCCAACAAAACAGGGCAGCATGGTGGAGGGCAGCACAGTGGCTCAGTGGTTAGCACTGCAGCCTCACAGTGCCAGGGTTTGATTCTAGTCTCGGGCGACTGTCTATGTGGGGTTTGCACATTCACCCTGTGTTTGCATGGGTTTCCTCTGGGTGCAGGTCAGGTGAATTGGAGATGATAGATTGCCCATAGTGTTAGATGCATGAGTCAGAGTGAGTTGGGTCTGGGTGGGTTGCTCTTTGGAGGGTTGGTGTGGGTTTGTTGGGCTGAATGGCCTGTTTCCACACTGTAGGGAATCTAATTTAAAATATTAAAGCATAGACCATGACTGTCCTTTCAGAGGAATGTAAAAAACTCCCACAGCACTTTATTGCCCTGGTGAACATTTATCCTTCAATCAACATCACAAGTATTATCTGGTCTTTGTCAAACCACTGTTTGTGGGAGTTTGCTGTGTACAGATTAGCTGCTGCGTTTCCTACATTATAACAGTGGCTACAATTCAAAAAGGCCTTCGTTGGCTGTAAACCAGGTTGAGATGCTCCAGCTTCCTAACAGATGTGATGGAATTGCAAATTATTCCTCTATGCATGAGTTTGTAGGTTTAGAAATATCAGTGTAATTATGAGATGTACATAACTGGTCATTTATACCCATTAGACTAGGATTACCTGATGCTGCCTATGAATATTGTATCTGAACGTGAGTCTGAGAGGCTAAGAGATGGAGTGTTCCATTTAATATTGAAGTTTGAAGGACACAGCATCATTCAGCACTGCATCATACTATGAGGCTCAATCATATCCTGTGACTGGGCAATGGATTCCCAACATTCAGGCAGCTCAAGGAGTGTTTGTGAGTGCCCTCTATTTTATCACAATCAGAGAGAATGTTACTCACATTATATTCCAATAATATTCAGAGAGGATCAACAATAACAAAGTATATTTATATAGCACCTTTAACACTGTAAAGCTCCCCTAGGCTCTGAACTATCTAGCAATGTTGCTCATTACAATTCTTTGCAATTGGCACTCGCCTCTTATGCAATATAAATGTTGACCTTCCCCTAGAATGGTATTCTTCAAAATTGTCCTAATGAGTGCAATACTTTCAGCAATTTCTTAGCTTCTTATCAAAGATATATTTCTGAACAGTAAAGGAATTTAAGGGTTATGGTGAGTGAGTGGGTAAGTGGAGCTGAGTCCATGAGAAGATCAGCCATGATCTTACTGAATGGTGGAGCAGGTTTAAGGGGCCAGATGAAGGACTTTTGCCTGAAATGTCAATTCTTCTGCTCCTCGGATGCTCCCTGACCTGCTGTGCTTTTCCAGCACCACACTCTTGACTCTGATCTCCAGCATCTGCAGTCCTCACGTTCGCCTCAATGGGCCAGATGGTGTACCCCTGCTTCTATTCGTTATTTCACACTTGTCATTCTGTGGCACCAAACAATAGTTATATAGAAAATTAATTGAAACAGGGAATTGTCCCAGAAGATTGGTGAACACTTAATGTCATTCCTTCATGTATAGTAGCAAACAGAACAATCTGAGGGAACTACTAATGAATTAGTTTGACTTCAAGGGTATTAAAGGTAATGGAATCAAAGATATAGTAGAATACATTAGTAATTGAAACCATGCTAAAGAATAGTCAACACGGATTTTAAAAGGGAACATCATCCTTGACCAATCTGTTTGAATTATTTAAGGAAGTAAAGGGAAAAGGTGGCATGGTGGCTCAGTGGTTAGCCCTGCTGCCTCACAGCACCAGGGGCCCAGGTTTGATTACAACCTCAGGTGACTGTCTGTGTGGAGTTTGTACATTCTCCCCGTGTTTGCGTGGGTTTTCTCCTGGTGCTCTGGTTTCCTCCCGCAATCCAAAGATGTGCAGGTCAGGTGAATTAGTCATGGGTAAATGTAGAGTAAAAAGGGTCTGGGTGGGATAATCTCCGAAGGGCCTGTTTCCACACTGTAGGGATTCTATGATTCTAGATAAAGGTATTGCAGTGATGTAACATAATTGGGTGTTTGAAATGTCTTTCCAACAGATTTATGACTAACATCAGAATATGTGTAATCAGGGGATGAGTAGCAGAATGATTGCAAAACAGAAAACAGAGAGCCTAGATTAACCATGTTACTTAGATTTGCAACAGGTGGGAAGTGGCAATACATAGGGATTTGTGCTAGAGCCACTATTATTCATTATTTATACAAACAATTTGGACTCTTAAGTCAGAAATGCAACTTGGAAAAATTACTGCCAATACCACATTGGAGATGTAGTTAATATCGAAGAGGATTCCATCAGATTGGGTGTGCATTTATTAAATGAGCGTCAATATCGATAAATGTGAGATTTTAGTTGAAGGACTAAGAAAGCTGCTTGGAAAATAAGCGTCCACATGAGGTAGAGGATTAGAGCTGTTTGAAGGTGGACCATTTGAGACATTCACTCTCACATTCATTCTCTATCACACACACACACACACACACACACACACACACACACACACATTCACTCTCACATTCATTCTCTATCTCACACACACACACACACACACATTCACTCTCACATTCATTCTCTATCTCACACACACACACACACACACACACACACACACACACACACACACACACACACACACACAATCACAGCATCGGGTATCATGCAACAATATTATAGAGTCATACAGCATGGAAACAGACCCTTCGGTCCAACCAGTTCATGCTAAACGTAATCCCAAACTAAAGTATCCCCACCTGCCTGTTCCTTGCCAATATCCCTCCAAGCCTTTCCTGTTCAAGTACTTATCCAAATGTCTTTTAAATGTTGTAGTTGTACCCACATCCACCATTTCCTCAGGAAGTTCATTCCACGCACAAACTACCCTCTGTGTAAAAAATTCACCCCTCATGTTTTTTTTAAATCTCTCCCCACTGATCTTAAAAATGTGCCCTGTAGTCTTGAAATCCCCATCCTAGAGATAAGACAACTTCCATTAACCCTATGTAAATGTCTCATTATTTTATAAACTAAAACGTGTAAGAAATCTTGGTTAGGACACACCATACTCTGGTCTTCATACTTTAACAATATAGAAGCAATGGGAGAAGGTATCAGATTGACTACAGTTATACCAGGACTAGGAGTCAAACCCATCTGGAATGAAAGTAGTTTTAAGAGGTCTTTAAGATTATGTCAGGACTTCAGACAGGGGAGACGTAGGGTAGACATAGAGAAAATGCTTTCATTTATGGACAACAGCAGAACTAGAGGACATAAATGTAGGTAGTCATTACTAAATCCATGGAGAATTCAAGAGAAACTGTTTTACCCAGAAGATCGGTGAGAATGTGAAACTTATTTCCATTAGGAATGGTTGAGATGAAAAGCATAAGTACACTTCAGGAGAAGCAAGATGAACACAGATCTTATGGCACAATGTAATCTCATAGTATGCAGCATTCATTACAAAATGGATGAATTGTTAGCACAGGTGAAAATAAATATGTCTGACATGACAGCCATGATCGAGGTTTGGTGGCCAAAACTGGGACTGGCATATTGAAGGATATTGGATATTTTTAAGAAGATAGGAAGCTGGGAAAAGCTGGTAGGATAGTTTTGTTAATTAAGGTGTCATTAGCACAGCAATGAGAGACATTCATTTGAAAGAACAAGATGTCGAATCAATTTGGGCAGAAATAAGAATTGCAAAGATAAGGGATAACCTATAGGGACAGGCCTCTCAATAATAGTTACACTGTAAGACAGGTTACAAAGGAAGAAATAAATTAAATATGTAAGAAAGATGCCACAACAATCAGAAGTGACTTTAGTCAACATTCGGTAAACCAGATTGGCAATGCAAGCCTGGAAAATGAGTTTATAAAGAGCATTTAAGCCAATTTCCTGGAGGAGTATATGCCACAGCTATCCAGCAGCAAGCTATTTTTGACATCATCATAAGAATTGAAAAAGTATTAGTAATTAGCCTCATGGTAAAGGTACAGCTGTACAGGGCCCTGGTGAGACCACACCTGGAGTACTGTGTGCAGTTCTGGTCTCCAAATTTAAGGAAAGACATTCTGGCTATTGAGGAAGTGCAGCGTAGGTTCATGAGGTCAATTCCTGGAATGGCGGGACTAGCTTACGCTGAAAGACTGGAGCGACTGGGCTTGTATACCCTTGAGTTTAGAAGACTGAGAGGGGATCTGATTGAGACATATAAGATTATGAAAGGATTGGACACTCTGGAGGTAGAAACATGTTTCCGCTGATGGGTGAGTGCCGAACCAGAGGACACAGCCTAAAAATACGGGGTAGACCATTTAGGACAGAGATGAGGAGAAACCTCTTCACCCAGAGAGTGGTGGCTGTGTGGAATGCTCTGCCCCAGAGGGCAGTGGAGGCCCAGTCTCTGGATTCATTTAAGAAAGAGTTGGATAGAGCTCTCAAGGATAGTGGAATCAAGGGTTATGGAGATAAGGCAGGAACAGGATACTGATTAAGGATGATTAGCCATGATCATATTGAATGGTGGTGCAGGCTCGAAGAGCAGAATGGCCTACTCCTGCACCTATTGTCTATTGTCGATATGGTATTGAAAGCATAACATGACAGAACTTCATGTTCAGTTTGATGTACAGAAGTGAAGTTTCCCCTGCTGGGGCTGCCCAGTGTATTGCAGACTGGCACATTCCAAGATAAGGGACTACATGCTGAGGGACACTTGGGGCAGCTGCTGCCAATGTGCAGTGAGGAAAGACCACTGTCTGAGATCTTCCTGCTGAAGGTAAATGGGGCTCCGCTCGGTTATCAGACCCTCCTAGTGTCTCAAATATATGTAAGTATTAGTTTTGTGTAAGAGAGGTCTTTGGTTTTCTTGGGATAGTCGAAGTTCAACGTTTTGCTTGTTTGCTTGATATGCAACTGTGCAGAACCAAATTGCTTTGTGTCAATGTACATATACAAAGAGATCTTATAATGAAAAATGTATATTTTTGAATCAAAAAAAGAAACTTGTTGGACTTCCAGAACAAGGAGTTGACATCGAGTGAGTGTTACAGACTGCCATATTCCAAGGTCCAGGACTATGTGCTGAGGGACATTTGGTGCAGCTGCTGCCAACGTTCAGTGGGGAAAGCCCACCGTCTGAGGTCTTCCTGCTAAAGGTAAATCGGTCTCCTTTCAGTTATCTGACCCTCCCAGTGCCTCAATTGTATATAAGTATAAGGGACTACATGCTGAGGGACACTTGGGGCAGCTGCTGCCAAGGTGCAGTGAGGAAAGACCACTGTCTAAGATCTTCCTGCTGAAGGTAACTGTATGTGAAAGAGAGATCTTTGGATTTTTGGATAGAGTCCAAGTCTAATGTTTGTTTTCTTGGTATTCTACTGTGCAGAAAGTATATATATATTTTATGAATAACGTATATTTTGGGAATAAAAAATAACTAACGCTTTAACCTGGAATAAAGGTGATTCTGAGGGTACGAAGGTAGAAGTGGTTAATGTGAATGTAAAAACTAGGTTTAAAGATGGGACAACAGAGATATAGCAGCATGCTTTCAAGGAGATAGTTAATATATAAATCTTTGGTAGCAAAGAGCTTAAAACATTGCTAAAGGGAGACTAGATATTGAAGCTTTTTGTCTTGCACTCATCAGAACCAGGATGTAAGAAACAGATTTGAAAAGACTGAACATTTTACACAGAGTGAGAAGAGGGTGCTGATTGGTTAGGACATCATTGGCCAGGGATGCAGCAAGAACAGTTAACTGTCAATCTTAATTCCTAGGCCTGGCAGGTAGATTCAGATTGATCGAGGTGTCACCATGGAGACACAGAAATGATTGGCTATCTCCGTGATTCCATTTTCTTTTGAAAAAGGTGCAATGTGTGTATAACTACCTTTTGCCCACATAAAATAGGGCTCTGGGTATTTATGTACGTAGTTTCCAGCACACACAACTGCATCAGACTGTCAGCCCGACTGATGGTATTAAATTGGTTTCTGGTGTAACTCAGCACAGTCTGAATTATTTAATGAATGATTTGCAACAGCAGAATCACATTGAATGGTGGATATATTTTACTGAGGCTTGCTAGCACATGCTGGTTGAACATGAATGGCCAAAGTAAAGTTGCTGTTTGATACAGTGTGCCAGTGGGTTGGAAGGTACAGGAAGTAACTCCATCAAGGCTGGTATCCCATCACCAGATAGCCCTTTATTTACATGTGGACAGTCATTGGTCCAGCTCCCTCACAGCCAGCTCTCAGAGTGAACAGAACCCCTGTCTACATCTTGGAGACAGTAAAGACTGCAATACTGGAAGTCAGAATCAATAGATGTGAAGCTGGAAAAGCACAGCAGGTCAGACAGCATCCCAGGAGCAGAAAAGTCAACACCTCAGGCCAAAACCCTGACTTTCCTGCTCCTCGGATACTGTCTGACCTGCTGTGCTATTCCAGCTCCTATTTGCATCTGTTAGCCAGGGCTCCCTGACTGGACCAGATTAATAGCCCCAATCAGGGAATGCCTATTCTGAGAGATCCAGCTGCTGATCTCATTACAATCACTACACACAGTATTTAATAACTTACAGCAAATATTTGAGAAAGAAAGACTCTTTGAGAAGGATACATTGTCTAAATAGCAAAGTTAAGGATCGTATCAAATTGAAAGAAACCTTTCCCCTGGAGCCAATGGTTGCAAGGTCAGTGTTGGAGCCCAGAGTTCTGGAGTTCCCTCTCTGAACCCTTTTGTGCCTCTCTCTTCTCCTTTCAGATGGCTCTTTAAACCTGTCTGTTGATCAAGCTTTTAGTCACCTTCCTATAAGTCCTCATTTCAAATTTTACATGCTCACCCTCCCGTGAAGCACTGTGAATGTTCTACTAAGACTGTAAGAAATAGGAACAGAAATAGGCCATTCAGCCCCTCAAGCCTGCTCCACCATTTGATAGAATCATAGCTGATCTGATAATACCCAAGTCCACTTTCCTGCCCTTTCCCCACAACTGAAAATTCCCCTCCTGATCAAAAATCTGTCTATCTCAATACACGTAAGGACTGTGCCCCCACAGCTTTCTGTGGCCAGCAGTTCCAAAGACTCACAAATCTGAGAGAAAAAAAAATCTTCCTTATTTCAGTCTTAAACTGGCACCTCTTCATTCTGAGACTACGTCCTCTGGTACGATGCTCTCCCATGCGGGAAATCCTCTCAGAAATTACCCTTCAAACCCCTTGAGAATTCTTCACTTTTCTGATACAGGCTCTACACAAATGTAATTTCCTATTGCTGTGTACTGCCATACCACAGCAGTGATTACACTTTGAGGCCAGTTTATTGTAAAGCGAGTGCTTGGGGACATGTCTGAGAGATTTTACAATGTGCTGTGTGAGAGTGAGCTCTTCCTTTAAGAGAAGACACAGGCGGTTGATTTATAGATTAAACATTGGAACTGACAGGCGAGAAAAGAAAGGACCAGTTTACAATCCTCTGTGAACCAGCGCTGTCTTGAGAAGGCATCAACTTTTCCTGCAGTTGTCTGCTAAGACAGATGGTTGGTCTGTGAGTGCACATGTAGCAGTTTGATGCCCATGATGTTGCTTTCAGTAGGTGTTGAATAATGTAGGCCCATGTAACACGCCTGTGAATTAATTTTCTTTCACTCTTACACTTGCTCCTAGTTTTGAAGTGATTGCTGGCATACTTGAATGTTTCACACTTCTTCTGGCTTTGTGCCTCATGCTCTCGAGAGAACAAAGTCCTCTAACACTCCCAGAACACTGCGTTCCTCGTTTGCTCCCGCATCCCCTTGCTCCACCGTTGACAGTCACGCTTTCAATTGCCAGGGTCTGAAATCCAGAATAACCTCCGTCAACCTCTCCATCTCTCCCACTCCTTTACAAGATCTTTCTGAAAACTACTTCTTTGATTGAGCTTCTAGTGGAATTATTATTGGATTGTTAATCCAGAGACTTTGGTAATAGAACATAGAACATAGAAAAATACAGCGCAGTACAGGCCCTTCGGCCCTCCATGTTGCGCCGACCAAAGCCTGCCTAACCTACACTAGCCCAATAACCTCCATATGTTTCTCCAATGCCCGCTTGAATGACCATAAAGAGGGAGAGTCCACCACTGATACTGGCAAATGTTCTGGGATCCCGGGTTCGAATCTTATCATGGCAGATAGTGGAATCTGAATTCAATAAAAATCTGGAATTAAGAAATTTAATGATGACCATTGTCGATTGTTGGAAAAACCCATCATGTTCACTAATGTCCTTCAGGGAAGGAAATCTGCTATCCTTACCTGGTCTGGCCTATATGTGACTCCAGCCCCACAGCAATGTGGTTGACTCTGGGCAATTAGGAATGGGCAATAAATGCTGCCTAGCCAGTGACACACTCGTCCTGTGAATGAATAATTTTAAAAATAACAGTAATGTTCCTATTATTAGCCCAATGCCAGGCTATCGAGGTTCTACATAGGGAAAGAGATCCTTCAGGCGAAAGTGAGGACTGCAGATGCTAGAGATCAGAGTCAAGATTAGATTGGTGCTGGAAAAGTGCAGCAGACCAGGCAGCATCCGAGGAGCAGGAAAATTGATGTTTCGGGCAAAAGCCCTTCATCAGGAATCAGGCTTTTGCCCGAAACATTGATTTTTCTGCTCCTTGGATGCTGCCTGACCTGCTGTATGTTTCCAGCACCACTCTAATCTTGACTCTGATCTCCAACATCTACAGTCCTCACTTTTGCCTAAAGAGATCTTTCAGCCCATCAAGTCTGTACTAGTCAAAGACAAGCATCTAACTATATTAATTCCATTTTCCAGCACTTGCTCGTTAGCCTTGCAAGCCTTGGCATTGCAAGTGAGTGTCTAAGTGCCGCCTGATAACATTGCTTTGAAGCATCCGTTTGCTAAATTAAAGGTGCTAAAGAGATGCAGGCTGTTGTTGTTACTAACTCATACAAATTTGTGTTAAGGACGAAAAAATAGAAGTACTTGGTGTTTAGAAATGTTAGGGAGAGAGTCTGCTTAGACCCTCCAATGACTCAAAGATTACAGAAAACACTCAGGAAAGTGCGGTTGAGGCCATGATAAGATCTGTCACCACCTTATCAATTAACATCACAGGATCGAGAGGCCCAATGGCTTCCTCTTGCTCCTGTGACTGTCTCTTGCTTTCTCCGGGAAGGTGGAAGTGCCAGCGTCATCCCAGTGGGGAATTCTCACACACCTCGCAGTCAGGTGGCTGTTTATTCATGCTCATCCTCACTGTCATCAGCACAATACTCAAGGCTGACTCTCCCAGGGCAGCAGCAGAGCAAGAGCTGGGCTGTTTGGAGATGCCATCATGAAACAATACACCGAGGCTCCTCCCACGGGGACATAAACAATCCTGCGACACCATCAGAACAGCAAGTTCATTCACTCCTGAATCAAGGTAAAGTCACTCTCATCTGTCATTAGAGAGATGACACTTGGTGGTTGTTTAACCTGAGGGTTGCCACATCTCAAATTAGGCATTCTATGTCAGTGTGAGGTCAGAAGAAAGCCAACACCCATATTTATAGGTGTTTGCAATCAACCTGTTTGGACATATTATGATACAGCTCTGGAGTAGGTGGGATTTGAACCCAGGGCTTAAAGGTATGGTCAATACCACTGCACCACAAAAGCCCTGAAACCTGCATTTATCTCCCGGTTCTTCAAAGCTTCTGAGCAATGTTTAGGAGCAATCTGAACACAGCAATCTTGTGTTACCCAGTTGGCAGCCTGATGAAGGGTTTTTGCCCGAAACGTCGATTTCAAAGCTCCTTGGATGCTGCCTGAACTGCTGTGCTCTTCCAGCACCACTAATCCAGAATCTGGTTTCCAGCATCTGCAATCATTGTTTTTACACCTCAAATGAAGGAGAGGTTGAGAAAGGCATGATATCCTCACTCTGTGCAGGAACTGAATCCATGCTATTGGGCTCACTCTGCATTGCAGATGCACTATCCAGCTAACTGAGCTAACCGTCCACTTTATTTTTTCCTCTAACCAAAATAGTTGACTTGATCTTCATCACACTGCTGCGCAAGGCAGCTTACTGTGTGATTACTGACTGGTGCATTCTTTTCATATGACTGCATTTCAGAAAGTAATTCAGTGAGCTTTGCGAGGTCCTGAATTTGAGAATTGTTCTGAAATGAATAACCAAACACTGCAGGTTATGATCACTACCAAAGTGAAGCATTTGCCTTGGACACAACTGAATCCCAGTGTCAAGAGTTTATAGACATTAGCTGGCCTTTCACAGATTGATCAGTGATTAGCAGGGTGAGCTGAATGCATAGTTGTCACATAGACGCCACAGCACCCCCCCATTAATCTCCTGAACTCCAGCAGATATAATCCAAACTGATTTGACCTCTCTGACACAAACTGCAAGGCTACCTAACAGACAGCAGAATAGGTTAACTGTTCCATCCTTCAGATGAAATGTTAAACCATAGCCTGGTCCATCCTCTCAGTTGGACATGAAAGATCGTGGAGCCACCATTTTGAAGAAGGACCTTGAGTTCTTCCCATGTCCGCTGCTCTATTTTCCTGCATGGAAACACAAATTAAAGTTCAGAGAACTTGGGAACTAATGCCAGCAAGGGTGCCATTGCATCTACCAGCTAAACACAATTGAGGCTTTCTGGAGGTTTACAGTCCACAGTCTGTCACGAAACTCTGCAAATGACAAACTGCTCACAAAGGACCGTTCTTGCCAAACCAACTGCATGTCCCGCCTTTCTCGCCAGTCTGACTGCTTCGGGGCAATTCTGAATGAGATGAGGAAGCTGTGTTACAGAACTGAATAATTGTCTTCACATGATTGCCTGTTGAGGGAATCATCGAGCTGCACGATGAATGTTACTCTAAATGTTGCTTCAGTGCTTGACGGCCTAGGTTTACAAGTAGCACAAACGAACTCGACTGATTAGCAGTTGTGTAGTTCCTGAGGTACCCAGGGACATTAAAGGGAGAAATTGATCCATGAGTTGATATTGTGCCAGTCAGGAATTAGATAACAGCCAATTTTCATTATTTTGTTGGAATTCAGGTCAACACACTGTAATAGATTCAGTTAAAATGTCCCTAATTACTGCAGAACAATTTTACTCTAACATGATTCATTGCAGTGATTATCTAGATTAAGAGATATTGATGCTGGAATAAAACTAGGCATTCTGTGTCAGTGTGAGGTCAGAGGAAAGCCAACACCCATATTTATAGGTGTTTGCAATCAACCTGTTTGGACATATTATGATACAGCTCTGGAGTAGGTGGGATTTGAACCCAGGGCTTAAAGGTATGGTCAATACCACTGCACCACAAAAGCCCTGAAACCTGCATTTATCTCCCGGTTCTTCAAAGCTTCTGAGCAATGTTTAGGAGCAATCTGAACATAGCAATCTTGTGTTACCCAGTTGGCAGCCAATTTGGAAACACAAAGTCAAAAACAAAACCTTGCATTTATATAGCACTTACCATGACCTGAAGACGTCTCAAAGCCTCTCACAAATGATGAGGCGCTTCTGAACTTTAATCTGTGTTTCCATGCAGGAAAATAGAGCAGCAGACATGGGAAGAACTCAAGGTCCTTCTTCAAAATGGTGGCTTCGCGATCTTTCATGTCCAGCTGAGAGGATGGACCAGGCTATGGTTTAACATTTCATCTGAAGGATGATAGGTAGCCTTACAGTTTGTGTCAAAGAGGTCAAATCAGTTTGGATTATATCTGCTGGAGTTCAGGAGATTAATTGGGGGGGGTGGGGCGTCTCCCTGAAATCTATAAACTTCTAACAGGACTAGACACGGTAGATGTAGGAAGGATATTCCTGATGAGCAGAAAGTCTGGAACCAGAGGTCACAAACTAAGGATACAGGGTGAGCCATTTAGGATGAAGATGCAGAGAAATTTCTTCATGGAGAGTGGTGAATTTGTGAAATTTGTTACCACAGAAGGCCGTTGAATCCAAATTATTGTATGACTTCAAGAAGAAGTTGGTTATAACATTTGGGGCTCAAGGGATCAAATGGTTTTGGGGGAAAAATGGGAACAGGCTATTCAGTTGAATGATAAGCCATGATTGTATTGAATGACAGTTTAGGTTTGAAGGACTGAATGGCCTACTCCTGCTCATATTTTCTATGTTTCTATGCGTTGGCACATACATTTGGCTTTAAATCAGATGAAATGGACATGTAAATATTGCTTACCGCATTCCGCACCCACCTCCTAAGACGAAGTCATCCCTTGGCCTACTACCTAGCTGATTCTCACACAGAACATTTTCAGACAGAATATGTTGAGATAGGGAGGCCAAGCATTAGGAACAAACTTTAAGATGGAAAGATGTCCCAAGGATATTATGAAGAACAGATACTTCAATGAGAATCCAGTGACAAATGATTCAAATGGTCCGTCAGAGCAGAACCACACAATCTGAATCAAGGCCAATTCATCTGCAATTGAGATTTCAAGCCTACTTGCTTTGCTTGTGCTAATGCGTGAAGTGCAAATTAAAATGTGTTAGCAGGTAGGAATAGAGAGAAATAAAAACCTGCAAGACTTGCATTTAATGAGTGAGACTTTGCAGGTCTGAAAATAAATGATTCTGGATTAGTGGTGCTGGAAGAGCACAGCAGTTCAGGCAGCATCCAAGGAGCTTCGAAATCGATGTTTCGGGCAAAAGCCCTTCATCAGGAATAAAGGCAGTGAGCCTGAAGTGTGGAGAGATAAGCTAGAGGAGGGTGGGGGTGGGGAGAAAGTAGCATAGAGTACAATGGGTGAGTGGGGGAGGGGATGAAGGTGATAGGTCAGGGAGGAGAGGGTGGAGTGGATAGGTGGAAAAGGAGATAGGCAGGTAGGACAAGTCATGGGGACAGTACTGAGCTGGAAGTTTAGAACTAGGGTGAGGTGGGGGAAGGGGAAATGAGGAAACTGTTGAAGTCCACATTGATGCCCTGGGGTTGAAGTGTTCCGAGGCGGAAGATGAGGCGTTCTTCCTCCAGGTGTCTGGTGGTGAGGGAGCGGCGGTGAAGGAGGCTCAGGACCTCTATGTCCTCGGCAGAGTGGGAGGGGGAGTTGAAATGTTGGGCCACGGGGCGGTGTGGTTGATTGGTGCGGGTGTCCCGGAGATGTTCCCTAAAGCACTCTGCTAGGAGATGCCCAGTTTCCCCAATGTAGAGGAGACCGCATCGGGAGCAACGGATACAATAACTGATATTAGTGGATGTGCAAGTAAAACCTTGATGGATGTGGAAGGCTCCTTTAGGGCCTTGGATAGAGGTGAGGGAGCAGGTTTTACAGTTCCTGCGGTGGCAGGGGAAAGTGCCAGGATGGGAGGGTGGGTTGGAGGGGGGCGCGGACCAACCCTACCAACCTTTGCATAAACCAAATCATCCGCCGACATTTCCGCCACCTCCAAACAGACCCCACCACCAGGGATATATTTCCCTCCCCAACCCTTTCCGCCTTCCGCAAGGACCGTTCCCTCTGTGACTACCTGGTCAGGTCCACGCCCCCCTACAACCCACCCTCCCATCCTGGCACTTTCCCCTGCCACAGCAGGAACTGTAAAACCTGCTCCCTCACCTCTATCCAAGGCCCTAAAAGAGCCTTCCACATCCATCAAAGTTTTACTTGCACATCCACTAATATCAGTTATTGTATCCGTTGCTCCCGATGCGGTCTCCTCTACATTGGGGAAACTGGGCATCTCCTAGCAGGAACTGTAAAACCTGCGCCCACACCTCCTCCCTCACTCTATCCAAGGCCCTAAAGGAGCCTTCCACATCCATCAAAGTTTTACTTGCACATCCACTAATATCATTTATTGTATCCGTTGCTCCCGATGCAGTCTCCTCTACATTGGGGAGACTGGGCGCCTCCTAGCAGAGCGCTTTAGGGAACATCTCCAGGACACCCGCACCAATCAACCAAACTGCCCCGTGGCCCAACATTTCAACTCCCCCTCCCACTCTGCCGAGGACATGGAGGTCCTGGGCCTCCTTCACCGTCGCTCCCTCACCACCAGACACCTGGAGGAAGAACGCCTCATCTTCCGCCTCGGAACACTTCAACCCCAGGGCATCAATGTGGACTTCAACAGTTTCCTCATTTCCCCTTCCCCCACCTCACCCTAGTTCTAAACTTCCAGCTCAGTAACTGTCCCCATAACTTGTCCGGATTTGTCCGACCTGCCTATCTCCTTTTCCACCTATCCACTCCACCCTCTCCTCCCTGACCTATCACCTTCATCCCCTCCCCCACTCACCCATTGTACTCTATGCTACTTTCTCCCCACCCCCACCCTCCTTTAGCTTATCTCTCCACGCTTCAGGCTCACTGCCTTTATTCCTGATGAAGAGCGTTTGCCCAAAACGTCGATTTCGAAGCTCCTTGGATGCTGCCTGAACTGCTGTGCTCTTCCAGCACCACTAATCCAGAATCTGGTTTCCAGCATCTGCAGTCATTATTTTTACCACCTTGAAAATAAATGATATAAAGTCTAAAAATACCGGAAATCTAGGGCAGGGGAGCAGCATCTTTAAAGACTGCACATCCTTGTAACTTGCAACAATGACACAACCTATTGGATGAGAGCTTTGTTTTTGTTTAGTGTCTGACCATTTTTGAAGCATCAGTTTACTGCATGAGGGCAGGATTGACCCACAGCAGCATGAGGAGGTCAACAAGGCCGGTGCCACTTCCTCTCCAGACTGAATGAGAGCCTTGCGGCTGGCACCAATCCAAGCCACAGCGGCCAACCAGCTGGTGGTAGAGTCCGAGTTGCTGTGGCAACATGAACTTTGACACGCATGCTGTAATCCAGAACTGTGGATAGTGACAGCGGAGACTCTGACCTTCTTTCCCATCAATGAATGTTCCAGGATTCTCTCGCGGTTTTCCTGCATGGCAGTGGCATACCTGAAGGATTTGCAGGTTGGTAGTCAATCTCTCTGCTTTGTAGAGTAGAGAGTAGAGTAGATTTTATTTGTCATTTCTACTATATACAGTAAAGATGAGATAGTGATCCTCCAGGACCGAGGGTGCTACATGGACAACACAAACTAGATGATCATACAAAGGGCGGTATAAAGTGCATAAGAACTGCAAACACGCAAATCACGGTGTAATAAAAAATGATAATTAATAGACATTGTTCTAGCAGCAATTTGAAGTCATGCAAAGAATTTCAGATGGAAAAGAGTCCAATCATCCAGTGTTAAGGAGCCTGATGGCTTGGGGGAAGAAACTGTTGCACAGTCTGGCCATGAGAGACCGAATGCTCTGGTATCTTCTGCCAGATGGCAGGAGGGAGAAGAGCTGAGTGAGGGGGGTGCGAGATCTCCCACAATGCTCTTAGCCTTTCAGATGCAGCTTCCTTTACCATCCTGCCCTGAGCTGGGACTTGAAACTCGAGCTACTAGCTCAGAGGCAGGGACATGACCAACTGCAACACAAGACATCCCCCTAAGAGTGACTGCTGCAAGGTTAGTATGTACTGGATAACGAGTCCCAGAGACTGTCATTCAGCAAGGTTCCTTTGTTAGCATCCTCACTGCGATCTCCACTTACCCAGAAGGATAAGGGCAGTAGATAGGTAAGAACACCATCATCACTTTGAAATTCCCCTCCAAGCCACACAGCATTCTGACGTGGAATTAAATCACCATTCCTTCACTGTCGCTGGATTGAAATCCTGGAAGTTCCTCCTTGTGAGTTGACCTATACCTCATGGACTGCAGTTGTTCAAGAAGGCAGCTCACCCCAACCTTCTCAAAGGCATACAGGATGGGAAATAAATGCTGACCCAGTCAATGACTGCTTCATCTCCAGCATTAATGAGTTAACAACAAAAGCAATTACATCGTACACTTTTCAGACTTCCAGCGTCAATTAATTAATACTTGAAGGAATGAGACACCACATTCGCAAAAGTTAATTTTCTCATGCCAGAGGTGAACTGGCAGTGATTAACTGTTATCAAGTCATTAAGCAGTTATTTATAATTGAAATGCTAAGTCATTATTTTTGTGAAAAGTTTAGTTCTTTGTTTTTCCCAGAGCGTTACAATGCTGATACACTGGTAATCAAGTCCCATTATTTCAGGAGAAATCCAAAAATGTAAATCTCCAATTGAATCACCGAGATAGTTTAATAACTTTGCTGTTAGTGTTATCTGGGACAAATATGTCATCCATTAGGTTTCATCAGTAAACACAAAACCCAAGTTATAACGAACAAACATGATCATTACAAGTGACAAATTAAGTATTAACCATCAGGCAAAATTAAACCATGCCCCCTTAAAACCCAAGGACACACACATTCATGCAGAGGAGATGAGATGAGAATTAAAACTCTGCAGAGTTATTATGGGTGTGAAAAAAACAGTCAAAAAGGAAACAATTGTCTATCAAGACTGCAAACCACAAAGGTAGAATGAGGTGACGTTTTCACTACTTTTGCGGTTTACGTCAATGAAATTACATTGCTGTCAGCCGCAGAGTGATGCAAGTTCATCAATTTAGGTAGTCGGTCAGTTAGACCCAGGTCTTTATTTGAGTTAGCAATTCAGTTTTCAGAATCAGAGAGAGAGAGAGAGAGAGAAAGAGAGAGACCACTATTTCCTTGCAAATGTCTTCACAACTGTAAGAAACATTTTATTTTCCAGGGGACAGTTAGAGACCTTCATTTTCTGCATTTTCCAACTGCCCCACTCCCCAGTCTGTGGCAAATCAGAAACTAACAATTCAAAAACTGTTGCTAGCCAATCTGAAACCCAATGCTCCTTCCACCAGTTAGACTTGCAAAAGTAACAATTCAATCCAATCTCTAAGCAGTTTTGCTTTCCCAAAGGTTTCTGGACTTCTTTTGTAAACATAAAGTGAAGCATAACACAGTTCCACTTTTGACTTTCAAGTTTCCAAAACTCACATGGTAAACTCTCTGCACCACAGGCATTCTCCAAAGCTTTCGTTTTCATTCCAAATTATGTGTGTGATTCAAAAAAGTGCAAGGACATCATGTCTTTCAAAGCATTTATTGGAATGGCTTGTCAATCATGTGGAGCGATTAGAGAAGCTAGAATTGTTCTCTTCAGGAGCAGTGAGGGTTAAAAATGATTTAGCACTGACTTTTAACATTTTGAAGGTCTTGATGGTAATTATTTTGATGGTAATTAGAAAACGAACCAGAAGTGAAATGGAAAGGAATCTTCTTTATGGAGTGAATTGTAATGATCTGAAATGTGCTGTTGAAAGCACATTCAATAATATTACCCAATGGGGAACTGAATGAACATTTCACAAAAGAAAACCTTTAGGATTTAGGGAGAGAGTGGATGAGTTAGAATCATAGAATCCCTGCAGTGCAGAATGAGGCCATTTGGTCCATCAAGTCTGCACCAACCCTCTAAAGAGCATCTTACCCAAACTCAGTTCCCCTGGACTCTATCCTGCACTTCCCATGGCTAACCCATCTAGCCTACACACTACAGGGCAATGTGGATTAGATTCCCTACAGTGTGGAAACAGGCCCTTCAGCCCAACAAGTCCACCTCGACCCTCCGAAGAGTAACCCACCCAGACCTATTTCCCTCTGACTAATGCACCTAACACTATGGGCAATTTAACACGGCCAATCCACCTGATCTGCATATCTTTGGCCTGTGGGAGGAAACCAAAGCACCTGGCAGTCATGGGGGCAAATGTGCAAACTCCACCCAAGGCTAGAATCGAACCTGGGTCCCTGGCACTGGGAAACAGCAATGCTAAGTACTAAGCCACAGTACCACCCAATTCTAGCAGCTGTGTATCTCTTTCAAGGAGCCACATGAACACGACAGGCTGAGTGGCTTCCTTCTACACATGATGTGCTTGCTAATGTTGATCTCTCCTTATGCCCTGTGCAACGTTACATGTATGCCTCTATCTAAAACTATTTTTCTTTACATCCTTGCTTACACGATCTTCCTGTACTGCTCGTAAACAAAGCTTTTCACTGTACTTCAGCGCACGTGACAATAAATAATTCAATCAATCAATATTGTATCCAGTGTAACCTAAGGGATGGGGAGCATGGTTCTCCATCTGACTTGATTGCCAGAACTTCTACCTCTTCAAAGCACTGGCCAACAAATTTTATGAAAGCTGAAAGATCAATGGAAGAACTCATTTGTAATATTTACAGGAAAGCTGGTCGTTTATTTTCATTATGTTCTTTGTTTCAAAGTCAGGTCTCTCACACAATCCCAGAGGAACAGAGGCAGGATGCCGAACAGCAGAGAAATTGATTTCTCCAGTCTGCATTTAAGAAACACTCACTGTGCATCAACTAAAAAGCAATGAGTCACAAAAACAAAAGAATAACGCCCGAACAATTACCATCAGATTGTGGACACTGTTACTGATCACTTGCTTCACCAAATTTATGTATTTGCTTTGTCCCAGGCACCTTTTAGATGTAAGTGAAGAAAATAGGAATGAGAAGAAAGCATTTTTAGAGCAACTCGTGTGACCTCAGGATGACCCAAAGCACTTTTTGTTTTTCTTTATTCATTCCTGGAATGAGGGCATCACTGGCTAGGTCAGCATTTATTGCCCATCCCTAACTGCCCAGAGGGCTGTTACAAGTCAATCATATTGCTGTGGGTCTGGAGTCACATGTAGGCCCGACCAGGTAAGGGTGGCACTTTCCTTCCCTAAAGGGCATTAGTGAACCAGATGGGTTTTTTTTCTTCCAAGCGACAATGGATTCATGGTCACCGTTAGACTCTTAATTCCAGGTTTTTATTTTATTGAATTTATCTGCCATGATGGGATTCAGAGATTAGATTAGATTCCCTACAATGTGGAAACAGGCCCTTCAGCCCATCAAGTCTACACCGACCCTCTGGAGTGTAACCCACCCAGATCCATTCCCTCACCCCTTACTGATACACCTAACACTATGGGCAATTTAGCATGGCCCTAAGTATGCATCTAATCAGCACATCTTTGGACTGTGGGAGGAAACTGAAGCATCCGGAGGAAACCCACGCAGACACGGGGAAAATGTGCAAACTCCACACAGACAGTCAGCCGAGGCTGGAATCGAACCTGGGACCCTGGTGCTGTGAGGCAGCAGTGCTAACCACTGACCCACTGTGCCACCCCAAGACCAATGTCATTTTACACACTAAGATCCCACATACATCCATGTAACAATTTTTGGACGTACCATACAAGTTGAAGATTAGTGATGAGTCAGGACCCTGTTTGAGAATCTCCTGCTCTTTAAGAAATAAAGCTGTGGGGTTCCATAGTGTGTGTCTGAGAGCGTAGGTGACCCTCAGTTTAATGTCTCCCGCAAAAGACTGTACCTTTCGCTCTGTAACGTTCCGTGAGTTCTGGAATCAGCAGTGACTGCCAAGAGGTTTTGCTCCTTAATGTTGTTTTTTAATAAAGGCTGTAGGAATGCCTAATTGAATGTGGGAATAGGTGATGAATGTATTACTTGAGGGTTAATTGGGTGAGGATCATTTGTTTAAGTAAGTGGAATTAATAATCAGTGGTGTGTGAATTTTATGGAGTATAGCTAACAGAAGAGAAGCTCCCATGAAAAGGGTGGGCTTGTTTAAGTACAGTTGCCTTCCAAAGTATAATAGTGGTAGCAGAAGATAGTTAAGGCAAAATGTGAAGTTTTGGGCTATGATTAGCTATCTTGTTTTCATGAAGTGAGTCTTATGTCTAGTGGATGAATGAAGTTACAATGTGGACCTGATTTACATCTTTATGAAATCCAAGTATGGCCATAACACTTCTGTTACCACAACGAAGGAGGATAAGAAGCAAAGTGTTTTTATTAGAAATTGAATTGCGATGGTATTAATGACGATAATGATACACGGTTTATTGATTGATTATAAGGTGTGTTCAGATTTTGGCAAATTTATGAAGACTGAGGATAGCACCATGAAAGGAGATATGATGGATTTTAGGAGGTTGTGTGCAAGACAACAGAAATTTCACTAGGAACTTCTCCAATATGTGTTCACATTTAATCTATTTAGTATTTAAGACTGTGCCAATGAATCAAGTATGGACAGATCTGTAGTTTTGCTGGAAGCTACATTTTCAGATAAACATTCACATTTTTATTTATGGGATGAGGGTATAACTAGACCAGCATTTATTGTGCATCCCTATCTTCTCAGAGTTAAGAGTCAACCACATCGCTGTGGGTCTGGAGTCACACGTAGGCCAGACCAGCTAAAGATGGCAGTTTCCTTCCCTAAAGGAACCATATGGCAATCAACAATGGATTCATGGTCATCATTAGACTTTTAATTCCAACTGTTTATTGTATTCAAATTCCACTATCGACTGTGGAGGGATTCAAACCCATGTTCCTTAAACATCTCTGGATTAACAGTCAACAATAATGCTACTCTGCTTCCCCCTTCCCTCCTCACACTGCTAAAGAAGATATCAGAAATTCTAAACCTTACTAGGAAAGCAGGAATCAGACCACAAAGAGAGACAACTGGCAACATGAGATGTGAAGAGAGTTTCAGATTTGCAATAAGAGAATGAATCTCTGAAATGCTCAGGGAGTAATCAATAGATTTTTCAAAGTACCACGATTCCATGAACAACCCCAAACGCTAAATTATTTGAAACACAACATAAAACGGAAGACTCAGAGAAAAAGATGAAGACTCAGATCAAAGAGACTGCATTATGTTGTTCACCAGCGGTTTCAGTGATTAATGCATGAGTAGCAGATTCTTTCAATTGCACAGCATTAGACAATGGATGCATACCATCAGTGCGTACAACAGCCTGGCTAAAATGTGACCGAGACTCTTTGAGTAATGAGGATCTGGATAAAGCTAAGGGAATTGAGAGTTCTATCAGTTTTGGATCTGGAGATGACAATATACTAAAACCTTTGACGAGAATGGGTATTCCTTCTGAAATAGCTGGCACCGATTGTTACATAAACACAGATGTATTCTTCAATGAAACACCTTAGTTATTCAGTCGGGCATTGAGGTGAAACTGAATGTGGGAAAACAACAAAGATATGGTCTGTGGAACATCTGTCAAATTTGCAATTTACAGCATTAAGCTACCAATGTCCAATAGGAAATAACCTCTCCATTAAAAATAATTAAAGTGTTATTGATGTCAAGGAGTAGAAACTTGGAATACAATTGGTCAATTCTGTTAAAACTTCATGAGAAATGTGTCCAGCTACCACTGAATCCCTACAGTGTGGAAGCAAGCCATTTGGCCCATTGAGTCCACACTGACCCACCCCATCCTTGCACTTTCCATGGCTAATCCACCCATCCCTGGACCCTATGAGCAATGTGGCATGGGTAGTGCATCTAACCTACATATCTTTGGACTATGGGAAGAAACCCACACTGACATGGAGAATGTGCAAACTCTTCACAGTCATCTCATGATGGAAATCAACTGTGGCCCATGTGCTGTAAGGCAGCAGTGCTAACCACAGAGCTACTGCATCACTCATCCTCAAAAAGTTTGAAAAATATAGTAAGGAACAGGGCATACAATAAACTCACAGAAGAAGATTCTGGATTAGTGGTACTGGAAGAGCACAGCAGTTCAGGCAGCATCTCTTTGGATGCTGCCTGAACTGCTGTGCTCTCCCAGCACCACTAATCCAGAAAGTAACCATAAGGCGGCTCTCTCATTTAGAGACAACTGGTGGTAGTTTAACCTGGGGGCCACCATACCTCAGGCAAGGGGAGAGTTTGAGAAGGAAAGTCTTTCACGGGAACTTCAGCTGGTGTGAGAAAGTAAAGATGAGAAAATAGTTGTGGATAACGTCATTGAAAATTGGATTGGAACCGTATTTGGACTACGTACAAAATCTGTCATTGATAAGGTCAGGATTTGCTAACAATTAATTTTAAAGATGTGTGTAGGAATACAAGCATAATAGTTATGAGCAATTCCACAAAAAGTACTTTTAGCAATGGGGTATGTGAAAAGAATGATCCTGTAATTGATATAATGGTTCATGAAATTCTGGCAGATCAGCCAAACTGTAAAGTATTATCTGCAGTAATGTGGGCTGTCCAGGGTAGGAATTATGTGAGGAGACAATTGAAGGATACGGTCTGTGCCAGTTAAGTGTTGTAGGATTCCTGAAGTTCCATCAGTAATAAGTGATCAGCCCCCAGCTTGGGAAGGAGCAACAATTAGTTCTACTTCATTCGGACCATTTAATTGTGCTGCAGGCAGAATAGCTTTCATTAAAGCTGATGTCTCAGGAAGAGTTCAGTGAACCCTAAGACACAAGGAAAGGTCATCAGACACCAGTTTCAATCAGGAAGGTATGGGTTATTCTAAGAGCACAGGGCTTAAAGAATAGAAAGTATAGATTACAAATTTGCAGATTCTGAAGAGGTTATAGAAAATAATGAGAAACCAAGTATCTCTCAAACCCAAATGTTGCACAGATTTGGAGATCAAATGGTTAATATTAGGCCATTAGTCCCAAAGGACAACTGCCAATGTGGGAATTAAAGTCAATTATTGACCAGAAGGGGCTAATCAACAGAGAGATGTGACCATCATAAATATAGCAAGAAAGGACACTGGTCAATATAAGTTCTGGATGAATTTACAGGATGAGGGGTGGGGTGGTAGACCCATGGATTGGGAACATCAGGTACAAAAATGGAAAATAAGAAAACATAGTCTAGGCTCAAACTCCTGGGTCCAGGAGTGAACATGCTCCTAAAGAGATCACAAACTGTTGAAAGAAAACACAGTAACAGGATGGGGATGGATAACTGTTTCAGTCCAGATGTCATTGCTTTCAGAGCACCATTTGGAAGGTCTGGGTTCCAGTGATTGGTTTTTGGCCTATCTGTCAGTCAGGATTCTAGAACTACGGAAACTATTCCTGGATGTGTGTACATTCCTGTTGAGACTACAAAATGGCCAACACCAAACAGTAGCATAACTGATACCAACACTCAGGAATGGTGGACAGCTCACTGGGAGGAACTTAGTCATCAACGAGACTAGGCCAGATCAGCTTTTTGCCTCTATCTGTTCAGGTGAATCCTGTCCATCTCACACCTCCTCCCCAAGATAAGAATATAAGAACATAATAGCAGAACAGGAGAACATAAGAATTAGGAGTAGCAGTAGGTCATTCAGCCTCTCCTGCCTGCTCCTCCCATTCAATAGGATTGTGTCTGGTCTCACCTCAGCCTCAACTCCACATTCTTGTCAGCTTTCCATTACCCTCCAACCCACTATTAATTAAAATCTTTCCAAACATAAACTGGCACTGCCAGAGTGTTCAGGGTTTAGATGGAGAGGAATTTGTTAAGTGTGTACAAGAAAATTTTCTGGTTCAGTATGTGGATGTACCTACAAGAGAAGGTGCAAAACTTGACCTATTCTTGGGAAATAAGGCAGGGCAGGTGACTGAGGTGTCAGTGGGGGAGCACTTTGGGGCCAGCGACCATAATTCTATTAGATTTAAAATAGTGATGGAAAAGGATAGACCAGATCTAAAAGTTGAAGTTCTAAATTGGAGAAAGGCCAATTTTGACGGTATTAGGCAAAAACTTTCAAAAGCTGATTGAGGGCAGATGTCCACAGGTAAAAGGACAGCTGGAAAATGGGAAGCCTTCAGAAATTAGATAACGAGAATTCAGAGACTGTATATCCCTGTCAGGGTGAAAGGAAAGGCTGGTAGGTATAGGGAATGCTGGATGACTAAAGAAATCAAGGGTTTGGTTAAGAAAAAGAAGGAAGCATATGTCAGGTATAGACAGCAGGAATCGAGTGAATCCTTAGAAGAGTATAAAGGTAGTAGGAGTATACATAAGAGGGAAATCAGGAGGGCAAAAAGGGGACATGAGATAGATTTGGCAAATAAGATTAAGGAGAATCCAAGGGATTTTATAAATACATTAAGGATAAAAGGATAACTTGGGAGAGAAAAAGGCCCCTCAAAGATCAGCAAGGCAGCCTATGTGTGGAACCACAGGAGATGGGGGGGATACTAAATGAGTATTTTGCATCAGTATTTACTGTGGAGAAGGACATGGAAGAAATAGAATGTGGGGAAATAGATGGTGACATTTTGAAAAATGTCCATATTACAGAGGAGGAGGTGCTAGATATTTTAAAAAGCATAAAAGTGGATAAATCCCTAAAACCTGATCAGGTGTACCCTAGAACTCTGTGGGAAGCTAGGAAAGTGATTGCTGGGCCCCTTCCTGAGATATTTGTATCATCGATAGTCATAGGTGAGGTGTTGGAAGACTGGAGGTTGGCTAACGTGATGCCACTGTTTAAGAAGGGTGGTAAGGACAAGACCTGACATTGGTGGTGGGCAAGTTGTTGGAGGGAATCCTGAGGGACAGGATGTACATGTATTTGGAAAGGCAAGGACTGATTAGGAATAGTCAATATCGTTCTGTATATGGGAAATCATGTCTCACAAACTTGTTTGAGTTTTTTGAAGAAGTTTCAAAGAGGATTGATGAGGGCAGAGTGGTGAACAGTAAGGCATTTGACAAGGGGTTCTCCATGGGAGACTGGTTAGCAAGGTTAGTTCTCATTGAATACAGGGAGAACTAGCCATTTGGATACAGAACTGGGTCAAAGGTAGAAGACAGAGGGTGGTGGTGG
This sequence comes from Chiloscyllium punctatum, assembly GCF_047496795.1. NCBI lineage: Eukaryota > Metazoa > Chordata > Chondrichthyes > Orectolobiformes > Hemiscylliidae > Chiloscyllium > Chiloscyllium punctatum. Next base: position 11,656,586 of record NC_092776.1, on the reverse strand, counting down.
AGGGTTGTTTTTCAGACTGGAGGCCTGTGATCAGTGGAGTGCCACAAGGATCGGTGCTGGGTCCACTACTTTTCATCATTTATACAAATGATTTGGACGTGAGCTTAAGAGATATAGTTAGTAAGCTTGCAGATGACACCAAAATTGGAAGTGTAGTGGACAGCGAAGAAGGCTACCTCAGATTACAACTGGATCTTGATCAGATGGGCTAATGGGCTGAGGAGTGGCAGATGGATAAATGTGAAGTTATGGAAAGGCAAATCAAAGCAGTAATGGTAAGGTCCTGGGGAGTGGTGCTGAACAAAAGGATCTTGGAGTACAGGTTCATAGTTCCTTGAAAGTGAAGTCTCAGGTAGATAGGATAGTGAAGAAGGTATTTGGTATGCTTTCCTTTATTGGACAGAGCAGTGATTGGGAGGAATTGGGAGGTCATGTTGCAGCTGTACAAGACATTGCTTAGGTCACTTTTGGAATATTGCGTGCAATTCTGGTCTCCCTCCTATTGAAAGGATGTTATGGAACTTGAAACAGTTCAGAAAAGAGTTACAAAGAAGAATGTTGCCAGGGTTGGGGGGTTTGATCTACAGGAAGAGGCTAAATAGGCTGGGGCTGTTTTCCCTGGAGCGTTGGAGGTTGAGGAATGACCTTATAGAGGTTCATAAAATCATGAGAGACATGGTTAGGGTAAATAGACAAGGTCTTTTCCCTGGGGTGGGGGAGTCCAGAATTAGAGGGCATAGGCTAGAGTGAGAGGGGAAAGATTTAAAAGGGACCTAAGGGGCAACCTTTTCACACAGAGGGTGGTGTGTGTATGGAATGAGCTGTCAGAGGAAGTGGTGGAGGCTGGTACAATTACAGCATTTAAAAGGCATCTGGATGAGTATATGAATAGGAAGGGTTTGGAGGCATATGGGCCAAATGCTGGCAAATGGGGCTAGAATGGGTTAGGATATCTAGTCGGCATGGACGAGCTGGACTGAAAGGGCTGTTTCTGTGCTGTACATCTCTATGATTCTACCTCCTCCTTCAATTTATTCAGTGTCTATCACCAGCAGAGATTGTGCTTAGAAAGCATGTCAGGATAAATCTGCGAAGCTATGATCTGTCCAATGTGTTAAGCAGAGAGTCATACAGCAGGGAAACAGATCCTCCAGTCCAAGTAGTCCATGCTGACCATGTTCCCAAGCTAAAGTAGACCCACCTACCTGCATTTGGCCCCTATCCCTCCAAACCTTTCCTATTCATGAATTTATCCAAATGTCTTTTAAACGTTGTATCTGTACCAGCATCCACCACTTCTTCTGGCAGTTCATTCCACACTCTCTGTGTAAAAGCATTGGCCCTCACATCCCTTTTTAATCTTTCTCCTCTCATCGTTAAAATATGCCCCCTAGTTTTAAACTCCTTCATCCATGGAGAAAGACCCTTGCTCTTCACCTTATAAATCATCCCTCATGATTTTATAAACTGCAATAAGGTCACCCTTTAACTAACTTTGCTCCAGTGAAAAATAATCCCAGTTTATCCAGCCTACGTTTATAACTCAAACTCTCAACTCCCGGCAACATCCTGGTCAATCTTTTCTGAACCCTCTCCAATTTAATAATATCCCTCCTACAACAGGGTGACCAATCTGGGTCGAGAGTGTGGTGCTGGAAAAGCACAGCGGGTCAGGCAGCATCCGAGGAGAAGGAGAATCGACGTTTTGAGCCTTGGGGGTGGGGTGATAAATGGGAGGGGGGTGGGGCTGGAGGGAAGGTAGCTGAGAGTGCAATAGGTAGATGGAGGTGGGGATGAAGGTGTTAGGTCAGAGAGGAGGGTGGAGCAGATAGGTAGGAAGGAAGATTGACAGGTGGGACGGGTCGTGAGGATGGTGCTGAGTTGGAAGGTTGAAACTGGGGTAAGGTGGGGGGAGGGGTTAATGAGGAAACTGGTGAAGTCCACATTGATGCCCTGGGATTGAAGGGTCCCGAGGCGGAAGATAAGGCGTCGGGTGGTGAGGGAGTGGCGATGGAGGAGGCCCAGGACATGCGTGTTCTCGACAGAGTGGGAGGGGGAGTTGAAATGTTTGGCCATGGGGTGGTAGGGTTGATTGGTGCGGGTGTCCCAGAGATGTTCTCTAAAGCGCTCTACAAGAAGGCGTCCAATCTCCCCAGTGTAGAGGAGACTGCATCCGGAGCAACAGACCCCAATAGAGAGGAGAAGAAATTTCACCAACGTCCTGTACAACCTCAACGTGGAATCCCAACTCTTGTACTCAAAGGTTTGAGCAATGAAGGCAAGCATGCTAAACATCTTCTTAACCAACATGTCTACCTGTGATTCAAATTTCAAAAAATTACACCTAGGTCTCTCTGTTCAACAACACTCCCCATTAATTGTATAAGTCATACCATTGTTTGTTTTTCCAAAATGTAATTCCTCACATTTATCCAAATTAAACTCCATTTGCTACTTGACCAAGATCTCTTTGTAATCTTCAATAACATTCTTCACAGTTGACTGTACCACTAATTTTGGTGTCATCCGCAATCTTACTAACCATGCCCCTCTCCTACATTTTCATCCAAATCATTTATACGAATGACCAACAAAAGTGGACCCTGGATTGATCCCTGCAGAATACGCTGGTCACAGGCCTCCATCCGAAAACCAACCCTCCACCACCATCCTCTGTCTCCTACTGTCAAGTCATATTTGTGTCCAATTGGTAAACCTATCCTGAATCCCATGTAATCTAACTTTTCTAATTAGTCTAATGGAAACTTGCAAAAGGCTTTACTAAAATCTATGTAAACAGTAGGAGAAAGTGAGGACTGCAGATGCTGGAGATCAGCGTCAAAATGTGTGGTGCTGGAAAATCACAGCCGGTCAGTTAGTATCCGAGGAGCAGGCGAGTCGACACTTCGGGCATAAGACCACATTCCTGATGAAGAGCCTCTGCTCAAAATGTCGACGCTCCTGCTCCTCAGGTGCTGCCTGACTGGGCTGTGCTTTTCCAGCACCACGCTCTCAATTCTCTTCAATCTTTTTGGTTACTGCCTCAAGAACTCAATCAAGTTTACAAAATACAATTTCCCTTTTAACAAAACTATGCTGACTATTCCTATTCAATCCTTGCCACTCCGAACACATGTAAATCCAATCTTTCAGAATCCCCTCCAATAACCCTCCCACCACTGACGTCAGACTCAAAGGCCTTTAGCTCCCAGGTTTCTCCTTACAGCCTTTCTTAAATACCAGCACAACATTAGCCACCCTCCAGTCTTCTGGCATTTTAGGACTAGTGTCTAGAAAAACAAGGGAGAATGACTGACACACAGGTCACACAGTCATACAGTATGGAAACAGACTCCTCGGTCCAACTCATCCATTCAGACCGAGTTTCCCAAACTAAACTGGTCCCACTTGCCTGCATTTGGCCCATATCCCTCTAAACCTTTCCTATTCATGTACCCATCCAAATGTGTATTTTAAATGTCGTAACTGTACCCGCATCTGCCACTTCCTCTGGCAGTTCATTCCACACACAACCCACCCTCTGTGTGAAAACGATGCCCTTCAGGTCCCTTTTAAATCCTTCTCCTCTCACCTTAAAAGTATGTCCCCTAGTTTTGGATTCCTCCACCCTGGGGGAAAGACCTGTGTCCATGCCCCTCACAATTTTATCAACCTCAATAAGGTCCTCCCTCTACCTCCTGCGCTCCAGTGAAAAAGGTCCCAGCCTATCCTTATAACTCAAACCTTCCATTCCCAACTCCATGTGCATAGGACAGGAGGTCAGAGACATCAATCTTACACATGTCACCTACAAACATTTCCAAAATGTGCAATGAGTCTAATTCCCCACAAAGTCACAACATCTAATGGAGCAACATCGAACATAAACAGAAACCAACACAAGTAACTGCACAATACTTCAACTATGCACAAAACATTCACAGAACGAAGCTTGGATAATCAAGATACAGAAGACCATCGGGACAGCAATCAACCTGTTAACAAGATGATAGATTCCAAAACACCTACAAGTTCAAAGCAACCAAGTGTGAAGTCTAAATCTCTGAAGTGTTAAGATATCACAGGTTCTGATGGGATTGTCAAACCACCAGAACATAATTCAGACTCTTAAACTCATAAATATTTTAAATTCTTGTTTCTGTGTTTCACACTTAGTAATCTGACTTGGGCAAAAGTGGGGATGTTATATTGTTACTTTGAGAACTGCGTTGCATTAAGAGCTGGATATACTGATGCACCAAGGATGAAACCACAACCTCCACGTGTAGCCTATCAGAAACATGTCAAAATCAAGATAATATATAGTTAGCTGGAACTGAAGTTCGATCATCCAGTACAGAAGAGGGCCTTCAACTCAGCAAGTCTGTACTGCTGAAGTTGTAGCGTGAGCTGTTCAATCAGTCCGGATAAGACTTTGAAATAAACTGGCTAAATAACACCAACAGTGTGGGTTCATTCCTGCACTGGCTGAGGTTACCATGAAGGACGCTCCTGCTCAACCTTTCCCCTTGCCTGAGGCACAAGAGACCCTGAGGTTAAACCATCATCAGTTGTCTCTCGAATGAGAAAGCAGCCCTATGGTCCACAAGGACAATTGTGACTTTATCTTTATATCTGTTAATCATCTTAATAACGTCACACTATATGTGGTCTATGATTCTATGACAATGTGACCATTATTTGATCAAATTTAGCATCAAGGAGCCCAAGCAAAACTGGAGTCAATGGGTATCGAGGGTAAACACCCCACTGGCTGCAGTCATGCTGGTCTGCAGGAAGATGGTTGCGGTTGTTGGAGGTCAGTCATCTCAGCTCCAGGACATCTCTGCGGGAGTTCCTCAGGGGAGTGTCCTAGGCCCAGCCATCTTCAGCTGTTTCATCACTGACCTTCCTTCCAAAGTTTATTCTGAACCTAATGAAGTATATCCTTGATCTTATTGGTAAATAGCTAAAGTATTGAAATATATGATCTGACCAGTGGAGAACCGGGTCTAAACCCCCCTTGGCTCCCAGCCTCTTTCCTGATGAAGGACTTATGCCTGAAACATCGACTCTCCTGCTCCTCGGATGCTACCTGACCTGCTGTGCTTTTCCAGCACCACATTCTCGGCTTGAGTCTCCAGCATCTGCAGTCCTCACTTTCTTCTAGAAAGAGACAGTTCACAGCTCCTGCCTTAGTCAAAACAATGAATGCACATACACCATACACATACATGCACACACTCCTCACGCACACACTCACCTCAAATGCACACTCGCTTACATATGCATCTAAAATGCACTCACTCACACGTGCAACTCATGCACACAACCGCCCACAAATGCAACTCACACACACTCAGCTCAAATGCACACATTCACTCACAAACACACATTCACACGCACAGAGCTCATACATACACAATGCTCTCACACAAACAGAGCTTTCATACACATAAAAACACACACACACACGTTCATATTCTCCCTCACAAACTCCTGTCAGAGTAGAGACTATTCCATCAATGCTTTAACTAGAAAGGAAATATTAATAACCGCAACACAGATGTGTTTTTTGCTCAGAGCAGTAATCCACTCACAGGGGAGCAGGCCACAAACAGCTCCACTACCTTATGGTCATCTGAGAGCTCACAATGTCACTTTGGTGCCAAATCAAATTTCACTCATCTTGTATTGAAGAGATTGCCCTACTTTCACACGGAATACACAGGAGTTTGTTGTCTGGAGGCCTTGATTATATAAACCTGCCACTCGGTTTGAGTGGAACATCAAGTGTGTCAGACCAACTTAAACTGAACTTAAATCAGAAGCACAACTCAGGTGGAAAGTGGAATCTAATTTTAAAACAGAGCTATTTTAAAATGAGGATTAACTGAGGGGGAATGAGGTGGGGTTTTGGTACATTTCCCCACAGCCTCACTTCCAATCACACTCTCAGACTATCACACTGACATAAACTGAGCCTCGCATTTACAAGCTGATGTGGACATGGTTTATTCGGGAGTTCGCCCAAGTGGATTTTCAGGGTTCTGCTGTGGCCACCAATGTCAGGCCTGAGGCCTGTTGCGTTCGTAAAGAAGAAATTGATGCCTGTTTAAAGCTCCCCACCCCCCCTCCCCCCCACCGCCACCTCCTTCCACAGCACAGGAAATGGGGGTATGGATGGGGGAAACAAGGAGTTCGGTTGGGAACAGCTTCCCTGAGCACAGGTCACCAAAGTGAAGCTCTGCATCAGTCGCATCGTCTCCCTGCTCCACACAACCCCTGTAGGCCATGAACAGTCTCCCCAACCCCACACCTCCTCCTGCACTCTCTCAACATTCCCTCCTGTAGCCCCTTTACCCTTGCCACCCTTCCTCCACCACTACCCTGCCCCTCTTTGTCCCCAACACTCCCCAAAACAAGAACGAGTGCAACTTGCAAATAGAATCACGGACTCTCTATAGTGTGGAAAGATGCTATTTGGCCCATTGAGGTCCACACGAACCCTCTGAACAGCATCCCACCCATATCTAACTCCCAACCCTATTCCTGTAACCCTGCATTTACCATGGCTGTGGGAGAAAACCAGAGTACCTACATAGACATGGGGAGAATGTGCCAAAACCACAGACAGTCACCCGAGATGGGATCGAACCCAGGTCTGCAGCGCTGTGAGGCAGCAGTGCTTAACACTGAGTCACCTTGCCAACTTGCATTGGTCACCTACTGACAATGACACAAATTGGTCAGACTGTCTCAAAACTGTGTGACCAGTATACTCACTTCCAAGCATTACTGTTTGTTTCCCTTTAGGTGCCCCCCCCAGTTCCCCTCTTTTCCAACATGCTCTCCTTCCCACTGCATCTCCACCTCCCACATCATCTCCTGTTCCCCCACATCACCATTCCTACTCCTCCTGCATCCTCTACTCCTCCTGCATCCCTGATTCCTCCTGGGTCCCCTGCATCCCCTTCTCTCCCCTACATTGTCTTTTCCCTACTATGCTCAGCAAAGGCTTCTGCCAATAAATTCCTCCATACTGATTCACGGTGGTAGCAGTGCGCACCCTTTTGCGAGATGCAGTGCACCAACTCATTTAGGCTCCTTCGACAGCATCTTCCAAACCCATGACCTCTACCATCTAAAAGACTAAGGACAGCAGAACCATGGGAACATTGGCTCTCCTCCCCCCAGCTACTCATCATCCTAAATTGGAAATACATCACCGTTCCTTCAATGTTGCCAGGTAAAAATCCCAGAACCATGCTCTGTACTAGTGCCGTGGGTGTCATGACAACCTATGGACAGCAGTGGTTCAAGATGGCAGCTCACAGACATCTTCTCCCCAAAATGGAAACGCAGTGTGCAAAGTTAAAATGTGTGAGATTGTAGATATGAGATATGAACACATTTTCCTCCTCGTGGGGCTGTGGGGCTCAGTCACCGTTTCAAACAGGCATCAGGGAGATTTCGCCAGTGTTGATGCTCCTCACTTAATAAATGTTACACATGTGGTCAGAGGCAGAGTAGCCTAAACACAGAATTTTAGTCTCACACTGAAAACTACAACTTTCAGCCCATGAACACACCTGCACTCAGTAAAAACTGGCAACTGGAAGTTTAATTAAGTATACTGAAGTAACTACAAACATTTAGAGGTTTGTACTGTATTATAATTAGGTTGAAGGCTGAGACTCTGTGTATAAGTAGAATCAAACTGAGGTCTATTCACTATACCAATGGAGAGATCTGTTCATGTTTGTACAGACACTGTAGTGAATGAATCAGAACTGATGTAGTGACTGTAACGGGGTCAGCCGGGGTCATAGAGTACGAGTTCCCTGATTGGGTCTGTTAACCTGATCCAATCAGGGAGCCCTGGCTGACAGATATAAGCAGGAGCATCAGAGGTTCCGTTCACTCTGAGAGCTGGCCCTGAAGGAGCTGGATCAATGTCAAGGATTCTCTGAACGTAAATAAAGGGTGTCTCGGTGACAGAATACCAGCCTATGTGGAATTATTCAGCTGAGTTTGATAAACATGCTTTGATCTATTGATCTGCATTGGTTCTCCTTTCACTCACACTCACGGAGCGGTAAGGGGTCCAGGACACACGCTTGATCTGAATTACATCAGTCACCTTCAGTAGGGAAGATCTCAGGGAGATTGTAATGGCCCCCAACCCACCTGAATAGAGATTAGATTTTAAAACATCAAAATCTGATCGCTAACCAGTGAACCCTGCTCAAACTAAATAACTATGGATCGGGGGTGAGGATGACATGGGGCTTGAAGCACAGTTTAAGGAAAATCAGGACCGTAAGGTTTGAAATATTGGAAAATTAGAAAAGAATTGTGTGGCACATTCAAACGAAATAGATATTGCAAGTCCCTCTTTGCGAGACTATGTATGTATGTATGTCCGGAGTTGAAATGTCTAATATTAAAGGACATGCATTTAAGGTAAGAGGGGGAAAGTTCAAAGGAGGAGCAAGTTTTTAACCGAGAGAGTGGTCGCTGCCTACAATGCACGACCAGGGGTAGTGGTGGAGGCAGATGTGATAGGGGTGTTTAAAGGTCTATTAAATAAGCACATGCATAAGCAAGGAATGCAGAAATATGGCCCTGGGCAGGCAGAAGGGATTCGTTTAATTTGGCATCATATTTGGCTCAGCATCGTAAGTAAAGGGGCCTATTCCTGTGTTTTCTATATTCAATGTATTATAACACCTTCTAAGTTCTCCCTGTGTTTTATGTTGTCTCTACAAATCCCTTCTGCTTTCTGGGATAAAATTCAAAGGATATGGTCCTCCCCTTCAGGAACCTTGGCCAAACAGTTATCATTTATCTGTCCGAGTCCTGAAAGTGAGGTTGATGAGCTGCCCTTCAATGGGACTGGGGAGGGGTGTGGGGTAGATGGGTGAGGGGTGTGGGGTAAGTGGTGGAGGGGTGTGGGATGTTGGAGGAGGGGAGTGGGATAAATGGGGGAGGGGTGTGGGATGTTGGGGGAGGGAAGTGGGACAGATGGAAGAGGGGTGTGGGATAAGTGGGGGGAGGGGTGTGGGGTATGTGTGGGAGGGGTGTGGGATAGGTGGGGGAGGGGTGTGGGGTAGTGAGGGAGGTGTGGGATGATGGGGGAGGGGTCTGAGGTAAGTGGAGGAGGTATGTGGGATAGGTGGGGGAGGGATGTGTGATAGGTGGGGGAGGGGTGTGAGGTTAGTGGGGGGGGTATGTGGGATAGGTGGGGGAGGGATGTGTGATAGGTGGGGGAGGGGTGTGAGGTTAGTGGGAGGGGTATGTGGGATAGGTGGGGGAGGGATGTGTGATAGGTGGGGAGGGGAGTGGGGTGTTGGGAGGGTGGTGTGGGGTAGGTGGGGGAGGGGTATGTGGGATAGGTGGGGGAGGGATGTGTGATAGGTGGGGAGGGGAGTGGGGTGTTGGGAGAGTGGTGTGGGGTAGGTGGGGGAGGGGTGTGAGGTTAGTGGGGGGGGTATGTGGGATAGGTGAGGGAGGGATGTGTGATAGGTGGGGAGGGGAGGGGGGTGTTGGGATAGTGGTGTGGGGTAGGTGGGGAGGGGTGTAGAAGCAGGGCAGAAACTGAAAACCTCTGACTCAACTCCAGTTCCTCTCAGATGAAGGTGACATCTTTGTTGATGACTGGGGCCCTTGTGTTTAGCACAGTTACTCACTGGGGGGAATCTGAGCAATGTTTGACACAGCAATATTCCAATTCCATTTGCACGAGGCTAGCGCTGCAAATATCAAAGGAGGTGGATGGCAGAAAATATCGAAGCAAAGCATATTTCTCCCAGAAGAAAATTATTGAAGGCTTGCAAAAAGTGCAGCAAAAGTGCTAACTCAGAGTTTACATGAGGAATTAATCCAGTAAGTCAGGGCATACCGGGACTGACTGTATATTTCAGATTATTCAGCACCTTCGGAGGTCTGTGATATCATTAGTTCAGTGTAGCTTGAGAAGCGCAGTTATATTATACCTTACTGGGGTGGTCTGCTGGAAATCAAACCCAGATATTCCTGGAATTGGGACTTAGAAATGTTGACTCTCAAAGTACACAAAGTCCCCAGTTTATATGTCTGATAGACTCAGGTTCACAGAAAACACTGACTATGTTTCTATACTTAAACTGCTTTCCTCTTTACGATTACATCAATTATAGTCTCCAGTAAACAGTAATGAACTGTCAACACATAATCCCACTGGTTATAACTCTAACACCCTCTCCTAAACCTCACACCTAGCCCGACCTACAAAAACATTGGTGTTTGGGTGGAGGGAAAAAATGAACGGGGAAACAGTTCACTGGCCGCAGCCCGTAGTGCTCACTGCCAGGATATTTTAGTTATTCAATTCTCATCTCCAGGCTGTTTTCACTTCTCCAAAGTAGGCACAGGTAATTTTAAAATTTTAATGGGATGTGGGTGTCACTATTGCCTACCCCTATTGCCTACCCCTAATTGCCAAGAGGGCAATTACGAGTCAAATACATTGCCTGGGATCTGGTGTCACATGTAGGCCAGACCAGGTAAGGCCAGCAAATTTCTTTCCCTAAAGGACTGTAATGAATCTGATGAGTTTTTACAACAATTGATAAAGGTTCGATGGTCACCAGATTTTTTATTGAATTCAAATTTCACCATCTGTCATGATGCAGTTTACATCCCTGTCCCCAGAATATTAGCTGAGGGTTCTGGATTACTAGTCCAGTGAAGCTATCAATACACCACAGCCTCCCCTATTAGACTGGTACACTAATTGCAAGCTCTCTGAATTACTGTTAAAGATCACAGATTGCAGCAAATGGCGGCTTCCTTTAGGTTTCATATATTTCACTGGAAAGAACGACACGCTTCTGCCACTTGCAGCAGTCCAAAGGCTTCTGCCAGCAACATTCACACCCACAAGCTGTTCAGCTGCTCAGGAACCAATCAGATCATTGTTGTCAGGCAGATGGCTTTTGGCATCCATAATTCGTCGCAATTCCACAAACCAATAAGCGACCCTGTTGTCAGCTGAAACACACCTTTTACACTCTGGTGCTGGTCTAACTACAAAACAACAATGGTTCCATTGCTTAAACATCATAAGTCAGGGCACACTCTGGGCTGTCTGGTCGTTTCCGATTATACAGCACCTTCAGAAGTCTATGAGGTAAGTGTAGTTTGAGGGATCTGATTACTGTTACACTTCACTGGGGTAGTACACTAGCCCAGTGGGAGTCAGGTAGCTCACTTTTAAAAACTGCACCAATCCTCGGTTTTTAAAGCAATCCTTTTTCCACTTAGGTCAGAATCAAACACAGAGAAAAATGAAAAGATACTGCCTTCACATTACTTACTGGGTTATCAGGACGGAGCTTCTTGGAGGGTGGTCCTCCATCCTCTGGGTGAAGCATGTAATATAGGCGTACCTTGTTTGCATGTTTCTTACTCTGCGAAAATATAAAAGGACAGACGGCTTAGGAGCAAAGAACGATTTACACAATCTTTCATAAAACATGAAAGATGTTTTAGCGAGTGGTGAGTTCATGGAATGCCCTGCCAGTAGCACTGGTGGACTCTCCCTCTTTATGGGCATTTAAACGGGCATTGGATAGGCATATGGAGAATAGTGGGCTAGTGTAGGTTAGGTGGGCTTGGATCGGCGTGACATCGAGGGCCAAAGGGCCTGTACTGCGCTGTATTCTTCTATGTTCTATGTTCTATGAGGAAGCAGGTCATTGAGTAAGGGAAGTCATTCAAACACATTAAACACACCCCCATCCACTCACAGTGCAATCTGGAATTTAGAACTGCTGCAGGCCATTTGATCCTTTGCACTTACTTCACCATTCAATAAGGCGACGGCTGATTTGATTGCTCCATATTCCCTCCTACCTCCATAAGCTCTCACTTGCTTTCTTACCAAGAATCCAAATACCCCTGCCTTAAAAGTCATAGAGATGTACAGCACGGAGACAGACCCCTTGGTCCAACACTTCCTAAACTCATCTAATCCCATTTGCTAGCATTTGGCCCATTTTCCTCTAAACCGTTCCTATTCCAGATGCCTTTTAAATGTTGTAATTGTACCAGCCTCCACCACTTCCCCTGGCAGCTCATTCCATACACGTACCACTCTGCATGAAAAGGTAGGCCATCAGTTCCCTTTTAAATCTTTTCCCTCTCACCTTAAATCTAGGGCCTTTAGTTTTGGATTCCCCTGGGAAAAAGACTTTACCTATTCACCAAATCTGTGCCCCTTACTAGTTTATAATCCGCGATAAGATCACCCCTCAGTTTTTTGATGCTCCAGGGAACATGGCCCTAGCTTAAAGTCATTCAAAGACCCTGCTTTCACCAACTTTTTAAGATGTGAAGAGGATGTTTCCATTTGTGGGTCCCTGTTTAAAAATAAGGGGATCACCAATTTAACACAGAGGTGGAAGCATTTTATTCTCACAGAGGGTCTTTGGAACTCTCTCCCTCAAAAGGTGTTGGAAGCAGACTCTTCCACTCATGTTTCCTCTGCCCAAGACCACAACGAATTACAGAGAATAGTGAACACAGCCCAGTCCATCACACAACTGGCCTTCCATCCATTGACTCTGTCTATTCAAGCCGCTGCCTGGGGAGAGCAGCCAACATAACCAAAGACCCCTCCCATCCCGGTTATACTCTCTTCCACCGTCTTCTATTGGACTGAAGATACAAACACGTACCAAACGATTCAAGAACAGCTTCTTCTGCGCTGTTATCAGAATTATGAATAGACCTCTCGTATACAGAGGAACCTTGATTATCTGAAGGACACGGATGGGGAGTTTTTCGTTTGGTTAATTGAATTCCGGATAATCAAATGCTGGATAACATTGTTTAGCTGAGCATAGGGACATTACGATCTTGCCGGATAATCTGATATTCGGATAATCAAATGCCAGATAATCGAGGTTCCTCTGTAATAGAGTTGATCTTTCTCTGCACCCTCTCTGTAGCTGTGACACTATATTCTGCATCCTGTTCAATTTCCCTGATGTACTTAGGTATGATTTGGCTGGATAGCACACAAAACAATACTTTTCACTGTATCTTAGTACGTGACAATAATAAATCAAATTTTGAAGTGGAGGTAGGTAGATTCTTGATAAGCACGGCAAAGTAAGGTTATCAGGAAGTGTTGAATAATTAGATCAGGCATGACCTTATTGAACAGCAGAGCAGTTTTGAGGGGTAGAATGGCCTCCTCATGATCCTAATTTGTACACTCACGTGTTCTTGCACTGCAACTCTCTGCTGAGTGTCAGGAGTCATGCACAGGTCAGTAACAGATGACACAGTGAACATTCTGTGACATTTTAAAATTGTGATGCTCTTTTGCAGAAACGCCTAAAGGCACGACGGATCCTTTAAGTAATTGTCGAAACATTTGGGGTGAGTTTTGTCAGAGCTGAATTTTTTTGAGGGAGACTGCCACTGGGATTACAATCGAATCCTGAGCCCACACTCTGCATGACCTGCTGATATTCAGCTCTACTGACAGGAATATGCCCTGATGGTGGGACTGCATTCAAAGGATGACCCAGCGTGGCTGCTGGTGATTTTACCACCATCACACCTCTCACTCGCCTTCCTGTCGGCCAGTAAAATCCAGGACAACAAAATTTCGGAACATCACAGTGAATTATTAATTGGTCTATTACAGAGACAAAGTAAGATTAACACTAGACAATAGAGATAAAAGAGCCAGACTAGATAATAGGGCCAGTGCAGGCAAGATAGGCCAAATGACCTCTTTCTACATCACAATAATTCTATGATTTGATAGTGACTAGTTCGGCCAGTTTAATAGCTGTCAGAAATCTAGATATAGATCCAAGAACCTTTCTACAGTAAGTGAAAAATACCAGGAAAATGGTTACGTCAGTATTTTTTTTTTAAAACACACCCTTTGTGTGTCATGAACTTACAAAAATAAAAATAATTCTTTTGGAGCACAATAGTAACAGCTGAGATCTAGAAAGGAGCAAATTCTTTCATGTTACCCTGGAAACAGTAAGATGTATTGACCTCACAGCCAAGGACATAAGCATTATGAACTGCAAGGAATGGCCTGTCATAGTTGACTAGTGGTGCAGTGGATAAATTATTTACAGTATATTATCCAATACTGTTGAGTACTGTTGACTCAAAGTTACAGTCGCTGTTCCACAGTGGATGGCTGGCCAGTCATAAGTGGAGCCAACTCCCCAGCACCTCCTGGCTGTGTGAAGGTGAGCAGCAAAAAAACAGTCAGACCTCTTATTGCATTGTTTTAACTGCCTGAGGTAAAAGGCAAAAGGTTGTGAGTTCAAACCCCACTTCAGAGACTTGACCAGACAATCCAAGTGCAGGGCAGAGGGAGTGCTCCACTATTGCTGTCCTTCAGGAGGACATTTGGAGGCCCGTTTGCTCTCTCAGATCGATGCAAAAGATGCCACAACCTGAAGAACATAGGAATTTCCTGACTGATACTTGTATCTCAACCGACATCATAAGAAAAGAAGTCACAGTCATTTTGGAGGAGGTTAGTGTGTTATAAGTTGGCAGCTGTTTTTCCACATTACATCAATGAGTGCATTTCAAAGAGGTGCTCAATTTAGCTTTCCGATTCCTGAAGGAAACCGTCACCCACCAATCCTTAAATCCCCCTGTCCATTGTTTATAACACACCGACTTGTCCCAACTCTGGGTGTGAAGTGAGCAATGTCGGTGGGCTTGAAGGGGGGTATTTAAATTGCAATGATCACCCAGGCTGTCACCAGGAACACTGAGGTGACCCAGGTTCCAGTCTGGAAAACTCCATGGTGTTTTCCCAACCCTGCATTGAATGAGACAAAGGGAATCCCCTTTGCGAAGTGACTGCCACCTGCTGGGTGATTGGCAGCATTACAGCAGAGGAATGAGAATCGATCCATTCAATACAAGAGGTAAAAACAATGACTGCAGATGCTGGAAACCAGATTCTGGATTAGTGGTGCTGGAAGAGCACAGCAGTTCAGGCAGCATCCGAGGAGCTTCGAAATCGACGTTTCGGGCAAAAGCCTGATGAAGGGCCCTTGCATGAAACGTCGATTTCGAAGCTCCTTCGATGCTGCCTGAACTGCTGTGCTCTTCCAGCACCACTAATCCAGAATCCATTCAATACAAGAGCCAACCCTCAACCTGTATTTATGCAGCATCCTGATTGTCATAAAATGTCCTTCTGCACTTCACAAGGGCATTACAAAATAATATTAGACACTGAGCCACATAAGATATTATCAGACCAGGTTTCCAAAGCTTGGTCAAGGGCTCAGTTTTGTGGAGCATATTAAATTAGGGTGGCATGGTGGCTCAGTGGTTAGCACTGGTCCCTCCCAGCTCTAAGTGCCCTTGGGTGACTGTCTGTGTGACGTTTGCACATTGCCCCTGTGGATTTTCTCCCACAGTCGAAAGATATACAGGTTTGGTCATGGGGAAATGTAGGTAGGCTGCTCTTAGGAGGATTGGTATGGGCTGACTGGCCTGATTCCACACTGTAGGGATTCTATGAAAGAGGGAGAGAATGAAATTGAGGTGAAGTTTAATGTTGCAAATCCAGAATTTTGAGACAACTGCCAATGGAGGAGCGATTAATAAGGGGGATGCTCAATAAGCCGGAATTAAACCTCCATTTCCTCTCAGCTTCCCTCTCAATTCCGGTAATGTTGCTGCTTCCCTTTCTGACCCACCTGACAATTTTGTCCTGCATCTCCCTTTCCTGAAACCGGGTTCTGATTTACAATCCAAACGACATCACTGGAAACCATATAATTGCAGTCAGTGGGAGCTTGCTGTGCACAGACTGGCTGCTGTTCCTCAGCAGTCACCATGTTTCACAGTATAAAGTTCTTTGGGAGGTCTTGAGGCAGAAGGATTATGTTTCTGGTTCACTTCGATTGGACTAATTTATCGCAGAGTGGAGTCAGGCTTGAAATAACTCCAGAGAGGCTGGTATCCTGTCACCACCTTCCAAACCCATGACCACTTCCATCTAGAAGGACAAGGGCAGTGGATGCATCGGAACTCCACCACTTTCAAGTTCCCTCCAAGCCATTCACCATCCAGATTTGAAAATATATCACCGTTCCTTCACTATCGTTGGGTCAAAATCCTGGCATTCCCTCCCTAAGGGATTGTGGGTATACCCATAGTAGTTGGACTGCAGGAAGCAGCTCACCACCACCTTCTCAAGGGCAACTAGGGATGGGTAATTAAAAAGTTGGCCAGCCAGCAATGCCCAGGTCCCAGAAATGAACTTTAAAAAAAACAAGTGACCCTGTATTTACACACAAATAGTCCTTGTCTTTAGTTCTGCCTCATTCAGGGATAGTTCCCAAAGTGTCAGAATCTCTGATCTTCTCCTTCCTCTGTCAGCCAGGGCTCCCATATTGGTCTGGATTCACTAAACGTGTGAATGATTAGTTGGATGGTAACCTCCTCTCCCCTCAACCCTGGCTAGCTCCAAAGCCAGAATGTAGCTCCTTTAATTCCCCATGTATCCCAAAGCAGTAGTGATGCAGTGGGTAGAATCCCTGCCTTTGGCTAGAAGACCAAGGTTCAAAACCCACCTTGGGGCTTGCTCCCCATGGAAAGCATGTCTGTAACATGGACAATCAAGTTAAGGGTGAACTTGTCAAGTCTATCCAACATGTGCCAATAACAAGAGTCGGAGAGATTCATAGAATCAAAGAATCCCTACAGTGTGGAAGTAGGCCATTCGGCCCATCAAGTCCACATCAACCCTGTGAAGAGCGTCCCACCCACATCTCCGGACACTACGGTCAATTTACCATGACCAATCCACCAACCTGCACATTTTTGGACTGTGGGAGGAAACCCACGCAGACACGGGGAGAATGTACAAACTCCGCACAGACAGTTACACATGGCTGGAATAGCACCAGGTCCCTGGAGCTGTGAGGCAGCTTTGCTAACCACTGAGCCATTGTGCCATCCCTGGTCAACAATGTGACAAAAAGAACATTGAAGTCTCTGTTAGTTAATCATAACTCTGGGACTAGAGTGTGCATATTGCCATGGGGGGTGGGTGGGGAGTAGGCTGCTTTTTGGTTCAGTTATCATAGAATGTCTGAACTGTAGACACAGACCATTCAGCCCATCAAGTCCACACTGGCCCTCCCATCCAAATCCACACCCCTACCCTCTCCCTGTAGCCCTTCACTCCCAATGGCTAACCCACCTAGCCTGCTCATCCCTGGACACTTTGGGCAATTTAGCATGGCCAAACCACCTAACCTGCACATCTTTGGACTGTGGGAGGAAACCGGAGCACCCAGAGGAAAGTCATACAGACACAGGGAGAACATGCAAACTCCTTACAGCCAGTCACCAAAGGGTGGGATTGAACCTGTGCCGCTGTTGTGAGGCAGCAGTACTAATCACTGAGCCATGTGCCACTCCAGATGGCCGTGCGGGAACATTTTGATGCCAATCAATGGGGCTTTGATCTCCATTCTGCCTGTGGTGGATTTGAGACCTGTACGTTGTCCTACCTGTAGTGCTGAGGGTAAAACCTACTGTTGGCAGGGAATTGAAGAAAGAGGGCTGTCTATTCAAAACAGTGGCAAGACAATGCTCATCAGGAAATCCCAGTCTCTAACATCTGAGTGTATAACTACACTGCACCAAAATGTGTTGAAAATAAGTTAAAATAATGTTTCTTCTCATCATGCATTCTCAAATAAATTACTTTGTCAAGTGCCAGTTTATATTATAATTATTTGCTTCTCGTTTTATAACCAAACTGACATTAACTGAATAATAAAAATTTTTATGAAGCATTTAATGGCAAGTATTTCATGTAACAGCCTGAAACTGATAGTAGGGACAAACTACAGCAGATGCTGGAATCTATCCTGAAAACACCAAATGCTGGAGATCACAGCAGGTCAGGCAACATCCGTGGAGAGAGAGCACGCTAACATTTTGAGTCTAGATGACTCTTCATCAGAGGTCCAATGAAGAGTCATCTAGACTTGAAACGTTAGCTTGCTCTCTCTCCACGGATACTGTCTGACCTGCTGTAATCTCCAGCATTTCGTGTTTTCAGTCCGAACTTGATGTTTGCTGTAGCTGCACTGAGTTTGCAGCAAGACACAAACCAGAATTTGGGAGTGCTGGATGGAGAGAAAGTGAGAGATGGAACGTGCAAGTGAAAGACAGAGAACAAAACACTGCAGATACAACAGAAGAAATTAAGGATTTGCATTTTTAAAGTCCATGGGATTGCCCAATGCACCTCACAGCCAATTACGTGCAGTTACTTTGGCACACAGCAAGATTCCAGAAACAGTGATAGGATAATGACTAGATAGTCCAATTTGTGAGATTGCCTGAGGTATAAATATTGACCAGGTCACTGGAAGGAATTCCCATCCCGTCCTTCAAAATATGGTCATGAGATCCTTTATTTTTACCTGAGAAGGCAGGTGGGGGTTTTGATTTCAGGTCTCATCCTAAAAATTGTTCCTTCAACAGTCCAGCGCTTACTCAGTACCATGCTGGAGTGTCAAATTAGAGGTTCATGCTTCACTCTTTGGAATAGGACGTAAACCCACAACCTTTTATTCTAGCATTTATTGCCCATCTCTAATTGTCCAGGTAAGGGTGGCAGTTTCCTTCCCTAAAGGAATATGAATGAACCCAGTGGGTTTTATTCTGATAATCAGTAATGGTTTGTTATGAAGTTGTGGGTGTACTGTTCCTTGAAGGGACCTGAAATTTCTGTCTAGCACAGTGTTCTGAACAAGGTAACAATGTAACATTTGGTCAAACAGCTAGAAGTAGTTGGGTTGCTATGAGACTGAAACAAATTCAAATTTGGCCATTCAGTTTAAATTATGCCCCAAGATACCAAATTCCAATCAAGATTGAATTTAGTATATTGATAATATTAAAACCAATGAAATGATCCAATGTTTTGGGGTATAAATATCAGTCATTTTTAACAGTTAGTCAGAAGAGAGAACTGCCAAAAGACCAACAGATGTAGGTTGCTAGTTTAAGAGCTCTCTGAGAGGTACTAGTCTGTGGATGAACCCTGCACAGCAGAACATTGAGGCCAACCTGAAGAGAGAATCTACAGAGGAAAATCTACAGAGGAAAATTGGCAAAGCTGACTGGTTTTGAAATGTGATTTTTTTTTGGTAAATCATAATCGGGATTTTTTATTGGACTAGTAGGGGAGGAGGTAAAAGATAGGTTTAAGAGAAAGGAGTTGAAAATAGTTGTTAGTTCATATTCTTTGTTAGACTTAAAGAATAAAATTGTTCATTTTTGCTTTAAATAGAGACCTCTGGGATAGCTGTTTGCCTCTTGAATTTCAACAGATTAAAGCACGTACTGAATCTTTTCTGTGTTGCTGGTTAAATTAGCAAAGGGATTTACCCATGTTGTAACAGGTTTTATAAGAAACATGCTCTCTTATTTTCCAGATTATTGTTGAATTCAAATCCCAGCATATGCCCCAGCTGGCTTTAAACCCAGATCCCCAGAATATTACTAGGGTGTCTGGGGTTAACTGTTCAATCAAGAATACCACAAGACCATTGCCTCCCCCTCACTCTGACTCAGAGTGCTACTAATGGAGTCTTGTACACAGCAGATATACTTCAGGAGCAAGGTAGAGGCAGAAGCGTGAAAGAGAGAAAGAAAAGCAAATATGAAGTAAGGACTGAAAGATGCTGGAAGAGATTAGGGATACCTTATAACATCTAAGAAGTATTTAGATGTACACTAGTGATGCCAAGGCAAACAAGGTTCTGGGAGAAAGTGAGGGCTGCAGATGCTGGAGATCAGAGTCAAGAGTTTGGTGCTGGAAGAGCTCAGCAGGTCAGGAAGCCTCCGAGGACCAGGAGAATTGATGTTTCGGGCATAAGTCTTCCTGATGAAGGGCTTACGCCTGAAATGTTGATTCTCCTGCTGCTCAGATGCTCCCTAATCTGCTGTGCTTTTCCAGCACCACATTTTTGATACAAAGTTCAGGCCAAATGTTGGAGAATGGGACTAAATAGTTAGGTGGTTGGTTTTAGCTCAATAGACCAAATGGCCTTTTTCCTATGGTGTAGAAGTCTGTGACTCTATCACTGTTTCATGTGACACACTTTAACTATTTAAAAGGTGAGGCAGACATATGAGTCCAATTACTCTGATCCTTGGGCTTTTCCTCCTACCTGCCCCAGGTTTAATTCATCCTTCTGTCTGCAACTACCATTCCACTATTACTAATTTGCATTACCACCAACGTGATAATGACAAGACAAAACCCATTTGTCAGTGTTGCTGACTGAGGGATGAAGTGGATGAGCCAGTGTTGGACTGGACGAAGTTAAAAATCATAAGACACCAGGTTATAGTCCAACAAGTTTATATGGAGGCACTGGCTTTCAGAGCACTGCTTCAACCACCTGATGAAGGAGCAGCGCTCTGAAAGCTAGTGCTTCCTAATAAACCTGCTGGACTATAACCTAGTGTTGTGTGATTTTTAACTTTGTCTGAGGGATGACTGCCCTTACACACCAGGGAGGATTTTTCTGTTTTTCTTCATTAATTGCACAGTTAGATCTTTCTCTCCAAACCTTGCAGCTTCCTGACTTGGAACAATACCACTGTTCCTTCACAGTTGCTGGGTCAAAATCCGGGAATTCCTGCCCCAGCAGCACTAGATGCACCGATCTGCAAAGCCCCCACCTAATTTGTTCAACAAGGCATATCATCACCACCTTCGAGGGCAATTAGGGACTAACGTTGGCCCAGCCAGTGATACCCACATCCTGTGAAAGAATTTAACATCTCATCCAAAGAAGCTTTCATATTCCTTTGAAGATTGTTAGTCTTTGTACTCAGGTCTCTGGCCTTATTATTCCTGTCTTCACTGAGTTGAAGTGGTTTATATTCTTTGACATTAGCTTCAAAATTGCAGAATTCATTTGCACTCTGCTCCAAGGGTTCTCTACATGGGTCTGACCTGATGCTGTGGTCATCTAGATATAGCATTAACCCTACTCCAATGATAACAACCTTCAACCCACTCCACAAAATTGAGCTAATAGTTCAGGAAGACAATCCAGTGCAGTATGAAGGGAGTGCCGCACTGTTGGAGGAGCCATCCCTCAGATGAGATACTAACCCAGTATGTAAGTGCCCTCAGGAAAAATTTCCTGGACATTATTCTGAAAAAAAGCAGGGGATCCCCCTCCCCCCAGTATCCTGGCTAATATTCATCCCTCAGATAACAACATTTAAATGTCTGACTTGTTCATTATTACGTTGGAAGCTTGTGGGAGTTACAGCTTGTGGTTGTCATGCTTTCCTACATTAAAAACTGACTAGATATCAAAGGAATTTAACTTGCTATAAAGTGTGTGTATGTGCGTGATATGCATCTCCAATTCTCTTGTTTCTAATGGATCCTGAGCAGGGATATCTGAAGCACAGACAGACACACGACGAGGAAGAGTAAGATAAAGTCTGCACTCTCATCGGAGAGAGACGGCTGGTGGTGAGTTTAACCTAAGGGTCACTGAATCTCAGGCAAGGTTGAGAAGACTGGATCTTCATCGTGACCTCAGCCAGTGCGAGGGTTGAACCCATTCTTTTGGCATCACCCCGCATTAGCAGCCAGCTTACAGAGCTAATCCTGCCCCCCCCCTCCCCCCCACCACCACCCCCACCCCCACTCCGCAATGGGGACATGCTCACCAGTCAGAATCAGGAGACTTTCCAGGTCTCCAGAAGCCGTGAAACTCCCTCAAACTGAGCTCAAGATGTTTACAAACAGTAGCAATGTCACACATGACAGAAAATCCTTTCCTCCCAAAACAATAAAATGATCTCATGCTTTATCCTATTGCCAATAAACTGAGCAACCACTGATAAAGTAATTGAGCAGCTTTTGAAAGTCTAATAAATTTATGCAGAGTAATGGGTCTGTACATCTTATGACACAACAATTTTTTTTCTTTTTGCCTTACATTCTGTACAGTTCTGAAATTTTGTTCCTTTCTAGCCCTAAACACTGTGACTCTCAGCCATTTCTGATGAGCAGAACATTGACATGAAACATGAACTCTGCTTCTCTCTCCACAAATTCTGCCCAGCTCGCTGGGCATTTCCTGAGTGTTGGCTGGAAAGTGCGTCAGGATACGCTGTGGTCATGAAGGGTGCTACAGAAATGTAAATTCATTCTTGGTTTGGCAGGGTGGCTCAGCACTGCTGCCTGTCAGTTCTAGGGATCCAGGTTCAATTCCAACCTTTGGTGATTGTCTGTGTGGAGTTTGCACGTTCTGCCTGTGTCTGCGTGGTGCTCCTGTTTCCTCCCACAGTTGCACATATGCAGGTTAGATGGATTAGCCATGCTAAGTTGCCCACAGTGTCCAGGGATGTGTAGGTTAGGTGGATTAGCAATGAGAAGTATGGGGATAGGGTGGGGAACTGGGTCTAGTTGGCTTGCTCTTTCGAAGGTCAGTGTAGACTCAATGGGCCGAATGACCTCTTTCCACACTGTGGAGAGTCTATGATTCAGTTGTTTTTCCAGCATTTCCTGTTCATTTTAGATGCCATACTAATGTAACAAATGACTGCATTGATTCATTAATGTGAAGGTCAGAGGTGGTAAGGGGTTTTCTTAATACACCTGGGTACATGAATCAACCACACTCAGTGCCTCAGGCCTGCTCCACCATTCAATAAGATCATGGCTGACCAGATTGTGGCCTCAAATCCATATTCCTGCCTACCTCTGATAGCTTTTCACACTCGTGTTCACTCAGGATCTATCCGTCTCTGCTTGAAAAAATATTCAAACACTCTGCTTTCAACACCATATTAGAAAGAGAGTTCCAAAGACTCATGACCTTCTGACCAAAACTTGCACCTAATCTCTGTACCAAACCGCAGTGCTAGATTCTCAGACAATAAGGAACATCATCCCCACATCTGCCCTGTACATTTTGACAAAATATTTACGACAAAACTTTCAGGAAGCAGAACATTTGTCAAATGAAAAGTATCATGTAGTTAATCTTCCACTTTGAACTGACAGAGTTTCTCATTATAAGAAAATACATAGAACACCTGAGATTTAGCTCTGCATTTATCCTGCAATCTATCTGATGTGTTGAATGCCCCAGTTTTGAGGAAACTTTATTCTGTATTTAACTCTGTGCTGTCCCTTATCTTGGAAGTGTTTGATGGGGACACTGTAAAGGGAACTTCACTCTGTATCTAATCCAGTGCTGTACCTGTTCTGGGAGTATTTGATGGGGACAGTGGTAGAGGGAGTTTTAATCTGTATTGAACCCTGTGGTGCACCTGTCCTGGGAGTGTTTAATGAGGACAGTGTAGAAGGAGCTTTACATTGTATCTGAGTTCATGCTGTACCTCTCCTTGGAGTGTTTAATCAGGACAGTGTAGAGGGAATTTTACCCTGTTGTACCCGTTCATGGAATGTCTGATGAGGACAATGTAGAAGAAGCTTTATTCAGTATGTAAACCTGTGCTATCTCTGTCCTGGGAATATTTGAAACACTCTTTGAGCTCCCTCCTAAGCCTGGAAAGCCAATCTCTTCTACTCAAGGAGAACCATCATTGCAGAAGATATTGCAAAATGAAATGATGAATGGGCAGTGATCTGTTGGATGTACAGGCTCCCTGGGATCTCGTGATGTACTTTCTAATGTTCATCTCAAACAGCTCTCCTTTTGACAATGAGCACACTGTTCTATGTTTACCAAGGGCTTTTGATCTGTCTCAATATGTTTTGATCAGATCCCTGACTCCTGACATCTCTGGAAGATTGGCACTTGCAACTTTAATGGACTAATCACCTACTGCCAGTAGGTTTCCTGCAGTCAGTACAGGTACACAATCCCTTATCCAAAATTCCTGGGGCCAGTTGTTCTCCGGAATTTGGAATGTTTTGGATTTCGGAATAAATTACATTTTCACAGCGAAATAAAAAAAGGACCTAACAGCAGATGCACATGTGAATAGTATGAGCGCTGAGACACAATTGACACTTGCCAGTGCTGGGCCATGTCACCATGTCACATCTGAGAGACATGGTTCAAGTGGGGGTGCTGTTAGGTCACCAGTTCGCACGCCAAAATGACGCTCCACACTCCATGAAAAATTTTCTGATTTTGGATTTCAGAATTTTGAATAAAGGGTTGTGTAACTGTACCTGGCAATGACTTTGAATATGTGGAAAAACCTTTGACTCCAGGCAACTTTGACTCTCAGTTGGTAGCCTTCCCCCACTAAAGTCAAAAGCTTGTGGGTTCATGCTCCGCTGCAAGGAGTTGACCACCAAGTCCAATCTGACAGTGCAGCGCAGTACTTAGGAAATCTTTCACTGTCTTTTACATGAACTGTGGAACAAGTGCCTCATCTGACCTCCCAGGTGAATGTATAAGATGTGGCGCCACTATTTCAAAGTTGAGCAGTATTGTCTTGGCCAACGTTTATACCTCAGCCAATGACTGAATACAAAGATCATCAGTGGTAACGCATTGTGGGAACTTGCTTTGTACAAATTGGCTGCCATGTTGGCTATTTACAAGAGTGATGATCAGGTACTGAAATCACTCTGAAGTGCTTTGGGAAATCATGAGGTCATGAAAAACAGGACATAAATACAATCCTTTTTATCATTTCTTCCATCCAGTTAGGATATGACGCTTGTTTTTGTTTTATTTTTAATTCGCAAGCAACTGGAAGAAGACCCTTCTGTCTCCTGACGAGTGAAACAGCCTGCTAAAAGGATTTAATCTTTTGGGAAGGGTCAGGGGTTAGGAGTGGGTGATAGAGTGCCAATATTCTTTACCTCGTAATGTGCTACTCTCTGGGACTCAGAGATTAACTGTGCATTGCAGATGTTACAGTAGCTGTCTGTGAACAACTCCGTTTCACCTGTCCCCGCAGATTTCATCTGCAAAAGAGAAAAAGAAGATACACAGACAGACATAAGACGCCTGGAGCGACATTGGCAGCTGGAGGCTGAAATAAATAGTGTCTGAGTTAATTGTACAGACCCCAGTGAGATTGTGCACTTTATTTAGAAAAATCAAAAGAGTTCTTAGGATTGGAACGAAGACCAGAAATCCAGACAAAACACGTCTGTTAACTCTATCTCGTTCTGGCTGCAGAAACAAATTAATTGTCATTTGAATCCATTTATAGTCCCCACTCCGATATGCTTCCCCATGGCCTCCACTGCATATAAGTGATGAAAATATAATTCCTTTCACTCACAATATTTGACACCTTGTGCCTGCAGTATTCAGACAGACAACAATTAGGATTCCATTGGAAAGTTTATTTGTCTTCTTTTGCTGGGAACTGTTGTGTTCATGTCGAGCTTCTCTTAATTTGATTCCTTCGATGTTCCCGTTGTTTAAATCCAATCAGGAACTCGGGAAAAACATCTTTACCCAGAGTGATGAGAATGTGGAACTCGCTCTCACAGGGAGCGGTCAATGTATTTGAGGAGCTTCCAGATAAACGCATGAGGGAGAAAGGAATTTCAATGGCAATTAGGGATGAACAATAAATGCTAGGCTTGCCAGTGATGCTATTTCCTGTAAATGAATAAAAAAATTAAAAAGCTTTAAATGAAGATGGGTGACAGGAGACTCACGCAGATTATAAACACAAGTGCAGTCCAGTGGGGCAGAATGGCTGCTTTCTGTGTTATGTATTTTACATAATACAATTTTAAATTAGTGACACATTCACAAGGGAGCCTTTTGCTTTGTGTATTTTTGTACCTGCATCAATGTGCTCAGATTCTAAACAGATTGATTGAGGAGAAGGGACTTTCTTGAGGCGTAACTTCATAATAAATTGTATTTTAACAGCAAATATTATGATGCTTCAGTGCTACACCAATCTAATCTGTTACAATATATGAAACCTAGACTTCTGAGGTTAAATTACGAGGAGAGATTATACAATTTAGGCCTGTTCACTCATGAATTTAGCAGGTTAAGGATCTGATTGGAGTCTTCAAAGTATTATTGGGGAAACACAGGGTAAATAAAGATTTTCACTGGTTGTGGATTCTAAAACTAGGAGAAAGTGAGGACTGCAGACACGGGAGATCAGAGTCGAGGGTGTGGTGCTGGAAACATACAGCAGGTCAGGCAGCGTCCGAGGAGCAGGAAAATCAACGTTTCAGGCAGAAGCCCTTCATCAGGAAACTAGGGCCATCGTCTAAAAACAAGGACTCTTCAGGAGAAATGTTAGGAAGCACTTCTACACACAGGTGTTTGGGACTCACTTTCATAGACAGCAGTGGATCAGTCATTAATTTTAAATCTGAGATAAATAAATTTTTGTGAAGCAAAATTATTAAGGAATATGGGCCAAAAGCAGGTATATGGAGCTAGGCTCCAGATCAGCCATGATTTTATTGAATGGAGAAATGTGCAAACCCGGAAACAACATTCCCGGCTCGTATACTTTCCACATAATGAATAGCACAGTTAAAAGTCTGAATGAAACCAATATCCTTCATTTAGTCTCCTTTCAAAGTGATCTACTCAAAGTCCTGAATGTTAGTTTACATATACTATCCTGTCTCTGGACCTAGATAGATTACACCTCCTCCCACCCCACCCCCTGTAAAAACGCCATCCCATATTCCCAATTCCTTCGCCTTCGCCGCATCTGCTCCCAGGAGGACCAATTTCAATACCGTACAACCCAGATGGCCTCCTTCTTCAAAGACCGCAATTTCCCCTCAGACATGGTTGACGATGCTCTCCATCACATCTCCTCCACTTCCCGCTCCTCCGCCCTTGAACCCTGCCCCTCCAATCGCCACCAGGACAGAACCCCACTGGTCCTCACCTACCACCCCATCAACCTCCAGATACATCGTATCATCCTTCGTCATTTCCGCCGCCTCCAAACAGACCCCACCACCAAGGATATATTCCCCTCCCCACACCTATCAGCATTCCTGAAAGACCACTCCCTCGTCAGATCCACACCCTCCACCAACCCAACCTCCACTCCCGGCACCTTCCCCTGCAACCGCAAGAAATGCAAAACTTGCGACCACACCTCCCCCCTCACTTCCCTCCAAGGCCCCAAGAGATCCTTCCATATCCGTCAGAAATTCACCTGCACCTCCACACACATCATTTACTGCATCCGCTGCAGCTGATGTGGCCTCCTATACATTGGGGAGACAGGCCGCCTACTTGTGGAATGTTTCAGAGGACACCTCTGGGACACCCGCACCAACCAACCCAACCACCCCGTGGCTGAACACTTTAACTCCCCCTCCCACTCTACCAAGGACATGCAGGTCCTTGGCCTCCTCCATCGCCAGACCATGGCAACACGACGCCTGGAGGAAGAGCGCCTCATCTTTCGCCTAGGAACCCTCCAACCACAAGGGATGAATGCAGATTTCTCCAGCTTTCTTATTTCCCCTCCTCCCACCTTTCCTCCGTCCCAACCCTCGGACTCAGCACTGCCTTCTTGACCTGCAATCTTCTTCCCGACCTCTCCGCCCCCCACCCCCTCTCCGGCCTATTACCCTCACCTTAACCTACTTCCACCTATCATATTCCCAGCACCCCTCCCCCAAGTCCCTCCTCCCTACCTTTTATCTTAGCCTGCTTGGCACACCCTCCTCATTCCTGAAGAAGGGCTTATGCCCGAAACGTCGATTCTCCTGTTCCTTTGATGCTGCCTGATCTGCTGCACTTTTCAAGCAACACATTTTTAAGCTCTGATCTCCAGCATCTGCAGTCATCACTTTCTCCTATGTCTCTGGACCTCGTCTTGTTCCTATCTTCCTAACACTGATGGACTATTCAATTAGCTATACTGCTTAAGACTAATTATTCAACTTCACTTCTTCTAGCACAAGTTTTTCTCTCTCTCTCTCTCTCTCTCTCTCACACACACACTCTGTCTCTCTCTCTCTCTCTCTCTCTCTCTCTCCAACTCATTAGCCTAGTTCATCTAAATAACTCTGTACACATTGTGCTATTTATACCCTATGAGAGAAGCTCTGTAACATCATCATAGGGTTGCTCCAGGGTCCTGAAGTCTTTACACACCTGGGTAGCTGTTACACAAAATCTCATTTACTGGCTTTTGAGTGGGATTAACCTAAAGTCACCTTGCTTTGTCCATCAGCGGCAGAATCAATGACTCCTTCCTCAGGGATTGTAACTTCAAAGCTCCAATTAGAAGAACATAACTTTGTGGGCCCATGATGCTCATGTGAATGATCTATGGTTTTCTAGCTGTCAAACATAATCCGCTAACGCTCACCATCAAATCTCTCCAAGAGGAGCCGAAGACTTTTGGGAACATTGCAAGATTTGTGTGAGTGAGGCCCCTTTTGGTCATGGCTGACCATGGGTTGCATCCTGTTTGTTCTGGCTTTCTGCTTCCCTGAAGCAATGTCACTTGTGACTGAAGAGACCAATACTGGAGTGATAATCCCGGTCGCAGAGGTCACATCTGTATGTGGTCATTGATCTGCTCGAGCTGTTGTACTCCTTCCTTGGTGCCCACTTGTCTGCTGGAGCACTCATCAGCCTCTTTTCCCCTGTTTTAAGGTGTTGGTTCAGGGTGCTTCTCCATCTCGTACTGTAAGCTGCAAACCCTTCCCAGGATTCCATAACAATATCAAGCGCCTTCATGTCCCTCATACAGATGTCCTTGTACCACAGCTCAGGACGCCCAGTGGGTCTCTCCCCGGGTGCAAACTCTCCATGGAGGATGTCCTTTGGGATGCGGCCATCCTCCATGCGGTGGATGTGGCCCAACCAGCACAGTCACCGCTGCCTGAGCAGAGTGTACATGCTGGGAAAGCCAACACGAGATAGGACCACTGCGTTGGACTCTCTGTCTTGCCAGGATATGCCCAGGATACAGCGGATACTCCTCAATTGGAAGATGTTCAGGCTTCCCTCCTGTCTGGCACTGTGTAGTCTATGTTTCACTGCTGTTATTGCACATTGCAAGAGTTAGCACTGCTGTAAATGATGCACCAAAAGAATATTGTCTAGACAGTAAGAAAACAGCTGATGAAACCACATTAAGTGCCAATTCCAATAGTCTGGAAAATCACTCAGCTCCAGTTATCAAGAGTTTAAGAAGTTTCAAGGAGTGCCTCGGATATCCCAGATTGTGTCTTCTTTTGAAATATTTGCTTTTATCTCCATTTCAATTCATTCTCTTTCTCCAAAAGCAAATGATTGAATAGGGGTGGCAGGGGCACAGGCAATTACGTGTCATGAGTACTGATTGCTTTTAACTCTGAATTCTCTCCACAGTTGGTGAGAAAGTCAGGGAGAGTTGCAGTCACTATCCTCAAGTGGACAGAAATGGCCCCACATGACTCCTAAGCTAAAATATTAACAGATAATTGAAATATTAGTTAGATTAAAATGATTATTATTTTGTTATAAATTACGTTGTTTGCTCTGCTGATGCATTTTTTAAAAAAATATTGTAATTTATTATCATTCACAAGGTCAATCTAGATGGATAGTGCAGTGATGGTGCCATTATTTGCCAGAAGAATTACTCCCTTCCTCCTTCTCTGATGTTCAGGCACTTGCTCGTACTCAGTTCCCCAGCACACTGACTGACCTTCAACAATGCTGCCGTCATGTACAAACCTGTACATTGAGTCTCTGTAGCACAGTTAAGCGCAGCAAGCCCAGTGTCTACCTGACATTTTGCCTCACTCACATGACTCTCTGTGTCGTTCTAATTCTGGAGGCACTCTGATCAATTGTAGCTGTCTTTCAGCCACCTATTTTAAGGTTAGTTAATTGTGTAAAGACTTGGAGTAAATTATGACATGCTCCTAGTCTGTGGGCTCATAGATTCATAGAGTCATACAGCACAGAAACAGACCCTTCGGCTCAACTGGTCCATGCTGAACATAATCCCAAACTAAACTGCTTGCTTCTGGCCCATATCCCTCCAAACATTTCCTATTCATCTTCTTATCCAAATGTCTTTTCAACGTTATAATTATACCCAGATCCATCACTTCCTCAGGACTTTCATTCCACATGTGATCCACCCTCTTGTGTAAAAAAATATGCTCCTTGTCTTTTTAAAATTTCTGCCCTCTCACCTTAAAAATGTGTCCCCATTCTTGAAATCCCCCATTCCATGGAAAAGACAACTACCATCAACTCTCTCTATACCCCTCATTATTTTACAAACTATTATAAGGTTGTCACCCGACCTCCTACGCTCCAGTGAAAACAGTCACAGTTTAGATCAGAGTGGTGCTGGAAAAGCACAGCAGGTCAGGCAGCATCTGAGGAGCAGGAAAATCAACGTTTCGGGCAAAAGCCCGAATGATGCCCGAAGCGTCGATTTTCCTGCTCCTCGGACGCTGCCTGACCTGCTGTACTTTTCTAGCACCACTCTGATCTAAACTCTGCTTTCCAGCATCTGCTGTCCTCACTTTTGCCTTGAAAAATGTCACAGCCTATCCAGCCTTTCTTTGTAACTCAAATCCTCCATTCCCAGCAATATCCTGGTAAATGTCCTTCATCATCAGAATCACTCCTGTTACATGCGCACCCAGAAGGTTATCTGCTCATATGTTTTACACATAACAAACAGCACAGCTGAAATCTGAATGAAACCAGCAATCCTTCACTCAATTTCCTTTCAAAGTGATCTGCTCCAACTCCTGAATGTTAGCTTACACACACTATCCTGTCTCTGGGACGACTGTGGTGATGGCTTTAACATCAGAATAAAATAGTTTGTACTCACTCGGGTGTGGATGGAGACTATGAATCGAAATGTCTTTAATGAGCGTCTCTTTAAAGAGATCAGTATGTATCAGAAAGAAACTCACATCAGTTTCTCAACTCCCAAATGGATGGGAACAACGATGAGTGGGGCATCAAAGACAAAGTAACAAATCTAAGATAAACAGAGAGAAGGAAGAGAGAGAGGAGATAGAGAAATGAAAGAGAGAGACGCGCAATGATTAAAGAATTTGAAGAGAGATAGAAAGGCACAGGATAAATAGATGAATCAATACACAGATAGATAGAATATATCGGTATATTGGAAAATCATCAGTGCAGCAATAGATGCCAAATTATGATGACAATACAAATAAAACAAATAATGATATTTTGTAACACAGTTACAGATAATTATTTAAAAATGCATAAATCAATAATAGGATTGCATAATTATAAACATATCACAATGCAAATAAAGCACGCCTCTTTCATTTGCGGAATAAAAATGAAAGGTCAACTGTAATCTGCGTTTTTTATTAAAGCCCACAGGCCATGTGTTGTCAGTGTGAGTTATTAAATTCTCAATCATTTACATACGATTTACCAAGTTTGTAAAGTAGGGGGTTGGGCTGTCTCCCAGTCCCTTTGTTCTGTTTCTTATTTGGAAACAATGTTCTTTCTCCTCAATTCCATCACGCTATTTCTTTCATGTGGTTGTGGCAAGAGATAGAGGCCATCAAAGGTGACATTCTGGGGTTTTCTCGTGAAGTTGGAATGAGAGAGATAGCGAGTGATAGAAAGAAAGAGAAAGTGTTAAAAACAGAGAAATAGAGAATGAAAGAAAGATATATATAGGGAGAAAGAGAGTGATGGTAATAGAGAGAGATATAGAGAGAGATAGAGAGATGGAGTGATAAGGAGAGAGAAATAGAGAGTGAGAGAGAAATATACCTAGAGAGAAAGAGAGTGATAGAGATATGGACAGTGGAAGAGAGAGTAATAGAGATAGAGAGACAGAGTGATAGAGAGTGAGAAAAGATGAGAAGTAGATAGCAATATAGAGTTAGAGAAAGAGAGAGAGGGACATAGAGAGGAAGCGAGCTCAGAACTCAAAATTATCCACAAGCTAACACTTTAAATCAGTGTGGGATCTGGGTGACCGCACTAGGAGATGGGCAGTAAGGGCTGTTTTTCCAAGTTGGCTTAAGGTATATTGTTGTGGCAGAAACCAAAGAGCTGTACAAATCCCGACTTGGCAGGGTGTGCTGTGAACACTGCTCGAAATTCAGAAGTGTCCTAATTCTCAAGCACTAAATGTACCCAAACCTTGTCGAGAACAACAATTCAACCACAAAAAGAAAATGACAGTGAGGAGTCAGGCTGGAGGAAGCAGATTTCACCTTGGTAGCAACTTTCCTTTCAATGGAGAAGAAAGGTCAGGGTTATCATCAGTGTCTTTTCTTTAAACTCAAAGACAATCCCTACACAAACCAACTGTTACCACAACCAAGAAAAGGTTGAAATCAGCAAAAGTACAAGTTTGAGTCATTGCGATTGAGTTTCAAAACCTTTAAAAACACATTCATGACCTGAAAGTGATCAGTGAAATTCCACATGAACCTGCACTCCAGATTTTTAATTGCATACAACATTTCTGTAACAGTTAGGAAGTGTCCCCGCGTATTGTATAGACATTGATAAATCTGATAGGAAGTTCAGGTGAAGTGTCTTTACCTGGACAGGATCTAAAACATGGGCACCCCAGCTCATGGGAAAATTAAGGCAGATTGCTTTGATGCATATGCACAAATCAGCTAAACATGGAAGAGAAAAGAAGACAATATTCTGCTGAGAGAGTGACATGAAGCAGGAAACTCGAGTAAAGTGTAAAGACTGATTGAGTTGAATGGCCTGTTTCTCTCAGTCCTATGTAGCTTCTAATACAATACCATAGCCAATTTACAGAGAAAACAAATACAAAGTTCATAAACCAAACTGGTTCTATAATATAAAGACCCCCAGTGTTGAAACTACCTACTTAGTTTTGCCAACTTTCTCAGGAATATCCCCCGAAAGAGCTGAACACCTCTTTGCAAATTAACCATCCTGTTACCTGTGAAGAAGTCTACTAAGAATGAAAGGAGCCATTATATCTCTACAGATGCCAGTGCTAACATACACAAAGGAACTGCAGGAGGGGTGTGAAGAACTAATTTCTGTAGGATAGAGAAGGAAATCTTTTGTATCTCTTTGGGAGAAATTCTGTCTATTTGCTCGATGATTCTCAGTAACAGAAAGCAATATGAAAAGGTTGTTTAGTCAAAACGGTATCACTCAGGTTCCATACCCCTCCAAGATCAGTGTGAAGGTGGCTGGTTCCTATGTAGAAGACTGTCCTCAGAAAACACAGTGAGGAACAAGATTGGTAGACCATTTCTGGTGCCCATGACAGCACAAAAAGTGACCTGTTTTGTACTCTGTGTCCAAAGGCACTGCCAGCTGACTTGGTTTAAACTGTGAACTTTATTCTTTTTAAACAAAATCTGCAGAAACGCTTTCTCTCTTCTGAGGTATCCTCACAGTCAGAACACTTTAACAGGTTTGGAGGGAAGCGATTTTGTTTTAAGTATGTAAATATTTGGCGATTGGATATCTAATAAACATCCTGACAATTAGCATCAGCGCCTGTCTCTCACTAATGGGAACGTTGTTTATTTGTCTACATTTAACTCAACCTTGTTGGAAAAGTAGTCAACAATTTGCACACTCAACAGCACTAGCCCAGTCATAGGTTAAAAAAAATGCTGACTTGGAATATATAATTAAAATCACAATATACTTCAAAAATCGTTAAAGTGAGACATCCGATCATCTCATTAGTTTAGTTTTACAGTACTGTAAATATTTGTAACATCATATTTTCATGACATTAAAATCGACTCACCCTGAACTCGTTACAATAGGGAGGAATGTTGCTGCCTTTAGTTTTTCTTCTGCCGGTTTTTCGTTTCTCCTTATCCTTCTGTCGTCTGCCCCCTGGCCCCTATCTCGGTGAGATGGTGTCGGTGAAGGGACACTGTGTGTGTGTGTGGAGATGTGATGATTTGCTAGTAATCTGGGATGGACGATTCTCTCTACGTGACACTATGCCTGGTACCAAAGACACAGCGCCTCCAACATTCAGTCTCACGAATTGACAGAGAGAGAGAGAGAGAGAGGAAAACAATTCTTTCCTCCCAGGTAAATGAGTTATTTAGGCCAGAAATGAAACATAAAGGCTGGCTCATCTCAAATTCCACATCCAACGCTGCCCTGCTTTTCTTTACTACGTGTATCTTTCCTCTTTCAAAGTCAATGAGGGAATGAACTGCTACGTTCAAAGCCACTAGAAGATTTTATTTTACATTAACCCTTTATTGTATTACAGGATCACAATGAACATATTGTGTGGAGTTTGCACGTTCTCCCCGTGTCTGTGTGGGTTTCCTCCCACAGTCCAAAGATGTGCAGCTCAGGTGAACAGGCCATTCTAAATTGCCAATAGTGTTAGGTGCATTAGTCAGAGGGAAATAGTCTGGGTTGGTTACTCTTCGGAGGGTCGGTGTGGACCTGTTGGGTCGAAGGGCTGTTTCCACAATGTTGGGAATCAATTCTAATCTAATCATTTGGGCTTCCTCAGTGCACAGTCAGGAGAGTACACTGGCACAACAAAGAACTAAGAACAATACAGCACAGAAACAGGCCCTTCGGCCCTCCAAGCCTGTACACCACATTTTGCCCTTCCTCACTAAAAACTGTCTTCCCTTACAGGATCTGTGTCTGTCTACTCCCTTCCTATTCCTGTATTTGAC
Source organism: Chiloscyllium punctatum (assembly GCF_047496795.1). Classification (NCBI taxonomy): domain Eukaryota; kingdom Metazoa; phylum Chordata; class Chondrichthyes; order Orectolobiformes; family Hemiscylliidae; genus Chiloscyllium; species Chiloscyllium punctatum. Next base: position 11,621,899 of record NC_092776.1, on the reverse strand, counting down.
CAGGTGCTTCTTGAATGCTGCTGTTGCGTCTGCTTCCACCACCTCCTCTGGCTTCGTGTTCCAAGCACTCACCACCCTTTGTGTGAAAAACCTGCCTTGCACATTTCTTTTAAACTTTCCCCCTTGCACCTTGAACTTGTGTCCCCTCGTAACTGACTCCTCCACCCTGGGAAAAAGCCTCATACCTTCCACCCTGTCCATGCCATTCACAACCTTGCAAACTTCTATCAGGTCACCCCCTCAACCTCCTGCATTCCAGTGAACACAAACCCAGTCGAGCCAACCTTTCTTCATTGCTAAAATCCCCCATACCAAGCAACATCCTGGTAAACCTTTTCTATACCCTCTCCAAAGCATTCACATCCTTCTGACAGTGTGATGACCAGAACTGTATGCAATATTCCAAGTGTGGCCTAACTAAGTTCTATAAAGCTACAGCACAACTTGTCTAACCTTATACTCAATGCCCCTTCCAATGAAGGCAAATATACCAGATGCCTTTTTTACTACCTTACACTGCCACTTTCAGTGATTTGTGGAGCTGCATACCCAGATCCCTCTGTGTATCAATATTCCTAAGGGTTCTGCCATTCACTGTATAATTTCCACCTGTACTTGACCTTCCAAAGTGCATCACCTCACATTTGTCCGAATTAAATTCCATCTGCCATTTTTCTGCCTGTGCCTCCAACTGATCTATATTCCACTGTATCCTCTGACAATCCTCTTCACTATCTGCAACTCTACCAATCTTTGTATCTAAAGTTCTTTCAAGGAGAAACATGTAAGGGAACAGAATCAATTAATAATGTCACAAATGTAGGTTATGATTCTAAAAACATTATGGGGACATGTTTCCTAGGAAATCAAAACTGGAATCTAAATATTCAGGGGCATCTGACTTTTTGAAAGAACAGTGACAAAGAGGGCCTTACATTACAGGAGGATAGAGATGGATTGCTCAGATGGGTAGATCAGTGGCAGGTGGAAATTTTTACATAAGGTTTGAGGTGATGCACTTTGGAAAAAGTAACAAGACAAGGGAGTACTCAATGAATGACTCATGCTCAGAGGTTCAGAGGAACAAAGGGATTTTGGTGGACTTGGCCATGGATCCCTGAAGATGACAGGACAGGTTAACAGGGTAGTTAAGAAGGTATAGAATCATAGAGTAATGTGGCACAGAAACCTATATCTTACTTTTATCAGTCATGCTACAGACTCTAAGAGCAGGGAGGTTATGTTGGAGCTGTATTGACCCTTGATTGGGCCGCAGTTGGAGTACTGTGTGCAATTCTGCTCACAGCACAAATAGGAAGGATCTTATTGCACTAGAGACAGTGCAGTGGAGATTAACCAGGATATTGCCTGGGATGGAGCAGTTTAGTGTTGAAGAACAGTTGGATAAGTCCGAGTGATTTTCTTTAAAGCAGAGAAAATAGAGGAGGGTCGTGACTGAGGTGTATAAGATTATGAGGGTCATGTACAGGGTGAATAGAAAACAGCTGCTCCCCTGAGTTAAAGGGCTGGCAGGAGGTTTAGAGGGGATTTGAGAAAAACGTTTTCACCCAGAGAGTGGTGGGAATCTGGAATGCATTGTCTGGGGGTAATTGAGGGGGGATACCTCACAATCTTTAAGTACTTGGATGAGCACTTGAAGTACCATAACATTCAAGGCAAAGGGCCATATGCTGGAAAGTGGCACTGCTGTGGATTTAAAGTTGTTGTTGTCAGTGTAAACTTGATGGGCTGAAGGGCCTCCTCTTTAAAGTATGCTGTTACAATTCTACTTTATGATTCTATGAACAGGCTAGGAGGGAAAGAGTGTTAGAATGGTATTGTTGGCATGGGATTGAGTGAGTGTGATAGCAAGAGATGATATTGGATTGAAGGTTTAGAATCCATATAGTTAGACATAATAGAGTCAGAGCATCATACGGAATGGAATTAGATCCTTCATGCCAACCAAGTATCCTAAACTGAACTACTTGCACATATCCTTCTAACCCTTCCTATTCATGTACCCATCCAGATGCCTTTTATATGTAATTCTGCTCACTTTTGCCAATCCCTCCGGCAGTTTATTCCATACATGCACCACCTTCTGTGTTAAAATGTTGCCCCTTAGGTTCCTTTCAAATCTTTTCCCTAAGGGATAGTGAAGAAGGCATTTGGTATGCTTTCCTTTATTGGTCAGAGCATCGAATATAGGAGTTAGGAGGTCATGTCGCGGCTGTATAGGCCACTTTTGGAATATTGTGTGCAATTCTGGTCTCTCTCCTACAGGAAGGACGTTGTGAAACTTGAAAGGGTTCAGAAAAGATTTACAAGGATGTAGCCAGGGTTTGAGCTATCGGGAGAAGATGAATAGGCTGGAATTGTTTTCCTTGGAGCATTAGAGGCTGAGCGGTAGCCTTATGAGGTTTATAAAATCATGAGGGATGTGGAGAGAGTAAATAGACAAGGTCTTTTCCCTGGGGCCGGGGTGTCCAGAACGAGAGGGTATAAGTTTAGGGTGAGGGGTAAAGATTTAAAAGGGACCAAAGGGGCAATTTTTTCACACAGATGATGGTACATATAAGGAATGAGCTGTCAGAGAAAGTGGTGGAGGTTGGTAAAAATACAGCACTTAAAAGGCACCTGGACGGGAAGGGTTTAAAGGGATATGGGCCAAGTGCTGGTAAATGGGACCCGATTAATTTAGAATATCTGTTTGGCATGGATGAGTTGAACCCAGGGGTCTGTTTCTGTGCTGTACATCTCTATGACTCTGACTCTAAGATAGAATTTGAGGTATCAAGGTGGATAGCAAGAGAGACCTTAAATATTTTAAAAGAGAGAGAGAGATACCAAAGTAGACATTTGCATCTTAGAGAACAAAGATGGGCAAATAATAATGAGGAACCAGGAAATAGCTGAGCAGTTGAATAAATATTTGCATCAGTCTTCACAGTCGAAGACATTGCTAATGTTCTAAAATTACTCAATAATTAAGGGGAAAAATAACTTCCACTAGAGAAAACATGCTAAAGAAACTATTGATGCTAAAAACCAATAAATCCCATGGATCTGCCTGGATGCATCTGAAAGGAAGTAGCTACAGAAATAATGGATGAAGTGGTCATAATCTTCCAGGAAACCTTTGATTCTGGAACAGTTCCAGAGGATTGGAAAACTGCCATTCAACATCTTTATGAAAAAAAGCAAGGAATCAAAAAAAATCTGCGAACTCTCGGCCAGTTAACTTAAAATATGTTATTGGGAAAATGTTAGAGTCCATTATAAGGGATGTAATAGAATTATCAAAGCATTTAGAAATATGTAACATGATTAGGCAGAGTCAGCATGGCTTCACAATGGGGAAACTACGGCTCACAGATTTACTAGAATTCTTTGAGGAGGTAACCGATAGGGTAGATAAAGGAGAACTAGTAAACATAATGTTTTTGAATTTTGATAAGGTGCCACACATTAGCCTATTTAATAAGATAATGAGCTGTTGGAAGTAATATATTAGCATGGATGGATGATTAGCTAACTTAGAGAAGACAGAGAGTTGGGATAAGGGGGGCATTTTCAAGATGGCAAGCTGTGACTAGCGGAGTGCCACAGGGATCAGTGCTGGGACCACAATATTTATAAAATATATCAATGCCTTGGATGAGGCAAGTGAATGTACTATCATCAAGCTCATGGATTATACAACAATAGATGGGGAGGCAGGTGGTGAGATGACACCAGGTCTGCGGAGGGATATCGACAGGTTAAGTGAGTCAGTAAAACCTTGGCAGACGAAATATAATATGGGGGAAGTGTGAAGTTAAGCACTTTAGCAGGAAGGAAGACAGCAGAAAGCTACAGCATAGTGGGATTTGGGAGTCACAGAGTCATAGTCATAGAGTCCGATAGCATGGAAACAGACACTTTGGTCCAACCAGTCCATATCAACCATGATCCCAACTAAAACTAGTCCCACCGGCCTGTTCCTGGCCCATATTCTTTGAAGCCTTTCCAATTCATGTACTTATCCAAATGTCTTTTAAACATTGTAATTGTATCCACCACTTCCTCAGCAAGTTCATTCTACATGTGAACCACCCTCTGTTTAAAAAATTTGCCCCTCATGTCTTTTTTAAACCTCTCTCCAACAATACAATACTGGGTTAAGTCACTAACCACAAATACGGAAATAGAGATGGTACCACAGCCGAAACTGAAAGGGAAGGTCAAGCACCAGTAACATTATGGCACCACATTGTCCAAGCAGCAGAATTAGTACATCTTCCTGGTCAGCACAATCCCCAAGTGTGTAAAACTAACTTCCATTTTACGTTTTGTGGCCTTTTAAGTAATTATTTTATTCAACTGAAACATGAGTACTCAGGCTATAACTCTGACAATACTGTTCCTGTTGCGGGCTTCAAGTTGCAGGTTGAGACACGAGAATGTAAAACCAATACAGAGTACTTCACACGGCAGCATGGCTCAAAATAATTAACGCCTGCACAATGAGACCACCTCGTGTTTGAATGACAAAAAGCTAGTATCCTAGTTGAGTGAGTAATAGGGAAGGTGAATAGAATGTTGGGCTTTATTTCAATGGAGTATAGAAATATACAAGTTAAATGAGATTTACAATGTTGTTGCCTGAATTGGAATGCATTAGCCATAAGGAGAGGTTGGACAAACTTGGATTGCTTTGGCTAGAAGGAGGCTGAGGGTGACCTTATATAAGTATATAGAAGAATATAAAAGTACTTATAGAAGTATATAAAATTATGAGAGGCACAGAGAGGGTGGATAGTCAGAGTCTTCTTCCCAGGGTGGAAATGCCAATTATTAGTGGGCATTGGTTTAAAGTGAGAGGGGGGAAGTTTAAAGGAGGCAGGTTTTTTACACAGAAGGTGGTAGGTGCCTGGAATGCACTTCCAGGGGAGATAGTAGAAGCAGATACAACAGCAACATTGAAGAAGCAATTAGACAGCCACATGATCAGGCAGTGAATAGAGGGATACAGCCCATGTACAGGCAAATGGGATTAGTTTAGAATGACATCATGGTCGGCACAGACATGGTGGGCTGAAAGGCCGATTCATGTGCTATACTCATCTATGTTTCTATGTTTCTATATTCCTATGTTTCTAAGTTCTAGTACAGAGCTTTGGTCAGACCTCACCTGGAGCCCTGCACTCAGGAATCACAAATGCAACCAACTGGTTTGGACTCTTGTGGGAAATTGGTAGTGTCCCTAGCTCTGAACCAGGAGGACCAAATTCAGTGCTATCTTTCCAGAAGTGCGTAATATCATCTCGGAATAGGTTGATTAGAAAATAACTTCATCTGAAAGAAGCCGGGATTTGAAGGTGTTAATCTACGGGGCCAGGTTGCATCATCCTCAGCTCGCCAGAGTTGATGGGCACATTTTTAATGTCTAGAACTAGAGGGCATAGGTTTAGGGTGAGAGGGGAAAGATATAAAAGAGACCTAAGTGGCAACGTTTTCATGTAGGGGGTGGTACATGTATAGAATGAGCTGCCAGAGGAAGTGGTGGAGGCTGGTACAATTGCAACATTTAAAAGGCATTTGGATGGGTATATGAATAGGAAGTGTTTGGAGGGATATGGGCCGGATGCTGGCAGGTGGGACTAGATTGGGTTGGGATATCTGGTCGGCATGGACAAGTTGGATTGAAGGGTCTATTTCTGTGCTGTACATCTCTATGACTCTATGCCTGTATAAAGAGATTCAGCTGGGTAGATTTGGAGAATTTGCTCCATCTGGTGAAAGACTCTCGAACCAAACATCATGATTTTAAAATCAGAGCTAAATGATTTTGGAGGTAAAATCAGGAAGCACAGTTTTGCTCGACCAGTGGTGGAAAGTTGGAACTGTATCCTGTAAATGCCTTCAGTCAGGGCTTTAAAGGATGAGCGTAATTGGTTTTATCAGATAAGAATATCAGGGGATGAGAAACCAAGGCAGTTGGATTAAGCTGGTTCACCATGATAGAACTGCACAGTAAAGTAGTCTTGAGGAGCTGAATGACGTCCTTATGCTCCTGTTGTTTACGTCATTTGGAATTGAAGTTTGTGCAAACTGTTCTCCTGAAGGTGCTGTACAGAAGAGCAACAGCAGGTGGAGCTGTAAGAAGCAGCAGCAGAGTTTGGAGTAATTGCTTAACAAAGGATCCATATTGTTTGAACATACATTGTTCAATCTTAACCTGTCCCTGTCTTCGACAAGGCACTAAAGCCTCACTTTGGCCAAAAAACTTACAGTTTCCATCATTGGAACAGTGGCAGTGTTAATCAGGTGGGCGCTGAATCTCCAAGGAGCAATCCATTTCAAGGTGCGAAGGAGCTGAACCTTATTAGATGGGGGGGGGGGGGGGGGGGCTGGGAGGGAAACAGGAAAGGTCAACATCCGACTGGTGTCTCTCCACGTTCCCATTTCCAGGAGATCTTGCCGAAAGTGGGTGAGGAATGGAAGTAGGCAAAAGTTAGGACTGCAGATGCTGGAGATCAGAGTCGGGAGTGCGGTGCTGGAAAGGCACAGCAGGTCAAGCAGCATCTGAGGAGCAGGAGAATCGACGTTTCAGGCAAAAGCTCTTCATCAGGAATGGCTGAAGAGCTTCAGGGCAGAGGAGATTACAGTGAGAGAGGGACTCACTGAGATCTTTGTAGAGAGAGGAGGAGAACTTCTTCAAGGTAGACATCCTTGGAACGGGATGCGCACTAAGTTTAAAATCAACTAGGAGAAAGTGAGGACTGGAGATGAGAATCGTGAGTGTGGTGCTGGAAAAGCACAGCAGGTCAAACAGCATCCAGGGAGCAGGAAAATCAACGTTTCGGGCAAAAGCCCTTCATCGGAAACGGAAGTAGTCAGGGGGATAAATCTGCTGGGATGTTCCCGGCATCAGAGCAATGTCCTAGTGGTAGGCTGGAGCACAGGAAAGAAAGGGGGGCACCTGCAACCCCAAAAAAAACTTACCTGGGGGTGGGGTGGGTTGGGGCGGAGGGGGGAGTCCCCTCTGACATTGAATAATTCAACAGATATTTAGTACAATCGACTATAATGCACAAACATTACACTGCTCAGGGACATAAGTGCCTGGACTAACACTAAATTGGTACATTACAACTGAGGAGCGCACTGCCAGTAGTGTTTCATGCTTCAAGGGATTCAAGGTAAGATGGAGTATGAGACCTTTATGCCCTCAGGTCACATGTTATGATGTCATGACAATGTCCTGAATATGTCTCTGAGGAATAACACACGGAATAGCTGAAGAAATAGCCAGAGGTGGTGAGGGGTCAGAGACATTAGGAAGATAACAAAACTGAAGGTGAACAGAGATAATTAAACTCGAAAAGAAATAATGAAGAAAAGACTGAAACTGTAAAGAAATATAACAAACAAGAAGGAGGAAGAAGAGTTAAAACCACAGGTGATGTTCCTTTTTAAATCAGTGAATTCAATTCTTAATTCCGTTGACAGATGATGGATGAATAATATGTAGGAAACCACCAGCACCTGTTTCAAATCCAGACCAGACTGATGGCACAAATGACCCCCTCTAGCACCCCCCCCACCACCCCCTCTTTCTAACAGCTGTGAATGAACCAGACCCAGAGGAAATCTTGTGTTAATCTTCATGGAGTCTTGACTGAACAGTAATTAGCCATTTCACTTAGAATGGTTCCAAGAGAATTCGAGAGAGAAATACAAATGGCCCACTGGTGCAATAAGCAGCCGAAATATTCGAAAGATTGGGAATGATGAGAAACACAGGGCACATTCTGAAGACATCGAAGGTATAATTTATGTTCCAAATTCAACTGACATTCACATAAGCAAAGTAATGATCAGAGTAACAAATGGGAAATAAATAAAATCTCATGAGTCTTTTGTTATGTGCTTCAAGCTAATATAAGTTTGAGGGTTGGAATTGAACAGATTCAACTTACTGGTGCTCTATACTGTGTAGACAGGCAGGAGGCTGGAAGAACACAGCAAGCCAGGCAGCATCAGGAGGTGGAGACACCGGTGTTTCCCGTGTAACCCTTTTTCAGGACTTCCTGCCTGTCTATTTTGGATTCCAGCATTTGCAGGTTTTCTTTTGGCTCCACAATGTGTGGCAGGCTCGTCCCCATACAGACAGAGGCAATCTGGATTCCAATTTTACTGAGTTTCTTCAGACATTGAGGGGAGCATGATGGCTGAACCCAGGAAGAGAAGTAGATTAACTGACTCCAGTGCCATTGAAAGTATCAAGATTGTCATTGGGATAAGCTGCTGCCTCCTACTGTAAGTCATAGAGTCATAAAGCATGGAAATAGACCCTTCAGCCCGACTCATCCATGCTGACCAGGTTGACTAACCTGAACTAGTCCCATTTCCCTCAAAGGAGGAAAGTATGCACAGCAGATGTTGGTGATAATGGGTGGGCCGGCGGGGGGGTGGGGGGGGCGCCGTGTAATTTTTAGTCAGTCTCTTGAACACTCAGATCAGGGAAGAAACTGGTGCTGTCCCCGTCCTGGGAGTGTGATGGGGACATTGTATAGGGAGCTTTACTCTGTATCTAACCCTACGATGTCCCTGTCCTGGGAGTGTTTGATGGGGACATTGTATAGGGAGCTTTACTCTGTATCTAACCCTACGATGTCCCTGTCCTGGGAGTGTTTGATGGGGACAGTGTATAGGGAGCTTTACTCTGTATCTAACCCTACGATGTCCCTGTCCTGGGAGTGTTTGATGGGGACAGTGTATAGGGAGCTTTACTCTGTATCTAACCCCACGATGTTCCTGTCCTGGGAGTGTTTGATGGGGACAGTGTATAGGAAGCTTTACTCTGTATCTAACCCCACGATGTCCCTGTCCTGAGTGTGTTTGATGGGGTCAGTGTATAGGGAGCTTTACTCTGTATCTAACCCCACGATGTCCCTGTCCTGGGAGTGTTTGATGGGGACATTGTATAGGGAGCTTTACTCTGTATCTAACCCCACGATGTCCCTGTCCTGGGAGTGTTTGATGGGGACATTGTATAGGGAGCTTTACTCTGTATCTAACCCTGTGCTGTCCTTGTCCTGGGTAAGTTTGATGGGGACAGTGTAGAGGGAGCTTTACTCTGTATCTAACCCTGTGCTGTCCCTGTCCTGAGAGTATTTGATGTGGACAGTATATCTTGATTTAAGCAGTCATCCTAAATGCTTTGAAGGCCAAATACACTTTTAATATATCTTGTTTATTTTCCACCCTCCAACATTCACCACTGTTTCCACCAAAGTTATTCAATTTAGATTAGATTACTTAGTGTGGAAACAGGCCCTTCGGGCCAACAAGTCCACACCGCCCCGCCAAAGTGCAACCCACCCATACCCCTGCATTTACCCCTTACCTAACACTATGGGCAATTTAGCGTGGCCAATTCACCTGACCTGCACATCTTTGGAGTGTGAGAGGAAACCGGAGCATCCGGAGGAAACCCACGCAGACACGGGGAGAACGTGCAAACTCCACACAGAGAGTCACCTGAGGCGGGAATTGAACCCAGGTCCCTGGTGCTGTGAGGCAGCAGTGCTAACCACTGTGCCACCGTGCCGCTCATTTAAAAATGAGCCATGTCTTTGCACCAAGCCCTGCACAGCCACTGCAGTTGTTTTGTTGTTGAGTCTTTGTCTGGGTCTCCTTGACCTCACTGTCACTTAAGAGCATTTAGTGCCCTTCCCGAGAATTATTTTTACTTACTTGTGTGATGTGGGTATTGTTGGCTGGGTCAGCATTTATTGCCCGTCCCTAGTTGCCCCTTGAGAAGGTGGTGGTGAGCTGCCTTCTTGAACCACTGCAGTCCACCTGCTGTGGGTTGACCCACAATCCAGGATTGTGACCCAGAGACAGTGAAGGAATGGCAACGTATTTCCAAGTCAGGATAATGAGCGGCTTGGAGGGGAACTTGAAGGTGGTGGTATTCCCACGTATCTTGTCCAGTTAGGTGGAAATGTTTGTGGATCTAGAAGGTGCTTTTTTTTAGATTAGATTACTTACAGTGTGGAAACAGGCCCTTCGGCCCAACAAGTTATTTTGGTAGGACAGACCAGGCAGGACATACAGTTAATGGCAGGGTCTTGGGGAATGTTGCTGAAAAAAAAGAGACCGAGGGATACAGGTTCAGATTTCCTTGAAAGTGGAGTTGCAGGTAGACAGGGTGGTAAAGAAGACATTTAGTATGCTTGCCTTCATTGGTCAGTGCATTGAGTACAGGAGTTGGGATGTCATGTTGCAGCTGAACAAGACACTGGTGAAGCTAATGTCAGAGTACTGTGTTCGATTCTGGTCTCCCTATTAAAGGAACAGTGTTGTTAAACTTGAAACAGTGCAGAAAAGATTTACAAGGATGTTGGAATTGTAAGGTTTGAGTTATAGGGAGAGGCTGAATAGGCTGAGGATTTTCTCCCTGGAGCATTGGAGGCTGAGGGGTGACCTTATCGAGGTTTATAAAATCATGAGGAGCACCGATAGGGGGAATAGCCAAGGCCTTTTCCCCAGCAGAGGGGAGTCCAAACCTAGAGGGCAAAGGTTTAGGGTGAGAGAGGAAAGATTTAAAAGAGACCTAAGGGGCAACTTTTTCACGCAGAGGGTGGTGTGTGTCTGGAACAAGCTGCCAGAGGAAATGGTTGAGGCTGGTACAATTACAACATTTAAAAGACATCTGGATGGGTATATGAACAGCAAGGGTTTAGAGGGATATGGGCCAAATGCTGGCAAATGGCAAAGAGATCAGTTTATGATAGCCGATCATGCAGACGAGTTGGAGTGAAGGGTTTGTTTTTGTGCTGTATATCTCTTGTTCAGATTGTCATTGCCTGGCACTTGAGTGGTGTAAATGCCACTTCAAAAGATGACTTGCTCACTGCTGCTTGACTTGTTGTTTTAATGTATTCATGGGTTATCAGCATCACTGGCTCAGCCAACATCCATTACCCCTCCCTAATTGTCCCAAAGAAGCTCTGCTCAGCTGCACAAATGTCAAGATTGACTCGGTGTGTCTTAAATCCAATTGGATTGCTGTGACTTAGCCAAGTGCAGGTGGACATAATAGGTGGAAAGAGGAGGTAGGGAAGGGTCAGCTATACCTGTGTAACATAATGAGCTTAATATCAGACCTACTTCCTCATGAACCTCAATGAACAGTGAAAACTCTGACTTAAAGCCCCAAGAACACTGTATAAGCTCCCTCTAGACTAACACAATGTTTGAACAATATGGAATCAAGGAATGCAGAAGCAAGACATTGTGTCATTGCTTTCATGTCAGCACTGTCCAAGGTTTGCTTACCTTTTCCTGCTCTACTGACTTCCGCCGTAGCCCTGCAGTGTTTTCCTCAGATTCTTAACCAATTCCCTTTTGAGAGCCATGATTGAATTGTCATCCACTACACTGTCATTCATGATGCATTTCAGGTCTGAACAACTCACAGAATTAAGGAGCTTTTCCTCTGATCCTTTTGCTAACCTACCTCAACTCAGTGACTCTGCCTTCTGGCCACAACGTCAATGGGGATATCTGTCTCTCGTATCATACTCTATTCCTCACAAAGATTCTACCCAATAATCTCCTGTAGTCTCTAATTTTTCTGCAGGTTATGACTACAGTCACCAGGCCAAATGACCATCATAGGGTAAACCATAGGTGAATGTGTTTGTGCCAATTCAGCGCCACTCATGCACATTTTCATTTTGAAGGTCATAGGTTCATCGTTGGACCTTTTTATTGGCAAGCTGTTACACTTACCATCCCTACCCTCAGTCCCCTCCAAAGTAGACAAACAGGAGGCTGGAAGAACACAGAAAGCCAGGCAGGATCAGGAGGTGGAGATGTCAACATTTCAGGTTGAGACCCTTCATCCTGATGCTGCCTGACTTGCTGTATTGTTCAGCCTCCTGTTTATCTACTTTGGATTCCAGTATCTGCAGGTTTTTTTATTTGTCCCATCCCTGTTCACTTGGTCCTGTCACACTGATTGGTGTAAACTGACTACAGGCTGAACCCAGGGTTTTTAAATTAGACGTGGTGCACAACTAGAACTGAACATTTAACAGTGGGAGGGCAGAATGAGGTTGAGTTCTGCAAATACTCTGCCAGTCTTTTTCCCAGAGAGTGTAACAAAGCAATTAAAAGGAGTAAAAGGGACTCATGTGCACTGACAGAGAATTGGCTCTAAAACACACACATTTGACTTGTTTTACATTAAATTAGATCTACAAAACCTCAAGTGATCTGTTGATAGGATGAATAAAGTGAGAATTCTTGTTAAGGAGAGCCTTGTGTGTTTTATCAAAGGATTTTACAAATTAGCTTCGTGCCCCATACTTGAGGAGGGCTGGAATTACTTTAATGAGAATATTTTTCATCAAGGGGCACTTTCTGCATGTGATCATGAAGAGAATGATCTTCATTGAACTGTTCTTGTGAGTCACGCAGGAGATGATTGTAAAAATGTCCTAGAGTTTCCTCTTTTCTGAGGTTTCCCAGTGGTACTTTGGAAGAGTCAAACCTTGGGCCCAAAGTTGCAGCGAGGGAGGGGGTGGGGAGCTGGTGAGTGGAGAGTCCTCACTGGGGATTATGTTCAGTCTGGTGCATATGGGATCAGGATGTTCTCTTAAGATACTTTGAGACCTCTGCACTCCTCTAGTACTGTTGTCTTGCATCTTCCTGCAGTAAGATGTTATGCCCCAGCCTCAGTCAGAATTGGGATTAAATGTAAATCCTGACCTTGCACTGTGTGAGGAGCCCCAATCTGACATGGCTGTTGCCTGTAGTCACAAATTGGAGCTAGCTTCACCATCCAGTTAAGAGTGGGTGGGTGGTCTCTCAGAGGTAAAGGAGCTGCAGCCTTGCCCTTTCAGTGAAGGGAGACAGAAGGTGGTATGTCTTCAGAGCAAGGGGGGAAGTGGGAGGTGTTAGTGGTATTGTCACTGGAATTAGTAATCCCGAGACCCAGCCATGATGAAATGGCAGAGCGAACCCTATGACCGAATTCTGCCCCTGTATGTTATAGAACAAGGAAAGGTCCAGCACAAAACACGCCCTTTGGCCCTTCATGACTGTGCCAATCATGATGCTATTCTAAACTAATTACGATTGCCAGCATATGGTCCGTATTCCTCTATCCCCTGCCTGTTCATGTATCTGGTTAAATGCCTCCTAAATGTTGCTGCCCTATCTGCTTCCATCATCTCCCCTGACAGTGCCTTTTAGGCACCTATGACCCTCTGTGCAAAAAAAACTTTCCTTGCACATCTCTTTTAAACAACTCCCCCCCCCCCCCCCCCACATTAAACCACCTACGCCCCCTAGTATTTGATATTTCCACTCGAGGATAAAGACTCTGACTATCCACCCTATCCATGCTTCTCATTATATATGCATCTATCAGGTTGCCCCCTCAGCCTCTGATACTCTAGTGAAAACAACCCAAGTTTGTCCAACCTCTCCTCATTGCTAACACACTCCAATTGAGACAACATCCTGGGAAACCTGTTTTGCACCCTCTCTCCAAAGCCTTCACATCCTTCCTATGGTGTGGCGATCAGAACTGCACACAACACCCCATGGTCTTATGGACCCAGGCTCATATTTTGGGGACATGGGTTTGGATCGGTCTTCCCTCTAATTTTCATCCAGACTGCATGGGCTTCTGAGGTTGGGGCGTGACAGTGGCATCTGGAATCAGAACTCAATGCCACGATCAGTGTGCCAACACTCATTACCACACGTGGAAACTGTGGAGTGGCTGCATTTGTGCAAGGCTTAAAGGGAACATTGGTTCGAATCCCACCATGGCAAGTGGTGAGGTTTGACTTCAGTTAATAAACCTGCAATTGAAAGCTTGATGACCACTAATCAATGGTTTAATATAATGTGGTTTTGGGGAAGGAAATGTACAAGTCCCTACCTGGTCTGTGACTACAGACCAACAACCATGTGGTTGACTTAACCCTCCTCTCCCTCTGAAGACACACAGTTTGAGGCCGATTAAGAATGGGTGATGCAGTGACTATAATGAGGTCAGCCAAGTGGACCTCATAGAATATGACATCCCTGATTGGGGCTGTTAATCTTGTTCCATCAGGGAGCCCTGGCTAACATATAAACAAGAGTCGTGGTTGTGGGTATGTTCACCGAGCTGGGAAGTTGACTTGCAGACATTTCATCCCCTGTCTCAGTGACATCTTCAATGCCTTGGAGCTTCCTGTGAGGATTGACATAAACAAGGGTGTCAGAGGATCTGTTCACTCTGAGAGCTGGCTCTGAGGAAGCATCAAGTACAATGTACGTATAAATAAAGGATGACTTGGTGACGGGATACCGACCTCTGTGGAGTCAATTCAGGTAAAATAATGCCAACAATACTCACATTCCATTCAAGAAAAGAACATTTACAGAAAGGATGTCTACACCGCAGCCACCATGCTGGAGGGAGAAGCGCTTCAGGGCAGAGACAGGGTGTGGAGGTGGGGGATTGGTAGCCACTTCCTAGGAAAATGCCTCAGGGATGGGATGGTGTTGACAAACTGGCACGCTGGTACATTACCTGGCTGTGCCTACCCTCAGATCAGGAAACATCTCTCCCAGATCGCCATTGCTCCATTGGAGACTCCCCTTCCAGATGTTTGGGCTTTGAAATTCTCCCTCCACACTACTCTGCTTCACTCTCTCTGAGCTCTGCTGGAACAAGATTAATGGGCTGAATGGCCTACTCCTGTTCCAATGTTCCTAAGATACTCCTTAAAACATATTTCTTTGAATAAGCTTTAGATCACCTGCCCCAAAACTAATGCCACTAATGTCCTTTAGGGAAGAAAACTGCCACCCTTACCTGGTCTGGTCTTCTTGTCACTCCAGTGTGGTTGATTATCAACTATGAGACATGGTTGAATCTTAACTGGCCTTCAGGCTATTATGGATGGGTAATAAATGACACCATCATTCTATGAATGAATAAAAATAAATGTCCTTAAGTGGCTTAGTGTGAAATCTTATCTCATAGGATATTTCATGACTTTTGTGGAATATGTAAATAAAAATTATTGTTGATGTTAGATGCTCTTACTTTCATAGTTTAGAATCAGGGACGAAACTAGAGAAGGGAAAATCTGCACAAAAAGACAAGGCATAATTGTACAAAAAAAATGATTTCTAACCCCTTTTGTAATCTTGGCTGATGAATAAACTGTTACAGGAGCAGCTCTATTAAACTCATATATCTTGAGCTTCAGGCAGCAACATAACATTATTAAAAAATCATTATAATATACAGTCAGTTTGAAAGATACAGCAAGGTCTTCCATTGCAGCTGAAGTTAAAACTTGTTCCTATATTGAGTCAGTGGCTCAATGGGTCTTGTTTCCATGGTAGAAGGTTGTGGGTTCAAATCCCACTCAGAAGAATTCAGCAAAAAGCCTAGAGGAGCACACACACGCTAGTTCTGAGGGAGTGCCATACAGTTGGAGGGGCTACCCTGCAGATGAGATGTTAAAATGAGACCCCATCTTTCTAATCACTTGAAGTTTAAACACAACTGTTTAAACAGTACCTCAGTGTTTTGCTTTACTGCCTCATGGTGCCAGGTACCCAGGTTTGATTCCACCCTTGGGTAACTGTCTGTGTGGCTTTCCTCTGGGTGCTCTGGTTTCCTCCTTCATTACAAAAGATGCTTAGGTTAGGTGGCTTGGCCATGGGATTTGCAGGGTGATAGGGTGGGATGCTCTTTGGAAGGTTGGTGTGGACTCAATGGGCAGAATGACCTGCTTCCACACAATAGGGATTCTATGACTCTCAGGTAGACAGAGAAGATCCCACGGCATGAACTGGAAGAAAAACAGGAAACCCCAGGCTGATACAAACAGCACAATCAAAGTAAGCAGATCAGCTGGCTATTATCATATTGCGGTATGTGGGATCTTGCTGTGTCCAATTTAGCTGTGAGGTCTCCCAAACTATGGCATTGACAATGGCTCAAAGGCTGTACATTCTGATGCTGTTAAGGGGAACAGGAAGTGGTGGAGAGTGGTTGGTTTTGGAAAGTGGGTGACAGATACCCAATACTGATATTGAGGAGGAGCAAAATGGGGCACAGCCAGGACTGAATGGTAACTGAGCTCTGTCTCAGCAGCAGAACCCCACACAGCAACACAAACATACAAGAGGGCCCTCTTAACAGGCTTCTTCTACAAATCAAACAATTGGAAACAATGGAGGTGGTTAACAGATGAAAATAAAATGCAAATGATTTGGAAATGGAATTTTAAAAAGTTAGTTGTGTGTACGAGCACTTCTAGATATTAGAGCACTAAGGCTCTTGTGGCACAATGGTAGTGTCCTTACCTCTTGGCTTGAGACCCATCTCCTCCAGAGATGTGCAATTACATCTCTGGACAGATTGATTAAAGAATACCTAAAAGCTGCAATCTGGGGAAGTGCTTATAAATTAAATTTTTAATTAGAATAATGGGTGATTTGATGGGGGCTATCCACAATAAAAAACAGCTGAATTCTAGGTTACAAGTTATCATCTCCATATTCCTTCAGTGTGCCTGGAAGGCACTTTAAATCCATGGACTATAACTGATTCAAACACACCCATGCAGCAAGATCAAAGATTGAAATATTTCCCACAATCTTGGTGCTAAGTCAAGGTCCAGACAAAAAAAAAGAATGATTGCGAACAGATCCTGCTGCACATTTCTGCACACCAGGGGGTTACCGGGCAAGGAAAGAGCCAGGTTCTGGGTTCTAGCCATATAGTGGTAGTGTCCCTTCCTCTTGCCCAGAGGCACGTGCTCTTGAGCTGTGTTATAATATCTTTGAATGGATTGCCTAGAAAACCTTATTAATAAAGACCTGAATTCTAAAACCTTTAAAGGAAAGTAGGCAGTGGATCGCATGGATTATCTCCAAATCCGATGCTCTCTAGCTTTGGTTCCTCTTGTGTTTTCTCCCTTTTGTCTTTTTTTTGTCATTTTTTTCATTGCCCCTTGTGTTTTCTGCAATTTGTCAATTTGTTTGGCTCAATTGGTGGTGAGTTTATTTTCCGGATACAAAGGGGCAGACTTCATTCCCAGTGGGATCGTGGTTTCTGGATTGGCAAAGATTCCAGAAACGAGCTGAAAATGTGTTGCTGGAAAAGCGCAGCAGGTCAGGCAGCATCCAAGGAGCAGGAGAATTGACGTTTCGGGCATAGGCCCTTCTTCAGGAACCCTGTCGATTCTCCTGCTCCTTGGATGCTGCCTGACCTGCTGCGCTTTTCCAGCAACACATTTTCAGCTCTGATCCCCAGCATCTGCAGTCCTCACTTACTCCTCAAAGATTCCAGAAAAGCAAGGTGGAAACAGGTGTTTGTGCTAAGTGATACATTTGAATAAAGTCTTTTTGTAAATCTCTGTCTTTCGCTGCCTAATTCACTGTATGGATATCAGTGCCCAAAACAACAGTGGCCACACTTGAGAAACAATGCCTCATTATAAAGCCCTTTGGCACATTCTGTCAGGAAATGTGCTCCAAATTGATCCAAATGCAATTCCTGTTTTGTATTGGTAGAGACAAAATCTAGAACCAGTCAATCAGATTGGTGCAGGAGCTTGCGGAACCAAGAAAAAAAGGACCCCCTTCTCATTCTGTATGAATTGGTGTGCCCTTTGCAATTTGGTATTCTTACAATTCTCTCCTGGAGTGTGAGACGGAAAACTTCAATTGGATGCATCTTTTCTCAACAGTGCAGAAAGAAAGCCAATGTTTGCCAGTAAAAGAGGAAACTCCCTGAAGGTCACACTAGACCCACCAACAACTAAAAGACCAACTGTCTAACAAGCTATGCTTACCCAGAGTCTTACCATCTACAGTCTGTGTATGACCACTCTTTCATTGACTCCTCCGCCCTCATGATCATCCCCCACCCACCCTCACACGCAATATTGCTCCACAAATTTGGAAAGTGTAAAGGGGATGAATTTCCACACAGTTGGCTAGGGTTGGGGTTGTGAGTAGGTAATCACTCCCTCACACACTGGTGCTACCCTTTCTGAAAGGGCAGTGGAAAACAATGCAAGGGTGTGTGAAACCTTGACAGCTCCCCCACCAACATCCCCCCGCCCTCAGCCTCATCTGGTTTATTAAATCGATTTGCCATCCACACCCTGGTCCGGTCAATCTGTAATGTCAGGCACAGAGCAATGTGATTGATTCTTCCCTGCCCCCTTTAGTGACTTAGTAAGTTACACAGTTCTGTACAAGAAGGTGGCTCGTTACCTCCTTCTCAATGATGACTGGGAATGGAAATGCTGGCATAGAGTAATACTGATGTCCTGTAATGAAGAGGAAAGGAGTGACTGAAGTGAAAGCTGGAGGGCAAGATTGCTGGCTTTTGTGTGTAATCCATTAAAACATTTGAAGTGGTTAAGCTGTTTTATAAGCTGTGGCTTCAAGCTCATCTCAGATTGATATACTATGCAGATAAGCAGTGTTTGAAGTTTTGAATTAACATATTGACTAACTTAATGCTATTTATATATCTCATCCTCAAATTTCTCCAGCATTTGAATGTGAATTTCTAATCTATTATTGAAACCTTGGCAATGAATTATGTATCTCTGTCAGCTGACTGGTTGCAGATACCAGCCTTCTCCCTCCCCAACCCCGATACTTTTATGCTGTCGAAAAGCAAGATTTTGTGCCACTTCTGTACATGTCCAAAGACCACCATGTTCCAGTTTCCTCCCTGGAATTTTTCCTCCTCTTCCCTGAAACATCTTGGTGTCTATTTTGACAAATTTCATGTGGCTTTTATGGGTGCGTGACACCCTCAGAATAGAGTTATGGCTCTGCCAGTTCTGGTTATATTCTCAATGAAGCCTGTGCCATTCTGAAAGGGGCCGGGCCAAAGCAGCCAATGTACCGATCAGTGTACCAAGCAGTCATTGTACCAATCAGCACCTTCAACATTCCCTCCCTTCACCACAGTGTGGCAGCAGAGTGCACCACATACAAGATGCACTGCAGCAACTTGCCATGAGTCAGTGGAGTAAGATCCTGGAGACCAGAGTTTAAAAATGTGGTGCTGGAAAAACACAGCAGGCCAGGCAGCATCCGAGGAGCAGGATTCCGGAAGAAGGGCTTATGCCCGATACGTCGATTCTCCTGCTCCTCGGATGCTGCCTGGCCTGCTGTGTTTTTCCAGCACCACATTTTTCAACTCTGGTCTCCAGCATCTGCAGTCCTCACTTTCTCCTGGAAACCAAACCCCACTACACCCAGAGTTGGCATAAAAGGTGAAAGTTTAATTAACCCACAAATTGTCCAACTTTATTTCACTGTCTAATTCAGGTTAAAATCATATGCACATCAGGTTTGTCATTAACAAGAAAATAACTATTTGTTATAATCAAACTGTTTTTAACCAAGGACAAGTAAGATTGTGGATTGCTAATGTATAACTCTAACTTAAACCTTACCCTTTAAAGAAAATTCCTATACTCATAAAAAGAGATGAACAAAGAGACGAGACGAGACCCATGTTTTTTAATAGAAGCAAAATACTTCAGATGTTACTTTTCTGAAATCAAAACAGAAAGTGCTAGAGAAACCCAGCAGGTCTGTGAGCCTTTGTGCAGAGACAATATTTCGAGACCAATGTGGCACTTTAGCGCAACTGAAGGGGGCTGCAAAATGGTGATGTTTATGCTGCTGGAAAAGGGAGGGGTAAGTTTGACAGATGGTGAGGATACCTACAGCAAAGGACAAAGAGAATTCTAACGGCGGGGAGGGACATGATCTGAAGTTGTTGAAGTCAATGTTGTGTCCTGAAAACTGTAAGGTTCCTTACAGGAAGATGAGGTGCTATTCCTCCAGCTTACATTGAGCTTCATTGGAGCACTGTAGCACGATAGCAATGTGCTATCTTCAAATAGCAAGCCACGAGGAGATCAGATCCCAGCATCCACCACACTCTGGGGGACTAAATCCACAGATTCACGATCCTTTGAGAGAAATATTCCCCCCTCCCCCCCATCTCAGCTGTAAATCTGAGTATATTCAAGGCAGAGATAGATTTCTCATCAATATGGGAATCAAGAGCTATTGGGAAAAGGCAGGAAAGTTAACGGTTATCATGATCTCATTGAATGCCAGAACAGACTCAATGGTTGAATGGTCTACTTCTGCTCCTATTGTCTTATATGAGTAGTGCTGATAGTGAAACAGTTAATTTTCAGATTCTTGCATCTCCAATTTTTGTCCCGATTTCTTTTTGACACTGACTTCGCTGGCTGGGCTGGAACCCAATGCATGGAGTGAAATTGAGTCTCTCCTTACCTGCAGTGCAGGGTATCTAACTGCTGTCTTCAGGCTGTGACCTTCAGAGCATGCTAGTCCACACTAGCACACCAGTTCACTAACAGACACAGATTGTAATTGGTTGTAATTGGTCTTTAACCACTCATTTGTTTATACCTGTAACGTCCAAACACACACAAACATAATGCATAGGAGTTATGATTTGGAGATGCCGGTGTTGGACTGGGGTGGACAAAGTTAAAAATCACACAACCCCAGGTTATAGTCCAACAGGTTTAATTGGAAGCACACTAGCTTTCGGAGCGGCGCTCCTTCATCAGGTGATTGCGGAGGATACAATTGTAAGGCACAGAATTTATAGCAAAAGTTTACTGTGTGTCTTTTGCTATAAATTCTGTGCCTTACAATTGTGCCCTCCACAACTCCCTGATGAAGGAGTGTCGCTCCGAAAGCTAGTGCTTCCAATTAAACCTGTAGGGCTATAACCTGGGGTTGTGTGATTTTTAACATAATGCATAGGAGATAGCTTTCCGCTCTCTCTCTCTCATTAGAGAAAGAGATGACTGAGGGTCGCCATATCTCAGGTAAGGGGGAAGGTTGAGGAAGAGAGTCCTTAAGACTGTCAGAAATAGGAACAGGAGTGGGCCATTCGACCCATACAGCTTACTCTCCCTTTCAGTGGAACCTTGGCTGATCGGACATCCCTCACACCCACTGTCCTGAGCTTTTCCAGAAACTCTTGATCAAGAGTCGATCTCAGCCTTAAACATACACAAAGACTCTGCCCCCACAGCAATCTGTGGCAAGGACTTCCAAAGACTCACTAGCCTCTGAAAAGAGAAAGTCCTCCTTGTCTCAGTTTTAAGTTCATTGTGGTAACCTCACCCAGTGCAGGAACTGAACCAACACTGTAAAGGAAAATCGTTGGAGATCACAGCAGGTCAGGCAGCCTTCGTGGTGAAAAATCAAGCTAACGTGTCAACCTTAGATGACTCTTCATCCTGACTGAAAATGTTAGCTTGCTCTTTCTCCACAGATACTGCCTGGCCCGCTGTGATCTCCAGCATTTTTTGTTTTCAGTACAGATTGCAGCATCTGCAGTAATTAGCTCTGATACTGAATTATGCTGGAAACGTCGACTCTCCTGCTCCTCGGATGCTGCCTGACCGGCTGTGCTTTTCCAGCACCACACTCTCAACTCTGAAACACCTACTTCACTAACCGGCTCTCCAGCCAACTGAGCTAACCAATAATCTTGTTGCAACCACGGAAAGCACACTCCTGTAGACTCTTGGGATTGGTTCTTTTCCAGAATTTGAAAGTTTTTTTTTTAAACCTGTCATCGACGGCCACTGATGTCAACAAATTCCTCAGCGAGTTTCCTCAGTCTGTCCTTATGACAATACAGAGTTGTGGGTGCTCCACTGATTCTGGCCTCTTGCTGATCCCAGACTTCCACCACTCCGTTATTGGAGATTGTGTCTTCATTGTCAGACTTTCACCTTCGGAAGGTCCACCTCTCTGACTTGCTTCCCACTTTCAGACGTTGTTTTGAACCTTCCTCATTGACCGAGTGTTTGTTCATCCATCATAATGTCTCCTTTTGGCTCAGTCTCCTTTTTCTCGTGCCCCTGCAAAGCACCTTGAACATTTAACTCAGTTACAGCTGCTAGTTAAATGCAAGTTGTTATTGCTACTGCACTGCCATACAACAGCGGTGATTACAGTTTGGGACCAGTTTATTGTAAAGCGAGCGCTTGGGGACATTACTGAGAGATTTTACAATGTGCTGTGTCAGTGTGAGCTCTTCCTTTAAGACACAGGCAGTTGATTTATAGATTAAATATTGGAACTGACAGGCGAGAAAAGAAAGGACCAGTTTACAATCCTCCGTGAACCAGCGCTGTCTTGTGAAAGGAAGTTGTTTGCTTCCTGATTTATACACTTAAAGACACCAATGCCTGAAAAACAAGAATGCCATGATAAAACATAGGAACAGAAGTAGGCCATTCGGCCCATCAAGTCTATTCCGTCATTCAACAAGATCGTGGCTGATTTGATAATCCTTCACTTTCCTGCCTTTCCCTGAACCTAGATTACTTTATTGATTTTTTAAAAATCAGTCTACCCTCAGATTTGAATATACTGAGTGACCCAGACTCCATAGCCCTCTATGGTCAAGTATTCCACAGATTCGCTACTGTCTGAGAGGTGAAATTCCTCCTCATCTCTGTGTCAACACTCATTTAACACAGAGTTGAAGAGGATGACCGATATTAGTTGTTCGACAATTGTTTGTCTATATTTGATGGTAGCTAGCCTCACTGCTAAATGTGTTCCTCCCATTTTACTCAGGTACAGAATAAGAGCAATGCAAAAGAATATGGCCCTACCTGATGTTAATCATCTGGGTGCGGCTGTACATCAAAGATTCATCTGAGATCAATACAGTTTTGTTCAGCAAAGGTATTAAGGATATAAGCCAAAGGCAGGATTATGGGGAAGTGATGGTTTAGAGGCATTATCACTAGATCTTGAAATAACTCCACGAAATCCAGTATCCCATCACCAAGTCATCCTTTATTTACATGCCCATAGTCCTAGACACTGATCCAGCTCCCCCAGAGCCAGCTCTCAGAGGGAACAGATCGTCTGACACCTCTGTTTATGTCAAGCCCCACAGGAGGCCCCAAGCACTGAGGATGTCACCGAGACAGGGGACAAAATGTCTGGAAATCGTCTTCCCAGCTCGGCAAACAGACCCACAACCACAACTCCCATTTGTTTATTTATTTATCTACCTTTACCCACACTCCCCAGCACCCACGTTGTGTGCGGGCAGGTGTCAGACACAGTGAAGAACAACAAGTACACAAATCTTTATTCAGTTTCCACCACCAGGAAGAAAGGAAACACCTGAGTGGCCAGTGACAAGCAGTGCCCTTCACATCAAAGGGTAATGCTGCGTGATCAAACAGTGAGGGGGAGGGCAGGGGTTAAATCAAAATAGAGTTGGACGAGGAAATAATACACTCCACTCCCTGCGGCGCCCACCTCTCCCTGAACGACTCCAGGGTGTTGGTGGACACCGCGTGCTCCTTCTCCAAGGACACCCGGGCTCTAACGTAACCCCGGAAGAGGGGCAGGCAGTCGGCCCTAACGACCCCCTCCACGGCCCACTGCCTGGACCTGTTGATGGCCAGTTTGGCCAGGCCCAGGAGCAGACCCACGAGGAGGTCCTCGGACCTGCCCTCCCTCCTCCGTACCGGGTGCCCGAAGATCAGGAGCGTGGGACTGAAGTGCAACCAAAAGCAGAGGAGGAGGTTTTTAAGAAAATCAAGAAAGGAGTCCAAACGCCCACACCCAATATATACATGGTCCACGGACTCCACAGCGCCACAGAACAAGCAGTTGGGCTGGGAGTCCATGAACCACCGCAACCTGCGGTTGCAGGGGACTGCTGCCTGCAGCACCCTCCACCCCAGATCCCCGAGAGAAAGGGGGAGGACTCCCGTGTAGAGAGATGACTCCTATTTATTTATTTATTTATTGAACTTTTTTTTTTTCTCTTTTCCCCCACACTACCACCTAACTGCAGTAGTGCTTATATTTTCCCCAGCACCCATGGTGTGTGTGTGCAGGTGTGAGACACGGTGAGAGACACAAGGTGCACACATCTTTATTTATTTCCCACCACCAGGAAGAAAGGAAACATCCGAATGGTCAGTGACAAGCAGTGCCCTTCACATCAAAGGGCAATGCTGTGTTGAGCACTCTCACCAGCTCTTTCACTCGCTCTTCCTCCCCGGTATCAATGGCATAAAAACCATTTTGTAGCCCCTTACAGCTCTGAAGAGGAGTCTTATTGTACTTGAAGCATGAACACTGTTTCTGTCTCCAGCTGCTGCCAGACCTGCTGCAGTTTTCAAGCACTTTCTGTTTCAGCTCAGATCTCCAGCACTTAGCTTTACTTTCCCCTGGATTTATTCTCTTAGGACCATGTGCCTGAACCACTTAAAAAATCAGAGCTATTGATGGGATGTCACTGAGCGAGACCAGCATTTATTTCCCAGAGAGCAATGAAGAGCCAACCACATTGCAGTGGGTTGGGAGTCACATGTAAGCCTTGTAGCTGAGCACCTCCATCCCGAAAGGACATTAATGAACCAGATGAGCTCTCCCTAACAATGGCTTCATGCTCATCATTAGACTCTTATTTCCAGATTTGTTTTGAACATTTTAATATTACATTTTTTTTCAAAACCCTGCTATGGCAGATGATGGAATTTGAAATTAATAAAAATCTGGAATAAACAGATTAATGATGATCATGTTACTGTTGTCAGTTATACAAAAGAGCCATCTGATTCATGAATGCCCTTCAGAGAAGGAAACTGCGATCCTTACCTCTGATCCACCACTCTCTGGGCAATAAAGGCTGACCCAACCAGCAACATCCACACCCTGTGAAGGAATAACAAATAACAGAAATTCCACCAGCTGCCATGGCAGAATTTGAGCTTAGGGTCTCCAGAACATTACTTGCATCTCTGGATTAATAAAGCATCTCTGACCTTTGTATAACAGCTTTCTTCCCATCTCTGTTCACAGACCTGTATTAACAAGGTTATGCATTGCTTTTGAAGCACGAGTCTTGTCCTACCCTCAGTGCTGTGGCTGCCCCATACATCTATCTGCCTTTTCCCAGTTCTGGCCTGATGTGATTCCCAGTCCATTCACCCAGCTATTGGTCACCATTCACACAACTGCATTGGTTCTCAGCTCCAGGATTCAGTCTCTAAACTTCTTTCTTTCTCTCTTTCCCCCTTTATGGCACTCCCCAAATCCAACCTCTTTAGCCAAACATATGCTTGCCTATTCTAATCCCATATTCCTACAACACTTTGGGATATTTTACGAAGTTCAAGTAGCTATAAGTTTTCCTTTATATATTTTATACTTTAGCTTTATTTTGGCAGTCTTTTGCCTCTGAGCCGGGAGGCACACTCAGTACTGACACTCTCCTGCAGCACTGAGAAAGTGCTGCACTGTTCGAGGTGCTGGGTGAGATATTAAACTGAGGCCCTGTTTCCCTCTTGTCTGGAAAGAAAAGATCCATGGCACTATTCTATAGAAGGGCAGGACAGTTTTACGGCCAACGTTCAATCCTCATTGCACATCACCAAAACAGTCACCATATTGTGGTTTGTGGGATCTTGCTGTGAACAAATTGGCTGCTGTTTTTCTGACGTTAACAGTAACTGCACATTTTTTAGACTCTCGTTGATTAATTAAGTGCTTTTTTTGAGATGTCACGAAATTGACAAAGACTGGATATAAAAGCAAAGCTAAAGTCTTTTTGGCATAGTGGTAGTGTCCCTACCTCTGGCCTAACAGACCTGGGTTCATTCCCAGTTGCTCCAGAGGTTTGCAATTACATTAATTAAAGGCACCTATAAATACAAGGCTGTCAGTGAGCTGCTGTCCACTAAAAGTCGGTGTTTGGTGCCACCTGCTGTCTATTCAGCAAATGACATCCAACATCATTTTCTCATTGAACTTTATTAATTTAGGGGAGGTATTTTCCATTCAGACAGTGTGCAACACGGTGGAAGAGAGTGAGGGGTAGCAGTGAGCTCTGTTGCCTAATTGCATGTAACTTTCTATTGCTGGAGACTCATTCGTGAGTATATGGGAACAAGAAAGCATTTTCCCCTTCCACGTTACATAATGGTTTACTTGTTAAACATGGTACCATCCTTTTTGGTCCTGAAAGGAAGTGTGTTCACCAAATTCCTGCTCTTCAGAGCTTAAACCGGAGTTGCTAGCAGACACACTTTGAAACTTTAAATCTGAAGTGTAAACGCGCCTGAGACTTAAATTGAAAGGACATGTCACTGATGCTAGTTGGAGCATATCTTCTCGTCTTGATCCCTTCTATCCTTTCCTGTTGCTCCCTGCCTGCTATTTGAGGTGAACGCAAGAGATTGCACGCACTAGCCTGAAGAGGACCTGGGAGATTACCCTGTGTCCTGATCAATATTTTACCACTCAATGCACGTCACTAAAACATTACCTGGTTACTACCTCCTTTCTGTGTAGGATCTTGTTGTGATTAAATTGGCTGCAGTTCTTTCTCCATTATAACAGTGACTACACTTCATTGAGTGCAAGGCATTTGGAACAACGCAAAGTCATGTAAGGTGCTACACGAATGCAAACTCTTATTTCTTTCACATGCACTTCCTGGAAAGGAATGTCTATAAAATGAGCAGCAAGTGTCCTCTTCATTGCCAAGGGCATGCAGTGGATTTTGAGCTGAAGAGAGCTTTTGGCCTATTCTCTGAGAGACAGTTTCTGAAGACTTTCTAATATTTGTTTGTTTAGAGCTCCATCGAAAGACGACCATTTTATGCCATTGTCCTTCCCACAAAACAGCTTCTCAGAATGTGTCTCACAGAATTTACACTATACATCCAACTACTTAGTACCATACCAATGATTAAACTTCTCACAAACTTCGTCCCACCTTATTAGGCCCACAAGAAACAGGAACAGATGTAGACTATTCAGTCCCTCAAGCCTGCTCCCACCATTCGACAAGATCCTGGTTGATCTGGGATTTCCCTGCCTTTTTCCCCAAACCCTCGAATCCCCTCCTGATCACGAATCTCTCTTTCAGCCTTCAATATACGCAAGGACACTGCCCTCCACAGCTCTCTCTGGCAAAGCGTTCCAAAGACTCAGTGCCCCGAGAGACGAAATCCCTCCTCAGCTCAGTTATAATTTTGTCTTGCCCCATCAGAATCTATTCCTCTCTCGTCTATGCATTTTCCTGTCACCCTGTAAAAACACCTGTGCTGTTTATCTCAACTACTTCCCTGGGAAAGAAGATTCACCTGAATTCCCTGTTGCTAAATCGTTAGGGCCTGTTATGTATTTATGAACCCTGGTTTTGGGCTCACAGTATAAGTGTGAATCCGTTCTTTTGTCAATCTTAGCAAAGCTGCCCGGTGCCATGGTAAAGGTCTCTATTAGATAGGCTTTTTGCCTTCGTTTTATCTAGCCTCAGCCTAATAGTTTTTGTTCTTTTTAAATATCTCGGTTCCTCCTTGGAAATCTTTTTAAAAATTCATTCACAGGATGTGGACACTGCAGGCTAGGCCAGCGTTTATTGCCCAGATGGCTGTGGGCCTGTAGTCACATGACCAGGTGAGGATGGCACTTTCTTTCCTGAAAGAATAGTGAACTAGATGGTCTTTTTCAGACAATCGACAACAGTTTCATGGTCATCCTTTGATTCAGAATTCCAGATTTTAAAAAAAATTGAATTCAAATTTTACCATGGCAAGATTTGAACCTGGGTCCCCAGATTAATAGCGAAAATACTACCAGGTCATCACTTCCCCAGCATCTTAGCTGGTATCTCAATATCCTTTCTGAGATAGAGGGCCAAACCAGACTGCAAACATATTCTCTTAATCACCTCAATGATACGGTCAGATACTTTAGACAAGGCCTTCATTATATTGATATTAGTGTTACTCGTGGAATACGCTCTTTACTCTCTCCTGTAGGATCTTTTACAGGGGAGCCAATGGCCGAGTCATATTATCACTAGACTGTTCATCCAGAGACCCAGGTAATGTTCTGGGGACCCAGGTTTGAAACCTGCCAGGGCAGATGGCAGAATTTGGATGGAATAAAAATCTGGAATTAAGAATCTAATGATGACCGTGAATTCATCAGAACTAGGAATAGGCCCATGGAGCCTGCTCCACCATTCAATAAGATGATTTTTACATGGACTCAGATCCACCTGCCCATTCTCTCAGTGTATCCCTTAATTCCTTTATTTTTCAAGATAAATCTATCTTAGCTTTAAAAACGCTTACTAAAGTAGTGTCAACGACTTCACTGAGCAGGGAATTCCACAGATTCACAACCCTCTGGGTGAAAAGGTTCCTTCTCAATTCAGTCCTAAATCTGTTCCCCTAATTTTGACACTATGCCCTCTTGTCCTAGCTTCATTCACCATTGTAAACATCCTTTTTACTTCTATCTTATCTATTCCCTTCATAATTTTATATATTTCCATATGATTCCCCCCCCCCTCCATTCTTCTGAATTCCAATGAATATAATCCCAGTCTACTCAGTGTCTCCTCATAAGCCAGCCCCCTCAACTCCGGAATCAACCTAGTGAACCTCCTCTGCACCCCTTCCAGTGCCAGCACATCCTTTCTCAAGTAAAGAGACCAAAACTGCACACAGTACTCCACGTGTGGCCTCACCAGCACCTTGTACAGCTGCAACATAACCTCCCTGCTATTAAAGTCAATCCCTTTAGCAATTAAGGAAAGATTCTGTTTGCCTTCCTAATGACTTGTTGTACCTGCAGACCAACTTTCTGTGATTCATGCACAAGGACACCCAGATCCCTCTGCACGGCAGCATGCTGCAACTTTTTACCATTCAAGTAATAATCTATTTTGCTGTCACTCCTACCAAAATGTAGGACTTTGCATTTATGAACATGGTATTCCTTTGGTCATTATCTTTTGTCAGGAAAAGTCCATCTGGGTCACTATTGTCCTTGAAGAAAGGAAACTGCCATGCTTACCTGGTCTGGCCTACAAGTGACTCCAGACCCACAGCAATGTGGTTGACTCTTAACTGCCCTCTGGGCAATTAGGGATGGGCAATAAATGTTGGCCTAGCCAGTAATGCCCACATCCCATGAATGAATAAAACAAAAATTCACCCAAGAGCAGACAGGCCCACAGTTTAATCTCTTGTCTGAAAGACTGCACCTCTGACTGAGCAGCACCCTCACTCATGGCTACACTTGATTTTGTGCTTGAGACTCAATTGCAAATTGAACCTATATCCTCATCATCAGTGGCAAAGAGGTCACGAAGAAGGCAGCAGATGTGGGAGGCTGTGGCTGACAGCACAAGTGTCATTGTGGAGAGCTGCTGTGTTCTCTTAAGAGTTGCAACTAGGTGAGCTGTTCGCATTGAGGCAACGGAGCGAGGTTTATCATGTTTGTGATCCAAGTGCTGCACCAGTTGGAGGACCAGCAGAGAGTTACTAAATGCCAAAAAAGTATTGATCTGAGAAAAATGGTTCACTGGCTTTGGGGAAAACAAGGTGAAAGTTCTCTCTGAAGGAGGGAATGGCTTCTTTGTTATAGAGTCATGGAGATGTACAGCACGGAAACAGACTCTTTGGTCCAACCCATCCACGCCAACCAGATATCCCAACCCAATCTAGTCCCACCTGCCAACCCATATCCCTCTAAACCCTTCCTATTCATATACCCATCCAAATGTCTTTTAAATGTTGCAATTGTACCAGCCTCCACCACTTCCTCTGGCAGCTCATTCTATACACCTACCACCCTCTGTGTGAAAAAGTTGCCCCTTATGTCTATTTTACATCTTTCCCCTCTCACCCTAAACCTATGCCCTCTAGTTCTGGACTCCCTGACCCCAGGGAAAAGACTTTGTCTATTTCCTAACTATGCCCCTCAATTTTGTAAACCTCTATTACGACACCCCTCAGCCTCCGAAGCTCCAGGGAAAACAGCCCCAGCTTGTTCAGCTTCTTCTGATAGCTCAAATCCTCCAACCCTGGCAACATCCTTGTAAATCTTTTCTGAACCCTTTCAAGTTTCACAACATCTTTCCAATAGGAAGGAGACCAGAATTGCACGCAATATTCCAACAGTGGCCTAACCAATGTCCTGTACAGGCACAACATGACCTCCCAAATCATAGAACATAGAACAATACAGCGCAGAACAGGCCCCTCAGCCCTCGATGTTGCACCGACCTGTGAACTATTCTCAGCTTGTCCCCCTATACTATCCCAAAATCATCCATGTGCTTATCTAAAGATTGTTTAAATCTCTCTAATGTGGCTGAGTTGACTACATTAGCAGGTAGGGCATTCCACACCCTTACCACTCTCTGAGTAAAGAACCTGCCTCTGACATCTGTCTTAAATCTATCACCCCTCAACTTGTAGTTATGCCCTCTCATACAAGCTGATGTCATCAGCCTAGGAAAAAGACTTTCACTGTCTACCCTATCTAATCCTCTGATCATCTTGTATGTCTCTATCAAATCCCCTCTTAGCCTTCTTCTTTCCAATGAGAACAGATCCAAGTCTCTCAGCTTTTCCTCATAAGACCTTCCCTCCAGACCAGGCAACATCCTGGTAAATCTCCTCTGCACCTTTTCCAATGCTTCCACATCCTTCCCGAAATATGGCGACCAGAACTGTACACAATTTTCTAAGTGTGGCCGCACCAGCGTTTTGTACAGTTGCAGCATGATATTGCGGCTCTGGAACTCGATCCCTCTAACAATGAAACCTAATACACCGTATGCCTTCTTAACAGCACTATCCTGGGTGACAACTTTCAGGGATCTATGTACATGGACTCCAAGATCCCTTTGCACATCCACACTACCAAGAATCTTTCCATTGACCCAGTAGTCTGCCTTCCTGTTATTCTTCTCAAAGTGAATCACCTCACATTTAGCTGCATTGAACTCCATTTGCCACCTCTTAGCCCAATTCTGCAGTTTATCCAAGTCTCCCTGCAACCTGTAACATTCTTCCAAACTGTCCACTAGTCCGTCCTCTGCAAATTTACTAATCCATCCACCTATACCTGTGTCTAAGTCATTTATAAAAATGACAAACAGCAGTGGTCCCAAAACAGATCCTTGTGGCACACCACTAGTAACCAGATTCCAGGCTGAATATTTTCCATCAACCACCACTTGCTGCCTTCTTTTAGAAAGCCAGTTTCTAATCCAAACTGCTAAATCACCCTCAATTCCATGTCTCTGCATTTTCTCCAACAGCCTACCATGTGAAACCTTATCAAAGGCTTTACTTAAGTCCATGTACACCACGTCAACTGCCCTACCCACATCTACATGCTTGGTCACCTTCTCAAAAAGCCCAATGAGATTTGTGAGACACGACCTGACCTTGATGAAACCATGTTGATGATCTGAAATCAAATTGTTGCTTGCTAGATGATAATAAATCTTATCTCTTATAATCTTTTCCAAAACCTTTCCTACAACAGAAGTAAGGCTCACTGATCTATAATTGCCTGGGTCATTTCTACTGCCCTTCTTGAACAAGGGCACATTTCCAATCCCCCAGTCCTCCTGGTACTAAACCTGTAGACAATGACGACTCAAATATCAAAGCCAAGGACTTTGCTATCTCCTCCCTAGCTTCCCAGAGAATCCTCGGATAAATCCCATCCGGCCCAGGGGACTTATCTACTTTCACTCCTTCTAGAATTGATAACCCCTGTTCGTAACTAACCTCGATCCTTTCTAGTCTAATATCTCGTACCTCATTCTTCTTCTCTACAATACTCTCCTTTTCTGGAGTGAAAACCGATGAGATATGTTTGTTTAGCACCTCTCCAATCTCCACAGGATCAACTTCCCACTTCTGTCTTTGACTGGCCCTATTCCTACCCTAATCATCCTTTTAGTCCTCACATACTTTAGGGTTTTCCTTTATTCTATTTGCTAAAGACTGCTCATGTCCTCTCTTTGCTCTTAACTCTCTTTAACTCCTTCCTAGCTGATCTGTAACTCTCCATCGCCTCATCTGAACCATCTCGTCTCATCAACACATAAGCCTCCTTCTTCTTAACAAGAGATGCAATTTCTATAGTAAACCACAGTTCCCTTTCCTTATCACTTCCTCCCTACCTGACAGGGACATACCTATCAAGGATATGCAATATCTGTTCCTTAAACCAGCTCTACATTTCCATTGTCTGCATCCCCTGCATTTTGCTACCACATTCTATGCATCCTAATTCTTGCCTAATCACAATATAATTGCCCTTGCCCCATCGATAACTCTTGACCTGTGGCATCACCTATTCCTTTCCATAACTAAACTAAATGCAACATCCATTCCTCACTCTGCTCTATCCATGTCTCCAAAATGGCCACAACGTCGAACTCCTTTACTCAATACTCTGACCAATCAAGGAAAGCATACCAAACACCTTCTTCACTATCCTATCTACCTGCGACTCCACTTTCAAAGCGCTATGAACGTGCACTCCAAGGTCTCTTTGTTCATCAACACTCCCAGGGACCTTACGATTAAGTGTATAAGTCCTGCTAAGATTTGCTTTCCCAAATACAGCAACTCGCATTGGTCTAAATTAAACTCCATCTGCCACTTATCAGCCCATTGGCCTATCTGGTCAAGATCCTGTTGTAATCTGAGGTAACCTTCTACGCTGTCCACTACA
Source organism: Chiloscyllium punctatum (assembly GCF_047496795.1). Taxonomy (NCBI): domain Eukaryota; kingdom Metazoa; phylum Chordata; class Chondrichthyes; order Orectolobiformes; family Hemiscylliidae; genus Chiloscyllium; species Chiloscyllium punctatum. The sequence continues at coordinate 11,589,238 of NC_092776.1, read as the reverse complement.
TCTCCAAATTTTGTTGACAGAGATCCAAGATACTGGCAAAGCCATCCTTTCGAGGCCACCACAGCCTGTGGAGAATCTTTCAAATTAAATGGAAATCATTTGCAAAGAGAAATTAGATCATATTGCATCATACACATTCAGCCTATCAGGCTTGAGTTGGGAAAATGAAGTCCAATTAGTCCTGGTCCCCTGTTCTTAGCCCACAATCCTGCAAATGTCTCCTTTTTAAATATTTATCCAACTCCATCTTGAAGGTTATAATTGAACCTGCTTCTCACACTGTTTGAGGCAGCACATTCTGGATTACAACAACTTGCTGCATAATAGAAAGTTTCTCATCTCCCATCTTAGCTTTTTTGTTCATGGTCACAAATCCGTGTCCTCTCATTACTGAACTTTCAGCTTCAGAAACAGTTGCTACCTATCCATTATATGAAACTCTTCATCATTTTAATGCCTTGAAACAATCTGTAAAGAGGACAAACCCGCTTTCTCATCAAGGATTTTGGTGACAGTGTAAAGCTTTTAGAAGTATCCATCTTGCTAAAAATGGAACTTGCACATATACTTACGTGGCTAAGATTTGGAGGTGCCAGTGTTGGACTGGGGAGATCTAGTACTCCACAACCACCTGAATGAGCAGCACTCCAAAAGCTAGTGCTTCCAAATAAACCTGTTGAACGATAACTTGGTGTTGTGTGATTTTTAATTTAAGTAGCTAACATTCACTTCCCTCTTTACAGAAACTTTCAACAACATGGACCATCAATATGCTGGAGGCCAACTTTTTCTGTTTACCTGTCTTCATGTATGTAATGGCCCTGATTTTCCTGGAGATTTGTAATGGCATTGGGCTTGTTGTACAACCAAAAATGGTCAAGGACATTATGGTGCAAGTTACGTGACAGCATTATTTTCATTTCGTTGAATTTTCCCTGGACAGTTATCACACTTAGCCAACAATGTTTGCCAAAATCAAGAGAATTCCTTATTGTCGCATCTCACAACACACCCAACTCCCAATGGCGATTGCAAATTTCTTGGATTTGTTTCAGTTTTCCCACAACAGTCATTTTAAATTAATAGGGTCACAATGATAATATGCCATAGGTTAAACCACTGAGCGCTCTAAATAGCTGGTGATGAATTCATGCCACAGTTTGCTGGGGAACAGATTTGATTTATTGTAGTCACATGTACCTAAGTACCGTGAAATGCTTTGTTTTGCGAGCATTACAGACAGATCATAGCAAAGGACATAACTACACAGGAGGTGTACAAAGCAAGATAATAATTTTTACACACTTAGAATTTAGGTTTAAATGTGCAGAGCAGTTATTAGAAACATGAAAATAAGATCTGCTGTAGAGAGCTTGCAAAGAGTCGGTGCCATCTTAAATCTAGTGTAGATGATAAAACTTCTAAACTGAAGTGGCCCAGCCAAACAATGTTGCCGGTGAGGTTCACACCAGAGTACTAAGAAGAAACAAGAGTGATTTGTTGACTGAAAATCAGCAGAATGAAACATGATGATTTAAAACCTGGTTATTGCTGTCATCAACTTAGCATTCATTGATGGATCCAGGAACACATTCAGTGCCTCGTCAGATGTGATATGTTAGCACAGGGAGATGGGAACAGGAGAAGGTTTGTCAGCTTTGGAACATGTTCCACCTTCCAGTTCGATCACGGCTGATCTGCAGCTCAGCTCAATGGAGCTGTCTTAGTTCCCTTAGTAAAGGGAGGTCATGCCTGACAAACCTGTTGGAATTTTTTGAAGAGGTAACAAGTAGGTTAGACCAGGGGAACCCAGTGGATGTGGTCTATCTGGACTTTCAAAAGGCCTTTGATAAGGTGCCACACGGGAGACTGCTGAGCAAGGTGAGGGCCCATGGTGTTCGAGGTGAGCTGCTGGGTTGGATTGAGGATTGGCTATCTAACAGAAGGCAGAGAGTTGGGATAAAAGGTTCTTTTTCAGAATGGCAGCCGGTGACGAGCGGTGTCCCGCAGGGTTCGGTGCTGGGGCCACAGCTGTTCGCATTATATATTAATGATTTGGATGAGGGAACCGGGGGCATTCTAGCGAAGTTTGCCGATGATACAAAGTTAGGTAGACAGGCAGGTAGTACTGAGGAAGTGGGGAGGCTACAGAAGGATCTAGACAGGTTGGGAGAGTGGTCCAGGAAATGGCTGATGGAATTTAACGTGAGCAAGTGCGAGGTCTTGCACTTTGGCAAAAAGAATATAGGAATGGACTACTTTCTAAATGGTGAGAAACTTAATAAAGCCAAAGCACAAAGGGATCTGGGAGTGCTAGTCGAGGATTCTCTAAAGGTAAACATGCAGGTTGAGTCTGTGATTAAGAAAGCGAATGCAATGTTGTCTCTTATCTCAAGATGGTTGGAATATAAAAGCAGAGATGTACTACTAAGACTTTATAAAGCTCTGGTTAGGCCCCATTTGGAGTACTGTGTCCAGTTTTGGTCCCCACACCTCAGGAAGGACATACTGGCACTGGAACGTGTCCAGCGGAGATTCACACGGATGATCCCTGGAATGACAGGTCTAGCATATGAGGAACGGCTGAGGATACTGGGATTGTATTCGTTGGAGTTTAGAAGATTAAGGGGAGATCTAATAGAGACGTACAAAATAATACATGGCTTTGAAAAGGTGGATGCTAGAAAATTGTTTCTGTTAGGCGAGGAGACTAGGACCCGTGGACACAGCCTTAGAATTAGAGGGGGTCATTTCAGAACGGAAATGCGGAGACATTTCTTCAGCCAGAGAGTGGTGGGCCTGTGGAATTCATTGCCACGGAGTGCAGTGGAAGCCGGGACGCTAAATGTCTTCAAGGCCGAGATTGATAGGTTCTTGTTGTCTAGAGGAATTAAGGGCTACGGGGAGAACGCTGGCAAGTGGAGCTGAAATGCGCATCAGCCATGATTGAATGGCGGAGTGGACTCGATGGGCCGAATGGCCTTACTTCCACTCCTATGTCTTATGGTCTTATCTTCTAATAACCTGAGGCAACAAAAACCCATTGATCTCAATCTTGAGAATTTCAATTCTCTCTCAGCATTGGACCTTTCAGTGAGGAATGCAAAGATCACTTTGAACACAAACTGCCTTTCTAAGGCTACCAGAACTGCCAACACCACCTTTATCTGGGGAGTTATCATAAACTGACCAGACATCACAGTGCACAGTCTATCTGTAGCAGAAAGAAAACTGAATGAGTCCTATTTCAAATGAATGTGTTGGGAAAGTTAGGTCTTTGGGTTTTCACATCCTTGCTTACTAAATGAATGCTTTTGATTTCTTAAGTTGAAGGCGGTCCCTTTTAAAAGAGCATTAATTTTCCATGTCCCAGTGAGTGTTTCCACTTGTTTCAATAATTAGGAAAAAAAAACGAAAATATGCAGAGAAACAAGCACATTTCTTAATTATCTGAGCTGTTGCTTTTACTTATGCATACAGAGATCCTTTGTGGAGTTGGCAGGTTGTAGAATAACAATTGCTTCAGGCATGAACCACCAAACAAATTTACTAAATCATAATTCAACAAGCAAAAAAAAAGGAGGAACAGAACCGAAACTTGACTTGAACAAAGATACGTTATTGCCCTGTGGCAGTATCAAACATTAATTTTGTTTTGGATGTTCTGAGGTTGTTTTCCCTTTTATTGGAGGAGCCAGCACTTTAAGGTGAAGGACTGGATTTTGGGTTGCGCAGCTAGAGTTGGGAAAGTTCCTATTCACCAGACTCTGGAAACGGATGCTAAGACAGCCTGGGAATAGGCAAATATTAGGGTGGGCATGTTAGAAGACCTGCTTTGTCTTTTTTGTGGTTTTATACTGCAAACGTGAGTTTGGGTTCAAGATCGAGTAACTGAAGAGCAGGCAGGGTCAAGGACTGTATTCAGGCTTGGGCTACTCCATGACACTATTGATTACATATTAAATCTACCAGCTCGTGTGTTGGCCTATCCATGTGCTTCTCTGCCTGTGTTTCTTTTCTTTCCTTTCCCTCATACAGCTTGACTTCAACCAAGTATCCAACCAACCTCTTAACTCTTCCCACGGTGTTATTTATGCCCGGTAAGAAGCAGCTCTGTGACATCACTGCAAGGTTACTCCAGGTTGTAAAGCTTTTACACAATGCAAGTTGTTCTGCTATAACACGTGTTTCGCCAAAACGAATTCGTTGTAACATGATTGATGAATAGGGAACGTTGTTTTTAAAGCATGAAGTTTTAAAACGTGTGTTGGTTATAGCACAATTGCACCACCAACATTTTAAATGCAATTCATATAGCACGATTTTTGTATAATGCTGGGTCACACAGGAATGTAACTATAGTGTAATAGCAGAATTGCCTGTACATTGGCTTTCGGACATGATCCCAATTCGTTTAGCTATTAAACCCTTTAACCCTTAACCCCAGCACACTCTGTCCTATGGCCCTTCATATATGTCAAATCATGCCCCCTCCCCATGGCTCCTCATACATCTCACTTCAACTCACCCTGTAACAGCAGGCCTCAGCAGCCCCAAAGGTGCAAAGTAAAACCTTCTAAAAAGTCTAATACACGTCTTACTATGCCTCTAACCATGGAAAGATTACCTTCCTATTTACCTGAAGATCCTCGTAATATTGTACATCTCTAATATTGTACACCTTTTCTTCAAGAAAAACAACCCCAGACGATTCAATCCTTCCTCATCTCTCAGATCCTCCAGCCCATAAAGTAACCTGTAAATCTCCTCTGCAGCCTCTCCAGTGTCTTTGGGTTTCTTTCCCGATTGAGTCTTGCCTCACCTCTTTTCCTCAATTGGCAAAAACCGGATGTTAGAAATGGGGCCATGACTTCTGCATCTGGGCCCAACTCACCGCGTTTCAACATCTTCAGAGCCTTTCCAGCTCTGTGAAAATTTCACCCATAGCTTCATAATAACCGATTGGTCAGACAGGAGGTTAAATCTCTTTATTCATGGGGTTACAGAGAGATGTAGATGAGTATATTCATGAGGAGATTGTCAAACTTTTATATGCTAAGAAATCAAGAAATACGGGGATCAGGTGAGAAAGGAGAATAGCGTTAGAAGATCAGCCACAATTCTATTGAACACCAGAATAAGCTGCAGGGGTTGTATGATCAACACCTGTTCTTATTTTTAATGTTTTTCCCAACTTCTATCTTTAATTAAAGCTACAATTAGCTTAATTAAGTAATGGCTCCCTCATCCATTTTTAATAATCATGAAAACTATTTGATTTAGCTAGTCTTCTTTGGAGATGCCATGTCTTCTGCATTTTTGAAAAAACAATGTAGCATTATGAATGTCATACAATCAAACAGTTCAGAAAAGACTCTTTGATCCATCATGTCCATACCGCCAAAGCTACACTAAATTTACACTGATCCCACCTACATGCAATAGGCCGATAGCCTTGAATGTTATGACATTTCAAGACCTCAACCAAGTACGTTTTAAAGTTTGGAGGTTTAGTTTAACGGTTTGGAGATTAATGTTTAAAGGTTTCCTACCTCAACTACCCTCCCAAGCAATGCATTCCAGACCCCCGCTTCCTTCTGGGTGAAACATTTTTCCTCAAATCCCATCTAAACCTCCTGCCTTTCATCTTAAAATTATGCTGCCTTGTTCCTGACCTATTTATTTACCTTGTTCCTGACCCTCATAATCTTATACATGTCAACCAGGTCCCTCCTCAACTTTCTCAGCTCCAAAGAAAACAACTCAAGTTTATTGAGTCTCACTTCATAGCTGAACTGCTCCATCCCAGACTGAGAGCTCATACATTTAAATAATTCTACATTAAAAAGAAATCATTCTCCACATGCCTGAAAGTAAATCAAACAATATTTTTGTGTTTGACTGAACGGTCTTACTACTTTCAAAGTGGACAATTATTACGACAAAATTTCTAAGAATGATTTGTGAGTAACAATTTTTTAACGTTATGTGCAACATGACAAATTAAAGAAAGCAATATCATGTGCAAAATCTTAGTCAAAATTGATTGTTTTTGTTCTAGATAGGTATATTTTAAAATCTTAAAATATAACCACACTCCTTTTGTACAGCTGAGCAGCATGGTCACCAGAAAGGGCTGAACTTTACTTTTCTCAGCTTTGTCAATTTTGTCGAGTTTCACGTAGGGCTTCTCTCCTTGAGGCCCAGTGGGATTTCACGCCTTATCATACCAACCTCGCCTTATTAACTACCCAGCCTGCCTCTATGATGCCCCTCTCACCCAATTCTCAACTGATTGTTCTGTGGTGCTGCGGAGTCTGTGGATCATGTATATATTGGCTGTGGGAGCTTGCACTCCCTTTTTGATTTCCTTAAAGACCTTCTCCTCTGTTTTTGATTGCACCTTAGTCCGACGCTCCTGATCTTTGGGCACCCGTTGCAGAGGAGGGAGGGTAGGTCAGAAGACCTCCTCATGGATCTGCTCCTGGGCCTGGCCAAACTGGCCATAAACAGGTCCAGGCAGAGGGCCGTGGAAGGGGTCATTACAGCCGACTGCCTGCTCCTCTTCCGAGTTATGTCAGCGTCCGGGTGTCCTTGGAGAAGGAGCACACGGTGTCCACCAACAGACTCGAGATTTTCAGGGAAAGGTGGGCACTGCAAGGAGTGGAGTGTTTTATTTCTCCCTCCAACTCTATTTTGATTTAATCCCTGTCCTCCCCTTCACACAGCATTGCCCTTTGATGTGAAGGGCACTGCTTGTCACTGGCCACCTGGGTGTTTCCTTTCTTTCTGGTGGTGAAAACTGAATAAAGATTTGCCCACCTGTTGTCTTTCACTGTGTCTCTCACCTGCACACACACAACATGGGTGCTGGGGGAAATATAAACACTACCGCAGTTAGGTAGTAGTGTAGGGGTAGAAGATAAATGAAGAAAAAAAGAAAAAAAACAAGCCCAATTCTACTGCTCAGTAAACCTTGAAGAACATTCCATTCTTGGCGTATAATCTCCTTGTGGCAGGTAGTAAGATAGGAAGCCGCATTTTAATTAAGATGTGCAGTTAGTCAGGCCAATAACAAGCAACTGTCCCCTCTGATCTCCCCTAGTGAGAATGTCATCTCAACTGGAAAATACAGAAAGCTACTCCCAACATCGAGAATGGCCTCACTGGATTTCTAACACAATTCTCCCACATTTCTCACTGTAGCCTACATTGCTCACAGCCCTATAAAGTTCTGCTCAAAGACTTAATTGAAGTCAACTCAAGATGTCTGCGTACAGTGTATGGGCTTATGGTATAGAACACATGACCACAGTGGACTAGGACATAGGAGAAAGTGAGGACTGCAGATGCTGGAGATCAGAGTCAAAGAGTGTGGTGCTAGAAAAGCACAGCCAGTCAGGCAGCATCTGAAGAGCAGGGGCATCGACATTTTGAACATAAGCTCTTCATTGGAAATTCCTGATGAAGAGTTTATGCTTGAAATGTTGACTCTCCTGCTCCTCGGATGCTGCCTGCGCTTGACTAAACACTTCAGTTTTTTTATTCATTCACAGGATGAGGGCATCACTGGCTAGGTCAACATTTATTGCCCATCCCTAACTGCCCTATGTGCAACTGAGAGTCAACCACATTGCTGTGGGTCTGGAATCACATGTAGGCCAGACCAGGTAAGGATGGCAGATTTCCTTCCCTAAACCACATTAGTGAACCAGTTGGGTTTTTCCAACAATTGACAACAGTTTCATGATCATTAGACTCCTAATTCTCTATGGCCTCATACAAAAGGAACATAATTCTCATGATTTGGTACTGTTGAAGAATTTACAAGCAAATGCAGTGTTTCCTATTCCCTGTACTCTTCGGTAAATTCTTCCTGTATCCTGCCAAATGAAACCCCAATGTGAGCACCCTGCAAAGCTAAAAGTATAAGAGCTTTCAGCACTTCTTCTAAATGCTGCATTTCTCCATTATTACTGCTGGTCGTACAGATTGGCTTCAGCATAAGACTAGATGAAGCATTCTGCTCTGAGATGGAACAATATCAGAAGAACCTCGATAAACTGAATCAAGAACTTACGATACAAGTACCACAGGATTGACTTCCTTAAACAACAAAACTAGGCCTGATATAGCATCCTCGAAGAGTGTGGTGCTGGAGAAGCACAGCCGGTCAGGCAGCATCTGAGGTGCAGGAAAGTTGATGTTTTGAGCATAAGCTCTTGAACAGGAATGCTTGAAATGTCGACTCTCCTGATCCTTGGATGCTGCCGAATTGGCTGTGCTTTTCCAGCATTACATTCTTCGACTCTGATCTCCAGCATCTGCTTTCTCACTTTTGCCAACTCAGCAAGGATTTTTTCTGATTCTGTAAAATACAAGACACCTTAATGACTTGAATGGCCTTTAGTTGAAAGTACGTGGCCTCCCAGGCTCTGGATCTTGACTTCTGATTATCTAATATGCGCAGTGTGAAACCATTCTAAACTGTCAGGGTTCACTGTAATAGCTGTTGCTGAACCAAAAGAATTAGTATCAAAATTCTTGACTTTCAATATTACTGACCAATAAGTATCGATCAGATCATCAAGATACCATTTCAAGTCCAATTTGACTCTTCTTCAGAAATAAAAAGTTTCTGGTTAAGGCGTCAAAAAAGACAAAGAATGAAATGGAGCTGGGGATCAAGACAGCTTCGAGACAGCATGAGGTGGTGCTGATGGAGAGAGAGGTTAAGAGTGTGCATATCATAGCACATTATACAGGGTGTGAATCTCAAGTGTGGCTGTCCAAGGAGCATTGAACATCCTGGAGACATCTATAACATTGGGTGGATTCGAAACATAGAGGATGGAACTTCAGTTAGAATACAGGTGGGGTAAGTCAGGGCTGAAATAACTGAGGAAGGAGATGTGGCTTTGCAAGAGACACTTCATAGCCATTTGTATCAAGCACTGGGAGGGGAATAGAAAGTAATGAAGGATTCAAGATGAAAGATTCAAATGGAACTCTTGTTGGAGAGGAGAGCAGAACTCCTTCAAGGTGGTTATACCTGGAAGACAAGTGGCAGCGAATTAAACATTCAAATAAAAATAAAGTAATTTAGACAAATGACCTAATCATGCTAATTATGTGTTTGCGCTAAAGCAAGGAAAAGGTACATCGATTTTTGAATAGTAAAGGAATTAAGGGTTATGGTGAGCCGGCTGGTCAATGGAGCTGAGTTTATGAGTAGATCAGCCATGATCTTATTGAATGGCGGAGCAAGCTCAAGGGGCCCGATGGTCCTGATCCATTTGGGCACATGCAGCTACATGGTCAAAGGTATAGTAAGATTTTTACTGACACATTGTTACTGACCTCTCTAGTAAGAAGAAAAGTTTTATCCTGATCTATGCCCCTCATAATTTTATGCACCCCAATCAGAGTACCCGACAGCTTTCTTTTCTCTAAAAAAAAATGTCTTCCACAAATTGCAAATCAGCAGCTTTGAATTTCTAATGGCTTAGTGGTATTATCAGTAGATTATTAATACAGAGAGCCAGATAACATTCCGGGGACCTGGGTTCAAATCCTGCCATGGGAGATGGTGGAATCTGAATTTTAAAAACATCTGGAATGAAGGCTCTGATTCAAACCATTGTCAATTGTCAGAATAGCCCATCTTCTCCACTAATATGGGTGGCATGGTGGCTCAGTGGTTAGCACTGCTGCCTCATAGCACCAGGGACCTGGGTTTGATTCCAACCTCGGGAGACTGTCTGTGTGGAGTTTGCATATTCTCCCAGTGTCTGCATGGGTTTCCTCTGGGTGCTTTAGTTTCCTCCCACACTCCAATGATATGCAGGTTTGGTGATTTGGCCATGCTAAATTGCCCATGGTGTTCAGGAATGTGTAGGTTAGGTGCATTAGTCCTCATCCATGATGAAGGGCTCCTGTCTGAAATGTTGATTTTTTTTTCCTGCTCCTTGGATGCTGCCTGACCTGCTCTGCTTTTCCAGCACCACTCTAATCTTGACTCTGATCTCCAGTCCTCACTTTTGCTGCAGAAGTCAGGAGTCAATATTCGATAATAGGGTAGGGGAATGTGTCTGGGTGGGTTACTCTTCAGAGGACTGGTGTGAACTTATAGAGTCATAGAGATATACAGCATGGAAACAGACTCTTCGGTCCAACCCGTCCATGCCGACCAGATATCCCAACCCAATCTAGTCCCACCTGCCAGCACCCGGCCCATATCCTTCCAAACCCTTCCTATTCATATACCCATCCAAATGCCTCTTAAATGTTGCAATTGCGCCAGTCTCCACCACTTCCTCTGGCAGCTCATTCCATACCCGTACCACCCTCTGCGTGAAAAAGTTGCCCCTGAGGTCTATTTTGCATCTTTCCCCTCTCACCCTAAACCTATGCCCTCTAATTCTGGACTCCCCGACCCCAGGGAAAAGACTTTGTCTATTTATCTTATCCATGCCCCTCATAATTTTGTAAACATCTATAAGGTCACCCCTCAGCCTCTGACGCTCCAGGGAAAACAGCCCCAGCCTGTTCAGCCTCTCCCTGTAGCTCAAATCCTCCAACCCTGGCAACATCCTTGTAAATCTTTTCTGAACCCTTTCAAGTTTCACATCTTTCCGATAGGAAGGAGACCAGGATTGCATGCAATATTCCAACAGTGGCCTGACCAATGTCCTGTACATCTGCAACATGACTTCCCAACTCCTGTACTCAATACTCTGACCAATAAAGGAAAGCATACCAAATGCCTTCTTCACTATCCTATCTACCTGCGACTCCACTTTCAAAGAGCTATGAACCTGCACTCCAAGGTCTCTTTGTTCAGCAACACTCCCTAGGACTTATTGGGCCGATGTGCATGTTTCCACACTGTAGGGATTCTAACGTCTCTAGGGAAGGAAACTGGCACCCTTACCTAGTCTGGCTTACATGTGACTCCAGACCCATAGCAATGTGGTTGAATCTCTACCCTCTAGGCAATCAGGGATGGGTAATGAATGCTGGACTAGTTAGTGACATCCATCCTTCATAAATGAATTAAAGAAACATGGCATGGATGGTGGTCACCTTTGTTAAGCAGGAAGCTACTTGCATTCCTACAAGTGGGTTGGTTAGCTTGGATGGCTAGTTTGCAATGCTGAGTGATGCCAATTCAAAATGAATTTATTCCCATGCCAGCTGAGGTTAGTATGAAGGCTCAACTTCTGAAACTCTTCCCTCACCTAAGGCATAGTGACCTTCATGTTAAACCACGACCAATCATCTCTCTCTGAGATAGAAAAGCCCTATGGTTTGGTAAGACTACGTTGGGCTTGAACATTTGTAATATTTTCTAATCAAGCTATTCAGAAATTTTAATACACAATAGCGGGAGGTGATGGCCTTGTGATATTAACACTGGACTGTTAATCCAGAGACTCAGATAATGTTATGGGAACCTGGGTCCAAATCATGTTATTGCAGATGGTGGAATTAGAGTTCAATAAGTAAGTAAGTATCTAGAATTAAGAATCTAGTGATGGCCGTGAATCGATTATCGATTACCATCTGGTTCACTTTAGGGGAGGATACTACTATCCTTATTTGGTCATCAGGAGGCTGGAAGAACACTGCAACATCAGGAGGTGGAAAAGTTGATGTTTTGAGTATAACCCTTCTTCACAACCGAAACGTAGACTTCTCCACCTCCTGATGCTGCCTGGCTTGCTGTGTTCATCCAGCCTCCTGTTCCAGCCACTGCAGATTTTTTGCCTCTAATCCTTACCTGGTCTGGCCTACATGTGACTCCAGACTTACAGCAATGTGGTGAACTCCTAACTGCCCTCTGGGCAATTAGGGATGGACAATAAATGACCACTGATGCCTTCATCCTGTGAATGAATAAAGGAAAAAAAAACTGCAAGGGAAAGTGGGCCTCCTGGTCCAGAGATGGAGGTACTACCATTGCATTGCAACAGGTGACTTTACCTTCATCTGCTGCTACTGGCTCCCAGGGAGGTGAGAGTGCCCCCTGCAGCAGCCCTGGGGGGGTTACAACCACAATCCTTCATCGATGCGAGCGGAGGTCGATTGCTGCGGCCTGGCGCGGGTGGCGAGGTGGGGGCGGGGACTGGCAGGGAGGGAGAGGGGTGACGGTTGGTTCCGAACGACAGACAAGCGAGCGAGGGCGGAGGAAAGAACCGCAAACACCGGAGCGGTCCGGCGCGCGGGGGGGGGGAAGACCAGCGCCTTCCGGGGAAGCACCGGAGAAGGAGAAGAAACCTCCGGCCGCCCGCAGCGGGGAATAAAATTTTAAAAATTACGCGGAGGTGGAGGAGAGAGCGGAGCGTCCGAAACTGTCATGGCCGCCACTGGGCCTCGTCTCCTAGCAACCGATTGACCCCCCCGTGACCCCTGTATGCTGCCAACAGCCCAACTTTGTGTTGACAGGACTGGGGTCCCATTGCAGCAGCATTAACTCAATTTCATTCAAAATCACTACACCTGTCCCTCTTGTTGCATATATAACTGCACATCAATGTGGATGTTTAGATATTAGAGGTGCAGCTATAACATTTATATTTTTGCTAACATATATCTGGAGCTATGCAGTCTGCTGCGGGCACTTCCCCTACCTGGGAGGCTGCAGGGCTGGCAGAGAGTGGAGGTGAGAGGAGGAACTCTGCTGGGAGCCCCCCTGCTGCCACCACAGCCACCAGCACCGTTGCTGCCAGCTGCACCAGCAGCTTCCCACTCAGTACCAGCAGCCCCCTGCCGGAGATGGAAGCCAACCCCCCGGCGGAGCCCAAGACCAGGCACAGACCCCCTCAGACCTTTGACCTCCTGAGCCTGGTGGTGGCATTCAAGAGGCTAGAGTTCTTCGCAGAGCCGCTGTATGATGCCTGGGAGATGGTGAAGTATTTAATCAGGTGTGTTGTATACTTATGTTTCTCTTTTGCAATTTTCCACTAACTTGGTGCCTGATGTTCTGTGGTCCTCTTTGCTATTTACAATGGTTTCTTTTTGCAATAATTTACTGAGCACCTTTTTTTTCCTCCTGTGTTTGTGGGGACAGAAATAGGGTAAAGAGCCAAGAATAAGCATGCGCTATTTAAGATGGTATTTTCCATTGCACAATGATATATTTTAATGCAACTTTGTTAGCTAATGGAAACTAGTTTATTGAACACAGCTACATTTGAGAAATATACATGACTGTTAAGAGATTTGACTTATGAGTTGTAAATGTAAAGACTGTAATTATAAGATTCAGACTGAGAAGTATTTTATTTTACCAACATACCATTTAGGCCTCTTAGCCCCTTGAGCCTGTTCTCTCATTCTGTAAGATCAAGGCTGCGCTGATTACTCTACAGTCCTGCTGACAGGATGTCAAAAATGTTTTATAATCGCTAAAATACTTTTTGAATTCAAGCCACAGAGGCAATATTGTAGTCCATTTAGACACAATAAGATTTCAGAAACAACAATGTGATAATTACCGGGTAACATTGTTTCTGTAATGTCTTTTGTGTGATAAATATTGACTTAGGGCACTGAAGGGGTTCTTTGAAAAGTGCTGTGGAATCTTCTACATCCATTTGAGAGGGTAGATGGGGCCCCAGTTTAATGTTCTGCTTGAAAGTGGGACCTTTGATAATGCAGCATTACCTTCATACTGCCTGGAATGCAAGCTTGGATATTCTGTTTGGGTTTTTGGAGTGAGACTTGAATATGTGCTTGGTCACCTGAGTTAAACTGAGAATGGTACTCACTGAGCTGAGGCTGCAACCCAGATGCTTGACATATTTCCAGTACAAGTGGATGTATACTTAGTAAGTTTGCAGATGACACCAAAATTGGAGGTGTAGTGTACAGCGAAGAAGGTCACCTTAGATTACAATGGGATCTTGATCAGATGGGCCAATGGGCTGAGAAGTGGTAGATGGAGTTTAATTTAGATAAATATGAGGTGCTGCATTTTGGGAAAGCAAATCTTAGCAGGAGTTATACACTTAATAGTAAGGTTCTAGGGAGTGTTGCTGAACAAAGAGACCTTGGAGTGCAAGGTGAAAGTGGAGTTGCAGGTAGATAGGATAGTGAAGGAGGCGTTTGGTATGCTTTCCCTTGGTGAGTACAGGAGTTGGGAGGTCATGTTGTGGCTGTACAGGGTATTGGTGAGGCCACTGTTGGAATATTGCGTGCAATTCTGGTCTCCTTCCTATTGGAAAGATGTTGTGAAACTTGAAAGGGTTCAGAAAAGATTTACAAGGATATTGCCAGGGTTGGAGGATTTGAACTAAAGGGAGTGGTTGAACAGGCTGGGGCTGTTTTCCCTGGAGCGTTGGACACTGAGGGGTGACCTTATAGATGTTTATAAAATCATGAGGGGCACGGATAGGACAAATAGACAAAGTCTTTTCCTTGTGGTGGGGGAAGTCCAGAAATAGAGGGCATAGTTTTAGGGTGAGAGGAAAAAGATATAAAAAGTAAGTATATGGAATGAGCTGCCAGAGGAAGTGGTGGAGGCTGGTACAATTGCAACATTTAAAAAGCATCTGGATGGGTATGTGAATAAGAAGGGTTTGGAGGGGTGTGGACCAGGTGCTGGCAGATGGGACTAGATCGTGTTGGGATAGCTGGTCAGCATGGACAAGTTGGACCGAAGTTTCTGTGCTGTACATCTCTATGACTCTATGTACGTGAATATATTGGGGATGGTAGGTTTGCAATTTCAGAACACTGATTGAAGTGGGCTAAAAGTTTTCTTGTCATGAGCAGGAGGGACCTTGCCTGTTTAACATCACTGTCACGTAGTGAAGTGACAGTGCAATCTGTTTCATCAATATTTGTGCTTATAATACACATAGCAGTGATTTGAATTGGTGTCCATTTTGGAAGCATGTCGAAAGGGCTTCCATGTAACCTTAAGTTCTGCTGGTCTATACCTACTGCACTAGCTCTGGTCTGCTCATTCATGACGTCAGAATCGCATGGCTAAATTAGTTCAGTGCGATTTGGAAACCAGTTGTCTTTGTCCTGGAATGGTAAGAGGATTTTGATTGTGAAGTGCTAAGAGGATTTAGCAGCTGAGCGTGTGGTGCAAGGCAGAGCTGTTTAAGATGTTTGAATCAAATGTGCTGACATGTGAGCAACCTGGTCATCGCTGTTTGCATTCCAACCTAAAATCCTGCTTGCCCACGAGCAATGTCCTCTGTCAGGCCAACATCCCCAGACAATGAGATACTGCTTACTGTCAGAAGACTCCTATTTTGAGCTCTGTCATGGCAAGTGGCTACCAGCAAGGTGCAGGAAACACTTCAAGGATGTTCTCAAAATCTGCCTGAGAAAGCAATATCCTGACAGAATCATGAGAATCCATTTACTGTGATTGTCCAAACTGGAAAAGAAGCATCTCGAACATCTTGGACGGGACCAGCGCAAGCAATGAAAGGAGCGTGCAGACCCGCAGGCATTCCATCTACCCATCTCCTCAGGTACCACTGTATTGTCCATGCTTTTGCACAGATCCAGCGTTAGGCTCTTAGTCATGTCAGGACTCATCACCCTGGAATGGACGAAAGTAACCTTCAATTTGAGGATCTGCCTAACGAGAAGAGACCAGAGATACAACAAGAGTGATTTCTCCCTCCAACTCTATTTTGATTTAGTCCCTACCCTCCCCTTCACTATTTTGATCACACAGCATTGCCCTTTGATGTGAAGGGCAGTGCTTGTCACTGGCCACTCGGGTGTTTTTCATATCTTCCTGGTGGTGGAAATTGAATAAAGATGCGTGCACCTTGTGTTTCTCACTGTGTCTCACACCTGCACACGCACACACCATGGGTGCTGGGGAAAAAAATAAGCACTACCGCAGTTAGGCGGTAGTGTGGGGGTTAAATTTAAACAAAAAAAAATGTACCAGGTGTCCTTGGAGAAGGAGCACGTGGTGTCCACCAACACCCTGGAGTTGTGACTGGCCACTCGAGTGTTTCCTTCCTTTTGGAGATTGGATCAGTAAAAAAAAAACAACAAGAGTGATATTAAATATGATAGGTCATCAGATACCTCAGAAGTTACAATCCTGTTAATGTCTCCAGCCTGTGTGCAGTAGCAGCTAGAGAAACCAGAAATGAATGCATTGGAATGATTTGGTATGGGCAGAATTTCAGAATGGCTGCACACACAAACACAGCTTAGTGGAAACACTGCTTGGAGCGGCAGTGACCAATGAATCAATACAACCAGTATCGTCAACCTTATTTAAGTGAGTTAGTGCGAGCAATTTGTGCCCTCTTGTCCCATTAAAGACCCAATAATAGTATTTTCATGCTGGTGATTTAACTGTAGAAAGAAAATATTTCTATTTCCTCACATTTGGAACATGCATTATAGCTGCAGAAGGCCATTGGCCATTAGCACGAAGATGAGAAGAAACTTCTTCAATGAAAGAATTGTGAAACTTTGGAATTTCCTATCAGCATTGGGCATTTGTTTGTTGAGTAAATTCCAGAACAGTTCAATAGATTTTTGAAAAGTAAAGGGTATATGAGGATTGTATGAGCGGATGGAGCTCTGAAATAGAAAAAAAAGTTATGATTTTTGGTAAGTGGTGGAACAAATTTAAGGAATCAAATGTCATCCTTACACTCCTTTCTTTACACTGTCCTGCTGTTCTGAAATTTATGATAAACCAATGCGGCAATTTACTGCTTATAAATGATTACATATTGCTGTCAGAATTTACAAAAGACATGTACCAAAGTGAATTGTGTAGTTCACTATACGGTTTGTGATTGCTAAGCATTGGAGAGGTGCTGCACTGCTGGCCTCTGGATGCAATCTTGACTAGATGTCTTACTACTTTGTGTAAGTGGACAGTGAATATCCTGTATTACAATTCACAGAAGAACAAGTTTTGACAATGACCTAGAATCATAGAAACATTGCAGCACAGAAAGAGCTCAGTCAACCCCTATGTTTGCGCTGGCTCAACATTTTAGCCACCGCTTCAAATCCCACTGATTCCTGATGAAGGGCTTTTGACCGAAACATCAGTTTTCCTGCACATCGGATGCTGCTTGACCTGCTGTGCTTTTCCAGCACCACTCTAATCAGGTCAACTGTCAGCCTTCTCTGTTCTAAGAAAGCGTCCGTAGCCTATCCAGTTTTTATGGGGGTGGGCCCAAGATGGCTGAGAGAAATAGGAGGGTTGTGAGGCTGGGAGGAAGGTGGTTTAAAAGGTGATAGGTGGATAAAGGTAGGGGGTGATGGTGATAGGTCGGAGTGGGGGTAGAGCAGGTGGGAAGGAAGATGGACAGGTAGGACAGTTCAAGAGGGTGGTGTCGGGTTGGACGTGAGAAGAGATGAGGAAACTGGTGAAATTGACGTTGATGCAGTGTGGTTGGAGGGTCCCAAAGTGGAAGATGAGGCATTCTTCTTCCAGGCATCGAGTTTGGCTTTGGAGGGGCCCGGGACTTGCATGTCCTTGGCAGAGTGTGGGGGTGGAGTTGAAGTGGTCAGCCACAGGGCAGTGGGCTTGTTCTATGTGTATGCCCCAGAGATGTTCTCTGAAACATTTCACAAGTTGGCCTTCTGTCGTCCCAATATAGAGGAGACCACAACAAGAGCAACAGACACAGTAGATGAGGTGTTTGGATGTGTAGGAAAATCTCTGCCGGATACGGAAGGATCCTTCGGGGTCTTTCCTGCAATTTTCAAGCCCTGGCAATGTTCTTGTAAGTCTCTCCGACATCTCTCTCCCCTGTATCCTGTGTACTTTAATTTTTCTGGCCAGTCTGCTGCATGGAAGCCTTACTAAAATCCACCATTAGCCTTTTGACAGAGACAGATTCTCTTTCGTTTGATCGCATGGAATGTGCATATCAATCTTCATGTGATCCGATATTCCTTTGTCAGACTTGAGTTAAGTTTGATTCTATTGTCTTTCCACTTCAACATCCCCAAGGCCGACATTGCTCCCTTCTGTTGTCTCAGACCAGAGGTAAGGTCAAGCTTTACTTTGCGATCAGCTTCTTATTGTCTGAATGTACTGACCAAACACCGGAAGTATTCTGTGGCAGGTGGTCGAACAAGATTCCTGCTGGTGAGTTGATTATATTTGGAAAAAAATGGTTCACAATTTTTAAATTTCAGGATTGAGAAGTTTTTTTTTAAAAGAAAGGAAAATCATGAGTTAGCAAGGAAGTCAGGCAGGGCTTTTCTTACTCACAGGTGAGTTGTGAAATAGGTTACCAGGGCAAATCATTCAATGATTGCATGATTAGAAGTCTCCCCATCTACCCTTAACACTTTTCACTGATGTTTCAGTTATAACGTGTGATGTAACCTTGAAGGAAATAAAATGGTGAGTTTTGCTGAGATGTCCTAATCCAACATCCTTAGGATTACTGGGGGGCCCCCATATCCGTGGGTCCAGTTTCCGCGGTTTCAGTTCCCTGCGATTTACTGCAGCCTGAATATATATTGCAGGGAACCTTCCAGAACCAAGGACTGGGGGCTGCTGGGAAGGTAAATTTCCCATTTAAATGAATGGGCTCACACCTATCTGCGGGTTCAGGTTTCCGTGGTAGGTCTTGGAACATATCCCCCATGTTTACGGGGGGACTACTGTACTAGATTGATTGACTATAAAGGCTTATTCTCTGTCTATGTTTCTTTCTACATAATTAATCTCTGGTTTTGTTCAGTGGTTATGTGTGAGAAAATTATATTCCAAATATATTGTTAGGAAATACATTTCTTCATTGAGTGGCAAGAGGCCAATTTTAATGTTTGGATGTAATAGCTATAAATATAATTTCTTTCGTGGTGTTTCTGTAACATTATAATTTCACATTTGTGGTATTTTATTCCACTTTTTAAATTTAATGGTGCATGTTGTGACAGAAAGTCAGATTGCAATTAAGATACTGCCACCTCAGTAAGGCACTATGTAACTTTTTTATTTTCATTTTGAAGGGATATTTCATGAGCCATGAACATTTAGTTAGGAAGGACATCTGTTGTTAAGTTTTCTCCTGCCTTCCAACCAGAAATCCCCGACAATGTGGGAGCTAAAACACTGGTGATTGTATCTCTCCTTAGAGCAGAGAAGGTTTTCAGGGCCAGTTTTAATAGAGGTGCTCAAAATTACAAAGGAGATTGGGTAGAATAAATTAATCTATTCGAAACTGATAGAAGGGCTGATAACAAGAGGATGAAGGTTTGAGATGACGGTTTTTTTATTTTTTGCAGTGCATTGTGGTGATTTCGGATGAGCCATTTGAAAAGATCGTAGAAGCATCTTGAATAATAGCTTTCAAGAAGAACGTGAATATATGCTTGGAATAAAGGCATTTGCAGTTCTCTGCAGATAACTATTTCAGTGTGGTGGTGCAGGGATGCTGGGCTGAAAAGCCTCCTGCTACATGGTTTGAATCAGTATTTAATGAGCTTTGCATTTCTAGCTTTGCTTTAATGCAAACTGCAGCTGCTAGACTATGTGTACCCTAATGTTGACATATCACTAAGGGGCTTAGTTTTGAGCAAAGGGTTTTATAGTCGTCAGGTGCTGCCAGATTTATTAATCATGTTTATTGTTTTGCAGATGGAAAGCACCCAAATGCTCCATGTTGTGTTGCATCATTCTCAATGTGTTGTTCCTGACGCTTACAGAAGGTAAGATCTGATTGTTAATATTAGTGATCTCCAGAATGGGGAGTGTATTTGGATACCTCCCTTTTTTCTTTTACCTATGAGGCCAGGGATAAATAAGGAATCAGTGCTGGATCCCTTATTGTTTGTGATATTAAAAAATGATATAGAAAAAATGTGAGGGAATGATAAGCAAGTTTGTGCATTACACAAAGATTAGCCTGGTGTTCGCCAGTGAGGAAGAAGGTCTACAGGAGATTTGACAAATTGATCAGATGGGCAGAACTGACAGATGGAATTTAACCTTGATGTGGGTGATTGTGATGAAGTAGCAAGACAAGGGAATGTTCAATAAATGGCAGGACATTAGGAAGCTCAAAGGAATAGAGGGATCTTGGGGTGCTTGTCCATAGATCACCAAAGGTGGCAGCACAGGTTAATAGGGTAGCTAAGAAAGCATACTGGACTTGCCTTTATCAGTAGTGGCAGAAGACCAGGGAAGTTATTTTGGAGCTGTACAGAATTTTGGTTAGGCCACAGCTGGAGTACAGTGCGCAGTTCTGGTCAGCACACTGGAGGGGGTATGGAGCAGATTCATCACGATGTTGCCTGGGATGTGGCAGTTTAGCTACGGCAAGTGTTTGGATAAGCTCCGGTTGTCTTGTTTAGAGCAGAGAAGGCTGAGGGGAACCTGAGAGAGATGCATAAGGTTATATGGGCATGGACAGAGTGTACTGAAAGCAGCCATTCCCCTTAGTTGAGGTGTCAGTAACAAGGTAAAGGCCAGAAATCTAGAGGGCATTTGAGGAAAGAAATGTTCACCCAGAGGGTGGCGGTACCTGGAATGCACTGTCTGGAAGGATGGTTGAGGTGGTAAACTTCATAGCATGTGAACAGGTAACATTTGTAACATCCAAGGCTATAGGCCAAGTGCTAAAAGGTGGGACTCTTGTAGACTTTGTTTGTTGGGGCAGACTCAATGGGCTGAAGGGCCTCTTCTATGATTCTCGACAACTATGCTGGCTGTAAGGTTCCATTATGAAATAAAGTTCGGTAAATTCAGTCTAGTTCTCTGGGCATGAGAGTGGCCTCCTTCTTTAGAACAGAACACACCAGATGGCCTCCTTCTTTAGAGACTGCAATTTCCCTTCCCGCGTGGTTAAAGATGCCTTTCAACACATCTCGTCCACATCTCGCACCTCCGCCCTCAGACCCCACCTCTCCAACCGTAACAAGGACAGAACGCCCCTGGTGCTCACCTTCCACCCTACCAACCTTTGTATAAACTAAATATTCCGCTGACATTTCCGCCACCTCCAAACAGACCCCACCACCAAGGATATATTTCCCTCCACACCCCTTTCCGCCTTCCGCAAAGACCGTTCCCTCCGTGACTACCTGGTCAGGTCCACGCCCCCCTACAACCTACCCTCCCATCCTGGCACCTTCCCCTGCCACCGCAGGAATTGCAAAACCTGCGCCCACACCTCCTCCCTCACCTCCATCCAAGGCCCTAAAGGAGCCTTCCACATCCATCAAAGTTTTACCTGCACATCCACCAATATCATTTATTGTATCCGTTGCTCCCGATGCGGTATCCTCTACATTGGGGAGACTGGAAGCCTCCTAGCAGAGTGCTTTAGGGAACATCTCCGGGACACCCGCACCAATCAACCACACCGCCTGTGGCCCAACATTTCAACTCCCCCTCCCACTCTGCTGAGGACATGGAGGTCCTGGGCCTCCTTCACCGCCGCTCCCTCACCACCAGACGCCTGGAGGAAGAACGCCTCATCTTCCGCCTCGGAACACTTCAACCCCAGGGCATCAATGTGGACTTCAACAGTTTCCTCATTTTCCCCTTCCCCCACCTCACTCTAGTTCCAAACTTCCAGCTCAGCACTGTCCCCATGACTTGTCCTACCTGCCTTTCTTCTTTTCTACCTATCCACTCCACCCACCCTCTCCTCCTTGACCTATCACTTTCATCTCCTCCCCCACTCACCTATTGTACTCAATGCTACTTTCTCCCCACCCCCACCACCCTCTCGCTTATCTTTCCACCCTTCAGGCTCTCTGCCTGTATTCCTGATGAAGGGCTTTTGCCCGAAACGTCGATTTTCCTGCTCCTCGGATGCTGCCTGAACTACTGTGCTCTTCCAGCACCACTAATCTAGAATGAGAGAGTATTGGCTTGGCAGTAAAGTAGTGATCTTGTAATCATAGAATTTTCCAGAATAGGAGGACAAACTGGCCTCCCATTTAAGATGGAAATGAGGGTTGTTAATCTTTTGGGTTACCTTCCTCAATGAACAGTGGAAACTGAGTCAGTTGTGTTCATTCAAGGCTGAGTTGGATGGATTTTTGCTTGACAAGGGCATTAACAGTAATGTGTGGCAGACAGAAAAGTGGAGGTCAGGCCACAATCAAATCAATCATGCTCTTATAGAATAGTGGGGTAGGCTTGAGGGACCAAATGCTTTATCCTTCTCTTCTGCTCTTATGTTCTTATTTGCCCCTGCCATTTAGGAATTTGATGTTTTCAGTTACCATAAATACATTATTCTGGTGCAGAAAGGGGCACTGTTGTGATGCAAATACGCACTGGGATCTACCCCAATAGCTTTGATGGAAGTCTGCTGCAGAATTTGAATCATCTCCCAAGTGACTGCTTCTGGCCTGTCTCCAAGGTTCATAGTGGGAGTTTGGGAGAATGGTTGTAGAAATTTACTCTTTTTGTTTTTTCCTGGGCCTTCTCCATGTAACCTATGCCCCACCTGATATAAAAATCTCACAACACCAGATTATAGTCCAACAGGTTTATTTGAAATTACAAGCTTTCATCTAATGTGGCAGTATTTGTTTGGGGCTCAAATGGAGTAGCTCTTGACGCTGACACAGACTATCTGAAAATGATCAGCTCCTCACCAGTGAACATGCTCTGTTTTAGCGAAATGCAGGGTTTTTTTTGCAGTTTATGCTGGAGGTCATTTATTGTCTTGTTTTCTCTTCTGCAGCTGGCTGGTTCATTCTTCTCGCACTAGTTATTTCTACCCCTGCTGTACTTGGGTATTTGCAGAACTGCTGCCAGGAGCAGCTCAGTGAGCAAGCCCTCGCAAGACAGAAAAATCACAGTGTCCGAAGAGAGGATCTTCAAAAGGTTAAAATCAGCAGACAGGAAGCTCTGGTTGAAATCAAAGCTTTGTAAGTTTACCTTTGATGATCGTGTGGTGCAGTATTTATGTTGTACCTTCCATAACGTGGGGAGTTTTCAAACACACTACAGTTATTAATGTACTTCAGTACTCTAGTCCCTGTTGTTGTGCAAGAAAACAGAGGGAGGGGCAGCATGGGGAATTTTTTATTGGGCTAGTAATCTGGAAACCTGTCTATTAATCTGGGTCATGAATTCAAAACTCCTGGTAGCTGGAGCATTTAAGTTCAATTAAGGAAGTGTATCTGAAATGAAAAGGTAGTATCGGTATTGATGAGCAAGAAGTTACCAGATTGTCATAGATATCTAGTCTGTTGTGTGCTTTGGAGGAAGATATGTGCCATTCCTACCTGCTTTGGATCTATATGTGACCAATGTGTTGATTCTTAATCTGTCTTTGAAGCAGCATAGCAAGCAACTCCATTAATGGCAGTTAGGGATGGACAATAAATGTCCTTCAGAGATTAGAGTGGTGCTGGAAAAGCATAGCAGGTCAGGCAGCATCCGAGGAGCAGGAAAATCGACGTTTCGTGTCCTCAGATGCTGTCTGACCTGCTGTGCTTTTCCAGCACCACTCTAATCTCCAGCATCTGCAGTACACATTTTCGCCTAATAAATGTCTTTGCCAGTGACACATCACATTTTATAAATGCATTAAGAATGTGGCTTAGTGAAATGAAGCAAGATCCCACAGTTTTATAACATTGGTCAGTTCATCTGTTTTAGTGATGTGGGTTGTAGAGTAAATATTGGCCTAGGTAGTTGTCTTTGAAGTACAGGTCCAGTATCTTTATCCCAAGGAATTTTCGAAAGCAGACCCGAACCAACTTGTAAACACTCTGAGTTTGGGAAAAAAACTTCAGTTGGCCAGAGTGGATCTATAGGATAAATGTATCTGAAAGCAACAAATGTCGCTTATCCAAAAAAGAAAGCCGTCTTGAGATTTCTGGATAAAGTATTCCAGACCTGCAGAACATTTTATAATGTTTAAAATCTTTTACATGAATCTAAGAGGCCAGACAGTGCCTTTGTTTAATGCCTCGTCTGAAAGACGACCTCTGTAACAGCACAGTGCTCTTCGAGAAGTATAATCACCCAGATGTTTGTGCTCCGGTCTCTGCAAATGGCACTTTAACCCATGTCTTTTTGATTGGGGAGTGCTACCCTTGGAGCCAAGGCTGATGCAGTAACCTCTCTTTCTCACTACAACTGATGCTTTCGACTGTGAACCTTGGTGTATAATTTACAGACTTTTAGTGATTGCATTTTTCTTTTGATTTGCGTAGTTTAAAAAGACTTTGAAAATTTGGGACTGGTATCTCATTGGTGTATATGTTAACATTGGGACATCTCAGAACTGTGTTAGTATCCAGAGCTTGAAATATATGCAAATTACCTCCCAGTCACTGCCCATTTTAATTCCCTTTCCCACTCCCTTTCCAATATGAACATCCTTGGCCTCCTCCTTTGCCACAACAAATCAAACCTCAAATTGGAGAAACAAAACCCCGTCTTCTGCTTGGGCAGCCTACAGCCTGGAGGACCCAACACTGAGTTCTCCAATTTCAAATCACCTCCCTTCCCATCCCCTGACTCCCTTCTCACCCCCTTCCCCCTCCATTCCATTCCACTGACTGACCCTTCCTTCCAGCCAACAACCAGATGCATTCCTTCCATCGACCAACCTGATCGTACCCTGTACCTGTGTTCGCCTATCCTTACTTCACCAGTCTGCCCCCCCCTACACCCACCCCCAGTCCTGAAGAAGGGTTACATCTGTAATGGTGACTTCTCCACCTCCTGATGCTGCCTGGCTTGCTGTGTTCTTCCAGCCTCCTGCTTGTCTACCTTAGATTCTAGCATCTGGAGGATTTTTTTGTCTCAAATACCTTTAATGGTTAGAAAGATGGGACACCTTGTTTTTAAAAAGAGGGTTTCTGTGCCATAAGAACAACTGTTTTAGAATTTAGTTCCTTTTATGTACTTATAAAAATTTAAATTGAGTGTTTTACACACTAGCTTGAACAAACCAGTTCATGGCATTAAGTAAGTAATATAATTAACACCGGTCAGAATTTAATGTGAAAATCAATTGAATTATCAGATAATTCAAAGAAGATCATTTTCAGTCAGTGGTAAATTGCTTGCTACATTCTGGTTTCATCTGGATGAGGAAATAACTGTTTGATGTTCTTTTGTTCTGAGCCCCTCCCAGCTATTTCCCTTCAACATTTGTGCATTGCTATAAAATTCTCAAAGGTTGTTGTGATGAGGGAAAGTAGCTCCTGTTTGTTCATTCATCCAGCAGAGTGACAGCAAATCACACAAAGGAACAGATGCTTGTTTTGTGTGACTGCTTCATCCTTCTCCTGCCCCACCTTTCTCTCCACTCTATTGATTCTGTCTTTCTGCTGATCTTGCATGGAAGCCACAGATTATGTGTAGTCAACACGAAGGCAGAAATAACTTCACTGCACTCTTGTGGCAAAGAGCCTAAGGGCATTTACTCCAATAAGGCACAATGTAAATACAAACCATTGTTGCCAACATGTCAAAGTAATTTTTCTATTAAAATTAACCCCTTTTAAAGCCTCAGTAATTCGCTGTTTAAATTGATATAGACTAAAAGAGCTGCAACTTCATATTCAAATACGCATAGACATCATGGATAGAATGTAGCTTTCATAATTGAGTAGGACATAATCTTTTCCTGTCAACTATTGTTTGTATAATAAACCTGAAGTGCTTTGAGATACAAACCCCCTCAATTTGACTGTTGCCATCCTTTCTTTGTTGGTTTCCATCCTCCATCTTGCATAAATCTCAGCTCATTTGGAATTCTGTGAGCTGTGTTTCATCTTGTAATAAGCTCTTATAACGCATCACTGTTGCTGATGAACACTGGTCTTATATTGACTGCTTTCTAAAATTTTTATTCTCCTGTTCAGATCGTTTTGTTGCTTTCCTTCCTACAGCTACCCTTGTAACTTGGTCCTTATAACTCCAGTCTCTCATAAGGTTTCCTATCCCAATGTTGGTGACTGTGTTTTCAGTCTTATAAGCTTCATATTTGAAATGTCTTCCTTAAACACCTCTAACCCAATCTCCTGCTAGCTCTACTGCCCTCTTTGTTCCCTCTCTTTAAGACCCTCCATAAAAACTAATTTTTGTAAATTCTTAGTTACCTTTTGGATAGGTGATGGTACTTCGACTTGAAGTTGCATTGCGAAAGTGTAGTGCTTCCTCTATGCTGTTGAGTAGGAAGTTCCATAATACCTGACCCAGTGATGATGAACGAATAGATGTGTAACTTGGAGGGAACTTATTGTATGACTTAGAAGTCCTTGTAGGCAGTGGAAATGTTGAAGTTGCAGAGTTAGGGGGAGATGCTGAAAAGAAGCCTTGGAAACTTGCTGTGTTGTAACAGTACATACTGCCGACACAGTATACCAGTGGTGGAGAGAATGAATGGATGGTTAGTGGATGGTCTGCCACTCAAATGGATTATTTTGTTTTAATAATAGGATGTCAAGTTCCCTGTGTGTGTTACTTTGGCACATATTCAGCTAAAGGCAAAGCATTTTCCTCACTTGTACCTTCTAGGTGATGGTGATACTTTGGGACTGAAGGAGGTGAGCCACTTACCTTAGAATAGCCATCTCTAACCTGCTTTATGACCACCAGGACTTAGCAGGTGGAAGAATCAGTAATGAAATATAAGTTATTTAAATTGCAGCTGAGTGCCGTCAGTATCCAGATAGGTTAGAGATTTGATCTGGTTTATTGATTTAAGACTGCCTTGCTATGACCATACAGTTGTTCTGCTTGTAGGATATGATTAGTACTTGAAACTTGTCTAATGTAAATATGGACTGCTGCATATCAGGCCAAGCCTGGGTATTTTTCAGGTTTTGCTGTGGACATGGACCACATTGTTACCTGAGGAACTGTGCTTCTGTAACCACCAGCAAACCGCTTCATTTGTGACCTCGCAATGCTGGCCTCCAACTTGCGCCATCAGCAAATTTAAGCATGTCTAAAACTCTGCTTATTCTCAAACCATTTCCATTCACCCATCACCCCTGTGTTTTTCGATCATATTACTTTCTGCTCCTACAACGCCTTGATTTTAAATTCTCATTCTTGTTTTCATTTCCTCGATGGCATATGCTCCTCCTTGTCTATTACCTGCTTCAGCTCAGTGCCACATCAAGCTCTTTAAACGCTTTCAATTTTGGCATTTCCCATTTCTTTTTATTCTACCATTGGCAGTCATATTTTCTGCTGCCAAAGTTCAAAACTCAGAAATTCTCTTCCTAAATTTTCTTCATCAGTGTCTTGTATATGCTTTACGGTGCTCCTTAAAACTTATTCTTTTGACCAAACTTATAAACCACCTGGTCCTTACAAAAGCAAAACGCTCTGGAAGCTGGATATCTGATCGAAAGCCAGCAAATGCTGAATGATTCAGCAGGTCAGTCAGAATCTAAGAAAAGTAGAATTAATATTTCAGCTTATAACCTTTCATAACAGTTCCTTATAGCTTGGAGTTCAGTGGATTATCTTTTGTGCAGTCTTGTATTGATATAACACTTTTGGCACAGGAAAGTATCACAAGATATGACCTTAACCATGTAATAATGAAGCATCTTCAAATGGGTGAACTTGAGATACAGCATGGACTAGTTTTATTGATCCCCTACAGCTGAGATGGTGGGAATTTGACAGAGTTATAAAAAAAACATGAAGTGCAAGGATAGGGCAAATAGGCAAGGTTTTTTTTCCTCCAGGATGGGGATTCCAAAATTAGAGGGCATAGGTTTAGGGTGAGAGGGAAAAGACATAAAAGGAACCCTAAGGGGCAACTTTATCATGCAGACAGTAGTGTATGTATGGAATGAGCTGCTAGAGGAAGTGGTAGAGGCTGATGTAATTATAACATTTAAAGGCATCTGGATGGGCACATGAATAGGAAGGGTTTAGAGGAATATGGGCCAAATGCTGGTAAATGGGACTAGTTTAAATTAGGAGTCTGGTTGGCATGGATGAGTCACACCGAAGGGTCTGTTTCTGTGCTGTATGATTACAGGACTCATCTGTAGCTGGTGTGGTGCAGTTCATTGGTGTAGTAGATAGAGGAGAATGTGGGTTTACATGCGACTGATGTCATCCTTCATTCTTTGAGTTTGAAGAAGCAGCTAGAATATCATTCTCATTTTCTGCAGTGAATTATTTGAGTGCGAAGATCTATTGGTGCACACTGACTGGTGCCTCCTGGGTTTACTGGGTGCGATCTTGATTTTTCAAAGTGAGACTTCCTGACCTGTTTTTACATTAAATGTGAGCAATGCAAGAAGCCTGATAATAGGAGATATCACATGAATGAATTGTCATCAGATTTAATCATCCTGAGCAAGTGTTTATGGATTGAACCAAACAAAAACCAAAGAGCTGTTTTACGTTGGAAATCCGAAACAAAAGCAAGAATTGCTAGAAAAACTTGGCAGATCTGGCAGCATCTGTGAAAAGAAAGCAGAGTTAAACTGATTGTAGCTCGGAAAATGTTGGTATCTGTGTTGAAGATGGAATGTGGGAGGGTGCACAAGTGAATAATAGGTGGAGGTGGAAATGGAGCCCATGTGGAGAGAAACACAATTCCACAGACAAAGGTCAGCCTGGGAGACTCAATAGCTGCTGATGGGATCCATTATTTGGATTAAAATACATGCTGAGTGCTCCTTTTAATAATAATGCTTCCATCTGGTGTTTGTTTTTCTCTCTCTATAGTTTAATTCACCTGGATGAGATGGTGAACAAGACCTGTAGCAGCTGCGAGGCTGCATACCGAGTCCTATACTGGGAAGACCATTCTCTATCTGTCCTGTGAGTGAGTGTTTGATTGTTTTGGAGGTGAAGGTGGTTGGGGGAATGAATGTATGATGTGGGACAGTAAACGTGCAGTGAATTTCCTAACCTTGGCCAATATAGTGATTGAAATAGAACAATGTAATCGTTAAAAGAGAGAACCTATTTCTATTTAGGACAGCTTGTGATTTCAGGGTGTCCGAGAATGCTCTACAGCCAATGTCATCCATTTTGAATATAGTCACAGTTGTACTGTAGAAAATGCAGTGGCTAATTTGCACACAGCAAGCTCCCACATGCTTATGTCTCTATGTCTCTCCATAACTCCGAGACCACTATTTTTCCAGTTTTGGCCCACTGCATGTTCTGATTTTAATTCTTTTTTTTTTGCCACCATGTCTTCTGCCTAGTGCTGAAATAACATCCCTAATATTTCTCCTCTGGATCTCGTTCCTCTGTTTAAGTCAGTCTTTAAAACCTAGCCATTTGACCAAGCTTTTCGTGACCTATTCTCAATCTCTTATGCCAATCAGTGTCACATTTTATTTGCTTATGCTCTTTTGAAGTTTCTATTGATAGTTGGGGGATGGCTGGTACTAAAATTGTCTTCCCCATCCTCGAAAAATTAGTAAATACTGATTCAATGAAGAGCTACAAATTAGATTTTTTTTATTGCTTTGCTCCACAAAGGTATTTTTAAAGTAGTATTCAGGGCTGAAGCAGGTGGATGGGTTTCTGTGATGTTTCCTCCGGCATTTATAGTGATTTAGTGTAATCACTATAAATGCCGGAAGAAACATCACAGAAGCGCTTCACAGGAGGCTCCCAAGCGCTGAGGATGTCACCTAGACAGGGGACGAAACGTCTGCAACACAAATTCCCAGCTCGGCGAACAGAACCACAACAATGAGCACCTTAGCTACAAATCTTCTCCCAAACTTTAATATGGATTCCTTAAACTGCCATTCCACAGCCTCATGTTCCAAGGTTTTGCGTCCTAATAAGACCACAAGATATAGGAGCACAATTGGGCCATTTTTGTCTCCTGCCATTCAATCATGGCTTACATGTTTCTCAACTCCATTCTCATACCTTTTCCCCATAACCTTGATTCTTTTGTGAATCAAGAACCTATCTATCTCTGTTTTAAATACACTCAATGCGTTGGCCTCCACAGCCTTCTGCAATAATGAGTTCCACAGATTCACCATGCTCTGTATGAAGAAATTCCTCTTCATCTCAGTTCTGAAGAGTCATCCCTTCACTCTGAGGCTGTGCCCCCAGGTCTTAGTCTCACCGCCTAGTGGAAGCATCTTCTCCACTTCCACAGCATCCAGGCCCCTCAGTATGATGTAAATTTCATTCAGATTCCCCCTCGTCCTTCTAAAGTTCATCAGGTGTAGACCCAGAATCCTCAACGGCTGCTCATGTGACAAGTCCTTCATTCCCAGGCTTATTGTTGTGAGCCTTCTTTGGCTTCTCTCCAACACCAGTGCATCCTCCTTCTCAAAATTGCTCACAATATTTCAGTTATAATCTGACCAGGGCCTTGAACAGCCTCCGCAGTATATCATTGCTCTTGTATTGTAACCTTCATTACACCACCCAGGATTTTTCTCTTGCCTAATTTTTCTGGAGACTACTAAATTGCATTGCTGCTCTTGCAGGCTTTTTTTTCTCCCTGAATGACCTTCTATTTGAAAGGAACCTGCATAATTACTTCCTCACCCAAATAGTTCTATCTTTTCTAAAAAGAGCCCATTTCTCTCTCTGTTTTTGTGTCATGAGACAACTTGTTGCAAAATAGAAGTTCACTTTTTTTCTCCTTTCTACTTTGTTTTCTAAGGCACTGCATTAGTCATCTTGAGGCTTTTTTTTTTAGCTAGCTTTATTTAACTGCATGTGAACAAATTTCCTGACACACCCTGGAGCTATTCTCAGAACTCAAAAGTGAAACTAAGTCTTTCTTAACATTGACAATATAGGAAAGCTGTATGTGAGTTTTCCATTTTAGAATTTGGGTTTCCAAATAATGTTAGATCATGAACCTTCTTCACAGTAGGGCAAATGATGGAAAGGGTTCAATGACCCCCTCCTGTTATACAATGCATGGAGTCATCAGAGCCCAAGTTTAGAATCTGTATTTGCTAATGCTGGATGTTCACCGTTCTCTGTGTTTTGTTTAGGTTTTATGGGAGCCTGTTGGGAACGCTCTCCATCGTTTATTTCCTCCCACTCTGCTGGGTCATGGTTCTTCTGAACAGTTTGTTATTTCTGGGAAATGCAGATTTCTATAGGGGTAAGTGATTGAAAATGTGGACGTGATGGTCTAATTGATGAAAATGTACTGGTGAAAGGGGAGATTAAGTTCTGGGTCTCAAGTGCTTCCTCAGCATCTGTGTAAAATTGAGAGTGCCCTTGTCCATATCTCACTCCTTTGTCTGATGTTTCCAGTTCAGAGTAATAGGTATTTGTGACTGAGGAGTTATGAGCTTTCCAGTTGCCTCAAAAGATTAGCTGATTCCTTTAAAGAGCAGGAGAATGCCTTGCTGCCTCAGAATGCTGAGAGAGGCCGGTGAGGAAATTACTGGGGCCTTTATATCCTCTTCAGTAACAGGAGAGGTCCCAGAGGACTGGAGAGTAGCCTGTGTTGTTCCTTTGTTTAAGAAAGGCAACAGTGATAAACTGGGAAATTATAGGATAGTGAGCCTCATGTCAATGGTAGGGAAAATTACTGGAGAAGATTCTTGGGATAGGATTTAGTCACCTTGGGAAAAATATGGACTTATTAGTGAAAGGCAGCATGGCTTTGTGAGGGGATGGTCTTGACTCACAAACTTGATTGGGTTTTTGAGGAAGTGACAAGTATGATTGAGGGCATGGCAGTACATGGCTATACGGACTTAGGCAAGGCCTTTTTTTAAGGTGTCTCATGGCAGGCTGATACAAAAGGTGAAGCCACATGGAATCTGTGGGGAGCTAATAAGGTGGAAACAGAACTGGCTTAGTTCTCAAAAACATTAGTGGTAGAATGGTGTTTTTCTGACTGGAGGTCTGTGATCAGTGGTATCCTGCAGGAATCATTACTGAGCCCCTGCTGTTTGTAATATATTATAAATATATATAAATAATTTGGAGGAGAATGGAGGTGGTTTGATTAGTAAGTTTGCAGATAACACCAAGATTGGGGGAGCTGTGAAAAAGTGAGGAGAATTGCCAGACGGTACAGCAGGACATGGGCTGAGAACTGGCAGGTGGAGGTTAATCTGGAAAAATGTGAGGTGATGCATTTTGGAGGATCAAGTGTCGGAGGAAAGTATGGAGTAAATGGCAGAACCTTAGTAGCATCAACATACAGAGGGATCTAGGAATATAGGTCCCCAGTTCCCTGAAAATGGCAGCACAAGTGGATAAGGTGGCCAAGAAAGCATAGGGCTGCTTGCCTTCATTGGTCGGGGCATAGAGTATAAAAATTGGCAGGTCATGTTGCAGTTGTATTGAACTTTAGTTAGGCCACATTTGGAATATTGGGTACAGTTCTGGTCACTGCATTATCAGAAGGATGTGGAGGTTTTGGAGAGGAATAGAAATAGATTACCAGGATGTTGCCTGATTTTGAAAAGTATTAGTTATCAGGAGAGATTGGAAAATCTTGGTTCGTTTTTGCTTGAATGTTAAAGGATGAGATGGCGTCGTGATATAATGTTATAAACCTCTGAGAGGCATGGATAGATGCTTAGTTAGAGTTTTTTTTCCCCATGGTACAAATGTCAATTACTAGGGGAAATAGGTTTAAGACAAAAAGTAATAAATTGAAGGAGATGTGAGATGCAATTTCTTTAAACTGAGGGTGGCAAGTGCCTGGAATGTGCTGCCTGAGGAGATGGGGGAGGCGCATACAATAGTGACATCTAAAGGTGTCTTGACAAATACATAAATAGGTGGGGAATAGAGAAACGCAGACTGCATGGTTTTTAGTTCAGAAAGGCACCATGTGTTGGTGCAGTCTTGGTGCGCCGCAGGGCTTGTTCCTGTGCTCTACTGTTCTTTTGTAGTGAACCCAATTTTATTGATTTTAAATGGTGCCATGTAATATGGTGGGATTTAAATTCTGGGGCTGTAGATTACCTGTCCAGTGACACTGCCATTGCTCCACCATTTCCCCCAATGCAGTATTGTATACAACCATGCTGTGACCTTTTAATGAGACATTCAGTTTAATGCTCAGTAGGAGACAGATGTATGTTTTGCAACTGAATTATGACAGTGCAAACCTCATTTCAGGTAGGATCCTTGCAGCCAGCAGATAATATAAAACTACCTTTTTTAACGCATACGCAGTTAGATTCAAGAACAACTTCCTTGCTGATATCAAAATTTTGTAGGACTGCTCAAATGTTAATGTAGATATTTTGCGGCTGCAACACTGTATTCTGCAGTCCGTTCTGCTGCTCTGATGCACTTTGTATGATACGCTCTGTTTAGCATGCAAAATAACACTTTTTCACAGCATCTTGACATGTAACAACATGTGACTCAAAACTCAAGCCAATAGTTTTTTCTGCTGCTGTAATTTTACATCGTGACTGATGGGGATAGCTCTGAACTTGAACACAGTTAGCAGGCATGGTGTCGCACTGCATACCCAGTTATAATTCAGTGAAATCTGTTTAAAGTTAGACTTGGTGAGAGACCAGATTTTTCAGGGATGACTTTGCAGAGAATCGATATGTAAGAATTTAGACTGCTTGTTTTCAGGATAGAATTCAGATACTCAATTCTTCAAAATGCTGCTAAAAATTGTGGAAAATTTGAGGACAAAATTTGACTAGTCGCTGTAAACCTATGGCCCTAATATTAAGGAATAAAGGCTTCTTTGTTATTATTATAAGCAAGGGACACTTGTTTGCTGCATCCCCGTCTGAATCACCTATTGTTAGATGCCCCGCCCACCCCATCTGACAGGCTCTTTGAAAACGGTAGGTAATATCTGAAAGTTGTGGGTTCAATTCTCACTTCAGAAGCATAGTATAAACATCAGACTGACACTCCATGTGCCAGGGCTTAATGGATTGTTGCTCTTTTGAGCTGTTGTTTTTGATTGAAATGTTCAGCCCAGAAGGACTTGAAAGAGCCACAGGCACGTTTGCTAAGAACAGGTGAGTTCAGGTAAAACTGATCACTGCAGCTTGTGGGAGCTTGCTGTGTGCGAATTGGCTGCAGTGTTTCCTGTATTCCAACAGTGGATTATGCTTCAAAAGTATTTCATCGACTAAAGCATAAAGGTTATGAAAGATGGATGAATACAAGTTAATTTTCTGTTGGTATAATGGGGTGAGCCTTCATATATTTCCTGTGATGAGAGAAATGATTCTGAGGCTACAAAATAATGTGTAGGTGAATGAAGACTCAGTTGGTCTAATCCATCATCGGTGTCCCCACAGCATTACAGGGCTCTATGCAATGATGTAAGCATCCGTGAAGCCAATGCTGGAAGCCCAGGATCAGAGATTACTGATCTGACAGTAGGTTGGTAGGCCCACAGACAAGTGGATATCTACACATTCACCACAGCACAAATGAGACACTTCCTAATGGTAGGCAATTTGGAGTTTTTGCTCTTGGACAGTACTTTTGTGATGCAGTTAAACCACTAGTTTAACTTTCTTCATATGCTGAATTGCCTGACTCGGTTTACATTGTTGTTGTGAATTCCAGCGATCTGCACTCACTGGATTTGGCAACATTTCTATTTGTGCGGTTCCTGTGAATGTTGCAGATGCCACCTTTTTATCCGCATGCCCAAGAGGTGCCCAGTGTCATTCTACTGCAACAGAAGTTAACAACCAGTCTAAAAGATGGCACTGCGAATCATTTTGTTTGAATGAGAGGAGCTAGTTTGTGAGGCCTTTGAAAGGTGGCTGCTGCTGCAGTGTAGCCCAAGTAACAGCACCATTCCCTGGTTAATCCAGACCCTGGTCATTTGAGGGAGGGGAGGAGGGCAAAAACAGTTGCAGCTACTGCTTCAGGCCCCAGGCAAGGCCTCCTGAGAACTGGGAGAGCTCAACAAATGTGAGGTAGCCGAGGAATCCTACACCATGGATACTCTGGGTAAGGGGAACCTTAACTTTGTCAGTGGTGTATGCAGAGCCACTTCCTGTAGCCTGTCGCAGCCAGCAAACCATAATCAGCTCTGCGTGTGCAGGGTCCATTTTGGCACTTTCAATAATCACTCCATTGCTCTGGCATATCCATAGCCCATGCATTAATTGAGGCTTGATTCCAATCATGAAAGTGCTGCCACATAGGAAGTAAGTAGATTTTGGTGGCATAGTTTTTGAATATGATCACAACTGTCAAAACCTGACTGGAAACCAGTTCCTGATGTAAAGGTTATTTTCCATGGAAATGCATATACAGTCATTGCAATGAAGTCTGTCCCCATAGGGTGCTGTAACATCTCCTTTTATTTGTTTCCTCATTGATCTTTAATACTGTTCATTAATTATTGTTTTGTACCCTGATCTCATCCCCCTTGAATGCTCCCCCCGCGCCAAACTTCCCCCGAGGCACTGATTCAAGTTTTGATAGTGTTCTGTCTTCCTGAGCTGCAAAGGTTAAATTCCAAAGAGAAATTACATAAATTAGGGTTCTATTCCCTGGAAGTTAGAAGGTTAAGCGGTAACTTAATTTAAGTTTATAAGATATTAAGGGCAGATGGAAATTATTTCCACTGTTTGGAGAGTCTTGCACTAGGGATCCAGTCCAACAATTAGAGCCAGTCCTTTCATGAGTGAAATTAGGAAACACTTCTGCGTGCACAGGGTCGAGAAGTTTTGGAATTTCTTCCATAAATGGCCATTCATGAAATATCAGTTAATTTTAAAACTGAAATAGATGTTTTTTTTAGTAAAAGGATTGGAGCAAAAACCCCATGCAGGTATAGAGAGAAGTCACAGAACAGGTTAAATGGCAAGTTTCACACACAGCAGCAGCTGGGAGGTTTTGTGCATGCTGATCGCTGTGCTGATGCATTTGTATTTGCATCTGATTCTGCAAGATGCTGTGATGCATGGACCTCCAGAAGACACAATGAAATGGAAAAAAAGAATTAGAGGGAATGAATGGTCATCTTTTTCCCAAGTTCCTTTATTATTGTATCCAAATGGTTATTGTTCACATGTAGATCAAGACAACAGGTGTTGTCAGATTCTTCAACTAATATAGACATGACAGTAGAATGGCCGCAATGGGGTTAACCTGGTTTTTACCTTGCATATTCACCACCTACCTGCATTTGGTGGGTTTCAGTCAGTGAAAACCCCGACTAACCAACTTTTCTTTCCTCGGCTTCACCCTTGCTCACTGCACTGAAGCCAACTTTCTAGGAACCGTACTCCCTCCTTGGTTGAGTTCACTAATTCAGCATGGAGCACAGATTAAGCCTGGGGTTTTCCTGGCCCTGTTCAGCTTGAGTTGCAAGTAATCTTTACCAACTGTTTATTTTACATCTCCTTCTCAAAGTTTTGTTTCACTTTTTTTGTTCCTGTTTACTGTTTGATGTGCTTTTGTCTGTTTATTTTCCTGTTGTCTGTTCCTTTGATTTTGGGTCTCTTTTTCCAGTTCAGTCAAGATAATTATTTATCTCCAGCTGGTAATTTTTCTGTCGCTGTCTCTATTCACTCATATCCCCCTGGTCTACAGACTTCAGACACGTTTACTTTGCAGAGACTGTAACTTTATTTACATATTGTTTCAAGTGGCTGAGGACAGCCAAAATCAATAACACTGTCTTGCTCTGTGGAACTTAGCTTTTAGCACTGAGTTCTGAGGATCGGTGAGACGTGCTTTAATGCCATGCACTAACTGGAATGAGAGATATTATTAGGTTAGAATTGAGCTGAGAAAAAAAGTAAGTTTTGTGAATCCTTGGTCATAATTTGGGGTTGTCCAAACTGATTTTGGGTAAGACCCCTCTAGCTAGCAAAAAGAGAATCCTTTGATTCGATTAGTATTGCTTGGTTTGAAATCAAGGTGAACAGTCAGTGTCTGTCTTACTATCTTTCTCATCATGTGGAATAAAAAAGGGCTCCAATGAAGCAATGCAGATGAAATACACCATTTTATGTGCTTGGTCGATATAATCATTGCTACAGAAATAATTATTTAAGGATTGTGAATGATGTAACAACACGGTTGATGTTTGGGATGGTCCCTGGGTAGAGGAGCAGGGACAGAAAAATCACAGTTCAAGAAGCAGCTAGAAGCTGTGATGGGAGGGGAAGAGCTGGTAGGTCCTTCAGAAGGCAGAACCTTGATGGACTGCATGGCCTTCATTTCTCTTATCCCTAGGGATTGACGACAAGTTGAAGCATTTTGAAGCCTGCTCTTCAGAAATGGTACAGGTTACTTTGGCACTGCAAGCTGTCAAAATGTTGTTCTCAGAAAGTGATCCTCTATTGGTGCTACTCCACCACATCATAGTTTGGTCAGCTGAAGGTACTCTGTTATTTCGGGCCGATAGTCAGTGGTGATAAAAGTGAGCTCCTACTGTCTGATACAGATTTTAAAGAGCAAAAACTGCAAGTAATACAGAACAATAAGTGTACAGCTTCCCCCTCCCCCACCCACCCAATCCCTGCTCTCTCCATAAAATTACCTCAAGTGATAGCAACTGGTGCTGAATTTGGTCAGACGCAGCAAAGACGTGGATCATCAAGCTTTGATGCAGACTGTGTTGTGTTTGTATTGAGTCCCAATTGTTCAA
This sequence comes from Chiloscyllium punctatum, assembly GCF_047496795.1. Lineage (NCBI taxonomy): Eukaryota > Metazoa > Chordata > Chondrichthyes > Orectolobiformes > Hemiscylliidae > Chiloscyllium > Chiloscyllium punctatum. The sequence continues at coordinate 11,551,736 of NC_092776.1, read as the reverse complement.
TATTGGTAACTGCATGGGGTGTATCATTGACAACCCTGATAATGGTTCCTTCAACGTGGCTCAGGGCAGGAACCCTCTTTCCTCACTTCCAGGATCATCGAGACTGCTCATAGTTTCAGCTGTCTCGCACACTGGGATCAACTAACTCAGAATACACCACTGGTAGCTTTTAGTACTGTAAATTAGTTTGGTTTCTTGTATCTCACAAAGCATTTGCCAAGTTGCCTTGCAGACTGGGGTCAACTCATTGTGGAGTCTTCAGCGAGAGTTGTGTACATCTCGGAAGAAGTGAATAGAGTGCTTTTAGAAGACTCCACAAATGGCAGAACAAGTAGCCTGGGACATCTATTTATGACAGTTAATCTGCAGGAAAATAATGAGAAATATTCCATAAGTTTGACCATGCCATTAAAACAGAATGAGTGTGTACTATCTGCCTGAAGACCTCCAAAGCCTATAATTAAAATCTGATCTGTGTATTTTCAGAATCTTCTGGTTTCCCCCAAATTGAAATGCTGGGTTCATAAACAAACAAAAGGAAACTGGTCAGCCTCTCTCACGAGTTCAACCATGTGTTCCGATTGTGGTTCTGTGTCTTAGCTCCACCACTGATCTTGCTTCCATTGACATACTTTCCCAACAAATACCAATCAATCTTGAGCTGAGAAATTTTTGGGAACCACATTTCAATGTTTAAAAACAAACACCCGATAAATGGATATTTAAATTTCTGCTGTGCAACTCACATGACCTCTGGCTGAGACAGAATGGCAAGAAGTTGTTTTGAGGTGCATGTTTGCTTTTCTGATTGAAAATGGCTGGATTGCAGCCTAATGAATATTAGATAGAATGTTTGTTTGCAAAGATTAAGGATACACTTAACAGATCAGTGCCCTTTGAGTTGCTCCTGCTGATTGGAATGAGTTATGCATCATGTTACCCATGTTGCTTTTTGCTTTTGTTTGAAGTCTATTTTAATATTGTTGAGCATTTCCCTACAGGGTCAGGGGAAGGGCTGCCTCCTCACCCTACTCTTCAAACCCTCATTTCCCCCCCCCACCCAGAAACATCTACTCTCGGTGTACTCGTGCGTATGTTAGTGGCTGGAAAGGGGCTTAACTAGATTTGCATTTAATAGCCGAGCAGAATGGAATCATTTGTACTGTGTTACAGCATGAAATTCATTCCAGTGAGAGGATAATGACGGATTCACAACTGTACTTTTCTTGCAGGGTATAAGAATCTGAGCTCCTTCCAGCCTGTGGCCTGTTTTAGCTTAGCTACCTGCAGAACTTCATCCTACTTTTAGGATAGCAGCAGATTTGTAGATCCACTTTTTGGAAGGTCTGCCATTTTATAGTTCTGGGCCAGCAAGTCATGTTTAATGACATAACAACTGTGGGAAGTTTTGATTTAGGGAAAGAAAGCTTTTCATTTCTGTTGCACCTTTCATGACTTTGGGCCATCTCGAAGTGACTTCCAGCCATTGAAATTAATTATTGCCGGTAGTCCTGTTACAATGCAAGAAAGCCAGTGCTGATTTACACGCAACAAGCTCCCGCAGAGAAATGCTAGGCAATGATCACCTTCAGCAAAAGAGAACCTCACCATCTCTCCTTGATATTCAATGGTATTAACATCTCTAGATTCGCCACTCTTGAACATCCTATTTAGAAGAGGGGTGGGAAGTGATGGGACAGTAAGGAGGAGAGGTGGGGTGGTAGCAGTATGATGTGTGGTGGCTGACCAGAATCAGCATATTAATTGGACCAGCCAAATAGATATTGTAGATTCAAGAGCAGGTCAGAGGCTGGGAATTCTGTAACTCAGGAGAAAGTGAGGACTGCAGATGCTGAAGATCAGAGCTGAAAAATGTGTCGCTGGAAAAGCGCAGCAGGTCAGGCAGCATCCAAGGAGCAGGAGAATCGACGTTTTGGTCATAAGCCCTTCTTCAGGAATGAGGAAGGTGTGCCAAGCAGGCTAAGATAAAAGGTAGGGAGGAGGGACTTGTGGGAGGGGCGTTGGGAATACGATAGGTGGAAGGAGGTTAAGGTGAGGGTGATATCAGCGTTCCGGAAAGAAAACAACCCAGATGGCCTCCTCCTTCAAAGACTGCAATTTCCCCTCAGATGTGATCGACGATGCTCTCCACCGCATCTCCTCCACTTCCCGCTCCTCCGCCCCTCCAATCGCCACCAGGACAGAACCCCACTGGTCTTCACCTACCACCCCACCAACCTCCAGATACATCGTATCATCCTTTGTCATTTCCGCCCCCTCCAAACAGACCCCACGACTAAGGATATATTTCCCTCCCATCCCTATCAGCGTTCCGGAAAGACCACTCCCTCTGCAACTCCCTCGTCAGGTCCACACCCCCCACCAACCCAACCTCCACTCCCGGCACCTTCCTCTGCAACTGCAAGACATGCAAAACTTGCGCCCACCCCTCCCCCTCACTTCCCTCCAAGGCCCCAAGGGATCCTTCCATATCCGTCACAAATTCACCTGCACCTCCACACACATCATTTACTGCATCCGCTGCACCCGATGTGGCCTCCTCTACATTGGAGAGACAGGCCGCCTACTTGCGGAACGTTTCACAGAACACCTCTGGGACCCCTGCACCAACTAACCCAACCGCCCTGTGGCTGAACACTTTAACTCCCCCTCCCACTCCGCCAAGGACATGCAGGTCCTTGGCCTCCTCCATCGCCAGACCATGGCAACACGACGCCTGGAGGAAGAGCGCCTCATCTTTCGCCTAGGAACCCTCCAACCACATGGGATGAATGCAGATTTCTCCAGCTTCCTCATTTCCCCTCCCCCACCTTATCTCAGTCCCAACTCTCAGACTCAGCACTGCCTTCTTGACCTGCAATCTTCCCGACCTCTCTGCCCCCGCCCCCTCTCCGGCCTGTCACCCTCACCTTAACCTCCTTCCACCCATCGCATTCCCAACGTCCCTCCTCCCTACCTTTTATCTTATCCTGCTTGGCACACCTTCCTCATTCCTGAAGAAGGGCTTATGCCCGAAACGTCGATTCTCCTGCTCCTTGGATGCTGCCTGACCTGCTGTGCTTTTCCAGCAACACATTTTTCAATTCTGTAACTCACCTTTGACTCTGCAATGCTTGTCTACATGGTGACCCTGAACAACATACGAATCAGGAGAATGATGGAATGCACTCCACATGCCTGGATGTGTGTATCTCCAAAAACGCTCAACAATCTCAATGCCATCCAGGACTTGATTGGACTGCCATGTATCACCTTAAATATTTACTCCATCTACCACCAACACACAGTGGCAGCGTATTAGCTACAAGATGTACTGCAGCGACTCTCAATTGCTCCATTGAAAGCATCTTCCAAACACTCACTCTCCACCACCTAGAAAGACCAAGGCTTGGGAAAACTACTACCTGCAAATTTCCCTTCGTCCATAAAATATCTTGACTTAGAAATATTTAATTCTTCTTTCACTGTTGGTTGGTCAAAACCTTGGAACTCACTTGCTTAACAGTACCTTCTCCAGGGCAGTTAGAGATAGGCAATTAATACCAGCCGAGCCAGTAATGTCCAAGTCTCGTGAACAAAGTTTATTTAAAAATAAGGTAATAACTGGAATTTTTTTAAAATTGAGAAATATGTTTTGGATAGAATACCCTTGATCATCATCAAATTGGTGCCATGAAGTTTTTTTTTACACTGATGGAGCAATGAACTCCTTTACATTTAAGCAACACCCTTCTGTTGACAATGTCTTCAGCCACAAAGCAAAGGCTGTTTTGGTCAGTGTGTGTCAAAGGCAAGTGATTGCAATCGCAACTTGTGGGTTAAGATATGAACAAACTGTTGAACATTGAGGATAGAGGAAGCATGAATTTTACATCATTGTAATTTGGGAAAATCTTTAGTATGCAGGAAAGTACGTGGAATTAGTAGTGTTTACAGTGTAGAAATGGGACATCTGTTCAACTGGTCCATGCTGGTGTTTGTATTCCACAAGGCAACTTCAAACTTATTTCATGAACCATATCAAATAATAACCCTTTGTTTCTTCTTCCCTTCTATGCATACCTAGGTTCCCCAAAGTAAAGAAGTCACATGATGCGGGGTTATGCTCCAACAGGTTTGTTTGAAATCAAAAGCATTTGAAGAGCTGCTCCGACATAATTTTCACCTGATGGGGGAGCAGTGCTCTGAAAGCTTGTGCTTTCAAACAAACCTGTTGGACAATAACCTGGTATCTTGTGACTGCTGAACTTGTCCACCTTAGTCCAACACCAGCACTCACACATCATGGTCCCCTTAAATACATCTATGCTAATTAATTCAAGTATCCCCTGTTTTAGCAAGTTCAGCATTTTAATCAGTCTCTTGAGTAAAGATATTCTTCCAGGGTTCCCTACTGGGTTTACTGGTGACTATATTACATTTATAATTCCATACTTTGGTCTCGCATACAAGTGGAAATTTCTACATCCACATCAGTAATGGTCAAAACAACAGAGAAAAATTGGAAGTAAATAGCAAATAATATAAAAACCATGGCTAAAAATCTTTGCGAGTATATGGTAAGTATTAGAGTAGCTTTCTGCTTTTCATTCATGGGATGTGGGCACTACTGACTGGATCAGCATTCATTGGCTATTCCTAATTACCCTTATGAAGGTGGCGGTGAGCTGCCTTCTTGAACTGCTGCAGTCCTTGTGCGATAGGGACACCCAGAGTATTGTTGGGAAGGGAGTTCCATCATTTTGACCCAGTGGTGGTAAAGGATCAACAAATATAGTTCCAAGTCAGGATGGAGAATGATTGGGAGGTGTGTTTGCAGGTGAAGCTGTTCCTATGTATACACAACCCTTGTCCTTCTAGTGTTATTGAGGGTGCTGTCGAAAGAAACTTGGTAAGTTACTGCTGTTCACATTGCAGATGACGTACACTGCTGCAGCTGACTGCCATTGGTAAATGTTAAAGGTAGTGAATGAAGTGTTAGTCAAGTGGGTTGCTTTTTCCTGGAGGGTGTGAAGCTTCTTGAATGCTGTTGGAGCTGCATTCATCCAGGCAAGTGGCAAATATTCCATCATGCTTTGTCGATCATGGGCAAGCGGTGGGGAGACAGGAGGTAACATCTACTCAAGGCCACTCAGAGGATGAGACTGAATCAATAATGGAAATCATGGAAATAGCTGAGGATTAGTAAATAGAGTTAAATAAGGGGATATGCGGGATTGTCCACTTTTGGAAGAATCAAAAAGCAGAGAATTCTATTTAGACTATAACAAGTGGTACAAAGAGATTTGCAGTGTCCTTACACATGAATCACAAATGTTAGCGTACAAATAATTACAAAGGCAGATGGAAGTTGGGCTTTTGCAAGGGGCAATAGAGCATAAAAGTGCTAGAGCTGTACAGGGCATTGGTAGAACTCTACTGCGGAGTACAGAATTGGCCTTCTTACTTAAGGAGGCATATACTTGCATTGGAGGCAGTTCAGCGAAGGTTCACATAGCTGATTCCCGAGATAAAGAGATTGTCTCATGAGGAATAGATGAGTGGGTTGTGACTATACTTATTGTGGTTTAGAAGGATGAGAGATGACCTTATTGAAACATGTATGGCTCTGAGGGGGCTTGACAGGGTAGCTGCTGAGAGGTTATTTCCTTTCATCAGAGATAGAAATAAAAGATACTCTTTAAGATGAAGATAAAGAGAATTTTCTTTACTCAGTGAGTCTTTAGAGTTATTGAATGTATTCCAGGCTGAATTTGATAGATTTTGATTGCCAAGGGAGTTGAACATTACAAGGGACAAGCAAGAAAGTGGAGTTAAGTTCACAATCAGATTACCCATGATTTTATCAAATGGTGGAGTTGGCTCAAGGGGCCAAATGACCAAGTCTTGCTCCTATTTCTTATAATCTTATCATTTGAACAAATCTTCCTTGACCTGTAAAGTGCCTTGATGTCATATTTGTAATACATAGACTAGAGCTGTGCACAATGCTTTTGTATGCTGTAACCACAATCTGTGCAAGTTTAACATAACTTCTCTGCTTTTCAAATGTCTTTCTCTTCAGAAATGAGCCCCCAGTGCTTTGTTGCATTTCTTTAATAGGCCTTTTAACCCATGTCACAACTTTTAATGAACAATCTGTAGAACAGGCAGATCCGGTACACTGTTTCAAATTGATTGTAGATTCATTTTCAGCAGTTTTCGCTGTCAGTCGAGTCATAATTAAAGTAAAAGTACCAGTTTTGGTTCTCTGCTTAACTGCAGGAAATCTTGAACCAGTGTCGCACTTACAATATGTGTAATCATAATAGTGTTTAAGGAAAAAATTAAATAGCCACAGAATCCTGTCTGGAATAAGGGTAACAAATAGGTCAGAGTCTGAGAGAAAGACTGAGTGTTAGGAAGCAGGGTTGCATGTTTGTTGTGAGATCCCACATTTCAGAGCATTAATGGAAACTAATTTTAGAGTTTGTATAATTCTACAAAATGACATCCTGTTGGGTCTGGACTCATTCAATTTTCCCTCTTTATTTAAATGAAACTGCTTGCATGTAACTACTGCAATTTATCCATTGACAGTTTAGAGAACTGCAAACCCTGTCTCCAACCGTCCCAATTACCCATTCTTCTTCTGACTAGAGCTGAGCAGTATCAGCAGGCAGGCCTTCTCCACCCCATTCGAGCAGCTCTTTTTGATACAGAAATGCATGGAGCCAAGTCAGTGTTTTAAATACAGGGAACGTTATCAACTTTTACCTCTTGACATTTCTGAATTTATGGCAGGGTCTGAAGCCAACACTTTCTGTAAGGTATTTGATGGCATTGGATGATTATTTTGATAAAAAATAATGTGCGAGGTTATGGAAGAAAGCAGGGTAATGGCATTAGATAATAATCTTCATTTAACAAGTCGATGCAGGTATGATGGGCCAAATAATCTTGTTCTGTGCCGTAATGGTTCAGTGTGTCTATGATTCTGTTTAATTGATGGACCACAGTAGGTGAGAATAGGTAATTTCAAATAAAAGTAAAATGCTGCAGATATTGGAAATCAAATGAAACCTCAGTAGCTCTGGCAGCATTTGTGGAAAGAGAGAAACAGAGTTAATGTCGTTGAGTTCTGAAGAAGGGTCATCTCAGACTCCTAACGTTAATTCTGTTTCTATTTCGAAAGATGCTGCCAGAGCATTTGGTTTCTCCAGTACTTTGTTTTTATCAGGCTGGGCTGGAACTGTGATGGTGTCAGGAGGTGTCCAAAGTGCGTAATTGCAGTTAGAAAACATCAGGTTAGAGCCTGTCCTGTTCTTGTCAAACACCCTTTCAACTTGTATAACAATCAGCAAGAGGAGCCCTGCCTGACTCTGTACATGTATCAGTGTGTGGCGCAGTGCAGCTTGACTTGGGACTTTCAGCATCTAGCCTATTGGAATAGTGGAGTGAAAGAAAGAACTTGCATTTTTTTTTACCGTATTTCATGACTTCAACAGTGCCAAAGTGCTTCCAGCCAACAAAGTACTTGTATTGAAGAGTGGTCACTGTTATACTGCAGAAAGCACTGAAATCAATTTCTGCAAAGAAGTTCCCACACATCATTTAGCCTATCAAGCCTGCTCCAACATTGTCTGATCTGATTGTGGCCTCAAAACCACATTTACACTATGCCAATAGCCTTAGATTCTTGACAAATGAGGGAGTTGGTCTACCTGAAAAAAATGTAATTACAATTATCACTCTTTGAAGAAGATAATTCAAAATAGTCTCAATCTCTGATAGAGAAGAAATTCCTTTAATCTCAATCTGAAAGAAAATTATTGTTAGGCTGTACCTTTTATTTCTAGTCTCTCCCACAAGGAGATGCATCCTTTCAATGTTCACCCTTTCACGTCCTCTCAGGATCTTGTATGTTTTGGTAAGATCACCACGTTTTCCTCTAAACACCACAGCCTGTTCTACCTTGCCTCATAGAATGGAGAGGGGAGGGGCATTGGATATCCTAAGTGTCAGTGTTGTGAACCTTCCCTGAACTGCTTCAAAAGCATTTATTTTCTTTCTTAAATAAGGAGACCAAAACTGTACATAGTACACTGATATGATCTCACCAACTCCATGTATGACTGTAGCAAAGCATCCTTACTTTTGTATTCCATTTCCCTTGCAAGAGATGACAAAATTCCGATTGTCTTCCTAATCACTTGCTGTACTCACATGAACGTTTCATTGGATCATCCAATTTAGTGAAACATGTTGAGGGATTAGTGTTAACCAAGACAATGCAGAGAACTCCACTGTTCCTCAGATAATGCAGTATCCTTAAGGTTTGAGAAGCACAGTAGTACTCTCTGATAATCTACATCTCAGTTAAGTATGATGTAACTATCCCAGAAAAAAAACATGCATGCTGCCTCTGGATGAGAAGCATTTGATGAAACATCAATGGCATTTTATTTCTCCCTCCATAAGAGAATTGTTGGTGAAATAAAACCGCTTTTATCTTCAGACTTGTACTCTGAGTTGTGATGGGCTTCTTAAAGAAAGCCTCTGCTACAGATGATCCTATTTACAATAAGCAATGTTTTAAAACCTACCAAACTCCTCACCACTGGTGCTTCATGCTGTGTTGAGCTATGGATAGGATGTTAATGCATCATCACTCACTCAGAGCCTTGATCTGTCAACTGTGTGCATGACATGCTGCCAGAGGTAATTTATTCTGTCTTAGATTTTGCTCTTGTCTGACTGGGGATCTTGTGTGTTAGGCAGTGCAGGCAAGTCAAAGGTTACCATGTCAGTGCTATGTAAATGCAGACAACAAAGCAAAGAACAAATGGTTTGATATTAGAAACATCTACATGAAGAATGATCGATGTACAAACTGACACCGAGATAGGTTCCAGGCTTGATCCCTCATGGCACTGTTTGTTTTCAGGATATTGATAGTGACATTATTTAAGTGTAAGTTTGAGTATTTTGAGCAATAGTTGAATATTGTTATGCAAACAGGAGTAGGCCATTTAGCCCTTCAATTGTCTCACATTCACTATACCATGGCTGATCTGTGTCTCAGCTCCATCCTTGATATTATCATATAAACCACAAAATTTGGTGATTATTAATATTTTGGAAGTAATTTCTGTTAGTTTTGGGGAATTAATCTTTTACATGTAAGGTGTCTGAATCTCTGGAGGCAAGAAACTGCCGTGCCACCATTCAAGATTCTTCCACATGTCAGCATTAAGAGGGTAAAACTCATTAAATCATCAGATAGCTTTTGTTTCAACTGGGGAGCTACTGTTTGTGAGTCTGACAAAGGTAGACTGTAGAGCTTCAAACAAAAAATTGACACATCTGTGGAACGGCCAGATAGTAGCAGATGAAGTTCAATGAAAAAAGTTTAAGGTGATGCACTTTGGTGCAATGAACAAAGAGTTGCTATAAAGAACAGGATACTTATCCAAATGTCTTTACAGGAGTAGAAAGACTTAGGTATATATGTACATAAGTCACTAAAAGTGTCAGGACAAGTAGAAGACCTGTTAACACTATGTACATAGTATTGTAAGCATCATAGGTAGGGGCACAGTGTACAAGAGTAGAGAGGTTATGATGAATTTGCACATAAAACACTGGTTGGATCTCAGCCAAAATGCTGCCTACATTTCTGGACTCCATGCTGTAAGAAGGGTGGGATTGTGTTGGAACGACTATGGAAGAGGTTTGTGAATGTGGTTCCAATAGGTAAAACAACAGCAAGAACAAAAACAGAGGTACAGGCAAGTATTAAGGTAAAGACCAGGAAAGCACAGTTTTAAGCAAATGCGATGTGAGAGAAAAACGACTTCACGCAGCGCATAGTTAGGGTACAGAATGCACTACCTGAAACTGATGGGCTGGATTCAATTGTGGCATTCAAGACAGTATTGGATGATTACTTAATGTTCAGGTTTACAGAGAAAAGGGAGGAGATTGGAACTAAATTGAAATGCTCAGGAAGTTGGTTGAGACAGAGTGGGCCAAGTAACCACCACCTGCACCAAAACCATTTTGAGATTCTGTGAAAGTATGTGAAAATGTGGTGAGATGAAAGATTGAAGTAGTACTGCCAGGAAAGGATAGGGAGGCCTAAGAACAGATGGAAGGATGTGGTAGCGAGAGACTAAGTCCAGTGGGATTGGAAAAGGAAAGGGTGACTAATATAAGGAAATGGAAAAGAGTAATCAATCAACATTCTGGCAACATTAAGGTAAGTGTGTAAAGCTGAATGTGGAAGAAAGCATTACCCCTATCATTTGTAGTTTTCTATTTTGTTGAGTTGTCTGATTCACATCTTGAGGGGCAAGAGATATAGTCATAGAAAATAAGAGCAGGAGTAGGCTATTTGGCCCATCAAGCTTGCTGTGCCATTCAATATGATCATGGCCAATCATCCAATCAGTGCCCTGTTCCTGCTTTCTCCCATATGTTTTGATCCCTTTAGTCTTAAGACCCATACATTTTAAGTCCTCTTTGAAAACATGTCAATGTTTCGGCCTCAATTGCTTTCTGAGGCAGAGAATTCTACAGCCTTATCACTCTCTGAATGAAGAAATTTCTCTTCATCTCACTCCTAAATTGCCTGGTCCGTATCCTTTAAGTACAACTGGCTTCAGTCACTCAGGTTTTGGTGAGTAGCAGGGCTAACTAATGTTTCTGTTCCATGTCGCTATGCTGTAACTCTGAAGGATGAATGCTCATTGTTTCTACTTGCATGAGGAATGATTACTGAGGACAGATCAACAAGGTAAAAACAATGACTGCAGATGCTGAAAACCAAATACTGGATTAGTGGTGCTGGAAGAGCACAGCAGTTCAGGCAGCATCCAACGAGCTTTATTCCTGATGAAGGGCTTTTGTCCGAAACATCGATTTCGCTGCTCGTTGGATGCTGCCTGAACTGCTGTGCCCTTCCAGCACCACTAATCCAGTACTGAGGACAGATACCCAGAGGGGTATGCAGGGGGGAGGTTGTGGGGAAGATGATGTTTTCTTTTAAAAGAAGACTTGAAATAAAGTAGTTCTGTGTGGAGAACATGGATTTACTTTAAAGCCAGCTGCTATTCTTTTGAGTAGTAACACTTTAAAACCATTTGGGGGCAATATCTACCCTTCCCTGGATTTCACTTGAAATTCAATCTACAATAAGTCTTTCTGTATGTCATGCTAACTGCACAAAGATTAATTGTTTATTTCTGTAATCGTACCCCAATTATGTGAGATTCCTTATTTGCAAAATTTATACATTTGTTTCCTGCTAATTGGCCTTTCGTCTGTCTTGTGTATATAGAATTATTTTTATGGTCATGATTGCATATCATGAAAAGAAAGAAACAATTAAAATGAATGTCATATTTTATAGTTGCAGATTTAAGACAAATGAAACTTCCTAAATAAATGCTTTTTCAAGCTGGTTATTCATTACGATGTGAGTGAAGGCAAACAGTGGGTGTGAAATTTTCATAAATGTCCATTGGTATAATTGATGTTTCCATTAGCACTAGTGTAAAGCACTAATGATAGCAGCAGTGGGATCAGTTTGAGACAATGAATTTAAGAGCATTGTGCACGAAGCAAATTAAAACAAGGCAATTGTACATACTTTACCAGCCCAGCATGACTTTTTCTTTGGAGTTGTTGTGTTCTAATGATCGAAGTCAAGATCTACAAAATTCCACAAGCTAAGCCCCTTCCATTTTTAGGAGATTGACACCTTTGTCTTTACAAATCAAGCCGTGCACATCAGGCTTTGCTACTTCTATAACCTGTTGATGAGCTTCCCCTTTGACTACTCAAGTGGATGGTGGAGAAAATATGGTTCATTAAATGCCTTTTTAAATTAACTAAATTACTTGTTTCGAAACTGAAGCTTGAAGTTTACCCTTGTTGCCATGGTAAATTAGAAGCCAGTATTTTCACCCACGTTGCAATGGGGCTTGAGACACAATTGAGATTTTTTTTAAACTACAACCCTTTGTCATCGTTGAAAGGGATGTGTGGAAAGGGACTTTCTGGACAGTTCTTTCAAAGAGCTGACACAGGCCTGTTGGGGGCAAATGGTTTCCCTCTGCTCTAGGATTTTCCCCTTCATCAGCGACTTGAAGACTGAAAGTCAGTCTCTGAGGTTGTTGTGTGTCCTGATCAACATTCACTTTAGACCCTGGCAGAACCTGCTGGGTAAATAATGCATGTCCAATAGGACCAGCAGCAGTCTTGGAAGCTATGTTGTAGGAATCTTATAGTTGTCCTTGGAGAGAATGCAGCACAAAATGATAGCAGGAATAAAAGAGTTGGATTATCTGAGAGATTGCATCACCTAGGCTTGTATTTCTTTAAGTGGTGACACGGTGGCACAGTGGTTAGCACTGCTGCCTCACAGCGCCAGAGACCTGGTTCAATTCCTGCCTCGGGCAACTGTCTGTGTGGAGTTTGCACATTCTCCCTGTGTCTGCATGGGTTTCCTCCGGGTGCTCTGGTTTCCTCCCACAGTCCAAAAATGTGCAGGTTAGGTGAATTGGCCATGCTAAATTGCTCGTAGTGTCAGGTGAAGGGGTAAATGTAGGGGAATGGGTCTGGGTGGGTTGCTGTTTGGAGGGTCAGTATGGACTAGATGGGCCAAATGGCCTGTTTCCACACTGTAAGTAATCTAAGATAATCTAATTGAGATGTTTAAATTAGTTAAAGGATTTGATGGGACAAACAAAAAAAGAAAAAGTGTGACTTAAAAACCTTTTGTTCTGGTGAAAGGAGTTTGAAACTGATGGAGGTGGGAGGGTGCTAACAACATATAATTAGAGTTAGACCCTTCAGACAGTGGGGGCATCAAGAAGTATTTTTCCCGCTGCTTCAGGAAAACAGTCAACATACTCAAAGAGCCTTCCTCGCCCTGCTCACACTCTCTCTTCCACCCTCTTCCATTGGGCAAAAGATACAAGTGTTTGAAAGCACATGCCAACAGATTCAAGAACAGCTTCTTCCTCGCTGTTGTCAGGCTTATGAACCTCTTATATTTTAGATTGTCAAAGTGGCACGGTGGCACAGTGGTTAGCACTGCTGCCTCACAGTGCCCGAGATCCGGGTTCAACTCCTGCCTCAGGCGACTCTCTGTGTGGAGTTTGCCCATTCTCCCCGTGTCTGCGTGGGTTTCCTCCAGGTGCTCTGGCTTCCTCCTACAATCCAAAAATGTGCAGGTTAGGTGAATTGGCCAGGCTAAATTGTCCGTAGTGTTAGGTGAAGGGGTAAATGTAGGGGAATGGGTCTGGGTGGGTTGCGCTTCGGCGGTTCGGTGTGGACTTGTTGGGCTGTAAGGTGTGTTTCCACACTGCAAAGTAATCTACAGAAAGTCTAAAAAATCTTGAGGCTAGGTGTTGATTTGGAAATATCCAAGCTGGGTTCTGTAGCTTTTTGTTCATAGTTACGGAGTTGGTGCTACTTGATGAAGTTGAATTACAGATCGGTTCATGTTCACAGGATGAGTGGCCTAATCCTCTCCTGTGTTTCTGGTTTGACTATTTTGGGTTCCTTGGTATACTCCTTTTATTGCGTACTTAAGTAGATTGGATCGTGACCCTGGTTAATGTGATTTATTTAGACAATAATTCGGAGTTGCCGGTGTTGGACTGGGGTGTACAAAGTTAAAAATCACACAACACCAGGTTATAGTCCAAACACCAGGTTCTAGTCCAACAGGTTTAATTGGAAGCACACGAGCTTTCGGAGCGACGCTCCTTCCACAATCACCTGATGAAGGAGCGTTGCTCCGAAAGCTAGTGTGCTTCCAATTAATCCTGTTGGACTATAACCTGGTGTTGTGTGATTTTTAACTATTTAGACAATGGAATTGAAAGGGCCCAGTGCTGCATGGTACCAAATATGGAAAAAAAGCCTTGAAAGGAGCCTGTGTTATTGTCTAGTATCTGAACGGGTGCACACTGGGCTTCTTGAGCTGAACAGATTTTTGGGCTAACCTCTGAGTAGGCAGATGACCTTCCCTCTCCCACCGCATCCAGCTGCATGTCTTCCTCGGGAACACTTTCATTCCTTGATATCCAAAGGTAATCCTGTCCCACCCGACCTCCCTGTGACCTGTTGCTGAAATCAACTTATCCTCTTTGTTAATATATGTATCTTTTAGCAAGTGCTGAATGAACTACAAGGGTCCATTTATTTTGACTTCTTCCTTGGTTTGAAATTCTTTTGCAACTTAATAAAAGAAACTTATGGAGGAAGGAAAGGAAGTCAAGTTTGTTTTTCTTTGTTTGAAAAAACAAAATGTTCTTTTAGGTAAATTTTTGTTTGACTAAACTGAGAGAACCTCAAGCATTCCTGGGTCGGGTATAACTCTGTCAAGCTGAAAATTACTATCCCCAACTTTTGAATCCGCAATCTTATTTCACGAGAGTTACTCTTTTCCCAATACCAACTATGCTCTGAATGAAAGGTCAAATTTGTGCTGATCTAACGGAATTTTGAATGTCTGACAACTGAACTCTCAGTACTGTAGTATCTTTTCCCTTTGCTCCAATAACTCTCCGTCCCATACCCAAGTCTCTCCCTGTCCATTGCAAAGCACTGTCTTTTGGAGGTCCATTGACTGACAACAGAAGATCTGACTACTGGTGACCCTGTGAATTTGATAGATTGTCATTTGATCTGGGGCTTTGTGTGTCTGGACAGAGTTCCTATTTTTCTTCTGTTCTTTCAAAATTCAGAAAGGACCGCTCATCTGGAATTTGTTTGGTGCAGTTTGGTTTGCCCTTGGGGGAGTCTGTGTGGAGCATGCAGTATTAGAATTATATTAATACAATGAAAAATATCCTGTTGCCTGATGATCACTCACTCTGGATTGCAACAGCTCCAAGCAAAATTAGTCTAACCACATAATAACAAGTTGCAGATTGCTGCCTATTCATCCGTTGACTCCAGCTCTAAAAGTGAGCACAAATGGGCATCAAGGCGCAGGCAGGGTGGGGCTCAATTGTGGTCAAGCAGCCGACTGATGCACACCCAGTCAGGCTGATAAATAAGGCATGGCCCCTCATTGAAACTCCTGTGGCTTGTCGTCTGCCGTGGAACCTTTCCGGACAACATTCAGAAAAGGAGATGGAGACAGTTCTAAAATATCAAAACGAGCTATTGGGCAATAATGTGGTGAAAGGTTTCTTTTGTTCACTGTAGATCTCTTCTTCTCTTGGGCAGTCCCCTCAGATTCTAGGATGATTTGTTTCCATTTCAGTTTGATGGATTCTGAGATGGGTGATGAGTCCAAGTGGTGTTTGAAAGGTTAAGTCTTTGAGTTGTTTGAAGGTTTGTGCACTCTCTGAGTTGTTCGAATACAGGGGAGGCACACGCATCAGTCAGCAAGGTATTGAAAAAAGCCTCTTAAAAGCCTCTTAAAACCATCAGAAATTGTCACTTAGACTAGAGATCTTTGGAAAACTGTACAAGGAACTTTGAGTTCTGACAAAGGGTCACCAGACCTGAAACATTCATTCTGATTTCTCATCACAGATCTGCTGAGCCTTTCCAGTGATTTCTGTTTTTGTATATAAGGAACATGTTTGGGTCCAGTTTTAACAGTGTATATATACTGAGGCTGGACTCTGTATCATGCATTGAATTAGTTATTCTTGCTTCTATTTATTTTCTGTTAATCAAGATGGTAGTTTATAGTCTAAGTTAGAGTGGTGCTCGAAGGGCTTTTGCCTGAAACGTCGATTTTCTTGCTCCTTGGATGCAGCCTGGTCTGCTGTGCTTTTCCAGCACCACTCTAATCTTGACTCTGACCTCCGGCATCTGTAGTCCTCACTTTCATCTAAGCCATCTTTGATTATTTGATTGCATTCACTTTCTGCAGTCAAGACAATTGCAAGGGAAAGTGATGTCTGTTTTTATAAATCATGAATAGTAAGGTAGGTTTGTGTATGAGCTTAAGAAAGCAATGGTTGCTCAGATATTGTGAATATATCAGTTTGTAAGAGTAGAGGGCTCATTCTCAGCATTCAGTTTTAGGGTATGGCACAGAAAAGGTTTCTGAACTAAGCATTCACAAAACAGGCAGGCAAAAAAAGGGTAAGTATTGGGTAAGACTGTTCCATCAGAACATACTTTAGGAACTTGTTTATTTCTTGCATTTCTATTTGACACAATAATAAATAACATTACAGATATCTTATTGCTAAATATCTATTAATGATACCCTGAAGGTTATCACTGAAATGGGCAAAATCAGAATTACAAATGAATTGCTAAAAGACATTAATCAAAAATTTCTTAATCAAAGTTCAATTACAATAATTCCTGGGATGAGCTCGTTGCCCAGTGAAAAAAAGGTTGAGTATAATGTGCCTACATTCTGTATTTAAGAAGAAGGACAGGTGACCTCATTGATACATATAAAATTCTTACTGAGATTCCCAGTGTAGATGGTGAGAGGCTGGTTCCCTTCTCTAGCTAATCTGCAACTATCTGTTATGCTGTCAGGATAAGGTAACAGCCATCTAGGATGGGGTGAATTGATGTTATTTTCCCTCTTTGGAGCTCTCCATCTTTTGATTGTTGTAGATGGTCAGTTTTTTTAAGTGCGATTTAGATTGGGCATAAAAGATTTTTAGCCGCTAACAAATATAGGAATAGTGTGGTAAAGCAAAGTTGTTGTATAAGATCACCTGTGAACTTAATGATTTAGAATGTTGATGCATTGTATTGTCCACTCCTGTTTCTCTTTCTTGTGGTCTATTCTAATTTCAGATACTTTCAAATATTCATTATGCTATAAAGTATTTGCCTGACTGAGTTGAGGGGTTTGCTAGTGTATAATGGATATACACACAGATGATTACATGCCATAATCTAATCAGAGTTTCAGATGTTGTAAACCACTTGAATCAATTCAACTATTTATAACCCTCCTATCGGAATCCCTGTGTAAGATTCCAACTTTGAAATTGCTTCCAGATACCTTCTATTGCTGTGTTGAATAATGTTTACTGAATTCCACTGAAAGCTCAGAAGGCAAAGGCTGGTGTACGGATCAGTCCTACATACCAAGTGGTTGACCAATACAGACTGCAACTACTTGGCCTGTTGTGTTTGGCTGTTAATGTGCTAGATCAACCTGAAACTAGTAGCTCAATTTTCTCCGAGCTAAAATATAGAATTGTACAGTGCAGAAACTACTGCACTGTTTGGTTCAATAGAGTTTGCATTAAATTCTGATATTCTGAGAAATATTGATCCATTTCCTAAAAGATGCAGTTTGTATGTGGCTCAACGACTGCCCATGGCACACCTTTACATGTTGCAGTACTACATTGGTACTGTTGGCTTTTAATCCAGAGGCCTGGGCTAATGCTCCAAAGTTTAGAGTTCAAATTCCACATGGGAGGAGAGGGAATTTGAACTAAATTAGCTGATAAAGCTGGTATAAAATTCTTGTTTCACTAGAAGTTATAGTGGAGCTGCTGAATATTTGAAAAAGCTTACCTGGTTCACTGATGTCATTTAGGCCAGGAAATCTGCCATCGTTGTGCATTCTTGTTGTGTGTGACTGTAAATCAGCTGTATTGTTGATTCTTAACTGCCCTTGCAAAAAGCATAGTGATTAAACAAGATGGCTCACCACCAGCTGCTCTGCCTTTCTGCTGGAGTAGATCTCTTCAGCTCACCACCAGCACCACCTCTGTAGCAATTACGGGCTGGCTCATGAATGCTTGCCTTACCTGTGGCATTCACATTCCATTGACAATTTGAGAAAAGTTAAGAAGTTCTTTGTAATTTTTCTATTCTCACCCTGTAGCTGTGTTATGTTATGATCACTCACTGCCACCATCCAATGAAATAGTTCAGGTAAAAATTTCAAGTGCTGAAAAGACCTTGCAGGTCTGGTGTCATCTGTGGAAAAAGAGAAAGTGTTAATGTTTTGAATTCAATGTGACCCTTTAAAACTGGAAACTTCCTATCAATGTGGTAACTCACTGTAAAGGCCTGTAACTCTGCAACAATAGTACAGTTGTAGCAGATTGTTAGTTCCTCCAGAATCGCAATCTGGAATACAGAAGAATCATGTATTTACTAATTATTCTATCCTGATGACCCATTGTAGATCATAAAAAGTTTTTTTCACTCCACAATCCATTAAGACTTCTCTTATTTTGTGTACTTATCTATAACAGCAAAATTCTGCTGGAGATACCAAGTTGGGGATGAAGTGGAGGCTGGGGCTGATTTAAATGGAGAGTCCCCTTTCATGCAAAATAGGTCCCTTCTACACCACTACTTTGCCACGAGTGCACGACTGGCTTGCTGCCTGGCCGCCTCTAGCCTCTGTGTTTCCTGGGAAGGTACTCTTCCGAGAGTTCAGAAGGCTGTACCCAGAGACCAGGGCTCTTACTGTACCTGTTCTCCGAGTCCAGCAGCATCACCACTAGTCTGCTGCTCCCCCCCCCCACCTTGCCCAAATCCTCCACCTCGTTCAAATGCTCAAGTGGTTGGTCATGCATGTGCTGTCATTAACTAGCCACAAGGCTGTGTTGCTGTGCTTGCACACTTATGTTCATGGTGTCATTCACAATAAATGCGTTTTTTTTTTATGCTTTTAGATAATGTTTTTTAACAGCTCTACTTGGCGTCTTATCCACTGAAGCAGTTGCTGCTTGATACGTATAACTTCCAAGTTTGGGATTTGACTATTAACTGGTTTCCATTGCCCACGTTGGGGTCTCTGCCATAGTTGGTGGGTTGGGCAGTCGGTATAGTATTGTTTGGCACAGAAAGACTACTGAAAATCAGATGGATTCAAGGTAATTGGAAATCAAATCAGAGGTGACATGAGGAAAACATTTTCTACACAATGAGTCGTTATAACCTGGAATTCTCAGTCTGATGGATTGTGGACACAGAGTTGAAAGTAACTTTTAAAAGGGGATTGAGTAAATATTTGAAGGGGGGAGTATTTAAGAATTATGGGTGTCCTATGACGGGTGGAAATAAATCTTACATTTTACATTTTAAAAGAGAGGGAGAGGAAGAACAGAATTACAGATCGGTTAGCTTAATATCAGTCGTGGGGAAAATGCTGGAGTTTATTATAAAAGGTATGAAAGGAAAATATTTAGAAAACACTAATGGAATTTGACCAATCCAACATGGATGTATGAAAGGGAAATCATGCTTAATAAATCGAATGGAGTTTTCTGAAGATTTAATTTGTAGAATAGATATGGGCAAGCCAGTAAATGTGTTGTATTTGGATTTTCTGAAGGCTTTTGATAAGATCCCTCCTAAGAGGTTAGTGGGTAAATTTAAATCACTTGAGCTTAAGGATAATAAATTAGCATGTCTAGAGAATCTCTTGACAGAAAAGTGTGTTTGGGAATAAATGGGTCTTTTTCTGAATGGAAGGCACTGACTAGTGGGGAGCTGCAAGGATCAGTGCTTGACCCATAGTTATTCACAACATATATAAATGACCTGGATGAGGGAACCAATGTTTCCAAGTTTGCTAATGACAAACTGGGCTTGAATTATGAGGAGGTGGCAAGGAGGTTTCTGGGTGACTTGAGTGGGTGGGCAAAAACATGATAGATGCAGTCAAACATTGTTAAATTATACACCTTGGTATGCAAAATAGAAAGGAAGAACATTATTTCAATGATGAGACTTTGGGAAGTGTGATGTACAATGGAATCTGGCTGTCCTTGTACATCAGAGTTGAAAAGTTTGGTGCTCGAAAAGCACAGCAGGTCAGGCAGTATCTGAGGAGTAGGAGAGTTGTTTCTCCTGCTCCTCAGATGCTGCTTGACCCGCTGTGCTTTTCCAGCGCCACACCTCTCGACTTTGACTCTCCGGCATCTGCAGTCCTCATTTTCTCCCTGTCCTTGTACAACAGTCAATGAAGGTAAACAGGCAGATAGAGTCATGGAGATGTACAGCATGGAAACAGATCCTTCTGTCCAACTTGTCCATGCCGACCAGATATCCCAACCCAATCTAGTCCTACCTGCCAGCACCCGTCCCATATCCCTCCAAACCCTTCCTATTCATATACCCATCTAAATGCCTTTTAAATGTTGCAATTGTACCAGCCTCCACCACTTCCTCTGGCAGCTCATTCTATACACGTATCACCCTCTATGTGAAAAGGTTGCCTCGTAGGTCTCTTTTATATCTTTCCCCTCTCACACTAAACCTATGCCCTCTACTTCTGGAACACCCCGACCCCAGGGAATAGATTTTGTCTATTTATCCTATCTGTGCCCCCTATCCATGCCCCTCATGATTTTATAAATCTCTATAAGGTCACCCCTCAACCTCCGACGCTCCAGGGAAAACAGCCCCAGCCTGTTCAGCCTCTCCCTATAGCTCTAAATCCTCCAACCCTGCCAACATCCTTCTAAATCTTTTCTGAACCCTTTCAAGTTTCACAACATCTTTCGGATAGGAAGGAGACCAGAATTGCATGCAATATTCCAACAGTGGCCTAACCAATGTCCTGTACAGCTGCAACATGACCTCCCAACTTCTGTACTCCATAATCTGACCAATAAAGGAAAGCATACCAAACGCCTTCTTCACTATCCTATCTACTTGCAACTCCACTTTCAAAGAGCTAAGAACCTGCACTCCAAGGTCTCTTTGTATAGCAACACTCCCTAGGACCTTACCATTAAGTGTACATGTCTTGCTCTGATTTGCTTTCCCAAAAAGCAGCACCTCTCATTTATCTGAATTAACCTCCATCTGCCACTTCTCAGCCCATTGGCCCATCTGGTCAACTTCCTGTTGTAATCTGAGGTAACCACCTTTGCTGTCCACTACACCTCCAATTTTGGTGTCATCTGCAAAGTTCCTAACTATACCTGTTATGCTTGCATCCAAATCATTTATGTAATTGACAAAAAGTAGAGGACCCAGCTCCGATCCTTATGGCACTCCACTGGTCACAGGCCTCCAGTCTGAAAAACAACCCTCCATCACCACCCTCTGTCTTCTACCTTTGAGCCAGTTCTGTATCCAAATGACTAGTTCTCCCTGTATTCTGTGAGATCTAACTTTGCTAACCAGTCTCTTATGGGGAACCTTGTTGAACGCCTTACTGAAGTCCAGATAGTTCACACCTACCGCTCTGCCCCCATTAATCTTCTTTGTTACTTCTTCAAAAAACTCAATCAAGTTTGTGAGACATGATTTCCCATGCATAAAGCCATCCTGACTATCCCTAATCAGTCCTTGCCTTTCCAAATACATGTACATCCTGTCCCTCAGGATTCCCTCCAACAACTTGGCCACCACCAACGTCAGGTTCATTGGTCTATAGTTCCCTGGCTTGTCATCACCACCCTTCTTAAACAGTGGTACCACGTTAGCCAACCTCCAGTCTTCTGGCACCTCACCTGTGACTATTGATGATGAAAATATCTCAGCAAGAGGCCCAGCAATCACTTTTCTAGCTTCCCACAGAGTTCTAGGGTGCACCTGATCAGGTCCTGGGGATTTATCCACCTTTATGCTTTTCAAGACATCCAGCACTTCCTCCTCTGTAACGTAGACATGTTGCAAGGTGTCACCATCTATTTCCCTACATTCTTTATCTTCCATAACCTTTTCCACTGTAAATACTGATGCAAAATACTCATTTTGTATCTCCCCCATTTTCTGTGGCTCCACTCAAAAGACCGCCTTGCTGATCTTTGAGGGCAGGCAGGGACAAGGTAGGACTAATAAATTAAACTGCATTTATTTCAATGCAAGGGGCCTAACGAGGAAGGCAGATGAACTCAAGGCATGGTTAGGAACATGGGACTGGGATATCATAGTAATTACAGAAACATGGCTCGGGGTGGGCAGGACTGGCAGCTTAATGTTTCAGGATACAAATGCTATAGAAAGAATGGAAAGGGAGGTAGGAGAGGAGGGGAAGTGGCGTTTTTGATAAGGGATAGCTGTGCTGAAGGAGGATATTCCTGGAAATACATCCAAGGAAGTTATTTGGGTGGAACTGAGAAATAAGAAAGGGATGATCACCTTATTGGGATTGTATTATAGACCCCCTAATAGTCAGAGGGAAATTGAGAAACAAACTTGTCAGGAGATCTCAGCTATCTGTTAGAAACACAGGGTGGTTATGGTCGGGGATTTTAACTTTCCAAACATAGACTGGGACTGCCATAGTGATCATAATCCCACTCGATTTAAAATCGTGATGGAAAAGGATAGAACAGATCTAAAAGTTGAAGTTCTAAATTGGAAAAAGGCTAATTTTGACGGTGTTAGGCAAGAACTTTCAAAAGCTGATGGGGGCAGATGTTTGCAGGTAAAGGGACGGCTGGAAAATGGGGCACCTTCAGAAGTGAGATAATGAGAATCCAGAGAAAGTATATTCCTGTTAGGCTGAAAAGAAAGGCTGGTAGGTATAGGGAATGGTGGATGACCTAAATAAATTGAGGGTTTGGTTAAGGAAAAGAAGGAGGCATATGTCAGGTATAGACAGGATTGAAGAATATAAAGGCAGTAGGAGTATACTTAAGAGGGGAATCAGGAGGGCAAAAAGGGGACATGGGGTAGCTTTGGCAAATAGAATTGAGAAGAATCCAAAGGGTTTTTACAAATACATTAAGGTCAAAAGGATAACAAGGGAGAGAATAGGGCCCCTCAAAGAAGATCAGATGCAGCAAGTAGTTAAGAAGGCAAATGATATATTGGTCTTCATTGTAAGAGGATTTGAGTTCAGAAGTAGGAATGTCTCACTGCCCTTATACAGGATCTTGGTGAAATCGCACCTGCAGTATCACGTAAGAAAGACCATTCTTGCCATAGTGTGAGCACAGTGGAGTTACAGTAGGATCGCAGGACTGTCCTGTGAGAATAAATTGTTCGATTGCGTCTGTATTCACTAGAATTTTGAAAAATGAGAAGGGATTTGATTGAAATGTGTAAAATGTCTAACAGGTAGACAGATTAGAGGCATGGAGGATGACTTCCTTGGCTGAGGTGTAGGGACTAGTGGACACAGTCTCAGGACAGAGACTATTTAGAACTGAGATGAGGTAACACTTATTTCCTCAAAAGATAGTAAATCTGCGTTCGTCTCCACCACAGAAGATTGGAGGCCAAGTCACTGGAACATATTTAAGGAAGAGAGATAAGTTTATCGCTTTTTATGGGCATCATGGGATTTTGGGGAGAAAATGGGAGTATAGCTTTGAGGAAGAGGATCAGCCGTGACCTATTGAGTGACAGCATAGTTCTGAAGGGCTCATTAACCTATTCCTTTTAAATTCTTGTTTCTATGAATCAACTTTTATTTAGAGAAGGATGCATTATAAAGTTGCACTTCTATACCCAAGAACCACAGTTTCAGTCTTCCAGAGAAGAGTAAGTTAATCCCCGCAGTTAGTCCCTGCAACCTGAATATAATTAAACACCCAAATAATACCCTGTGGTGCAGTGGTAGCATCCATGTTTCTGAGCCAGGAGGCCCTAATTCAAATCTACCTGCTCCACCGATGTGTCATTACATCTCTGAACAGGATGATTAGCAGATTTTTTTTTGAAAAAAAGCATGAAATTGGATTGCCGTTTCAAAGGTGCAGACAGATGGGCTAAATAGCCTTGTGTTATTTCATTCTATGGTTCCATGAAGAGTATGCAATCCCTGAAACAAAAATATAATGTGGAATTGTTGTGCAATAATATTCCATTATTTTGACTTTGATTGTTGAAACCTCTTGGTAAGTTATATGAGCATTTGGTTTTTGGTGCATCCTTAGATCCGATCTGTGACTGGAAGGAATCCCGTGATCGTGACTTACTTAAGAGTCTGTGGTTGCTAACGCTGCTTATCACCATGCTCTCCAGATTACACATTCAGATTGTTTTCTTTTTAAACATTGTATTGGTGTGGGCTGTGATCTCCTTCCTCTCTCCGTAAATGTTTCCATCTGAATGGAAAACTTACATTTGTACTGTTGCATCTGCCTGCACGCTGTATTCCAAAAGGACTTGTGTGTGCCAACAGCATCGCTTGGCAAAGGCAAATGCTGCATTTTTCCATTTCTCACGTGGCTTCCTGCTGGGCTGAACTTTTCAGCTTGTTCTCTCCTTGCAGGTAATAGAAATAGTTGCAAGGCAGTGGGCTTTCTATTAGTTTTCGGAGCTAGAATTGGATATTAGTGCCTGAATAGATTTTGTTTTTATTTCTCATCCCTTCACGTACCTTTTTTATACTTGCCTGGAGCATGAGATCAACCTGGTTGACCAGCTATACCACAAGATGTGACCACATCCACTCAATAGTATTAAGTATTGAAGTAATGCAAGTATCTCTGTTGCTGAATACCTGAAATAAACACACAGAAAGCACTGGGAATGTTCCGTAAGTCACGCAGCTGGGTTTCCCTTCCACAGATCCACCCTGATTTGCTAAATGTTTCCAGCATTTTGTGTTTTGTTAACAATTGATTTACCAGGATGTAGTGGGTATGGAAGGTTTAAGTTATAAAGAAAGGCTGGGACTTTTTTCACTGGAGCATACGAGGCTGAGGGGCAATCTGTTAGAAGTTTATAAAATACTGAGGGGTATGGATACAGTTAATGATGATTGTCTTTTCCCTAGGATGGGAAATTTCAAGACTAGGGGACACATTTTAAAGGAGAGAGGAAAGAGATTTTAAAAAAAGATGGATGAGGCAAACGTTTTACACAGAGGGTGATTTGCGTGTGGAATGAACTTGCTGAGAAGTGGTGGATGTGGGTGCAATTACAATGTTTAAAAGACATTTGGATGGACACATGAATAGGAAAGGAATAGTGGGATATGAGCAAGGAGCAGGCAGATAGGACTGGTTTAGTTTGGGATTATGGTTGGCATGGACTGGTTGGACCAAAGGGTCTGTTTCTGTGCTGTATGTCTATGACCTTCAATGATAGATCACCTGAGATGGGTGCTTCAGAAAGAATCTAAGGATCAGCTGGTGTTTCTTCTTAGCCTCATGTGAAGATGAGGGTTTGCTTCATGGTCCGATGGCCTCAGTGTTAAGTTGTAAGATTGGGAAAGCATATCCTATTGCCATAAGGCCAGAAGGTTGTTCAGTGTTGAGAGGGGGCTCCACCTTTGACAGATGGAGACAGTTGATCAGTGTTCAAAATAAAGTTCATCAGCTGTCATGGTGGGATTTAAACCCAGAATCTTAATCTGGATCACTAATCCAATCAAATACCTACTGTGCTATCTCCTCCCCATATTTTCTTTCTCTTCGCACTTTTTTTTTTCCTTTTGGCCCAGCAACCCTCAGCTGCTGCTTCAATGACCTTCCTTCCCTCTATGAAGAGATTTGAAGTGGCAATGTTTGCTGATTGTGCAATGTTCAGTATCCTTCACAAGTCCTCAGATATTGGAGCAGTCCTTGTCCATACATAGCAAGACTTGAACAACATCCGGGCTTGGCTGATAAGTAGCAAGTGAAATTTAGAAATGACCATTTCTAACAAGAAGAAATTTACCCATATCCTCTTGATATTCAGTGGCATTGCCATTTCTGAATTAACCTCTCTCTCTCTCTCTCTCTCTCTCTCTCTCTCTCATTCTCTCTCACTCTCTCTCTCTCTCTCACACAATCTCTCTGTCTCTTTGTCGAATCTTTCTTGCACATGCAAATTGCCCTCTCTCTCTCTCTCTCTCTCTCTCTCTCTCGAGCACACGCAATTTCTCCCGAGCACACGCAATCTCTCGCTCTCGCCTGAGGACGTGCAATCTTGCGCGCACTCTGCCAAGCACGAGCAATCTCTCGCGCGCTCCCTCCCGAGCGCGCGCCATCTCGCGCGCTCCCCCTCCCTCGAGCGCGCGCCATCTTGCGCGCTTCCCCCTCCCTCGAGCACGCGCCATCTCGCGCGCTTCCCCCTCCCTCGAGCACGCACCATCTCGCGCCCTTCCCCCTCCCTGAAGCACGCGCCATCTCGCGCGCTTCCCCCTCCCTCGAGCACGCGCCATCTCGCGCGCGCGCTCCCCCTCCCTCGAGCACGCGCCATCTCGCGCGCGCGCTCCCCCTCCCTCGAGCACGCGCCATCTCGCGCGCTCCCCCTCCCTCGAGCACGCGCCATCTCGCGCACTCCCCTTCCCTCGAGCACGCGCCATCTCGCGCGCTCCCCCTCCCTCGAGCTCGCGCCATCTCGCGCGCTCTCTCTCTCTCGCTCGCTCTCTCGCGCGCTCGCTCTCTCTCTCTCTCTCTCGAGCATGCGCAATCTCTCTCTCTCTCTCTCTCGTGTAATCTCGCTCTCGCTCTCGCGCTCTCTCTCTCACACGTGTAATCTCGCTCTCTCCCTCTCTCGAGCACGCGCAACCTCGCGCGCGCGCTCGCTCTCTTCCTCCCTCGAGCACGCGCAATCTCGCGCTCTCTCTCCCTCCCTCGAGCACGCGTGATCTCGTGCGCGCTCTCTCTCCCTCCCTCGAGCACGCGTGATCTCGTGCGCGCTCTCTCTCCCTCCCTCGAGCACGTGTGATCTCGTGCGCGCTCTCTCTCCCTCCCTCGAGCACGCGCGATCTCGTGCGCGCTCTCTCTCCCTCCCTCGAGCACGCGCGATCTCGTGCGCGCTCTCGCTCCCTCCCTCGAGCACGCGCGATCTCGTGCGCGCTCTCGCTCCCTCCCTCGAGCGCGCGCCATCTCGCGCGCTTCCCCCTCCCTCGAGCACGCGCCATCTCGCGCGCTTCCCCCTCCCTCGAGCACGCACCATCTCGCGCCCTTCCCCCTCCCTGAAGCACGCGCCATCTCGCGCGCTTCCCCCTCCCTCGAGCACGCGCCATCTCGCGCGCGCGCTCCCCCTCCCTCGAGCACGCGCCATCTCGCGCGCGCGCTCCCCCTCCCTCGAGCACGCGCCATCTCGCGCGCTCCCCCTCCCTCGAGCACGCGCCATCTCGCGCGCTTCCCCCTCCCTCGAGCACGCGCCATCTCGCGCGCTCCCCTTCCCTCGAGCACGCGCCATCTCGCGCACTCCCCTTCCCTCGAGCACGCGCCATCTCGCGCGCTCCCCCTCCCTCGAGCTCGCGCCATCTCGCGCGCTCTCTCTCGCTCGCTCGCTCTCTCGCGCGCTCGCTCTCTCTCTCTCTCTCTCTCTCGAGCATGCGCAATCTCTCTCTCTCTCTCTCTCGTGTAATCTCGCTCTCGCTCTCGCGCTCTCTCTCTCACACGTGTAATCTCGCTCTCTCGAGCACGCGCAACCTCGCGCGCGCGCTCGCTCTCTTCCTCCCTCGAGCACGCGCAATCTCGCGCTCTCTCTCCCTCCCTCGAGCACGCGTGATCTCGTGCGCGCTCTTTCTCCCTCCCTCGAGCACGCGTGATCTCGTGCGCGCTCTCTCTCCCTCCCTCGAGCACGTGTGATCTCGTGCGCGCTCTCTCTCCCTCCCTCGAGCACGCGCGATCTCGTGCGCGCTCTCTCTCCCTCCCTCGAGCACGCGCGATCTCGTGCGCGCTCTCGCTCCCTCCCTCGAGCACGCGCGATCTCGTGCGCGCTCTCGCTCCCTCCCTCGAGCACGCGCGATCTCGTGCGCGCTCTCGCTCCCTCCCTCGAGCACGCGCGATCTCGTGCGCGCTCTCTCTCCCTCCCTCGAGCACGCGCGATCTCGTGCGCGCTCTCTCTCCCTCCCTCGAGCACGCGCGATCTCGTGCGCGCTCTCTCTCCCTCCCTCGAGCACGCGCGATCTCGTGCGCGCTCTCTCTCCCTCCCTCGAGCACGCGCGATCTCGTGCGCGCTCTCTCTCCCTCCCTCGAGCACGCGCGATCTCGTGCGCGCTCTCTCTCCCTCCCTCGAGCACGCGCGATCTCGTGCGCGTTCTCGCTCCCTCCCTCGAGCAAGCGCGATCTCGTGCGCGCTCTCGCTCCCTCCCTCGAGCACGCGCGATCTCGTGCGCGCTCTCGCTCCCTCCCTCGAGCACGCGCGATCTCGTGCGCGCTCTCGCTCCCACCCTCGAGCACGCGCGATCTCGTGCGCGCTCTCGCTCTCTCTCTCTCTCTCTCGAGCACGCGCTATCTTCTGCCGTTCAATCTCTCTTGTTCTTGCACTTTTTCACAGACTTCCATGTGTCCTTATTGGACACATCCCTTGCTCATAAACTGTTTCTCAGTTCTGATGAAAGTCTTTGTTTCTGTCACAGACTTAAAGAGTTAACTTTATTTCAATCCAACGATTCTGCCTGACCTGCTCAATACTTTGAACATTTGTTGTTCTCTTTCTAAAGCCTCTGTCACAGTTCTATCAGTGCCCCTCATCACCATCTTGTTTCCTCAGTTTGTGTAGCTTGAACCCAGGCAGATTTATTTACTCAGTGGGCCATCAAAACCATCCCAGCTTTCACCTTAGTCCGTTGCTTTATCCAGCTCTTGAGTTGATTTGGAAGAGTGTGGGGTATATGAAATGCAGTATTTTCCAATGAATTGTTATATCTTTTCTCTCCAATGTTTTTCTTTCGTTCTGCAGTTATTATCGATTACAAAGTAGCGTTACTACAGAATTATAGATCTGACGCTGGTATTGGAGGGGAGGTGGTTACAGTGCCTGAGTCAGAAGGTGGTTTAAACCAGGATGTGACTCCAACTGGAAGTACTCCAGAGGTAAGAAGCTTGTTGGATTCCACAGACCTGTGTATACTTCCCTCAAGAAATACTGTCAGAATGTAGCG
Source organism: Chiloscyllium punctatum (assembly GCF_047496795.1). NCBI lineage: Eukaryota > Metazoa > Chordata > Chondrichthyes > Orectolobiformes > Hemiscylliidae > Chiloscyllium > Chiloscyllium punctatum. The sequence goes on along the minus strand of NC_092776.1, from coordinate 11,523,016 downwards.
TATATCACAACCCACAAACAATAATCTGATTTTGATCAGATAGTTTTGATTTATTGATAATAATCTTGGGATGAATATTAGCCCAAAGACACTGAGGAGAAACTTCCTGTTTTTCCATCAAATAGTAGCTGAGAAATCTCTTACGGTCATTAGAAAGGGCATTTGTGGCTTTGGTTTAATTGGTTTTCTGAGAGACAGTGCCTTTGAATGGGACTTAAGCCTGCAATTCTCTGATTTGGGGGTGTTTGGGATTATCTGCTGCTCCAAGGGTGGCAGTACTGCTTCCGTATTCCAGGGTGCATCATCAGCAGTGCGCACCATCTACAAGATGCACTGCAGCTACTCACTTAGGGTTCTCAACAGCAATTTCCAAATCTGTTACCTCCATCTTTGAGAAGGACAAGTGCAGCAGATGCAAAGGAGCTCCTTTCTGAACAGCGCTGTCAACGTGCCTGCACATTGGGGATGGGCAATAAATGCTGGTGTAGCCAGTGAGTTCAAATTCCACAAACAAAGGACCAAAAAAAATGAACGAATTAGATCAAAAGATAAAAGATGTGAAGATATACATGAAGTGTTGACATGTATACATCTGCTTACATCAGATCTTAATTAAACAGTCTGTCAATTCTAAAATTCTCATCCAGCTGCTGTGATCGTGTAAGCACAGAGCCATAGGGCTGTACAGCATGGAAACAGACCCTTCATGCTGTCCATGCTGACCAGATATCCTAACCTAATCTAGACCCATTTGCCAGCGCTTGGCCCATATCCCTCCAGACACTTCCTATTAATATATCCATCCAGATCCCTTTTAAATGCTTCAATTGTAGCAGCCTCCACCACTTTCTCTGGCAGCTCATTCCATACATGTACCACCCTCTGTGTGGAATAAATTGTCCCTGAGGTCTCTTCTATATCTTTCCTCTCTCACCCTAAACCTATGCTCTCTAATTCTAGACTCACCCACTCCAGGGAAAAGACTTTGTCTATTTATCCTACCCATGCCCCTCATGATTTTATAAACCTCTATAAGGTCACTCCTCAGCCTACGACACTCCAGGGAAAACAGCCATAGCCTGTTCTGCCTCTCCCTGTAGCTCAGATCCTCCAACCCTGGCAACATCCTTGTAAATCTTTTCTGAACCCTTTCAAGTTTCACAACATCCATCCGATAGGAAGGAGACCGGAATTGCACGGAATATTCCAACAGTGGCCGAACCAACATCCTGTACAGCTGCAATATGACCTCCCAACTCCTGTACTCAATACTCTGACCAATAAAGGAAAGCATACCAAACGCCGTCTTCACTATGTTATCTACCTGCGACTCCACTTTCAAGGAGCTATGAACCTGCACTCCAAGGTCTCTTTTTGTTCAGCAACACTCCCTAGAACCCTGCGATTAAGTATTTAAGTCCTGCTTTGATTTACTTTTCCAAAATGCACCACCTCGCATTTAACTAAATTAAACTCCATCTGCCATTCTTCATCCACTGGCCCATCTGATCAAGATGCCGTTGTACTCTGGCAGACCCCTCTTCGCTGTCCACTACACCTCCAATTTTGGTGTCATCTGCAAACCTATTAACTATACCTCTTTTGCTCACACCTAAATCATTTATATAAATGACGAAAAGTAGTGGACCCAGCACTGATCCTTGTTGCACTCCACTGGTCACAGGCCTCCAGTCTAAAAATCAACTCTCCACCACCACCCTCTGTCTTCTACCTTTGAGCCAGTTCTGTATCCAAATGGCTAGTTCTCCCTGTATTCCGTGAGATCTAACATTCTAAACTAACATACTAAACAGTCTCCCATAGGGAACCTTGTCAAACGCCTTAGTGAAGTCCATATAGATCACGTCCACCGCTCTGCCCTCGTCAATCCTCTTTGTTACTACTTCAAAAAACTCAATCAAGTTAGTGAGACATGATTTCCCATGCACAAAGCCATGCTGACTATCCCTAACCAATCCTTGCCTTTCCAAATTCTGTCCCTCAGGATTCCCTCCAACCTACCCACCATAGTCAACCTCCGGTCTTCTAGCACCTCACCTGTGACTATCGATGATACAAATATCTCAGCAAGAGGCCCAGCAATCGCTTACCTAGCTTCCCACAGAGTTCTCGGGTACACCTGATCAGGTCCTGGGGATTTATCCACTTTTATACGTTTCAACGTCCAGCACCACCACCTCTGTTGTGGATATTTTTCAAGATGTCACCATCTATTTCTCCAGATTCTATATCTTCCTTGTCCTTCTCCATCGTAAACAATGATGCAAAATACTCATTTAGTATCTCCCGCAACTTGTGCAGCTCCACACATAAGCTGCCTAGCTGATCGTTGAGTGGCTGTATTCTCTCCCTAGTTACCCTTTTGTCCTTATAAAAACTCTTTGGATTCTCCTTAACCCTAATTGCTAAAGCTATCCCATGTCCCCTTTTTGCCCTCCTGATGTCCCTCTTAAGTATACTCCTACTGCCTTTATACTCTTCTAAGGATCTCTTAATGTCTCCTGCCTATACCTGACATATGCTTCCTTCTTTTTCTTAATCAAAACCTCAATTTCCCTCGTCATCCAACATTCCCTATACCTACCAGCCTTTCCTTTCACCCTAACTGGAATATACTTTCTCTGGAGTCATCTCATTTCTGAAGGCTTCCCATTTTCCAGCCATCCCTTTACCTGCGAATATCTGTGCCCAATCAGCTTTTAAAAGTTCTTGCCTAATACGGTCAAAATTAGCCTTTTTCCAATTTAGGACTTCAACTTTTAGATCTGGTTTGTCCTTTTCCATCACTGTTTTAAAACTAATAGAATTATGGTCACTGGCCCCAAAGTCCTCCCCCACTGACACCTCGGTCACCTGCCCTGCCTTATTTCCCAAGAGTAGGTGCAGTTTTGCACCTTCTCTACTAGGAACATGCACATACTCAGAAAGAAACCAGCAGCAAAAAGTAGTCCAGCTGTGAAGAGAGGCTGTATTTTCGGAGGTGCTGTTCAACCAAAAGCATTAGCTATCTATTTAGAAGAAGTGCACAGGAACCTTCCCTGACTAGTTTTCCCCTGACTTGGCTAATAGTTACCCTTCTAACGCCACTCTGAAAGTTGAACTAATGATTTGCAAGTTTGTTGCTTGTGAGGCTCCAATATGTCAAACTTGCTCAATGAGTCTGTCTGCATAACAAAGATACGCTTAAAAGCAGAAACTATTAAAGTTGTGATCACATTGGGACATTTGAAAAAATTAAAAGGCACTAAATAAATACAAGTAGTTTTTTAAATTTATGGCATTGTGCTCAATAAAGAGCCAGTTTGTGGTCCATTTTATGTCAAAGGAGTGAATGTGCCATAGCACATTGTGTACCACAGTGAGTTGTGGAATGTTGCATGTTACAAGAGGTTAGAAGTCTACTTGTGTGTTATTTGAGGATATAGATCTTGGCACTTTATACATTAAACCAGGATATAGATTCTGGCATGCTGTGTTTTGGAGACAGCTGGAATGCCAATGCAGAAGATGCAAAACCACAAATAGGTGCCAGACCTTCACAAGCTCATTATGAAGAGAGTAAAGATATAAATTGAGGATTTTCAGGCTTAAAATTCTGATCTAGTGTGTGCTCTTGCTTTCTTTTCTTCTTTCCTCAGTTGCTTGCTTGTGCAATCTTTCTCCGGTTGTTTTTAAGCTTTTTTTTGCCCTACTCATGCTCTTCCTTCCCGCTTCCTTTCTCTCCTTTGCAATTGTACTCTCACACTCACCTCTGCCCCTGCAGTTTCTAGCCCTGTTGCATATTTACTCCTCCCCTGCTCTCTTTCTTCCCACACATCATCAATAATCACACCTGGAATGGTAGCTGCTTGCCTCCAACTGTGTGTGTATCCACTACCTCTTACCCTAATTGAGAATGGTAGAGTTGGTATGGAAACTGCCCTCGTCCCCATGTTTGTTCTTCAACTAGCACCAACAGATCGATTACAAACAGAAAATATTGGTGTGGTGGCATCTGGAGAGACAAAAGCATCAGACTCCATGTTCACGCAATGACCTTCTTCAGAAAGCTTCTGATTATTTTGTTACTTTTTGTGTGTGATCCTGATATGAGCACATCATCCACTGCATTTGCAAAAGTGGGTGCAATTCATGGCCAGCACTTTACTTTTTTTGTTTGAATTGCTTTGAGATGCCATGAGGTCATGAAAATCATTATTGATGTGACCTCTTTCTATAGTCTACTGACTTTAATGAAATAGGGAAGAATTCAAACCTGTGTTGCGGATCCTGTTCTCCCATCCTTCACTTTGCTTGTCTAGACATTGGGGATGAGCCTGCCCTCACTCCAGTGGGTTGGCTTGCAGCCATTTAACATTCATAGCGGTCTTATTGGCTCAAAGCGAGACTTCCTCATCGATCAGCTGACCTGAAGTACCTTAGTACTAGCGATACCACTGGGAGAAATGACTGCAGCTCCATTATTGGAGTTGGAATTTGGGGTTGCAGTCCCTGTGGGGTGGGGTGCAAGGGCCGGGGGTTAGAGGGAGGAGACATTGCATGAGTGTAGGGGCTCTCCAGTGGGCCTAGCAGGCAACATTAAAGAAGACAGCTCCTCTAGACCCGGCCTTGGCCATGCAATGCATACTGTTGACCTTTCCACCAGGTACCAGTCTCCACCCACTGAGTCAGGAAAAGATAAATTATGTTTAGGAAGAAGCCTCAGTGGCCATTCATTGGCTAATTAAAAGACTCAGTTGGTCCCTGAACCTAATGCTTCTCCCGCCACATGTAAACTGTTGCAGGGCAAGCATTGAACAATTTGAATGGTATTTACGGTGTTACGCACGATTTTATGTCCCCGTCTGCTAACCTATCCTTCAGTGAGATAAACTTTGCACAAGGCATCTTTATAGTTCAGTTCATTTGTCCTTTTTAGCTTGTGGCAGGAAGAGCTATCAAACTTTTCTCACATTCCTTAAAATCTTGCTTAGTCTTTGTGACCCTGAAAATCTTTCAAGTATTTAGTAATTCTCTTTTGGAAAGTTTCATTAAATCTGATTTCATTGCCTTTTCAGGCAATACATTCCAGATCACAATTTGTTTTAATAACCTACTTTTCTAATCAACCTGTTTAGAGATGTTATTGTATACCTTGGACTTTCTGGTCCTGAGGTAGGGACATTGCCACGGTGCCACAGAAGTCTCCATAACACCTCTTAACTATTTTTCTGATCAACCTGTTACACACCTCTGGTGCAGGTTGGACTTGAACTCGATCTCTTGGTGCAGGAGTACGGATGTTTTCACTATGCCACAAGAGCCCCCTTTCAGATCACAATTATATAACCAAATGTCAAGTGAAAACTGCGGCAAATAATGATTGTGTTTTAATTTAAGTGTAAGTAATATGAATGGCTTTAGTTGACACTACCCTATGAACTGTAAAATGCCAAATGCTTTCTGTTAAAGGAAACGGAAATTGGCGATTTTATTTCTTCTTAGTTATCCTTCCAAAGATCCCAAGACGATAAATTAAAATCAGCAGGGCTATCTGTGTTTGAATAAACTATTAACTTGGAAGCAGCTTGTAAAATGTTGGTTGCATTGAAGACTGATAAAGGCTCGTGCAGTGATTTGTCTAAAACTTCTTAAAAAAAAAACTTCCCTCCAAACAGCACATTTGCCTGCGTTGGAACTGCATTGTTCCTTCTTCACTGTTTGAGTCAAAATGGTAGGCGTCCCTCTCAAGCAGTGCACTGCAAGGGCATTCAGCGATACTCAATAAATGCCTGCCTTTGAGGTGGCACCCACATCCTGTACCTGAATATTTTTTTTAAAACTGCCTGCTTGATTCAGCCTGTCATGCAAAAGTATTTGGATAATTTGAGATTTGTCTCATAATGTCATGCTATGTAATCTCCAATTTGGATTTAGTTATTCGCCCACTTCCTTTTATAGAGTCATAGAGGAGTACAGCCTGGAAACAGACCCTTTTATCCAACTCATCCATGCCGACCAGATATCTGAAATCAATCTAGTTGCAATTGACCTACATTCCACTAAACCCTTCCTAATCGTGTAGCCATCCAGATGCCTTTTAAATGTTGGATTGTACCAGCCTCCACCACTTCCTCCAGCAGCTCATTCCATACACACACCACCCTCTGCGTGAAAAAGTTGCCTCTTCGGTCTCTTTAACACTTCTCCCCCCTCACCCTAAACCTATATCCAGTAGTTTTGGACTGCAACCAACCCAATACTTTGCTTTTTTTTCCACTTATAGGATGTGGGCATTTCTGGCTCTTCCTAATTGTGTGGAGGGCAGTTAAGAGTCAACCACATTGCTGTGGGTCTGGAGTTATGTAGACCAGACTAGGTAAAAATGACAGACTTTGTTCTGTGAATGCATGAGTGAACCAGATGGGGTTTTGTGACTGTTAACAATGGTTTCATGATCATTATTAGACTGTTTCAGATTTTACATTGAATAAAAATTCTACTATCTGCTTTCGTGGATTTGAACCCGAGTCCCCAGAACATGAGCTGAGTTCCTGGATTAATAGCGATAGTACCACGAGGCCATTGCCGCCTCATTACTTCTTGCAAGGATTATATTTCCCTCTGTCCTGTTTTTTTTCCATCAATGATTCATTTAAAGCAGTACTGCTTCTGATCTCTCCCTGTAGGAAGTAACTGTAGGAACCTTGGAGGAGCCAGAGGAACAGGAAGCAGAAGATGAATTTAAAGATGCAATAGAGGTGAGATGGACGCTGGAGGGAAGCTTGTCCTTTGTAATCTAGAGTCATACGTTTCTGCATTTTGATGCCTCTGACCTGAGAGACTTATTTGTTGCATTGATCAAATAATTAAATCACAGGGGCAAATCCAGATCACTAAAGACAATCTCCAAACATATGTTAAAATCCCACAATCATGCTGCTCTTCGGTTATCATTTTCATTGCCAAAACTGTTGATTCTCCCTGGGATCAGTTAAAAGCCAGGATTGAGTAGAAGTCACAGAACAGATTCATCCTTCTAGTACATGCTGGCATTTATACTCCACTTTAAGTCTCCTCCTGCCTGACATTGCCTAACTGTAATAATATATCCTTCTAATTGCTTGTCCTTTGTATATTTGTCAAGCTTTCCAATCTGTCCTATTTGCCTCATCTCCTCCCTGTGGTCAGAAGTTCTAAATTCCCAAAACATCCTAGTTAATGAAAATTCTTTTGAATTCTGCATTGAGTAGTACCCATTTTTTATTTTTTTGTGTCAGCCTGGCTGGTAAGTATTAATCCAGCCTTTTACAGCACAAGACTAGGATTTCAAGCTGCCCTTCACTATTCATCACTATTTGCAGAGCATCAGGGTGCTATTTCACTGAGATGTGAAGTTGAGGTGATATCCAGTTGTTCAGCCCAATGTTTAAAACATTCTCATGACACCATGTGAAAAAGACTGGGGAGTTGTTCTGATGCGGTGGCCAACCATCTTCTCTCAGCATCACCTTAAAGAAAAGAAATTAAACAAGCAATTCTTGTGTTTGTGGGAAATTGAAGTGTGCAAATTGGCTGCTGCTATTATATCACAACAATCTCCACACTTTAAGGTAAGTCACTGTATGCAACATTTCTAAGGAGATGTATTGACGTGTTATATAAGTACAATATTTTTAATTTACTGATTATGCCTGCTATAATGAGTAAAGTTTAATTTGTTATGCAATACAATATTTCATGAATGAGCAACTTAACGGAAATATATTGCTCTTTAATTTTATATAAATTGCACTGCCAACTTGTAGCAAACGCTTAAGTTTCCGCCTCCTTCCCCTGACTCTTTAAATAGGCACAATGCTTGCTTTTTCTTTCATATTCCTTCTTTACACAGTTTAGAAAATTCAGGTGCAACAATTGGAAAGTAATAGAAATGAGTCTTTTATTAAGTGTTTAATGCCTTCTTGTAAAGCTGCTTCTTGGATCCATACAGGGCACTACTGTTGCAGCCGAGAGTGCATTCTCCACCTCTGCTGCCACCCCAGGCCAAGCACATGCATTCTTCTTCTCCCCCCTCACCAACAAAAAAAACTCCAATAATAAACCTACAAGATTCTCAAAAGCTGGTGGTCAAGAAAACACTCAATAAATAAAAGAAAATCTTTTACTTCCAGTGTCACAGCCATGTCCTGAATTCAGTGTAAAACAGCTTCTGTCATTGGGGCTCTGATCTCCTTAATGGCCCTGCTGAATAACTGGACCTGCCTGGTTTCTATGTGGATTTTCCTGCTCTCCAAGTTTTTTTTTTATACAGTAATACAATGTTGTATGTATTCTGGAAGACATTAGTGCCTGAACAGCTTTTGTATCTTTGTAGAATAGAATGACTATGTAGCAACTTGGTAGTACAGAATATGGCATGAGGTTGAAAATTGTTTATGTTACGCTTATCTGAACAGATGTGAGATGGCCATGTTTCAATTTCCCCCACAATTTCACATTCTTTTATCAGTCTTGATGAGTTCAAGATGAAAAGCTTCACAGCTTCTTTTTGATTCCAGAGATAGTGAAAAGACCTTTGCAAATCTACCCTTGGCTCAGTGGACTGTCTCTTTGCAGAATGGCATCATATAAATAGGGAAGGCCTCAGATTGCCAAGTCTGCTTGGAATAATTACTGGTGATTTTACCACATGGATGTCATGTTACCAACCATCCTTCCTGACACAGCATCCCTTCAGGCAAACTTGCCTTCCCACTGCTAATTGGGAAGTAAATGTTGATGGGATGGATCATAATGTCGCCATCAAAAAGCTCTTTTACCCCCAACACCATTATTTTATTATCCAAAGGGTTCCAGCAAAATATGGGGAAGAAACCGCACTTTATTGATGCTAAAGAGAGAGACAAGCTGTCAAAGTATTTGTCACTCGTACTCATCAGGACATATACAATAATGCCAAGTTTGAAAGAGCAATAATTTATCCTGCATGAGAAGAGTGCTGATTGGTTGGCAAGTCAGCTCTGATTGGTCTAATTGGTAAAATTCTAGAATCCATCATTAAGGATGAGGTTTCTAAATTCTTGGACGAGCAGAGTCTGATTAGAACAAGTCAACATGGATTTAGTAAAGGGAGGTCATGCCTGACAAACCTGTTGGAATTTTTTGAAGAAGTAACAAGTAGGTTAGACCAGGGGAACCCAGTGGATGTGGTCTATCTGGACTTTCAAAAGGCCTTTGATAAGGTGCCACACGGGAGACTGCTGAGCAAGGTGAGGGCCCATGGTGTTCGAGGTGAGCTGCTGGGATGGATTGAGGATTGGCTATCTAACAGAAGGCAGAGAGTTGGGATAAAAGGTTCTTTTTCAGAATGGCAGCCGGTGACGAGCGGTGTCCCGCAGGGTTCGGTGCTGGGGCCACAGCTGTTCGCATTATATATTAATGATTTGGATGAGGGAACCGGGGGCATTCTAGCGAAGTTTGCCGATGATACAAAGTTAGGTAGACAGGCAGGTAGTACTGAGGAAGTGGGGAGGCTACAGAAGGATCTAGACAGGTTGGGAGAGTGGTCCAGGAAATGGCTGATGGAATTTAACGTGAGCAAGTGCGAGGTCTTGCACTTTGGCAAAAAGAATATAGGAATGGACTACTTTCTAAATGGTGAGAAACTTAATAAAGCCAAAGCACAAAGGGATCTGGGAGTGCTAGTCGAGGATTCTCTAAAGGTAAACATGCAGGTTGAGTCTGTGATTAAGAAAGCGAATGCAATGTTGTCTCTTATCTCAAGAGGGTTGGAATATAAAAGCAGAGATGTACTACTAAGAATTTATAAAGCTCTGGTTAGGCCCCATTTGGAGTACTGTGTCCAGTTTTGGTCCCCACACCTCAGGAAGGACATACTGGCACTGGAACGTGTCCAGCGGAGATTCACACGGATGATCCCTGGAATGACAGGTCTAGCATATGAGGAACGGCTGAGGATACTGGGGTTGTATTCGTTGGAGTTTAGAAGATTAAGGGGAGATCTAATAGAGACGTACAAAATAATACATGGCTTTGAAAAGGTGGATGCTAGAAAATTGTTTCTGTTAGGCGAGGAGACTAGGACCCGTGGACACAGCCTTAGAATTAGAGGGGGTCATTTCAGAACGGAAATGCGGAGACATTTCTTCAGCCAGAGAGTGGTGGGCCTGTGGAATTCATTGCCACGGAGTGCAGTGGAAGCCGGGACGCTAAATGTCTTCAAGGCCGAGATTGATAGGTTCTTGTTGTCTAGAGGAATTAAGGGCTACGGGGAGAACGCTGGCAAGTGGAGCTGAAATGCGCATCAGCCATGATTGAATGGCGGAGTGGACTCGATGGGCCGAATGGCCTTACTTCCACTCCTATGTCTTATGGTCTTATGGTCTTATGGTCTGGACATTTCCATAAACAGTACACAAGGGAACTATTGAATTAATGTGAAGACAAGATACTGACAACGCTGGAAATCTGAAACAAGCGCAGAGAATACTGGAGAACCTTAGCAGGTCTGGCATCATCTTTGGAGAAAGAAAAGCGTTCACTTTGAGTCTGGTCTGATTCTTCAAAAATGAACTCCCAGCTACTGAGCTATTTTGTTTAGACCAAAAAGATGCAAGACCCGGAGATGTTGCTTTCACCTGCAGAGTAGAGTTCCATGTGTAGAAGTATATGTTATTTCTCGCAAGTGTAAGGCTGCCATGTTGCAAGCCTAATTGATAATCTTGATATCCATGTTTTAAATAAAAAGGTTGTCCTGATTAGCTGCAAACACATGGGTATTAAGTGTCCAAGAGAGTTACCTTCACTTCTTGATGGCTTATCAAATGTGGACCTTAGCAAAGGAATGGACTTGGCAGCTCCTTGAGTGTGTGCTCTATTAGATCATGGTTGATCTGATTGTGGTTTCAACTCCACATTCATTCTGCTCCCCATAACCCTTGACTCCATTGTCAATCAAAAATCTGCTCAAACTGACCTTGAATATGTTCACTGACCCAATCTCCCTTACACTTTGGAGTAGAGAATCCTCTGAGAGAAGAAACTCCTCTTGATCTCCAACTTGTCTGGGTGACCTCTTCTTTTGAAACTGTGCCCCAAGTTCTAGATTGCCCTATTAGGGGAAACACCCTTCAGCATCAACCCTGTCAAACCCCCTCAGTACCCCTCATTCACTTAAACTCCTATGAAGATAGGCTCAAACTGCTCGACCTTTCCTTGTAAGACAACTGCTTCATTCTGGGAATCAACCAGATGAGCTTTCCCTGAACTGCCTCTAATGCGAGTAGATTCCTCCTCAAATGTGAAGGCCAGAACTGTACACAACATTCTAGGTTTCATTTCACCAACATCCTGAGAGCCTTAATGATATTCATTGGTGAAGCATCCATAACCCCCTTGTGTAGCCAATTTTAAAGACTCACAGTCATTTGAGTGAAGAAAACTTTTGACCTTAAATGATTAGTCCCTTGTTCTGAGGCTGTCCAAGGCCCAGTCTCGATGTCCAGGGAAGTTATAACCTCTTTCACCACCCTTGATTTGTGTTTGTGTTGGAGAGATCCCAGTTGGGATGGCAGGGGTGACTGGTGGTGCAATCTTGTCTCCTATTCCTTGTCTAGTAAAAGGACTGAATGACACACCTTCCATGTTTTCCTGCCAGAACGCTCATTGAGACTGTTGTAGGTAATCAAGAATTAGAATTAGAATTCATAGAGTGTGGAAATGGACCTTTTGACACAACAAGTGCATACCGACCCTCCAAAGAGTATCCCACCAAGACCCATTACCCTGCCCTATGACTCTACATTTCCCATGACTAATGCATTGAACCTACACATCCCTGAACTCTATGGGGCAATATAGCACGGCCAATTCACCTAACCTGCATATCTTTGGACTGTGGCAGGAAGCCGGAGCATCCTTAGGAAGCCCACGCAGACACTGGGAGAGTGTGCAAACTCTACAGAGTTGTCTGAGGCTGGAATCAAATCTGGGTCCCTGGTGCTGTGAAGTGGCAGTGCTAACCACTGAGCCACCATGCTGCCCAAAAGTGAGAATAGAATCAGCCTAAACTCTGTTGAATTAATGGTCTCTCATTATGATGTTCGGAGAAGACTGAATAGGGTTAGGGGTTTGAGAAATGAGGTTATTTGTCTGCTGCATAAAGAAAAAAGAATTGAACATGATTTAAAGCCAGGTTTCTGCTGCCACATGTTTCCAATTGAAATACGTAGATCCTAAACCCAGGATTAATCATCTGCTTCTGGATTTAGTCCTAACTCTTCGACAACACAAATGGCCTTTGTAGTTGCCGTTATTTTCAAGATTGACTTGTTAGCAGGGCACAGGGAGAAGGGATCAAAACAAAAGGTATTAGTGTACTATTTTGACTTCAGTTTATCTGATGAATATGACGAAGTGAAAGGGATCTTGCAAAACTTTAAAAGATGTTTGCACAATGTCAAGAAAACAGAGGTGTGTGGGAGAAATGAATGGGTGGGAATTGATATGTGTGGTATTAGTAACAAAGGATGTTCCTCAGTAAAGTTACATTGCTTTGTGAGTACAACTCTCAAATGTATGATTTGGCTAACAGATCCATGTCAGTTTCAATGTTCCACTTGAGACTCCTTCCCAATAACCATATCAGTGTATTTCTCCCAAGTAGATTTATCTCACTTTCAGTTGGGTTTATCTAAGCTATTAGCTCTCAATAACTTCATGTGATAGTGAGTTTCATGTTCCCAATGTTCTCTGGGTAAAGAAATTCCTCTTGCATTACATTTTAGAATTTATTATTCACTACTTTTAACTTTGAACCTGCCTGCAACTGCAAATTCCTTCATAACATGACGCTTGATGTAATTCCTGCTCTTCCATCAGCCTCCTTTACAGAGTCTTTCAGCCAGTTTTCCTTCAGCTTGCACAGTCAGAAACCCTCTCCCCAAACTTCTCCTCCTCTGCCTCTCTCTCTCCTTCTTGAGGAATATTTGCAATATGTAGTGTCTTTCACAGCTACTGGATTTCCTAAATATATGCAGTCTTTGTAATTTTGAAGCGTAGTCACTAGAGTAAATCCAGCTCAGGTTATAGTCATCTCCGAGCCCTTTCCCCTCATTGCTTCTGTCCAGTTCCTTCGTCCTGCTTTGGAAATATGTTATAATAGAACATAGAATATACAGCACGATACAGACCTTTCGGCCCTCAATATTGTGCCGGGCTTTTATCCTACTCTAAGATCAGACTAACCTACATACCCTTCATTGAACTATCTTCCATGTGCCTATCCAAGAGTCACTTAAATGTCCCTAATGCATCTAACTCTACTATGACTGCTGGCAGTGCATTCCACGCACCTACCACTCTCTATAAAGTCACTGAGTGTTCTGTTGAATTTAAAAGGTGTTTCAGACAAATGAGCCTGTACCATTTTATAAAATAGTGGGCAAAAGAATTGCACGTCAACACATTTGTTACTAATTTCACACACCGCAATTTCAGCCTATAAAATCTTCAGGCCCAATTTTACGCCAAGTATGTGTGTCATGTCTGGTTTTATTTGGCACAGTGTCCTTTACAATCATTTATGTGTAATTTCCGGCATTTACTTTTTGATTTTCTTTCGGTTTATGTGAATAGATGTGGACTCCTCATGGTTTATTTTTATGCTCTACCGTGGAGATATTGCAGAGTTCACACCTGAAAGGACAAGTTGAGCAGAATGATATGTAACAGCCCCTCTTGGTGTTCAGTTAAATTCAAAGTTGAAAATCTGAAACTGCTTAGGGAACTAACGTGCAAAATGCCTATCCACAACTCTGAACATGGTACAGTGTCAGAGTTTGGATACTTTGTAGTATTGTGGAGATGGGGCATATGCCTTTGACTCCTCACTGGCATGTTCCTAAGCTTATCTGTGCTGCCATGTGCAAATCCATCTCAGTTCAAATTATTATTTTGTTGCAGGAAGTGATTCAAATAAAGAAATAATTTTCAGAATGTTAGCATGGCTGGAAAGTCCACGTTTATTGCCTAGTTCTAGGTAACCCAAAGAACTGTAATTGTCTAACATGCTGGAGAGTAATTACAAGTCAAACACTTTGCATGGATCTGCAGTACCATTTAGACTAAACCAGATTAAATGTGACCAGTCTTCTTCTCTGAAGAGCCAGTTAATCTGGTTGGATTTTTGGTGTTGATTTGACCACTTCATGCTCTCTTCTACTTCTACTAGACTTATGATCAAGGGAAAAGTTGAAATTGATGGACAGTTTCATTAAAGGTGCCATTAAACTATCACCAGTTGTTGTATAAACTTACCTGGTTCACCAATGACCTTTTAGGAAAAGTAATTTACTGTCCTTACTTAGCCTGATCTACACGTGGTTAGGTCTCAGCTACCCTCTGAACTGGTCCAGAAAGTTATTGACTCTTAAGGCAATTAGGGACAGGTAACAAAGTGCTAGCGGCATTGACATCCCATGAAAGAGATTTTTTCAAAAAGGACTAGGCACTGAAAATGCAGAACACTGCAGTTCCTAATATCTGGCAACCTGGTCAGGTGGACATAATTCTAGGGCAGCTTTCCTATATGCTAGAGTTTTTGGAAAATTGTTTTCGTTGTTAGTGGGAACTGTGCCTAAAATCTTGTGGTGTAGTCCATGTGGACCATTCGTTTCCTATCTCTGGCCCAGTACGTCAGCCATGCCAGAGTTGGCAGCACGCAGCACTCTCATTATAAGTCAGAAGAATTTGGGTTCCTTCTGTATGAACTTGAATGTGTAGTTCATACAGCCTGTCCCAGGCCAGTACTATGGGAGTCTTGTACTGTTAGAGATGCTTTTCTGATGATACTTTAAACTGAGGCCCTAAAAGCGCTCTCCGTTGACTGCTAAATGTATTTTGAAGCGAGGGGAGTTTGTCTTGGCGCCTTAAACTAATATTCATTCCTTAGTCAATGTGCCTAAATCAAATTATATGGTCATGAGAGCACTGCTGTTTGTGAAATCTTGCTGTGTGCAAATTGGCTGCCAAGTTTCCCATATTTCACTTCCCACTTCAAAAATATTTTATTTTCTTTATTTTTCAATTATACAATCTGCAAAGAGGGTATAGAAGTACAAATTCTAGAGTCATAGAATCATACAGCCTGGGAACAGATCCTTCGGTCCAACCAGTCTGTGCTGAACATAATCCCAAATTAAACTAGTTCCACCTGCCTGCGCTTGGCCCATATCCCTCCAAACATTTCTTATTCATGTACTTATCAAAATGTGTTTTGAACGTTGTAATTGTACCTCCATCCCATCACTTCCTCTTAAAGTTCATTCCGTACATGAACCACTTTCCATATAAACAAATTGCCCCTCATGTCTTTTTAAAATCTTTGTCTTCCTATCTTAAAAATGTGCTCTGTAATCTTGAAATCTCTCGCCCAAGGGAAAAGAATGCTGCCATTCACCTTATCTATACTCCTCATGATTTTATAAACCTCTATAAGGTCACCTCTCTATTTCCCATGCTTCAGTAATAAAAAGTCCTAGTTTATCCAGCCTCTCCTTATAACTCAGACCCTCATTCCTGGCAACATCCCGGTAAATCTCTTCTGAACTGTCTCCATCCTAATAATGTCCTTCCTATAACAGGGAACATTATTCCAGAAGATCAAAGTTTGGTAGAAGATTTGTAGCTCGGGTGCTCGTTGTTGTGGTTCTGTTCGCCGAGAAGAGGCTGCACCAACATCCTGTACAACCTCAACATAACGGTCCAACTCCTATACTCAAGTCTGAGCAACAAACGCAAGCGTGTTAAACGCTTTCTGAACCACCCTATCTATACATGATGCAAACTTCAAATAATTATGTATTTGAACCCCCTACATCTCTCTGTTCTACAACACTACCCAAGGCCCTACTTTTAATTCTATAAGTCTGCCCTTATTTTTACCAAAATGCAAAACCTCATTTATCTAAACTAAACTCCATCTGCCGCTCTTTAGCCAATTAAGATTTTTTTTTGTAATCTTGGATAACCTTCTTCACTATCCACCACACAACCAATCCTCTGCTAAGTTAGCTGATCTCAAATGTGCCTTGCTTTCTCTGATCCTGTTACTGAAACCCTTTTGAGCCTCCTGCTACTGTTTAGATTTAAAGATTTACAAACAATGTAATAAAACCGATAAATGATTAAGATTAGATAAATTTCCCTTTGGTGACTGATCTAACTAAAGCACAGCACTAACATTGGTGAACATATTGTGTCAGTTACCTTATCTCCGTCTGGTACTAAGAATGGTCAGCTTTCCTAGAATGAGGCAAGGAAAAATTAGCTGAGGTTCCTACTGCTGATTACTATGTAGTATCGCGAGATCAGCGGTTAAGAGTGGGAATGGGCACTGCAGAAGCACAGACAGATTGGCAAAACTCACTGCCTGGCAGTGCCCTTATGAGGAGTAAAGGGAGTTGGTAACAGTTAGATAGTTTGCAGCACATTGGCTGCTTTTCAAAGGTTGATTGGGAAATGTAATTGTAATACAGGTCGTTCTGCTATAATGAGTGTTTTGTTAACAGAAATTCACTATAATACGATAAACGAATTGTGGGCACTGTTTCTAAAGCGCAAAATTTTTAAATGTGTGTTGGTTGTAACATGATTACGTTACCAACACTTTAAGCACTTATTTTCGATAACACAAGGTTGCTCAAGTGCGCAACCATCACGTTATAGCAGAACCACCTGTGGTAGAAAGTGCATCATTGAGATTGGAACCAAAATACATGTTAAAAGGGGAATGAAATGCTGAACTCTGTGCAACTGCTGTATCTGCCTAAGGAATGTATAATAGTGCAGTGTAGAAAGACGTGTAGTGTATGTTTAAACTGCTCAGGAAATGTTTAGTGGAGCAGTGTACAGATGTATTACTTTGTATTTGGCTTGTTCCCTTCTCTCCCAGAGACCATGCCATTCTGACAAATTTTTAAAAATGCAAACTGTTGACTTTGCTTTAACAATAATATTATATTTCTTGCATAATTGAATTGTTCAGAGCAATTAAAACCAGCTGGAGTAATGTTCAGAAATAAATAAGAAATTCTAACGAGTAGCTGAAATAAAAGCAGAGTTAAAAATCTCACAACACCAGGTTATATGTCAACAGGTTTAATTGGAAGCACTGACTTTCAGAGCGCTGCTCCTTCATCAGGTGGCTGTCACAACCACCTGATGAAGGAGCAGTACTCCGAAAGCTAGTGCTTCCATCAAACCTGTTGACCTATAACCTGGTGTTGTGTGATTTTTAACTTTGTACACCCCAGTCCAACACCGGCATCTCCATATCATAAAAGCAGAGTGTGTTGGAACTAAATAGCAGATCTGTCAGCATCAGAATAGACCACAGTGATGACTTTTATTTGTTTAGCACCTTTTAAGGTAGTAAAAGGTCCCAAGGGACTTCACAGTAAAGTTAGATTAGATTCCCTACAATTTGGAAACAGGCCCTTCGGCCCAACAAGTCTACACCAACCCTCCGAAGAGTAACCCATCCAGACCCATTTCCCTCTGACTAATGTCCCTAACACTACGGGCAATTTAGCATGGCCAATTCACCTGGCCTGCACATCTTTGCACTGTGGAAGGAAACCAGAGCACCCGGAGGAAACCCACGCAGACAGGGGGAGAATGTGCAAACTCCACAGAGACAGTCACCCAAGGCAGGAATTGAACCCAGGTCTCTGGAGCTGTAAGGCAGCAGTGTTCACCACTGAGCCACCATGCTGCCCCAGTGTGATAGGTACAGAGTGCATGTAATTCTCAAATTTAAGTCAAGAGGATATTTTAAGACAGTACATCATAAGTTATCAAGCAAATTTTGACACTAAGCTACAAAGAAAGATTAGGGCAGGCGACCAAATAGGTAGTTTATTAGGTGTACCTTAACATTGGAAAGAAAGGCAGAAAAATTTAGGCAGGGATTTCAAAGATTCGAGTCAAGGCAGCTGAAGACATGGTCACCAATACTGGAGCAATTACAATTGGGCTGGCACAAGAAGCCATTCAATGGTGGTGCGCAGATAACTCAAAGATTCAGAGTTGGGAAAGGATCAGAGATAATTAAGACCATGGAGAGGTTTGGAAATAAAGTTAATCTTTAATGTGACTGAGATTCCTTCAGATGTGTTGTCTTAAGTTCTCCCCTCGCTTCTGGTGTGGTGACCCTCTGGTTAAACCACCATCAGACATCTCTCTCTAATGAGAGAGCAGCCCTGTGGTCTGGTAAGACTAGACAAATTTGTCTTTAGCTTTACAAAATGAATTCTGCTAAGCATTGTGTTTTTTTAAACCTGTGTTCAGTATTTCAAATTGTTCCTTTGTCTTTTTCTGCTTATTCCAAAAGGAGCATCAGCTGCTGGTTACGGTAAGTAGCATGTGAATGTTCAAATGGATACTCCTTTTCAATAATGGAAAATGTTTGTGTGACTTTAAAGGGTAGGCATTCTCTTTTTACTCAACTTAATTTGTGGCAATGTTCTTTTTACTGAATGAGTGTTGTATGTTCTGAACAGTTTACAAAATCCATTACCCTTCTGAACCCATGAATATTATTTAATGGGCTGGGGAGGTGACTTAGTTCCTGTTGCACTGATTGCTTTTATGTTTGCAGGAAGAGTGTAATTCTGTCATCAAGAGATGGGTAAGGTAGCTGGTTAGTACTTCTCATATTCTTTTCTCCACATTAAAATAATCAGCATCCTTTTGGTTAGGGTGTTGAGTTGAAAAATTAATTCGGCACAATGTCTATGGCTTTACATTGATGTTTCTTGTCATTATCTTCTATCTGCAATACATTATTCCATTTCGTGGCTTGAGGAAAATGCGCATGTAATTTACATCGTCCTCCACTGAGATAACACGATATGAGGTTTTAACTACAAGTGTTGATGTGTTTTGGAAGGCCATCTCCCTCTACCTTACCTCAGTAAGAACTGGGGTCAACGAAGGTTGCATCGACTCTCTTCTTCATATTTCTCATTGCAATACTGCACCTTGTCTCAAGACGATCCACAGAACAGATGGGAAACTATTCAATTTGCATCTCCTTCAATGCAAAGTAAAACCATTCTAATTTCAACCTTGGAGTTTCAATGTACAGATTATGCTAGTGTTCAAATGGTGCCTGTGTGCTCCCTGACTCGAACTACATTTCAGATGATTTTCATTTCTTCCAAAACAAATGAGAAAATGTGCCATTCAGCAAAACGTCTAGAAAATGAAGCTCCTCTTCCGACCAATTTCTGCAGCACCGCAGCTGCCTGACCATTAATTTATGATCAACGGTGAGATCCTGGAAATGAGGTCCGTCTTCCGTACCTCGGGAATCTGCTGTCAGAATAGACAGTTAAAGATAATGAAATTCTTCACCGCCTCCATTGTGTCAGTTCAGTCTTTGACTGGCTGCAGAAAGAAGCATTTGAGAACCAGGATATTGAACTCAAGACTAAGATCATGGAAGAGCTTCTGTGAAGAGAGTAGGGAGATGGTGTCCACTTTAATATAAATAAGTGCTTATCCAGATAAATGCAGCTTGTTCTGCTCTTTTAAATCAGAACTCAGTGCATAGTCTCCTATTGTAACTAATTCATTAAAAATATCAAATAAAACTGGAGTGCCTTGCTGCCTCACCTCTAACTTAGTTATCCAAACCATCTTAGAAATACAACTGAGCATTCCCAGAGTAAATGCAACACACTCCCCGGGTCAAGTTAATTTCAACTTCATGAAGTAGATTATAAATCTCCCCACACTAGCCTAATCTGCCTAAACTCATGACAGCACAAACATGACCAATTTTTCCCAGATTGAATGTTGACCTGCTGCCATGTTTGTGTGTGGTTGGGGCCTGTGGCTTTGTGCCAGTTCTGGACTTTACCCACCCAAATTGATTTTTGCTTCAGAATTCTTAAGTCATCCATGACAAAAGATTATTCAGTGTGTGGGTGTGCTTCCCATGCTGCTGTCCTGCAATATTATGGTGGAATGGTTCTCCTGTAGGATGGGATTGAGGGGTGTATTTAATCAGCGAACTAACTTCCTTTGTGTTAAGTTTGTGCTCTTTTAACTAGCCTCCCTTAAATAGTGTCACAACTGTCTCTCACCCTGCAGAATGTTACACTTGTCTAAGCGGGATTTGCTTTCTGAGGGCAATACTGAGGAAACAAAGTGATGATAGTGTAGAAAACATGATCAAATGCCAAGCATTTCTATGTTTGTTCAATTAGAACATAGAACATAGAACATAGAACAATACAGCACAGAACAGGCCCTTCGGCCCACGATGTTGTGCCGAACTTCTATCCTAGATTAAGCACCCATCCATGTACCTATCCAAATGCCGCTTAAAGGTCGCCAATGAATCTGACTCTACCACTCCCTCGGGCAGCGCATTCCATGCCCCCACCACTCTCTGGGTAAAGAACCCACCCCTGACATCTCCCCTATACCTTCCACCCTTCACCTTAAATTTATGTCCCCTTGTAACACTCTGTTGTACAATCTATGTTCTATCTATGTACTGGGGTCACTATGGGAGCTGGATGAAGTAAATAAATGCAAGAAGAGCCACTTCAGAGTGTACCCGAGAGAGGTGCTACTCCGCCCTTACATCACCATAAATGCAAGTTGTCAACTAAACACAGAATCAAAAGCAGTATTTTTTGGAATGGGAGTGATCCTTTGTAGTTTCATAGTAATAGAAGCAGGAGTAGACCATTTGGCCCATCAAGCCTGCTCTGCCATTCCTTAAAATTATGGCTGATCTATCCATCGTTTCAGCTCCTCCTACCTGCATTATGCCCATAACCCTTAATTCCCCTACCATGCAAAAATACATTCAAATGTGTCTTGAATATATTTAATGAAGCTGTCTCTACTGCTTCCTTGGGCAGATAATTCTATAGATTCACAACTCCCTGGGAAAAGTAGTTTCTCATCATCTCTGTCCTAAATCTACTCCCTCTAATCTTGAAGCCATGTCCCCGAGTCTTAGCCTCACTCACCAGCGGAAACAACTTGCCTCCTCTATCTTATCTATCCCTTTCATTGCCTTATATGTTTCTATAAGATCCTCTCTCATTCTTCTAGATTCTAGTGAGTACAGTCCCAGGCAACTTAACCTCTCTCATCTCCAGAATCAACCTGGTGAACCTCCTCTGCACTGCCTCCAAAGCCACTATATCCTTCCTCAAGTAAGGAGACCAGAACTGTGCACAATACTCCAGGTGCAGCCTCACCAACACCTTTGTACAATTGCAGCAGAACCTCCCTGCTCTTAAGTTCAGTTCCTTTGGCAATGAAAGCCAGTATTCCGTTTTGCTTCCTGATTATCCATTGCATCTGCAAATGAACGTTTAACGATTCATGTGCAAGCCCTCCTAAGTCGCTTTGCACAACAGTATGCTGCAATCTTTCACCATTTAAATGACACTGACCTACTATTTTTTACTTCCAATGTGGATAACTTCTTATTTAGCAACATTGTACTCCCTCTGCCAGACCATTGCCCACTCACTCAACCTAGCTAAATCTCTCTGCGGACTCTCCACATTCTTTTGCATAATTTGCCTTTCCCCTCAATTTAGTGTCATCGACAAACTTGGATACATTACACACTATCTACTCTTCCATATTGTTTATATATATCATGAACAGTTGTGGGCCCAACACCAACCCCTGCGCCACCCCACTCACCACTAATCTCCAACCAGAGAAACACCCATTTATCCCAAGTCTCTGCTTTCTATTGGTTAACTAGTCCCCTATACATGCTAGTACATTCTTTGCAACTTCACGCATTCTTAATTTATGCATGAGTTTTTTTATTCAGCACCTTATTAAATGCTTTCTGTAAATCCAATTATACAACATCCACCCATTCCCCTCCATTTACTGCACTTGTTGCATCCTCAAAAAGCTCAGTAAGTTTGTCAAACATGGCTTCCCCTTCCTGAATCCATGCTGCATCTGCCTAATGAAACCCTTTCCATTGCAGATATCTCACTATTTCTTCTTTAATGATGGCCTCCAGCATTTTCCCGACTACAGATGTTAAACTAACTGGCCTATAGTTACCTGCCTTTTGCCTACAGCCTATTTTAAACAGCAGCGTGACATTCCCTGTCTTCCAGTCTGCCGGAATCTGCCTGGAGTCCAGTGAATTTTGGTAAATTACCACTAATGTACCAACTGTAACTTTCACCATTTCTTTGAGCAAACTGAGATGCATTGCATCAGGACCAGGTGACTTATCTACTTTTAGACCCTCATGTTTGCTCAACACTACCTCTTCAGTAATAACAATTGAATCGAGATCCTCACCTCCCAACATATCCTTAACATTGTTCTTTGGCATGTTAGACACATGTTCCACTGTAAAGATTGACACAACATAGTTATTCAAGTCCTCTGCTGTTTCAGCATTACCCAATATTAGTTCTCCGCAAGGGACTTTAGCCACCCTTTTCCATTTTATATATTTATAAAAACTCTTCCTATCAGTTTTTGGATTCTGCTCATTTGCATTCATAATCTATCTTTCTTTTCTTTATTGCTTGCTTCGTGGTTCTTTGTTGCTGTTCTGCCTTTCTCAACTGAAAACAAAAAAAATGCTTGAGATCACTGGAGAGAAGGCAAGCTAATGGTTTGAGTCTAGATGACTCGTCATCAGAGCCTTTCTCATGCTCAGGCCATCTCAAAGCACCTTATACCGATGATATACTTTTGAAATGTTTTATTGTTGAAAACAATGGCAGCCAATTTGCACAAGATCCCATAAACAATACTATGACAACGACCAGATCATCTGTCTTCAGGGAGTTGATTGAGGGATAACTATTGCCTTAAGGACATTAAAGAGAGCTGTAGTTTTCTTCTGAAAAGTAGCATCTCCATCCTTGAACTGTCCCAGGTTCAAGTCCCGCCTGCTCCCACCTCCAAAGGTGTGTAATAACATCTCTGTTTCTAATCAACTGTTCAATGTAGGAACAAATTCCTCCAGATGTTGGAATCTGTACTGAAAACAACAAATGCTGGAAATCACAGTGGGTCAGACAACATAATGGAGAGAGAGCAAGCTAACGTTTCAACTCTGGATGACTCATCAGAAGTCTGATGAAGAGTCATCTAAACTCTAAATGTTAAGTTTGCTTTCTCTTCACAGATACTGTCTGACCCACTGTAATCTCCGTTAGAGACAAAAAAAAACTGCAGGTGCTTGGATTCAAAATAGGCAGGGTCTAGATCAGAGTGGTGCTGGAAGAGCACAGCAGGTCAGGCAGCGTCCGAGGAGCAGGAAAATCGACGTTTTGGGCAAAAGCCCTTCATCAGACGTAGAGGCAGGGTGCCTGCAGAGGGGAGAGATAAATGAGATGGCATGGGGGTGGGGAGAAAGTAGCATAGAGTACAATGGGTGAATGGGGGTGGGATGAAGGTGATAGGTCAGAGAGGAGGGTGGACTGGATAGGTGGAAAGGAAGATAGGCAGGTAGGACAGGTCATGAGGGCAGTGCTGAGCTGGGGCGAGGTGGGGGAAGGGGAAATAAGGAAACTGGTGAAATCCACATTGATGCCCTGGGGGTAAAGTGTTTCGAGGCGGAAGATGAGGCGTTCTTCCTCCAGGCATCGGTGGTGAGGGAGTGGTGGTGGAGGAGGCCCAGGATCTGCATGTACTCAGCAGAGTGGGAGGGGGAATTGAAATGTTGGGCGGTGGGGTTGATTGGTGCAAGTGTCTCGGAGATGTTCCCTAAAGCGCTCTGCTAGGACGCGTCCAGTCTCCCCAATGTAGAGGAGACCGCATCGGGAGCAACGGATACAATAAATGATATTGGTGGGTGTGCAGGTAAAACTTTGGATGTGGAAGGCTCCTTTGGGGCCTTGGATGGAGATGAGGGAGGAGGTGTGGGCGCAGGTTTTGCAATTCCTGCGGTGGCAGGGGAAGGTGCTAGGATG
Source organism: Chiloscyllium punctatum (assembly GCF_047496795.1). Lineage (NCBI taxonomy): Eukaryota > Metazoa > Chordata > Chondrichthyes > Orectolobiformes > Hemiscylliidae > Chiloscyllium > Chiloscyllium punctatum. The sequence continues at coordinate 11,498,996 of NC_092776.1, read as the reverse complement.
GGAGGTTGGGTTGTTGGGGGCCATGGACTTGATCAGGTAGTCACAGAGGGAGCAGTCTTTGTGGAAAGCGGAAAGAGGTATGGAGGTAAATATATCCCTGGTGGTGGGGTCTGTTTGGAGGTGGCGGAAATGTCGGCGGATGATTTGGTTTATGCAAAGGTTGGTAGGGTGGAAGGTGAGCACCGGGGGGGGGGGGGGGGTTCTGTCCTTGTTACGGTTGGAGGGGTGGGGTTTGAGGGCAGAGGGGCAGGATGAGGACGAGATGCGTTAAAAACCATCTTTAACCACGTCGGAAGGGAAATTGCGGTCTCTAAAGAAGGAGGCTATCTGGTGTGTTCTGTGGTGGAACTGGTCCAGGTCTTGAAGAAGGGTTATACCCAAAATGTCGAGTTCTGCACCTCGTGATGCTGCCTGGCTTGCTGTGATCTTCCAGCCTCCTGCATGTCCATTGTAATCTCCAGCATTTGTTATTTTTAGGTTGATTAGAAAAATAGGTTGTTCAAAAAAAAATGTGCCTTGGGACCTTTTACAAATACTTGAAAAGCCAGATAAGGCCTCAGTGTCATATTTTATCTCAAAATATGGTGCAAAGTGTCAATCTGGACTTTGTGCTCAAGTTTCTGGGAAGCATAAACAGGAATTTCTGGAAAAGCTCAGCACATCTGGCAGCATCTGTGGAGAGAAATCAGAGTTAAGGTTTCAGGCCGAGTCACCCTTCCTCAGTTGTGAGGAAGTTCCGAACTGAGGAAGGATCACTTGACCCAAAATGTTAACTCTGACTTCTCTACACAGATGCTGCTAAACCAACTGAGCTTTTCCAGAAATTTCAGTTCTTGTTTCTGATTTACAGCTGCCGCAGTTCTTTTGGCTTTCTGGGAAGCACATTGAACTCAAGGTCTTGGGATTCAGAAGTGAGAGCGTGCTCCATTCTGAACCCTAAATGAATTAACTCAATGGTAGCCATGATGTGGAGGTGTTGGTGTTGGACTGGGGGTGGAAAAGCTAAAAATCACACAACACCAGATTATAGTCCAACAGATTTATTTGGAAGCATTAAATAAACCTGTTGGACAATAACATGGTGTTGTGTGATTTTTAACTAACTGAATGGTGATAGCCTAAGGCATCTTCACAAGCTTGAATAAGGATAAAATCTGTGCTCATTAGCTTTCTTTGTGATTGTTAGAAAACCATTTTTGTATAAGTGGAAAGTGAGGGATTTCCCTTTCTTGTTTTGTCTGTTTGATTTACTAGAGGGATCCCAGTACATCCTTTAGCAATAAACAATGATTCTTAGTTCTGCTACAAAGGCACGGGGCGGCAGAAGTGGTACTCTTATTAGTCTGTATGACAGACATATGCAAACGCTTACCCAGGCCATATGTCTGGAATTTTGTGTTATTCACACAATCGTATATTTTGTTTTATGCACACTTGTGGAGTTATCATCTAAACTTAATTTGGTACTGAATAAACTAGTCCATAAATTAAGTTCATTAAAATTTGAATGGTTCATGTTTGTACTGAATTGCCCCTACTATGAACAGTAATTCTCACAATGCTGTTTACAATGGATTTGTTAATGCAGCAGTGCTTTCTCTGCTACGAGCTGAACCAGTCTGTTCACGATCTTGGGTGTCATTGTTGATTCGGAGATGGGCATCAGACCAAAAGGTAAAGTCAACATACTCCCAGTTGACCTTGGGGCTGCTGTCTCGTTAGAGAGAGAGATGACTTAGTAGTGAATTTAATCTGAAGGTGGTCACAACTCAAGTAAAAGAGGAGGTTGAGAAGGCAGGACCTTCACAGTAACCTCAACCAGTGCGGGAAATGAATTATGCTGTTAGCATCACTATACAATCAACTGAACTAACTGCCCCCATTTACTTTGCAACTGACCACATGTCAATGCTACCACTAAGACTGCCTGTGACGTCACTTAACTTCAACTTGCTGAAACTCATTTGTTAAAATCCTCATTCGTGGCTTTATGATCTCGACTATTTCAGTGCCATCCTAGCTGGCTTCTGATCTTCCAGTCTCTCCAAACCTATGCCTGTCCAAAATTCTGACTATGTCGTTGTTCATCTCTGTGCTCGCTGTCCGACATTGATCTCAATTAAGCAATACCCCATTTTTAAATTTCCATTTTAAAACAGTTTTCAAATTCCACCGTGATCTTGTCATCACACTAATCTCCTTAAGTGCCACAATTTTCTAAATCTCTACAGCACTCTGGTTCTAGCATTGGCTATGCTACTGACCTTTCTAAGCTCTGAAATGCCCACTCTTCACCTCTGCCATTGAGCATTCCTTGACCCACCTTTGAGACTCCCTTTCCCAGCAGTTATCAGACTTATGAATGGCCCTCTTAAATGCTACTGGTGATGTCTTTCTGCGCCTTTTTGGCACATGTAACACTGTATCCTGCACTCTGTTCTGTTACCCTGATGGGCTTGTATAATACAATCTGCCTGCAAAGCACATAAGACAACACTTTTCACTGTACCTTGGTAAACATGACTGTAATAAATCAAATCGTGTCAAATAAAGCCTTTTTGATCAAATGTTTGATGACCTGAACCAGTAGCCCCTTGTTTGCATTGATGTCAAATTTTGTTTGAGAGTGCTCTTGTAAAGCGTGTTGGTGGATTACTGCATTAAATGTGCAATGCAAATGCAATTTGTTGTTGCATAAGTCACCCTACAAAACAAGCTAACTCTAGGGATCTGTGAATATAAACTGTGAAATTGGGGTTCAGGTAAGGAATGAAAATTTGCGGTTAGAGCTAAGGTAGTTACAATACCATGGCAGTTGATGGAGTTAATATCTAATTATCCAATTGATTAACAAGATGAATGGAAAAGGCTGGATGGGCGAAATGATGGACTTTCCATCTATACCAGCTGGGTAGTTTACCCAGATGTGAGGGAGAAAGACATGGTAACAATGTGACAGACAATCCTTAATAAAACTAAATAAATAATATCTGCACAAATCCGATAACCTATCTGTGATTTTCATTGTATCGATTTTGAGCAAGCGTTGTATGTTAAGCATGTTTAATCCTCTGAATACTTTGTATATTTGGCATGGAGTTCAGTGTGCCCGTTCTGAAAGTGTTTTTTTCTGTACAAAGATTGATTGTAATTAAGGGATTTTAAACAAAAAATCTTAAGAGTTCCAGATGTAAATATTTATATTGCCGCAATAAAAATTTGGGTGGCACAGTGGCTCAGTGATTAGCACTGCTGCCTCACAGTGCGAGGGATGCGGGTTCAATTCTGGCCTCGGGTGACTGCGTAGAGTTTGCACATTCTCCCTCTTTCTGCGTGGGTTTCCTCTGGGTGCTCCAGTTTCTTCCCACATTCCAAAAGATGTGCAGGTCAGGTGAACTGGCCATGCTAAATTGCCCATAGTGTTATGTACATTAGTCAAGGGTAAATTTAGAGAAATGAGTCTGGGTGGGTTACTCTTCAGAGGGTTGATGTAGACTTGTTGGGCTGAAGGGCCTGTTTCCATGCTGTAGGGAATTTAATCTAATCTATTCAAAATGTGATTTTAGGTTGGGACATTGCTGGAAAGGCAACATTTATTGTTCAACTCTAGTTACCCTGAGAACATTACGTACTGATTTGCTACTCCAGATAACCTGGTAACGCCAGTGGTCTGCTCCCATACAGCTAAATGAACAGCTAACACCCACTAAATTACCTTTCAGCAGGAACTTAGTCTTTTGTGGAACTCATTCCAAAAAGAAGTTAAGGCACACAATCTCTGGTGCTCCAGTGCTATACTGACAGAGTGTTGCGCTATCAGCAGTGTTGTCCATTCATACCAATCAACATGCGAGGCCCCATATCACATTTTGAAGATGAGTTTCCTGTGTCCTGGGTGACATTGCTGCTGAGACATAATCATGATAAATCAATTAAAAACATCTCTATAATGTGATCTTACTGCAGGTAAATTACAGTCACATTTATCTATATCATAGCAATAATTACATTTAAGTATGTAAATGTAATGACATTTGGAACACTTTTGAAACATGGTCTGACGAACAATGTGTTATTAATCCTAGTCTTTGTTTTTTCGACAAATTCCATTTTTCTGCCAGTCCTCAGTTTGAATAACTGTTCAACTTAACACGTCAAGTTTATAATTCACGAAAGCCTGAATGGTGCACATAACTCTTAGTTTGCTATATTCCACTTTTGAGTAAGTGGTGGTGTGTTAAAGAGAGTATGTGTTTTCCTGCCTAGTAACCTCAATAAGCCTGGAGGTTGGGTTGATAACCCTGACCTCGGCCCAAACTACCAAAAACCAGGTTGTCTTCCTGTTGCTGCTGTAATGCATTTATTAATCTCATAATAATTTTGTTCATTCATTATTGCTCACTGTAGGTCTCTTACTGACTTAATCCTACCTGTCTTCCCTTTTGAAGCCTAACCAATTCAGCCCTGTATCACTCCTTTTTCTTATTCAACTATTTGATGGTGAATCCTAAACTAGAATTCCAAGATTTCTACATATTAGTAACCTGGGATAAGCACAAACTAGTAGAACATATATGTTATCTACTTGTGGCTCCATGACCATGTTTAAACACCTGATATGGACCAAAACTTGGTGTGCAATTGTGAAAGCTACTGGCTTTTTCTCCCAAGTTCACTTAGTATGTTTTAGATTTAATGAAAACTTATAGGGACCTTTGATCTGATGATGATTTATTTTGTCTTTAGGAGGATGATGATGGTCCACAGTGCACTGGGGATTATGATCTGACCATGCAGGACAATGGATTTTTTAATAAGAATGAACCCATCAGGAGCAAAGTCTCCAAATTGACTGAAAAACTGCGGAAACGTTATCCCACCAATAACTACGGTAAGTGGCAATTGCATTCCCCCAAATTTTAATTGATGTAATTTTTGTTAAATGCGTTAAACCAGTATTTTGTGGGAGAATTTAGTTTGAAGATGCAGAAGGATATTTCTAATAAATTAGTGAACGTCTGTGATGTTGCATCAATTTAAAATAAAATTGTATTATTTCTCTGGAATTTTTTTAACTTTTTTTCTCTCTCTCTCTCACTCATTTGCTCTTGCTGACACCTCTTAGTAAATCTTCTCTTGGAGCATGTGTTATAATGGACTTTAATAAATTATGACTTTCTGTTGTAGCTAGTATACTGTTCTCTATTCTCTGGTGTGATCTTTTGGAAGTGACCACATATAGACTGTTCATTTCAAGATTTTCAGAGCCTAGCTTTGGAGTTAAACTGTAGAATAAAGTACCATGGAAGGCTGGAACCTAATGCTCTGACAGCATAGAAAGAGTATTCTGGAGATATTGCTGCATGAGAACTGAGTAGAAAGCCAAAGTCAGCACCACCCACTGATTTCATGAATCCCCTTCAATTTGTTTTCATCAACCGTGCTGCGCCTCTAGATCTCTGAGCTCTCACATCTGTTGTCTTCCTTCCAGTGTTGCCTTGGTTTTTGGATCAAATTGCTTTCCCAATCCTGACATATTTCAGGAACTCTCTGATGAGTTCAACCTTACTTTCGAGTTGCCAGTTCTAAATCAAAACCAAGAGTCCCTGTAGTGTAGAAAGAGGTCATTTGGCCAATCGTGTCTGCACTGACCCTCCGAAGAGTATCCCACCCACCAACCCACCCCCTATCCCTATAGACCTGCATTTACTGTGGCCAGTTCACCTGACCTGCGCATCTTTGGTTGTTGGAGGAAACCGGAGCACCCAGCAGAAATCCACACAGATGCAGGGAGAATGTACAAACTCCACACAGAGGCAGTTGCCCAAGGTTGGAATTGAACCTGGGTCCCTGTCGCTGTGGTGCTAACCATTGTGCCACCCAGTTTCTTTCTCCAGAGTGCTACCAAACTAAAGCAGTGGGTTTCAACTAATGTGACCTAATTGAATGGTATGCTGCGGCAGGTGAGAAGTGTGCCGTGAAAATTTTGGGAAGCAACGCCATTTTATCTGAGTGTTGAGATAGTGTCCATGCTTCCAATCTCCTCCAGAACCTTGGCATCAACTATTGAAAGTAGTAGCTGCTGATAGCAGCCATCTCTACCAACTGTGTATGCATAAGCCCCCTAGACTATACATGCATTGACTTGCGATACTGTGCACAACGTAGTCCTAAGTTTCCCAGTAACTCAACAAATTGCAGTTTATCCTACTTTGCATTTTGCTGTGTTCACCTGTCGTTAGAATTAGTTGAGTTGAGCAGATTTTGAAACATCTCTGTGCTCCCAGTCAAAGATGGTGTATTTGTTGCCAATGGGTGCAAGGCGTTAATTTTTGATCCTTCTTTAGCTTGATATATGCACTATATTGCAAACCTCTGTAGTAAGGCTGGAACTCAGGGTAAATGCAAGTAAGCATGATGTTTGTGAGGCATCAGTTCAACTTAAAAAGTGGTCATAGTGTAGAATTATTTGTCTGATTGATGTGTGCCTTGAAACTGAAAAGATTGGGAGCCACTGATTTAAAGGACCTCTGTTGGTCTTTCCAAATTTTGAGAGCTGACCCAGTTACTACAAAACACTACAGTTTGACCAAAATACAAGATGTTTTCCTCTATTCTGTCTCGGAAAGTTTATGTCCTACCAACACTGTTTAAAAACCCATGACTAGCATTCCAGTCCTGTGACCCTTAATGCCACCCGAAGATCTCTGTTATGGATCCTACACTTGGAAGAAACCAGAAATCCAGATTAACGTTCTGGGGAATCCCACCATGGCAGATGGTTAAAAAGAAAATCTGCCTTCCTTGCATGGTCTGAGACAAAACAAAACTGCAGATGCTGGAATCCAGGCAGGAGGCTGGAAGAACACAGCAAGCCAGGTAGTATCGGGAGGTGGGGAAGTAGATGATTCTGACGAGAAGCCCTGAAGAAGGGTTACACCCGAAACGTCAACTTCTCCACCTCTTGGTGCTGCCTGGCTTGCTGTGTTCTACCAGCCTGCAGCCTGTTTATCTTGCTTGCATGGTCTGACTGTCATGTGACTCCAGACCCACAGCAATGTGATTGACTCTTAACTGCCCTCTGAAATGACCCAAGCAAGCAACCTATCCAGGGCGATTTGAAATGGGCAGCAAATACTGCCTCTAGTCAGCAAACCTACAACCTACTTTACCCTCCTCCTTTGGAATTGTTTTCTTGTGGCTTTACAGTTGCTTTCAGTGTGAATAGCAACTGATTTCCTCTAAATTGGATCCCTGCCTAAGTCCTAGCTGTGCACCTGTTCTGAAAAATACTTCAAGTTTTAATAACCTCTTCACATTGCACATTCTGTTCTTTTTATTTTACAGCTCCCAGTCTTGTTCTGAGAGTTTTGTTTGATGGAGGCTCTGTCTTGTTACTTGGCATCATGATTAAAAATATTATCAGTTTACACTTCATTTCAAGAGGAATCTTTACCATTAGACATCCTTTTAAACTTACTAAGTGGCTTGGTGCAGCAGGGGCTGCTGGAGCTGAGCCATATTCTTCCTACGGGCAGAAAACTTGAATCTACATATAACCCTCAGTGTCTGACAAAGTAATCTTAATGGACAGCACAAAAGGAGCTTCACTTTGCATCTCTCCACTGCATCTTTGAGCAGTGTTGCTAATGTAACTTCACTGTGTATCTAACCCCATGCTGTATGTGTTCTGGAAGTGTTTGATGATATCAGTAGTGTTTGATGTGGATAGTGTCGAGGATGCTTTACTTTCACTTTAAAAGTGGAGAGGGAACTTAATCTGAAACTGTTGCTGTACTATATCGGCCATGGGAATGTTTGATGGGAACAGTACAGAGGGAGCTTTACTTTGCATTTAATCCCATTCTGTATATGTCTCGGAACTGTTTGGTGCTGACTGGGTGTTTGAAAATTATTCTGTACTGCAACAGTGTTTTGGAAGGTAGAGTTACCAAAAATAATGCATTAGTTCAAAAAAATGAACAATTAGCAGTGATATCCTTTTCATATGTATTAATAATTGACATTGGGATAGTTTTCCTCAATTGGTATGAACTGATGACAATTGGTAAGAAAGGAGAAGAATGAACTTGCATTCTGTTGTGCCTTTCATATATTCAGGTTGCCCCAAAGCATTTTACAACTGTTAAAATACTTTTGAAATGCAATCACTGTTAAAATGTAGGGAGTTGAATAGGCTGTTCACTTTTGAAAAATCAAAGTTGAGTTCACCAGACTGCAAGCATGTTGATAATTGAGACAATGAAAGAAGGATTAGAGGTTGTAAAACTTGATTAACAATTTTGCAGACTCAGTTCAGATCCCTCTATGATAATTGAGAATTGCAGTGCATTGCTTTTTATATCTGGAAAAAGAAAGCTTGTGCCAATCTTTGACTGATATTCCTTGACTTGGGGAGTATGTCTGCTCAAGAGTTGAGAGTTTCTGTCATGGGTCTTCATGTAACTGAACAGGTCAATTCTTGACCTACAGGTGTTTGGGTATGCCCCATTAGACAGAATGGAGCATTTGGAATTTGCTTCCTTTGTTTCCTTCTATTGCTGCTGCTATGCCTCATTGTACAGTGACTCAGTGTGATTAAGCTTGGTGGGCATGGTTGAATGATTGGTACCAAGTTCCTTCCAGTCATTAATGTTGATGCAGACATCCTTCGAGGACAACTTCTGAGTGTCTTTGGAGTGTTTTCTTTACCTTCCCCTAGAATACTCGTTATTTGAGAGTTTTTTAAAAAAAACTTCAACGTGAGGTGATTTTTGACCAACTGGATGCAGTATCCAGTTCATAGGAGTTGATTTTATCACAGGAGTGTTGCCCGAATGTTAATAGAGCTGGCTTCAAGAAAGACACCAGCATTTGTTTGACCATCCTCCTGTTGAATCTGACAGAGAAGTTGCTGCTGGAATTTCTCTAGCTCTTTTAAGTGTTGGCGATAAGTGGTACAAATCTCTGTGACATACTGGTGAATAGTGCTGATGCCTACTTTGCAAACTTGGAGTCTTGTGAGTTACAAGATTTTGTTGTCAAACACTTGCTGTAAATAATACAGGCTAACACTCGGCTTTGCCTTGAACTCATCCTGCATTTGAAAGGAGTCTTTGGATGTTTTACTCAAGATCATTGCATTCATAGCATCAGGAAGCAGTTGCAGAATGTGATGACATTTCTTCAACTGCTGAATCTTTGGGGTACAATATTGTGTCCAGTTCTGGTCGCCCTACATAGGAAAGATACAGAGGCTTTGGAGAGGGTGCAAAGGAGGTTTACCAGGATGCTGCCTGGACCAGAGGGCTTGCCTTATGAAGAAAGGTTGACTAAGCTCAGACTTTTCTCTCTGGAGAGGAGGAGGAAGAGAGGTCACCTGATCGAGGTATACACGATAATGAGAGGAATGGATAGAGTCAATAGCCAGAGACTTTTCCCCAGCGCAGGATTGACTGGCACGAGGAGTTATAGTTTGAAGATATTAGGAGAAAGGTATAGAGGAGATGTCAGAGGAAGGTTCTTTACGCTGAGAGTTGTGAATGCATGGAATGCTTTGCCAAAAGTAGTGGGTGGTGGAAGCAGAGTCATTGGGGACATTTAAGCGACTGCTGGACATGCACGTGGGCAACAGTGAATTGAGGGGTGCGTAGGTTAAGTTATTTTATTTTACATTAGAATTAATCTTCAGCACAACATCGTGGGCCAAAGGGCTTGTTCTGTGCTGTACGTTTCTATGTTCTAAGGGTCGTTGGACCAAAAACATTAACTTTGCTTTTTCTGCACAAATGATGCCAGACCTGCTGAATTTTTCCAGCAACCTCTGATTTTGTTTCTGATTTCCTGCATCCGCAGTTCTTGTTTTTTCTTGTTTGAAGAAGCTGTTGAAGTTTACCCCATATTCTATCGAGTATTTATCCCTTAATTGTCATTGTTAAGATAGATTATCTGATCATTATCACATTGCTGTTTGTGGGAGCTTACACTTTGCAAACTGACTGCCATGCTCCACTGCATTGCAAACCGTATGTTGAGACTCCTTCATTAATTGTGAGACTCTTGAAATCATCCTGAGATGGTAGATCAGTGCAATTTCCTTCTTTTTCTGTTGTAATGAAAGGATTATGTTGCTCATAACTGTGCAGAAATCCCAGCAAAATACAATTTCCCTGTCAAACCGTGAAAAGGAGACTGCCATTTAGTTTACATGAGAGACCACATAAGTAAGGACTGAGAGTGCTTTGTTTTATCTGCAATTCACTCTGAATGAATTGCAGCCTTCAGATAGTAACTGCTTGAAGAATCACAGGAGTTAGATATTTTAAACAAGCTGACATACTTAGTAAGAGTGGTTAGAATTATAATGCATGAGACAGTCATGTATACCATTTGAGCCAAATCAGCCATTGCTCTGATTGTATCTGGCACCACTGTTTAATCTGGTGAATTAGGGAAAGTGATTTGACATGAACCGACCCTTTAGTTCACTGTTTCAAATTCAGCTGGAACTTCTGTGCAGCATGTTGGAGGGTGGAAAGGCATCATGTTCTGTGTCACAAATCTTGCTGTCCAGCTGACTTTCACAAGTCAGTGTTTGCTGTGTTTCCTCAAATGTCTCCAATCTTTGACAAATAACAGGAAGCCATTAAATTCAAGCTCTCTGCATTTTATTCTGTTTCCTAGGATTAAGGAATTGAGAGACGAAGATGACCAAGGAGGGTTGTGGTGATGGGGGGGTGGGGGGGGAGCGGGGAAGAGAGGTGGAGAGGGCTGGGGAAATCAGTGGGTTAAACGTAAGGCACAGAAGGCACTGTTTAATAGAGTCCAATCTAACCTCCAACTTGGGTATTGTTTCAATTGTCAGAAACACCCATTTACGTATAACGTGTTACTCTTGCGATTGTATTTACTGACAAATATAACTTTTAATTTAACGAAAGTGCTGTTTTCCTCCAACCATTGGTGGCTCAGTGGTTAGCACTGCTGCCTCCCACACCAGCGACCCGGGTTTGATTCCACCAACGGGCAACTGTTTGGAGTTTGCACAATCTCCCCTTGTTTGTGTGGATTCCCTCCAGATGCACGGCTTTCCTCCCACAGTCCGAAGATGTGCAGGTTAGATGGATTGGCCGCGCTAAATTGCCCATAGTGTCCAGGGATGTGCAGGTTGGGTGGGTTGGCTATGGTGTATGTGGCCTTATGAGGATAAGGGTGTGGATCTGAGTGGGATGATCTTCAGAGGATCAATGTGGACTAGGTGGGCTGAATGGCCTCCTCCCACACTGTAGGAGTGTTCTATGATTCTATGAACTTTTGTGCATTAAAACGATCATTGTCAAAAGCTGAGAGGAGATTAGCAATAATACAATACAGTATGCACAGGAACTGGCCTTTCGGCCCACCAAGCCTGCACCTATTCCTAGTCCTCATTTTGACCCAGTACTTATTGACCCATGCACAGTTTTTATCCCTCTGTCGGTTTCCCATTCATGTGTCTATCATGATACACCTCAAGCATTCCAATGTGCCTGCTTCCACCACCTCCACTGACCGTATGTTCCAGGCACTCACCACCCTCTGTTAGAAAACTTTTTCCTGCACTTCTCCCCAAACTCCCTCCCCCCCCCACCTCACCATGAACCTGTGCCCTCTTGTAGTTGACCTTTCCATCCTGAGAAAAAGCCAATGTCAGGAAGTGTTAAGACATCATCTCCCTTGCATCTCTTCAAACCATGTAGTTAATACCTTTTACCGTCACTTTGTTAATCTCAAAACTTTATCAAAGTGCTAAATGACTGAACAATGTATTGTTCTTATGATTTATCCTGTCCTTGTCCTCACATTCCCATTCTCACTTGTACTGAAAACAAAATATGCAGGAGATCAGTGAGTCAGGCAGCATCCATGGAGAGCAAGCAAGCTAACATTTAGAGTCTAAATGACTCCAAACAGAAATTGCTGGAAAAACTCAGCAGGTCTGGCAGTAACTGTGGAGAGAAGTCAGAGTTAATATTGCGGGTTGGGTGATCCTTCCTCAGCAATTCCTGGTTTTGTTTCCGAATTACAGTATCCGCAGGTTTTTCTGAGACGAGATGATTCTTCATCAGAGCTGATGTGAAGTGTAAGCAGTGACTCAGCCGCAGCTTCAGTTTTGCTGATTGGATAGTCAAATGATTTAATAAGAGTGGAATTTAATGCTCAGCCCTGCGATGGGAGTACTTAATCAGATGGGAGGCATAACCTTCTCATTTTCGACTTGATTTATGCCCACTCGGGAAGGACTTGCAGACGGTCTTTGCTTTCTTTTTATTTAGCCTACTTTTCTAATCAACCGGTTCAGGGATGTTATTACACACCTCTGGAACAGGTGGGACTGGAACTTGGGTCGGTCCATGGGTAAGGACACTACCACTGATACAAGAGGGCCCCGCATTTGCTCCTTTCCTTCAGTTGAGGTCATTGAGTGGGGTGTGGATTTCCATTTAATGGCCTCATTAGACTACAACTGGAATTGATAGTCACCTTGGAGAAAGTGAGGACTGCAGATACTGGAGATCAGAGACGAGAGAGTGGTGCTGGAAAAGCACAGCACGTTAGGCAGCATTCAAAGAGTCGGAGAATCAACGTTTTGGGCATAAGCCCTTCGTGAGGAATCTTTTCTGAATGTAATCCGGAGTCCATGTGGGATCAGTAGGGTTGAAATCAACTCGGAGAAAGTGAGGATTGCAGATGTTGGAGATCAGAGTCGAGGGTGTGGTGCTGGAAAAGCACAGCAGGTGAGACAGTATCCGAGAGCAGGAGAATCGACGTTTCGGGCTAGAGCCCTTCATCAGGGCTTGATAGTCAGCTTGCCACACAAGGAGAAGCCACCCATTTGGCTGCTTGTGGCTTCTCCGTTTTCAAGTGAGTGGAATCCCTTGTTCAAAGATACTTAGTGCCTGATGAAGACACTCAACATTAGGAAGGGCCTGCCAAGTCCATTTCGCCATGATTCACGCTATTCACGACTCACCTGTACCCTAGTAGCCAGTGGTCTCGAGGACCCGGGTCAGTGTAGTACTGGGAGCAACCACTGCCTCTCTGATGACATCTGTTCAACAGAGCTGCTAGACTTTCTAGCATTCCTCACTGGGCAAGGTGTGCACCCAAAGTTTCTTAGTACCAGCGAAAGACCTGTTGCTGAATTACGTAATCCACACCTTCCTCTTTTCTGTTGGTCGGGCAAGTAGTTTTGATGTTGATATCTAGTTCACTTTTCAAAGTTAAATTAATTTTCACCACTCTTTGATGTAATTTTGTTGCTGACTTGCTAATCCTTTTTCAGGGCTCCCTTATTATTGTACAAATGGCAACAATATTTTGGCCAAGAGAGTGACATGGAGAAGGATGGAAGTTCTGAGGAAGGAAAAGGCACTATTACTTATCATGCCCCCTCTGTGCAAGCTTGACTCTGTGTTCCTGAAATTTGATGGCCTTTTGTTTTCTAATTTCGTAGCAGTTTATAAATTTTGACCAAATCACAACTAATCCCTAGAAGAGTGTAATGGCAGTAGGAATACATTCAAGAGGAAATCAGGAGGACAAAAAGGAGGGAACATGAGATTGACAAATATAGATGAGAATTCAAATGGATTCTACAAATATGTTAAGAACAAAAGGGTAACTAGGGAGAGATAAGGACCCCTTAAAGATCAGCAAGACCGCAGGAAATGGGGGAGACACTAAAAGAGTATTTTGCAATTGTGTTTACTGTGGATAAGGATATACAAGCGAGAGACCTTGGGGAAATAAATGGCAATGTGTTGGAAAATGTCTATATGACACAGGAAGAGATGATGGACATCTTAAAACACATAAAAACTGATAAATCTCTGGGATCTGATCAGGTGTACCCTAGAACTTTGTGGGAAGCTAGGGAACTGATTACTGGGCCCCTTGCTGAGATATTTGTATGATCAAAAGCTACAGGTGAGGTGCTGGAAGACTGAAGGTTGTGCCAATATTTAAGAAAGGTGGTAAGGAAAATCCTAAAGACCAGTGAGCCTGATCTTGTCGGTGGACAGTTTGTTGGAGGGGATCCTCAGGGACAGGATTTAGAAAAGCAAGGGCTGATTAGGAATGGTTTTGTGTGTGGGAAATCATGTCTCACTAACCTAATTGAGTTTTTTGAAGATATAGCGAAAAGGATTGATGAAGGCAGAGAGCAGAGTGGTGGTCATGATCTATATGGACTTCAGTAAGGCATTCAGCAAGGTTCCACATGGTAGGCTGGTTAGCAAGATTACATCACATGGCGAACATGGACAACTAGGCATTTTGATACAGAACTGGCTGAAAGGTAGGAGACAGATAGTGGAGGGTTGCTTTTCAGGCTGGAGGCTGATAGTGGAGGGTTGCTTTTCAGGCTGGAGGCTTGTAACCTGTGGTGTGCACAAGGATTCGTGCTGGGTCCATGCCCTTTTGTCATTTATATAAATGATTTGGATGTGAACGTAGGAGGTATAGTTAGTTTGCAGATGACAGCAAAATTGGAGGTGTAGTGGACAGTGAGAAGGTTACCTCAGAGTGCAACAGGACCTCGATCAGATGGGTTGATGGACCGAGGAGTGGCAGATGGAATTTAATTTAGATAAATATGAGGTGCTGCATTTTGGAAAAACAAATCGGGGCAGAGCTTATATACTTAATGGTAAGGTCCTGGGTAGTTCTGGATGTAAATTTGCTCGCGGAGCTGGGAGGTTCGTTTTCAGATGTTTCATCAGCATGCTAGGTAACTTCATTAGTGAGCCTCCAGGGAAATGCTGGCGTTAGGTCCTGGTTGCTAGTTATGTGTTTAGATTTCCTTGGGTTGGTGATGTTATTTCTGTCTCAGTGATGTCATTTCTTTTATTCAGAGGTAGATAGGATCTGAATCGACTGTGACAAAAACAGGAAATGACGTCATTAACCCACAGAAATCTGGCCACATAAATAACAAGCAGAACATAACACCAGTGCTTCACCAGAGACTCACTGATGCTACCCAGCATGATGACAAAACATATGAAAATGAACTTTCCAGCTCAGCAAGCAAACCTACATCCAGAATCTCAACCTGAGCTGCAAATCTTCACAAAACTTGTCCTGGGTAGTGTTGCTGAATAAAGACACCTTGGTATGCAGATTCTTAGTTCCTTGAAAGTATAATTGCAGTTAGACAGGATAGTTAAAAAGGTGTTTGGTATGCTTGTCTTTATTGGTCACAGCATTGTGTATAGGATTTGAAAGAACATTGATTAGTTGACTTTTGAAATACTGGTCTCCCTGCTATAGGAAGGTGTTGTACAACTTGAAAGGGTTCAGAAAAGATTGACGAAGGTGTTGCCAGAGTTGGAGGGTTTGAGCAATTGGGAGAGGCTGAAATGGGCTGGGTTTCTAAAATCATGAGGGGCATGGATAGGGTGACTAGCCAATGTCTTTTTTCTTGGGGTGGGGGAGTCCAAAGCTAGAGGATATAGGTTTAAGGTGAGAGGGGAAGGATTTAAAAGGGACCTAAGGGGCAACTTTTTCACACAGAGGGTGGTGCATGTAAGGAATGAGCTGCCAGAGGAAGTGGTGGAGGCTGGTACAATTGCAACATTTTAAAAGGCATCTGGAAGGGTACAAGAAGAATGCTGGGCCAAATGCTGGCAAAAAGAACTAGATTAATTCAGAATATCTGGTTGGCACAAACTGGTTGGACCGAAAGGTCTGTTTCCGTGTTTCCATCTCGTTGACTTAAAAAGCTCGAGGAGTGGGATTGGCGGGGTGGTTAAAGTACTCATTTTTCTTTAAAAGTTGAATGGTTGTATTAGACAGCTGCTTCTGTCTAAATGCACTTAGTAACTGCCCAGCCTCTACTTCATATAGTATTGCAACTCCATTTAAAAACTCCCGATCATATTGCAACTGTGCCTTGAGCAGTTTAGTCAGAAGCAATGCCACTTTTCAGCTCTTCTTTCTTCACTCAAAGGGTAGTGAATCTGTGGAATTCTCTACCCCGAAAGGCCTTGGAGGTCAAGTCACTTGAATATATTATAGAAGGACAGATATGTTCTTAGGTTTTAAAGACCTCAAACTGTATTGGGAAATCACAGGAAGATGGTGTTGTGATAAAGGATCAGTTGTGTACCTCTTGGATGGCAGAGCAGGCTCTAAGGGCCAAATTGCCTACTTCTGCTGTTAGTTCCTATATTTCCGGAGAAGGAAGATGTTGCCAAACTGCACCTGTTTGCATAACAGCACTCTGAGTTAAAGACTGAGAATGCTGGGAACGTGGAAGAATCATTGACCTGAAATATTAATTGTCTTTCTCTCTCTACAGACACTCTGACCTTCTGAGCATTTCTAGTATTTTTTTGTTTTGTTTTGGACTTGCAGCATCTGCAGTATTTTGCTGTAGTAAGGTGGCAACAATCTCTCTGCTGTGTCAATTCTGGCCCCTTGCACATCTGAATTTAACTACAACACTGTTGACAGCTATGCATTCAGCCACTTGGGTGCTAAACTCTGGCGTCCAAATCAAGGAGTTGCAGACAGCTGGATTTATTGACCTGAGCTACAACAGTGTGGCCTGGTGAGCATGGTGAGCTGATTTAAGGCTGTTACGTTACAGGAGCACCACGGATTTATTGTTCAACAATTTATACAAGTGAAGTCATCAGAATATTGGTCTCAAAAATAAAGCAAGAACTACACTTGCACAGCACCACTCAAGAGCATCCTAAAACATCATACAACAGATATGGGTGTCCTATGGGCGTCCTAAAACATCATACAGCAGATGACATTCTTTTCGAGTGTGGCACTGTTGTAGAAGATGCAGCTGCCAATTTTAGCACAGCAAATTCCACAACAGCAAAAGTAAATGAGATCACGATTGAGAGATGGATATTGGCTGTGAACTATTGCTGCAAGTTGCAGAACGATGGAATGTTATTCTGGCAGCAGGGTGAAAAAAGGGTAAGTTAAAACTTCAGGCATGACCATTCATTAGAAACAATCAAAGGTAGCTGTCCATCAGTTTGCCCTCACACCTAAATTCTTTCCCTTGCTCTCCTTTCCAATAGGATAGGGAGATGTGTTGTGTATTCCCCGTCTCTGCCACTTTTGATCGGATTGCTTGTTCCTTTTACACACCTATCTAAATTTATGTTCATGCCGTCCCAAATGAGATCATTGAGGAAAGGGGTGGAGAGAGAATAAAACCGAATATCAAGTGAATTTGGGCAATTTATTTTTTAAGCAGAACTGTTATTCCAACCATAAAAAAACCTTGTGGAATTCTAATAGGATTTAATGAAATATCAGTGTCAAGTCCGATTTGTGTCTGTGGTCAAGAGTTCAAGCATTGCATACACCAGGAGAAGAGATCATTGTTATTTTCTTAGTGTTCAATTTCCTTGATTTCGTTTGGACAAGCTGCATTGGTTTTTAGTTAACATGTTAAGATTGGAATAGGCCAGGATTGATGTGAAAACCGCTCAGAGTTGTGCCACACTCGTTTTAAGGAAAATGAGCCGCAAAATGAGCTCCAATTCCTAGTATTTTTAACTGTGTTCGTATGGCTTGGGTACATTTCTTTCTCTTACTCAATTGCACGGCCCACCCCCACCCCCAAGATACCTAATCAGCACAGGTTATGTCTGCAGTACTCTCTACCTATCGCAAGGGGCTTATTTTGCACAGCGTACAGACAATTAAAAGTCAAACCCAATGGCACTGAACTATTGGTACTCAACTCATGCTATTTTTCCTGATTTCTCTTACCTTCAGTAGTGCCCTGAAATGCAACTTGAAAATAAGAAATAGGAACAATCCCTTCAAACCTGCTTTGCCATGTAGCATAAATCATTGCTGATTTCTTACCTTGACTTCACCTTCTTGCACTACTTCCATGTATTACTTAATTCTCTTAGAATCGCCAAGTTTCTTGTCAAGTCTGACAATTTGCCTTTCACTGTTTATAAAGGAATCTTAACAACGTTTTCTTACATGTATCTCAAAGTGCTTTTAACATTTTAGGCGGTGAAAAGCTTGCCTAAATGACACCCGAGTAGGAGTATAGTTCTATAGTGTGTTGCTGGAAAAGCGCAGCAGGTCAGGCAGCATCCAAGGAACAGGAGAATCGACGTTTCGGGCATCAGCCCTTCTTCAGGAATCTGGGGTCTTTAACTTTCCTGATGTTGATTGGGAAAGCTATAGCTCAAGTTCGTTAGATGGGTCGGTGTTTGTCTAATGTGTGCAGGAGGGTTTCCTGACACAATATGTAGGAGGAGGGCTGAGGATGTTAGGCAGGCTTTCAGGGAGCTAGGTTGGAAGCTCAGAGTTAGAACGAACAGAGTTGTTGTCTCTGCTTTGTTACGTGTGCCACATGATAGAGAGTCGAGGAATAGGGAGAGAGAACAGTTAAACGCGTGGCTACAGGGATGGTGCAGGAGGGAGGGATTCCGGTATTTGGATAACTGGGGTTCTTTCTGGGGAAGGTGGGACCTCTATGAACAGGATGGTCTACACCTGAACCTGAGGGGCACCAGTATCCTTGGCGGGAGGTTTGCTAGTGCTCTTGGAGGGGTGGGGGGGGGGTTTAAACTAACTCTGCAGGGGCATGGGAACCTAGACTGTAGCTTTAGGGTGCAGGATCTGGAGTGTAGGGAGGTTAGGAACATGGCATCAATCTCAAAGAAGGGTGCCTGTAAACAGGAAAGTGGCTTGAAGTGTGTATACTTCAATGCAAGAAGTATACTAAATAAGGTAGGTGAACTTACAGCGTGGGTTGGTACCTGGGACTTCGATGTTGTGGCTATTACGGAGACATGGGTAGAGCAGGGACAGGTTGCAGGTTGCAGGTTCCAGGGTTTAAATGTTTTAGTAGGGTCAGAAGTGGGGGTAAAAGAGGGGGAGGTGTGGCATTGCTTGTCAAAGATAGTATTACAGCGGTGGAAAGGACGATGGATGAAGACTTGCCATCTGAGGTAGTTTGGGCTGAGGTTAGAAATAGGAAAGGTGAGGTCACTCTGTTAGGAGTCTTTTACAGGCCTCCTAATAGTCCTAGAAACGTAGAAGAAAGGATTCCAAGGATGATTCAGGAGAAGAGTGAAAGTAATAGGGTGGTTGTTATGGGGGCCTTTAACTTTTCTGATATTGATTGGGAAAGCTGTAGCTCAAGTTCATTAGATGGGTTGGTGTTTGTCCAATGTGTGCAGGAGGGTTTCCTGACACAATATGTAGATAGGCCAACAAGAGGTGAGGCCATACTGGATTTGGTTCTGGGTAACAAACCAGGCCAGATGTTAGAATTAGAGGTAGGTGAGCACTTTGGGGACAGTGACCACAATTCGGTGACTTTTACTTTAGTGATGGAGAGGGATAAGTGTGCACTGCAGCGTAAGAGTTATAGCTGGGGGCAGGGAAATTATGATGCGGTGAGGCATGACTTAGGATGCGTGGCTTGGAAAGGTAGGCTTCAAGGCAAGGGCGTAATTGATATGTGGAGCTTGTTCAAGGAGCAACTATTGAGTGTCCTTGATAAGTATGTACCTGTCAGGCAGGGAGGAAAGGGTCGTGTGAGGGAGCCGTGGTTTAATAAGGAATTGGAATCCCTTGTTAAAGGGAAGAGGGTGGCCTATGTAAAGATGAGGCGTGAAGGTTCAATTGGGGCGATGGAGAGTTATAAGGTAGCCAGGAAGGACCTGAAGAGAGAGCTAAGAGCAACAAGGAGGGGACATGAAAAGTCCTTAGTTGGTAGGATTAGGGAAAATCCTAAGGCTTTCTACAGGTATGTCAGGAATAAAAGAATGACTAGGGTAGGAATACGTCCAGTCAAGGATAGTAGTGGGAAGTTGCTTGTGGAGGCTGAAGAGATTGGGGAGTCACTGAATGAATACTTTTCGTCAGTATTCACTCAGGAACAGGACATTGTTGCCGATGTGAATACTGAGTCACAATTAAGTAGAATGGATGGCTTTGAGGTATGTAGGGAAGAGGTGTTGGAAGTTCTGGAAAGGGTGAAAATAGATAAGTCCCCTGGGCCTGATGGCATTTATCCTAGGATTCTCTGGGAAGCACGGGAGGAGATTGCAGAGCCATTGGCCTTGATTTTTATGTCCTCGTTGTCTACAGAAATAGTGCCAGAAGACTGGAGGCTATAAAATGTGGTTCCCTTGTTCAAGAAGGGGAGTAGGGATAACCCTAGTAACTATAGGCCGATGAGTCTCACTTCTGTTGTGGGCAAAGTCTTAGAGAGAATTGTAAGGGATAGGATTTATGAACATCTGGATAGGAATAATGTGATCAAGGAATAGTCAGCATGGTTTTGTGAAGGGTAGGTCGTGCCTCACAAACCTTATTGAATTCTTTGAGAAGATGACTAAGGACGTGGACGAGGGGAAAGCGGTAGATGTGGTGTATATGGATTTTAGTAAGGCATTTGATAAGGTTCCCCATGGTAGGCTACTGCAAAAAATACAGCGGTATGGCATTGAGGGTGAGTTGGAGGTTTGGATTAGGAATTGGCTGGCTGGAAGAAGACAGAGGGTAGTAGTTGATGGTAAAGGTTCATCTTGGAGTGCCATTACTAGCGGTGTTCCGCAAGGATCTGTTTTGGGACCATTGCTGTTTGTCATTTTTATAAATGACGTGGAGGAGGGGATAGAAGGTTGGGTGAGCAAGTTTGCGGATGATACGAAAGTCGGAGGAGTTGTTGACAGTGAGGAAGGATGTGACAGGTTACAGTGGGATATAGATAAGCTGCAGAGCTGGGCAGAAAGGTGGCAAATGGAGTTCAATGTAGCTAAGTGTGAGGTGATTCACTTTGGTAAGAGTAACAAAAAGATGGGGTACTGGGCTAATGGTCGGATACTTGGTAGTGTGGATGAGCAGAGGGATCTTGGTGTCCATGTACACAGATCTTTGAAAGTTGCCACCCAGGTAAATAGTGTGGTGAAGAAGGCATATGGCGTACTGGCTTTTATTGGTAGAGGAATTGAGTTCCGGAGTCCTGAGGTCATGTTGCAGTTGTATAAGACTCTGGTGCGGCCGCATCTGCAGTATTGTGTGCAGTTTTGGTCGCCATACTATAGGAAGGATGTGGAGGCACTGGAACGGGTGCAGAGGAGGTTTACGAGAATGTTGCCTGGTATGGTAGGAAAATCGTATGAGGAAAGGCTGAGGCACTTGGGGTTGTTTCTATTGGAGAAAAGAAGGTTTAGGGGTGACATAATAGAGGTGTACAAGACGATTAGGGGTTTAGATAGGGTTGACATGAGAACCTTTTTCCACGTATGGAGTCAGCTATTACAAGGGGGCATAGCTTTAAATTAAGGGGTGGTAGGTATAGGACAGATGTTAGGGGTAGATTCTTTACTCAGCGAGTCGTGAGTTCATGGAATGCCCTGCCAGTAGCAGTGGTGGACTCTCCCTCTTTATGGGCATTTAAGCGGGCATTGGATAGGCATTTGGAGGATAGTGGGCTAGTGTAGGTTAGGTGGGCTTGGATCGGCGCAACATTGAGGGCCAAAGGGCCTGTACTGCGCTGTATTCTTCTATGTTCTATGCTGCCTGACCTGCTGCGCTTTTCCAGGAACACATTTTCAGCTCTGATCTCCAGCATCTGCAGTCCTCACTTTCTCCTTATAGTTCTATAGTATGGTGGGATCCATTGTTTTCCATCTAATGGCAACAGAACTGTCCCTCCATCCTCCTTCCCCCACGTTAAAATCTAATTATTGGGATCTGAAGAGTGAATCCAATATTCTGCCTAAACCACACCCTTTCGGGGATTTTCTACATCAACATTACTTAGAAAAAAAATAAGTTTTTAAAACAAATTTTTAAAATTCTTTATTGAGTTCTGAGAATCACAGAATCCCCACAGTGTGAAACGAAGCCATTCCGTCCATCAAGTCTGCACTGGCCCTCCAAAGTGCGACCCACACAGACCCTATCCTTGAAACCCTGTATTTCCCATGATTAATCCATCTAGCCTGCACACCCCTATCATTATGGATAATTTTAACATGGCAGTCCACCTACCCTGCGTGTCTTTGGACTGTGGGAGGAAGCCAGAGAATCCGGAATAAACCAATGCAGACACTGGGTGAACATGCAAACTTCACACACACAGTCACCTGAGGCTGGAATTGAACTCAGTCACTGGTGCTGTGAAACAACAATGTTAATCACTGTGCCACACATCACCCTCTTAATTCAGATCTTCAAATGGAAACTGGAAAATCTTCTTAAAAGGGAAGATTACGCAAACTAGGGTAATAGTCCCTGGACTTCAATAGGTTCTGGGTGATTTAATTGTTGTTTCTAAGATATTAAGTGGAATAGGTTGGGTAAATAGAGAGAAACTGGTTCTTCCAGTTCGGGAGTCGAGAATCCCAGGGCGCAGCATAAACATGAGCCAGATCATTCAGTAGTGAAATTAGGAAACACTTGTGCACATAGAGTGTTAAAGGTTCAGTCCTAGCTTGGGCAAATGGGAAGTTACACTTAATCAGTCATTAATTTAAAAATTGAAATTGATAGATTTTTGTCATGTACAATTTTGAGGGATAAGGGGCAAAGGTGGATACACAGAGCATTAACTTTGATCTCAGTGGTAGAATAAGCTTTTGGGGCTGACTTGTTCACCATCTCTAATTTTATTCTCATGCCACTTTTCAGGGTTTTTTTTTGTTCAGAGATGCTATTACATGTCTGTAATTTATCTTACAACACAGGTGATTTGGTGGTAGTGTTAATTCATTTATACTTAATCAGATGATTAATACCAATCACGGTTCCTCATTTTACCTCCCTTGTTTTCTTTTGCTTTTCACAGGATAATGGGTCTTGGTCATTTGCATGGCTTTTCCCCCCCAGTTCAAAACCAAAACAATTGTTAGCTCTCTAATTGGCATCATATTATTCATAGGGAAGACTAGAATGCTCAGACATTGGAAAGTATGCAGGCATTCCTCTCCCTTGCCCCCTCCCCAACTCCAGCCAAAACAAGCTATCGCACAGATCAGGAGCCGTTCTGCAGGTGACCAGGAATTTTAATCCTTTACTCTCTGGAATCCTTTGTTAATAATTTACCAAGCACTTAAAATGCTGAATCACTGAGGAGATTGCTCCAATTAAATCTTTATTTAATTCAAGATAAACATTCCAATAAATCCTTCACCAAACCCACACTCCTAGATCAACAAAATAATCTGATTTCTTTTCCATAAAAGGATAGAGTTTAGCTCTGCTAGCAGTGCTGGGACAGATGGGTCACCATAGTTGACCTCTATGTTCCAACATAACGGAGATAAATTAGCTGTTGTGATTCTCTCAATGACCATTGCTATGAAATTCTCATGATTGTTTTCAGTAGGTGAGGCTTGTTGACCCTTGAAGTGTGAGTTTTCTCTGACCCATGTCATTCACTTGCACCCTTAGCCAAGGTACCTGTTGGTGCAGGTTGTGCACATGGAAAAAGAATTGAGTGGATTTGGCAAAAGGCTGAGCATCCTTTTGATGGTAATCCATTCTGAATCATAGAATCTAGTGGCTCAAAAAGAAACCATTTGGTCCATTGTAACTGTGCTGGGTTTTTCTCCGTATCCAATTAATCCTAATTTCTCCCTCTCCCTATCCACAACACTCCTCATTTTCTTCCTTTTTGAATATTTATCCAATTCTCTTATGAAAGTTATTGTTGAATTTACTTCTTTCATTGTGGAAGTAGTGCGTTCCAGAGGATCAGAACTTGTTGTATAAAATAAGATGTAGGAGCCGAAGTTAGGCCATTCGGCCCATCGATACTGCTCCATCATTCAATCATGGCTGACAGATTTTTCAACCCTGTTTTCCTGTTTTCTCCCTATAATCTTTGATCCCTTTGGCAATCAAGAACGTATCTATCTCTTTTAAATATAATCAATGTCCTGGCCTCCACAGCCTTCGATGGCAATGAATTTCACAGATTCACCGCTCTCTGGCTAAAGAAGCTTCTCCTTATCTCCATTCTAAAAGGTCTTCCCTTTACTCCAAGGCTATTTCCTCAGGTTCACACCTCTCCTGCCAATGGAAATATCTTCCCGATATCCACTCTGTCCAGGCTGTTCAGTATTCCGTAGGTTCTGATCTCCCCTCGTTCTTCTAAACTCCATTGAGTACAGTCCGAGAGTCCTCATATGTTCAGCCTTTCATTTGTGGGATCATTTTCGTGAACGTCCTCTCGATCCGCCCCAGGGCTAATACATCTTTCCTGAGATAAGGAGCCCAAGATTGCTCACAATAATCTAAATGCGATCTGACCAGAGCTTTCTAAAGCCTCAGAAAGCACATCCCTGCTTTTATATTCTAGTCCTTTTGAGATGAATGACAACATTGTATTTGCCTTCCTAACTACCGACTCAACCGGCAAGTTTACATTAACAGAAACTTGGACGAGGACTGCCAAGCCCCTTTGCACTTCTGATTTCTGAATTTTCTCCCCATTTAGAAAATAGTCCATGCCTCTATTCTGCTTACCAAAGTGCATAACCTCTCACTTTCCCATGTTGTATTTCATCTGCCACTTCTTTGCCCACTTTCTTAACCTGTCTAAATCTTTCTACAGTCTTCCCACCTCCTCAATACTACTCCCCTGCCAGCTAACTTTGTATCATCTGTAAACTTAGCTAGAATGCCTTCAGTTCCTTCATCCAGATCATTAATGTATAAAGGGAAGAGTTATGGTCCCAACACTGACTCTTGTGGGACACCATTAGTCACTGGCTTCCATCCTGAAAAGGACCCTTTTATCCCCACTCTCTGCCTTCTGCCAGACAGCCAAGCTTCTATCCATACTAGCACCTTGCCTCTAACACCACGGCCCTTATCTTACTCAGCGGCCTCCTGTGTAGCAGCACCTTGAAGTTCAGATAGCTAATAACCACTGTCTCTGTTGATCTAACCTGCTCATTACCTCCTCAAAGAATTATAACAGATTTGTCAGGCATGACCTCCCCTTGATGAAACCATGCTGAATTTGCCCTGTTTTACCAATCACTTCCAAGTATTCAGAAATCTTATCCTTCACAGTGGATTTCAGGATCTTGCCAACGACTGAGGTCAGGCTAATCTATAATTTCCCATCTATTGCCTTGCTCCCTTCTAAAACGGGGAGGTTACATTAATGATTTTCCAGTCCTCTGGGACCTTCCCTAGTCCAGTGATACCTGAAAGGTCAATACTAAAGCCTTCACTATTTCTTCAGTTATCTCTTTCAGAACTCTAGGGTGTAGCCTATCTGGTCCAAGCGATCTATCCACTTTCAAACCTTGCAATTTTTCTCGCAACTTTTCCTTGGTGATAGCCACCATATTCATCTCTGCCCCTCGACTCTCTTGAATGTTTGGGATATTGCTCGTGTCTTCCACCATGAAGACTGACACAAAGTGCTTATTCAGTTCCTCAGCTATTTCTTTGTTCCCCATTACTACTTCTCCATACATAAATAGAAATTCTTCTCCTCTTCCCACTGATTCTTTTGCAATTATGTTAAATCTTGTCCTTCGATGCTGGTCACCATGGCAGTGTATTACATGGCTCCATACTGTAAATCTTCACAATTTTGAACAAAAATTTTTTTTGTGCCTCGATTTTTAAAAAAAATGCCAATAATCTTATCTTGTATAATGGCCATATAAACTTTGTTTACCACCGTCGGAAGAAGCTGGCTATTTTATTTTGAATGAATTCCCATTGTTAGTTCAGTTCATCGCCTGAGTGGCAGGAAAAGTTCGTTACTCATGCAATTTCTGTACCCCTCCTCCTAGATGGATTTTTGTCTATTTTCCATCCCTTTAACTTTCCTTTTCGACTGCTGATGGCAGCTCTAAATTTGGCTGTCTGCTGACAAGGCAGGTGAGCTGATCTGATTATTGTGAGAGATACTCAGTGGTTCAGACAGTCAGCTTCTACCAGGTTTTCTGTTTCCTCCCATAGCCCTTTACAGTACTAGACTTCACATACTTATCTACTGATTGTTGACAACTTGGCTTTTTTTGGTCACATTCACCTCTACCTCAGAGGTTTCTAGATACAAATAAAGAAAAAAGGTGCTGGAAATATTTGGCATGTCCGGCAGGAATTTTGGAGCGAGAAACCAAGTTAAAGCCCTGAGTTGAATGTGCCATTTTTAGATCTGGGGTTCAGGGGTTCTGAAGAAGAGTCACTTTCCATTTGAGATGTGAACTGCTCTCTCCACAGATGCTTCTAGACCTCCTGAATATTTCAAACACTTTCTCTTCTAATTTTAAATTGACTACATCTGTACTATTTTGCTTTTATGTTTGTGGGTTCAAGTCCCTCTCTTGTGTAAGTATTCTAGGCTGACACTTCAGAAACAGCAACTTGTGTTTCTTTGACCAGCTTTAATATAGTGCAAATGATATTTACTAGAATAATACCAGGAATGGTTTAAGATGTTACCTTATTGGAATACTCAAAGTTATGACCAATTTTGACATAGTAAAGAAGGATATTCTGTTTCCACAAATTGTTAAGATCATGTCCAAAAACCTGCTCAAAGAGTTGAGTTTAAAGGCAGAGAGAATGATAAAGAGGTTTAGAGGGATATCCTGTGGTTTGGGGACTGCGCACACATTCATCCTGAGGTAAAAACAATGACTGCAGATGCTGGAAACCAGATTCTCGATTAGTGGTTCTGGAAGAGCACAGCAGTTCAGGCAGCATCCGAGGAGCAGTAAAATCGACGTTTCGGGCAAAAGCCCTTCATCAGGAATAAAGGCAGAGAGCCTGAAGCGTGGAGAGATAAGCTAGAGGAGGGTGGGGGGAAAGTAGCATAGAGTACAATAGGTGAGTGGGGGAGGGGATGAAGATGATAGGTCGGGGGGGGGGGGGGGGGGGGGGAGCGCAGAGTGGAGTGGATAGGTGGAAAAGAAGATAGGCAGGTAGGACACTAGCAATGGACCACCTTTAAACCAGCAGAGTTCGGACCCGAACAGGACAAACAGTACAGACTACAGATTCAAAAACACCAGCAACAGTTCTCCTTCAAGAACCTCCGCTCCACGCTTGCAGCAATGCGCCGGCACCTAACCTCTCTACAGTCAGCCCTGCCTCAGTTGAGGGCCACACTCTCTCAGAATTGCAAAGGACCCACTCTGTACTACATCCTCAGGAGAATTCATACTCTCAACAAACGGTATTTCAACTCCATCTCAAACATCAAAAACTGTAAGTACAACAAACTTTTATCTACCCACCTCCATAACCAGCGCTCCTCAAACATTCCAGAAAATTCCCCTGGCCTCTGGAACTCCTCGGACGCCATTAGCCATGCGGCTGGTGCAGCTGCCACCCCCACGCTGATTGATGTCACTTTCGCCCCCATTATGGCCGCTACCACAACCACTTCCACACCTCATAATTCTTCATGCATCACACGTGCATCACTTCCGCCCCTCACATCGCTGATGTCACACGCTCAGTGACTTCCGCCATCCCTACTGCCGTGTCTGCCACCACTTCCACCCCCACCAACGCCACTCACCTGCATTCTGCTGACAAGCCCCCCATAGATCCCACTGTCACCATTCCCGGCCCCCAGAACCCTGAGGGGAACTCCACCCCCATTCCCCCCACCATCACACCCACTCCAGTTACTGGCTCTGCCCCCACTCCCAGCTCCACACCCACACTAGATCCCAGCTCCCAGCCCTGCTGAGTTTTCACCATCCCTCCAGACCTTCAGCTCACTGAGGACGAACGATCAGTCCTCAGCAAAGGACTCACCTTCATTGCCCGCCATCCACGCATCAATGAATTTAATACACGCCGTGACATCGAACACTTCTTCCTCTGCCTCCGAGCTTACTTTCACAATCAGGACTCCCGCCCACCTTCCGAGGACCCCTTCGCCCACCCTCAACACACTGCATCCACCTGGACACCCTGCGCTGGCCTATTACCTGCCCTTGACCTCTTCATTTCCAACTGCCGCCGGGACATTAACCGCCTCAACCTGTCTACCCCCCTCCCCCACTCCAACCTCTCACCCTCACAACGCACAGCCCTCCAATCCCTCTGCTCCAAACCCAACCTCACCATCAAGCCAGCGGATAAAGGGGGCGCAGTGGTAGTCTGGCGCACTGACCTCTACACCGCTGAAGCCAAACACCAACCCGAGGACACCTCTTCCTACCGCCCCCTCGACCATGACCCCACCCCTCATCACCAAACCATCATCACACGTGATGTCACGTGTGATGCATGAAGAATTGTGAGGGGTAGAAGTGGTTGTGGAAGTGGCCATAATGGGGGTAGAAGTGACATCATCAATCAGACCATACAGAACCTCATCACCTCAGGAGATCTCCCACCCACAGCTTCCAACCCCATAGTCCGGGAACCCCGCACTGCCCAGTTCTACCTCCTTTCCCAAGATCCGCAAGCCTGACCACCCTGGCCGACCCATTGTCTCAGCATGCTCCTGCCCCACTGAACTCATCTCTACCTACCTCAACACTGTCCTATCCCCCCTAGTCAAGGAACTCCCCACATACGTTCGAGACACCACCCACGCCCTCCACCTCCTCCAAGACTTCCGTTTCCCTGGCCCCGAATGCCTCATCTTCACCATGGATATCCAATCCCTCTACACCTCCATCCACCATGACCAGGGCCTCCAAGCCCTCTGTTTTTTTCTCTCCCGACGTCCCCAACAGTACCCTTCCACCAACACTCTCATTCGTTTGGCCGAACTGGTCCTTGCTCTTAACAATTTCTCCCTTGAATCCTCCCACTTCCTCCAGACCAAAAGGGTAGCCATGGGCACACGTATGGGCCCCAGCTATGCCTGTCTCTTTGTTGGCTACGCAGAACAGTCGACCTTCCGTAATTACACCGGCACCACTCCCCATCTCTTCCTCCGCTATATTGATAACTGCATTGGCGCCACCTCATGCTCCCGCGAGGAGGTTGAGCAATTCATCAACTTCACCAACACATTCCACCCTGACCTTAAATTTACCTGGACCATCTCTGACACCTCCCTCCCCTTCCTGGACCTCTCCATCTCCATTAATGATTACCGACTTGACACTGACATTTTTTACAAACCCACCGACTCCCACAGCTACCTGGATTACACCTCTTCCCACCCTACCTCTTGCAAAAATGCCATCCCGTATTCCCAATTCCTCTGCCTCCGCCGTATCTCCTCCCAGGAGGACAAGTTCCACCACAGAACACACCAGATGGCCTCCTCCTTTAGAGACCACAGTTTCCCTTCCCACGTGGTTAAAGATGCCCTCCAACGCATCTCGTCCACACCCCGCACCTCCACCCTCAAACCCACCCCTCCAACCGTAACAAGGACAGAACGCCCCTGGTGCTCACCTTCCACCCTACCAACTTTTGCATAAACCAAATCATCCGTCGATATTTCCGCCACCTCCAAACAGACCCCACCACCAGGGATATATTTCCCTCCCCACCCCTTTTCTGCCTTCCACAAAGACCGCTCCCTCCGTGACTACCTGGTCAGGTCAACGTCCCCCTACAACCCACCGTCCCATCTTGGCACCTTCCCCTGCCACCGCAGGAACTGCAAAACCTGTGCCCACACCTCCTCCCTCACCTCCATCCAAGGCCTTAAAGGAGCCTTCCACATCCATCAAAGTTTTACCTGCACATCCACTATTATCATTTATTGTATCCATTGCTCCCGATGCGGTCCCCTCTACATTGGGGAGACTGGACGCCTCCTAGCAGAGCGCTTTAGGGAACATCTCCGGGACACCTGCACCAATCAACCACACCGCCCTGTGGCCCAACATTTCAACTCCCCCTCCCACTCTGCCGAGGACATGGAGGTCCTGGGCCTCCTTCACCGCCGCTTCATCTTCCGCCTTCAACCCCACTTCAACCCCAGGGCATCAATGCAGACTTCAACAATTTCCTCATTTCCCCTTCCCCCACCTCACCCTAGTTCCAAACTTCCAGCTCAGCACTGTCCCTAGGACTTGTCCTACCTGCCTATCTTCTTTTCCACTTATCCACTCACCCTCCTCCCACCCCAACCTATCACCTTCATCCCCTCCCCCACTCACGTATTGTACTCTATGCTACTTTCTCCCCACCCCCACCCTCCTCTAGCTTATCTCTCTATGCTTCAGGCTCTCTGCCTTTATTCCTGATGAAGGGCTTTTGCCCGAAACGTCGATTTTACTGCTCGTTGGATGCTGCCTGAACTGCTGTGCTCTTCCAGCACCACTAATCCACATTCAACCATATTGGACTGATTAAAGGTGCACAAAAGGCCAGATTTGGAGGAGCACAGACATCGCTGGGAATTTTAGGCTGTGTTTGGGGATGAGCGGAGGGTGCAGAGGGTGCTTGAGGCGTTTATGGAGGTTGGGGAGCAAGGCTATGGGAAGGCTTTGAAAACAAGATGAATATTTTAAAATTGAAATATTGCTAGACAGTGAATTAGTTAGGGTCAGTGAATGCATGGGTGTTGGGTCAATGGGCCGTGGTGTGAGTGAGCGTACAGTACAGTTGGAAGGAGCGCAGTTATCAGAGGTGCCATCTTTTGTTTGAGATTATACTGGACCCCGATTTGGTGTTTTTGTGGAAGTAGAACTGGGGAGACCTTTTTTGTTCTGGCTAGTATTCATCCTTTAGATGTCATTACCAAGGGAAGGTTAATTGTGCATTTATTTTAGTTTGTATCACACAGTGAGAGAAGCAGTTGCTACATTTGCCTATAAAAGCAGTAAACACATCGCAAGTAACGAGTGGCCTTTAAAGCTTTTTGGGTCCATCTGAGGGCAATTCACCTGAAAGATAGCAAATTCAACAGTGTTAAAACACTCTTGCTGCATTGAGATGCTAAACT
The DNA here is from genome assembly GCF_047496795.1 of Chiloscyllium punctatum. NCBI lineage: Eukaryota > Metazoa > Chordata > Chondrichthyes > Orectolobiformes > Hemiscylliidae > Chiloscyllium > Chiloscyllium punctatum. Next base: position 11,468,092 of record NC_092776.1, on the reverse strand, counting down.
AGATGGGGTATTCAAATCTGAGGATAGAGGAACAAGGAAGTTAGGAGCAGAAGTAAGCCATTGAACCTACTGTATCATTCAGTAAGATCATTGCTAATCTCTTTGTATCCTGAGCTCCCATTTCCAGACTACCCTTCAACCTTTGGCTCTTCTGTCAATCAAAAATCTATCAGACTCAATCTTGGTTATGTTCATTGACGCAACCTCCAGTGCTGTCCGTGGGAGAGAAATCCATAGACTGACTGTGCCCTTTGACTTAAAAGGGAGACCTAATTATTTTCTGAAATGTTTTTCCATGATTCTGGTTTTCCCGACAAGAATGTTCCCTGTTCAGTCACCTCAGAACCTTTATAGGTTTCAATAAAATCACCTCTTATTCTTCCAAACCCCAGTGGGTATAGGCTCTCGCACTCTCCTCATAAGATAAGCCTATTGCCCCCAAGGGAGGGGTTTCAACCCACTTCTTGTGCCTCCTGAAGTAGGTGCACTACTGTGTGGTCAAGCTGGCACTACAACAAAATAAAGCAACTAGAGTGTTCATCCCTTTCTTTCCCCGAAGAAAATGAAAACAGCCAGGGAACTAAAAGGGCGAATGTGAGTGTATGCATGTATATGTGTTAATTAATGTCACTGCAGTGCTGTAATGTAGTGAACACCTTTTGTCCTGCAGAATTGAGCTATGAGAAATGTCTCCGACTCCACCCTCTTGACTTTTAATAAGCTCATGCTGTCTCCAGTAAGTTATTGCACCAAAGTCTATTGCAAATAAACTTAATGAGTTTAACTAGGATATCCTATGTCAATAACTATGTGGTAAATAAACATGCCTCCTGAAAGGAGACTGTGTTGAAGCTGATCGTGTCTCGGGATTCCAACAGGAAGGGCACAGGGTTGGCTGAAAACTCCTTCCCTATGAATCCTAATCGAGTAATCCTGTTTGAGAAAATAATTTGAAACATTTGGTAATATCGAAAAACATGCTGGTGAGTTGGTTACTTCAGAGGGTCTGGGAGAGCACCTGAGAACAAGGCGAAGCCCTTTGTTTTAAGAGGGAATTATTGCACGATAAGGAAGTCAAGTGCTTCCAGATAAAAATACAAAAAAGCAATACTTCCCTTGATTTTCAGATCAGCATACAGTCTCCTTTTAATCTTAAGCGTATAAATTTCAATACGCTGTAATTCCCAACATCCTGACTACGTTTAGTTGTGGAGTTGAACATGTCATGCTGACCCAGGGTAGTTTTATTTGGGTTAGGAAAAGTTTGTATTTGACTTGACTATTTACTGTTGGAATACAATATTAAAATATCAGGAGGATTTTTTTCTTCTCTCTTTATTGTATTCTCTCTTTTTATCACACTCTCACTCTTTATCACTCTCTCTCTTTCTGTGTCTTTTTATCATCATCTTTTACTCTCTCTTTTTCTTTCTCTCTCTCTTCCCTTTATTGTGGTCCCTTTATTACCCTGTCTTTCTTTCTCTGCATATCTCTTTCTTTCTTTGCTTTCTTTTTTTCTCTGCACTTGCTAAATCTGAAAGAAGAATTGGTATGTCCTGATCAATGTTTATGTATTTATCTATTTATTATCATGTGTATTTTGTAACAAATTACAGTTGTAGAACGTTGCCACTCTCCAGCACCATCTTAAAGCACAGAAAAATAAAACAAAGCATAGAAAAAAAAGCAGAAAAATAAAGAAAAAGTGTTCAACTTTGTTAAGGGCTTTGCCATGGGCCTGAAGGCCAGTCACAGGTCCCCTTAGCTGTGCCATGATCTGGTCATTATAATTCTGCTGTTTGTGGGAGCTTGCTGTGCATGATATGGCAGTCATGTGAACTACCTTCCTTTAAAGTTAAAAATCACACAACACCAGGTTATAGTCCAACAGGTTTAATTGGAAGCACATTAAACCTGTTGGACTATAACCTGGTGTTGTGTGATTTTTAACTTTGTACACTCCAGTCCAACACCGGCATCTCCATATCATACCTTCCTCCAGTTAATGTACCTCGAAGAGTACTTTATTAGGTGTGAGCCCTTTTATATGCCCTAAGGTCATGGAAGGTGCTATTGAAATGTATTTTCTTTAATTACACCTACTTCAAAGCCTCTGACACAGATCCTGATTTGAATTGTATTCCTTTTTCTCTTTAACTCCCTTTCTAAAGGAGAAACCACAGATCTCTGCTATCAGGCTTTTAAGAGTATCTGAGACATTCTGTCCTGATTGTCCTTATTTTACTTTAATACTTCCAGCCTTGCAAATATCCTGGACTATGAATCTTAATATTTGGTCTCTTGATATGAAAAGAAAAAAAATTGCAGAGGTTTGGTGGTGGTGGAGTGGGGGGGGAGAGGGGGCTTTTTGAAATGGGTGCGCACAGAGTAATTATGCATGCAACATAGAGTGTTTGGTACAGTGTGGCTTTGTGTAATCAGACTGCAGCATGAACATGTTAGTGTGTGGGCACACTTCTAAGGTCCCAGTGGGAGTGTGGGGCGATGGACAGACGAGGGCATTCACTTCAAACTGGCCTGCCAGTTTACTAGCACAGTCGAGAGTGTGGTGCTGGAAAGGCACAACAGGTCAGGCAACAAAGAAGGAGCAGGAGAATCAACGTTTCAGGCATTCCTCGTATCATTCCTGATGAAGGGCTTATGCCTGAAACATCGATTCTCCTGCTCCTTAGATGCTACCTGACCTGCTGTGTTTTTCTAGCACCACACTCTGGACTCTGATCTCCAGCATCTGTAGTCCTCACTTTCTCCTAGTTTACTGGCCCTAAGATCACCCATTGTAAGGATCTTTAAAGGCCTATTTAAGCCCTATTGTCTAGCTTTTCTTAGGTCACTCCCCATTCCGAAGTCATCAATAACTAAACCAATTGTGCCAGAGATGGCCTCTGACAGTAGGTCAGGGCCCAGCACTCCCAGTGAGAGTGCTTTGATGTCCTGGAGAATGTCCTGCAGATACTGGAGATCAGAGTCAAAAAGTGTGGCACTGGAAAAGCACAGCAAGTCAGGTCGTATCTGAGGAACAGGAGAGACGATGTTTCGGGCATAAGCCTTTCATCATTCCTGATGAAGGTCTTGTGCTCGAAACGTCGACTCTCCTGTTCTTTGAATGCTTTGATGTCGTGTCTGCGTTCATGGCCACCACTGCAAGACACTATCCTGTGGAGAATTTCCCTTCTAAAGTTGCAACAGTCCTCACATGACATAGGTCCTCTCATTAGAGAGAGAGAGGACAGGTGGTAGTTTAACCTGATGGCTACCAGGCTTTGGACAAGGGCAAAGTTGAGAAGACTGGTGTGGGAATTGAACCTGTGCTGTTGGCATCATTGCATCGCAACTGAGTCTTGGCTAACCAGCAGCATATACAATGTAGGGTTGCGAACCCCGTTCAATCTTGACAGCAAAATCCTGCTCTATAATTCAGAATCATTTGTGTACTTTTAAAATCTTTATATCTATACCATCCTCCTCACAATAAGTCCATTTGCTTCTTTTCTTCTGTGATTTCCACAAGGATTCATTCTCTGAAGTTTTTATCCTGGGATATGGGATGCAAGGCCATCATCGACTGTTCTTTTGTAGTTGCCCTTGAACTGTGTGGCTTGTAAGGACCATTTCAGAGGTCAGTTACAAGTTGACCACATAGCTGTGTGGTTTGGAGTTGCAGGTAGACCAGACCAAGTAAGGATGGCTGATTTCCTTCCCTAAAGACATTGGTGAACCAGGTGATTTTTGATAACAATCGATGGTAGTTGTCATAGAATCCTATACTGAGATGAGCTTTTAGTTCCAGATATATTCATTACTTTCAAATTCCATTAGCTGCAGTGGTGGGATTTGAACCCCTGTATCAAGCTTTAGGATTATCAGCCCAGTGATGTTACCATCTTACCCCAGTTGATGTTTACTCTGCTTCTTGAAGCATAGGTCAGCTTGAAGTGTTAGTAAAGACACTTGTCTGATCAGTGAATATTACAAATATTATAAACTGATCATTAATAAATACCATCTTGGTTTTATTGGCATCAGACAACACATCCATCCTAGGACAAGCCAGACAGAGACATGCACGAGAATTCCTAGAAGCATGGCATTCCAACCGGAACTCTATCAACAAACACATTGACTTGGATCCCATTTACCACGCTGAGAGAAAAAGAACAGGAAATGACGTCACCGCAGGAAGTGACATCACCAACCCAAGGACTCCCAAACATATAAATAGAAAGCGGACTACACCACCAGTGCTTCATTTGGAGGCTCACTGAAGATGTTACCTAGTATGGTGATTAAATGTCTGAAAGCGAACCTTCCAGCTCAGCGAGCAAACCTACATCCAGAACCTCAACCTGAGCTACAAATCTTCTCAAAACTCGTTGGCATCAGTCTGCCTCCTGAAATCTCAGCATGTTCTTTTGAAGGGGGCATATCAACAGAACCCTCTGGGGTTTTGCCTCTTCCAGAATGCATCTGTTCAATCTATCTGAAATTAGGCCAATTTAATAGTAAATGAGGAATTTGGTTTGTACTGTCAAGCAGCTTTGTGCCTGATTAAATTGAATGTATGGATCAAGCATTAGAATGAGGTTTACATTACTCTGTCAATCTTATCTTTTCATAATTTGTATTCATTAAAAAAAAAGATACACCACTGTCCCACTTCACTGGACACATTACATCTTCCAGACAGATCGGTTTTCTCTGCCATGATTTCTAGCTGCATGAGCAAAGTCCTACTTTAGAAGTCAGGTGACCTTTTTGATGTTTGCATCCCTCTTTGTCACTTCCTTGTTTAATGGACGGACGATAGTCCAAGTATCTTCCAATATCACAGAGCTGCAGAGTCCGCCTTGCATCTCCATAAGTTTGAGATCATCCATAATGTAGCCTCCCATATCCATAGTGAGACAGTTTGCACATTAGACCTGCACTCATTGACCTATGTTGGCTGCTGGTCCAGCAGAGGCTATATGTTTAATTATCTTGCTTGTTTCAAACATCTCCACAGCATTGCCGCCCTTAATCTTTGTTGCCCTGTCCAGGCCTGCCAACCCACCAGGATATCTGTTTCTTCAATTCTGGCTTTTTGTGGACGTCTGAGTTTTATTGCTACCCATGCTTTTGCAGTAGGTGCTTGGCCTCTGGACCTCGCTCACTGACAGCTCTCCCAGTACTTCTTTCGTTAAAGCACTCTTTAAAACCTATCTCTTCAACCAAGTTATCGGTCATCTGCCTTATTACTATTATTGCCGTCATACTATTTGACTTTGTGTTGAATTCTGTTTGATAACACTTTTTGTTAAGTGTCTTGGAACATTTTGTTACATGAAAGGCACTGTAGAAATTTAATTTGTTGCTTTGTTATGTGCAAGTGGTCTTCTTCAGTCATGCAAGCTTGTTCGCCACTGATATAAAATTTGCTGTGAGTTGGGGAAAAGCAAGTTTAGTTTTCCATTTTCCACTTTCCATTCCATCTTCACTCAAGTGCTCTTAGTTTGCAGATTGTCAAAAAATGCATTGCATGTCAAAGTGTTCCTTTTTTTTTGTTTCCCCATAAACTCCTTTCTGTGTAATGATGCTGAGGAAAACCTTGAATGTAGGAGCAAGTTAATGTCTGGTTTGGTCTAAATTCACCAGTGAAGGAGGAATTTTTTCCAAACTTCCAGGTCAAGAAAGCTCAGCTAACATCAGCAGTATAAACAATTTATGTCTTAAATGTACAAATTGAAAGCATCCGTCCTGAAGTTTGCAAGATAACAAGCACTCACAGGCTGGATCTTGCCTGTAGACCATGTGGTGGATACTCCTGAGTAAAAAAAAATTGTAAGAAGTAGAATGAATCTCTCCTTGCTCTCTGCCAGCAATGTGGTTTAGCTGCAATCCCTGTAATGTGGCCCCATGCTGTGCAAGGGGTGTAGCAATGCAATGGTTCTATTATTTAGTCATACAATAAGGTTAGGAAGACTTCAAAAAGTTATCTAGGGTACGTGAGTACACATTCCTTCTATAAAAGTTTGAGAACTTGAGTTCAGTTACGAAAAAATACTGCAAGTTTAAAATCTGATTTTGAACCTCTCAGGTTGTAACCCTAGGATTACTCTCTGTGCCATGTGCTAGTGAAGCCAGACATAGGAAGATAACACAGTTGAATGTCTGGTTAAGGAACTAGTATAGAAAGGGCATCAGATATCTAGATCATTAAGGTGTCTTCCAGGGCATGGGGATGGTGGAAGCAGGCAGGCTGGAGAGAAACTAGATTAGTAAGTCAGCATGTGGAATGCTTGAGGAGAAGATAGAGATTAAGTAAATCTAAGACCACCAACAACAAGCAGGGCCAGGTTAATGAACATGGCAGCTTGATGTGTATTTACTTTTAATGCAAAAAATAAATACAGGTTAGGCAGGTGAGGTTATAGCCTGGATTAATATGTGGAACTATGATGTTGTAGCCATTACAGAAACTTTGTTGAGAGAAGGGCAGGACTGGCAGCTCCAAGTTTCAGGGTTGAGTGTTTCAGGCGCGCTAGAGAAGGATGTAGAAGGGGTTGGGGAGAATGTCACAGCTGTACTGAGAACACATCTTGGAGCACTCTTTCAGTGAGGCCACATGGGTAGAACTCCTGAACAAGTAAGCTACAGTCACTGTGATGGAGTTCTACTATAGGCCTCTGAAAACCCAGCGTGAGATAGAGGAACAGATATGGAGGCAGATTGTGGAAAGGTGTAAAGACAACAGGGTTGTTGTAGTGGGTGATTTGACTTCCCCAATATTGACTGGAACTTCCTTAGTGCCAGGGCCTTAGATGGGGCAGAATTTGTTAGATGTTTCCAGGAAGACTTCTTGAAACAAAATGTACATAGTCCAACTAGGGAAGGAGTCATACTAGACCTAATATTAAGGAATGAGCCTGGTCTAGTGATTGAAGCTTCAGAGGGGAATCATTTTGGGAACAGCAATCATAATTGCATTAGTTTTTCAAGATAGTTATGGATAAGGGTAAGATAGGTTCTCAGATGAGGGGGGAGGCTACATACAGTAGTATTAGGCAGGAACTGGAGAAATTCTAGGGTGGCTGTTTGAAGGTAAATCCACATCTGACATTGGAGTCTTTTAATGGCCTATTGATCATGGTTCAGGAACAGTATGTTCATGTGAGGATGAAGAATAAAGGTGGCAAGATTCATGAACCCTAAGTGACAAGAGATTTTGAAAGTTTTTAGTCAAAAAGAAAAAGGAATTATATGTGAGGTTTAGAAAACTGAAGTCAGACAAGGCCCTTGAGTATAAAGGGAGCAGGAAAGAACTTAAAACAAGGAATTAAGAGGGCTTCAAGGGGCCAAGAAATATCCTTGACAAGTAAGGTTAAGGAGAATTCGAAGGCATTTTACACATATATAGAGTAAGAGGGTAGCTAGAGAAAGGATAGGTCAACTTTGTGTGGAGCCAGAGGAAATGGGTGAGATCCTTCATGAGAATACTTTATGTCAGTATTAACCGAAGAGAAGGGCATGGGTGGTGATAAGATTAGGGCAGAATATGTTGACATTAAGGATGACCTGGTGTTAATTCTTTAGGTAAACGTTAAGGTAGAGAGGTTCCCAGGGCCTGATAGGATCTATATCAGGATACTGAGGGCGGCAAATAGAAGATTGCTGGGGCCCTGACAGAAATATTTGCATTCTCTTTAGTCACAGTCGAGGTCCCAGAAGACTGGAGAATCACCAACATTGTTCCTTTGTTTAAAAAGGACAGCAAGGATAATCCATATTACAGGCCAGTGAGTCTTACATCAATGGTGGGGAAATTATTGGAGAAGATTTTTAGGGATGTGACTTCTTCACACGGGAAGAAAATTGACTTAGGAGTATTCAGCATGGCTTTGTTTTCTAACAAATTTGATTTTATTTTGAGGAAGTAATGAAGGTGATTGAGGATAGGACAGTATATTTTCTTCATGAACTTCACCAAAGCATTTGACAAGGTCCCTCATGGTCGGCTGGTCCTGAAGATTGTCATTTGGAATCCATGATGAGTTGGCGAGCTGGATACAAAGTTGGCCGGGTCATAGAAGACAGAGATTAGTTGTGGAGGGATGTTTTTCTAACTGGAGATCTGTGACCCCAATGGTGTTCCGCAGGGTTTCTGCTGGCATCTCTGTTGTTTATAATGTAGATGGTTTCCACAAACATGTAGGTGGTCTGATTAGAACCTTGAAAATCGATGGAGTCGTGGATAGTGAGGAAGCTTGTCAAAGGATACAACAGGATGTAGATCGATTGGAAAGTTGGGTGGTGAAGTGGCAGATGCAGTTTAATTAGGATGGATGTGAGGTGGAATGCAAAGGGAAAGTGTGCAGTTAATGGCAGGACCTTAGGAGCATTGATATATAGAGGAATGTTGGGGTACAAGTCCATAGCTCCCTCAAAGTGGCAACACAAGTAGAAAAGGTGGTTAAGAAACCGTACTGCATGCTTTATTGTCATTGGTGTAAGAGATGTCAAGTCCTGTCACAGCTGTATAAAACTTTACTTAGGCCACATTTTGTGTATTGTGCATTTCAGGTTGCCACATTACAGCAAAGAATTGGAGGCTTTGGAGAGAATGCAAAAGAGGTTTACTAGGATGTGGCCTGGATTTGAGTGTTTCAGCTATAAGGAGAGTTGGACAAACTTGCATTATTTTCACGAGAGGTTGAGGGGCGACCTGAGACAAATATCCAAAGTTATGAGAGGCATGGGTAGGGTGGATTGTCGGAGTCTTTCTCCCCAGGGTGCAAATGTTAAATAGTAAGGGCACACAAGTTTAAGGGAGATGTGTGAGACAAGTTTTTTTTATGCAGAGGGTTATAGGTGCCTGGTACCACTGCCGGGGGACATGGTAGAAGCAGATACAATAGCAACATTTTAGAGGCAATTAGACAGGCAAACATTAGAGAGATATGGTCCATGTGCAGGCAGTTGGAATTAGTTTAGAATGGCATTGTGGTTATCACAGACATGGTGGGCTGAAGGGCCTATTCCTGTGCTGTTCTGTTCTGCGTGCTATGGTGAAAGTCACTGAGAATTGCCCAGGTGGTTCCATGTTGCTTTGGGATCGGCATCTGCCATCCTTTCCTGATCTGCCATTGTCTTGTAATCTAGTGTTGCAAATGAAGGAAGTAATGAACTTACCAGCAAAGCAAATGTCCTGAAAATGAATAGAAAAAAAGGCTGTATTTAAGTATCCTTTACACAGATGTCATGTAACTTTAATAGGGAGTGCAGTCAACCAAACTATGCACAAAAATATCTAGTGTGTTCTCTGTAATTAGTGACAGGCTAATAGATTGGCTTTGGTGGGTGTTTTGTGCCATAACCTCTCTCATACAAGGAACTGGATTGAGACTGCCTGAATTAATTTCATATTGGATCCTTACAGTCAACAGATTACCTTTCATCTCATCAGACTGACCCAGGTTTGAACTCATGTGAATGGATAATGTAATTCTACAGCACACCAGCCTGTATCCCATGCATCTATATACTTATCAACCTATATCTATACACTCATGCATCATATTATACTCTATGCATACAACTCACTTTGTGTTTCGCTCTTTTCTCTCTCTGTCTCTTTATTTCTTCTTACTGTCAATTTTCTGTTTCTGCACATAATTCTACTGCCCATGCTACAAACTTTGATTCTGCATCACTGCTGCTATACTGGATTAGTGGTGCTGGAAGAGCACAGCAGTTCAGGCAGCATCCAACGAGCAGCGAAATCGACGTTTCGGGCAAAAGCCCTTTTCCTGATGAAGGGCTTTTGCCCGAACCGTCGATTTCGCTGCTCGTTGGATGCTGCCTGAACTGCTGTGCTCTTCCAGCACCACTAATCCAGTATTTGGTTTTTAGCATCTGCAGTCATTGTTTTTACTATCACTGCTGCTATGGCCATTGAGCTTTATTACATCATTTTATTGCCATGTCCTGCTCAAAGTAAAATGTTCCTGCACTTCCCCAAGGATTCTGCTGTGTCATCACACTCCTGCCCAGAGTAATGGTAACTTTCCAACTCTTCATCCAATCTGCAATTCCTCAAACACAACCTTAAACTTTCTTGCTGCCTATTTACAAGGTTGCTTCCAGGATGAGGGACTTCATTTCCCTGGACTGACTGAAGAGGCTTGGGTTGCTCTCCTTAGGAGGTTGAAAGGAGATTGTGTAGGAAGTGCTGAAAATAACGACGGACCCGTAAGGAGTTGATGGAAACCACTTCCAATGGCTGACCGGTCTTGATTGAGAAAATGCAGATTTAAACTGTTTGACAAGAGAGCCAGTAGTGGCATGACAAAAAGCCTTTTTACACAGCGGGCAGTCATAATGTGGAATGCATTACACACATTGATGGGTGGAAGCAGATTCAATTGTCATTCTCCAAAGTGAATTTGAAAAGCACCTAAGGAGGGTGGTGAATTGCAGGTCTATATGGGAAGGATGGGAGAGGGTGCACTAGTGGAAAGCTGGCATGGAATTGATGGGCTGAATGACCTGCTCTTTTTCTGTAATTATGCTATGACCAGGTCATACATAAGCTTGATCAATTCAGTGCATACACCTGTATCCTTCCCAATAGGTACCTCGCTGAGCTGTGAACTCTTATTGACTTTTCTGTCCTCCCATTCAGCTGTGAAACAAGCTTTGAAATGTCGTCACTTTGTGATGAAGGAAATGCAGTTTCCATGTAGCACGCTCCCATGAGCAGCCGTTTGTAACCTGGCTTCTTTTTCATGTTGGTTGAGGAATAAAACAACAGCTCTCCTGGTTCTCTTAAAAATAGTGCCATAGGATCTTTCTCATTCACCTGAGAAGGCAAATGGGGCCTCATATTAACATCTCATATGAAATTTGGCACCTCAGACATTCCAGCATTACCACAATATTGAACAGGTTTATGCTTAAAATCTCATCATTCAGAAGCAAGAGTGGTGCTGAACATGCTACAGCCACCACAACACCGAGCAACCGAATGCAGCAGCGCAGGCTGCACTGTGCCTGGCAAACTGCGAATTAGCCTGACATGTACTAGAGTTTAAATTCCCAACCTTCTGTACAAATAAATTTAGCCGGTTTGCTGAAACTTTGTACAGACATCGAAGATGCACTTAAGCTGTGCAAGGCAACAGACCGGCTGAATGACAGCAGAGAGGGTGTTATGTGACTGTGTAGTCTGGCTGTCCACTTACCAGCCGATTGTTTCCTCTTGCTAGTTATCTGATAACATCTGACAGGTATGTACCGCTATTAGTCAGTAACAGGTTATGCAGTGACAGCAAGAGAGGTGGGTGATGAATGAACTCGTTGTGTGTGAAGCTACATCAATAATTCTTTATCAGCCCTCTTCAGAGACCCAAAAGCTCTTTTGGAATCCAACGTGGGCTCTGGTTAAATGAAAAATCACTTTCATTGCAAGTTCCAGAAATATGTGGATCAATATTTCTCTTAGTAATTTAGTTCCACCATCCATTCTTTAAAATCACCTGCTACTTCTTGCTGTCCTCTGCAGTGTTCTCCTGCTGACCTGTGACTTTGCACTTCATAAACCTGAGCCCATCAAGGTTCTGCCCTTTCATTATAAACCGCATGGTATTCATGGATCATCTCTGAGCCTATATTGGCTCCCAGTTTGCTCACACTTGTGTTTCTCATACCCCATGTGACTGTAATCCTCAGGATCTCTCCAACTTCTACAAGTCTCCCAGGTATCTGCAGTCTTTCAATTCTAACCTCTGTTGTATCCAAGACCACCATTAGTGGCAGTGCTATTAAACACTGGGCTTCTGCTTTCTCTATCCTCCTCTTTCAAACCCACGCCTCTTTGACCAAGTTTTGAAATAGCCAGTTTCAATACATCTGAATGTGACTTCTTCTTAGGTTTTGATAAGCATTGCTCCTGCAAAGCAATCTGGAATGTTTTAATACATTAAAGGTGTTATTTATGCTCTATTATGAAGACATTGAATTAATGATTTTTCTTGCCAAAACAAAAACCTCAATAGTTTGAAAAATCAGTTGCAAATGCCATTGGTGTAACATGTTTTTGACATGTTACTACAAAAAGTGCGATGTTACAATAATTTCTGTTGCATTCGGTGTGATGCAGCCTGCTGCTGTCAGTCAGGCATGAATATTGTGCATAGTTACTAACTGTACTTAATCCTGAAGAAGGCAAGTGGCAAGCCTTACTAGCAAGATATTTTCGGTGTCTCTCTTCTATGCTCCTGATGTCAATTCATGCTGGGGCACTGTTCCTTACTGAATAGTCATCCTACTGAATCTAGAAAGGAGGTCCTGGCAGAATATTATGGCCCTAGGGAAGCGTGACTGGCCCACACCATCTTACATCTGCACAAATGTACTGCGTATGAGAGGCTTGGATGGTGATCAAAACCAGGAACCAAGACTGATTGGATTTATAATGACAATCTGGCAATGCACAAATCACCAAATGTGTTCCTTTCCACAGCTTCCTAGCATTGGTATGCCTAACCCCTAGATTGCTGCTCAATATGATAACTACAAAGTTACTCTACACTGTATACATGGCTCCTCCAGGCACATACTGCTATTCCTTACCTAATTTGCTGTTGAGTTCTGTTCTACACAAACATCAAGTTACAGCTGAGCCATTGAGCCCAGTGACAGTTTACAAGGGAATAGGACCAATTTTGTATGTCTAGATTCATCTGGTGTCTAGAGAGCTGTGTTGTTTACTGGCAATGCAATTTTGTGATACTTTTATTCTCTCTCTTTCTCTCTTTTTGTGTGTGTGTCTATCTCTCTCTCTCGTTTCTCCTCCACTACCCAAATGCTGAAATTTATGAGTTCACCATCCAGATAAAGAAGTTCCTTTTGGTCCCACATTACATATTCAATTAACCAATCTCTGCCAGGGCCATAGCGTGTCCATGAGTCATACAGCATAAAAGCACACCCTTCATCCCACCATGTTGACCAGCAAACACATTCATCCCATTTACCTGCACTTGGTCCATGGCCTACTATGCTCCGGCAATTTAAGTGCCCATCCAGATCCCACAAATGGTCTCATTGGTGAGAGCAGAAAGGAAGAAAATATCAGTCAGGATTTCTGTTTCAGTTTGCTATCTCGTACTGCATCTGGCAAAGTGTGCGTGCAGGTATCATGCTCGGAAAATTGCTTTGATTATTAATTCCATTCACCGGGCATGATTTTGCTGACAAAACTGGTTTGTCGCATCTCTTGCTAGTTACCCTAAGAATTTGGTGGTGGTCCTCTCCGAATAGCGTTTTTGATTGACGTGAGTTCAATAACAGGTGGTCTGACACTGCTTTTTGTTTGGTTTTTGCACCTGTTTAACACTTGGCTATAATGTTTTTATTTATAACAAAACATTAAAGTTTAGGAACTGCTGAAGTTAGATAGTAGAGTTGTGGTTCAGGAATTTGTGCAGTACAGACTTTGGATCTGAGAGATGTAACACCATAGTGCTACAGTTGCAATGGGCTTAAGTCACAGCTTGGTACATTTACACAGGCTTGTAAAATGGAATTGAGGAATTCTAATGGAGTAAAATTGATAGACAAGTGTGACAATAATATGACAATGGGAAATACGGATGAGTCATGTCTACAGATCATAGATGTTTCACCCAGTGATGGGAGAGATGTCTTGTTTACTCACACCTTATGGAGTTTTGTGGAATTAAAACAGCTAATTCTCAATCCAGACTAGCTTCAGTGTAGTTACATTTGAATTTTATCCGTACCATCCCTCTTCTGCCACAACCCCATGCCTATACGCATATCCACGTGTATGCATCAACGCAATTTTGTTTACTTCTCTTAACGTCACACATTTGTTCAGAAAGATTTAATAGAAGCCACCATACTTTGAGTGTTAACCTATATAGTAACTACAGGCCCTATTCTGATTATAGATTTTGAATGCGATAACACTGGATGGAACTCCAGAGAATATATTAAGTTTTTGGCAGTTAACATTGACTATGTATCGTTTCATCACAACTATGTAGCCAAGCTCTGTCTCAAAAATGTAGAGTATGTAGTGGTTCTACTTATGTGATGAAACATCTCAAAAGAAATACATAGTTAAAGCTGGGGCAGTTCATGGCCACTATTTTGCAGTATACCTTATGGACATTTAAAATCTTCTAATAATTCAACTTAAAATTTAAAATGAAATTCAAAATTTGCTTGCTGTTTTTCTAGAGGTGTTAATTCATTTAAATTAAACAAATCAACGAGTCAATATTAACCTCCCATAGCTTCATATTATCGGGCCTTTACTTTTCGAAAAGCCAGTACTACTTTCACAACTGATGAAGAAATGCCACAGTAGTGCCTTATCTTTCAGTATTCCTTTGCAAAAGATGTTCATCTCTTATTTTTCTTTCAGGCTTTATCTTAATTCTTTCTGAATGTGTGTGGGATGAATGATATTGCAATTGTATCTCATAGCTGTCTGTCTGGGCTTAGTGCCTAGCATATAGCTCTGGGGTTTCTGCCAAGCTTTCAGTTATAGAACCAAGTTTTATCCTGTGATGGCAATGATTATAACCTCCTTGTCTATGTTGCTAAGCTATCTAATCTACACCTCTTTGCAAGTGACTGGCTGTGTAACTGATGTCTCTGTACCTCATGCACTTACTATATGTGCAGAGCCTTTTAAAGTAAAAATGGAAAAGTTGTACATTAGAGGATTTTGATCTTCATTCCTCCATGCCACTACTGATTTAGGTGAAGTTTAATTCAGCTCCTCTGGGACTTGTTACCAAGTAACATATAGAAGGTGTATTGTTTCTGCAGCACCTTTAACCCTAGAGAATGTTTTACAGTGAAAATTGTTGAAATTTAGTCTCTGTTATCATATTGAGAATGCAGCAGCCAATTTGCAATTAGCAAGCTCGTAGAAGTATCGGTGTCAGAAATGACCAAGTAATCTTGTTTCAGAGGTGCATGTTGGTCAGAACACTGAAAAATACTTTGCTCCTTTTCAAACAATGCTTAGTTCTTATGTCCACCTGAGAAGGCAAATGATTTAACAACAGCTTGATTAGGTGACAGCTCCCAACAGTACAATGGTCCATCAGAACTGCAGTAGAAATGTATTGTGCCTGGATTGTGCTTTTATTTCAAGGATGGATTTGATTCCTCCATCATCTGACTGTTACTGAAACTTGGCAAAATATAAAATGTATTTGCAAAGATGCTGGGGACTTGTGGCTTCACAGAAATGGTTCCAGGCCATCACCGATTGATGTGCTTTATAGTGAGGCCTTTCTGAGGCTTTGAAGCAAGTTAAATAGATTGACAGAAGCAGTGTAGAAAATTAAATATTTAAACCTTCAAAATGAATTAATGGGGCACTGAAATTATACTCTGGGATAGAAATGTACAAATACTGAAGGGGTCTTTCAAATCGCTCTTTTTCTTGAACTGAAGTGTTAACAAAGATTTTGGGATGTGTAGGATTGCAGTGGTTTCTGAGATGATGTGACGTGACGTATATGGTGGAGACGACTACAATTGGAACATCTAAAAGGCATCTGGGTGAGTATATGAATAGGAAAGGTTTGGAGGGATGTGGGCCAAGTGCTGGCAGGTGGGACTAGATTAAGTTGGGATATCTGGTCGGAACAGACGAGTTGGACCGAAGGGTCTGTTTCCGTGCTGTACATCTCTATGACATATCAAAGCAGAGGCAAAGTGTAGCATAACATTTGATAAAAGATTTATACCTGAAATATTCACTTCTTTTTCCTTTCTCCATACTGGTGTTTCCCAACCTCCTCATGTGTTTTCGCTATTCTTTCAGCACCTGGAGTAAGTCTTTCTTTGCTTAAGGTCTCGAGATTTACTTGAGGCAGCTTTTCCTAACCTTCTGTTTAAGCATGGGGTTGGGCATATTGACAGGGAATAACGCCAGCCCTCATCACTGAGAAAACACATCCATTTGCCCTCCAATCATCTCATTAAAACAATAGAAGTGCCCCCAGCAGGCAGGCTTCATAGTTGGGAAACTAGGCACTCCTCTCAAATGCCAGGAGGCAGGTGATTGGGGAGGTAGTGGTTTGAGGCCCCCTCCTTAAGAGCCTTAATTGTTGGTAACCTGCGAAAGGGATCCTTAGGCCTCCTCGTTCAGAACCTCACTTGTGAGGTGGTAAGAAATGAGTGAATTTCTGTCTGGGGCCAACTCAATTATTTCCATTTCTAAACAGCGCACTCATCCCCTCCAGGGCGAGGAATAGCACCTTTGGTTTACTTTTGTGTGAAATGAAAAACAAAGTTGAGACAATGAAATGATTGGTTCAAGCTCAGTATAGAATTACATGCCATGGTGGAAGGAATGGGCTTCCTGAGGAGGGTGACACTTCCCTCATTCTGTCTTTTGTTTTAAAAAGAGCTTTAAAGTTGGCTTTTAATAGAAATCTGTCTGTGACAAAGGAATTTGTTTGCACTTACAAGTTTGGAATATAAAGTCTTTATCATGATGGTGACTCTTTCACTGGTTTGAGCCGTTATCATAACTTGAGAATTTCCTGATAAAAGTTCTCATAGAATCCCTACACTGTGGAAACAGGTCATTCAGCCCAACAAGTCCACACCAACTACCCGAAGAGTATTCCACTTCAACCCATTTCCCTACTCAACTACTCTCCATTTTCCCTAATTAATACACCTAAACTACACATCCCTGAACACTATGGGCAATTTAACATGGCCAATTCACCCTACCTGCACATCTTTGGATCATGGGAGGAAAACAGTACACCCAAAGGAAACCCACACAGACACACAACATGCAAACTCCACACAGACAGTTGCCTGAGGCTGGAATCGAACCTAGATCTCTGGTGCGGTGCGGCAGGAGGGCTAACCGCTGAGCCACCATCCTGCCTTCTTTGGGGTAACTGGGTGCAGAAGGAATGTCTTGAACTTTAGCCTTTAATCTTGGCTCTGGCAGTCTCACAGGTTTACACAAGAATGATCTGTGAACAATATGCAGAAACTGGTGATTAGGTTCTCCTGGTCTGCACTGGTGACTCTGCACCATTATGTCCCTTCCCACTTTACCTCATAGTAATTAAGTTTCTTTCTATTCTCTCTGTCTCCTGTATGGATTCCACTTAAATGTATATATGCAGTTCGCCTCAATCACTCCCTCATTTCACCTCTCTCCGGGTGAAGACATTCCTAATTGGATTTAGTTGTGATTAATCTCACAACCCGACAGTGGAAACACTTCTCCTGCCTAACCTTTTAAACGCTTCCTCAATGTTCAAGTCCTCAATCAACCCTCTCTGTATTGTGCTTTTTGGAGTTAATACTCCAGTCTTTTAAAATAATGTTTACATCCATCTCTCCCATTGTACCCCATTAGTTTACAGATATCTCAAGTTGACAAGGCAGATAGAACTTATTTTTCAGATGTGATATTTATCCCCAATGAGACAACTACACTAAAATTAATCCCTGGCAATATTCTAGGCCCATGACATCCGAACAGATCCAAACAGAAAGTGAAGACAATTCATCCAAGTACAAATAGAACTGCATGACCAGAATCTGAGGGTGTGACCAATTAGAGTGCGGGATTACCTCTGAACATCCATATTCATTTACACCCAGCTCCACTACTTTCCAAGTATCCTGTTCTAAACACACAACACCATGAAGTGGCTAAAACATTACTGTCCAATCAGTGTTTCTCCTCTGGACTTCATTCCATGAGCATTAGTTGTTGCTAGTGATTATGCCAGATATGTCATAAGGAATAAGTTTTTCTGAGTTATTAAAGGTCCAGTGCTTCATTGTAGTTTTCTGAAACATTTTTTCATGCCCTATGTGAATACTTCCAGTTCCTGTATCATTTCCTCATAATGAATCAACTTTTATTTCTTAAAAAATTGAACTTTTGACGCTGACTTGCAAAGTCTGTCTGCTATCTGTAAAGCATGAGTTAGGTGTCTGATGGAATACTCTCCAGTCGCCTGGAATGAGTGCAACTCCAGCAACACTCCAAAAGCTAGACACCATCCAGGACGGAATAATCCACTTGATTTGCACCATATCAGCAAATGTTCACTTCTTTACTGATACACGTTATCAAGATCTTCAAGAAATTCAGAAAAGCTACAAAATTTCACCCAGGCTCCTTAGGCAGCACTTTCCAGATTAATGAACACTACCATCTAATAGGACAAAGACAGCAGACATATAGAAGAACCATCATTTGCAAGTACCTGTCAAAACCACATAGTCCTGATTTGGGAATGTGTCACTGGGCCAAAAGCCTGGAATTCCCTTGCATTGTGCACGTATGTACACCAAATGGACTGCAGAAGTTCAAGAAGGCAATCGCCACCACTCTCTGAAGGGTAATTAGGAATAAACAATAAATGTTGACTGAGCCAGCAATGTCTAAATCCCAGAACAAACAAAACTAATGTGATCAGAAATCCAGTGGCCAATGCTTGTTTCTATGTTCAGGTCATTTTGTTGGGTGGAGATCATAAGAGAAATGTATGTTAAGAGCGGTCTAATGGAGATTGTGGGAATGGAGAGTTTCAAGGATTCTTAAACAGTCGTGACCTTGTGTATTGTCACACCAGAAGCAGTGATAAACTTACATTTCACTAAGTCTGTTGGCATGAATTTGAGATGACATGCGAGCTGATTAAGTTAGGAATGCTTTCTTTAATTCTGTACCTTTCCCCTCAAATGTCAGCTGTGTGGTGTGCTGCAGGTGTTCTCTTTCTCAAATTGTTGCAAGGTTTGGCACTAGATACAGTGCAGAAAGTCTATAGGTTCCACAAGTGAGTAGGTATCATTCCTGTTTTAACTGTCTGATTTGTCAGCAATTAAATCAGTTGGAACACCCTCATCTCTGAGTCCCAAGATACTGCATTCAAATCTCCCTCTTGCACAAAGTTGTGGCTGATCCTTCAGTGCAGTACTTGGTGTGCTGCTGAACATCACAGAAGCAGATTGTCTGGTCATTGCCACATTGTTGTTTGTGGAAGTTTGACAGGAGCAAAATTGGCTGACAGGCATCCTACGTTACAACTTTAAACAGAAGATTGTAATTACTTGTAAAGCTCTAAAGTGTGCAATAATGTGCAAATGCAAGTATTTTTCGCTGATAAAACCAGGATGAAAGTATGATGAACATTTTATAATAATGCATGTAAATTGAGTAAAGCAGTGGAAGGAATCCAACATTTATGAAGTATTTTTCACATCCTTGTGAAGTCTTAAAGCATTTAACAGCTGATTGTGGTGCTCGAGCAGATTACAGAGGGGTGAAGTCTTAGAATGATAAGAAATGTAAAATTTGTGTGCTTAACTGGGAGAAGGTTTTTATGAGGTTTATAAAATTCAGCTTTGGGATTTTGTTCAATTTTGAGAGAAAATGGAGAGAGTCATGTGAACTGTTCGGAATCAAAAGGTGTGGCACTGGAAAAGCACAGCAGGTCAGGCAGCATCCGAGGAGCAGGAGATGTTTTGGGCATAAGCCCTTCATCAGGAATGAACTGTTCTGAAGTCCATCTTTACATCTTGTACAGTTTGATTGTTGGAGATTAGAGGATCAGATTCCTTTGTTTGGAAAAAAAAATGATGGAAGGCATTCACACTTGGAAACAATGGCACAAGTCTGTATCTGAACAGTGTATAAAGTGCAAGTCTCCAAAATCCTAGGAAAATGTTGAGAATGTCAGATTGTAAAGTTATGTTTTTAAATTATCCATTTCCTTCCAAGGTAGAGAGTTGGGATCTTAACCAGTTAATCAGCATTTCTACCTGAAAAGAATATGATTAACTTTGTCATGAAATAGGTATTGGGAGGAAAAAGGGTTTTTACACTATCCCTGGAAATTTTCAGGTGCCGAACGTATGTCTGAATCTAAGCAAGGGAGAGTAGCTGTGGGCAGCAGGATGTCGATGGTTCGCCATGCAGGATTGCTGATGGGAGCTCATACTCCGATTGAAGATGCCAAATGATAGTAAAAGTTTCTTTCAATACATAAGAAACAAACGACAAACAAAAGTAGACATTGGGCCACTTCAAACTGATGCTGGAAGCCTAGTGATGGGAGATAAGGAAATAGCAGGAGAACTTAACAAGTACTTTGCGTCAGTTTTCACAGTGGAAGACATGAGTAATATCCCAACAATTAAAGGGAGACAGGGGGCTGAGTTGAGTATGGTTGTCATTACAAAAGGGATAGTGCTAGAAAAACTAAAAAGTCTTAAAATTGATAAATCTCCTGGCCCAGATGGGATACATCCTAGAGTTCTGAGGGAGGTGGCTGAGGAAATAGCGGAGGCATTGGTTGAGATCTTTCAAGAGTCACTGGAGTCATGGAAAGTCCCGGATGATTGGAAGATCGCTGTTGTAACCCCATTGTTCAAGAAAGGATCAAGACAAAAGATGGAAAATTATAGGCCAATTAGCCTAACCTCGGTTGTTGGTAAAATTCTAGAATCCATCATTAAGGATGAGGTTTCTAAATTCTTAGAAGAGCAGAGTCTGATTAGAACAAATCAACATGATTTAGTAAGGGGAGGTCATGCCTGACAAACCTGTTGGTATTCTTTGAAGAGGTGACAAGTGGATTAGACCATGGAAACCCAGTGGATGTGGTCTATCTAGAATTCCAAAAGGCCTTTGATAAGGTGCCACACAGGAGGCTGCTGAGCAAGGTGAGGGCCCATGGTGTTCGAGGTGAGCTACTGGAATGGATTAAGGATTGGCTGTCTGACAGAAGGCAGAGAGTTGGGATAAAAGGTTCTTTTTCAGAATGGCAGCCGGTGACGAGCGGTGTCCCACAGGGTTCAGTGTTGGGGCCACAGCTGTTCACATTATATGTTAATGATCTGGATGAAGGGACTGGGGAAATTCTAGCAAAGTTTGCAGATGATACGAAATTAGGTGGGCAGGCAGGTAGTACTGAGGAAGTGGGGAGGCTGCATAAGGATCTAGACAGTTTGGGAGAGTGGTCCAGGAAATGGCTGATGGAATTCAACGTGAACAAATGCGAGGTCTTGCACTTTGGCAAAAAGAATAAAAGCACAGACTACTTTCTAAATGGTGAGAAAATTCGTAAAGCCAAAGTACAAAGGGATCTGGGAGTGCTATTTGAAGATTCTCTAAAGATCAACATGCAGGTTGAGTCTGTGATTAAGAAAGCGAATGCAGTGTTGTCGCTTATCTCAAGAGGGTTGGAATATAAAAGCACCATTGTGCTACTGAGACTTTATAAAGCTCCGGTTAGGCCCCATTTGGAGTACTGTGTCCAGTTTTGGTCCCCACACCTCAGGAAGGACATACTGGCACTGGAGCGTGTCCAGCGGAGATTCACACGGATGATCCCTGGAATGGTTGGTCTAACATATGAGGAACGGCTGAGGATCCTGGGATTGTATTCATTGGAGTTTAGAAGATTAAGGGGAGACTTAAGAGAGACGTACAAGATAATACATGGCTTGGATAGGGTAGATGCTAGGAAATTGTTTCCGTTCGGTGAGGAGACTAGGACCCGTGGACACAGCCTTAGAATTAGAGGGGGTAAATTCAGAACGGAAATGCGGAGACATTTCTTCAGCCAGAGAGTGGAGGCCGGGACGCTAAATGTCTTCAAGGCAGAGATTGATAGCTTCTTGTTGTCTCGGGGAATTAAGGGCTACGGGGAGAATGCGGGTAAGTGGAGTTGAAATGCCCATCAGTCATCATTGAATGGCGGAGTGGACTCGATGGGCCGAATGGCCTTACTTCCACTCCTATGTCTTATGGTCTTATGGCCTTATAGGGGACACTTAAACAAGGCTTGAAGGTTTGCCTAACTTCTAATAGGAGAAGAGGACCTGAGGGAAAACCACATTAAGCAAGAGAATTCTGGAGTTAAAATGTACCAGGCTAAGAAGGGTAAAGATGAGGTCCATTGGGAGCCAAGAATCATTTGGAATTTGGCAGAATTGAGTATCCATTTAAAGGATATTTTAATACCTACCTGATAGTGAGTTTATTCAGAGATGTTAAAAGCTCAGATCTATAGTTTAAAGTATAAATTGCATACAAAATAGTGTTTATTCAATTGTGCTTTCAATCCATTATCACAGTAAATATTTTAAAACATGAAGTTTTGTGTCATATGTTCAGCTATTATCTAGAAGTTGAAGTGTAGTCATACCAGTGTAGATGAGTAAGCACGAGAAAGATCGGTGAGTGAGACTTGGTGCAATTTAAGAGGTGGGCAGCAGTGTTTTACATAATCTCAAATCTTCTGAGGGCAGGAGTTGGGAGATGATCCAGGTTAACATTGAGAGTTGCATTCTGTCCCTGTTCTCTCTAGTATTGACTGACATGTTAACACATTTCTATCACTTTATGTATTCACTCCAATGACAGCCACTTTTGTACTGTCTGCGCCAGTTCTTTAAAGTACTACTGTCTGGTTGCACCATTTGCTTTCCATTGACTGTTTCAATTGGTCACACATTGAGCATTGGTTTTATCACGTACTGTATATGTCTACATAACCACGTTGGGATGATGCCTGTATTTACAAGAGCTGAGAGCATTTTTCATTTGTAAAATAACAGTTTTGACAGTCAATATGACCTCAGCAGGTAGGAAAAACACAAGTGTTCATTAATCAAATCTGCTCAGCTGATGAGGTGAGAAGTCCGCTGGGCTGGAAAATGCTTAGAGTTGTGAAGCAGCCGTTAATGGAATATGATGAATTATACTGATTGATAGAAATGCATTACACTAAAAATGAATGCTTTTTTATAAAGAAAAACAAACTCCACAGACCATTACTGGATAAAATCATGCTGAACCGTACAGCATCTCCCTGGATTTTAGAAGGATTATTGCACCTGCAGATGATGATAAACAGACGCCGTAGAATAGTTGACAAAAGATTTTTTTCTTTACTAAGTTTTCTTTTGTTTTTGTGAAATATTCTGTAGGATATATTTCCCTGTACTTTGCTACCAGAATAAAAAACACCTGGTGGTAGGTGTAGAGTGAGACAAGGAAATACTCTTGGACACAGAAATTCCTGTACAGCTGGGGCTATCGTCTGGGAAGGGCATGAGGCCAGGGTTGAATAGTTGCTGTGTGGGGGTTGGTGTAATCCTTTCTTTCACTAGTATGATGCTTAAAAGATTTACTAAAAATCCTTTTCTCTGCTACTTTACTGTGGTCAAACTTACTAACTTGGCACAGTTGGTGGCACTCCCAAAAAGTCTATTTGATTCAAGATGCTTAGACTACATTTAATGTAAGGTGATGCTTCAATCTAGTTCTACAGCAGAGCTGTGTCATCAGTGTTGTAGTCTTTCAGAAGAGGTGTTATTTCCATCTGAACAGACAGGCTTAAAAATTGCCATTAATCGGCAGAGAGCAAATGTCTCATCAACAATATTTTTGCTTTTCACCCAAAATAAGCAAAGATGCATTCAGTACAACCGAGACAGGAGCAGAACCCTTGATCCCGCTCTGTCTTTTGTATGATCTGATTTTGGCCTCAAGTCCATTTTCCTGCTTGCTCCCTGGATTCCTTTGTTGTTCAAGAATCTATCCACCTCTACCTTAAAGTTCACCCGATGAAGGAGCAGTGCTCCTAAAGCTTGAGATTTCAAATAAACCTGTTGGACTATAACCTGGTAACATGTGATTCTGACTTTGTCCACTCCAGTCCAAAACCGGCACCTCTACATTATTAAATTTATTCAGTGACCTAGGCTCCACTACTTTATGAACGAGAGAATTTCCCTTTTCCCTCTCTGAGAGAAGTAATTTCTCCTTATCTGTTTCCCAAGTTGGAGACCTCTTATTTTCCAGTTGTATCCCACAATTCTAGGCAAAAGTGAGGACTCCAGATGCTGGAGATCAGAGTCTAGATTAAAGTGATGCTGGACAAGCACAGCAGGTCAGGCAGCACCTGAGGAGCAGGAACCTTATCAACCTTCGCATAAACTGCATCATCCGCCGACATTTCTGGCACCTCCAAACCGACCCCACCACCAAGGATATATTTCCCTCCCCACTACTTTTGACTTTCCGCAAAGACCATTCCCTCCGTGACAACCTGGTCAGATCCACACCTCCCCCCCCCCCGCCCCCCCCCCCCCCCACCCCTAAACCCAACAACCCACCCTCCCTTCCTGGCACCTTACCCTGTCACCACAGGAATTACAAAACCTGCGCCCACACCTCCTCCCTCACCTCCATGCAAGGCCCTAAAGGAGCCTTCCACATCCATCAAAGTTTCACCTGCAAATCCACCAATGTCATTTATTGTATCCGTTTCTCCCGATGCGGTCTCCTTTACATTGGGGACACTGGACGCCTTCTCGCAGAGCGCTTTAGGGAACATCTCCGGGACACCTGCACCAATCAACCCCACCACCCCGTGGTCCAACATTTCAACTCCCCCTCCCATTCTGCCGAGGGCATGCAGGTCCTGGGCCTCCTCCATCGCCACTCCCTCACCACCCGATGCCTGGAGCAAGAACGCCTCATCTTCCACCTTGGAAGACTTCAACCCCACAGCATCAATGTGAACTTCACCAGTTTCCTCATTCCCCTCCACCCCATTTTACCCTAGTTCCAACCTTCCAGTTTCGCAACATCCTCATGACCTGTCCTACCTGTCCATCTTCCTTCCCAACTATCCACTCCACCCTCCCCTCTCACCTATCACTTTCATCCCCACCTTCATCCACCTATTGTATTCTTGGCTACCTTCTCCCCAGCCCCACCCTCTCTTCCATTTATCTCTCCACCCCGGAGGCTCCCTGCCTTCATTCCTGTTGAAGGGCTTTTGTCTGAAACGTCGATTTTTCTGCTCCCATAATTCTAGTCTTATCCCAGAAAGGAGAAACATCCTTTCAGCAAGAATCAGTCAAGTGATCTTTTCCCTGAATTGCTTTAAGACCAAATAACTGGTCATTTATTTTTCTGATTGTGAGATCTTTCTGTCCAACAATTAGCTGCCACCGTTATCTGGGGGGAGAAAGTGAGCACTGCAGATGCTGGAGATCAGAGTCGAAGAGTGTGGTGCTGGAAAAGCACAGCCAGTCAGGCACCATCCGAGGAGCAGGAGAAGAGCTTATGCTCAAAATGTCGACTCTCCTGCTCCTCGGATGCTGTCTAACCGGCTGTGCTTTTCCAGCACCACACTCTTCAACTGCCTCAATGATCTATCCTTTAGCATTGCCTAAACTTCAAAAACAACGTATTTAATAGGAAATGTCTTGTGGGCTTCGAAAGCTTTATATAAATGCAGGTTCGTCATTTCTTTACTCCTTAACATTTTGGTTTTCTGTGCAACCGGTTGAAGGAATCAATATCAACAATAATGCTTTTACATCATGAGAACCAGAAGAGTTTAAGCACCAAGTTTATTTTTAAGTTTCTTATGTTGGAAGTTGAAAATAAAAACATTGAAACCAGATTTTTCAGTCTCTAAAAAAATATTGGTGAAGGTTTTTAATTTAATATAAACTTACCTCTTTCCCTAAAGACTAACCTGCTGTGAATTTCCAGCCATTCCTCATTTTTTTGAACCCGTTTTGTTTTTCAATTATCCATGGTTAGTGATGCATTTACAGCCAAAGACAAATCTGAGCTTCCTCTTGTGAATTTATGTTGAAAAGACAGAGGTCACTGCTTTGGAAGGTGAAGAAAATAGGCTGAAATCTCTTCATTCAAACTTATCATTTAGGAAAGGAACAGCTTGCATTTCCAACACATCAGTGACTGTACTTTCAACAGCCCAGACCCTAAGCTCTGGAATTCACTGCCTCAAGCTCTCTGCCTCTCTTCTCTTTTTAAGGTGCTGTTTAGAATCTGCCTCTTTGACCTCACCTGGTCTAATATCTTCTTATGTAACCCAGCGTCAAATTTTGGTTTCCAACACTCCTGTAAAGCACCTTGGAATATTTGACTATGTTAAAGTTGCTATTTGAAATGTTCTTCAACCATCTGATGAAGGAGCAGCGTTCCGGAAGTTAGTGCTTCCAATTAAACCTGTTGAACTAAAACCTGGTGTTGTGTGATTTTTAACTTTGTATACCCCAGTCCAACACTAGCATCTCCAAATCATGACTATTTGAAATGAATTGTGTTGGGTTGATCGTGTAAGGCAGCATAGTTAATTTCAGAGGAAATTACAAGACTTGAGATTTATCAGATTGATTTTTCAGCAGGATGCAGGTTGACCAATATTCCGCTGTGGAGATTAACTTGATGGGATTGATTTCTCCAAAGTTCTGTCAAAGGAAGAAACGTGATACACCAAATGACAGCCTATTGTAATGATCCTGTGCACTTTTCAGTTTAACGTTACTCCCTCATGAGTTTGGATTTTATTTTTCAATTACACTGAATCTTATGAGAAGGTGAACTTTTGGCCATGATAGTAATTATCAACTGTAAAAAAAGTTAAAGGTCTTGACTTTTTGGCAAATCAACATCTCAACAGATTTCTAGCTATTTACATAGAATTGCAGAGAATTATTTATTTTCCACATTGCTTGCTTTTTTTTTGTATTCTGTCTCATTTCTAATCTACAGGTTATAAATCATTTGTAGTATTATAAAGCATTGACAGTGCGGAAACAAATGCTTAGGCCTAACTGGTTAATGCTGGTGCTTAGACTCTTTTCAGGGCATCTTCCATCTTTCTTCATCTCACTCGATCAGTATCTCCTATTCTTTTTTTCCCTCATACACTTCTCCTTAACTGCATCATTACTATTCACCCCAGTTACTTCATGTGTTAATGACTGGAACATTCACAACATTCTCTGATCAAAGGCATTTCTGTTGAATTTACTGCTAGTGATTAAGTTGTATTTATTGTCCTTACTTCTGGTCTCTCCCACACGTGAAAATATCTTTTCTACACTTGACCTATCAAATTCCTTCATAATTTTTGCAACTTCTATCAGGTTGCCCCTCAGCCTTTTTTTTTCCTAGAGTAAATAGCTCCAACCCTTCAGCTTTTTCTGATAGTTAAACACAGCATGCCTCAGTTTGGCAGTCACACTCTTGTGCATTTGTATAAATCATTAGACTACACTGGAACAAGCAGTTGGAATGTTCACCTCATATCCAGGCAATGTTTTTCTTTTGCTCAATCAGTTTTGTGGCCACGAAGGAATTTTTGCTTTTGTGTTGTGGAAATTCTGACCCCCCCCCCCCCACCCACCTCCCAAAACCCTGCTACTACCTGGTAAAAACCAGACAGACTGAGAAATGGAATGGCAAAAATGTACAAGACAAAAGAGGCCATTCAGCCAGTTGTGCCTCTGTTGACTCTTTGAAAGTGCAGTTGTACTTGAGCCATCACTGCAGCTTTTTGTCTTTTAAGTTTTTTTAACCTCAAATGCCTTTTCCAGTTATTTCTGGGATCGGTTTCTGCCACCTCTTCAGGCAGATTCTGACAGCTCTGAATGAAAACCATATCCCCACTGGATTTTTTTTCCTCAATAAGTTTAAGTCTACACCACTAGTTATTAGTCCACTTGCCAAAAGGAGCATTCTTTCTCCACCTCTATCAAAGCTGTTCATCTTGAAGATCTCTATTAAGTCATCTCCTAATCCTTCCTATTCCAAAGTGAGCAGTCATAATTTTTGTAGTCTCTCTTCATAATGGAACCCTCTTATTCTGGGTAAAGTATAATCCAAGCAGTTGTTTTGTCACATTTTCCTTGCCAGTCTGCTATTTTATTGCTGAGTTATCTTGGCACCAAAGACGCCTACTTATTATACACAGAACTGTGAGGTTATTCACTTTGAAAGTATTTAAAAAACACAGCTTTTCAATGTTGAGAAACTATTAACTGTAGGTACTTGGAAACACTTGCAAGTAAACTTAACTGTAACTTTAAGTTAAACTTGAAAGTACAGAAAACCATTTGGGAGCCAAATGGCATGTTGATACTTATTTCAGGGAGGTTATACTTTGTTGAGACTACACCTGGAGTACCATGTCCAGTTTTAGTCTTCATTTCTCAGGAAGAATATATTCACCTTGAGGGGACAGAATGACTATTGATTTCTCAGGTGTATGGGTTGCTCTGTGAGGAGAGCTTGAGTACAACCAGCCTAAAGTTTGTGGTGTTTAGAAAAATTAAATTGCATTGAAACAGATTTTGAGAGGGCTTAATAGGATAGGTACTGACAGCTGTTTACTCTGTCTAGAGAGTCTCGAACCCATTTTTGCTGCAGCAGCGGGAGCAGTGAAAGCGAGGACCAGGAGGCTGCTGGGAAGGTAAATTAATCCTTTAATAACGTATCTCGTGAATAGGCAGTGTGCACACTGAGCAGGAGCAGACACGGAATTGATGAGTCAGTGAGGTGATCTATCCAGGCAGTTGCTTGACCCGAAACACACTTAGAAAGTATCTCCCACCCATCCTCCTCCTCTAACCAAAAAATAGGTTCTGTGTGCCAATTCAGTAAGGTTACTAGTTTTGTTTTCAATCGTCTCTTTGGGAATTCAGGTCAGTGGGATTGGACGTTAGGGCAGTTGTATGTTCCTCCTGTCGAATGTGGGAGGTAAGGGTCACCACTAGTGTTCCCACTGACTTCATCTGCGGGAAATGCACCCAACGCCAGCTCTTCGGAAACCGTATTTGGGGACTGGAGCTGGATGAACTTCGGATCATTCGGGATGCTGAGGGGGTAATTCAGAGGAGTTACAGGTAGGTAGTCGCACCTCAGGTACAGGAAAAAAGTAGATGGGTTACAATCGGGGGATGGAAAGTGAAAGGCGGACAGCGCAGGTGTCCTATGTGGCCGTTCCTCTCAATAATAAATATACTATTTTGGATATTGTTGGAAGGAGTGACCTACCGGGGAAAGCCATAGTGGCCAGGTCTGTGGCACTGAGTCTGGCACTGTGGCTCATAAGGGAAGTGGGGGGAATAGAAAAGCGTTAGTGGTTGGAGACTCAATAGTTAGAGGAACGGACAGGGGATTCTGTGGTTGTGAACAGGACTCCCGGAAGCTATGTTGCCTCCCAAGTGTCAGGGTCCGGGTTGTCTCTGATCATGTCTACAAGATTCTGAAGGGGGAGAGTGAGCGGCCACACTGGCACCAATGACATAGCTGGGAAAAGGGATGAGGCTTTAAAAAGTGATTTCAGGGAGTTAGGTTGGAAGCTAAAATGTAGGATGAGCAGATTAGTAATCTCAAGATTGCTACAAGTGCCACGTGCAAGTGAGGGAGTGAGTGCTGCTAAACACGTGGCTACAGGGCTGGTGTAGGAGGGAGAGCTTCAGATATGTAGATCATTGAGGTACCTTCTGGGGAAGATGGGACCTGTACATGAAGGATGAGTTGCACTTAAACTGGAGGGGCACCAATGTCCTGGGCGGGAGGTTTGCTAGAGCACTTCGGGAGGGTTTAAACTAGTTTGGCCGAGGGATGGGAACCAGAGCTACAGATCAGAGAAGAGGTTAGTTGTTGAACAGGCAGAAATCGAATGCAGAGAGTCTGTCAGTTGATGGGGCAAAGGGATGGATTAGAGTGTATCTGTTTCAATGCAAGGAGTGTCAGGAGTATGAGTGATGAACTTAGAGCATGGATCAGTACTTGGAAGTATGATGTTGTGGCCATAACAGAGACATTTGATTTCACAGGAGCAGGAATGGTTGCTGGCTATTCCAGGGTTTAGGTAAATGGGTTTTTTGCTTCAGTATTCATTGGAGTGAGGGACATTTTTGATAGTGAGAACACAGTCGGTCAGGTTAATAGGCTTGAACAAATTGATATTAAGGAAGTGAACATACTGGAAATTCTGGGAAACATCAAGATAGTTATGACCCCACGGCCAGACAAGATATATGCAAGGTTACTACGGGAAGTGAGGAATGCGATTGTTGTGCCTCTGGTGATGATCTTTGCATCCTCACTCTCCACAGAAAGAGTACTGACTGATTGGAGCGAGGCGAATGTTGTTCCTCTGTTCAAGAAAGGAAATAGGGAAATCCCTGGGAATTACAGAGCAGTCAGTCTTACGTCTGTGGTAAGCAAGGTACTGGAAAGGATTCTGAGAGATAGGATTTATGACTATTTAGTAAAACATAATTTGATTAAAGATACTCAGCATGGCTTTGTGAGGGGCAGGTCATGCCTCACAAGCCTCATTGAGCTCTTTGAGGTCATGACGAAACAAGTTGATGAAGGTTGAGCAGTAGATGTGGTGTATATTGATTTCAGTAAGGCATTTGATAAGGTTCCCCATGGCAGGCTCATTCAGAAAGTTAGGAGATACAGGGAAATTTGGCTGTCTGGATATGGAATTGGCTGGCCAAAAGAAGACAGCAAGTGGTAGTGGATGGAAAGTATTTCGCCTGGAGGTGGTGACCAGTGGTGTCCTGCAGGGATCTGTTGTTGGGCCTCTGCTCTTTGTAGTTTTTAATAAATGGCTTGGATGAAGAAGTGGAAGGGTGGGTTAATAAGTTTGCCTGTGACACAAAGGGCAGTGGTTTCATAGATAGTGTCAAGGGCTGTTGCAGGCTACAACATGACGTTGACAGGATGTAGAGCTGGGCTGAGAACTGGCAGATGGAGTTCAACCTTGATAAATGCGAAGTGATTCATTTTGGAAGGTCAAATTTGAATGCTGAATACAAGGTTAAAGACAGGATTCTTGGCAGTGTGGAGGAACTGTGGGATCTTGGGGTTCATGTACACAGATCCCTCAAAGTTGCCACCCAAGTTGATAAGGTTGTTAAGAAGGTGTTTGGTGTTTTGGCTTTCATTAACGGGAATTGAGTTTAAGAGCTGAACAGTTTTGTTGCAGCTCTACAAAGCCCTGGTTAGACCACACTTAGAATATTGTGTCCAGTTCTTGTCACCTGATTATAGGAAGGATGTAGATGCTTTAGAGAGTATACAGAGGAGAGTTATCAGGATGCTGCCTGGATTGGAGGGCTTGTCTTATGAAGAGAGGTTGAGTGAGCTCTGGCTTTTTCACACTGGAGAGAAGGAAGAGAGGTGACTTGATAGAGGTGTACAAGATTATGAGAGGCATAGATAGAGTAGATAGCCAGAGACTTTTCCCCAGGGCAGAAAATGCTGTCATGAGGGGTGTTAATTTTAAGGTGATTGGAGGAAGGTATATGGGGGGTTGTCAA
Source organism: Chiloscyllium punctatum (assembly GCF_047496795.1). Taxonomy (NCBI): domain Eukaryota; kingdom Metazoa; phylum Chordata; class Chondrichthyes; order Orectolobiformes; family Hemiscylliidae; genus Chiloscyllium; species Chiloscyllium punctatum. The sequence continues at coordinate 11,436,874 of NC_092776.1, read as the reverse complement.
AGGTAGGTTCTTTACGTAGAGTGGTGGATGTGTGGAATGCACTGCCAGCAGTAGTGGTAGAGTCAAAGACATTAGGGACATTTAAGCGAATGCTGGAAAAGCACATGGACGGCAGTAAATTGAGAGGTGTGTAGGTTCGAATGATCTTAGGTTAAGATCAGTCTTGCATCTGTGGTCAGCAAAGTTTTGGAAAGAATTCTGAGGGATAGGACTTATGGCTATTTGGCAAAGCACAGTGTGATTAAAGGCAGACGGCATGGCTTTATGAGGGGCAGGTCATGCCTCACAAATCTTATTGAGTTATTTGAAGAGGTATCAAGACAGGTCGATGACGGTCGAGCAGTGGATGTGGTGTATATGGATTTCAGCGAGGCATTTGATAGGGTTCCCTATGGTAGGCTCATTCATAAAGTCAGGAAGTATGGGATACAGGGAGATTTGACTATCTGGATTCAGAATTAGTTGGCTGACAGAAGGCAGAGAGTGGTTGTAGATGGAAAGTATTCTGCCTGGAGGTCAGTGTTGAGTGGGGTCCTGCAGGGCTCTGTTCTTGGGCCTCTGCTCTTTGTAGTCTTTATAAATGACTTGGATGATGAGGTTGAGGGGTGGGTTAGTAAATTTGCAGATGACACAAAGGTTGGAGGTGTCATCAACAGTGTAGAGGGCTACTGCAGGCTGCAGCGTGACATAGACAGGATGCAGAGTTGGGCTGAGAAATGGCAGATGGAGTTCAACCTGGATAAATGCAAAGTGATGCATTTTGGAAGGTTGAACTTGAATGCTGAATATTGGATTAAAGACAGGATTCTTGGCAGTATGGAGGAACAGAGGGATCTGGGTGTGCAAGTACATAGATCCCTCAAGTGGATAGGGTTGTTAAGAAAGCATATGGTGTTTTGGCTTTCATTAATAGGGGGATCGAGTTTAAGAGCTGCGAGGTTTTGCTGCAGCTCTACAAGTCGCTGGTGAGACCACACTTGGAATATTGTGTCCAGTTCTGGTCACCCTAACATAGGAAAGATACAGAGACTTTGGAGAGGGTGCAAAGAAGGTTTACCAGGATGCTGCCTGGACTGGAGGGCTAGCCTTATGAAGAAAGGTTGAATAAGCTCGAACTTCTCTCTTCCTCCTCTCCGGAGAGAAGAGACCTGATCGAGGTGTACAAAATAATGAGTGGAATAGGTCGAGTCAATAGCCAGAGACTTTTCCCCAGGGCAGGATTGACTGGTTCAAGGAGTCATGGTTTGAAGATATTGGGAGAAAGGCAGAAAGGAGACGTCAGAGTTAGGTTCTTTACACAGAGAGCTGTGAATGCATGGAATGTGTTGCCAGCTGTGGTGGTAGAAGCAGAGTCATTGGGGACATTTAAGCGACTGCTGGACATGCACATGGATAGCAGTGAGTTGAGGGCTGCGTAGGTTAAGTTACTATATTTGACATGAGGATTAAACCTTGGCACAACATCGTGGCCCAAAGGGTCTGTTCTGCGCTGTACTTTACTATGTTCTAAGGTAAATGCTCGACACAACAGATTCTACGTTCCGGGTTCCTATTCTCAGGTTCTAGGCAAAACAATTTTGGAATGAAATGAAGAAATATCTCTTTACTCAGAAGGCTATTAATCCTTGGAATGCTCTAATCCATAAAGATGAGGATACTTGGTAGTTAAGCATTATCAAGGCAGAGTTCAATTTTAAAAATTGCACTCCTGAAAGATACAAATGGAATGCAGATCAAGTGAGAAGTGAAGTACAGGTTAGAGATCAGCCATGATGTTACTGATAGGTGGAGTAGATGTGTCATGGCCCACTGCTGCTCCTTTACCTTGCAGTTTACATAGCAAAAGCCGTGTGTGCAGGCAAGAGGCCGAAGGTGAGGGATGATGCTGCACCCTGGAAAAAGGTCATTCATCAGGCAGGCAGTTCTGTTTTTGTCAAGTAAGATAACACATCAAAGTGATTCATGAACTTTGCATCATGATGCAATGATAGGTTTTGCTGGAAAAGGAAAGGCAAATCTAACCTGTTGCTCTATACATTCATCTCACTGTGAAATAAACTCACTTAATGATTCAAATTCTGTTTAGTTCAATGTTTAACTCCAAATAAAATATATAATTGTTGGGAAAACTGAGCAGGTTTGACAGCATCTGTGGAGAGAGAAGCAGAGGTAATGTTTCAGTGTTTTCCCTTCCAACTTTCACTGATTTTCACAGGAGCATTGTAGCAAGCCTTGAGACAGAGATGTTGGCCAGGGAACACAGTGGCAGACAACCAGAAGCTCAGGTTCATTTTTGCAAAGTGGTTGCCCAGTTTGCGTTTCACCTCCCATTATACAGGAAATCACATTGTGAGCAGTGAATGCAGTAGTTTGAGTAAAGTGCAGATGAATTGCTGCTTCGCCTGTATCCGGGACCTTGGATGGTGAGGAGGGGGGAGGTAAACGTGCAGGTGTTACTTCTTCTGCAATTCCAGGGAAAGGTGTTGTAGAGCTTTGGGGAGATGTTGGGGGTCGCAGAATCGACCAAGCTGTTCCAGAGGGAATGGATCTTGCGCAAGGCTGACATCACCCCACTGCTAATAGCGAAATGTCAAACGCATCCCACCTCCCAGACTTCTAAAAAGAGTCTAGCATTTATATAGTGCCTTTCGTGACTTTGCAGTCAGCGCTTTACTGTTTGAAACATAGACACCATTATAATATAGTTATGAGTAATGTCACAGACGATCAGTTAATGTATTATGCAGGATATGTGGCCTGCCAGTGAAAGGCTATAATTGACTTGAAAGCATATGACAACCTAAACTGCCTGAGCTTTGATGTTACTATTTATTGACATCATTAAAGCCCCCAACTTGATATACGTCAACCATCTATTATCTTCTGTCTAATCTATACCATATGCCTAACACAATGTATATGTTGAGTATGTTCACTATTCTCATTTCTCACATCTGCCATTCTTTGTGGCCTTTTCAAATACAATTGACTGTCTGATGTCAGTCGGTGCTGAAGTGTGGGCATTTTAATGCAATATCTCTTGGGAGGCTGACTGAGAGCGCCTTATATTCAGTTTACTTAGGAGCTTTCCAACCTTCAAAAAAGACTTTAATTCCTTTCAATTTGGTCTAGATTTGAGACCAAATCCCAGGGGCACAAAGGAGATCAGGTGTTGCCTTACCGTTTGTGGGATCGTGCTATGTGCAAATAGCTGCCACATTTCCTCAGTGAAGGGAGGCATTGCGCTTAATGAATATTCAGTGTGATAAAGCACTGATGTAAGTCTTTCTCCCTTTCACCTAGACTCCACAAATGAGCACATTTTAACTATATTACTGATCTTAAGTGTTATAAAAAGTAATTTCTGAGATAAAGTATTAGGTGGGCCTGTGTGGCTACAAGGTAGGTAGTTGATGATAGTTACTGCATAATAAATGCATATTGCGATCTTCCATGCAACACTTGATGCTTTGGGGAGCGCAGGGATGAATAACCTAGTTTGTAGCCACATGATTAGTATCCTAAAATCTTGCTTATCCCCTTAGCAAATAGTTTCTGCCTTCTCTCTGGTTATTCAAATTTACACAAACTAGGCAGAGTCTGTGAAGGTTGCTTATGTTTGCATGGATTTCTTGACATGTCCTTATTGAACTGTGGGTTTGAGGATTGTCTTTCTCCCACACCTCTGTGTGAAAGGAGTTGACCAGTCTCAATCCAGTTTCCAGTAAATGTGCATCCAAACCAACAGCTTGTGAACACTGAGCAGTGACAGTGTTTCATGGCTTTTAAAGCATTTTTAGACAGGCTCATATTGTGAAAGATGTTATGTCAATGCAAGTTATTCCTCCTTTCTTGATGCTGCTTTGGTTTGGATTCTTCTGACTTTTCTAACATGTAAATGTCTAGTCCTGGTAAAAATGAAACGTGTTTCTAGGATTCAAAACGGCTCCTTTCTTTATGGTTCATACCAGATGTACTTACAGACACTATATGTCCCAGCTTAATGTAATGCCATTGTATCTTGATTTTGGCCAAATAAGTAATCAAGCAAAAACAGAAATTGCTGGAGAAACTCAGCAGGTCTGGCAGCATGTACAGGGAAGAAAGCAGAATTAACGTTTTTAATCTGGTGACTCTTCATCAAAACTGTTAGCAGTTAGGGAAAAGATGGTATTTATGCTGAAGCTGCGTAATTGGAAATGGAGCCTAGTCAGAGAGAGAGATGGGAAGGAGGTAGGTAAACGAGATTATGGGTAGCTGGCCAGGATAGAAGAAAAGCTAAATAAGTGATCATAAGAGCTAAGGGTAGTAAAGAATAAGTGATCTGAGCTGAATATAGCCCATATCATTTGATAATAGGCTGAGGAGTATGTGGTTAGTCAGGAGTATGTGAGAATACATGACTGTGCTAAAAACAACAAATATCAGAATAAAAGGACCAGGTGTGGTTAAAAATCATGGAAGGATGGAGTCAGGCTCTAAAGTTATTGAACTTGATGTTGAGTCCTGGAGGCCGCAGGTTCCCCGAACGAAAAATGAGGTGTGGTTCTTCTTGAGCTTGCTGGAACATTGCTACAGACATACAACAGAAATGTTGGTGTGGAAGTGGTGGGGAACTAGAAGCTCAGAGTCCTTTTTGTGGACAGAACATAAGTGTTCTGCAAAGTGGTCACTCAGTCTGTGTTTCATCTCCCTAACGTAAAAGAGATATTGTGAACAATTGAAGTACAGGTAAATTGCTCCACCTGGAAGGTATGTCTGGGGCTTGAATGGTGAGGAAGGACGAAGTAAACAGACCGATACGATCTCTTCTGTGATTACATGGGAAGGTGCCTAGAGGCTGTGGAAGATTTTGGGAATGGAGGAGGAGTGGACCAGAGGGAATGATTACTGAGGAATGCTGACAAGGGAGCAGAGGGCAATTTTTGTCTGGTCATAGCAACTTGTTGGAGGTGACAGGAATGACAATTTAAAATACTTTAGATGTGGAGATTGGTGATTTGGTATATGGGAATCAGGGGACCCTACGTTAGTGTTGGGGGATGGGTCAAACTTGGCTGAGGGCCCTGTCGACCATGGTAGTGGGGACTCCTCAGTTGAGGAAACAGGTGCACATTATGGCAGGATCCTCCTGTGGAAGGTGGCATCATCAGAAGATTCCACTGAGACAGAGAAACTGGGAAAATGAGATGGAGTCCTTTCAGGAAGTGGGGTGTGAAGTTGTTTAGTCGAGGTAACTGTGGGAGTTGGTAGGTTTGTAGATCGGTAGCCAATCTATCCCTGGAAATAGAAAGAGAGATGTCGAGGAAAGCAAGGAGGGAGTTTGAGATGGATCCAGTGATGGTGAGGGCAGAGATTGGAAGTGAAATTGATAAGTGTTTCCTGTTCAGAACAAGAATGGGAAGCATCCATTTTACCATTGAAGTACTGGAGAAAGAGTTGTAGGGAGGGACTCGGGTAGGATTGCATCAAGGAATGTTTCTCCAGCAATTTCTGTTCCTGTACTCTGCTTTCTTGCCATAGATTAGATTAGATTCCCTACAATGTGGGAACAGGCCCTCCGGCCCGGCCAGTCCACACCGACCCTCCGAAGAGTAACCCACCCAGACCCATTTCCGTCTGACTAATTGACCTAACACGATGGGGCAATTTAGCATGGCCAATTCACCTGACCTGCACATCTTTGGACTGTGGGAGGAAACCAGAGCACCCAGAGGACACGGGGAGAATGTGCAAACTCCACACAGACAGTCACCTGAGGCTGGGATTGAAAATGGGACCCTGGTGCTGTGAGGCAGCAGTGCTAACCACTGAGCCACCGTGCCGCTAGACACTGCTGAGTTTCTCCAGCAATTTCTGTTTTTATTTCAGATCTCCAGCAAATGCAGTTTGTTTTATTTTAGAGGTAAACAAGCAAGCTCATCTCTGTCAACATCAAATATCAAATAGACATTTTTAGTCAGAATATGACTAAAGCCTCATTGTGACACATCGGTCTGTAAGTACTCTTGTTTGTATCCTACTCGTTTGAGGGATTAACTAAGCTTACTGACTACAATTCTAAAAAAGTATTCTGCACTTTGTGATTTTTCTGTTGCTTTATTATTCAGTAAATATCTTTGTTTGTTGCATCTCAAACAAAGCTTAAAGAACAAAAGCAAAACACTATGGGTGATGCGAATCTAAAATGCAAACAGAAAATGCTAGAAATACTCAGGTCAGACAGCAGCTGTAGAAAGAAACTTACTATTTCAGGTCTGTGACCTATCCTATCATTTGAAGTTTTCAATGTCACTCTATAATTGTTTAGAAATTTACAGGATGATACCAATCACCAAGGATTCATAAGAACAGGAGGAGCAGTAGGCTATATAGTGCCTCAAATTTGTTCTACCATTCAACAAAGCACATAATTGAAATAAAGACACAGTGCTGAAAAAACTCAACAGGTCTGTCAGCATCTGTCCAAAGTGAAACTGAGTCAATATTTCAAGTCTGATACGATTGTTATTCAGAATTATATTGGACTTGAAATGTTAACTGTGTTTTTCTCTCCAGGGATGCTGCCAGGCCTGCTGAGTACCTCCACAATTCTCTGTTTTTATTTTACATTTCCAGCAACTGGGGTATTTTGTTTTTATTTAACATTGTAACTGAACTTCAACATGCACCCCACTTTCTGTGCTCGAATCCATTGAACCTTTATTACCCGAAAATCTGTTGACTTCAACCCTAAATATATGTAATGACTGTGTAGTCACAGCCCTTCCTGTGGGGAATTCTGAAGGTTTATAATCAATCCTGCGAATGAAGATATTTCTCCTCATCTCAATCTCGAATGACTAATTCTTATCGTCAGACCACATGCGGAGGCCCTGCGCTGAGCTGTTGCAATATAATTTTCAACCTGACTATAATGTCAATCCTTTAATGATGGCTTATCAAAGTCCGTCTAGTAAAGCAACTACTTTTTATACCTCCTTTGTATCCAAGGTTACCTGTACCGAATAAAAGCAAATTACTGCGGATGCTGGAGTCTGAAACCAAAAGAGAAAATGCTGGAAAATCTCAGCAGCTCTGACAGCGTCTGTAAGGAGAGAAAAGAGCTGATGTTTTGAGTCTAACTGACCCTTTGTCAGAGCTTTGACAAAGGGTCAGTAAAACTTGAAATGTCAGCTCTTTTCTCTCCTTACAGATGCTGCCGGACCTGCTGAGATTTTCCAGCATTTTCTCTTGGTTACCTGTACCGAAAATAAGAGGCAGACATTGTAAACGCTTTTCACTGCAATCATAGTCATAGAGTCATTGAGATGTACAGCATGGAAACAGACCCTTTGGTCCAACCCGTCCATGCCGACCAGATATCCCAACCCAATCTAGTCCCACCTGCCAGCACCCGGCCCATATCCCTCCAAACCCTTCCTATTCATATATCCATCCAAATGCCTCTTAAATGTTGCAATTGTACCAGCCTCCACCACTTCCTCTGGCAGCTCAATCCATACACGGACCATACTCTGCATGAAAAAGTTGCTCCCTTAGATCTCTTTTATATCTTTCCCCTCTCACCCTAAACCTGTGCCCTCTAGTTCTGGACTCCCCCACACCAGGGAAAAGACTTTGTCTATTTACCCTATCCATGCCCCTCATAATTTTATAAACCTCTATAAGGTCACCCCTCAGCCTCCGACGCTGCAGGGAAAACAGTCCCAGCCTGTTCAGCCTCTCCCTATAGCTCAAGTCCTCCAACCCTGGCAACATCCTTGTAAATCTTTTCTGAACCCTTTCAAGCTTCACAACATCTTTCCGATAGGAAAGAGACCAGAATTGCATGCAATATTCCAACAGTGGCCTAACTAATGTCCTGTACAGCCACAACTTGACCTCCCAACTCCTGTACTCAGTACTCTGACCAATAAAGGAAAGCATACCAAACACCTTCTTCACTATCCTATCTATCTGCGACTCCACTTTCAAGGAGCTATGAACCTACACTCCAAGTTCTCTTTGTTCAGCAATGCACTGTCGGACCTTACCATTAAGTGTATAAGTCCTGATTAGATTTGCTTTCCAAAAATGCAGCACCTGGCATTTATCTGAATTAAACTCCATCTGCCACTTCTCAGCCCACTGGCCCACCTGGTCAAGATCCTGTTGTAATCTGAAGTATCCCTCTTCGTTCTCCACGACACCTCCAATTTTGGTGTCATCTGCAAACTTACTAACTGTACCTCTTATGCTTGCATCCAAATCATTTATGTAAATGACAAAAAGTAGAGGACCCAGAACCAATCCTTGTGGCACTCCACTGTTCACAGGCCTCCAGTCTGAAAAACAACCCTTCACCACCACCCTCTGTCTTCTACCTTTTGAGCCAGTTCTGTATCCAAATGGCTAATTCTCCCTGTATTCCATGGGATCTAACCTTGCTAATCAGTCTCCCATGGGGAACCTTGTTGAACGCTTTACTGAAGTCCATATAGATCACATCTACCTCTTTGTTACTACTTCAGAAAACTCAATCAAGTTTGTGAGACATGATTTCCCATGCACAAAGCCATGTTGACTATCCTTGCCTTTCCAAATACATGTACATCCTGTCCCTCAGGATTCCCTCCAACAACTTTGCCACCACCGACGTCTGGCTCACTGGTCTGTAGTCCCTGGCTTGTCCTTACCACCCTTTTTAAACAGTGGCACCACGTTAGCCAATCTCCAGTCTTCCGGCACCTCACCTGTGACTATCAATGATACAAATATCTCAGCAAGAGGCCCAGCAATCACTTCTCTAGCTTCCCAAAGAGGTCTGGGATACACCTGATCAGGTCCTGGGGATTTATTCCACCTTTATGCGCTCTAAGACATCCAGCACTTCCTCCTCTGTAATATGGACATTTTGCAAGGTGTCACCGTCTATTTCCTTAGAGTATATCTTCCATATCCTTTTCCACAGTAAATACTGATGCAAAATGCTCATTTAGTATCTCTCCCATTTTCTGCAGCTCCACACAAAGGCTGCCTTGCTGATCTTTGAGGGGCCCTATTCTCTCCCTAGTTACTCTTTTGTCCTTAATGTGTTTGTAAAAACCCTTTGGATTCTCCTTAATTTTATTTGCCAAAGCTATCTCATGTCCCCTTTTTGCCATCCTGATTTCCCACTTAAGTATACTCCTACTGCCTTTATACTCTTCTAAGGATTCACTCGATCTATCCTGTCTATATCTGACATATGCTTCCTTCTTTTTCTTAACCAAACTCTCAATTTCTTTAATCATCCAGCATTCCCTATACCTATCAGCCTTTCCTTTCACCCTGCCAGGAATATAATTTATATGGATTCTTGTTATCTCATTCCTGAAGGCTTCCCATTTTCCAGCCGTCCCTTTACCTGTGAACATCTGGCCCCAATCAGCTTTAGAAAGTTCTGGCCTTATACCGTCAAAATTGGCCTTTCTCCAATTTAGAACATCAACTTTTAGATCTGGTCTATCCTTTTTCATCAATATTTTAAATCTAATAGAATTATGGTCGCTGGCCTCAAAGTGCTCCCCCACTGACACCTCAGTCACCTGCCCTGCCTTATTTCCCAAGAGTAAGTCAAGTTTTGCACCTTCCCTAGTTGGTACATCCACATACTGAATCAGAAAATTTTCTTGTACACACTTAACAAATTCCTCTCCATCTGAACCATTAACACTATGGCAGTCCCAGTTGATGATTGGAAAGTTAAAATCCCCTACCATATCCACCCTATGATTCTTACAGATAGCTGAGATCTCCTTACAAGTTTGTTTCTCAATTTCCCTCTGATTATTCGGGGGTCTATAATACAATCCCAATAAGGTGATCATCCCTTTCTTATTTCTCAGTTCCACCCAAATAACTTCCCTGGATGTATTTCTGGGAATATCCTCCCGAACACAATTGTAAGGCTTTCCCTAATCAAGAATGCCACTCTCCCTCCTCTTTTGCCTCTCTTTCTATCCTTCCTCGAGCATTTGTATCCTGGAACATTAAACTGCCAGTCCTGCCCATCCCTGAGCCATGTTTCTGTAATTGCTATGATATCCCAGTCCCATGTTCCTAACCATGCCCTGAGTTCATCTGCCTTCCCTGTTAGGCCCCTTGCATTGAAATAAATGCAGTTTAATTTATTAGTCCTACCTTGTCCCTGCCTGCCCTGTTTGTTTGACTCGCTTCTGTTCTCAACTGTACCAGTCTCAGAATAACCTCTTTCCTCACGATCTCCCTGTGTCCCAACCCCCCCATCTTACTGGTTTTAATCCTCCCGAGCAGCTCTAGCAAATTTCCCTGCCAGTATATTAGTCCCCTTCCAATTTAGGTGCAATCCGTCCTTCTTGTACCATTCACTTCTACCCCAAAAGAGATTCCAATGGTCCAAAAATGTGAATCCTTCTCTCATACACCAGCTCCTCAGCCATGCATTCATCATCTCTATCCTCCTACTCCTGCCCTCACTAGCTCGTAACATCGGGAGTAATCCAGATATTACTACTCTCGAGGACCTCTTTTTTTAAATTCCTGCCTAACTCTCTGAATTTTCCCTTCAGGATTTCAACCATTTTCCTTCTTATGTCATTGGTTCCAATGTGGACGATGACCTCTTGCTGCCTCCGCCGCCCCTCCCCCTCGTGAGGACATTCTGAACCCTCTCTCAGACATCCTTGATCCTGGCACCAGGAAAGCAACACACCATTCTGATTTTCCACTGCTGGCCACAGAAACATCTGTCTGTACTTTGGACTAGAGAATTCCCGAACACAATTGATCTCTTAGAACCCGATGTACCCCTCATTGCATTAGAACCAGTCTCAATACCTGAAACTTGGCTGTTCGTGCTACATTCCCCTGAGAATCCATCACCCCCTACATTTTTCAAAACCGCATACTTGTTTAAAATGAGTATAGCCACAGAAGACTCCTGCACTAGCTGCCTCCCTGCCTTACCTTTCCTGGAGTTAACCCATCTATGTGACTGTATCTGTAACTGCCATCCATCACATACTGTTGCTGTTGCAAATTCCTCATCTTCTGTCTCTCCAACCGGTCCACTCACTCTGATCAGTTTCGCAACCAACAGCATTTATGGCAGATATAATCCGCAGTAACCCTTAAACTCTCTTTAAACTCCCACATCTGACAAGAAACACATATCACTCCACTAAAGGCCATTTTTGCTCCTTCTAATCCACAGACCCAGAAAATATCACCATCTTATTCCTCTACAAACACTGCCCCTGGTTAAATTAATAGTTATGGCTTATATTTTAAGTTTAATCAAGAGACATGTCTCCAAAAACATATAATCAAGAAAGAACCCACTCTACTCACTACTGCAGACGTTCTGTAGTCCATTTAAAATAATTCACTTATCTGATTCTGTGCTGTGAACTTCGCCTAACAGTTCCCCCAAGATCAGTTGTGAATTTCATTGTTTGTTAATTTTCCCAGACGCACTCCGATGTCCAGCGATACATGAATTCAAACAGCAAGGGCAGTGTCAGTTTCTTTCTTTCTCTCTGTCTCTCCTGCACTGACCTCACCATGTGCTTCCTTTGTCTCTCTTGTATTCTACAATGGAGTACATGTGACAATAAAGGATATTCTATTCTATTCTTATCCTGAGACTGTTACATCCAATTCCAGACTTTCTAACGATGGGAAGCAGCCTCTGAGCCACTACCTATATTAAACCCTCAACATTTTCTAAGTTTCGTTGTAATAATTCTTCTAAACAACAGGGAATATAGGCATGTTTACTCAACTTCTGCCCATAGAATTCCTGCCTTTTTATATCAGGAATCCTTCATTCATTTTCTGGTAATATTACATATTTGCATGGGCATCTTGACAAATAAAAGCTTTTTTGTGGGATGTAGGGAGCATTTAATGGGAATAAGCAAAAATATCCACTAATGTATTTTTTAAAAATCCCTCACTGTATTAAAAATAAATGACACACTAATTTCATCTACAGAGCTGCCTCCTCTCTTGATATTTCCATCCTCCTACAATCTTTGCCTTAATTTTATTCCATGCAGCTGTGATAGTACCTTTCCTAAGGGTTTTGAGCATCACCTTGGCTTGTTAGCTAGACTGTTGACGAGTGAACCACTGTAGGACCTGATATAGAATCTTAGCTGATACTTTGTAATCGAGAGAAATGATATACCTTTCAGCTGGTAGCAAAACAAAATTCTCATTTGACTGCTCAGATTGATGTGGTACTATTCAAAGAAGAACAGGAAAGGGTTTGTGCTCTGATGAATATTTATTCTTCAACCAAGATCAAGAAAGATCAGCTTGTCATTTTCTAATTGCTGTTTGTGGAATTTGATATGTACATATTGGCTGGCACAGTTTCTATATTGCAACAGTGACCACTCCTCAAAATTATTGCACTCTGCCTGTGAAAACATTGTCCTGAGGTCATGAAAGCTGTTGTGTTCTATTTTGCAAACCAGCAGTTTTAAAAGCAATTAATTGCCTGTGAAACACTTTGGGTTATCCTGGCTTTGTGAAAGACGCTAAATAAATAGTGCTCAGATGAAACTGAACTCTTTTGGGTTAGGTATGATTGACGATGATTCCCAGTCACTGCACATTTGGGCATGGGCTGCTTAGAACTTGGTGACATTACATTTTATTAGTGCTGAGTGGTGAAGGGATGTTCCTCATGACTTCAGCTGTGTGCGTTAGCTGTTCTGTGAAATACTGCAATTTCCATTTAATAGGAAGCAATGCAAACCCGTCTTTTCTTTGGTAGTTGTGCTCTGTCAACTCTCACTGAGCTTTGAAATAAAGGGAGGAATCAATAGTGAATGCACTTGTACAGTTTTGCATTTTGATTAGTGTAAGACAGCAGCACATCCTCATATACATTCAGCTCCAAACATTGAAAATAATCAAAGGAGAAAATGTAGGATTTGAGACTCAATGCAGAGTGAATCTGAAGTAAAAGCACATCTTGTATTGTTAAAAGTTCAAATCCTGACTCTGGGCACCACCAACCCTGAAACTGGCAAAGACTTGTAGAGAGTGGTATGCTGTGTGGGATTGTGGACCTGAGTAATGCATATCACATCTGTTTAGATCTCTAATCTGAACCACCCAGGCACTCAGATCTGTATCTATTACTGGTGTTTGTGTAGATAGGAGTAGGATAACCAAAATATAATCGCATGAGTGCACATCATTGATTAAACTCTCACAATCAGCTTGTTGGGTGAATTGATCTGTTATTCAATTTATCAGAAAGAACACAACTGTGTCATTTGGCAAGTGTTCCTGCTTATATTTTTGTTGTTTCCAAGTAATTGGATCCTGGCAGTCAGCAATATTGCATTTGCAGACGTGTGTGTGTGTGTGTGTACACTCAAGTATCCATCTGGGAATGCTTAGTTACAGAGACTTAGGTGACTTTTATGCATTGTTCCTAGCACATTGTTTATTGAAGTTTAGTTAAAAGGAAATTAAAACCTAAAGTGATAACTATTGTTCACACTACTTCCCATTTATTTGAAAGGAAATAGCCTTTATGCATTTTTAATGAGCTTATTTTTTGCCTAAATCATACAAGTCCTACAGTGCAGATGGAGGTTGTTTGACCCATTTGAGTCAACCCTCTGAAGAGCATCCCACCCAGACCTAACCGCCTATCCTATCCTGTAATCCCACGTTTATCATGGCGCATCCACCTAACCTGCACACTTTTGGACTGTGGAAGGAAACTGGAACACCCAGCGAAAATCCAAGCAAACACAGGGAGAATCGATGGCATTTGATATTGACGATCATTTCTCCAACTATTCCTAGAATATCACTGAGAAGAAATTACAGTCTCTTACGTCTGAACAAAGCTGGTTTGGTTGGGGGAGGGGGAGGGGGAGGGGGGTGCAGGGGTGTCTGGTGGGGATGGGTTGGCGATCAACATGGCTTTCAGTCATTGTCCAGTGCCTTCCTACTTGTAAATGTATGTACATGCCCAAATGTATTCATAAGAACCAGATCAGGCTGAGCATTAATGACCTTCACGGTGGATTGGTGATCCCCACTTTCTTGACTCTTATACAGTGAATGATTGCTTGATGGCTGGTGCTAAGGGGGGATTTTGATGCTGACGCCAGTATTGACAGAACCTTTACCCCAAGTAAACGTGTCGCCTTGAGAACTGGGGAAGCTGCTGGGACTGGTGATGCCCGCGACCACTGTGCTTCCCACCACGGGGTTTTAAAACCGATGAGTTTTTGGATTTGTGTTTTTTTGTTTTTCTTTCGTAAATGATCCTCACATGTATAGATTGTGACATGAAGGGATGCCGTGGCTCCAAAGATAAATGAATATTTATAGAAGGAGACGCCAAAAAATGATTTGGTTCACATGTGCAAGACACAAACAAATTCTTTGAATAATTAACACACATACCTGGCAAGCCTGCTGAAAGGATAGAGTGCCCGAGTCAGCTTTTGATATGCTAAGTGATTCTTTTTGTCTTACAAGTATACAATGGTTTCCTTGCAGGGTTGGCGAGGATATTGCATCCATATTGCACAGCCTGCTCTGGCTTTTCTCTGCATCTACTACATTGTCAGGAAAATAAATACTTTTGTTTCTACAAAGAAAGCTGATCATGGGGAAGTACTTACTCTTCCCTAGAGCTTTTCACATCAAAACAATTCAAAAAAATTCACACGCTGTTCCTTGGCTCTTGGATAGCAGCGACTATCATTATGTAGGCAAATACTGCATCCATTCCTGAGCTAATAACATCCACACACAGCCATGAGCTGAGTAACCAGCTGCCGTGTTGTTTCAGGTGCTATCAGTTGAGGAAGGAATGTTGGCCGAAACATCAGGCGAACTCAGCACCCTTTTCTTACAGTACAAAGGGATCTTTAATATCTGAACAGCGCAGGACCTTGGTTTTCTACATTACCTGACAAAAGCAGGATCTCCAAATCTGTAGCAGTCCCTGGGTGTTCCATTAGCTCACTAGACTAGTTTG
Organism: Chiloscyllium punctatum; assembly: GCF_047496795.1. Taxonomy (NCBI): domain Eukaryota; kingdom Metazoa; phylum Chordata; class Chondrichthyes; order Orectolobiformes; family Hemiscylliidae; genus Chiloscyllium; species Chiloscyllium punctatum. The sequence continues at coordinate 11,421,849 of NC_092776.1, read as the reverse complement.
CATGCTCAAATCCTCAGCTTTGGCCTTGGCCAGGCTCCTAGTTCAAAGGCTAAGGAGTTTGGACCTTTGGACCTCAGATGGCGCTGTAAGTGGCGACTTGTAAACTTTTCACTGTACTCATGTGAGTACAAGAGACAATAAACCTAATTCCTAATTATTAATTGGGTCAAGATGATACAGGATTGGAAAAGGCTTCAGTGGCGTGGAGAAGAATAGCACTAACTACAAGTTTCCCAGGAGATGTTAATCAGCAAGAATATAAGACACTGGGATTATTGTCAGTGATGTCTATACTTGGATGTAGTGACTTTGTGAGCATGAGGGGATTGGCTGGAGTAATCCTATTATGATTTTAATGCTGTTTGTAGCCAACATTGTGTAGCCTCACCGAAACCTCCTGGATGGAGCTATGCTTTCAACTTTTGAATTTCTCTTTTGGAGGCAAAAGGGATATTTTAGATGATTTCAATGTAATTTCTTGCTCACTATCATACATTGGACTCCCATTCCTTATTGATTTTAAGATTCGCATCCTTGTTTTCAAATCTCTCCATGGCTGTAGGTCCCCCCTGTAAGGTATATATGCCTTTAATTTGAAAGGTGGCAGGATATATTGAGAATGTGGTTAGCAAAGCATATGGGATCTTGTTATATAGAGACATTGAGTACAAAACAGGGAAGTGATACTGAACTTTCCTAAAGTATAGGAAGAATCTGAGGGTTTTTGAGAGGGTGCCGAAGAGATTTATTGGAATGGTTTCAGCAATTTTAGTACAGGGTTAGGTTGGTGAAGCTGGGGTTGCTGTTCTTGAAACAAACAAGAGTGAGGTGGGGGCAGATTTGATGAGCAAGATAATGACAGGTTTGGGTAAGGTAATGAAGAAAACTATCGCCATTAGTTGTTGGTGCAAGAACTAAAGGTTACAAGTTAAAGGTCTTAGGCAAGAAGTGCTGGTGGGATGTCAGGAAGAACTTTATTTTTAAAGCAGAGAATGTTAATTCTCTGGAACTCACTACCCATGAGACTGGTGGAAGCAGAGAGAATCAGTAGCTTGTAGAAGAAATTAGTTGGACACTTGATGGAAATATGTTTGAAAAGTTATGAGGATAGTGCCATAGCATGAAAGTGAACAAAATGCTCCAGGGAGAGCCAGCGTAGATTGGAATTGCTAAATGACCTCCATGCTATACGTTGTTTCATAACTCCTTCAGCTCAGCCCTCCTGGGCCCTCCATATCTTTGTAAATCTCCGAGTCTCATTGCAGTTTGTACATTTCACCAGTTCTGGCCTGTATGCACCCCTCATTGCCTTCACCTTGTGATTTAATTAGATTAGTGTGGAAACAGGCCCTTCGGCCCAACACGTCCACACCGATCCTCCGAAGAGCAACCCACCCAGACCCATTCCCCTACATTTAACGCTTCACCTAACATGATGGGAAGTTTAACATGGCCAATTCACCTAACCTGCACATCTTTGGACTGTGGGAGGAAACCGAAACACCCGGAGGAAACCCACATAGACACTGGGAGAATGTGCAAACTCCACACAGACAGTTGCCTGAGGCGGGAATTGAACCGGAGTCTCTGGCACTGCGAGGCAGCAGTACTAACCACTGTGCCGCCCATCATTAACATTTATACTTCCAGCTGTCTAAGCTATGGCATTTCCTCCCTCAACTTCCCCATCTCTCTTTCCTCCTCAAAAATGCTCCTTACAACCTATTTTGGTGATTAGGCTCCTGTGAAGTGCCTTGGAGTCAAAGCTGCATACCTAAATGATGGCTGCTGTTTGACTGCCATGCCTTTTAGCCATAGGTTTTTTTCTCTGTCCAGTTTCCCCCAGCTGCCCCTGCATTCATTGTATACTGATGTCAAATGTGCATGGTGAATTATACTGTTTGCCTATATTCTGAGGCAGATCAAAGTTTTACATACAAGCTGTTAGAGTTTAATCCAACCCAGGAAATGTTTTTGCGAATGGAGTTAGCAAGGAAAATGCTGGGAAAAGTTCAAAATGTGCAGTTAAATAACCTGAGGTTACACTGTGTTTAGTAGCAGTTTCAAAATTGTTAAAAAGCCTGCAATTTGTCTGCAGAAATGTTTTCAGAAATTTGCTGTCTGAACTTCTGGAAGGCCATATCAGGAGTGCCACGAAAAAGCAGTGTTTTTGTACAGAATTTCTTTTCAACAGAAGTAAATGTCAGCAGTCAGTCACTGTATACGACTGTTGTCTTTGAGCGTGAAGGTTGTAAAGAGCCATAGAGGTATTACAGCATGGAATAAGGCCCTTCAGCCCAACAGCTGAATGCCAGTTATTGAGCATCAATTCTAATCCCATTTTCCAAGACTTGGCCTGTAGCCTTGTATGCAATAGCATTACAAGTGCTCATCTAAATACTTCTGCAATGTCTTGAGGATTCCACTTCTACCACCTTCTTAGGCAGTGAATTCCAGATACCTGTCTACCCTCTGGGTGAAAAACATGTTTCCTCGAATTACTTCTAAACCTCCTGCTCCTTACTTTAAAGCTATGCCTGGAATTATAGTACAGGATGAGGTGTTTACACCTAGGAGCAGGTGTACACCATTCTAGCCAACTCTAATTCATTGTCATAATTCCAGTTTCTCCCCATACCCTTGATGACATTAAAATCTAAAACTTATTTTATCTCTTTCAGAGACTTGACCTCTATCACCTTCTCTGTTAGTGAATCCCACAAGTTCAGTACTCTTTGAGTAAATTAATTTTTTTTTTCCTCATCTTAATCCTCAATAATCAATCCCATACCCTGAGATTGTGTCCTGGCCTAGACGTAGCTTGTCCAGTACTGTTAGAATTTTATACATTTCAATCAGATCCTCTCTCATTCTTTTAAACGCTAGTGTATATGCACCCAGTAAAACCAAACTGTCCTCTTAAGACAGTCTTGCCATCCCCAGTTGATCAGCTGAGTGAACTTCCACTGCACTCCTTCAGTGGCAGGTGTATCCTTTATTAAATAGAGAAACCAAAGCTGCACACATTGCTCCAGTTCTCACCAAGGCTCCGTACAACTGCATATCCCTACTTCTGAACTCAAATCCTTTTGCATTGAAGTCCGTTATACTGTTTGCCATCCTAATTACTTGCTGTATCTCCCTGTCTACTTTCATTGCACCCAAGTCCCTTTGTACATCCAGATTTCCCATAAATGACCATCTTTGTAATAATCTGCCTTTCTGTTTTTCACACCAAAGTGCGTAACTTCCCATTTAGCCACATTTGTACTGCATTTGCCATGTGCTTTCTTAGTCAGTCAACTTGCCTAAATCACCTTAAGGCCTCTTTGCCTCTTTATGACTCTTAATCTCTCCTAGTTTTATAATATCAACAAACTTGGAAATGTTGCGTAAAAGAAAAACAAAGAACTGCGGGTACTGGAAGTCTGAATCAATAACAAAGTGCTAGAGAAACTCAGCAAACCTGACAGCATCAGTAGAGAGAAAGACAGAGTTGGTATTTCAAATCCGCTTCAGTTCTGATGAAACGAGATGGACTCGAAATGCTGACTTTTTTTTCTCTACAGTTGCTGCCAGACCTTCTGAGTTTCTCCAGCACTTTTTGTTTTTATTGGAAATGTTGCATTTGATTCCCTCGTACAAGTGCTTTATATTGTGACTAGCTGGGGCTCAAGCACTTATCCTTGTTAATACCCTACTACGAATTGCCTGCCGCTCAGAAAAAAGTCCTCTTTATTTTCTCACACACTTTTCTGTCCATCAACTCATTCTTGATCCATCCAGTGCTTTAACTTTGCCCATCAAATTCTTATGAGAGACATTGTCAAAAGCCTAAACACAACACATCCATTAAGTCCCCCTAATCTATCTGGTTACAAACTCAATAAACTTCATTAGACTTTCTAAGTGTCATTTGCCTTTCTTAAACCAATGCTAGCTTTATCCAATCCTTTTTTGTTAATTTTGAAATTGTTCCAAGTTATTTATCCCTCTAATAAGAAGAAAAGTGTCTCCCTATCTCCCTCCATCTATCCCCCTCAACGTTTTTTGCCTCAATCAAGTATTCTCCCCTCAGCCTGCTCTTTTGAAAGGAAGACAACTCTAACCTGTGTGGTTTCTCTTTGTAGCTAAATCTCTTCAGTGCAGCCAATATCCAGGTGAACCTCCTCTCCCCTCCTGAGTGCAATAATGTTCTTCCTATAGTGTGACACATGTATTTCAGCTGTGGTCTAGCTAAAATTATATACTGCTGCATCATAACCTCCTTGCTCTTGGAATCAATGCCCTAACTAATAAAAGCAAGTACAGCGGAACCTTGATTATCTGGCATTTGATTGTCCAAAATTTGGATTATCAGGCAAGATCGCAAGGTCCCGATGCTTAGCTAAACTGTGTTATCTGGCATTTGATTATCTGAACAAAATACTCCCTGCCTGTGTTGTAAGACTAATAGAGGTTCCTCTGCCTTGACTATCTGTCCTAGTTTTAATGAAGGATCTATGATGGATGTGCACACCAAAGTTCATTTGATTCTCTGTACTTCCTATGATGCTGCCATTCAATATGCATTCATAGAGGTCCCAAAATGCATTACCTCACACCTTTGAGGATTATATTTCATTAGGATTATATTTCATTTGCTGCTGTTTAGCCCATCTGACCAGCTTGTTTATGTTATTCGCAAGTCTTAAGACTTTTCTCTTTGCTACTTAGCACACCACCAATCTTTGTGTTATCTATGAACTTACTGAACAGACCTCCTACATCTGTGTCTCGATCCATAATGTACACTACAAATCCCAGCAATGGATCTAACACCGAAACTTTGTGGTATGCCATTGTACGCAGGCATCTGGTCACACAAACATCTTTTGACCATTACTGTTTGCTTCTCATCACTAAGTCAATGGTTCCTAGCTTCTTAACCAGTCTGCCATGCAATACCTTGTCAAAAGCCTTACTGAAGTCCATATAAACTACATCAACTGCACTAGCCTAAGGTATGGGTTTCTGTCCCAGTTTAGAAACTTCAGTACACGTCAAAAGTACCACTCAAACTGAGCAGGGGTCCTAGGAATAAACCTCAAGGAGTATCACTAAAACAAATGTTTTGATGATTTAGCATATTGTTCCTTGTTGAATTTGCTCTCTGCATATTGAGTTCTGCATTTTCCTTCATTTCAACAGTCAGCACTTTGACTATAAAGTGCTTTAAGATGTTATGTGGTCATATAAATACAAGCAGCTCTTTATTTCTATAATATGCTAATAGGTAGAGGGAAAGTGTGGAGAATTTGGGAAACCCGAACCTTGTGGCCTGCAGAATACTTGACTGCAGAAAAATCTTGTTGGATTGTGTTCACAGATCTTGTTTTAATAGCCTCAGATGTGTGGAATGATAGATTTATTTGGCAATTAACATTTGTCAAGGTCTTGCATGAGCTCAGAGCCAACAATTGTGTCCCCTTCCCGGGTTGTTACTTTGCAGAACAAGGCAAGGTATCTTCCAAACTTAGTCACCGAAAACCCCAAAACAGATTTTGATGGAAGTAACAAAACAGTAAGGTATTCTTGGCATGTGGTTCACACTCTAGGCATCAAACCTTGAATAATCCAGGCAAAAGCCAGAAAAGGTTTGGTTCTTTTGTATTGATTCTTATCTGTAAATGCCAAGAAAGCACTGCCATCATCATAATTACAAGACAGCACAGGCATGATATTAAAATGCATTAAAGTAATTCTCACAGTCGAGAATAGATACGTCACCTATAGCAACATTCATTTGCTTTCCAAAGTGACTGCTACTATAGGTGACATATCCATTCTATACTTGTTATGCCCGTTAAATATTGGTCAGAACAGGGACCAATCTGCTGTTGGCAAGGGTGAAATGTTGGGCAGGATGCAGGAGGGAGGACTCCCTGGTGTTTTTCAAGTAATTTTGAGAGATTCATCAAAACGAATGGAGCATTACATATAAAACAATTTTGTTTTGCCGTTATATTCATAAAATACTGGGTTATTTAGCATGAGAACCAGCACTGTATAGGAAGTATCACAACTAAAACAATATTCACTGATATTACAACTTATCTCCAACACTTGACTGCATTAGTGACAAACCTGTACCCATCATTCCATCAAGTGACCACCTCTTGCTTTTTCCACATGCAACTTCTCGTTTAAAACTGTTAGAATTTATAGTTTCAGGAAATTTAAACAGTACTCTTTAGACAGTACCTTGCAGATCCACAACCTCTGCCACCTAGAAGGTCAAGAGTAGCAGATGCTCAGAAACACCACCACATGCAAGTTTCCATCAAGGTGACACATCATCCTGACTTGAAACTGCTTTGTCATAATTTCACTGTTGCTGGATAAAAATGCTAGAATCCCCTTCCTAACAGGATGCAGGCTGTCCCTACACTTATAGAGATTTACAAAATCATGAGGGGCATGGATAGGGTCAATAGGCAAAGTCTTTTCCCTGGGGTCGGGGAACCCAGAACTAGAGGGCATAGGTTTTGGGTGAGAGGGGAAAGATATAAAAGAGATCTAAGGGGCAACTTTTTCACGCAGAGGGTGGTATGGGTATGGAATGAGCTGCCAGAGGATGTGGTGGAGGCTGGTACAATTGCAACATTTAAGAGGCATTTGGGTGGGTATATGAATAGGAAAGGTTTGGAGGGATATGGGCAAGGTGTTGGCAGGTGGGACTAGATTGGATTGGGATATCTGGTCGGCATGGACGGGTTGGACCGAAGGGTCTGTTTCCACGCTGTACGTCTCTATGACCACAACGACTACAGTAGTTCATAAAGGCAGATCACCACTCCCTTTACCAGGGTTTTAGGGACAGGCAATAAATGTTGACCTAGCCAGTGGTTTCTCATGAATGAATACACAAGATATCTTCTCTGTATGGTACATACAATTGAATACCTTTATGCCATTTATCGTTCTTGTAAATGTCCTCTGCATCCCCTCCTCTTTGGGGAGTTTTCTTATTAGTTGGTCTTGGGATTTGGGTGATGCTGTCAAAGCCATATGTTGTGTTTGAAGCAAAAATGTCTTAACTAAGATGGAAAGAGTAGCATGTTATAAAATTGCTAAAACAGTTTTTCAAGGTTAAAGATGATTTACTTAATTCTGTGTCCTCCTTAGATTTTCTGTTTTACAAATTGATTTTCATTGACTATAATATTTCATCCTCCATTTTGTTGAAGAGGGTAAGCAAGATAAGTACATGAAGGAGAAGAGAATAAGATGAGGTGAATAGAGTTGGAGGAGGCTCGTGTGGAGCATAAACAGCAGCACAGACTAGTTGAGTTGAATGGTCTGTGATTGCTCTGTAAATACTGTATAATTATTGACTGGCTGAACTTTTATACATTGCATTTGCAAAGACTGATCATTTGAAATAATTAACACTTCCTAATATTATGGAATTGACTTGTGGCCATTCTTGCAGGCAGCTTGAGGTGAATGTTGTACTTTATTAGTGAAATTAATGTATTCTATCAGTGATGTCTGCCTACTCTGACAGTGATAAATTTGATTAGATAGTTTGAACTGTGCAGCAGTTCCCTTTCAAGTGTCCTGAGATTTGCTCTCACTGACACCCCATTCAGCAAGCTACGTGTAGAATGTCTGGTTGTCGAGAAACTGCTAGAACTGTTTTGCAGTGAATGATCGATGCTGTATTATTCGCAATGCGAGTCTACGGGGCATCACTTATTAAAACACATTTTTCACACACTCTTGTTAGCACTGACTTGTTATTTCAGATCCATGTTTCTTAAAACCTTGAAAGTGCAACACTGGAGTGAATACTGACCACTTTTGATCTGTTAACATACATTGTTCTTGCTGATGGTATTTGTTGTCATCTCTCTTTTTTTTCTATTTAACCCGTGGGACGTGGGCATCACCAGCTGGGCCAGTATTTATTGCCCATTCCTAGCTCCCCTTGAGAAGGTAGGTGGTGAGCTGCCACCTTGAACTGCAGCAGTCCATATACTGTACGTTGACCCACAATACTGTTACAGAGAGAATTCCCAGATTTTGACCCAGCTACAATGAAGGAAGAGCAATATTTCCAAGTCAGGATGGTAAGTGGCTCGGAGGTAAACTTGTAGGTGGTGGTGTTCCCATGCGTCTGCTGCCATAGAGTCATACAGCATGGAAATAGACCCTTCAGTCCAACTTGTCCATGCTGACCAAGTTTCCCAGACTAAACTAGTTCCATTTGCCTATGTCCTTCTAAACCTTTCCTATTCATGTACCAGTCCAAATGTCTTGAAAATGTTGTAATTGTAACTGTGTCTAACACTGTGTCATTCCACATACGAACCACCCTCTGTGAAAACGTTTACCCTCAGGTCTCTTTTAAATCTTTCTCCTCTCACCTTAAAATTATACTAGTTTTGAACTCCCCAACCTTAGGGAAAAGATCTTTGCTATTCACCTTATCTATGTCCCCCCATTGTTTTTTTTAAATCTCTATAAGGTCATCTCTCAACTTCTGATGCTCCAGTGGAAAAACGTGCTAGCTTATCCAGCCTCTCCTTATAACTGAAACTCTCCAGTCCTGGTAAGACCCTTGTAATTCTTTTCTGCACCCTTTGCAATTTAATAATATTCTTCTTATAGGGAGAAAGTGAGGACTGCAGGTGCTGGAGATCAGAGTCGAGAGTGTGGCGCTGGAAAAGCACAGCAGGTCAGGCAGCATCTGAGGAGCAGGGGAATCGACATCTCTGGCATGAACTCTTCTTCAGGAATGAGACTTGCGGGTCAAGGGGGCTGAGAGAGAAATGGGAGGGGGTGGGGCTAGGGGGAAGGTAGGTGAGAATGCAATAGATGAAGGTGGGGCTGAAGGTAAGGAGGATGGAGCAGATAGGCAAGAAGGAAGATGGACAGGTAGGATAGCTCAAGACAACGGTGCTGAGTTTGAAGGTTGGATCTGGGATAAGATGGAGGGAGGGGAAATGTGGAAACTGGTGAAATCAACATTGATCCCAAGTGGTTGGAAGGTCCCAAGGCGGGAGATGAGGCATTCTTTCACCAGCCGTCGTGTGGTAAGGGTGTGGCAATAGAAGAGGCTCAGGAGCTATATGTCCTTGGGGGAGTGGGAGGGGGAGTTGTAGTGTTCAGCCACAGGGTAGTGGGGTTGTTTCGTGTGCATCTTCCTGTCCATCGTCCTTCCCACCTATCCACTCCACCCTCCAGTCTGACCTGTCACCTTCACCTCCACCTTCATCTACCTATCGTATTCTCAGCTACCTCCCATTCTCAGCCTCCATTGGCCCACAAGCCTAATTCCTGATGAAGATCTTACGCTTGAAACGTAGATTGTCCACCTTGGATGCTGCCTGACTGGCTGTGCTTTTCCAGCACCACACTCTCAGCTCCAATATCCTTCCTATAGCAGAACGACCAGAACTGCACACAGTTCTCCAAAAGTGCCCTCACCAGTGTCCCGTACAACCCCAACATAAACTCAGTGGTCTGTGCAATAAAGGCAAGCATACCAAATGCCTTTTTTACCACTCTGTCTACCTGTGATGCAACTTTCAATGAAGTAGGTACCTGTGAGGATCTAAAATTTGAATTTAAGCTGTTGTCAGAAGCAACATGTAGATTTTTATTAACCACAAAATGGTTTTTCAATTTAAAAGAGCACAACAAAATAAATAGCATAGGGTTAGGGTGAGAGGGGAAAGATATAAAAGAGACCTAAGGGGCAACCTTTTCACACACGGGGTGGTACGTGTATGGAATGAGCTGCCAGAGGAAGTGGTGGAGGCTGGTACAATTGCAACATTTAAAAGGCATTTGGATGGGTATATGAATAGGAAGGGTTTGGAGGGATATGGGCCGGGTGCTGGCAGGTGGGAACGAGATTGGGTTGGGATATGTGGTCGGCATGGACGGTTTGGACTGAAGGGTCTGTTTCCATGCTGTACATCTCTATGACTCTAAAAGGGCTGCAAATACTGATTTGACTTTGTGAACTTGAACTGATGCTTTGCTAAATTGGTTGTATTTAGAGATGAGAGAAAACAATGGATCTTGTATTCGAACTAACCTTGAATTGCTAGCATAAGATGGAGACCTATGTAAATTAAGAAACCTTTTCCAGGGAATATCATTGGATTGGCCTATTGTCAATCATGTCACCGTATTACAGTTGATTGGACTTTTCTTGTAATTAAGAATCCGTAAAGCCATTTAAATATTGCGTCTACAAAAGCAAGTCAAAGGCTAGGAATCCTGCAGCGAATAACTCACCTCCTCACTCCCAAAACCGGTTCACTATCTACAAGGCAAACGTCAGAAGTATGAAGGAATATTCTTCAACCTGGATAAGTGCAGCTCCAACAACACTCATCCTGCCCACCACCAACAGTCTGAAGTAGCAGAGTGTACTATCTGCAGAAATTCACCAAGCCACTTTCCAAACCCATAACAAAAAATTATGGATGCCAGAAATAAGAAATAAAAACAGAAATTGCTGAAAAAACTCAGCAAGTCTGGCAGCATCTGTGGACAGAAAGCAGAGTTAACATTTCAGGTCTAGTGACCCTTCATCAGAACTGATTTTAACAAGGAAAATGTTGGTATATTGCTGAAGATTGGGTGGGGAGTGTGGAGTAAACAATAGGTGGAGATGAAGCCCAGAGAGGGAAACAGTTGCATCCACAAAGGGATTGGGTGAAGGACAACTTAGGATAGTCAACAATGGGCTGTTTGTGGTAGCAGCCCACATAATGACAAGGTCTGGTGTATGGGGCTTGGGGTGATGACATGGCCATTGTCAGCCACTAATGATCCCCATTAGCAGCTATTGATTCTCCCAGCCCTGATCTTTACCTGTTCCTTTGTGGGTCCAACTGCTGTTCTCTCTGGGCTCCATCTCTACTTATCAATTACTCCTCCTCCCTCCCTATCTTAGTATATATACCAACCTTTAAATAGTTACAATCAGTTCTGAAGGGTCACTATACCCTGAAAGTTAACTCCGTTTTCTCTCCACAGCTGCTGCCAGACCTACTGAGTTTTTCCAGCTATTTCTGTTTTTATTTACCTCCAAGCACGTGACTACTTTCACCTGGAAGAACAAGAGAAGAAGGTACGTTGGAACACCACCACCTGCAAGTCCCCCTCTGAATCATTTACCATCGTGACCTGGAAATATATCACCGTTCCTTCAGGAACCCTGGAACTTTCCTCCTAACAGAACTCTGAGTGAACTTGCACCACATGAACTGCAGCAGTTTAAGAAGCCAGCTTACCTCCACCTTCTAAAGGGTAACTAGGGATGGGCAATAAATGCTGGCCCAATGAGCAACACTCTCATCCCATAAATGAAAAGAAAACTTGCATCACCACTTAACCAGGACAGGGCAGCTCAGAAGAGGAAAAATGGCTGAAAAGAGGAGAGTTGTGGTTCAAGAGTTAGGTTAAAATTGAGGAGGGTTCTGAAGGGATAAGGCAGAAAGGGTTTGTCAGACGGATGCATTTGAAAAGGGAGAAGTCCAGCCAGTCAGTCGAAGGGGTTGCAGGGACCAGCATCAGAATAAATTCAATTTGGAGTGAAGTACAAGGTACACATCAAAAAAAGGTTGTCTGTCAGAAAGTCTAAAACTTTGTGTGTGAATGTTTTTACTGCATCAAACCAAATTTATGTAGTAAGATTCTAAACCTTTCAAATCTCCAGCTCTTACTCACTCCTTAAACACTTTTGTCAGATGATGTACAGTGGACCCTTGGGAAATGTTTAGGTAATTAAAGCAACCACTAAAATGTCAACTAAAATAAATATTTTCACTATCTCAATTATTCACTCTGGCAATCTCAAATGGACGCATATTGCTGAATTCCACCCCAACAAAGAATTTCCCTTTGGGCTATTGATTATGAACTATCTTTCCTGATCTGGGATAAAGTCCACAAAACTGAAACAAAAATGCGTCTTACAAACACATGAATTAGGAGGAGAGGTGGGCCATCGGCCCGTTGAGCCTGTTTTGCCATTAGAAAGATCGTTGCTTACCTGTTTGTGTTTAGAATTCCCATCTACCCAGATATACTCTCAGTTAGCTGTCTAAGAAGAATCGCATTAAATATATTCAATGTCTTCTGAGGCGAAGTAGTCCACAAAGCCCTCAGAAAAAAAAACTGTCTTCACATCTGTCCAAAAAGGATGAGTTGCTAATTTTAACACATTAGTTCTGGGCTCACCAACTATAGGAAATAACCTTTCCACATCCAAATCTTATTGAGGCTAGTCAGGATCTTATACACTTAATTAAATCAGCCCTTCCTCTCTAGACTCCAGTGAAAACACACACAGCCTTTCCAAACTCTTTTCTCATAAAACCACCTGCTCATTCCACGTATCAATCTAACAAACCTCCTCTGAACCACCTCCAATACATCCTCACTTTTATGTTCAATCCCTGTCATAATAAAGGATAGTACTCCATTGGCCTTCTTTCTATGTTGTACCTGCATATGAATGGTTTGAGAGATATGCACCAGAACACCTAGAACTCTTCTCACCTTAGAATTCTTCAGTTCTTTAGGTGATACCACACTTTTTAATTCTTCCTGCTTCACATTTTCCCACTGTCATACTTTAGCCATCCACCTAACCTATCTCTAGGTTCGTCTGCAAACTCCTTATGTCTTCTTCATAAACTTTCCTATTGCTCTTTATGCCATTTGCAAATTTAGCAACCATACCTTTGCTCCTCTCCTCCAAGCCATTTAGGTAAATTGAATAAAGGTGAGACCCCAGTACAGACCTTCAAAAATGATGAGGAGAAAATGTTCAACTTTTTAGAAATTCAAGGCCCTTTTTGAATTTTTTCCTGTACTCTTTTAATGGAACACCAGCATTGCTGGTGCTGCTGGGAGCGGCATGGTGGCACAGCAGTAAGCGCTGCTGCCTCTCAGCACTAGAATATGGGCAACCACGTATATGGAGTTTGCACATTTTCCCCATGTCTGCACGGGTTTCTGCCAGGTGCTTGGTTTCCTTTCCCAGTCCAAAGATGTACAGTTTAGGTGGATTGGCCATGCTCAATTGCCCTGTAGTTTGTCCAGGGTTGTGTAGACTAAGTGGATTAGCAATGATAAATGTGCAGTTGTGGGGTTGTTCTGGATGGGATGTTCTTTGGAGGGTCAGTGCAGACTCAATGGGCCAAAGGCCTCTATCTGCACTGTAGGGATTCTATGACATAGTTCTATGCCTCTATAAGCACTTGTTGCCAATCCCTAATTGCCCTGGAACTGGGGGCAGTTAAAAATCAACCATATTGCTGCCTGGAGTCACATGTATGGCAGACCAAGTAAGAACAGATTTCCTTCCCTAAAGGACATTGGTGAGACAGATGAGTATTTACAACAATGATAATTTAATTGTTATCATTACTAAGACTAGCTTTAAGTATCAGATTTGTAAAACTTAGTAAAATCTGATGTGCAATTTAAACCTGTGCCCCAGAAATATCCAGTCATAATTGTCACTATGCTACCATCTCTCCCAAAGTAGTTGCTGATCTCCCATTGCATTTTACGTGGACAGGAAGGATCAAAAATGAGTTTCAGACGAAACACGGTTAGAGAGTAAATAACTTCAGGTACAACTATCCTAATTTTAGATCACAATATCTTGCCCTTATGTTTTCTATTTCTATTATAAATACTGAAGTCATTTTGATCTTCGGCAAAAGAGAGAAACAAGCAGTATTTAACAGCTGCCATCTACGTTCAAATTGCAACTGTTAAGTTCACATTTATCGTTGGTACTGTCAGTGTAAATTAGCCACAGTAATTACATCTTACTGCAGTGGTTTTACATAATGAGGAGGGTGCTGGTGAAAGGAAATTACAGCTTGTCAAGTTTACACAAGCATTATGAATACAAATGTAAAGGAATTTCTACTAGAGAAAAGGCAGCAGGTAGTATGTGCCTGTAAGAGTTTTATAAATTATCATTATTTTTTAAGGGATTCTCCTTTTGAGATGGTCAGTTAAGAGCAATTCCAACCTGTTTGAACTGAGGATGAGTGTGTGTTTGGCAAGTAAATTAATAAGTTTGTAAACTGGATTCACACAGTACAGTCTAACCACATTAAAGTTTGAGGGTTTGAATGTTATGACACAGAAATAGTCTATTTAGATGATGAGATTGTGCCCCCTGTTTTTCTCTACGATAATGTTGTCTAATCTTGTTCCTTCCTCAAGATTTTTAAATATGGGTTTTTGTTTAAATATGTTTTTGTTTCTGGTCAATGGTAACACCATCACCACCACCACCAACTTTCCCCCCCCCTCCAGTGTTGACTTGGGTGTTTCAGTGATAGTAATGCCATTGAATGTCGAAGGGTAATGGTTGCATGATCATTTTGGAGATGACCATTGCCTAGCATTTTTGTTGTGTGAGTGCTTCTTGCTGCTTGCTACTTGTCAGCCCAAACCTGGATTTAATCCATTTCTTGCTACATTTGGACACACAGTGCTTCAGTACCTGAAGAGTCATGAATGGTGTTGAACATTGTGCAATCATCAGCAATATATTGTCGTATCTCTACTTCTGACCTTATTATGGCGATGAGGTCATTAAGGAAGTAGCTGACAATGCGAGAACACTACCCTGAGTAACTCCTGCAGAGATGTACTGAAGTTGAGATGATTGACCTCCAACAGCCACACCATCTTCCTTTGTGCCAGTATAACTCCAGCCAGAGGAGAACTTTCCCCTATTTGCACTGACTTCAGTTTTGCCAGGGCTCCTTCATGCCACACTTAACCAAATGCAGTTTTGATGTTGAGGGTTGTCACTCTCTCCTCACCTCTGGAATTCCATATTCATGTCAATGTTAGAACTAAGGCTGTTTCGAAGGCAGGAGTAGCCCCGGTGGAACCCAACCTGTGTGTCAGCAAGCAGATTATTGCTTAGCAAATGCTACTTGATGTTACCTTCCATAATTTTATTCATGAACTAGAGTAGATTGATAGGCTCCTAATTGGCTGAATTAGATTTGACCTGCTCCATATCTGGGCATTCTTTTTTACATTTACCAGTGTTAGTTCATGTTATAACTATAGTAGATCAATTTAACTAAAGATACAGTAAGTTCTGAAGCAAGCATCTTCAGTACAACTGACAAAATGTTATCAGAGTCCTTAACCTTCCCAAAATTCAGTGCTCCACTGTTTCTTAATATCACATGGAGTGAATTGAATTGGCCGAAGACAGTTAATGATGTGCTTACCCCTACAGCATTGCACATCTCTTAAATGTGAAGGTGATGGTGACGTAGTGATGTGGTTATGGTACTGGACTAGTAATGAAGACACGGAAGCTAATGCCATGGGCACATGGATTCATATCCAGTTGGTGGAATTCAAATTCAATTAATAAATAATTCTGTAATTGAAACCTAATCCCAGTAATGGTGACCCCCACAAAACTATCACTGATTGTCATAAACATGTATTTAGTCCACTAATGCCCATGAAGAAAGGAAATCTGCCATCCTTGCCTGGTCTGACCTACATGAGAATCCATTGCCACATCAATATGGTTGAATCTTAAGTGCCTTCTGAAATGGCCAGGCAAGCGAATCAGTTCAAGAGCTATTTGTGATGGGCAACAAATGCTGGCCTTACGACAACCACATCCCATGAAAGATTAAGCAAAACAAAGGTAGCTGAATTTCATCCAAGTTGTCATTAATGTGTCCTTTGGATGTCTGCCCAGGGCTGCAGCTAAGTAGATTCACCACATAATTTTTTCCTCATGTCTTCTCTGCACCATTTAAGCCAGCGAGCCCAACAGGAGTTCAAGAGATGGTCTATGTCATGACTTTACAAAGACGGCAGTGATAGGGAAGCTGTAAATGTTCTCCAGACCCATGGGATTGAGTGCAAATGATCACCAGGGTTCTAGTTTTTAATGGCACTCCAGCAAATTGTGCTGGAAAGTAATCAGACCTGGCTCTGATGACCTCCTATAAAAGAACAGTAACATCTTGCGGGAAGCACTTTGAGGGCATTTCCGGAATCTTCCTCTAGCTAGAAATTGATTATTTCAGAAGAGGAGCTGGGGATGGTGAGAAAATCATGAAAGGGTATAATTTTGTGACATTGTTATCCATCACAACAACTTATTTTACCCATTGCCTCAGCCTTCAGTGAAAACCAGCTTTGCACTGCACCACCACCTTTTCGAGTGCAATTAGGGACGTGCAACAAATCCCAGGTCAAGCCAGTGATGCCAACATCCCGTGAATGAACATTTTTTTAAAAAGCCTCATACTTTTCAGGAATCCTGACAACATCACTGACCAATTAACAACTTTGAGAAGAGAATCAGGTAATTACTTGAGGGTGGAGAGGAAAAACAGTGTGTTATTAATGGAATAGTTGTTTCAAAGAGCTAGTACAGCCACATTGAACTGAACGGTTGTCTCTGCTTACCGTCCTCTGACGTTGTGTTTCTCAGTTACATCTCCACATCTGCTTGAAGTCAATTCCTTCTCTATGTTGTGCTTTCTGTCACTTAACATGTCTTTCCCTGCTTTGGTATTTGTTACCACCACACTGTTCTAAAAGCATTGCTGTCACCATTGTATTTGTAGAACGTGCCAGAAAGCTCAACAATATTTACAAGCTCAAGATTTTCCAGCGTGTCTGATTTTCTTTAAATGTGGAATGAATTTATCCAAGAAAACTTCGCCTTTTTGCTAAATGTTAAAGTTAACACATCAACTCAAACACAGGCTATTTCTTGTAATTTGACTTCGATAAAATTAAACTTGAAAAAAATGGGATCAACATCCCATTGTCTACAGAAATGGCTTTCAAATTTTCAGTATAGGTGACTATGTCCCTGTCAAAATTGACATACTTGTTTTTTGTCACTCATGGATATGGGTGTCGCTGGATGCTCCAGCATATATTGCTCATCCCCAGTTGCCCTTGAGAAAGTTGTGGTGATGCCTTCTTGAACTGCTGCAGTCCACCTGCTTTGGGTTGACCCATGAGGGAATTCCAGGATTTTGACCCAGCAACAGTGAAGGACTGGCGATATATTTCCAAGTCAGGATTATGTGGCTTGGATGGAAACTTTAAGGTGGTGGTGTTCCCATGTATCTGCTGTCCTTGTTCTTCTAGGTGGAAATAGTCGTGGGTTTGAAAGGTGCTGTCTGAGGATCATTGATGAATTTATACAGTGCAACTTGTAGACAGTAGCAGCAGTATGTACTAAGCATTGGTGTTGAAGGGAATGGATGCTTGTAGATGTGATATCGATCAAGCACACGGCTTTATCCTGGATGATGTCCAGCTTCTTGAATGTTCTTGGGGCTGCATCCATCCAGGCAAGTGGGGAATATTTCATCACAGTCTTGTGTCTTGTAGATGATGGATGGGCTTTGGGGAGTCAGAAGGTGAGTTGCTCACTGCAGTATTCCCACCCTCTGACCAGCTGTTGTAGCCACTGTGTTTATATGACGATTCCAGTTGAGTTTCTGGTCAGTGGTAATCCCATGATATTGGCAATTGGGGGTTTAGTGATGGTAACACTGTTGACTATCAAGGGGCACTAGTTAGATTGCCTCTTATTTTTGATGGTCATACCCTGGCATTTGTGTGGTATGAATGTTACTTGTCAGCCCAAGCCTGGATATTATCCAGATCTACTGCATTTGAACATGCAGTAGATCTTTAGTGCCTAATTCATTGTGAATGTGCTGAACATTGTGCAATTATCGATAAACATTCCAGCTCTGACTTTATGATGGAGGAAAAGTAGTCGATGAAACAGTTGAAGATGGTTGGGCCTAGAACCAAGGCTGTAATGAGGTCAGAAGTTGAGCGGCCCTAGCAGAACTCAAACTGAGCGTCTGTGAGCAGGTTAACGCTGAACAGGTGCTGCTTGATAGCATTGTTAACGATATCTTTCCTCACTTTGCTGATGATCGCGATTAGACTAATGATGCATTGATTAGTTGGGTTAGATCTGTTCTACTTTTTGCATACAAAAACAATTTTCCACATTGTCAGCAAAATGCCAGTGGTGTTGCTGTACTGGAACAGCTCCAAGTGATTGCATCATCCAACCTTGTCAATAATAACAGGGCCAATGAACAGAGGCCTCCTATATAATGTTGGCATAAGTACCAGTAACAAATGTGCATTTTACTTTTTACACAATGAATTGTGATGATTCATTCGTGAGATTAGTGAAAAAAGATTCCACAGTAACTTGCAAAAGAGAATTTGGCAAATACTTAAAGGGGTATTTAGGAGTATAAGAAACAAGTAGTAGAATTGGGGATGTAGTGGATAACTCTTTTCAAAAAGACGGTATGTTCACTCTGGGCTGAATTCCCATCTTTACTGTGTCATAGAATCATAGAGGTTTACAGTATGGAAGAGGTCCTTTGGTCCAACTTTTGTCTATGCCACCCAGTTTTCACAATTAATCTAATCCCATTTGCCTGCATTGGTCCATACCCCTCCATCCTTATCCCATACACATACCTGATCAAATATTTCTTATATGATAAAATTGTACTCACCCCTCTCTCTATCTCTCCCAACACATTCCAGACACTCACAAAACTATGTGAAAATATTGCTCCTCTGGACCCTTTTGTATTTCTCACTTCTCACCTTAAACCTATGCCCTCTCGTTTTAGATTCTCCTACCATGGCTATCTACCTTATCTATGCCTCTCATGATTTTATAAACCTCTATAAGGTCACCCCTCAGTCTTCCATGCTCCAGGGAAAAGAAGTCCCAGCCTGTGCAGCCACTCATTATAACGCAAATCTTCATTTTGTGATTCAGCTTCATTGGTTGTGAAGGTACATTGAGCCATCCTAGGACTGTTATAGGAATGCAAGTATTTTCTTTTAATTGAGGTGACAGTACTTAGTAGACTAGCCCAGCGTCGGTGATAGGCCATAGGTGAAAGCGCCTTTGACCTGTGCTGTCATAGGAATGAAGGAGAGAGGGTAAGCAACAAGTTTTGTTTTCTCTGCCATGGCTCTGAATGATTTAGAGAAAGAATGTTGAGGATAACAGCAGCACTGGAGTCCACTGGCTACATTTAACCACATCAATTGTGTGGTAATGCGTGCCATATCCTCCCCACACTCCGGGTAAAGATGATTTTCATGAACTCCTAATTGAAATTATTTGTGACGATCACAATGCTTAACTGTGGTTTACTTTCCTGCTTCATTCTAAATGAATCCATGAGTTTAGTCTGCAAACCTTGTGTCTATTTTTACCCAGGATTTTCAGTCCAACCACAGGAATCAACTTCAAAATTAGCAAATGGTATAGAACGCAGAAATGTGGTACATCATGAGCTGAATGCTAACAGATTTCAGGAAAGTATAAACTGGTGGAATGGGCAGACACACGATGGATGCAATTTAATAGAAAGAATTATGAAGTGATATGTTTTGATTGGGAGAATGAGGAGAGGCAATGCCAAGTAAGTGAGACTGTACAATGTTAGAGGGGGTACAGAGACCTGGAGATGTACAAACATTTGTTTTCAAGTTGATGTGACACATTGAGAAGGCTGTTAAGATCTCAGGGCTCCAGAATGTTTTAAATAGAAAAATAGAGTACAAAAGTAAGGAGGTAATGTTAATCCTTTATAAAGCACTGATTAGGCCTAAGCTGATGTATTGAGTGCAGTTCTGAAATACCACATTTTAGCAAGGATGGAAATGTCTTTGAGGGGGTACAGAAGAGATTTACTCAAATGTGTCTTGCCAGTTATGGTGTGGGCTCATTGTCTTGATATTAGCTTCATTTAACTTCTTACACTGTCCTTGTTCTTTGCTTTAGCTTAAAATTCAAAGCATACGTGCAAGGAATGCAGGATTATTTATGTTTTCATCACCTGCGTCTTCGGTCTGTTGGAGTCTGAAATGCCAGGCTCCTCTGTAGCAGCTGCAGCTAGTTTCCTGTTTATAGTATAGCTCCAAGTGCACAGTGACTTGATGAGTTTACAGTTGAGCAGCATTGAGATTTCCTTAGAAATGAAGAGGGAAATACTTCCCATTAGCATTGCGGTATCTCTGCGTTGTGTGTGCTGCAAATTATGCCTGACAATAAATAAATTTCTAGGAGGAAACCCAGTTAGAAAGCATCACCTTTCCAATGCTTCCCTGAGTTCACAAACAGACCCTTAGAGAAATGAGTAGACCAGGCATTCCCCACACTCCCCCATACTCTCCTCAACTCCCGATGTGCCATTCACTCGAAGGCTCAAATAGATCTGTGTGCCTTGTTATAAGAAAGAAAGGTGTTTACTTGCAGACTAATATTTGACACTTTTTGTCGTGTTTTTGACAATGATCTAATAACCAGTCAATTCCTGATTAGGAATTGATTAACTCTGTGGGTTAGCAGGTTTTCAGAAGACTCTGTGGATATTTGAAACGGTAAAATACATTATAAGTTATGAAACAAGTATTACAGCCACCAACTGATCTCTGTGTGCAGGCCCAAACTAACTGGCAGGCAGCGTCATAACATTGTACACACACAGCATGTAGAGTCATTCAAGATAAATCTCATAACAAGTTACACGTGCACCACTCGTCACTTCTCTGGAAGTAAGTTGCCCCTTCCTGAGACTCTTAGCCAGCAAAGCAATAGGTGCAGGGTCTTCTATTTTCAGAAAATTACAAATTCTCTGAGGATAGTTTTCAGCAATGCTGTACCCTAGCAGGTGCCTTTCAATGGAATAGATTAGATTAGGTTAGATTAGACTCCCTACAGTGTGGAAACAGGCCCTTCGGCCCAACAAGTCCACACCGACCCTCCGAAGAGTAACCCACCCAGACCCGTTTCCCTCTGACTAATGCACCCAACACTCTGGGTAATTTAGCATGGCCAATTCACCTGACCTGCACATCTTTGGATTGTGGGAGCAAACCAGAGCACCTGGAGGAAACCCACGCAGACATGGGGAGAATGTGCAAACTCTACACAGACAGTCGCCCAAGGCTGGAATCGAACCCAGGTCCCTGGCGCTGTGAGGCAGCAGTGCTAACCACTGAGCCACCGTGCCAATATCATTGTCGCCTGGGCCTCTTGGTGTGTGCACTTTGTCAGCTGCATTACCCTACGGTGCAGCATTGCCTACACATCAGAAGCAGAATTATGGGGAAAAAAATCAGTATCTTCAATAATCATCACTGCTCCATTAAATTTAAAGCCACAACACACAAGGAAAGCATTAATTTCCTAGACACAATTGGCATTAAGTTGAATAATGAGGAGTCCTTTTGCTTTCCAAGTGGCCACAAGCAACAGTGGGAAGCCACATTATTTAGTCTCTAAGCAGCACCAAAATACATGGGGCAGTGAATCAGTTTGCCCCAGAAGTCCTCACAATGGCGAGTAAAATTCATGCAGGAGTCACAGCAATCACTTCCATAAATAGAATAGATAAAATCAGCTAGGAGTTCGATCCCAGGCTGGTCCTATCTTGCATTTGCTGCTGATAGGAATGTAGTGAGCGCATCTCAAAACCTCTGTCACAATACTGTAAATTACTTGATATGCTGTCACTGTGTTCAAAGACAAACGTGTAACCATTTAGTTCTGACCTTATCAGTCCTTAGGAAGTGTGTTTAGCCTGATGGCTTTTTGTATATGGAAGTGTGTGTCAGCTTTTTTTTATGTACAAAGTATTTGTGGCTAACTCATGCCTGGTGTCTTGTGCTAATTTAAATACCATTGTGTCTAGGAAATTAATGCTTTCCTTGTGTGTTGTGGCTTTAAGTTTAACGGACCAGTGATGATTATTGAAGATATTGATTTTTCTTCCCCATAATTCTGCTTCTGATGTGTAGGCAATGCTGCAATGTAGGGTAATGCAGCTAACAAAGTGCACACACCAAGAGGCCCAGACGACAATGATATAAATATCCAAAGAATCTGATTTTTTATGCGATGTGGTTGAGGAATGAATCATGGTTAGGGCAACTGCCCTGCTGTTTATCAAAATTGTTCTGTTGCTTGAGAAGGTGGATCCATCCTCAGGGCAAAAGTGGGGACTGTAGATGCTGGAAATCAGAGTCTAGATTAGAGTGATGTTGGAAAAGCACAGCAAGTCAGGCAACATCCGAGGAGCAGGACAATCGACATTTCGGGCAAAAGCCCTTCATCGGGAATGAAGCTAGGGAGTTCCAGGGTGAAGAGATAAATGGGAGGGGTGTGGGCTGGGGAGAAGGTATCCTCAGTTTAGCGTGTCATCAAAAATTGGCACCTTCAGCAACTGCTAGATGTCTTTGCACATTAATGCTTTCTGGAAGTGACATGTTCATACTTGTGGCCTATTCTCTGTGCCGAAAAGGCATGCATTCAAACCTTTGCCCCCTTTTGAATTACCCAAGAGCTTGGTGGGCCCGTAATTCTCTGTTGCATTTTTACAGCAGGACAGTAGCCAATCAGAGTTGACTTAGCAACCAATCAGGACCTTTTTCTCCAATAGTTTAAGTTGTTATAATCGTTTGAAGTTTTGTATCTTGCATTTATCTAGATGAATGCAAGACAAAGCGTTTCAGCTAAATGTGACTCTCTTCAGTAATATTACTGGAAGTAGGACTTGAATTTTTCATTTAAAACTCTATGGTGCATTCTTAAGTGGCCACGAGAGGCAAAAAAGTTTACACCATCTCAAACACCTCCAGCAAGCTCAGGGGGAAGCTAAATATTAACCAAGGAAGAAAGTGATTCGCAGGTACGCTGGGTGGTGAAAAACTTGTTTGGTACACTTGCCTTTATTGGTCAGTGCATAGTGTATAGGAGTTGGGAGGTCATGTTGCGGCTGTACGAAACATTGGTTAGGCCACTTTTGGAATACTATGTTCAATTCTGGACTCCCTGCTAACGGAAATTTGTTGTTAAACTTGAAAGGGTTCAGAAAAGGTTTACAATATGTTGTCTGGGTTGGAGGGTTTGAGTCAAAGGAAGAGGCTGAATAGGCTGGAGCAATTTTCATTGGAATGTCGGAGGCTGAAGTGTGATCTTATAGAGGTTTATAAATCATTTTAATGTTAGCATCACGAGACTCCGATATTAAATTTAAAATGAAAATGAGAGGAACTTGGATGCTACAGAGTTTTAAGACACTTTATCCAGTGTAAATGTAGAATTAAAGCACATTATGAAAGGTTCTTTTTCATTTAAAAAAAACGTACAAGACTGTGCAATGCGGAAAAGCCATTCAGCTCATCGTGTTAAACTCTTTCCATGGACCGAGTAAACCACGTTGTTGATGCATGATTTTATATCAATTTCTGAAGTTGAGCTCATAGGAGAACAAACACATTGAACTAGTTTGCTGACCATTTCAGACCTTGTTGGCCTGAACCAGTTATGTACTTATTTGAGTAAAATACCACCCTGAGAGCATTATATGATACCAAAGCATGCCACCTTTTTCACTACCACCTCCGGATAGCAGGAATATGGTTTAGATATGAGCCATTGGAAAGAGGAAGAGGTGTAATTCAGAGCTGGCTCCCAGCACATCCACAAGACTCAGGCTCACCAGCTCCATCTGTCTTGCATAGCCCACCCGAGAATTCTGTATTTCTCTCTCTGTTCCAAAGAAAACAAAACGGGTTTGAGCGATTTTTGAGGGGCTATTAAGTAACAGCTGCAGCCAGCAGATTCTTCAAGCAGTTGAGAAAATTTGGCAAAGTTGATCTGCCAGGATGTATGCCCAGGATATTTGGAAGGAGGAGAAATGCAAGCAAAGTAGTTTTGCGTTTTGTTGATCTATGCCATCTATTGTTATCTATCCAAACTTCACCACCAATACTTGTCCTGCGAAAAGAGAGTGACACAAGAGTGGCAGAATTCAGTTAATGCAACAAGGGATCTATTTCCCCCGCCCCCAGTAGATGTTGGAGAACCAGTGGGAACCTAATATTGCATCTCAGTAGGAGTCCTAGGAAAAATAGATATTGTCAAAGCAACCTCATTGTGTTGTCACTGTGTATTCATTCGATACTACATTGTGATTTAGGGGAGGATCAGTATTGTGTTCAGTATCAGGAAACC
Organism: Chiloscyllium punctatum; assembly: GCF_047496795.1. NCBI lineage: Eukaryota > Metazoa > Chordata > Chondrichthyes > Orectolobiformes > Hemiscylliidae > Chiloscyllium > Chiloscyllium punctatum. The sequence continues at coordinate 11,397,725 of NC_092776.1, read as the reverse complement.
TCCTTGAAAGGATGCAGCATCCCCGATGACCTCTGGGAGTCTCTTGCTCAAACTGGAGAAGAAGCATTTGTGAAGGCGCCAGCCATCTTGAATACCTCCAGCAAGCTCAGGGGGAAGCTAAATATAAACCGAGGAAGAAAGTGATTTGCAGGTACACTGGGTAGTGAAAAACTTGTTTGGTACACCTGCCTTTATTGGTCAGTGCATAGTGTATAGGAGTTGGGAGTTTATGTTGCGGCTGCACGAAACATTGGTTAGGCCACTTTTGGAATACTGTGTTCAATTCTGGTCTCCCTGCTAAAGGAAGTATGTTGTTAAACTTGAAAGGGTTCAGAAAAGGTTTACAATATGTTGCCTGGATTAGAGGGTTTGAGTCAAAGGAAGAGGCTGAATAGGCTGGAGCAATTTTCTCTGGAATATCAGAGGCTGAAGTGTGATCTTATAAAGGTTTATAAATCATGCGAGGTATGAATAGGGTCTTTTTTCCAGAGTAGGGCAATCCAAAATTAGAGGGATATGGTTAAGGAGAGAGGGAAAGGATTTTAAAGGGACCTAAGGAGCAATGTTTTCACACAGAAGGTGGTGCGTGTATGGAATGAGCTGCCAGAGGAAGTGGTGGAGGCTGGTAGAATTACAGCATTTAAAAGGCATCTGGATGGGTATATGAATAGAAAGGGTTTAGAGGGATATTGGCCAAATGCTGGCAAATGGGACTGAATTAACTTAGGGTGGTCATGGACAAGTTGGACTGAAGGGTCTGTTTCCTTGCTGTACATCTCTATGACAGTAAATGTGTGCAAACCTGAGCATCTCATCTACCTCATACAGGAAACTGCACTGTCCTAGATGGTGTTGAACTTAAATGATGTTGCAACTACATGGCCCCCAAGAGAGTTGTGAATTTTTAACTGCATTCATGTTTTGAGACATTGACGGATCAGAAGGCAAAGCACTCATTGCAGAACACTTTGACTTCTGCTCTTGTAATCATGACTAATCTGTTAATGGTGCTTCCAAAGCTTCATATTTACATTAAACTCTTAGCTCGTAGTCGCTCTGGAATGAGGTTTGCCCAACTCTCATCAAGCTGGTGAGCCTTAAGTTGCTGAAATAGAGGATGTACTTATGTTCATATAGCACCTTTGCCATAATATTCATGATGTTCTGAAGAGCTTCGATTGCGGTAGACTGCTTTTTTTTTGAAGAGGCCACTATCATATGCCAATGTAGCTGCCATTCAGAGGTAAATCACCTATTCATTTGTTGTTGAGTGCTAAAGGATTGACATAATGTACGAAGAACTTCCTTCTCTTGTTCAAGTAACTTTAAACAATCTTCAAATGAACTATTGGAAGAGGCAGGTGAGGACTCAGTGATAACATCTTGTCTGAAGAATGGCAAAACTGCAGTATCAGGCCATACTATACATTCAGGTCTTGGAGTGGGTCTCGAGCCTACAACCTTCTGGCTGTGAGGTGAAAGTGCTAGCTCCTCAGCCAAGATGCTATGTGCCTACTTTAGCTCGATGCATGATTTTTTTTTTAACATTTTAAGCAATATTGTTGCAGAAAGGACTACAACCTCCAGACTGTCTCTTTGAACTCTGCATCCCCAATACTCAACCCTGCTGCTCTCAATCTTGCCTAAGGATGCTACCTATCTTAAATCATTATTTTCTTTTCACTTGGTGAGCTACCTTTCACAGTAAATTGCTGATACTTAGGCAACATATCACACTGTAAACTGAAAGGATGAAAAGCTCCTAGATTGGTTAAACAAGTAACTGCTGATACTGTGAAAGTAACTCTCATTGAACAAGTCAAGCAAGGCTATGTCATCACACTAATGTTCTTCTCCATTCTCCTTGGCTTCATGCTCCACCCCGTTTCAACGAAACTTTCCAGCGGAGTCGACTTTCTCTACTGGACGAATGAGAAACTGTTCAACCTGCATTGCCTCCAATCCAGGTCCAAGACCACCCTCTCTTCTGTCATCAATTTGGCAATATGCAAACAATGCTGGTGTATGCATACACCTAGAGGCTGAACCCCAAACCGTCATAACACATTCACCAGAAGCAAATGAGGGAATGGGCCTGAGTTTAAACATCAGAAGACAATGGTCCTTTACCAGTCTGTTCCTGCCACAACACTGTCGCCTGACTATCTAGACCTACAGCAACCTCTTTCCAAGAACCATTCTTATAAATTTCCTCTGCACTTTTCCCAATGCACTAACATCTTGCCTATAATGTTTTGCCCAGGACTGTACACTTTATTCAAGCTGAGGTCTAACAAGTGTCTTCAAGTTCAGCATTACCTCCTTGAGTTGTACTCCATGGCCTGTACTCAAATACTCTGTATTAATAAGCCCAGGATTCTGTATGCTTTATTAACTGGTGTCTCTACTGTCCTACTACCTTCAGTGATCTGTGTACAAATACATACAGGTTCCTCTGCTCCTGTGCCTCTTATATATTGTCTGTCCATGTTCTTCCTACCAAAGTTCATCACCTCACTTTCCTGCACTGAATTTCATCTGCCACCTATCTGCCAATTTGATCAACTTGTCAATGTCTTTTTGAAGTTTGATGCTGTCCTCCTCACAGTTTCCAGTACTTCTAATCTTTTGTGTCATTCACATTAACTGTGAAATTGTCCTGTGCACTCCAAGATCTTGATCAGTAATATGTACAGAGAAACCTTGATTATCCGAAGGACACGGGCGGGGAGAATTTCGTTTAGTTAATTGAATGCTGGATAACAGAGGTTTGCCAAGCATCGGTACCTTGCAATCTTGCTGGATAATCTGAAATTCAGATAATTGAATGCCGGATAATCAAGGTTCCTATGTAGTAGGAAAGCAAGGGACCCAATACTGACACCTGAGGAACTCCACAACAAACCTTCCTCGAGCCCAACAATTATTCATTGACCATTATTCTCCATCATTCAGCTCAGTTTGAAATTTTACCTTTGCTTCTCCCTATGTCTGACTCCCTACAGCCTAACTCTCAATTTGCATTCCCTGTAAATTTTCCTGCCGTTGTGCAGACCTCTGATGTTCATGTGCAGCAGTGACTTGTGGAACCAGCTGTCAGTGTGTTTGTACACTAGATAGTTATCTGATCAATGCTCAGAGGCAGGCTGGCTTAAAAGAAGCCTTCCTGTTGTGTTTCTGTACTCCTAAAAGTTCATCACTGGTATGACTGTGTCATTCTTTACATTCTGAGCTTTAGATTGGCTCATAGCAATCCACTTGAACAGTTACGAAATAGTTAAAGCGCTTATAAATACCTGAGTTTGTGTCTAAACTGGAAAAGGGGAGACGGGAAGCATGAGAGAAACAGGCGATAACTTTTACAGTGGTTCAAAAAGGATGCATTGTTTAGAATAGAAATGAAACTTGAGTGATGAAAAGAAAATGTGATGGGGAATAGGAGAGCACAGTGAAGTCAAAGGGAAAGGGATAAAAGGACGATGAGGAAAGAAAACACTTAAATTTTATTATTTTTTAATTAAAATTGGATTTTAAATACTTATTTCCGTTGTGATTACTAGCCCTGTAATAAAGCTAATCCTGGTCTTTGAGTGGTTTCATTGCTGTAATATTAAAAGTGTGCGAGCTGGAACATTTATAAAGAGATTGGTCCGGGGAGAGAGGAATTTTGTTATGTCTGAAGGGTTAAAGTCAATTACAAATACATGATAAAAACAAAATTACTACTTACCATTCCTTTCACTTTTTAAAAAAAAGTTAATATAAATACATTTTGGTTAATGAGCTCATTTGTTTCTAAAATGGCGTTCTAAAATCTTAATGGTATCTGAGAATTTCTACGGATGTGAGACAGCATATGAAAAAAGACATTGGCTTGGATTTAGGATGAAATTAGCCTGCTGTCTTTGATTTCAAACAAAGCATTCCTGGTTTTTCAATTCTCTTCCTGGTCTTGCCTCTCCTGATCTCTAACCACCTCCTTATCCGCAGCCCTTCTCTGCAAAATCTCTGCACTCCTTCATTTCTGGCCTTTTGCACGTCCCAGATTCTCATTGCATCCTCATTGATGCCTCTTGCTGTCTGCTGTGGTGGGCCAAGTTCCTGGACCTCCTTCTCTAGACTTTTGCCTTTTTTCTGCCACTTGGAATTTCTTGAAAGCCCACCTCTAACCGAGATTTATTTTTATCATCCTTCCTGATAATACCTTCTGTGGCTCTGGGTTAAATGTTGTTTGATGCTCCTGTGGGGTGCCTTGGGGCCTTTTGCTATACCAAAGGCGCTGTACAGATACAAACTATTGTTGTAGGGTGTGTCACTACAGCAATGGAATGGAGGGAGCCTGGAATCCAAGCAAAAGCCCAGTATCGGGTGAAGCAGTGTTTCTACCTGTCACACATTGGAGAGGACAAAAACTAATTGGGTATAACCAAGCTCAGGCACACAGAGATTATTGATAAGTTGCAACACCCTCACCCATGTCAACAACATATCTTCCCTCTCCTACAACATGCAGCATTGTTTGCTGGAAAGACTGGGTTATTTTTGCATTGCCTTTCCTTCACAAATGCAGTGCTAAGACGTTTGTTTATTTAATTCATGCAGTTCAGTGATGATCTCCAGTAAGGTGGGACAAAGCAAGAGATCATTTGTGACAACTGTAATTTCATTGAATTAATGTTTAATGATCGTTCCAGAGCATGCTGTGGTAATCAGGAGTATAATAACAGAAGAGGAATGCAGAGTCAGGGTGGAAGAAGCTTTGTTTTAATAGCTGTGCTTTTTAATTTATGTTTTTATTACACTTTTTTTTCTTCATTTCAGGAAATTGTAACAGCTGCAGTGCCACGTTTTCAGTTCTGAAGAAGCGAGTGAGTTTTTTTTAATAAAAGTATTTATGTATTAAATCAATAATCATAATGTCTATCTTTTTAAAGAAATTAAATATACAAGATGGAACTGTTAAACAGCAGTGTTAGGGATGGCCGATGTGGTTTTGGGTTCAAAATCTATTTCAGAGAAATGAGCACAACAATCTAACTAGACATGTTTACTGCAGTATTAACGAAGCATTGTTCTGTCAAAGGTAGGTAACTGTTGGAAGAAAGTACTGAGGGAGCATTGCACTGTCGGAGGGTAGTACTGAGGGAAACTGCACTGTCGGAGGGCAGTACTGAGAGAGCATTGCACTGTCGGAGGGCAGTACTGAGGGACACTGCACTGTCAGAGGGCAGTACTGAGGGACACTGTGCTGTCGGAGGGCAGTACTGAGGGACACTGTGCTGTCGGAGGGCAGTAACTGAGGGACACTGCCCTGTCAGAGGGCAGTACTGAGGGACACTGCCTTGTCAGAGGGCAGTACTGAGGGAGCATTGCACTGTCGGAGGGCAGTACTGAGGGAAACTGCGCTGTCGGAGGCCAGTACTGAGGGACACTGCCCTGTCAGAGGGCAGTACTGAGGGACTCTGCCCTGTCGGAGGGCAGTACTGAGGAACACTGTGCTGTCGGAGGGCAGTACTGAGGGACACTGTGCTGTCGGAGGGCAGTACTGAGGGACACTGTGCTGTCGGAGGGCAGTAACTGAGGGACACTGCCCTGTCAGAGGGCAGTACTGAGGGACACTGCCTTGTCAGAGGGCAGTACTGAGGGAGCATTGCACTGTCGGAGGGCAGTACTGAGGGAAACTGCGCTGTCGGAGGCCAGTACTGAGGGACACTGCCCTGTCAGAGGGCAGTACTGAGGTACTCTGCCCTGTCGGAGGGCAGTACTGAGGAACACTGTGCTGTCGGAGGGCAGTACTGAGGAACACTGCGCTGTCGGAGGGCAGTACTGAGGGACACTGCGCTGTCGGAGGGCAGTACTGAGGGACACTGCCCTGTCGGAGGGCAGTACTGAGGGACACTGCCCTGTCAGAGGGCAGTACTGAGGGACACTGCCCTGTCAGAGGGCAGTACTGAGGAACACTGCCCTATCGGAGGGCAGTACTGAGGGACGCTGCGCTGTCGGAGGGCAGTACTGAGGGACACTGTGCTGTCGGAGGGCAGTACTGAGGGACACTGCCCTGTCGGAGGGCAGTACTGAGGGACACTGCCCTGTCGGAGGGCAGTACTGAGGGACGCTGCGCTGTCGGAGGGCAGTACTGAGGGACAGGCACTGCACTGTCCTTTGAGTGTATTCCCATCTCAGTAGATGGGAAAGAGTCTGTGTTCCTCTCTTAGAGGAATAAGTTCAAATCTGGCTGGTTGAATTTCTATTCTTTTCACACTATAATGGTAGTCTCAGATGATGGTGTCTATAGATCTATCCCTGGTTATTGTAAAAACCCAGCTAGTTAACCAGTGTTTTTTAGGAAAGAAATCTGCCATCCTTACTTTATTTGGCCTCAGTGTGACTCTGGACCCACAGCACTGTGGTTGACTCTTGACTGTTCTCTGAAACGGCCTGGCTAACCATTCAGTTCAAAGGCAATTAGGGACAGGCTACAAACACTGACCTTGTTATTGTTGCCCACACCCCATGGAAGAACAAGAAAATGTACATTTCAAAAACATTTCATAATCTGTAAATCACTGCAATGTCCTGAGGTTGTGAAAGTCACTTGAGAATTTCAAGTTCTGTCTTGAACGTTGGTCATGACTGCATTCGGTTGATCCATTTATAATCTTTCACTTGCTTTCATTTTAATTATTCCTGTTGGATATTTTGGCTTATTCCTCCCCATCCCATATGATGCTTTCTTTCTAACCCTCTCCATTCTCCAGCCCCTGTCCCCAGTGCCCCTCTTGAGCTTGTATTTTCCTTTTCCTAGCTCAGTGCAATGTAAAGTCTGCTTATCAGTTAGAATTTTATCTAGACTAAATTAGTGTTGTGTACAGTGGGGGACAGATAGTGAAAGCTGTGTACACAATATGAATTGATGGCTTGGGTTGGATAAGGTCTGGATCAGTGCAGTGCTACAAATTGAATGTTGGTAATGAATATCATGTAGCTTGCTAGTTCGTATTGCTGATAAACTGAACCGGTGTTAAATAAACCCTCCTCCATCAAATTTCTTTTTCTTTCTGTTCATGCGTAGCGTAACTGCAGCAACTGTGGCAACAGTTATTGCTCGAGATGCTGTTCATACAAAGTTTCCAAATCGTCAATGGGAGCGACTGGTAATTAATACTTTTACTACTTCCCTTGTCGTTGTGTCTTTCTTCAGTCTTTTGGCGGTTTTCTTTCAATTAACAATTTTCCAAAGATGATTTGAAGTGGCTGTTCAATATGTATGGATCAACATGTTTGCTTTGAGCAAATGGCAAGGCCAGGAAAACTCTCTGGTAATACCATGGGAGATTGTACTGCCTAATGTGATAGCGTATGCCTATAAAGTCTAGGTGTCACTTCCCCTCCATTGGCTGAGCTGAGTATGCGGCTCTCTGACTAGCCTTGGTGCTTCTGTGCTCAAAGGCAGCTTTGATTCTAGCTCCTGATTGCTATCAAATTACCCTTATGACTGGAGGTGATTGCCTGTTCTCCTCCTCCTCTCCAAGAGCATAGCAACATACATAGACTCTTACCAAAATAATGGCACCACTGTCTATGGAACTCACCATAGTGTGAACCATCACTCTGAGGAGAAGAGTAAACAGCCATCAAAAGAACATGCAATGTGAAGTTAGTTATTGATGAATTCGGCTTAATTTCTTCAAATCAAATGTTTTGAACATACATACCTGATTTGTTTCATCAGTTTAAGAACATTTTTAGGACTGATAACTATGTGCACTAAATAAAGCTAACTCTCTTGCAAATCCTATTTGAATGTTCCGTGTGTACACAGATGGACTAGCAGCTTTATAGTTCGCATAGCTGCTAAATTTCTAATTAGATAGAGTCCTGCAGTCTCCTAATTCCTGGTTGGGAATTGAGGATTAAGTTATTTAGCTCTATTTACTATGAACCTGACTGATCATTCACTTAATTCCATATACCTGCCTTTGCCTCATATTCTGATATATTTTTGATGAACGAATCTATCAGTCTCAGATTTAAAACTAATGATTGACCCAGCATCATTTTCTATTTGTTGGAGAGCGTTCCAAACTTTTACCACCCTTTGTAAGGAGAAATGTTTCGTAAATTCACTTCTCGAAGGCTTGCATAGTCCTAAATTCCCAGCAATAGTGGATAGAGAGAAACCATCAGACCCACACTGTAATCTTCTAAATTCCAGGAAATGCAAGCCTTAATTTGTGTAATCTTCATCTTGTCCTTTAATCCCTGGAGTGGCAGAATTATTCTGCTGAACACTGGACTCTCCCTCCCAAATTCAGTATAATCTCCCTAGTGTGTGATGCCCAGAACTGAACGCAGTGCTGCAGATGTCATCCAATCAGTGCTTTGCATTGCTGTAATCAGAGATGATATTTCAGTCAATTTGATGTGAGTTGGATTTAAATCCAGACCTCTGTTATTCCTGATGAAGGGCTTATGCCTGAAACGTCGATTCTCGTACTTTTCAGATGCTGCCTGACCTGCTGTGCTTTTCCAGCCCCACACTCCCAACTCTGTTATCCTTTAGTATGGACGTTTGCCTGTGTATCCTTTTAGATTTCTGATACAGAGCCTTTTGACCAGGCTTGTCACTTCATCCATCCATCCTGATTGGAGTGGAAATTGTCAATGTCCTGAAAAACCGATCCTAATGGGCAAGGTTGGCAGGAACTGTATTGGGATTTACAATTAAAACTGCCCACTCTCCTGGTTGGGTGGGAACAATCGGTAGAATTTTCAGTTCTGTCCAGTTAGAAAATGCTGACTACAGGTGATACTGTAGTGTAATTTTTTTCTGTCTCTCTTTTAGCCCCAGATGCCCAACGGGAGATGGTGTTTGTGTGTGCACAGTGCAACCTCATTTTGAGCAAATAGGACAAGGCATCAACTCTATTTCTCCTCCCCACCCCCCACCTTTTAAATGTAAATTTAATTTTTACGTTTTAACTAAAATGTACTGTACTGGAGAATGGGCATGAACGGTATGTACTATGAACTCTTCTGTATTAAGGGATTAGGGCTGCAATCTGACCATGTGAGCAAAACTGTTTCTGGAATCCATGTTTGTTTGTCATATAAACTAAAATAATATATAATATATATATATCCCCCTCTAAATGCTGCTTTCTACTGTATATACCATGGGATTAGACCTTTTCAATTTTCTTTTTGTATCGAATGCGGTGTAGAACACAATTTAAAGAGTTGGTAAAACTCTCCAGCTCCCCTCAAACCATGTTTCTTAAGATTGTATTCTATGTTTTCCCTTTAGTTTGATATGTGTGATGTAAGTCTGATACTTTCTCAATAAAAGTGACACTGCAGAAAAATATCAGAAGAGCACCACAAGATTTGTGACATTGTGAGGTTTTTCCTGGAGTGTGGACATTAGCTTTCATTTTCAGATTATTAAGTCATCACATTGGTGTTCAATAATAGGCTTTTTTTCAAAAAGTTTTTTAAAAAATAGTTTCTCCAAATTATCCAATTCAAAAATTCAACCCATCGTTGCTATTTCAGCCTTTTGAAAAGTTATCCCATTACTCCCAATCTTCTGCTTTTTACCTACAGTTCTATATGTATCTTCCGTTCATTTCCCTTTTTGAAAGTTCCTGTTCAATTTGCTTTCATGTCTCTTCAAGCATCTCACTCGTATCTTTCCAGCCAGTTGCCTCAAACCTGGGTCTCTGGGTATTGACCCTTCAGGCAATACAAACAGTTTTGTCAGTCTTTCCTCCTGCCCTTGTTTTTCTGAGGGTTGGGCTGTTGACTCCCACTCAATTGGTCAATGTCTGCGGACAAAGTAATGCAGTAGTTTACCATAGCTTTCTGCAGAATGGCTGACTAGGAAGCACTTCCACTCTGACGCCTACCATTTGGTGTGTTGGAAGAATTTACAGGATGACAATCAATCTGTTTGTTCAAGCAATGAATAGATCCCCTATGATCATCAAGTACTGTAGGACTCTAACATAGAGCTTATAGCCCAGAGGCTCCCACTGCATCACAAGAGTTGCTCCTCCTTCCTGCTTATTCTATCAAAACTATTGTTTTTAAAAATGGAACTATTCAGAAGATTGATGAAAGAAAGCTCCAATTTTTCTCTTGCATCTGTCTTAACTGCTCTTAGTGTCATTTTTCTTGCTGTTAGTCATAACTTTTAACAGCTAGTCTGGTCTGAAAGTTGAAGCCCCATTGCCAAAAGTATTCCCTGTGGAGCCTAGTACCAAAGCAGGAGCTGAGGTGAATCATGCATTTAAGGGAAACTGGATAAATGCTCAAGAGAGAAAGGAATATTACATACTGATGGTTGGTGGACCAGTTGGGCTGAACGATCTGTGATCATGTCATCAATTGTTTAAGTGATCTAAATGGATTCTAAGGTTTATTTGAGGTAAATTGTGATGAAAGTTTCTTGAGATTAATGACTGCTTGGCTTCACTCAACAGCCAGGAGAAAGTGAGGACTCCAGATGCTGGAGAGTCAGAGTCGAAAAGTGTGGCACTGGAAAAGCACAGCAGGTCAGGCAGCATCCAAGGGGCATGGAGGGCTAATGGCTGAAATGTCAATTCTCTGGCTCCTTGGATGCTGCCTGACCTGGTGTGCTTTTCCAGCGCCACTCTCTTCATTCAACAACTAGCCCAGGTTATTCCTGGATCAGGATACTTGTGTTAAAAGACTGGTTGGGTTTCTTCTCCTTTTTGCTTCCTTTGCTCAGTGATTTGTGCTGGCATTCAGTAATTTCCCTGAACCCTATAATCATAATATGAAGAAGACAACACAGCAGCTCCCCAAAATCTATCCATCACACCAGTTTCAATTCGTAGTGCTTTAGCACAAAGGCTCCCTGCATAGAATTCAGAATGATCGCCTTCTGTTTTTATACATTTTCTTCCTAATTTGTGCCTCGCACAAAATTGCATATAAACTCCAGCACTCAAACAAGCTATTTCATCAGGATTTAAGCTTCATTCAAGCCTTCTTCCACACTACTTTATCTTACCCTAACAGCCTGTCCTTCTATTCCTTTCTCCCCCACATACTTTTCTGGAGAAGCTAGATAAATATCAGTGTTATTCACCTCAACTACTCCCTGGGACAGCGAGTTTCATGTTCTTACCACTCTTGGCAAAGATGATTCTCCTTAATTCCTTGTTGGATTAATGAATAACTATTATATGTATATGAACTCACCTCCTTGAAACATCCGTTAGTTATTGAGTGTTGGTCAACAAGCTGTCGTTATCTCTGGATACTGTCCAGGTTTGCTGCTGAACTTAGAAAAGGTTTTGCTTTGACAAAGATCTGAGACGGAGTTCTCCCAGGAACACGACCACACACACACACGCACTTGCTAGTCTGCCATTATTCAAGAACTGCAGTCCACCTTATGTCATTTTCATATTGAGTCTATGGAGCTGAAAACCATAGAAATCAAAATCGGGGAGAGAAGAAGAGGCGGCAAATCAAACTGTAGTGACGCCGAACTTGGGGATTAGGAACAGGAGCCTGAATAATTTCTTTCCCCTTTACCAACTCATGATGGGTTTAGGTGGATTTACCAATTGACCAGTTTGTGTGAAAGGCTGTTCGGATGCTGCCTGAACTGCTGTGCTTTTCCAACACCACTCTAATCTATAATCTGGTTTCCAGCATCTGCAGTCCTTGTTTTTACCCAGTTTGTGTGAAAACCCATCTGGCCCACCCTGCCATCCTTACCCAGTCTGGCCTCACAGTGATTCCAACGTCTTCTGAAATGACCAAACAAATTGTTTATCTGGGGTATCAGAAGAAGACAATAAATGGTGACTTTGTTGGTGAAGCCCACATCCCATTAAAGTGAATGGAGTTATACAGCACTGAAACAGACACTTAAGTCCAACCCGTCCATGCCGACCAAGTTTCGCAAACTAAACTTGGGGCAGCACAGTGGCTCAGTGGTTAGCACTGCTGCTTCATAGCACCAGGGAGCCTGGTTTGATTCCCGTCTTGGGTGACTCTGTGGTGTTTGCACATTCTCCCCGTGTCTGTGTGGGTTTCCTCCGGGTGCTCCAGTTTCCTCCCACAATCACAAAGATGTGCAGGTCAGGTGAATTGGTAATGCTAAATTGCCCCACAGTGTTAGGTGCATAAGTAGGAGGGAAATGAGTCTGAGTGGGTTCCTCTTTGGAGGGTAAGTGTGGACCTATTGGGCCGAAAGGCCTGTTTCCGCACTATAGGGAATCTAATCTTTAAAAAACAACTAGTCCGGCTTGCCTGCATTTGCCCCATATCCCTCTAAACCTTTTGTAGTCATGTACCTATTCAAATGTCTATTAAATGTTGTAACTGTATCTGCATCTATCACTTCCTCTGGCATTCCACATATGAACCACTCTCTAGTGCATGGGATCTGATGCGAAAAACCAATCACTCATCTTCCATGGAATAATGTGCAGATGACAGGGATTGATGGCCTATACTCTGTTCAGAGGTGGTGATCAGGACAGTGTTACAATGACCAGCGTTTCAGCACCTGATGTTTTTAAAAAATTGTTGGCAATCCAAGATCATCCCAGAGAGTTGCTAGGCCTGCTTGCAGAGTGTGAGAAATAATCCAGCAGGTATGCGCTCTCTTACCTGACAGCATAATATTGGGACAGTTCCAGTCTTGTGCTGGATTGGTGATAGTGCAAAAAGGCCTTGAACCTGCTGGAGTCCGATTACTTTTTTTATTTTTGTTCAATTATTTTCTTTTGCTGCGTCAGGATGAATCGTTGGATTTTGTTTACAGGGGCCTTTGAGTTAATCCTGTGAGTTGTATTGCATCTTTGAAGTGCAGATATATCACGAAAAGATGGAGTGGTGTGAAAATGAAGGCATTTGTGCACATGGTGACTGTCCAATGGAGATGGGGAGAGGTGTGGGATGCAGAGGAAACAGGAAGTAAATGTCCCAAACAATGGGTGGCACTGCTGCCTCACAGTGCCAGGGTCCTGGGTTCAATTCCAGCCTTGGGCAACCGTGTGCGGAAATTTGTACATTCTCCCCACATTTGCACATTCTCTGCATGGGTTTCCTCCGGGTGATTCGGTTTCCTCCCACAGTCCAAAGATATGCAGATTAGGTGAATTGGCCGTGCTAAATTACCCATAGTGTTCAGGGATATGTAGATTAGGGGAATAGGTCTGGATGGGTTACTTTTCGGAGGGTCGATATGGACTTGTTGGGCCAAATGGCCTGTTTCCACACTGTAGGAATTCTGTGATTCTATGATGGATTCAGTCATGGAGACCAAAGAATACTAGAATCCCAACAGTGTAGAAACAGGCTATTTGGCTCAACAAGTCCACACCAACCATCTAAAGTTCAGAAAGGTATCCTTTTTGACTGGTATATTTATTTGACACAGTTGACCCTTTTTTCCCTTTAGATGGATGTTCTACAACAAAATGTTTTGCTGCAGATAAAATTCTAAAATAATCAGACGTTTATACAGCACATTTTCATAACAGCAGAGCATCATCATTGTTATAAAGTCATAGAGATGTACAGCACGGAAACAGACCCTTCAATCCAACCCATCCTTGCTGATCAGATATCCTAACCTAATCTAGACCCATTTGGCAGTGCTTAGCCCACAACTCTTTAAACCCTTCCTATTTTTGTACCAATCCAGATGCTTTTTAAATGCTGTAATTGTACCAGCCTCCACCACTTTGGCAGTTCATTCCATACACATACCACCCTCTGTGTGAAAACATTGCCCCTTACATCTCTTTTATATCTTTCCCCTCTCACCCTAAGCCTACGCCCTCTATTTCTGGACTTCCCTATCCCAGGAAAAAGACCTTGTTTATTTATCCTATCCATGCTCCTCATGATTTTATAAACCTCTATTAAGTCACCCCTCAGCCTCGAACGCTCCAGTGAAAACAGCCCCAGCCTATTCAGCCTCTCCCTATAGCTCAAATCCTCCAAACCTGGCAACATCCTTGTAAATCTTTTCTGAACCCTTTCAAGTTTCACAACACCCTTCCAATAGGAGGGAGACCAGAATTGCACGCAATATTCCAACAGTGGCCTAACCAATGTCCTGTACAGCCGCAACATGACCTCCCAACTCCTGTACTCAACACTCTGACCAAAAAGGGAAAGCATACCAAATGCTGCCTTCACTATCCTACCTACCTGCATGTGTTCTTTCAAAGAGGTATGAACCTACACTCCAAGGTCTCTTTGTTCAGCAACACACCCCAGGATCTTACCATTAAGTGTATAAGTCCTGCTCTGATTTGCTTTTTGAAAATGCAGCATTGTTTTAACATGATAGCCAATATATACACAGTCCTGTGAGCAGCAATTATAATAAATGTCCAGATCACCTGTATTTCTCAGGGTAGGTTGGGAATTAAATATTGACCACATACTGGGAAATTCTACTGCCCTGTGCTACTTCAGAATGATGTGATGAGCTTATTTACTTTTACCTGAGGGGGCTGACCTGGCCTCTGGTAACATAAGTTTGAAAGTCAGTGTGCCTTCAACATTATGGGACATCCCCGATTTGTGAATGTCTGTACTTGCAAATGTGAATATATACAAGGGGTTAACTTTAGTGATCCAACATCTGAACATTTACTTTCAACAGCTATTTTATCTTGTCCTGAATTGTGTTCTGCCTTCTATATTGACTCGAGCAGGACCTTGGATAGTACTGAGTTGAGTCAAGATTAGAGTGGTGCTGGAAAAGCACAGCAGTCAGGCAGCATCTAAGGAGCAAGAAAATTAGACTTTTTGGGTAGAAGCCCTTCATCAGGAATCCGAAACGTCGATTTTTCCTGCTTCTCGGATGCTGCCTGACCTGCTGTACTTTTCCAGCACCACTCTAGTCTTGACTCTAATCTCCAGCATCTGCAGTACCTACCTCTGCCTAGTACTAAGTTGTGCCGAGTCATCTGGAGCAAGGATTAAACCCACGACCTTTATGTCTGAAAGACTGAATACGACCCACTTTTCCAAGGATAACTAATCAGCGAAGTTTAAGTGCAAGCTGTGTTCTTAAAATCCAGCAGCAGGCATGGTGCTGTGCCATTTAGTACCCTGTCTCAATGCCCACGTCTGTGGATGGAGTTGCACAGCATGTTTAATGTTACCATGAATCTGTTTCAACTTTCCATTGTCAATGAATTCAAGCTTCTCAAAACCACAAGGCATCAGCCCTCGTTCTCATTGCCTGTTTGCAGGAGCTAATCTGTCTCCCTTGTTAAATGTTCAGAGACATTTTCCTTGCATGAGATGGTGCTTCTGAATGTGAACTCTTCAAATCTACATGTTCCAGATGTCTTATTGCAAAAGTTAGTGTGTTTTCCCCACAGTTTGCTTGTAATGTTCGTCAAAAGGAACTGTTTTATTAAACAATACAGACCCTTGGCTTTATACTAATTATTTGAAATGTCATTAATCTGTTGGATAATTCTGATTCAACTGCTTGTTTGTTTTTTCATTAATATAAATCAGACAGGAAATTAATCAAGTGGTTTCTTGCAGTCATTTTGGCAAGACTTGCAAGCTAGAGTTAGCGAGCCTGGGGTTCATATATAGTACACACCAGATCTTTCAACAGCTTGCTTTCTGCAGGTGCAGTAACTGGGGCTTTTGGCCCCACATGCACAGTCTCGCAGGACAATGTTCATGATCTGAAAGTTTACTGATCAATGGGTGTCATTTACAATCTAGAGGCCAACTGTTCCAGTAGGCTAGTACCACAGATATCCCTACTGCTTCTGTCTGTGTATTTGCGGCTCCACTGTTTTTAATTCACTCTCAGGATTTGGAAATCATTGGCCATGTGAATACTTATAGAATCTCGCTAGTTGCTTCCTAGAAAGATGAGAAGCAGGCACATGGAGAGCACACACCATCTTGACTTGGAACTGTCATGATTTCTTCAGTGTTGCTGAAGAAAACTTGGACCTGCCTCCCCAAACACCACTAATTTTTTTATCCACTCCAAGTGGACTGCAGCAGTTGAAGAAATCAACTCACCACTATGCTCTCAAGGGACAATCAAGGATAGCCAATGATAGTCCTGTCAATGATACTGGATGTATATTTTGAAAAAAAAATGCCAGTGTTAGTCAGCCACCTCAAACCCATAACAACTTCATTCACCCTATTAAAAGACACCAACTCACATTTACAGAGTGTTTATTGAAGGATAGACAGGGCAGATTTAGGTAAGATATATTGCCTGTGGGGCAATTGCCTCAGAAGGCCATGCGGACACAATTTAAAAATATGTGGGATGCTATAGGTCCAAGTTTTTTTTTAAACTGAGAAGGTTGTAAAATTTGGATTGCTCTGCGCAGAGGGTTGTTTAATAGAGAGATTACTGACTACCAGTGGTGTAAAGGCACTGGTGTTGAGTAAAGGCATTGAAATATTTTATCAGCCACGATCCTATTGAATGGGGGGGGGGGGGCAGGCTGAATGGCCTACTCCTGTTCCTATTTCACACTGATATTGCACATAATTAACTATGTTGTAATCTTTCTCTGGATGCAGCCCCCCACCCATATTCAGTTAGGCTGACAAATTTTGAAATTGCACCTACCGATCTGCTGTCCAGACCGTGTTTAGAGACATAATAAACAACAGTGCATTATTCCTTGTTGGAATTTCGTAGCAGGGCCACAATCCTGCTGTTGGAATTCACTTGGAGATCTGTCTGAGTTAAGTCAACCTCTGCACATGTACCTATACAATGCCAAGTGTCTTTTACTTTTTGAGAAGAACGTAAGATATCTGAAGCTTCAGTTCTACTATAGTTTTACATCGCATAATCTGGGGTTTGACTATATGTAAATGGCAGCGTAATGAGTATGTATGCAATGCTGTCCTTATGAGGCCTTGTGGCACAGTTGATAGCACCCCTATCTCGTGCATCTCAGGCAAGAAGTTCCAGGTTTGACCCCCACACTAGGACCTGTGGCCTTGGAAGATGCATTTCTAACAGAGCCAAATGTTGATTATCAACCTGGTAAACCTGCCAGCAGGCGGTACGAGAGGCAGAGTTTCCTGCTCAGCCATCCTGGACAAGGCAATGGCAAACCACTAGAGTACTTTGTCCGTAAGTATGGATCAAGCCAATGGATGACCACAGCCCATCCTTTGGAAATGACCGAAGAACAGACACAATTCTCTCCTGATGGGTCCAGTGTGACATAATTCTCAATCTAAGTCAAATCTTTCTTGCTTATCTGTAAATGTTGCAGCCTCTGCTCCAGGAATAACACTGTCTAATGTCTCATTCTACTGTTTTTTTTTTACTGCTGGTTTGTTAGATAATTTGTTTTGAGTAATGTATTTATGCCTTCTAACTCATCTAGTCCAATTGATTATTTAAACATAATCAGCCCTTAAACTCTGTTGCGTCAAGGCTCACAAAAAAGTGAGGTAACTTCCTTTTTCTCTCAATGTGCACTTATGCTGCTTCCTTGACGATTTAACAGGCTTGAATTTTTGGGACATAATAATTTGGAAAGGAATACTTCAGCCCTGTTGCTTTACTGATGGTTATGATTAATAGAAAGCCCCTCAGACCTGTTACACCACAACATTAAACCTTCTGTGATCTGTTTACTTGCCTTAGCTCTATACCTCGAAATGCTTTTGCTATAACAAACTATCCCTGTCTTGGAAGCTTGAACTGATTCCCCAGCATTCACAGCCTTCGGTAAGAGAAAATTTGAGAGTTTTATCACCCATTCTGTGAAAAAGAAATTTTGGTTTTCTCCTAAGTGGTCTGGCTCCAATGTTCAGATGCAAAAACAGAACTTGCTGGAAAATCTCAGCAGCATCTGTGAAGAGAAATCAGAGTGAAAGGTTCGGATCAGTGACCCTTCCTCAGAACTGATGCTAGCTGGGAAAATGTTGATTTTTATGCAGAAGACTGGGTGAGGGTAGGGGTAAGGATAGGTGGGAGATAGAGCCCACAGAGAGAGAAGAACAGTAGGACAGATGAGACAATCAGCCTAGGAGAATGAATGGCTGTTAGTGGGGACTGTTGGTAGCTCACAATGGGTAGTGTGTGTAATAGTAGACTGTGTGATAGTTTTCAGATTATGATCTCCTGTTGTCTTGATTTTCCCCCATCATTTTTGTGCATCGCCATCAAGCCACTCCCTCAAATCAAGATTATGCAGTATAATTTATAATTTAATCCATTTATCTGGTAAACTGTTAAACCTCCTGCAAGACCAATGTATTTTTCCTCAGGTAAAATGCTCAAAACTAAATTGAGTTGCTCCAGGAGGGGCTTTGTGCACCGAAGTGTAACCTCCCTTTTCTAATCCAGATTGAGAATTGAGCACTGTTTTTCAGGTGAGAAGGTCGACGTCAAAGTTTCAACCTTTCATCTTAACAAGTCACAAAGGTGACAGAGTTCCCTAATGTCTAAGAACTGACAATATCAATGGCTTGTGAATAGAGGTCAGTTTATAAGGGCAAGGTTTAAACATTTATATGGAGATTTCTGCACACACCACAACTTTGCAGACAGAAAAAGTTTGGATACTCGTACATTGTACGAGAAAGGGGACTCAGGCCAGCAGTATGTTTACAGGGCCACTGAGACCCATGATTTAAAAGGCAACACATTGATGAAAGGGTTTGATCTCAGAGGGATTTTTGAAGCTGAGTCGAACTCAGCTCGCTCACTTGCTCTCTCTCTCTCTCTCTCTTTCTCTCTTCCTTTGTGGTTTTCCTTCCCAGATTTGGAAGGCTTCCAGAAATTAGTGGTATGTTTTAAGCACAAATAATGAGATGTTATGTCACAGGCATTTAAACTAATGGGACCTACTGGCATTTAAGAGATTAATGAGGGATGTAATACAATTAAATCCTGATAAAGACCCCTCGAATTTGCCAAGAAATGTTATGTTTGGATTGGGATATTTTATACTGCTGCATTTGTAGAAATTATGTATTGTGAGAGAGAGAGAGACTGCATTTTATGGTTCATTTTGATCTAATACTGGAAGGTAAATCAGTGGCAAAGGATGAATGAGTTTCAAAGAGTAGATCAGTTGAAAATTATTTACCTTGTAGTAATTGGATGGCAAAATGCACATTCTATAGATTTGACTCTGATTGACTTAATTACATGGAACACAGGTTGCACCATCCTGATTTGGGATTCTGAGTCAGGATGAACTTGTCCATGCGAATCATGTACCCTCAGATCCTTGATGACTCTCACCCATTAGGTTACAAGTTACTTGTAACCTTTTGGCTATCTTGGCCACATTGAAGCAGTGTCAGTCTCTAACTGAATCTAAGCAGAAACCATACTAATGAAATAGGACAGCATTAGAAATTGATGGCACAGAGGTAATACAAGTCGACCAGTCGATGTCCTCGGACAATGAAGAAGGGACAGTGTTCAGTAAAATAAACATCACCAAATTTGGTCATCATCATGAATCCTTGAATTGGCTGCAGAATGAATGTGAAATTTCCATTTTTTTTGGAGGAAAGGACGTGACTTTAGTCCTTTGGAATTCCAAGCTTTGGGTTAGGATTGTATTGGGATATGGTTTATGCAGACTTGATTGTTCTTGAAATAAGGATGTATGTATTTAATTAAATAATTATATTTTATATGATGGTTGAAAAGGCCACTTTGCTCTTTATTACAACGCATGTTATGGGGTAGGAGTTTGGATTTGATTTTGAGGGATAAAATCTTTCATCTTATTTTGTTAAATCTGTTTTTATTTTCAAACTAATAGCAGGATTATTGTTATTTTGAAAGAGATAGCTCAAATGGGAAGGGGGCATGAGGGAAAAAAAGAGTAAGCGCATTGAACATAAAGTGCTTGCTTCTTTGATGGGTTCCATGTGGGTTTTCATTTCATCCAAGATATTTCCTCTGAAAATAATATTTAAAGGACTTCACTGTAGAGCTCACTGAGGGTCCAATGACACATGAATAAATCAGGCAGATGTGGACAAGTGGTATCATTGAGGGTGGTATCCATACCTAATACCAAGAACATTATTCTGTTTTCATCGTTTTGCTTTGGGCCACCATGCAGCAACCTTCCCAACATCTTGACTTCTCAAAACTCATGAGTAACCTTGACACATTGCACAGTTACACACAAGCGTGAATTTGTACCATTGATAGGTCTTCAAAACAGATAACTACAGAACATAGAGATGTACAGCATGGAAACAGACCCTTCGGTCCAACTCGTCCATGCTGACCAGATATCCTAAATTAATCTAGTTTCATTTGCCAGCATTTGGCCCATATCCCTCTCAACCCTCCTATTCATGTACCCATCAGATGCCTTTTACATGTTGTAACTGGACCAGCCTTCAACACTTCCTGTGGCAGCTCATTCCATACATGCACCACCCTATGTATGAAAGAGCTGCCCTGTAGGTCCCTTTTAAATCTTACCCCTCTCACCTTAAACTTATCCCCTCTATTTTTGGATTCCCCTACCCTGGGGATAAAGTCCTGACTATTCACTGTATCCATGCACCTCATGATTTTATAAACTTTTATAAAGTCACCCCTCAGCTTCCAATGGTCCAGGAAAGTAGCCCCAGCCTATTCAACCTCTCCCTATAGCATACAACTGAATATTATCTGAGCAGAGACATCAGCTATTCTTCACATAGCGAAGTCTCACAATGAGAAGGATGGCTCTGGTGGTATCTTTAATGCCTATTTAAGTGGTATAACCAAAGCCCATATGAAGACAGCACCTCGATCCAATTTTGGGTGGTAACTGTAAACAGGTAGAGGAAGGGTTCATATGGTGCAATGGTAGTGTCCCTACCTGTCAGCCATGAGGTCTGGGTTCAGGTCCCATCTGCTTCCAAAGTGTGTAATAGCATCTCTAAACAGGTTAATTAGAAACGATTACAAACAAGTCAAGGAATGGTTCTTATGGTGCAGTGGTAGTGTCCCTACCTCTGAGCCAGAAGGCCTTCATTCAAATTGCACCCGCTCCAGTGGTGTGTCATTCGCACATCTGAACAGGTTGGTCCAAAAATGTAGCAATGTCCTCTGCCTTGATTAAATTGTAGCTCTTGAGGTTTTGTGACACAGTGGTAGTGCCCTTGTCTTTGGGCCAGGTGGTCTAGATTCAAGCCCCCTCTGTCCCAGAGATGTGTCATAATATGTCTGAATACATTGGCTATAAATAAGTACAAACAGTTCTTTACAGAAAATCATGGAAAGAAACAAAATTATGCGGCTCTTGTGGTGCTGTGGTAATCTCCCTGCCTTGAACCCAGGAGTCTTGAGTTCAAGTCCTCCCTGCTCCAGAGGTGTATAATGACATGTCTGAACAGGTTGATTAGAAAATATCTGCAATCCTTGAGTCTGTCTCTCTGTTTCTACAATTTACATTGGAACAATTTTACCATTTAGAGTCATAAAGTAACACAGCACGGGAGCAGACCCTTCAGGGTCCATGCTGAATGTAATTCCAAACTGAACTAGTTTCACCTGCCCGCTCCTGACCCACGTCCCTCCAAATCTTTCCTATTCATGTCCTTACCTAAGTAACTTCTAAATGTTGTAACTGTGCCTGTAGTTAAAATGTTCTGAATTTCCCTATTAAAATGAATTACTGCACATACCTCTGAGTTAAATTTCATCTGCTATGTGTGTGTCCATTTCACCAACATTTCCATGTCCTGCTGAAATTTGTTACTCTCCTTCTCAGTCCTCACTTTGTTCCCAAGTTTCATGTCCTGTGTAAACTTTGAAATTATGCCCTGTACACATAAGCTCAAATCATTAAGACAGATCAAAAAGAGGATTTGTCTTAAAATTGGCAACTGGTGAGCATCTTATCCCTTAGTCTGAGAAACAAACATTCACCACAACACTCTGCTTTCTGTCCTTAGCCAATTATATACCCACATGACCTTTAATCCCATAGATTTTAAGTCTGTTATTTTGTCAATTTCTTTTTAAAGTCCTTACACAGCACATCAACTACATTGCTCGTATTAAACCACTCCATTAATTCATCAAATAAATCGATCAAGTTAATCAAACCTCATTTGTTCTTTCACAAATCCATCTTGACTTTTGTTTAGGAACCTACACTTTGGAAGGATACTCTGCCATTCTGTTACAGTTGTTCTGACTCTTCTGATTTCCAGTGGACACAAGCCTAATCTGCTGTCACAGTTGCTTCCTCACCACCTACGTTAAGATGACTGCACTGTATTTGTTGGGTTTATCTAGGTCAGGGCTGTAATGTGAACAACCCTCCATATCTAAGGAGGATTGGAACATTGTGGCCAGAGCCTAGCAATTTCCGCCGATACTTTCGCTCAGTACCTCGGATGTATTCCATCCAATCCAGGAAATCTTAACTTCTCAGAGGGCTGCCCACCTTAGAATTGGTTTCTCCTTGTCTAATTTTATCCTATCCAACATCACTACTGCTCCCTCCTTTACTCCCAAGTCGGCCTCGTTTATGAATCTATCTAGTCCGACACCAAGTGCTATTTAGTACCTTGACCGTGCCAATAGCTTTATGAGGCATTTCAGTCCCAGGTTTGGATTTACAAGTGATTGTCTAAAAGTAATGACACCTGGTCATGAGGTATTGATAGGGTTGTTGGTAGTTGTCTTTTCCCAAGGATGGGGGATTTGAAGTCTAGGGGTTACATTTTTAAGGTGAGAGGAGAAAGATTTGAAAAAGACATGAGAGGCAAATTTCTTTACACAGAGGGTCATTCATGTGTGGGATGAACTTCCAGAGGAAGTGGTGGATGTGGGTAAATTTATAACATTTACAATGTGGGTAAGTACCTGAATAGGAAAGCTTTGGAGGGCTATGAGCCAGGAGCAGGGAGATGGAACTAGTTTAGTTTGGGGTTATCTTTGGTATGGACTGGTTGGACCAAAGGGTCTGTTTCTGTGCTGCATGATCTTCGTCATCATCCAGAAGTACACGCATGTTCTCTACATCTAATCTATCAAACCTCTTCATAATTTTAGTGAACTCTATTAGGTTCCTCCCCAAAAAGCATTTTTTTTACCAGATTAAAGAGCACCAGTTGCCTTGTTACTGATAATCCTTTACATTCAATAACTGAAACCAGGGTGTACTGAAGGCCACAGAGTTGTCAGCTTTTACGGCAGAGGGATACCCTTGTCTCCCATCAATTACAAACAATGTAGCTTAAGGAAGTGAGACCTTAAGTTTGGGAGGCCTCTGCTTTGGTCATGTGATGTTTAAGTCAGGGCAGGCTTTGCCGAAATTTGAAGAGAATGATGTGGAAGCATATCATTTGAGAAATAGCAATCCGAGAGGACAGAAGGTATGGTTGCCATATTTGGTGATACCACAAAGATAAGTAGGACAGTAAATTATGAAAATGACATAAGGCGGATACAAAAAAAAGGTAAGTTTACATGAGTGAACAAAGATGTGACAAATAGAGTAATATAGAAAAATATGAAATTGTCAACTTTGGCAGGAAGAATGAAAAAGACGCATATTATCTAAATAGTGAGAGATTGCAGAGCACTGAGATGCAGTGGGACTTGGGTAAGTCACAGTAGGTCATTGTTAGTATTCAGGTACAGTAAGTAATTGGGAAAGCTATTAAAATCCACCAATTTATCATGAGGGAAATTAAGCATAAAAGTTGGGACGTTATGCTACAGGGAACTGATGAGACCACATTTGGAATACTGTGTATAGTATCACTCCCTTTATTTAAGGAAGGATATAATATGTTGAAGGCAGTTCAGAGAACGTTTACCTGGTGATAATCTGGAATGAACAGGTTGTCTAATGGGGAAAGCCTCAGAAGATTAGGCTTGTGTCCACTGGAAATTAGAAGAGTCAGAGACAACTTGATTGAAACATATAAAAAGCTGAGGGGTCTTGACAGGACGGTTGTGAACATAATGTTACCTCTATAGCTATTAAAAATCACAGGTCACCCATATAAGTCAGAGACTAGCCAAATGTTTTACTGTCAGAGGGTTGTGAGTCTGAGTAACTATTTTTCTGAAAATGTGGCGAAAGCAGAGTTTTTGAATATTTTTAAGGCAGAGGTAGATGGATTCTCGTTAAGCACAGGGGAGTGAAAAGTTATTGGATGGTGGGCAGAAATGTGGATTTGAGGTTACAATCCAATCATCCATGATCTGATTGAATGGTAGAACAGACTTGAGGAGTTGAATGGCCTATTCCTGCTCTGGATTTGTACGTCTGTGTGCTTGGAAGGTGGTAAAGTGCCTGATCGATTGATGAGGGGTTGTTCCTCTGGCCGGAACATAATTGGCAACATCTAGACACGCAGATGACCTTCGAGAGATTTATGTTCAGCACAGAGCAGTGATGAAGAGAGCAGCTTGTTGGAGGTGAAGGGGTGGGGGTGAGGCATGTGGCGGGTGGTGGGAAAGTTTGGAAATTAGCTTAAAATGGAAGTGTGGTTCCTGCAGGGGATTGCTCTGTAACCTCAGACTATTTGAAGCAGATTTTATCAAGTGAGATAGATGCATTTGCAGATAGAATATACACCAGGGAGAGACACTTGACGAACCTTTGAAAGAATTGACTTATCCCAGGCCCAGACAAGGTCAAACAGTGAAGCTTGAGTAGGTACTCAACTAGATTCAGTATTCATCCCTTCCGATCTTGAAATTAAATTGAAAGAAACGTTTCAGCATGGATGTTTTGACAATTTTTAATCATGTATTTTGTCATTGAGTAATAGGAAAAACTGCTGATTGAATGAAAGATTTTATATCCTTTTTGTTTTATACTTCACAGTTCAACCTTGTTATTTTGAAGTATCACTTAACACAACAGCTTTAGGCTTTAGTTAGTCACACATTTTGATCTCAGCTGCTGTGAATGTTTCTGATAGAGTAGAATCTCGAATGGATAAAGCACAGAAGGAGGCCTTTTGATCCATTCTCTCTGTGCTGGCTCTCAGCAAAAGAACCTCAACTAGTTCCACTCCACACCTATTTCCCGATTAGACCTGCACACATTTAGATAATTGTCCAATTCTCTTTTGAAAACCATGGCTGCATCTCCCTTCACCAGATTTTCAGGGCTCAGGACCACAACAAAGTCTCAACTGAAAGATGGCACCTTCAACAGAACTGGGCGTTGGTCATCTCAGCCTGGGCCCCTTGGCTACATTTCCATCCCTCCATTCAAAGCCTTCTTGCTCACGATCTCCATCATCTCTTCCATGTCTGCAACCTTCTGCAAATTTTGCACATTATTTAACTGGAAAAAGACTGCAGAGAGCCAAGGTACAGGGGGATTTAGGAGTCATATAGTCATAGAGATATATAACACGGAAACAGATCTTTTGGTCCAACTTGTCCACGCCGACCAGATATCCCAACCTAATCTAGTCCAATTTGCCAGAACTTGACCCATATCCCTCTAAATGTTTCCTATTCGTATACTCATCCAGATGCCTTTTAAATGTACTAGCCTGCACCACTTCCTCTGGCAGCTCATTCCATACACGTACCACTCTCTGCATGAAAAAGTTGCCTCTTAGCTTCCTTTTGATTCTTTCCCCCACTCACCTTAAATTTATGCCTGTAGCTCTGCACTCGTCCACCCCATGAAAGAGACCTTGTCTATTTACCCTATCCATGTCCCTCATGATTTTATAAACCTCTATAAGGCCACTCCTCAGCCTCCGACACTCCAGGGAAAACAGCCCCAGCCTATTCAGCATCTCCCTATACCTCAAACCCTCCAACCCTTGCAAATCTTTTCTGAACCCTTTCAAGTTTCACGACATCCTTCCAATAGGAAGGACACCAGAATTGCACACCTTGTGCATGAATCCCGGAAAAAGCAAGCATTCAAGTTTATCTGGTAATAGAGACAACAAATGAAATGTTGGCATTAATTTCAAAGAGAATGGAGTATAAAAGCAGTATACAATAAACAAGGCACTAGTCAGACCACAGCTGGAAAACAGTGAATAGTTTGGGCCCCTTATCTAAGGATAGATATATTAGTGTTGGAGGCAGTTCAGAGAAGGGGCATTCAGCTGATACCAGATATAGAGGGACTGTCTTGTGAGGAAAGGTTGGGTAGGTTACTCGTTGCAATGAGCCTTCCTGACTTTTCTACAAAAGTGGATAACATCACATTCTATCCACATTATACTGCATCAGCCATGCAATTGCCCACTCACTCAACTTGTCCAAGTCAATCTGAAACTTCTCTACATCTTCCTTACAGCTCATTCTCCCATCCAGCTTTGTGTCAGCTACAAATGTGGAGATATCCGGAGATATTTAATTCCATCGTCTAAATCAGTAACGTATATTGTGAATAACTGGGGTCCAAGCACCAATTCCTATCGTACCCCACTAGTCACTGCCTGCCGTTTCTTCCTACCCTTTGTTTTTTGCCTTTCTTTCATTTTCTGACAATGTGGGAAAGCCAAAGTGGTGTCGGTGGGTCATCGGTAGCAGCATTGGTGAAGCCTGGATCGAGGACTTCAGTAGGCTCAGAGCCTGGGCCCAGGGAGCCAGTGGGCCTTTGGCTGCTGTGGAGCATAATGCCCAGAATGAGGCTGCATCCTTTGTGCAGTATATGGTTGAGTTTGTCATACTCTGGAGGTGAGGCCTGGCACAGTCTGGAGGTGAGACCTGGCGTGGTCTGGCGGTGAGGTCTAGCATGGTCTGGAGATGAGGCCTGTGTAGTCTGGAGGTGAGGCTTGGCACGGTCTGAAGGTGAGGCCTGGCACGGTTTGGAGGTGAGGCCTGGGGCAATCTGGAGGTGAGGCCTGGCATGCTGTGGAATTGAGGCCTGGGGTAGTCCATTTGGAGGACTGTAATGCTGAACTTTTTACTTCTTTATTTTCTAATTTATTCCTAAGATTTTGTACCTGGGTACCTTTGTACCTAAGATGATGCCATAAGTGGCAACTTTGTAAACTTCTCACTGCACTCACGTGACTTCATGTGACAATAAACTGAATTCCAATTCCAGTTCTCTATCCATATCAGTACACTATGCACAACAACATGTGCTTTACTTTTAGATGCAAATCTCATTTTTTGGGATCTTATTGAAAATCATCTGAAAGTTCAAGTAAACCATAATCCTCTGGTCCCCCTTATCAACTCTATGAGGCACATCTTAGAAATATTCCAATAGATTTGTCAAACATAATTTCCATTTTATAAATGCATGCTGATTCTTTCCAATCCTATCATTGTTTTACATGTGCTCTGCTATTGAATCTTTTATAATGGATTCCAGCATTTCCCTAATACCGATGTCAGGCTATAATCCCCTGTTTCCTCTCCAACTCCTTTTTTAAATAGTGGGGTTAACATCAGCTTCCCTCCAATTCATAGGAACTAGTCCAGAAGTCTATAGAGTTTTGGAAGATGACCACCGATGCATTCACTATTTCTCAGGCCACTTCCTTAAGTCCTCTGGGTGTAGATTATTGGGTCCTGGGGATTTAATGTATTTTAATCCCATCGATCTCCCCCAAACCATTTCTGTAGTAATACTGATTTCCTTCAGTTCCTTCCTCTCACTCAACCTTGTGACCGCCAACATTTTTGAGACATTGCTTGTGTCCTTCTTTGTGTGGGCAGAACCCAGGTATGTATTTATTTAGTCTGACAACTCTTTATTCCTTATTATAACACACCCTGTTTATGACCGTGAAGGACTCTCACTTGCTTTCGCTAATCCTTTCTCTCTTCATGTACCTATCGAAGCTTTTACTATTAGTTTTCATCTTCCCCACAAGGCTGCTCTCGTTCTCTACTTTTCTCCTCTTCATTAATCCCTTTGTCCTCCTTTCCTGAAATCAAAATGTTCCCAGTCCTCAGGCCTGATACTTTTTTGCCCAATTTGTAAGCCATTTCCCTGAATCTAATACTATCCCTAATTTCTCTGGTTAGAAATGGTTGAGCCACCTTTCCCATTTTAGTTTTATGTCAGACAGGAATAAACTAGTATCACAGATCCTGCATGCACTCTTTAAATGTTTGCCATTGCCTATCCACCATCATCCCTTTAAGTAATGTTCCCCAATTTATCAAAGCCAAATTGCGTCTCATACTGTCATGGCTTTATTTATTTAGATTCAGGAAACTAGTCTTAGAATCAACAATGTCATTCTCCATCTTAATAAAGAATTCTGTCATGTTATGGTTACTGTTCCCTAAGAGGCCTCACGCAATAGATTCATAGTCATACAGCATGGAAACAGACCCTTCAGTCCAACCTGTTCACGCCGACCAGATATCCTAACCTAACCTTAGTCCCATTTGCCAGCATCTGGCCCGTATCCCTCTAGACCCTTCCTATTCACATACCCATTCATATGTCTTTTAAATGTTGTAATTATACCAGCCTCCACCACTTCCTCTGGCAGCTCATTCCATACACGCACCACCCTCTGCATGAAAACGTTGCCCCTTAGGGTCCCTTTTAAATCTTTCCCCTCTCACTCTAAACTTTTGTCCTCTTGGACTTTTCGACTCCCCAACTCTGGGGAAAAGACCTTGTCTATTTACCCTATCCATGCCCCTCTTGATTTTATAAACCTCTATAAGGTCACTCCTCAGCCTCCGTCGCTCCAAAGAAAATAGCCCAAATGTAGTCAGCCTCTCCCTCGAGCTCAAATGCAGCAACATCCTTGGGAATCTTTTCTGAACCCTTTCAAGTTTAACCACACCGATCCTACAGCAGAGAGATCAGAATTGAATGCAGTATTACAAAAGTAGCCTAACCAATGTCCTGTACATCTGCAACATGACTCCAAACTCCTACATTTAATGCACTGATCAGTGAAGACAGACCTACAAAACGCCTTCACAATATTCCAAAAGTGGCCTAACCAATGTCCTGTACATCTGCAACATGACCTCCCAATTCCTATACTCACTTCTCTGTCCTATAAAGGAAAGCATACCAAATGCCTTCTTCATTATTCTGTCTACGTGTAACTCCACTTTCAAGGAATTGTGAGCCTGCATTCCAAGGTGTCTCTGTTCAGCAACACTCTCCAGGACCTTACTGTTAATGCACAGTGGCTCAAAGGTTAGCACTGCTGCTGCCTCACAGCTCCATGGACCCGGGTTCAATTTCAGCCTCAGGCGACTGTCTGTGTGGACTTTGCAAATTCTCCCTGTGCCTGCGCGCGTTTCCTCCCAGAGTCCAAAGATGTGCAGGTAAGGGTGAATTGGCCATGCTAAATTGCCCATAGTGTTCAGAGACGTGTAGGTTTGGTGCATTAGTCAGGGGTAAATGTAGAGTAATAGGGTAGGGGAATGGGGGTTACTCTTCGGTGGGTCAGTGTGGACTTGTTGGGCTGAATGGCCTGTTTCCACACTGTAGCGAATCTATGATTAAGTGTATAGGTTCTGCCCTGATTTGTCTTTCCAAAATGCAGCACCTCACATTTATCTGAATTAAACTCCACTTGCTGCTCCTCACCCCATTTGCTGCTCAAGATCCCATTATACTCTGAGGTAGCCTTCTTCGCTGTCTGCTATACCACCAATTTTGGAGTCATCTGCAAAGTTGCTAATCATACGTCTTATATTCATAGCCAAATCATTTATATAAATGACAGAAATTAGTGGACCCAGCATCAATTCTTGCTAACCCCACTGGTCGCAGGCCTCCAGTCAAAAAAACAACTATCCAGCGCCACTCTCTGTCCCCTGATTTTGTATCTAAATGGCTAGTTCTTCCAGCTCTCGCATGATCCTGTATTCTATGTGATCTAAAATTCCTTCACGTATACCTTTTCCCAATCCAAATATATTTATGCTTAAAAAGGAACAAGGCTTTCTTGAGTTAAACAAATGTTGCATTTATCAGCTGGTAAATGTGAAAAAATAATAAAATGCAACACAGCTAGAGAGATTAGAAATGTGGACTGAGTAAAAATATTTTAAAAAGAGATACAAATCAACTGCTTGGTTCTATGAAGAATGCATAATGGAAAAAGTAAGGCTGTTTCCATTCTGTTTACATAGTATCCAGTCTGGGATGGCCTGTTCTTTAGGTGATTCCTCAATATATTGATCCTGAAAACCATCCTGTATACACTCCAGAAATTCCTCCTTCACAACATAGTCACAATTTATTTCTCAATATCTAAGCAGATTGAAGTTTCCAATAATTTCAACTGTGTCTTTACTACAGGGAGTATTTGATGGGGGCAATTTGAAGAGAGTTTTACTCCTTATCTACTCCCTGCTGGACTTGATTCCGAAATGATCAGATACTGTTGGAGATGCTGCCTTTCAGACAGGAGATTAAACATGTGTAAACATTCTCAATGCTGTCTGACATCAATGTTCAGCTTTGAGCGATAATTATTAATCTGGGACTGATGGATGAGGGGTAATGAAGAGCAGTGTCCTGGAACAGTAACTCCATTTTATCAACAAAGGAATACTTAGAAAATCATTTGAAATGCCTTGATATGGTGACTGCTGATTTACTTTGGTTCTGAGCTTGTTGATATGACTGTATGAGATTAAAGGAACACTCTGTATTGCTCTGTAGATAGATTCCTGAACACAAAACCTTTTATTTATCAATGCCTGTTACACATCAATACAAAATTCATTGGCATCGCCAGAAAATTCTGCATTCCTACTTTGTCATCAAAGTTACACTGTGAGGTAGTTATTGACTTTTTCTGATGGTGCGTCATAGAATCCCTACAGTGTGGAAGCAGGCCATTTGGCCCATCAAGTCCTCACTGGCCCTTTGAAGAGCATCCCACCCGGACCCATCTCACCTACCCTGTCACCCTGTACTTCCCATGGCTAATCCATCTAGCCAACCCATCTTTGGACTGTGGGAGTAAACTTCAGCACCTAAAGGAAATCCATGCAGACACAGGGAGAATATGCAAACTCCATACAGACAGTCACCTGAGAGTGGAATCAAACCTGAGCCCCTGGTACTGTGAGGCAGCAGTGCTAACCACTGAGCTACTACCTCAGTTTCCACTTCTCTGTTTGATATGAAGAGGAATGGGAGGGAGCTATCAGCATAAGGAATGGTGCACTGTTAGGGGACTAAAACTCTGATGGACCTTAAGTGGTGAAAGAGCTCACAATTATTGTACATTAAAGTAACAGTTGGTGCTAAAATGGAAAGAATAATGTTTTATGAAACTTCTTTATGTTGATAAACTATTTAAAAAGTAATTCATTCAATGTTTGCTTCGATCCTCTGTTTCCTCATGGACTTTCACCCGTTTGACCACTGGGAAGAAGCTGTGCTTGAACCTGTTGGTACGTGTGTTTAAGCTTTTGTATCTTCTGCCTGACGGAAGAGGTTGGGAGAGTATAACTGGAGTGGGAGGGGTCTTTGATGATGTTGGTTGCCTGTCTGAGGCATTGAGAAGTAAAAACGGAGCAAATGGATGGAAGTTTGGCTTGTGTAATTGTCTGGGCTGTGTTCACAACTGTCTGCTGTTTTGAGCCTGTGTCTCAAGGAGCTCTTTGGGAAAGGAAGGATAAAATTGTGTCTCAACCCATTTTTGTTCTGCTTTCCCGATCCATTTAATTGCTGGTCTCATCTGTGTCAGTGCAACCGAAATAAAATTCTGCATTTTCTGGAGATGTGAAACAAAAATTGAACACGTTAGAGAAACTCAGCGGGTAAGACAGCAGTAAACCCAGATTTCCTTAAAGGGGGATGTGACTCCAGTGTTTTTAAGGTTGTTGGTCTCTGACCGGTGCCTGTGTAGTCACCTTTGTGATCGTTTGTACGTATTTTATCGATTACAAAGTAAGGTCGAACCTCCTCGTGGTTCCCCCTGGTAACGGCCTGTAAGAGGAAGCTTTAAATGGAGAGGCAATTTTAAGTTGTTTAGAGGTTGTATTAATCTGGTTTTATCATTGGTTTTACCATCGATTTTATCTTTGGTTTTACCTTGGTTTTGACCGGTGCCATGCGCCACTGGCAATTTTATATTGTTCTCATCCGTTGTTTGAGCAGTACCCGAACCAGGCCGGCGAATATGACCTCAGAAAAGATACAAGACGGCTGGTGACCATTCGGTCAAAAGTAGAAACCAAATTTGGCAGTGGCAATTATGGCCAATTCCAAAATTTCCAGTTGGGTGGGAGACCGGGAAAATAACCGCCCCGCACGGCTGTTATTGGTGGCACCGTGCACTAAATGTATGAGCCAAAAACGGACTGGACAATCCGTCTTGACACAGACGGATGAGACCTTAAGGATTACTCCGGCGAGGCTGTCCTCTGGCAGGCACTGAGGAAGTCGTTAGCATTGTCCAGAGTAATCAGGACATAATTCGAATAGAAAGACTAGTAGAGAAGGCCCCTCTACAGTCGGGTTCATTTAACAGCCGGACGATTTTTAATTCGAATTTTAATGGGCCTTTTGATTTTAGTCAATATGGAGAATCAGAGAGCAACGAGGAGAGGCATGAAGGTAGGATTATTCACCCGGTAATTAGGGAAACGAATAAATTAGAGATAATAGTAAAATACCCAATAGAAAATTTTAAACGTAATTATTGTAATAATATTTACAACACCATGGGGATGCTTAGGAAGCATTTAAAGGTATGCAAGGGGATTAAATCAGTGAGAATTAGATGTAGTAAGTGTGAATGGGAAGGGAATTATCATGCAGTAGCGTGCCACTATCCTAAGTGTACTAAAAACAGTAATAATAATAATAATGAAGAAGGGGAGGTTGAAAAACCATAACAGTGTGAAATAGGCCCATTAAAAGTTATGAAAGCCAGAGGATTGGGGCAACATGAGAGGCATGCACATCCCAATTTAAGGAATGAGAAGAGGAAAAGAGGGAAAATAGAGAGTAGGGATAAGCTGGAAAGTGGAGAAAGAAATAAGAGAGGAATATGGTCTAGTGATGAAATTGAAAAGTTGCAACAATTGGAATTAGAATTTAGTGGCTGTAAAAATATTAATAAAGTCATTGCGGAGAAAATAGGAACTAAAACAGCTAAACAAATCTCTGATAAAAGGAGGTTACTAAACAAAAGAGTAAAAATCATGATAATGACAAGGGTATAGATCAAGAAGTGGTCCTTAATATTAGTGATAATAATGAAATGGAAGATAGTTTCTGGATTAGTGGTGCTGGAAGAGCACAGCAGTTCAGGCAGCATCCAAGGAGCTTCGAAATCGACGTTTCGGGCAAAAGCCCTTCATCAGGAAAGTTTTTACCAAATGGAGAATAGTGACCAGGAGGTAGATATGGTAGTAGATAAAAGAGGAACAGATGAGAAGAGTCAACAGGATAATAATAATACTACGGAAAAGTTGGTTATAATGGTAGGTCACTAACAGAATTAATTAAAATAATAGAAAATGACATGGGGAGGAATAAAGGTACTGTTAAGGACTACGACAATATCATGGGTATGATAATGGATAAATTAAAAAAGAATAGTGAAGATGATAAGTCTAAGAAAGTGAACTATGTTAAACGAGTAGGTTTTAAGCAAAAGGGTAGTGGACAAAGAAGAAATAGGAAGGAAAATAAAGCTAAAAGAAGACATAGTAGGAAGAAGGGCAAATTTAAAGAAATACAGGTTTTATACAAAACTAAGAGGCAATACCTAGCGAGAACCCTAATGGGGGCCCCAGCCAAGTGCAAATGCCCCCTTAGTAAGGAAGAGTTAGAGGATTATTACAAAGAGAGATTATCTAACCCTCATGATAAAAATAACTTGAGAGGTTTTGCTAAATATAAAAGTCAAGGTGAGTGATCAGTAGGTGGAATTCTGACTGGTCCTGTAACGGTGGAGGACATGAATCAAGCCGTAAAGACGATGGACGTGAAAACCGCTGCAGGACCAGATAGGATAACGCTGAAAGAGATAATTAAGACATTCAATAAAGATAATACCTTATTTCCTAGATTATATACTATTTGGATAAAAACAGGCAAAATCCCAGATCAAATGAAGATAAGTAGGACGGTATTGATTCCTAAAGTGTGTGAGGAAGAAGGATTAAGAGACATTAATAATTGGAGGCCAATTACGATAGGCCCAATGATGCTTAGGCTATTCACAAAAATTATAGCAAATAGATTAAGTAAAGTGATAAATTTAAACAAAAGACAGAAAGGTTTTATGGCTGGTGTAGCAGGATGTGAGGAAAACATTAAAATCCTGGAAAATATTATTAATAGGGCTAAAAAGAATAAAAGAGATTTAGCGGTGATTTTTGTGGATTTAGCAAAAGCCTTCGATACAGTAGGCCATAAACTAATTATAATTGCCCTTAAAAGACTCCAGCTCCCCTTAATATTGATTAAATTGATTACAAACTTATATGATAATAATTTTACTTGAGTAGAAGGTTTTAATTGTAAAACTGGAAAAATTAAAATTTTAAGAGGTGTCAAGCAAGGTGATGCACTGTCACCAATTCTTTTTAATATAATAATGGACCCCTTGATAAATACCATCGAAAAGAGGGAGAAAGGAATATTTTTAGGATTAGATAGGGATAGTTATCATTGCACAACGTTAGCGTTTGCAGATGATATAGCTCTAATTAGTCAATCGTATGATGGTATGGTTTACAATCTAAAACTTGTGGAAAAGTTTTGTAACAGTATGGGAATGGAGGTTAATATAAATAAAACAAAAGGATTCTACTTTACTTATAAGAATAAGACATTCATATTTAACGATAAAGCAAATTGGAAGCTAAATGAAGGGAATATACAGTTTATAGACCTGGGAAACATGGATAAATACTTAGGAGCTAAGATAGATCCGTGGATTGTCATAAGCCAATCAGACTGGGAAAGCCAATTAGACATATGGATAGGAAATTTAAAAAGATCGCCTTTAAAACCTGTGCAAAAATTAGAACTTCTAAAAACATATTTTATTCCTAGGCTGTATTATTATCTAATTTTATCAGAAGTTTCAATTAATTATCTTAATAAGCTCGACAACATAATTAAAAGTGCAGTTAAAGAAATTTTACACCGATGGAATGTTAAATGCTAAGTCCCATGATGGTGGCCTTACATTGAACAGATTGCCAACCTTCATCCCAATTTCAATTTTGCGGAAGTATGGAACGCTACATAAATCCGAGGACAAAATTTTGCATGCCTCGTTTCGGTTCGAGGGTGATAGTGTGGCTGTGAAAATGTATAAATTTAGTAAATTAAAAGTGCTGGAAAAGATCTGGAACCTGAATATAAATCGGCAATTGGGTGGAGATGGTATTATTGTGGAAGATAGTGAGGATGCGATGGAAGAATTTAGTAGTACAAACTATGCAAATTGGAGATCCATTGAATTACAGAGACGGATGGCCCTCCCCTGTCAAGGGGCCAGTGTCCATTATTATAAAAATGATGATATATCTAACAATTGGTTGACAAAATTGCAATTTATGAAGACGTCCAAAGTTATTAATTCGATCTTGTTAAGAACAAATTTGTTTCCAACACGGGCGTCATTGTCGTTCGGAAGGCCGTTCAATATCAAGGATTGCAGAAGGTGTAATGATACTTCGGAGACGTTTGCGCATATTTCTGGATGGTGCCCATGCGTCAAAAACATGAGAATTAAAAGACATAATAGGATAGTAGAGGAATTAGGAGAAAGTGAGGACTGCAGATGCTGGAGATCAGAGCTGAAAATGTGTTGCTGGAAAAGCGCAGCAGGTCAGGCAGCATCCAAGGAGCAGGAGAATCGACAGGGTTCCTGGAGAAGGGCTCATGCCCGAAAGGTCGATTCTCCTGCTCCTTGGATGCTGCCTGACCTGCTGCACTTTTCCAGCAAAACATTTTCAGTAGTAGAGGAATTAGTCAAGTTTGTTAGGAAGAATGGGTGGATAATATATATAGAACCGCGAATCAAAGATGATACTGGAAAAATTTGGATACTGGATTTAATTTTTAAGAAAGAACATCAGATTGTCATGGTGGACGTTACCATGAGAACAGACCTACAGATTTCCTCTCTTGAGTTGGTTTGAGAAGAAAAGAAAAGCAAATATAAACATTTAGAAAAAGAGATAATGGACCTCACTGGAGGAGGAAATATATCTTTTTACGGTTTTGTGGTAGGATCCCGAGGGAAGTGGCTCGAAAAGAACACTGAATTAATGAAAGACCTCGGTATCACGAAATGTAAATCTTTCGCTCAGAATATCACAAACCTTGTTTTATCTTTGACTCTCGAGTTGCTACGGATCTTTATGGACTCTTAATATTCTCTATTGACAAAATTTAATAACTTTTTAGCGTTAAATTTTAAATATTTTAACAATTTTAATTAGTAATTTTAATAGGTTTGATTTTAACTAGTATTTTAAACTTTACATATTTTAATAATATAATTGTAGTATTTTAAGTCACATAGTAATGGTGATGGGTAATAGTGGTGATAAATAATTAAAGTGCACGCGACACACAACAGGTGATGAGCGGTAACATGGTCTAACTGTTGAAAAACACAGCTAATCCCTCACTTCGCTGAAATTCTGATTCACGTTGTTTTATACCGTCCCCTTAAGATCATCTGGCTGTGGTTTTGCTAGATAGGGGTATTCATTCATCAACGAGTGATGTTAAAAATCTCGAAAAGGACATGATCCATTGCGTTTGCACAAAAAGTCTGTCTTAAACATAGAAGCAGGCCATTCAGCCCTTTGAGTCTGCCCTAGCATTCAAATGATCAGGCTGACCATCCAACCCAGTCCCTTGTTCTCCCCATTTCTTTTGATCATTTTAGCTGTAAGAATTATATCTAACTCCTTCTTAAACAATTTTCTGTGATAGAGAACTCCACAGGCTCACCACTCTCTGGGTGAAGACATTTCTTCACATCTCTATCCTCAATGGCTTATGCGATATCCTTGGATTGTGACCCCTGGTTCTGGACTTTCTGTCTCGTCCTGTTAGAATTTTATAGATGTCTTTGAAGATCCTCCTCTCATTCTTCTAGTGAATATAGATTAGATTACCTACAGTGTGAAAACAGGCCCTTCAGCCCAACAAGTCCACACCAACCCTCTGAAGAGTAAACAACGCAGACCCATCTCTCGCTGACTAATGCGCCTAACACAGTGGGCAATTTAGCACGGCCAATCTACCTAACCTGCACATCTTTGGACTATAGGAGGAAACACAGACACAGGGAGAATGTGCAAACTCCAGACAGACAGTTGCCTGAGACTAGAATTGAACCTGGGACGCTGGTGCTGTAAGGCAGCAGTGCTAACCACTGAGCCACCGTGCTGTAGTCCTAACCAAGCCAATCTCTTTTCATACATCTGTCCTCCCATTCCAAGAATCATTCTGGTAAACCTTTGTTTCACTCCCTCCATGGTCAGAATGTCCTTCCCCAGATAAGGAGACAAACACTGTATGTACACAACACTCCAGATGTGGTCTCACCATGGCCCTGTACAGTTGCAGCAATTCCAATTCTTGCAATGAAAGACTGATTTAAGACCTTAATCGGGTATTTGTCCATCCATCTGAAACATGTTTCAGCAATGACGTTCTTATGGAAATATCATTATCCTGAAAGTCAGTTAAATAAAAATCATGGAATTTTGGCCAAGAAATGTGGAAATGGGCAGTTGATGTCAGTCATGGTTTCAGCAGGACAGTTCTAATGCTGACCCTTAGGAGGAGCATGAGAGCACCAGGGGCTGTCCCTATATCAGGGGTCAGGGGTCAGGGGTCAGGGGTCCATGAGCCAATACTTTAAAAAATGTTAACCTTTTCTCAACTAGGTGTTTGACAAATTGTCAATCATCCACAAAATGTTTGAAAGTCATATAATAAATTTAATATCATGTATTTACATAGCACCAGAAAAAAAGATATTGTATTTTGCATCTTGTTTTGATTTTTTTAAACCTCAAAATTTACATATTCAGGTACTGTATGCTTCAATAAAATTGTGACTCTTACTTTCCTTGGCTTAATATATTATAGTTTTTTTGTGTAGTAATGTAACCAATCGGAAAATATTTGCGAGCAGCAGGTGGGAGATCAGAAAGGCTCATGTGAGTTTTTAAAATTCACTTGTGGGATGTGGGAGTGACTGACTGGGCCAGATTTATTGCCCATTCTGTGTTGCCCTCGAGAAGGTGGGGGTGAGCTGCCTTCTTGAACCACTGCATTCTATGTGCTGTGGGTTGACCCACAATGCTGTTAGGGATTTTGACCCAGTGACTGGTGAAGGAATGGCAATACATTTCCGAATCGGGATGGTGACTGGCTTGGGTGGGGACTTGCAGGTGAAGATGTTCCCATATATATCTGCTGCCCTTGTCCTTTGAGATGGAAGTGATCATAGAGTTGGAAGATGCTGTCTAAGGATCTTTGGTGAATTTCTGCAAAGCATCTTGTAGATAGTACACACTGCTGCTACTTGCCTGGATGGTGTCAAGCTTCTTGAGTGTTGTTGGAGCTGCACCCATCCAGGCAAGTTGAGAGTATACTATCACATTCCTGACTTGTGCCTTGTAGATGATGGATAGGCTTTAGGGAGTCAGGACGTGAGTTACTCGCCGCAGTATTCCTAGCCTCTGACTTGTTCTTGTAGCCACTGTGTTTATGTGGTGAGTCAAGTTGAGTTTTTGGTCAATGATAACCCTCAGGATGTTGATAGTATGGGGGATTCAGCATTGGTAACACCATTGAATGTCAAGGGGCGGTGGTTGCATTGTCTCTTACTGGAGATGGTCATTGTCTGGCATCTGTGTGGTGTGAATGTTGCTTGCCACTTGTCAGCCCAAGCCTGATTATTGTCCAGATCTTGCTGCATCTGAAAGTGGACTGCTTCTGTATCTGAGGAGTCAGGAATGGTGCTGAACATTGTGCAATCTTCAGTGAACATCCTCACTTCTGACCTTATGATGGAGGGAAGGTCATTGATGAAGCAGCTAAAGGTGGTTAGGCCTAGGACATTACCCTGAGAAATGCCTGCAGATATGTCCTGGAGCTGAGATGACTGACTTTAAGTAACCAGAACCATCTTCCTTTGTGCCAGGATTGACTCTAACCGCCAGAGAGTTTGCCCCTGGATTCTAGTTTTGCCAGGGCTCCTCGATGTCGCACTCTGTGAAATGCAGTCTTGATATCGGGGCTGTTCAACCCCCCTCACACAGACGTTCACACACACACACGCGCACACACACTCTGGAATTCAGCGCTTTTGTCCATGTTTGAATCAAGGCTATAATGAGGTCAGGAGCTGAGTGGCCCTGGTGAAACCCAAACTGGGCGTCACTGAGCAGGTTATTGCTGAGCAGGTGCTGCTTGTTAGACTGTTGATGACTCCTTCCATCAGATTAATGATGATCGAGAGTAGACTGATTGGACTGTAATTGGCTGGGTTGGATTTGTCCTGCTTTTTGTGTACAGGACATACCTGGGCAATTTTCTTCATTGGCAGGTAGATGCCAGAGTAGTAACTGTACTGGAAGAGCTTGGCAGGAGGAGCAACAAGTTCTGGAGCACAAGTCTTCAGTACTATTGCCGGAATGTTGTCAGGGCCCAGAGCCTTTACAGTAACCAGTGCTTCCAGCTGTTTCTCGATGTCATGTGGGGTGAATCGAATTGGCTGAGGCCTGGTATCTGTGATGCTGAGGACCACTGGGGGAGGTCTAGATCCATCATCCACCCAGCACTTCTGGCTGAAGATTGTCATGAATGTTTCAACCTTATTTTATCATAAACTTGTGATCACAGGAATTAATTTTTGAGGTGCTTAATAATTTTAATAAAGTTTATTATGCCTTATTGTGCAAAACTGGGTAGTATCCCTGCCTCTGAACCTGAATGCCCTGACTCCCAAGAGACTGACATTCCAACGCAGTACCGAGGGAATGCTGCACTGACCTTTAGATGAGATGTCTTCCCTGTCCACTCTCCAAACCCCTTTGACCTCCTTTACTAAGCCACCCTCAACCTTCTGACTGTCCACATCCATTGTCCAAAAACGGAACTAGACTAGCCAAATAAATACTGTGCCTACAAGAGCAGGTCAGAAGCTAGGAATCTTGCAGCAAGTAACTTACTTCCTGACTCCCTGGCGTCTGTGCACCATTGACAGAGCACAAGTCAGGAGTGTGTTGAAATACGCCCCACTTTCCTGGATGGATGCAGCGCCAACAACACTCAAGAAGCTTGATACCATCCAGGACAAAGCAGCCTGCTCAATTATCACAGCATCCATACCTTCAACATTCACTCCCACCAATATCAATGCACTGACAGCAGTGTGCACCATCGACAAGATGCACGATAACCATAATAATTCCTTCAACAACACCTTCCAAACCCAAAACCACTTCTATCTGGATGGACGAAGGCAGCAGGTAAATGGGGAAACTACCCCCTGCAAGTTCCCCTCCAAGCCACTCACCATCCTGACTTGGAAATATATCGCCGTTCCTTCACTGTCACTGGGTCAAAATCCTAGAATTCCCTCCCTAAGGGCATTGTGGGTTAACCCACAGCACATGGACTACAACGGTTCAAGAAGGCAGCTCATCCTCACCTTCTCAAGGGCTACTAGGGATGGGCAATAAAATGCTGACCCTGCAACTGACACCCACATACCATGGATAAATGAAGAGAAAGGTTAAAGCTTACCTGGTGCTACTATAGCTAAGTCCTCCCGTGGCGTACTGACCAACATTTAGCCCATGATCGACATAAGGAAACCAGGATATGTGACCAATATCTGTGTGTGGGATCTTACCTATAGACTGCTGTGTTTCGTAGACACTGCAGGAGTGGCTATGCTTCTAAAGTACTTCATTGTCTGTGACATTCTGTGGTCAGGTGATTGTGAAAGGTGCTGTAGAATTTGAAGTTCTTTGTCCTAAACTGGTTGATCGATGCTGCAAAGTTTTAAGTAAGCCCCTTAAGCATTCTGATAATAAAGAGGATAAATCTTTATTGAAGTCACAATACATACCGAGCAGTAATACTTGAGAGAGAGGGCCATTGGGTAATGGATGACATTGCATTGCTGGGACAGGACAGGGAGGGTTGCTGTGAAGCGCAGAGCTTTATGTTGATTGAGTCTGACCTGTAATTACACCAGATGGGGTACATCCTTAATGCTCAGTGGGTGTCAAAATGGAATCTGTTTAATTCTCCACGGCTCTCATTTGTCGGCTTGGAGCATAAACAGAACAGAAATCGAATAAACAGTTCGAGACCCCCCAGCAAGGAAAGAGTGAAGATGTACCCCTCTTGTAGCACTCTCTGTCCAGCAGCAAGCTGGGAGCGCAACAGCTGTTTCCTGTGAAGTTGAAACAGTCCAGCTGTTCTGGGTGATGAAGGAAGCATCCGAACTACGAATAGCCAAAGAAGTCTCACAATCTATCAGTGGAAGGCAGATTTATGCAGACTGTGAATGCTATACCCTACAATTCATATTCTTGAACACCACAAACTGAAAACAGCATCTGCCTGTCAATGTATCTGGATGCAGCAAGCTCCCTGACAGCGTGGATGTAATCTCACGCTTGCTCAAGTTGTTTCGACAACAACTTCCAACACATGCAATTAACACATGCAATTGTCCCTGTCACTGTAAAGTTAAAGGATATAGCACTGACAGATGCTACACAGGACAGGAGGTCAAGGGGGACATGGGAAGGTTAGGGGTACAAGACCAATGATTGTTTCTTCAATTCTGTCCCATTTTTCAATCCTGCCTGAATGCCACTGTCATTCCATACTATCCTGAATACTAAGCCATTTAGATTTCCCCATCTTGTTGTACAATTAACTGGGATACGCTCTTGGTCTCACTGTCTGTACTTTAATCCATCTTCATTCTCATCAACCTAGCTTCTGTTTGTCTTATGGGAGAAAAGAGCAGAAGATGCCACTTCACGTCTGAGAATACAACAAAGGGTTTAATCAGTGGCTCCAATTTCACACAATGGGTCACCCAGACAAGGTTTGGGTTCCATTGAACACAGAAGGCTGACTCACTTTATAAGCAAAAGATTGTTCATAGTATGTGGACATCTCTGGCCATGCCAGTATTTATTGCCCATCCCTAATTGCCCAGAGGGCAACTGCATTGCTGTGGGTCTGCAGTCACATCTTGGCTCGACCAGGTAATGAAAGCAGATTTCCTTCTCTCAGTAATTTTGTAGACCAGATGGATCTTTTTAAGCAACAATGGTTGAAAGGATGCGGAAAATATTTTTGAGGATGTTGCTGGGTTTGGAGGGTTTGAGTTGTAGGGAGAAGCTGAACAGGTTGGGGCTGTTTTCCCTGGAGCGTGGGAAGCTGAGAGATGACCTTATAGAGGTTTATAAAATCATGAGGGGCATGGATAGGACAAATACACAATGGGAAACCAGGGTAAGGGAATCCAAAATTTGAAGGCATAGGTTTAGGGTGAGCGAGGAAAGATTTAAAATAGACCTAAGCGGCAACTTTTTCACACAGAGGGTGGTGCGTGTTTGGAATCAGCTGCCAGAGGAAGTGGTGGAGGCTGGTACAATTGCAACGTTTAAAAGGCATCTGGATGGGTTATGAATAGGAAGGGTTTAGAGGGATATAGGCCAAATGCTGGCAAATGGGACTAGATTAATTTAGGATATCTGGTCGGCATGAACGTGTTGGACTGAGCAGTCTGTTTTCATGCTTTGCAGCTCTATGACTCTGCCAGCCTTAGGTTAACTTGTAATTCCAGATGATTTTTATTGAATTAAAATGTCACCATCTGGCCATTAGTGGGATTTGAGCCTTTGTTCTCAAATAGTAGCTTAACCATATTGGAATCTAGTTGAATGACATTGCCATAACACTACTCCTTCCTAAGTTGACTGGTGGCTTTATAAGACCCAACTGAAGGAATTGTTCATGAGAAACTGTCTTCTCTGGCTGAGTAAATCAAAGTCAATAGGGGACCATCCTTAAAACTAGAGTAGAGGTGACTTTAGGAACTAGTCCTTCCGATCGAAGAAGATAGGGGAAGTTTATAACTCTGTTGTCGAGAATGGTCATGCAGTTCATGGACAATTGAAGATTTCAAAGCTGTAGGTTTTTATAAAACCAAAGTACTGTGGATGCTGGAAATCCAAAGCTAAACTACTGGAGAAAACCAGCAGGTCTGTCAGCCTCTGTGAAGAGAGAAAGAGAGAGAAAGCAGAGCCAACATGGTCAAGGTCCAGTGACCCTTCATCAGAACCCTTCAGAATCATCAGTTTTTGTTGGTAGGTTTAG
Source organism: Chiloscyllium punctatum (assembly GCF_047496795.1). Classification (NCBI taxonomy): domain Eukaryota; kingdom Metazoa; phylum Chordata; class Chondrichthyes; order Orectolobiformes; family Hemiscylliidae; genus Chiloscyllium; species Chiloscyllium punctatum. The sequence goes on along the minus strand of NC_092776.1, from coordinate 11,354,418 downwards.
GCTGGGTAAGCAGTATTGAAACCAGGGTAGGTGGACAGGGTTCAGATATTGGTCAGTCATTGACTGGCACAACAGGCTCATGACCACACCATCCAGAATTGTTTCAAGATCATCTAAAGAGAGAGGTGAACAGGGTATAGTGGTAGAGTCAAGGCCAGCCTCACTCCTAATGAAGGGCTTTTGCTCGAAACATCGATTTTCCTGCTCCTCGGATGCTCCCTGACCTGCTGTGCTTTTCCAGCATCACTCTAAACTTGACTCTGATCTCCATCATCTGCAGTCCTCACTTTCACCTATGGTACAGTGGTACACTGAAAATACTAGTGCAAACTCTAGAGATCACAACGATATGGATTAAGGTTTCAGCAACAACTCAGGAAATTGAGCCCTTCCCCCACCAAGCTCTATAGTAGCTCAGAACGCGTTGCTGCAGTATAATACTGCTGTGTGTTGAGGAGTAGAAAACGGCAGGCCTGTTATACATCAGCCTTGTTACAGCACCACATCTTTCATTATGTAATACTGATAGTGAAAACCCGAACTGTTTAGTGAGTGATGCCTTAAACAGTCTCCACTCAAATCCTGGCCTGATCAATCCCCTAAGATCCGGAGAATTCCACTTCATTCTCCAGGCTCCTGTTTCCAAGACAAAACTGTCAGGAAATCGGCAGAAATTCCAGAAATAACGGTACCCTCTCATCGGGAATTAACTTGTTTCTTGTTTTAAGGCAGCGTTGTTCTGGATTTGAGACATAAGGCACAATTTTGTCCGAATCGTGACTGAAGCTGGAGAACATGGGGTAGGGGGGTGGGATTAATTGAAAAATGTCAAAACTTGAGATTGTTTTGTCAGGCGTCGATATTGAGGTATGTCGAGTTACACAGTACAGAATCAGGCTGTTCTGCCCAACTGGTTGATAGTGGTGTTTCTGTTTCTCATAAGTCTTCATCGGCTACCTTTTGTCTCAGGCAGTCCCTCAGGATTGAGGGTTAATGCTTCCAATCTGGTACAGTAAGACGTGCAGACCCTGCCACATTGGGGGGGAATGGAGGGAAGGTGGTGAGGGGGGATGATGGTAGGCGATGTGAGTTGGGGGGTGGTGGTGGGAGTGTGAGTGGGGTGTGTGTGTGGCGGTGGGGAGTGGCGGTGAATGAGTTGGTGGTGGGGGGGTGTGTGGGGGGGAAAGTGAATGTGAGGAGGGTGGGGATGGGGAGGAGGTGTGAGGTGTGTGAGTGGGGAGTGTGTGGGGAGTGGGGGTCTGTGGTGGGGAGGTGATTGTGAGGAGGGTGGGGATGGGGAGGAGGTGTGAGGTGTGTGAGTGGGGAGTGTGTGGGGAGTGGGGGTCTGTGGTGGGGAGGTGATTGTGAGGAGGGTGGAGGGGGAGGTGGTGAGGAGGGTGGGGGTAGGGAGGAGATGTGAGGTGTGTGAGTGGGGAGTGTGCGGGAGTGGGGGTGTGTGGGGAGGAGGTGATTGTGAGGAGGGTGGAGGGGGAGGTGGTGAGGAGGGTGGGGGTAGGGAGGAGATGTGAGGTGTGTGAGTGGGGAGTGTGCGGGAGTGGGGGTGTTTGGAGGGGGAGGTGGTGAGGGTGTGGGTGGGGAGGAGGTGTGAGGTGTGTGACTGGGGAGTGTGCGGGAGTGGGGGTGTGTGGGGAGGAGGTGATTGTGAGGAGGGTGGAGGGGGAGGTGGTGAGGAGGGTGGGGGTGGGGATGGGGAGGAGGTGTGAGGTGTGTGAGTGGGGAGTGTGCGGGGCTGGGGGTGTGTGGGGGAGGTGATTGTGGGGAGGGTGGGGGTGAGGAGGAGGTGTGAGGTATGTGAGTGGGGAGTGTGCGGGGCTGGGGGTGTGTGGGGGAAGTGATTGTGGGGAGGGTGGGGGTGAGGAGGAGGTGTGAGGTATGTGAGTGGGGAGTGTGCGGGGCTGGGGGTGTGTGGGGGAAGTGATTGTGGGGAGGGTGGGGGTGAGGAGGAGGTGTGAGGTATGTGAGTGGGGAGTGTACAGGGCTGGGGATGTGTGGGGGTGAGGTGATTATGAGGAGGGTGGAGGGGGACGTGGTAAAGAGGATGGGGTTGGGGAGGAGGTGTGAGGTGTGTGAGTGGGAGTGTGCAAGGCTGAGGGTATGTGAGGGCTTGAAGGGGAAGGTATGAGGAGGGCTGTGCAGGTGGAGGGGAGATGTGGGGTGGCGGGGGGGGTGGGGGTGGAGTGTGAGTGATAGGGGTAGGGGGTTGGCAGATAGGTAATGTTGGACCAATTGGAAGTTTATACATTTCCTGCGAACATTCATGCCAGAGACACTCCAGGAATAAACTGTGCCCTCGCATCGTGAATTACACGTCAAGGCACATTCCTTTGGGTTAGGGACATGGGTCCCATTCCCGTCCAAGTCATTATCAAATCTTCCTCGATTAGTCTTCTGCTTTTTAAATATTTTCCCGTGAATCAGGGTGCAGAGTTGACCTCTTTGGAAATATGACAAGGATGTTCCTACAGTGTTCCTGCTATCTTCCTGGGAATCTTCTGCCATGTCCTCGATCTATGGTTGCCATAGGAATGCAGTACCATGCTCGTGAATGACAAGTCCCACCCAGTGGAGCTGGTTTTGAGTGAACCATGCCTTGATGGGTTGCTGTGGGCTCAGCTTTCTTAGCCCTAGATTTGGAGAATCCTGTGAAGACCCCACTCCAGTGACTTAAAGGCCCTGTTTTGGTTGTGTAGCATACGTGAGCTCAGTGATCATGACCAACCTATCTAACCAGCACACTTCATCTCCCCCTATTACTGTCTCAGTCCTATGGGTCTGTATTCAATGGAGTTTCAAAGGATAAGGGGAGACCCGATTGAACCTGGCAGAATACTGAGAGGCCTGGATGTAGAGAAGGTGATTCTACTAGTGGGAGAGACTAGGACTTGAGGGCATAGCCTTAAGTGAGGGGACGACGCTTTAGGACTGAGACGAGAGCAAATTTCTTCAGCGAGAGGGTGGTGAATCTGTGGAACTGATTGCCACTGAGCACTGTGGAGGCCAAGTCATTGGGTGTATTTAAGACAGAGATAAATAGGTTCTTGAGAGGTAAGGGTTCAAAGGTTATGGGGAGAAGACAGGAGAAGGGGGTTGAGAAATACATCAGCAATGGTTGAATGGCAGAGCAGACTTGATGGGGCGAATGGCCTAATTTTGCTCTGATATTTTATGGTCTTACGGTCTTATTCCCTTCTCCCTGTGTTTGCACTGAAATGTATCAACAATGCCACTCAACATTCAGCCTTCACTTCCTCCATTCGTGGCACAGAGGGGCCCAGCTGCAGTGTTGTACCATCTACATGATGCACTGAAACAAAGCACCGGGGCTGTTTCAACAGCACTTTCAGAACTCACAACCTCCACCATCCAGTGGACAATGGCAGCAGCTGCCTGTCTTTGTATGGGAACACCTTGCAAGTTCTTCTGTATGTCACACCCCATACTGACTTGAAACTATGTCAGAATTCCTTCATTGTCACTTGGTGAAAAACCTGGCCAAAGTTTCCTTCCTTGTCAGCAAGGTAAACTACCCTCAGCACATGGACCACAGCAACTCACAAAAGGTCCTCCAACAAGCAGCTTCCAAACCAGTAACCTCCACCGTCTAGAAGGAGAATGGGATCCGGCACAGAAGAACATCATCACCTGAAAATTCCCCACCAAGACGCATCTATCACCCTCTTGGGAATCTATCACCCTCCAATCATTAGGTGAAAATCCTGGAATTCCTTCCCTAATGCCATTGTGGGTCTATCTACAGCACATGGACTGCAGCACTTCAAGAAGACAGCTCAACCCCACCTTCTGAAGGGCAACTAGGGATGGCCCATCCAGTGATGGCCACATCCCATCAATGTATAAAAAATAATTCTCCTCAAGGTAATGTGTTCCACTGGGAAATGATACAGGGTCAGAATAGAATCCCTACAGCGTGGGAAGAAACTATTCAGTCCTCACTGACCCTCCAATCAGTATCCCACCCGATCCCAACATCTACAGTGATTGATCCACCTGACCTACATATCTTTGAACTGTGGGAGCAAACTAGACTGCCTGGAGGACACAGGGAGAATGTGAAAAATTCACACAGACAGTTACTTGAAGCAGGATTTGAACCCAGGTCCCTGGCGCTGTGAGGTAACCGTGCTAACCATTGAGCCACTATACTAATTTAGATGGTTAAATGGAATTCACATACAGATCAGTTTCAATATAGTTGAATGACAGACTAGACCTGATTAGAGTGGTGTTGGAAAAGCACAGCAGGTCAGGCAGCATCTGCAGAGCAGGAAAATCGACATTTCAGGCAAAAAACCCTTCATCAGGAAGGCTGATTGGCCTCCTTCTGTTCCTATGTAATGGTGGGGTCACAACATGTGAGAAATTAGAACTGGCAGCAAATTGCTGTGGTCTCCTCCAGCCTCCTCAGTCCCTCAAAGAATCTTAGTAGCTTGTGGCAGTGCCTTTAAAAAGCCCTGGTTGAGAGTTTCAATGGAAATTGATAGGATCAATGAAGAGAAACAGCTGGTGCTGGTCAGGGAGTGTAGGATGATAGGGACATCATTTTACACTGAGAGGCAGGCCATTCAGGAGAGAGTGCATACGCACTTCTTCATAGAAAGGGAAGTGGAAAAGTCAGAAAGCAGTGGGTGCTGGCTCAGTTAATCAGTTTAAATCTAAGATTAATCAATCTTTCTTCAGAAGAAAGATATTCACAAATAAACCAAGTGAAGCCCAAACCAATTAAAATCTCAGAAGTTGAAAGGCACCCTATTACAGGAATGTGACCTTCATAATGCAATCAAACTTTGTGCTCTCGCTAAGTGACTGGGGCGGTGTGAACCGTTAGTACTGTAATAGGGGCAGCTTTTCCAGAGTGGGGGTGGTTTAGGAGGACATAGGTTAGGATTACACTAATCAGATTCCGTAACCTGTCTCGAAAACATCAAAGCAAGATTCAGTTACATATGAATCCCCTTGGTCTGACAGCAGTTGAATCTTTATCGAAAAATCTGCCCTGTCACTCATCTTGAAAATGGGGAAGGTGAATGGTGAAAAAGCTCTGTGTGTGAGGGTGGGTGGAGGCAGAAGGTGCCAGAGTTTTCTGGCTCAATCTGAATTCGATATGATTTGTGATTTCAACTTTTTGGCCAAAATACACCGGAATGGATGGGCCCCTCCAGTTTGTTAAAAGTGACATGTTTCCTCTACCTTTCATCCTGGTCAAAATTATCCATTACCTAAACTGGTGCAGAGAGGCCAGTTTTATGAGAGAAAGTGAGGTGAGGTGATCCTCAACGCACAGCCAAGGAAGCTTAAAACGTTAAGCTGTGAAAGCAGAAAGTTGAAAGTCGACCTGACAAGCTCATACCTTTCAGTTCTGGGATCAAAGTCAACACCCTGTGCTTCTACTACACAGCAATGTCAGAAAGAGGAGCAGATGGAGAAGAAAGCATTGAGTGTAGGAGTTGGAATGTCAGGTTAGAGTTATATAAGTCCTTGGTGAGGCCACACTTGGAGTACTGTGCACAGTTTTGGTCACCCTGGTATAGGAAAGACATAGCTGAAAATGTGTTGCTGGAAAAGCGCAGCAGGTCAGGCAGCATCCAAGGAGCAGGAGAATCGACGTTTCGGGCATGAGCCCTTCTTCAGGAATGGTTCCTGAAGAAGGGCTCATGCCCGAAACGTCGATTCTCCTGTTCCTTGGATGCTGCCTGACCTGCTGCGCTTTTCCAGCAACACATTTTCAGCTCTGATCTCCAGCATCTGCAGTCCTCACTTTCTCAAAGGAAAGACACAGTTAAACTGGAAAGAATGCAGAAAGGATTTCCGAGGATGTTGCCAGGACTGGTAGACCTGAGTTATAGGGAGAGGTTGGCCAGGATAGGACTTTATTCCTTGGAATGTAGGAGAATGAGGGGTGATCTTATTGAGGTGTATAAAATCATGAGGGACATAGATAGGATGATCTATCTATGTCTTTTTCCCAGGGATGGGGAATTGAAAACTAGAGGGGATAGGTTTAAGGTGACAGGGGAAAGATTTAAGAAGGACCTGAGGGACAAATTCTTCACACAGAGAGTGGCACATATATGGAATGGGCTGCCAGAGAAAGTGGTTAAGGCAGGTACAATAGCAGCATTTAAAAGCATTTGCTCAGGTACACGGATGGGAAGGGTTTGGAGGGATACAGACCAAATGTGGGCAATTGGAACTACCTGAGTGGGCATCATGGTCAGCATGGACCAGGTAGGGCCGAAGGGCCTGTTTCCATGCGGTATTACTCTATGACTCTATGACTGTATGTAGGCCATTCTGCCCATCTTGTCTGTCTTGATTGATCAAAGCAGTGCAGCCCAGTCTGACCACAATGTAATAGGCTTATTTGATTTTGTTACCACATGTATTTTACAGCAAAAACACAGCAAGATACAGTGAGAAGCTTAATTTATCACCTTGAAACAGCGCCAATTTGAATAATTTAAGAATAAGGAAGAAAAGAAAGACCTAGCTGGAGGAGAGTCCATCAGTCCTGAGCCAGCTCATCACCGTCAACGATGCCCGCCGCACCATCCCTCCACCACTGCTTCGCCGCCAGCTACACTCAACTGTCGACTCTCAGGTGCCATCTTTCCAGCTGGGTTCATTCTCCTCCATCACCGCCTTGCTGCTGCCATTGCCGGACCCAACTAACATCAAAGTCTCTGATCCTAAGGCGCCATCTTTGCTGCTGGGCTGACCTCGCATCTGCCAATGTATCCGCCCCTAATTCCAGGTGCTGTACTTGCTCCGAAAAAGTGGGCAGGGGGGGTCACTCTCCTCCGCGCTGGGCCCGGATATAGCTGTACAGTTCATGGTTCTTTAAGGAGACTTTGTAAATGTTGTTAGGTGTTCATTTCTTTACTACACTTTCAGGCCATGCGTTCCAGATTCCTATCATCAAAGAGTATCCCACCCAGACCCAATCCCCACACTATCCCAATATCCAGCATCTACTGTGGCCAATCCACCTGACCGACAAATTTTTGGACGGTGGGAGCAAACTGGAGCACCTGGAGGAAACCCGTGCAGACACGGGGACAATATGTAAACTTACATATTACCTCGTATCATCTTCTTCTTCCATATAACCCTTGCCACCAATTGCCTTCAGTTTATGCTTGCTGAGACTTGCCTGTTGCTGCATAAAGCTGTCCCTGTTTATTCAATTGAGGCCCCAGATGATTTTAACACAGATCATAGAATCCCGACAGTGAGGATACAGATCCAGACTGACCCTCCAAAGAGTAACCCACCCAGACCCATTCCCCAACCCTATTATTCTATGTTTACCCCTGACTAATGCACCTAACCTACACATCCCTGAACACTCTGGGTAATTTAGCCTGGCCAATCCACCTAACCTGCACATCTTTGGACTGTGGGAGGAAACCGGAGCACCCGAAGCAAACCCACGCAGAGACCGGGAGAATGTGCAAACTCCACCCAGACAGTCGCTCGAGGGTGGTGCTGTGAGGCAGCAGGGCTAACCACTGAGCCACTATACTGCCCTGTGCCACCGCTTCAATTAAATCTCCCCTCAGCCTCTTTCACTCCAAATTAAATGATCCCAACCTTCCCTCTGAGCTAAAGTTTTCCAATCCTGGTCAGTCATCTCCAAGGAAATGTATTTTGGATGCCCAGCCTTGAGTTCCTAGATCTGTTCGAAGTCTGTCCCTTTTTGCACAGTGATAGTGCCACCCAACATGATGGAGGGTATTCTTAATGTGAAGGTGGGGCTTTATCTATCTGTTAAATATAGTTATAAATGGCTAACTAAGAGCTGAGAGACTAGACATCCAAACGGACTTCCCTTGTCATGGTCATTATGCCACAAAGGAGGCAATGTAATCCATTGAGCCCTTGCTAACTCTGCAGAATATTCCAGACAGAGCCAATTTGTTGCCATTCCCTTGAGAATTTAATTTGTTTAATTGTCCGACCAATTTCCTTTCAAATTCATTTAGTTGTATTTGCTTCCACCACCCTTGTGGAAGCTTCATCTCGTATCCACTCTCCCCATCACCGACGCTCAGTAGCAGCAGTGTGTACCATCTACATGATGCACTGCAGAAATTCATCAAAAATCCTTAGACAGCACCTTCCAAATTCACAACCACTTCCGACTAGAAGGACAAGGGAAGCAGATACATGGGAACACCACCCCTTCATTGTGAGAGGGTTTGAGTACAGGAGCAGGGTTATGTTACTGCAGTTATACAGGGCCTCAGTGAGGCCACCCCGAGAATATTGTGGGAAGTTTTGGTCTCATTTTCTGAGGAAGGATGCTCTTGCTCTCGAGGGAGTGCAGCAAAGCTTTACCAGGCTGGTTCTGGGGATGGAGGGACTGACGTATGAGGAGAGATTGATGAGGTTAGGATTGTTTTCATTGGAGTTCAGATGAATGGGGGGCCATAATATTCTAAGAGGATTAGACAGGGTAGATGTAGGGAGGATGATCCCGATGGTGGATGTGTCCAGAACCAGGTATCACAGTCTGTCAGTTTGGGGTGGACCATTTAGGACAGAGATGAGGCGACATTTCTTCACCCAGAGAGTGGTGAGCCGGTGGAATTCATTACCACAGGAAGTAGTTGATGGCAAAATATTGAATATATTCAAGAGGCAGCTAGGTGTAGCACTTGGGGCAAATGGGATCAAAGGTTATGGGGAGAAAATAGGGTTAGGCTATTGAGTTGGATGACTAGCCATGATTGTGATGAATGGCAGGGCAGATTCAAAGGGCCGAATGGCCTCCTTCCACTCCTATCATGTATGTTTAATGTTTCTATCTTCCCCCTCCAAGCCACTCACCATCCTGACTTGGAAATATATCACTGTTCTTTTAGTGTCACTGGGTCTAAATCCTGGAATTCCATCTCTAAGGGCACTGTGGGTCTACCCGCAGGAGGTGGACTGCAGTGGTTCAAGAAGGCAGCTCACCCCCACCTTCTTGAGGGTCATGAAGGATGGGCAAAAGCACTTGCCCAGACAGTGAGGCTCACATCGCATGAATGAGTTAGAAAACACACAATCCTTTTAATCGTGCTTTTTACGCCTGCGTATTTATTTAATAAGCAAACAATTGCCACTCAATGACCAAGGGGCAAGTCAGCCACAATGAGCAAATAGCTTTCAGCCACATCTTCACTCCTCCCCATTTAACCAACAAAGGTACATTGAGGTTAAAGTTCATACGAGCACATCTTGCCCATACAAATACTTGGATCACGTGACAAATAATGGTGTCTCACTAGTCTTTGTTTATTTACTGTTCAGAAATGATTCTTCACATCTGGATTCCCAGTTAGCCACATCTGGTAAGTGGTGAACATCCTGATCATACTATTGCAGTGAGTACTAAAAGTTTCACCTACTTAGACTGGGCTATGGAAGGAGATGAAAGGGGAAACAGTCTATCACTTAACTTCCCCCACTGTCCTTTTGTCAGAACTCTTCTGAGGAGAAAGAATGATAAACATTCTGACAGAGATGAGTGACCCAGCTGAGAAACAGTTACATCTGTTCAATCTGTGAGTGGCCAGTTCAGAGGTTAACAAAGCACAGACATCTACAAAGTATTACACGGCATTTCTAAATGACTGCTTCTCTATTCTTCTGTAAACTTTAGGTCATCAGCGTTCTGCTGATGAGTGTTCTGGCTCCTGTCTCTGTGCTACTCCTGTGCACTCAAGCCCACACTGTGTTCCACTCTCATGGGTTCTGCCTACAATGAGGTCTGGGGAATTAGGTGTCTGTACTGCACTCTCCGGTTTCTCCTGTTAACTAGATTGTTTCTTCTCTGACCCTGCTGCATTTCTATCCTTTACTGTCTGACACTAAGTCCTGTAAAACTCTGTATTTACAGTCAGTATCCTGAATACCACTCTCTCATGCACACTTTCTACTCCTTAAAGTCTTACTAACCTGTGACTATTTATGTCAGAGTTAAATCATCAAATGCATCATCATTGTTAACTTGTTAATTCACATTATACTAGAGCTGGGCTGCTCAGTGGTTAGCACCCCAGCCTCACAGCAGGGTCCCAGGTTCAATTCCAGCCTTAGGCAACTGTCTGTGTGGAGTTTGCACATTCTCCCTGTGTCTGTGTGGGTTTCCTCTGGGTGCTCTGGTTTCCTCCCACAGTCCAAAGATGTGCAGATTGGCTGAATTGCCCATAGTGTCCAGCAATGTGCAGGTTAGGTGGGTTTGCCATAGGGATTGCAGCGATAGGGTGGGTCTGGGGTGGTTGGTTTTCAGAGGGTCGGTGTGGATTTGATGGGCTGAATGGCCTGCTTCCACACTGTTGGGATTCTACAGCTGTGCATTAATCCACATAAACGTGGGAGTTTTCAATCTCTGCTGCCTGTAACAGCAGACAAACCAGAAGGGGACTGTTGTGGCGTTGTGCCAGTGTCCGCACCTCTGATCCAAGAGGCCTGGCTTCTAAGCCTCACCTGCTTGAATGTAGTGTATTACCATCTCTGAGCAGGTTGCTTGGGAAAGTATCCTTACTATATCAGGGTACCGTCCTTACTAGAGAAACTCATGTGGCACTGTGGCAGTGCATCTACCTCTGAGCCAGGAGCACATGTGTGTCCTAACAAATGATTAGAAAATATCTTAACCCACCCCAAGTTTCCAGTGCTGTTGGGTGGACTCTGATCTTTGTAATGGCTCATTGTTGAAATGGAATGTTCTCTGTGGAGGTGTATGAAGAGAATAAGCTCACATTGTTTTCTTTGGAGCAGAGAAACTTGAGGGGGGACCTGATAGAGCGAGAGAGTCATACAACGTGGAAACAGCTCCTTCTCAACCTGAAATAGAAATGTATAAGAGTATGAGGGGCATAGGCAGGGTGGTTGTAGAGAAGCTTAGTCCAAAGGTCAAGTAATGGGGGTATACTTTTGAAATGAAAGGCAGAAGGTTAAGAGGGGATTTGAGGGATTTCTTTTCATCCAGGGGCGGGGGAACTGGGATGCACTGCCTGGGAGGCTAGTTGAGTTAGCTAAACTCACAATCTTTAAATAGTACTTGGATGAACATTCAGAGCTATGGGCAAGTGTGGGAGAGTGGGACTAGTGTAGGGAGTAGTTGTACAGGCATCATGGACTAAAGGGACTGACCTGTATTTTATTCTTCTGTGAGGCTGTGCTAGTATAATGAAGAACTGAGAAACAAAAGTGACCAAGGCTTATCTAAATTATCTTCCACTACCTCGACACTCTACACCAATTCTTCCTGCTGGACTGGTTAGCTCCCAATTCTACCCACATGACATCAATGGCTGTACTTTAAAAGTAATTCATTGGGAGAATGTGAGTGATGGAAAAGTCTCTGTGTTTAGCATTCCTTCCTCTCTTTTTTAACCTGTTCACAAGATATCATTGGTTCAATCTGTATTTATTGCCTGTCCTCAATTACTCTTTAATTGTGGAGTGATTTGTGTGGAGTTGCACATTCTCCCTGTGTCTGCATGGGTTTCTTCTGGATGCTCCTGTTTCCTCCCGCAGTACAAAGATGTGTAGGGTAGATGGATTGGCCATGCTAAATTGCCCATAGAGTTCAGGGATGTGTAGGTTAGGTGCTTTAGCCATGTAGGGTTACAAGGTAGAAGGATGGACCTGGGTGGGATGCTCTTCGGAGAGTCGGTGTGGACTAGTTGGGCCAAATGGCCTGTTTCCACTCTTGTAGGGATTCTATCGATTCCATTCTATGGAGTGGCTAGCTCGGGCCACTGCAGAGGATAGTTAAGAGTCAACTATGTTGCTGTGGGTTGGGAGTCACATGCAGGCCAGACCAGGTAAGGATGGGCTGATTTCTTTCCCTAAAGGATATCAATAAAGCAGACAAGCTGTTACATAGGTGTCCATGAAGGACTCTTCTTCTTAACCTCTCCCCTCGCCTGAGATGTGGTGACCCTCAGGTTAAACCAGCATTTCCTCTCTGATGAGATCACAGCCCTATGGTCCTCTCGGCATGTGGTGAATTTATCAGGCTCTTTTTCATCATCTCTATCAGGCTAGACTTTCGTTGAAATCAAAGGGTATAATTTTCCCTTTGAACCCAAAGCATCAGCTCTGTGGGCTGGATTGCTAGTCCAAAGCACTGCTTTCCCCTCAAACTACTCGGGTGAAAGTGACAACGACCTGCCTTCCTGGTGTAAGTCATGATGTGGAAATGCCGGTGTTGGGTTGGACTGGGCTGGACAAAGTCAAAATACACACGATACCAGGTTATAGAATCCCTACAGTGCAGAAACAGGCCATTTGGCCCAAGTCCACACCGACCCACCAAAGAGTAACCCACCAGACTCATTCACCTCATTATTGTGACGTGTACTCAAGTACAGGGATACAGGAGAGCAGTGAAAAAGTTTACAATATTACCACCCTTGGCACCATCTTAGGTACCAGGTAACTTAGGTAAAGAGTAGGAAAAGAAAGAAATAAGTTATAAGTTCAACATCACATTCTTGTCTGTATAAAATAGTAAATAAAAAATACAGTTAAAGGTTCCAAATTACGGTCATAGAGCTGTACAGCATGGAAATCGACCCTTCGGTTCAACTCATCCATGCCAACCTGATATCCTAGATTAATCTCGTCCCATTTGCCAGCACTTCCCTCTAAGCCCTTCCTATTCATGTACCCATCCAGGTGCCTTTTCAATGTTATAATTGTACCAGCCCCCATCTCTTCATGGGCCTGTAGTTGCTCCATGTTGTCATTCCCCATGAGGGCTCAATCTCTTGATTCCCGTGCCTTCATCTCACTAGCAACTGGCCAGAGTCCTGTGTGAACTCTGTGAGGAGAAAACAGAGCTAACATTTCGGGTTTGGTGGATGAGGAGGGGTCACCAGACTTAAAGCGTTAACTCACGGGAACAGGTTTGCTTTGTTTATTCCAAATCTTTTGCTATCTTCTCCACTGCATCATACACCTTCTCACTTTTTCCCTGCTCCCCCGCCCTCACCTCCCCACCCCGTCACCAACAACCCTCAATTCCCCATCTTCCTAACTACCCCAAATCTAAATGCTCTCATATCAGATGCTGGGAACTTGGCAATTGGTGCCAGTGTTGTGTCGCTCCCTCGAGGTGAGGGGGTGTGTCTGTCTGTGCCAGCTCCTGACTGCACATCCAGGAGGGGGGAGTCATGTGTGTGGCTGTTCCCTGGGCTGTGTAAGTGGTGGGGTGGGTCATGGTTCAGGAATATGCTGTCTCAGGAGCCTTGGTGAATTGCTGCATGTTTTGCTGATTCTCAGAAAGATCAGCCAGAAACACTGAAGGTGTGTCCCATGGAGGGTAGTCATTCATTGCAGATCAAGCTGATCTCATGTTGTTTGTTAGAACTCCCAGAAGAAGTAATCAGCCTGAAATTACAAGATGTGAGATTACCCTTTGATCAGGAGAACCTCTGGACCAAAATGAAACAAAAAGATTGCTTGCTGCCAATTGGTCTTGCACCTGCAACTGTAAATAGCATTGTATTTGCTGTGCCAGGAAAGGTTTGGCAGTTTTCCTGTGGATTCGATGGCTCTTACACACCATGTGTTTCACAACTCTTTCATTCCAAAGCATGGTGTGTGCTATTGAATGGTTTCGCACGTCTGTTTCAGTTATCACATTGGGCTGCAGATCATCCTTGTCCTCTGAACCCCTTATCACAGCCAGCGCAGTGATAAAACCACATGGAGATTCAGTGCACTGAGTGAGGCCGTTTGATGCTTCAGGCTCGTGTCCTATCTCTGAATGGAAACATTTTTTTCCATTGAATGTTCCAGGGACCATGGGGAAAGGGTAAGGGAGTGGACACTAACAAGATAGCTTACTCAAAGAGCTTGAATGACCGCGATGTGCCAAATGGCCTCCTTCAGAGTCGTATAATGCTGCAGTTCATTTTCCTGCTAATTGTGTCTGTGCCAACTATCTGAGAATGTGTCTGTACTTCCATTAACCTTCACCTTTAGCCATTTCCTCCATGCCCGTCAGGACTCAAAGGTTCATGCCCCTTATCCTTTAAATGTTTACTTTTTAACAGAGTTATCCCCCACTCTTTCTGATTTTGGTTTAATTTGATTTTATTATTACTATACATACCAAGATACAGTGAAAAGTATTGTTTTGCTTTGTTATGAAGTTGAAGACATGTACTGGACCTTTAAAAGAGAGTGAATGCTGTTCTGAACTGAGATCTTACAAGCACCTGTGTGCTATGACTAGATGGCAGTCTCAGAGTGGACTGGAAAATTGAAAAGATATAACATTTGGCTGTGAAATGGATACCTGAGTTAGTTGCTGTTTTGACAACAATTTGAATTTAACCAGTTTAAATTATGCCCCAGGATACTAAAACCCAATTGAGTTTATATTTAACACTGAACATTGAACTAGTAAGATGATCCAACTGTTGAGGATATAAAAATGCAGACATTTTAAAAATTAGAGACAGAGCAACTGTCATTAAAAGAGACTCAAGAAATTAGGAAAGGAAACACATTTACTGTAAAAAGAAAGAAAACAACCCAGGGAGATCTTCAGTCAGAAGATGTTGTGAAACTTGAAAGGGTTCAGAAAAGATTTACAAGGATGTTGCCAGGATTGGAGGATTTGAGCTACAGGGAGTGGCTGAACAGGCTGGGGCTGTTTTCCCTGGAGCATCGGAGGCTGAGGGGTGACCTTATAGAGGTTTATAAATTTATGGATAGGGTAAATAGACAAAGTCTTTTCCCTGGTGTGGGGGAGTCCAGAACTAGAGGGCATAGGTTTAGGGTGAGAGGGGAAAGATATAAAAGAGACCTACGGGGCAACCTTTCCACACAGAGGGTGGTACGGGTATGGAATGAGCTGCTAGAGGAAGTGGTGGAGACTGGTACAATTGCAACATATAAGAGGCATTTGGACGGGTATATGAATAGGAAGGGTTTGGAGGGATATGGGCCAAGTGCTGGTAGGTGGTACTAGATTGGGCTGGGATATCTGGTCAGCATGGACGGGTTGGACCGAAGGGTCTGTTTCCATGCTGTACATCTCTATGATTCTATGACTCTAAGAAGACAGATGCTGATGACAATAGCCACTGTGTGGTTTTGAAATTAAGTTGGTGTAATTTTAATAAGTGTCTTATTGGAACAGTGTATTGTTATAGAGTTGGAGGCAGATAATACGCAGTTAGAGAAAAGGGGCTTAGAGTTGTGAATAGTTGTTATTTAATGTTCACTTTTAGAGTTAAAGAATAGATTGAGATTTTTTTTAAATAGTGGAATTTGGGAGTTCTCTGTCACTCATATTTTAACAGATTACAAGGCGAGGAGAACTTTTCTGGGTGTTTGGTTTAATTGACAGAGGCATTCACCACTGTATCGTAATAGCATGCTATCCAGGCAAGTCATACCTTACATCAGGTAATAGAACAGAATACAGCGTTACCGCTACAGAGAAAAATCAACTCTAATATATGAGAGGTCCATTCATAAGTCTGATAACAGTGGAGAAGCAGCTGTTCTTAAGTCTGTTGGTGTGTGTTTTCAAACTTTTGCATGTTTTGCCTGATGAAAGAGAGTATAACCAAGGTGGAAGGGGTCTTGGATTATGTTGGTTGCTTTCCCAAAGCAGCAGGAAGTATAGGATGGGAGGTTGGTTTGCGTGATGAACTGGGCTTTGTCATAACTCTCTGTAATTTCTTGCGGTCTTGGGCAGAGCAGTTATCATACCAAGCTGTGATGTATCTGGATAGGATGCTGACGATGGTGCATCTATAAAAGTTGGTAAGTGCCATTGTGGACATGCTGAATTTCCTTTGCATCCTGAGGAAGTAACGGCGTTGATGTGCTTTCTTGACTGTAGCATTCACTTGGATTTGACCAGGACAGATTGATGGCGAGATTGATGGCAATATTTATTGCTAGGAACTTGAAGCTTTCAACCATCTCCATGATACATGTTCTTAACTCCATTTCCTGAAGTCAATGACCAGCTCCTTCAGTTTGCTGACAATGAGGGAGAAATCGTCTTCTGGTTCATCCTAATTAAATTATGTCAAAACCTCCCCCCTTTCTGGATCACTTTATTGTCTTCACAGAACAACAAAGTGACCAATAGAAATTAATTGGCCCAATTTACCTCATGAAGAATTTTATTGGAATTCTGCAAGTTTCATTATTCTATTTCTAAAGAGAGAGGCTTGTCATCTAAACTTTCCATCTTGAGTACATCAGGACTGAAACAAGAATACCATATTTCAATCAATCACGGATGCTTATTCTTCTGGAGAAAGAGATTGGTTAGCATGTTGACTGTGCTTGAATGAGCCATTGCTGTAGTGTAAGCACCAGGGAGAGTATATGATAGAAACATGGAACGCAGGAGCATGCTACTCGACCTTTCGAGTCTGATCCCCTGTGCAACATGAGCGTGAGTGATTATTTGCCTCAGTCCCCTGTTCCTGCTTTCCCATCATGCATTTTGATCTCTTTTTTTCATGAAAGCCCTCAGCTTCTGGATAGTTCAAAAATAGTGCAAGCCTTGAACAGATTCCTATTGTTTGCAGATGAAGAATCCCTGTGTATGAATTTATATTACTCCTCCAAAGTGTAACTAAGTTGGACTCATTGATTTAAATCCAACATAGCACATTCGAGATTAGTCACTAACTGCTGTCCCATCGCAGTATCACACCATGGAGCAGATAGTTTGGGATTGGCAATCTCGGACAGGTTAAATATGGTCTAAACTCTTGCCTTGTATGAACAAATGAGGTTGTATAGGATGTTGGTGCGGCCTCTTCTGAAATACTGTATCCGATTCTGGTCACCCAGTTATAGGAAGGATATTATTCAGTTGGAGAGGGTTCACAAGGGATTTACCAGGATGTTGTTGGGTATGGAAGGTTTGAGTTATAAAGAAAGGCTGGATAGCCTGGAACTTTTTCCACTGGAAAGTAGGAGATTGAGAAAGTGAGGACTGCAGATGCTGGAGATCAGAGTCGAGAGTGTGGTGCTGGAAAAGCACAGCCAGTCAGGCAGCATCCGAGGAGCAGGAGAATTGACGTTCCAGGCATAAGCCCTTGATCAGGAATGAGGCTTGTGGGCTGGGGGCTATGAGAGAGAAATGGGAGGGGAGTGGGGCTTGGCAGAAGGTAGCTGGGAATGCAATAGGTAGATAAAAGCGGGGGAGAAGGTGGTAGCTCAGAGAGGAGGGTGGA
Organism: Chiloscyllium punctatum; assembly: GCF_047496795.1. NCBI lineage: Eukaryota > Metazoa > Chordata > Chondrichthyes > Orectolobiformes > Hemiscylliidae > Chiloscyllium > Chiloscyllium punctatum. The sequence goes on along the minus strand of NC_092776.1, from coordinate 11,337,157 downwards.
GCGGATAGGTGGGAAAGACGATGGACAGGTCAAGAGGGCAGTGCCAAGTTGGAGGCTTGGGACTAGGATAAGGTGGGGGGAGGTGAAATGAGGAAACTGGTGAAATCCACATTGATCCCATGTGGTTGCAGGGTCCCAAGGTGGAAAGTGAGGCATTCTTCCTCCAGGCGTCAGATAGTTAGGGTTTGGCAATGGAGGAGGCCCGGAATCTGCAATACCCTGGCCAGACTGGGACGGGGAGTTGAAGTGTTCAGCCACAGGGCGGTGGGGTTAGTGGGTGTGAGATGTTCTCTGAAACAATCCGCAAGTAGGCGCTCTGTCTCTTCTATGTAGAGGAGACCACATCGGGTCCAATGGATACAGTAGATGACATTGGTGGAGGTACAGGTGAATTTCTGTCAGATGTGGAAGGCTCCCTTTGGGGCCTTGGACGGAGGTGAAGGGGGGAGGTGTGGGCGCAGGTTTTGCACGTCCTGCAGTGGCAGGAGAAGGTGTCGGGAGTGGGGTGAGGGCTGGTGAGGGAGGGAGTGGGAGCGTGGATCTGATGAGGGAGGTTGAGAGGCAACCTTTTGGAAGTTTATAAATAAATGAGAGGTCTCAGTAGAGTTAATAATAGTTGTATTTTCCCTAGGATGGGGGAATTGCAAGACAAACGGGCACATTTTTAAGGTGAGAGGAAAGAGATTTTAAAAAGACATGAGCGGTAAATTATTTACACAGAGCAGGGTTCACATATGGCATGAACTTCCTGATGAAGTGGTGGATGCAGGTACAATTACAACGTTCAAAAGACATTTGGATAGATACATGAATAAGAAAGGTTTGGAGGGATATGGGCCCAGAGAAGGGAGGTGGGACTAGTTTAGTTTGAGAATATGATCGGCATGGACTGGTTGGACTGAAGGGTCTGTTTCTGTACTACTCTGTGACGCTCAGAAAGGAAGTAGCGGTCAGCAAACAGGCTAAAAAGAGGAACAGAAAGAAGGACATATAAGCACACAGAACAAGGGTGCAGTTCTGGTGAAGGGTCACTGGACCCAAAATGTTAACTCTGCTGTCTCTCCACAGGTGCTGCCAGAACTGCTGAGCTTTTCCAGCAATATCTGCTTCTGTTTCTGATTTCCAGCATCTGCAGTTCTTTTTTGTTTGTTCAGTATGAGAGTGTGTTTAGTTTCAGCTAAGGGAAATTTAATTAAAAAATATTATTTCCCTCAGAGCCCCTTATACTCTGGCTCTACCCCACCCCCACACTCACATTAACTATGATTCAATTCTAAGCACTTAGAGCCATTTGCTGTTCTCGTCTCAGATACACTCTTTGTGTTGTAAATAGGCAAGACTGGGCTGCTTTGTGGAGTGGGTCAAATAGCATGATTTGCCAAACTTAATTCTTGTCCTTAAAAGCCATGGTTAAAAAGAACCTGACCACAATCCGCTTCCCTACAGATGCATTGATTAACTGCATTAACCCTGCAATTGCTGCTGACAAGATGCATTTGGAAGATTACACTAATTATCAATTGCACACGGGCAACTTTTCCTTTTCTTCTCTCAGCTGGTGGCTTTTTGCACAAATGGTGAACAAAACTGCAGGGCTGGGGACTACAACCAGTGCAGGGGTCAAAGGGGAGAGCTGGAACTGAAGGGTTAGGAGTCTGAATGTAGTCTCTGTGTGTCCCACACAAACACTCATCCATAGCAGCGAGTGGGACACAGGCTCACTATTATCGCAGTATTTATTTGCAGTGTGGGGAACACATTAATTGTAAAAAAAAAGGCTTGCTAGACTGTTCAAACCCCATTTTAACACTGGATTTGTCCAAGAAATTTGTTTTCTTTTGCAATTGGTGCTTTAAAGGATTGTGACTAACATAATCGAGCAGTCAACTTTTGGTTTTTCACAACTATTGATCGACTTTACATCAAGTTAAATCCTGCCCTTTTCTGAAGATTTTAAAAGCATTCACATGAGCATATAAGGGCAGAAGCAGACCATTCAAGCCTCACATTTACTCTGCCATTCAATAAAACCATGGCTGAGCAGTTCAATGTGGATGGCAATGGTCTAGTTGTGTTATCACTGAATCATTAATCTAGAGACCAAAGTAACAATCTGGGTTCGAATCCTACCCATGAAAGTTAGTGGGATTTGTATTCAATTTAATAAAAGAAAAATCTGGAATTAAGGATATTATGAGGATGGAAACACTGCTGATTGTCAGAAAAAAACCCATTTGGTTCACTAATGTTTCTTAAGGAATGAAGCTGCCATCCTGACCTGGGTTCAGAAAAGATTTACAAGGATGTTGCCAGGGTTGGAGGATTTGCGCTATAAGGAGAGGCTGAATAGGCTGGGACTGTTTTCCCTGGAGTGTCGGAGGCTGAGGGGACCTCATAGAGGTTTACAAAATTATGAGGGACATGGATAGGATAAAGAGGCAAAGTCTTTTCCCTGGGGTCGAGGAGAACAGAACTAGAGGGCATAGGTTTAAGGTGAGAGGTGAAAGATATAAAAGAGACCTAAGGGGCAACTTTTTCACACAGAGGGTGGTATAGGTATGGAATGAGCTGCCAGAGGAAGTGGTGGAAGCTGGTACAATTGCAACATTTAAGAGGCATTTGGATGGGGATATAAATAGGAAGGGTTTGGAGGGATATGGGCCGGGTGCTGGCAGGTGGGACTAGATTGGGTTGGGATATCTGGTCGGCATGGATGGGTTGGACCGGCATACTGTACATCTCTATGAATCTATGTGATTCCAGACCCACAGCAATATGGTTGACTCTTAACTGCCCTCTGTGCAATAAATGCTGGCCCAGCCTGTTACACCCACATCTCTTGAATAAAATAAAACTCAATGAAAAACAGAACAAGGTCGAGGGTGTGATGGATCTGACACTCTCCGGATATTCTAATGAGACAAAACTCCTGGCCACTTCCCGAATGAGGTTTATGATAAAGGGCATGTATGTGGACACTAAGTGACAAGAAAGTCTACCTCAGGTACAAGGTCCAATAGTTGAAAGTTTGGGTATTGCCAGCAAATGCAGGAGATGGGAAACACTCCTGATCTGAACCCAGATGGTTAACTGAAGGTCACAGGCAACATTCAAGTTCTTAGCCTTGAAATCCATTGAGGTGAGCCCAAAATGCAGGCTGAAACCCCCAGGACTGAGAGAATGCTGCATGTCTATGTATCATCTTTCAGATGGCATCGATGTTTTATGAGTGAGTCAAGCCAGATCTGTTATATCATTTTAACAAGTGATCAAATAATCGCTGCTGTTAAAAAGGTGAAAAGAAATACCACTCAAGTGGGCAGAATATTGCGTTGAATTTGCAGCACAGAATAACAAGGCTGATTTATTAATAAATACGCTTCTCCTTATTCATATTTTCTCATGGACTTGCTTTCCCCGATATGGTCAAAATTCAACCAACAAGAATAACAGGTGTGCAATTATGCTATTGTGTTCCAGTCAGAAGATTATCAACAGGTGAGGTAGGGGAATGAGACAGTATAGAAGGAGCTTTACTCTCTACCTAACACCATGCGTCTCCTGCCCTGGGAGTGTTTGATGGGGATAATGTAAGGGTTAGCTTTACTCTGTGTATCGACCTGTGCTGTCCCTCAAAGACCATCCCACCCAGATCCAGCCCCCTACCCTATCACTGCATTTCCCATGGTTAATCGACCTAATCTGTACATCCTTGGACACTATGGGAAATTTAGCATGGTCAATCCCGAGCTTCAGGAAACCAGAGCACCAGGAGGAAACCCACACAGAGACGGGGAGAACGTGCAAACTCCACACAGACAGTTGCCCAAGGTCCCTGGCGCTGTGAGGCAGCAGTGCTAACCACTGAGTCACCATGCCACCCGCGTTGGGCACGATCTTGAGACTGAGCATCTCATGCAAGCTTTTCCAGGATCCCACTGAAGAGGATGTTGCAGTGCTGTGGAAGAAAACTTTAATTTTCCAGGTGTTTAATGAAAGGTCCATTTTCTGACATAATTCAGAGGAGCAGTTTCCATTGAGCTGGAGCTCAGTGAGTACACAGTAAGTGGGAGATGGTGGCCAAAGGGTAATGTCACTCGATAAGCAACTCTGAGTCTCATGTTCTGGGGCATTGCTGAAGATGAAATTTGAATTCAATGAAACTCTGGATTACAAATTAACCTAATGGTTATGTCAATCAATGTTTAAAAAACCCACCTGGTTCACAACTGTCCTTTGGAGAAGGAAATCTGCTGGTCTTACCGAGTCTGGCTACATGTCACTCTAGACCCATGATTACATTTTTGCCTTTTAACTGCCCTCTGGGCAATTAGGGATGGGCAAATGATGCACGCATCGCAATAAGAAATAACTTTCTTTAAAGTGATGAAGGAGCAGCTCCGAAAGCTTGTGATTTCAAATAAACCTGTTGGACAATAACCTGGTGTCGTGTGACTTTTGACCTTTGTCCTCAGGGGTACGTAAAAGATCCCACAGGACAATTTCAAAGAACAACAGGGGAGTGATCGCAAGTGAGCTGGTCAACATGCATCCCTCACACAACACCAGCATAAATGGATTTATCTGGTCAATATCATAATGCTGTTTGTGGGATCTTTCTGTGCATGATTTGGCTGCCACATTACAACAGTATCAACATTTCCAAAGTATTTCATTGCCTGTAAGGCACATTGAGACGGCCACTATTTCAGCAAGGTACTGTATGGAAATCCTTTTAACCAGAGCTGGGATGTAAAAAGGTGTACGATCGGATTGTCTCTGGACTAGCCTGTTTAGAGATAGTTAGACAAGTCAGTCAATGAACAGTCCCTCTCTAACTATGACAAAGATTATTCACAATCCTGCAGCTGCACAGCTACCTCTTCATTGATTATGTTTGCAATAAGGAAGTCAGTGTGTGAAGTGTCCTCTCTCAGCCTGCCTGCTAACGAGGTTAACTTGTCTATCAGAGCCAGAGAATAATCTCAGTGAGAGCATGCACAACCTCTGTAACTCTATATCTTGCTGACTGATAAATGCTGTCTTGTATCCAGTTTAACTTCTAATGGGAAAGATCATGGGAAGTTTCAGTGTAAACGTCATTTTCTCACTCATCAAAAGTGGGAAGCCCAGCCACTGTTGACCTTGGGTGAGAGTTTTTGTTGATCTGTCATCTGATTGTGATAGTGCCTGCTCGATGACCCTGTTTTCAAAGGAGCACATTGAGAGCTAGATCCAGGAACTGATGTTGTACTGTTTCAATGCACAGCATCCATTGTCACTTCCCTGAATCTCTCCAATCCCCAGCCTGCTCTCAGCTCTTTGTCACTGAACGTTCAGAAGCCAGCTATTCTCTTTAACCCTTGCAAGATGTCTCTCCACAATGAGTGAGATCTGCACTGTTTATGATGCATGGCTCCAGGCTGTTTTCGTGTGTTGGTGGGTTTGTGGGCTACCATGATGCTAAGGGGCTGAGTAGTCTGGCAGTCATTTACGACATGTCTTTGATGTAGGGGAGAAGTAGCTAGGGTTTCTGGACGTGTTTTGTCTGCTTGTTTGGGTTTGTTGCTGTTCATTGGGTATCCATTCCATTTGAATACACTGTATAGGTGATTTTCCTCTGGTCTGTGTAGTTCCTCTGTGCTACAGTGTGTGTTAGCTCGTTGAAATAATGTTCTGATGCAGCTTTGTTTGTGGGTGTTGGGGTGATTGCTTCTGTAGCTCAACACTTGGTCTGTATGTGTTGTTTTTCTGTAGACACTGGTTTGAAGTTCCCTGTTGGCTGTTTGGCCTACTGTGACATGTAGGAATGGCAGTTTATTGTTGTTTTCTGCCTCTTTAGTGAATTTTATGCCAGTAAGGATATTATTGATGGTCTTGAAGGTTTCCTCTAACTTGTTTTGTTTAGTGATGACAAAGGTGTCATCCACGTCACGGACCCAGAGTTTGGGTTGGATGGTTGGCAGAGCTGTTTGCTCAAGTCTCTGCATTACTGCCTCTGCTAAGAACCCTGTTCCATTGGCTTGTCTGTAGGTTTTGTTGTTGAAGGTGAAGTGGGTGGTAAGGCATAGGTCCACTAGATTGATGATATTCTCCTTGTTGATGAAGTTAGTAGTTGGTGTATGTGTCTTTGGGTCTTTTAATAGTGTAGTCAGTGTTTCCTTGGCCAGGTTAATGTTGATTGACGTAAACAGGGCTGTTACATCAAAGGAGACCATTATTTCACCCTCTTCTATCTTAGTGTCTTTGATGGTCTTCAGGAATTCTTGTGTGGAGTGGCGTGAGTCTTCTACTAAGTGTTTTAGTCTTTGGTGTAGCTCCTTGGTCAATCTGTAAAATGGTGTTCCATGTAGCGAGACTATCGGTCTGAGGGGGGGCTCCTGGTTTGTGAATTTTGGGTAATCCATAGAAGCGTGGTGTGTTGGATCCGTCTGGTTTCATTTTTTGGAAGGCGGTCTTATTTATTTCTCCAGATTTCCGAAGTTTTGTTGCGTAGGGTTGTGATTCAGTTCTCTAGTTGTGGTGTCGGGTCTATCGCCACCTGTTGGAAAGTGTTGACATCTGTAAGGATCTGTAACTGCCAGGATGCAGACAAGAAAGATTTCTTAGCAGCATTAGGAACAACATTAAAAGACAACCAACTCACAGAAGAAACCCAGCAAACCATCAGACAGGTAGTTGCATCAGGTAAAAACAATGACTGCAGATGCTGCAAACCAGATTCCGGATTCGAGTGGTTCTGGAAAAACACAGCAGTTCAGGCAGCATCCGAGGAGCAGGAAAATCGACGTTTCGGGCAAAAGCCCTTCATCAGGAGTCACACCAATATTAGGCAGAAAAAAAAGGAAGGAAACACACTCAATACACAAGAAAGGAAAGCACTGGAAAAACTATAAAAAAGATAAAAAACATTGTTATCCTACCTGCAGACAAAGGATGCTTGACAGTCATTCTAAATCAAAGAGACTACATTGAGAAAGCAAACACACTATTTATGGGTGCCAACACTTACCAACAAGTGTTGATAGACCTGACTCCTTGGGGAATCTCAGCCCCCACCATGTTCAGCTGTTTCATCAATAACCCTCCCTTCATCATAAGGTCAGAAACGGGCTAATGATCGCACAATGGGAGTTCAGCATCATTTGTGACACCACAGACGCGGAGGCAGCCAATATCCAAATGCAGCAAAACCTGCAACAATAACCAGACTTGGGCTGACAAGTGACAAGGAACATCTATGTCACACAAGTGTCAGGCAATGACCATTTTCAACAAAAGGGAATCTAACTACTGCCCCTTGATATTCAATGGTGTTGCAATCACTGAAACCCCCACTATCAAAAACTTGGGAAGGTGTTACCATTGACCAGAAACTGAATTTGATTAGCCTCAAAGCACCAGGGTCCCAGGTTCGATTCCAGCCTCAGGTGACTGACTCCTGATGAAGGGCTTTTGCCCGAAACATCGATTTCGCTGCTCGTTGGATGCTGCCTGAACTGCTGTGCTCTTCCAGCACCACTAATCCAGTATTTGGTTTTCAGCATCTGCAGTCATTGATTTTGCCTGTGTGGAATTTGCACATTCTCCCCGTGTCTGCGTGGGTTTCCTCCGGATGCTCTGGTTTCCTCCCACAGTCCAAAAGATGTGCAGGTCAGGGGAATTGGCCATGCTAAATTGCCCGTAAATGTATTAAGTCAGAGAGAAATGGGTCTGGGTGGGTTACTCTTCGGAGGGTCGGTGTGGACTGGTTGGGCTGAAGGGCCTGTTTCCACTCTGTAGGGAATCTAATCTAATCTAATCATACAAAGCCTGAATTCCTGCAGCAAGTAACTCACCTTCTGACTCCCCAAAGTCTGTCCACCATCTACAAGGCACAAGACAGGACTGTGATGGAATACTTCCCCCTGGCCTGGAGGGGTGCAGCTCCAAAAACACCCAAGGAGCTTAACAAAAGATCAACATTCCAGAAGTCCCTTCTCCCAACAGCACTGAGGGTGTACTAGTTTCTCAAAGACTGGTACGTGAAGACTGCTCACCACCACGCACGTTTGGTCAACTAAGAATGAGCAATAAATGCCAATGATACTCACATCCCATGAATGAATCAATATAATCAATGAATCAAAAAGGTTTTACCTCGAGAGTCAGGCCTCCATTTTTCTAGTAGTAGCGATGAGAGAGGGAGAGAGGAGCGGGGGCGGCTGGGAGGTAATTGACTGCTTTAAAAGCTTACCACGTGAATAGGCGGAGCGCAGGCTGAGCAGGAGTGGACACAGGTCTGCTGAGAAAGTGAAGTAATGTATTTGGGTAGTTGTGTTACCTGAAACACTACTCAGGTAGTGTCTCCACCCATCCTCCTCCTCTAACCAAAAAAAGGGTTCTGTGCGCCAGATTGGTAAGGTAACTAGTTTTCTTTTACTCTTTAATTTTCAGTAGTCTCTTTGGGAATTTAGAATAGTGGGAATAGAGGTTAGGTCAGTTGAATGTTCCTCCTGCAGAATGTGGGAGGTGAAGGTCACTACGAGTGTCCCTGCTGACTGCATCTGTGGGAAGTGCACCCAAGTCTCGCTCCTCACACACCGTGTTAGGGAACTGGCGCTGGAGCTGGATGAACTTCGGATCATTCAGAAGACAGAGGGGGTTATTGTGAGGAGTTACATGGAGGTAGTCACACCTCAGGTACAAGAAAAGGCAGATGGGTTACAGGACAGAAAAGGAACTAGCAGCCAGTGCAGGGAACCCCCTGTGGCCATTCCCCTTAATAACAAGTATACCATTTTGGATACTGTTGGGGGGAATGACTTACCAGGAGTAAGCCATGAGGTACAGATCTCTGGCACAGTGTCTGTCCCTGTTGCTCAGAGGGGAAGGGGGAAGAGGAGCATAGCTGTAGTCACTGGGGGCTCCAAAGTTAGGGGGACAGATAGGAGGTTCTGTGGGGACGAGAGACACTCACGGTTGGTGTGTTGCCTCCCAGGTGCCAGGGTTTGTGATGTCTCTGATCGTGTTTTCGGGATCCTTGAGGGGGAGGGGGAGCAGCCCCAAGTTGTGGTCCAAATAGACACCAAAGACATAGGTAGGAAGAAACGTTGGGATCTAAGGCAGAAATTCCGGGAGCTAGGATGGAAGCTGAGAGCTAGAACAGAATTGTTATCTCTGGTTTGTCGCCTGTGCCACGTACTAGCGAAGTGAGGAATAGGGAGAGAGAGCAGTTGAATCCATGGCTACAGGGATGTTACAAGAGGGAGGATTTTGGATACCTGGATAATTGGGGCTCATTTTGGGATAGGTGTGACCTCTACAAACAGGATGATCTACACTTGAACCTGAGAGGTAGGGGGAACTGGGGGGAAATTTGCTAATGCTCTCTGGAAGGGTTTAGACTAATTCAGCAGGGGGATGGGAACCTAAATTTTAATTCCAGTGTCCAGGAGATTGAGAGTGGTGAGGTCAGGAATATGGTTTCAAGATCACAAGAGTGTATCAGCAAGCAGGAAGGTGGTTTGAAGTGTGTCTACTTCAACTCCAGAGCATCCGAAATAAGGTGGGTGAACTTGCAGAATGGGTTGGTACCTGGGGCTTTGATGTTGTGGCCATTTCAGAGACATGGATAGAGCAGGGACAGGAATGGTTGTTGCAGGTACTGGGATTTAGATGTTTTAATAAGAATAGAGAAGATGGTTAAATAGGGAGCGGTGTGACATTGTTAGTCAAGGACAGTATTATGGTGGCAGAAAGGACGTTGAGGACTCGGCTACTAAGGTAGTATGGACTGAGGTTAGAAACAGGAAAGGAAAGGTCACCCTGTTAGGAGTTTTCTATAGGCCTCCAAATTCTTCCAGAGATGTAGAGGAAAGGATTCTGGATAGGAGTGAGAGTAATAGGGTAGTTGTTATGGGATCTTTAACTTTCCAAATATTGACTGAAAATACTACAGTTCGAATACTTTCGATGGTCAGTTTTTGTCCAATATGTGCAGGAGGGTTTCCTGACACAGTATGTAGACAGGCCAACAAGAGCGAGGCCACATTGGATTTGGTACTGTGGAATGAACCAGGCCACAGGTTCATACTAGATTTGGTGCTAAGTGAGGTTTTTGGTAATAGTGACCACAATTTGGTTATGTTTACTTTAGCAATGGAAAGGGATAGGTACAATTATGATGCAATTAGCAAGATTTAGGATGCATAGGGTGAGGAAGGAAACTGCAGGGGATGGGCACAATTGAAATGTGGAGTTTATTGAAGGAACAGCTATTGCATGTCCTTGATAAGTATATACCTGTCAGGCAGGGAGGAAGTGCCTGAGCAAGGGAGCAGTGGTTTAGAACATAGAACATAGAAGAATACAGCGCAGTACAGGCCCTTCGGCCCTCGATGTTGCGCCGATCAAAGCCCACCTAACCTACACTAACCCCCTATCCTCCATATACCTATCCAATGCCCGCTTAAATACCCATAAAGAGGGAGAGTCCACTACTGCTACTGGCAGGGCATTCCATGAACTTACGACTCGCTGAGTGAAGAACCTACCCCTAACATGAGTCCTATATCTACCCCCCCTTAATTTAAAGCTATGCCCCCTTGTAATCGCTGACTCCATGCGTGGAAAAAGGTTCTCACTGTCAACCCTATCTAACCCCCTAATCATCTTGTACACCTCTATCAAGTCACCCCTAAACCTTCTTTTCTCCAATGAAAACAACCCCAAGTGCCTCAGCCTTTCCTCATAGGATCTTCCTACCATACCAGGCAACATCCTGGTAAACTTCCTCTGCACCCGTTCCAGTGCCTCCACATCCTTCCTATAGTATGGCGACCAAAACTGCACACAATATTCCAGATGCGGCCGCACCAGAGTCTTATACAACTGCAGCATGACCTCAGGACTCCGGAACTCAATTCCTCTACCAATAAAAGCCAGTACGCCATATGCCTTCTTCACTGCACTATTTACCTGGGTGGCAACTTTCAGAGATCTGTGTACATGGACACCAAGATCCCTCTGCTCATCCACACTACCAAGTAGTCTACCATTTGCCCAGTAATCCATCTTTTTATTACTCTTACCAAAGTGAATCACCTCACACTTAGCTACATTGAACTCCATTTGCCACCTTTCTGCCCAGCTCTGCAGCTTCTCTATATCCCGCTGTAACCTGCCATATCCTTCCTCACTGTCTACAACTCCTCCGACTTTTGTATCATCCGCAAACTTGCTCATCCAACCTTCTAACCCTTCCTCCAGGTCATTTCTAAAAATGACAAACAGCAATGGTCCCAAAACAGATCCTTGCGGAACACCGCTAGTTTACTAAAGAAGTTGAATCTCTTGTCAAGAGGAAGAAGCCAGCTTATGTTGGGATGAGACATGAAGGCTCTTGAGAGTTACAAGTTAGCCAGGAAAGACATAAAGAGAGAGCTAAGAAGAGCCAGGAGGAGACATGAGAAGTCATTGGGGGATAGAATCAAGGAAAACCCAAAAGCTCTCTATAGATATATCAGGAATAAAAGAATGACTAGAGTAAGATTAAGGCCAATCAAGGATAATAGGGGGAAGTTGTGCGTCGGGTCTGAGGAGATAGGGGAAGCAGTAAATGAATACTTTTTGTCGATATTCACACTGGAAAAAGACAAAGTTGTCGAAGAGAATACTGAGATACAGGCTACTAGACTGGATGGGATTGAGGTTCACAAGGAGGAGGTGTTAGCAATTTGGAAAAGTGTGAAAATAGATAAGTCCCTGGGCTGGATGGGATTTATCCTAGGATTCTCTGGGAAGCCAGGGAGGAGATTGCAGAACCTTAAGCTGTAATCTTTATTTTGTCAGTGTCTACAGGAATAGTGGCAGAAGACTGGAGGATAACAAATGTTGTTCCCTTGTTGAAGAAATTGAAAATGTGTTGCTGGAAAAGGAATCCTGAAGAAGGGCTTATGCCCGAAACATCGATTCTCCTGTTCCTTTGATGCTGCCTGACCTGCTGTGCTTTTCCAGCAATACATTTTTAAGCTCTGATCTCCAGCATCTGCAGTCCTCACTTTTTCCCTTGTTCAAGAAGGGGAGTAGAGACAACCCTGGTAATTAAAGACCAGTGAGCCTTACTTTGGTTGTGGGTAAGTGTTGGAAAAGGTTATAAGAGATAGGATTTATAATCATCTAGAAAGGAATCAGTTGATTAGGGATAATCAACATGGTTTTGTGAAGGATAGGTCGTGCCTCACAAACCTTATTGAGTTCTTTGAGAAGGTGACCAAGCAGATGGATGAGGGTAAAGCAGTTGATGTAGTGTATATGAATTTCAGTAAGGCATTCGATAAGGTTCCCCACAGTAGGCTATTGTACAAAATATGGAGGCATGTGTTTGAGGGTGATTTAACAGTTTGGATCGGAAATTGGCTAGCTGAAAGAAGACAGAGAGTGGTGGTTGATGGGAAAAGTTCAGTTACTAGTGGCGTACTGCAGTGATCTGTTTTGGGTCCACTGCTGTTTGTCATTTTTATAAATGACCTAGATGAGAATGTAGAAGGATGGGTCAGTAAATTTGTGGATGACACTTAGGTTGGTGGCATTGAGGATAGTACTGAAGGATGTTGCAGGTTATAGAGGAACATAGATATGCTGCAGAGCTGGGCTGAGAGGTGGCAAATGGAGTTTAATGTGGAAAAGTGTGAGGTGATTCACTTTGGTCGGAGTAACAGGAATACAGAGTACTGGGCTAATGGTAAGATTCTTGGTAGTGTAGATGAGCAGAGTGATCTCAGTGTCCATGTACATAGATCCCTGAAAGTTGCCACCCAGATTGATAGTGTTGTTAAGAAGGCGTACGGTGTGTTAGCTTTTATTGGTAGAAGGATTGAGTTTACGAGTCAGAGGTCATGTTGCAGCTGTACAAAACTCTGGTTCGGCTGCACTTGGAGTATTGTGTACAGTTCTGGTCACCGCATTATAAGAAGGATGTGGAAGCTTTGGAAAGGTTTCAGAGGAGATTTACCAGGATGTTGCCTGGTATGGGGGGGAAGGTCTTATGAAGAAAGGCTGAGGGACTTGAGGCTGTTTTCATTAGAGAGAAGAAGGTTGAGAGGTGACTTAATTGAGACATATAAGATAATCAGAGGGTTAGATAGGGTGGACAGCGAGAGCCTTTTTCCTCGGATGGTGATGGCTAGCATGAGGGGACACAGCTTTAAACTGAGGGGTGATAGATATAGGACAGATGTCAGAGGTAGTTTCTTTACTCAGAGAGTAGTGTGGAATGCACTGCCTTCAACAGGAGTAGACTCGCCAACTCTAAGGGCATTTAAATGGTCATTGGATAAACATATGGATGAAAATGGAATAGTGTAGGATAGATAGGCTTCAGATTGGTTCCACAGGCCAGCGCAACATCGAGGGCTGACGGGCCTGTACTGCACTGTAATGTTCTATGTTCTATAACATTACAGAACAATTGGATGCTGCACTTATCAGATTGCAAGTGTCAACCAGAGCATGGTGACTGTATTTTTAAACAATTTGACTGGTTATGAAATGCTTTGGGATGTCTGGAGGTTCTAAAGGGCACTTTGGGGAATCAAGTCTTTCTGTGCCTTCTTTCTCCACTTTGAATCAGTTCAGAAGCTTCGAATGAGCTCAGTCCATTGTCCCAACTCTGAGCTTGGCTGACTGGGTTAGTTTGATGCTGGCCGTGGTTAAACCAGTTTTACCTTTCGGGCTTAGAAAGCCAGAGGAAGTGATATAAGTAGGTACAATAACGGCATTTCAAAGACATTTGGACAGGTACACGGAAAGGAAAGGTTTAGAGGGATATGGGCCAAACGCAGGAAAATGGGACTTGTTTAATTTAGGAAATCTGGTCAATATGGATGAGTTGGGCAGAAGGGCCTGTCTCTATGATGTATTTTAAAAATGTATTCATGGCATGAGGGTATCCCTAGTTACCCAGAGGGCAGCTAAGAGTAATCACATTGCTGTGGGTCTGGAGTCACATGTAGGCCAGACCAGGAAAGGATGGCAGTTTCCATCTCTAAAGGACATTTAGCAAACCAGGTGGGTTTTTTTCAACAATTGGCAAAGATTCATGGTCATCATCAGACTTTTAATGCCAAATTTTCTTTATTGAATTCAAATTTCACCATTTGCTGTGGTGGGATTTGAAACTGGATCCCCAGAACATTAGTTGAGTTCTGGATTAACAGATTAACAGAGCAAATTATACAATGAATGGAAGAGCCTTGGGAAAAGTTGACGGGCAGAGAGATCTGGGAGTGCAGGTCCATTGTACCCTGAAGGTTGCTGCATAGGTGGATAGAGTGGTCAAGAAGGCATCTGGTATGCTTGCCTTCATCAGTTGGGGTTTTGAGTATAAGAGCTGGCAAGCCATGTTAACATTGTACAAGACATTGGTTCAGCTGCATTTAGAATACTGTGTACAGTTCTGGGAGCCACATTACCTAAAAGATGTGGACGCTTTGGAGAGGGTGCAGAGAAGGTTTACAAGGATGTTGCCTGGTGTGGAAGGTACTTGCTATGAAGAGAGGTTGAGTAGGTTAGGTTTGTTTTCACTAGGAAAAAAGAGATTGGGGGGGACCTGACTGAGGTTTACAAAATCATGAAGGGTATAGACAGGATGGATAGAGACAAGCTGTTTCCCAGGGTGAAGGGTTCAATAATGAGAGGTCATGCTTTCAAGGTGAGAGGTGAAAAGTTTAAGGGGGATACACGTGGCAAGTACTTCACACAGAGAGCGGTGGGCATCTGGAACGCGTTGCCAGCAGAGGTGGTAGAGGCAGGCACGGGAGATTCATTTAAGATGCGTCTGGACAGATGCATGAGGAGGTGGGGAGCAGAGGGATACAGATGCTTAGGAATTGACCAATATAGTACATTTGGATCGGCTCAGGTTTGGAGGGCCGAAGGGCCTGTTCCTGGGCTATAAATTTTCTTTGTTCTTTCTTTATTAGCAATAATACTCACAATCCATGAATAAATTAAGAAGAAGCAGAGTTAGTAAAGTAGAATAAATGTAAATAACTGTAGTCGAGATGGAATCATAGGGTATATCTGTGTACTAGAGGGTGAGAATCTGTAATATAATAACTTGAGGCATGATCACTCTGTCAAATTCTCCTCAGGTAGATGGTGAGTTGTTTTCCTTAATTCTTTCATGGGATATTGGCAAGGCTAACATGACTTGCCCATCCCTAGATGGGATTGACTTTAATAGCTCACTCAGCCATTGCAGGGTTAGTTAAGAATCAACCACATTGCTGTGGCCTTGTAGTTACATGTAATGCAGACCAGGTAAGGATAGCAGATTAGTGAACAAGATGGAATTTTATGACAGTCACTAACAGATCATGAGTCTCTGTAATTGTAACTAGCTTTTAATTCCAGATTTAGTTGCAGAATTTGTATTCCATCAGCTGCTGTGATGAGATTTGAACCCATATCCCAAGCATTCACCCAGTGAGATCACCTTTACACCACTGTCTCCTTCATGATCTCACTCAGTTGCTGTTAATTTGACCCAAACTCTAACCAACTAGCTAGGGAATGCCCCCACTGAGGGAACGTGTCCAACAAAATCAAAAATTGCGTGTTAGGCTCCACTAAATTCAGTAAATATAGTCAGGTGGCCGAGACATATTGGGACAGCATGTGTGGTTAATGTATATCAATGGGCCCCCAGCGCTTCAGAAATCTATCTATTTTAATATAACGTACACATGTTTGATTTATATGTGATTCATTTTCTTAAATAAATCTGTCCTTGTGCACTTCAACAAACTGCTCATGCAGTGTTTGCCAAAGTAGCAATGGGCAATCATTCTGTCTTGAGTCGTTGCCAAAGGAGTGATGTTTTAGAAAAGTTTTAAATGTGGAACTCGATGTCAAAGAGGATGAGATACAAGTCTTTTGTGACAAACAGTTTATGGAATGGTGGTCAGAAGGCTGGATTAAAGGGACATTGTAGAAGCTTTCTTGAGAAAGCTGGATGAAGGACCTGGGTGGCACTGTAAGGAGGTACTTATGAGATTGTTCATTGACACAAATGTTGATTTTGAAATGTCTGAGGTGAAAACAGAGGGAGCCCAGAAATTGCAGCATGCTATAATCTCGGGAGAGAATGAGTTAAAAATAGTCGGTTTATTTTGGCTTTAATGCAGTTTTTTAATCCTAGTTGATTTAAGTTTCCCCCCTCACCCCTTTAAAATATAGAGTGTTTCAGTGGTTTGTTCTCTTTTCATCGATAAAAAATGACTTATATTTTATGTAACACACTTAGGGTAGTAAAACATCCCAAGTCTCTTCACGAACACATTATGAAGCCACATTAGACAGCAAAATAGAATGTAAAATGGAAATAAGATGGCAGAGCATCAAAAGAGGCAGATTTGAAGGAATGTCTGAAAGAATAAAAGCAAAGCATCGAAGGCAGACAGGTTTAAAGAGGGAATTGCACAGCTTCGAGCTCAGGCAGCTGAAGGCACAGCCACTAATAGTGGCGAGATTACAACTGGAGATGCAAGAGTGGCCCGAATTAGAAAGTGCAGAGATCTCAGAGAGTTGTGGTGTTTCAGGCAATTATAGAGTTAATAAGGAGCAAGGCCATGGAGGGAATTGAAAACAAGGTGGAATCGGCAAATGTTGCAATGCTAAGGGTTGATGATGGGTGAGGGCTGATGATAAGAGTTGGGTTGGATGGGGGATGTTGGTGAAAGTTGGTTTGGGTGGGGACTGTTGGTGGGAGTTAGGTTGGGTTGGGTGGGGGCTATTGGTGGGAGTTGGATAGGGTGGGGGCTGTTGGTGGGAGTTGGGCTGGGAGGGGCCTGTTGGTGAGAGTTTGGTTGGTTCGGAGTTGTGTTGGTTGGGGCATGTTGGTGGGAGTTGGGTGGGGATATTGGTGGGAGTTGGGTTGGGTGGGGCCATTGATGGGAGTTAGGTTGGGTGGCGGCTCTTGGTGAGAGTTGGACTGGGTTGGGGTTCTTGGTGGGAGTTGGGTTGGGTTGGGTAGGGGCTATTGGTGGAAATTGAGTTAGGTAGGGGTTGTTGGTGAGTGTTGGGTTTGTTGGAGGATGTTGGTGAGAGTTGGGTGGGGCTACTGATGGGAGTAAGGTTGGGTGGGGGCTGTTTGTGGGATTGGGTTGGATGGGGGCTGTTGGTGGGAGCTGGGTTGGGTGGTGGCTGTTGGTGTGAGTTGTGTTGGGTGGGGGCTGATGGTGAGAGTGTTGGGTAGGGATTGCTGGGGGGGATTGATAATCCAGTCGAATCCGGAAAAATAATGAATGCTAAAGTAGACCAGATCCTTGCCATCATGAACAAGAAATCCATAGTATGTAACGTGTCCAAAGTTGTCTACGCTCACCACAGCAAGTCCACGCTCGTGCTCATATGGATGAACAAGAAAGCTACATCACCAATAAGGTAAAAACAATGACTGCAGATGGTGGAAACCAGATTCTGGATTAGTGGTGCTGGAAGAGCACAGCAGTTCAGGCAGCATCCAAGGAGCAGTAAAATCGACGTTTCGGGCAAAAGCTCTTCATCAGGAATCACCAATAAGTCTACTGCCCTCTCCCTATTGAGCTGAACTTCAATAACAAGACTGGGGCTTCCACCCAGCAGTGCAAGAATGGCAGTGGTTTCCTTATCAACCTGGTTGACTCCCTGAGGCGTGACCACCTCTTCCTAGGAAACAGTCTTAGGATATGGAGGGCATCATTTCAGACTGAGATGAGGAAACATTTCTTCACTCAGAGGGTTGTGAACTTGCGGTATTCTCAACCCCAGAAAGTTGTGGAGGCCAAGGCCTTACATTTATTCAAAAAAACAGATAGATGCATTTTTTTGGTTTTAAAAGCATCAAGAGGTATGGGGAGACTGTGGTTTTTGGGATAAAGGATGAGCCAAGATCCTATTGAGCTGGCTTGAAGGTTTGTATGGCTCACTTCTGCTGCCATTTTCTATGAGAGCTGGGTTTGCTAGTGAGGGTTTGGTTGAGATAGTGCTGCCCTTGTGATTGAGGCTGGGTCAGGACAATAAGCTTGACTCATAGAATCATAGTCATAGAGCTGTACAGCATCTTCAACATGAAACAGACCCTTCGGTCCAACTCATCCATGCCAGCCAGATATCCAAAACTGATCCAATCCCCATTTGCCAGCATTTGGCCCATATCCCTCTAAGCCCTTCTTATTCATGTACCAACCAGATGCCTTTTAAATGCTGTAATTGTACCAGCCTCCACCACTTCCTCTGGCAGCTCATTCCCTATACAAGCACCACGGGCAGCACGGTGGCACAGTGGTTAGCGCTGCTGCCTCACAGCGCCAGAGATCCAGGTTCAATTCCTGCCTCAGGCGACTGACTGTGGAGTTTGCACGTTCTCCCCGTGTCTGCGTGGGTTTCCTCTGGGTGCTCTGGTTTCCTACCACAGTCCAAGGATGTGCAGGTCAGGTGAATTGGCCACGCTAAATTGCCTGTAGTGTTAGGTAAGGGGTAAATGTAGGGGTATGGGTGGGTTGCACTTCGGCGGGTCGGTGTGGACTGGTTGGGCCAAAGGGCCTGTTTCCACACTGTAAGTAATCTAATCACTCTCTGTATGAAAAACATGACCCTCAGGTCCTTTTTAAACTTTTCCCCTCTCACCTTAAACTCTGCCTTCTAGGTTTGGACTCCCCGACCCCGGGAGAAAGACCTTGTCTATTTATCCTATCTATTCTCCTCATGATTTTGTAAACCTCTATAAGGTCACCCCTCAGTCTCTGACATTCCAGGGGGAAAAGCCCCACCTGCTCCCTACAGCTTAAACCCTCCAAACCCTGAACAACATTTTTGTAAATCTTTTCTGAACCCTTTCAAGTTTAACAAAATCTTTCTTAAGACAGTGAGTCCAGAATTGAATGCAGTATTCCAAAAGTGATGTCCTGTACAGCCACAACATGACCTCCCACCTCCTATATTCAATACTCTGACCAATAAAGGAAAGTATACCAAATACCCTCTTCACCTGCGAACTATGAACCTGCACTCCTAGGTCACTTTGTTTGTCAACACTCTATTAACTGTATAAGTCCTGCTCTGGTTTGCCTTACCAAAATGCAGCACCTCACATTTATTTAAATTAAACTCCATTCTTCAGCCCATTTGCCCGTCTGATTAAGGTCCCATTGCACTCTGAGTTAATCTTCTTCACTGTCCACTACACCACCTACTTTGGTGTCATCTGCAAACTTCCAAATCATACCTCCTGTATACACATCCAAATCATTTATATAAATGATGAAAAGCAGTGGACCCAGCACCGATTCTTGACTCAACTTAAGAGGATGGTCCCACATTCCTTAAATCGCCTCATCAGCCTATTTGAACTTGAATATTCTCCTCTTCATTAGTAAAATAAACTCATGGTGATTATAGTACTTAATGGTTGAAGTTATCTCAGCTGTCTTCATGCTGGTTTAACAAATTCTTAGCGGGTGATGGAAACCACTTATTCCTCCCCACTGCTTTGATGCTGCTTCTTTATTTTTATTATTTCCTCATTATTCTTCAATCCACAGAGACAAAAATCCCATTAAACAAGCTCAAACTCAATAATAACATCTTCCACTCATTCCACTTCATGATGCTTTATTCTTCAAACAGTGCTCTCAATGTGAATTAACCATAACACGTCATGGAGGCACTGATTTATTTTTCAACCGTTGCTATGGAGTCGAAAGAGGCAGCCATTTTGTGCCAACAGTGTCGCATGGAATAGACATGAAGCAAGAAAGCTGTTAATCTATTTTTATAGATGTTGGTTGTGGGATTAATTTTGGCACAGGCACTCTGAGAGATCACTGTTCTTTCCCATGTATTGAAATGAGATTAATAGCAGCATTCCCTCAAAACCGGTTTGAACTGAATTGAAGGGCAATCTAGGCTGGAATGAGAGACAAAGGAACAGAGAGATTTACTGAGAGGAGAGAGGAGGAAAGCTAGGAGGGGACCTTTTCATTTAGTCATTCATAGGATACGAAGATTGCTCGAATTGGCAGCAGTGTCTCCCTAATTGCTCCTGAGAGGTTAGTGGTCAGCCCCTTTTTGAATATGGCTGAATAGTTTGCGAGGCCATTTTGAGGAAGTGTTAAGTGTCAATCAAATTGGCTCTGGGATCTGAAGCATGTTTAGGTCAGACCAGCTAAGGATGGCAGAGTTTCTTCCATCAAGGGACATTTGGGAAGCAAATATATTTTTAAGACAATCTGGTAGTTAATTTATTGCCTCTACTGACTAGCTTGCTTTTCCAGATTTATTTAATGATTTGAATTTGAATTCCTCCGTTATCGAGATGGAACTTGATCTCATATCACTTGGTCATAGGTCCAGCACAATGATACCATTGCACCATTGTATAATATAACACTGCATGGATCATTTGGGCTGAATGACCTTAAGAAGAAGCCTCACTGTCTCAGACTTCATTCCAGCTGTTGGGGACTCAAAGCCTTTAGCTCAGTAGTCAGCAGAAACCTTCTCTCTAACTGAAAGCAAAACTAAAAACCTTCCTGGGTCTGTGTGAGCCCTGACCCCATCCACTTATGATTCTTTTGTCTAATTTAAAAAAGACACACCCAGAGAGAATCGTTTACCAAGTGCCTGTCTGAAGGAGTCATTCTGACACCACTGTGACAATACCCCTCTGCTGGAGAAACAGCCCAGAACACCGCTCTCTTAAAGGTACAGTACTCAACAGTTTCCTGATATCGTAATCTACTAGGGAGAGAGAATTAATTTGGAAAATTTTGAAATCAGTTCTGTTTGGGATTTGTTCTGTTTCGAAGTGGTTTGAGTCTAAAATTAATTTTACATGAATCTATATTGTCATAAATGGTTTTATGATCTAGTGGCCCCAGTTGTTATGGGGGAATGGCCAGTTGATGATTATACAGGATAAGTCACATTCCTGACAGGAATGCCGCTGGCTAGATCATCCATTACCAGGGTGTAGCCTGGTCTGGAGGGTTTTAGTTAAGAGGGGAGGTTAGAAAAACTCGGATTATTTTAACTGGACAGATGGAGGCTGAGAGGCAACCTGATAGAGATCTACAAAATTATGAGAGGTGGATAATCAGGCTCTTTTTCCCACGGTGGAATTGTCAACTACAAGAGGGCACAGTTTCAAGGTCTGAGGGGGAAAGTTTCGGGGAGAACTGCAGGTAAAAGTTTTCACATAAAGGGTGGCGGATGCCTGGAACACACTGCCAGTGGAGGTGGTGAAAGCAGGCACGTTTAAGGTAGATCTTGACTGATGAACAGGAGGCGAACATAGAGTAATCATAGAGTCATAGAGATGTACAGCTCGTCCATGCAGATACCTTAACCTAATCTAGTCCCATTTGCCAGCACTTCACCCATATCCCTCTAAACCCTTTCTATTCAGATACATCCAGATGCCTTTTAAATGTTGCAATTGTACCACTTGTTCCTCTGGCAGCTCATTCCATACACGTACCATTCTCTGTGTGGAAAAGTTGCCCTTTAGGTCCCATTTAAATTTCTCCCCTCTCACCCTAACCTTAGGTCCTCTAGTTCCGGATTCCCCCACTCTGGGGAAAAGACCTTGTCTAGTTACCCTATCCATGCCCCTCATGTTCTTATAAACCTCTATCAGGTCACCCCTCAGCCTCCAATGCTCCAGGGAAAAATTGCCCCAGCCTATTCAGCCTCTTTTTGTAGCTCAGACCTTTCAACCCTGGCAACATCCTTGTAAATCTTTTCTGAACCCTTTCAAGTTTCACAGCATCCTTCCGATAGGAGTGAGACCAGAATTGCACACAATAGAGGATAGAAACCGTGTATAGGCCAAAGTAAGGACTAGGAATCAGTGCAGGCTTGGTGGGCTGAAGGGTCTGTTCCTGTGCTGTATTGTATTATATAGAAATTGAACTAGACTTGCCATATGAATACAATGGTCACAGGAGCAGGTCAGAGGCTAAAAATCTCAGGTAACTAGGCAGCGAGTAACTCACCTCTTGACTCCCCAAAGCCCTGTTCTCCATCTACAAGGCACAAGTCAGGAATGTGATAGAGTAATCCCCACTTGCCTGGATGGGTGCAGCTCCAACAACACTCAAGAAGCTTGACACCATCCAGGACAGAGCAGCATGCTTGAATTGCTCCACATCCACAAACATTCACTCCCTCCACCATCTACAATCAGTAGGAATATTTTGATGAGATGCACTGCAGAAATTCACCCAAGGTCTTTAGGCAGTACCTTCCAAACCCATGACCACTTTTACCTAGAAGGACAAGGGCAGCATTCACTATCTTCAATATCAATAGATGGTAGCAGCAGTATGTACCATCTATAAGTTGCATGACAACAACTCACAATGATTCATTCAACAGCACCTTCCAAATCCCAAACTGCTTCTAGTTTGAAGGACAGGTGCAGCAGATATATGGGAACAACACCACTAGCAAGTTCTCCTGTAAGCCACTCACCATCCTGACTTGGAAATGTACCACTGTTCCTTCAGTGTCACTGGGTCAAAATTCTGGAATTCCCTCCCTAAGAGTATTGTGGGGGCACCTACAACAATGGAGTTAGAGTGGTTCAAGAAGGCAGCTCGCCACCACCTTCTCAAGGATAACATGGTGGCTCAGTGGTTAGCACTGCAGCCTCACAGCGCCAGGGACCTGGGTTCAATTCCAGCCTCGGGTGACTGTGTGGAATTTGCACGTTCTCCCTGTGTCCGCGTTGGTTTCCTCCGGGTGTTCCGGTTTCCTCCCACAGTCCAAAAATGTGCAGGTTAGATGAACTGGCCATGCTAAATTGCCCATAGTGTTAGGTGCTTTAGTCAGAGGGAAATGGGTCTGGATGGGTTACTCTACGGAGGGTCGGTGTGGGCTGGTTGGGCCGAAGCGCCTGTTTCCACACTGTAGGGAATTGAATCTGATCAACTAGGGACAGGCAACGAATGCTGGCCCAGCCATGACATCTCAATCCGGTGAATGAATAAAAAATCTTGTGCTGTACTTCAACCTAGCTCATTTCCAACAGAGAGACAGGGTCAGTGTGTAAGTCAGCTTGCTGAGCGAGCTGAGCTGGAAGATTTGTTTTCAGACATTTTGTCACCATGACTAGGTGACATCATCAATGAGAGTCTCTGGTGAAGCGCTGGTGACACGTCCTGCCTCTCTATTTATAGAATTTCGCTTTCTTTAGGTCAGTGATGTCATTTCCTGTTCTTTTTGTCTTTGCAACTAAAATTTCGACTCATTTGCTGGAACTTTAGGTAACTCTTAATTATTATTGTTATACTCTTGACCCAGCTTCCTTCCTATACTGTATTATCCCATGCAGATTCACTTCCTTAACTTTAAAAAAAATTCAAAAACTTAATGTCACTTCTTTTACACCAACTATATACCAACACTCTGGTAATAATGACTTCTTATTCGGAGGTGATTTTATTACTTTAACATCCTCATCTCGGAGTGCTGTTTAACATGTGTTACTGTAAAGTAAGACCGCTCAGTGCATGGGAGCTTGGTACAAGCTTCTGTCTCGAGTGAGTTCCCAGTGTAGACTACAAATAAAAGTCAGCGTCAGGAAAGTTCTCCCCCTAAAGTCTCGGGCAGTTCCCTGGAGACACTGGTTAAATTCCTTTTACTTTGAATTATGTGTATTGCAGTTTTTAATATAGATCCATAGAATTGAACAGCATAGAAACAGCCCCTTCAGTCTAACTTGTCCATGCTGACCAGTAATCCTAAATAAATCTAGTCCTACCTGCCAGCATTTGGCCCATATCCCTCTCAACCCTTCCTATCCATATACCCATCCAGATGCCTTTTAAATGTTGTAATTGTACAAGCCTCCACCACTTCCTCTGGCAGCTCATTCCATACACACTCCACCTTCTACGTGAAAAAGTTGCCCTTTAGACCCCTTTTAAATCTTTCCCCTCTCACACTAAACCTATGCCCTCTAGTTTTGGACTTGCCTACCTTGGGGAAAAAGACCTTGGCTATTCACCCTATCCATGCCCCTCATGATTTTATAAACTTCTTGAAATGCTAGCCAAGGAAACAATGCCCACATCCCATGAATGAGTAACCAACAGTATGAAAGTTAGGGTCTTGGCTATCTCATTACTATATTTTGGAGGGTGTTGGTGGGATCTGGTCCTATCCATGTCAAAATCCAAACCCCTGTCAACTATTGCTATTAGGCATTGCTTGCCAATCATTTTTCTGTTGGGTACTCTAATGTGGAACCAATAATAATAATTATATTGGCCAGTTACTTAATGGTTTTCTCTGAGGAATCATACAAGCTTGTTTGATATTAATATTGTGCCAGAAAATTATGCATCATTTCTCTATAATTTAAATGCTTTAACTTGCCCTTGTTTCTCCTGAGGTTTATCTCTTGTTTTTAATTTTTTTTTAGCTCTTAAAATATTGAGTGTCAGTGAGGACTGGGACAATTATTCACAGCTGTGACCTTCTGTTCTCAATGGAGGGAGGATTCTCACACAGCACTGAAATAAAACTCAAAGCAATGTTTGTGCTACCTTGTGCTCTTGGACACCCTGAAAGAAAGAGATTCAATCTTTCGGCGTGTGACACAGGTTAACTACGAGAGGATGAGAAAACAAATCCATTGTGCAGTGCTATCTGCTATGACTCAGTCAGGAGTGTCCAGAGTCCAGAAGGTTGTAGGTTCAAATCTCAGGTTAGAGGCTGATGAATGAATATAGAGCAGGAGTAAGCCATTCAGCCCCTCAAGCCGATTCAACCATCTGATAAGATCAGGGCTAGTCTGTTATGTACCACCTTTCTATCAATCACCTTTGATTCCCTTACTGTATAGGTTTCTGCCTAGAAATTATTCAGTAGCGTTGCCTCTGAGACACACAGTTACAAAACCATGCAATTCTCTAAGAGAAATAAAATACTTCTCATCACTGCCTGAAAAGTGGAACCCCTAATTTTGAGACAATGAATGTTCTTTCCCGCTGAAGTGATTGTAATTAGGTCAGCCGGGTGGACCTCATAGAATATGAGTTCCCTGACTGGGGCTGTCAATCTGGTCCAATTGGGGAGTCCTGGCTGACTGATATAAACAGGAGGGTCAGAGGTTCTGTTCACTCTGAGAGCTGGCTCTGAGGGAGCTGAGTCAATGTCAAGTACACTGCACATAGTGACGTGGTGATGGGATACCGGCCTCTGCGAAGTGTTTCACCCACCTTTCAATCAAGACACCCCTTGCTCTTCTAAACTCCAAAGCAAACAGGCCCAGCTTCTCCTTATAAAGCTCATTCCAAGTATTGATCGCGGAATCCTCCTCGCAACCACCTCAATGCATTTCCATCCTTTCTTACACAAAGGGGCAAAACAACTGCAGACAGTATTTGAGAGGTGGTCTTAAAATCATAGAATCTCTACAGTGTGGAAACAGGCCCTTCAGCCCAACTATTCCACATTGACCTTCCGAAGAGTCACCCAGCCAGACCCATTCCCCTAACCTATTACTCTACATTTACCCAGACTAATGCATCTAACATACTCATCCCTGAACACTATGGGCAATTTAGCATGGCCAGTTCATCTAACCTGTCCATTTTTGGATTGTAGGAAGAAACACAGGTAGAATGTGCTCTCTCCACACAGAGAGTTGCCTGAGGCTGGAATTGAACCCAGGTCCCTGGTGCTGTGAGGCAGCAGTGCTAACCACTGAGCCACTGTGCTCTGTATAACTGAAGCATATTCTCCTTACTTCCTCTTGTAGTAGCATTCATTAGACTTCTAGATTATGTCCACGTGAGCAAGCCATCCAGATTGGCAGGTCAATGCTGAGGGAGTTCCGCATTGTTAGAGGGGCTGACTTTAGCCGCCTTGGATACATGTCCAGGCAAGTATGTACCATCCTCAGGGAGGTGGAGGAGAATACTCTCTGGTGTCAAGTATGAATCTATCACTCAAAATTACTGAAACTACTGATCTGGTGCTCCTCATTGCTGTCTGTGGGATCTTGCTGACTATGACTAGTTGCCATGTTTCTGATGTTACTACCATGACTACACTTTAGAGATACTCCATGGGCTCTAAAGTGCTCTGGGACACTTTAAGGCGGTTAAAGGCTTGCTTTGATTCTGTAGCTTCCATTTAACATTGGGAAAATCAGGAACTTTCTTTTCTTCCATGTCTGTTCCTCCTTCTGAAGTAGTCCCTTGGGTTCAAGGATGGCTGTCTTTCCACTTGGTGTTGAGGGTCCGGAGGTAGCTGAACAGTGCCCTGCTGATCCACACATCCTGCTACAACTGAGGTTGGTAGTGTCCGAGCAGTGGGGGGGAAGGGATTTGAACACTCCTTCCTATTCGTGTTTGGCTTAGACCTGTCCAAGATGCTTAAGATGGTTGGCACCCTCACAGATGACACTTTGCCAATTTTGGGCGATTCTGGGCAAGAATTTCCCCCTGGGTTACTGCATTTCTTTCCAGAAGGCTTTGAGGATATCCTTGAAGTGTTTCCTCTGCACTCTTGTTGTGACAGAGCTTGGAGCAAGGAGCTGGTTTTGCAAATCTTGTGTCAGGCATTTGGACAATGTGGGCCACTTAGTGCAGCTAATTGGCTGTAACCAGTGCCTCAGTGATGTCAATGAGAGGGAACACTGAGATGGGAGCATCTCTCCTGTTGCTGGACTTGCAGGATTTTATGAAGGCATTGCTTGTGACATTTCTCATGGAATATAAAGCCTCTTCATTCTGTTGTCTATATCGCTGCTGCATTCGGAAGGGCAGATAAACTGCTGCATTGTAGATCGTGAGCTTGATGGCAGGATTGAGGTCTTTGCCATCCAACACTGTTCAATAGGCTGCACCAACAAGATTGGAAGTTATCTTGGATTTCATCGTCATTGTCTGCCATGACTGCTAGGGAGCTCCTGGGTGTGAGCATTGATCCATGTAGTCCAGTATCTCTCTGACGATTCTGATGATCAGGGTGTTGCCTCACAGGAGCAGGTTGAGAGAGGACCTCTGTCCAACAGATAGCTGGCCTCGGGGCTCATTCTCTCATGTTCTTGCTTCTGTGAATGTGCCAATGACGACCCCTGAGTGTAGGCACCAGCAAGTGTTGTCTGTGTTTGCAATTCAATGGCAGAGGATGGATGGACTGGAACTGATACAGGTTGAACAGTTTATCCCTGTCCTTGGGATTAGCTCTACTGCAGCAGGAAGCTTCATGGAGAGGGGATGGAGTGTTGTGGTGAAGGAGACAGAGAAGAGCATCAGTGTGATGATATAGCCTCGCTTCACCTCAATGGGCGCAGGTCCTGGGTCTGAGCTGAACCCATCGGTGAGGCCTCATGGCAATGTCCTCACCGCTGGCATTGTCATCTCCTTGACTCTGTCACCATCGTGGTGTTTGCATCACCCGTTCCAGGACACCAGTGGGCAACCATCGCCTAACCCAGTTTACCATCTACACTAGGAGAAAGTGAGGACTGCAGATGCTGGAGGTTAGAGTTGAGAGTGTGGTGCTAGAAAAGCACAGCAGGTCAGGCAGCATCCGAGGAGCAGGAGAATTGATGTTTTGGGCTTTTGTCAGCTCTCCTGCTCCTTGGATGCTGCCTGACCTGCTGTGCTTTTCCACACTCTTGACTGCCATCTGCACTAGCCTGGTCCAGAAACAGAAACAGAAACAGAAACAGAAACAGGCAAGAAGTTCAATGGCAGTGGCCTCAAAGATTCCACAAAGAAAGACCTTCCCAGTCAGACCCTTGCAGTCAACCTTACTGATTGGGAGCCACAAGATGTACACCATATCTGTTCAATGCATCATAAACTGTATTTGCCAGGGGACTCAGTGATTGGCACTGCTGCCTCATAGCTCCAGGGATCTGGGTTCAATTCCACCCTCAGGGAGGTTGTACATTCTCCCCGTGTCTGCATAGGTTTCTTCTGGGTGCTCTGGTTTCCCCCCATAGTTCAAAGACGTGCTGGTTAGACGGATTGGCCATGCTAAATTGCCCCATAGCATCCAGGGATCTGTGGGCGAGGTGAGTTAACCATAGGAAATGCAGGGTTACAGGGATGGGGGTAGGGCAATGGGTCTGGGTGCTCTTTGGAGGCTTGGTGTGGATTCGATGGGCCGAATGGCCTGCTTCCTCACGATAGGGATTGTATGATTCTCCATCAGGATGTTTCCACAGGACAGCTATCAGCCAGATTATTCCTGATCATTTTGCAGAGTTAAAACACATGCATGTTTCAAAGGTTCTATTTCTGCAAGAACCTATTCAGCGATGTTATGACAGAGCTCTGAAACAAGGACTTGAACCTGTTTCTTCTCGCTCAGAGGTAGGGACCTTACCACTTCTGCTAAGACCCTCATGCATGCTTCTATGTCATTTGAGGAAGGATTAGCTGTACCTGTGAAATGGTCTCACTGGTCTTGTAGTGATCTCCTGTTTACATTGAGTATGTGGCACAGAAAGAGGCCATTCAGCCCAAGTGCTCCATGCTGGTGCTTTCTTCTTTCTATTTATTCACAGGATGAGGGTGTCACTAACTAAGCCAGTATTTATTGCCCATCTCTAATTGCCCAGAGGACAGTCAAGAGTCAATCACATCGCTGTGGGTATGAAGTCACATGGAGGCCAGACCAGGTAAAGATGGCAGTTTCCTTCCCTAAAGGACATCAATGAAGAAATGCCTCACATGGGATCCTTTGCACTCTACTACACTGATCTGTATTGGCTTCACCTTGGAATCCATTCTGCCTCATGTATTTGTCAACTTTCACTCCAAGACCCACCTCTCCAACACCCTGTAGCCTGCATTTCCCATTCGTTCCAACCTCTTGAATGAACTCTTACCCCTTTATGGTCCATTCAGATTAGATTAGATTCCCTTCAGTGTGGAAACAGACCCTTCGGTCCTTCGGTCCACACTGACCTTCTGAAGAGTAACCCACCCAGACCCATTTCCTTACACTTACTCCTGAATAATGCACCTAATACTATGGGCAATTTAGCATGGCCAAACCACCTGACCTGCACATCTTTGGATTGTGGGAGGAAACCGGAGCACCCGGAGGAAACCCACGCAGACACAGGGAGAACGTGCAAACTCCACACAGACAGTCGTCCGAGGCTGGAATCGAACCCAGCTGTCTGGTGAGGCAGCAGTGCTAAGCACTGAGCCATCGTGCCACCCCAATCGCTTTACTCTGACCAGTCGCTTTCTGGACTTTCCACTCATGTTCTCTAATTGTAACACACTGTCCCCATCCCCACTACCCCCACCTCTCCCTTCCCAGCCCTCACATCTGCATCCTCCACACCTTTACCCCGTCATCAGGCTAGGTACTCCAATCTGGGAGATTGGAGATGTAGAGGTGCCGGTGTTGGACTGGGGTGGGCAAAGGTCTGAAGTCACATGACAACAGGTTACAGTCCAACAGGTTTACTTAAAATCACAAGCTTTCAGAGCGCTGCTCCTTCATCAGGTCACCTGGCGGTCAGTCACCATTCATTTGTTGGCATGACATTGGCCACATTTGGTTGTGCAGTAGCTGCCCATTAAGCTTGGCACCCATGAGAAATGGGGCCTGAAATTTGGAAGCCAAGCAAGGGATAGCGCGAAAGAAACAATTTGCGTGAATTGAGCACCGTTCAGATTTCAGAACATCCCAAAGGTTCTTTGTTGACTCCTCACCCTCGTGGGACTCTCAAATCCCCCGTGGAAGACTGAAGACTGTTGAGTATGTAACTACGTTCCAAAAAACCTCAGCGTCTTTGGCTGGGGAGAAGGAAATTGAAAATAGCTGTAGGTTTAAAACCAAAATTTTTAAAAAAAATCCTGCAAGAACTTCATAAAGAGGCACCTGATAGTTTTTGGCAGGGCTTGTGACAAAATTTGGCTCCAGCTAAACTTTGCAATATTCACTGTGCCGGCTGAAGTGTTCTTGTGTTAGGATCCAAATGCGAAATTAAATTTTAATGAATAATCCATAAAAAGAGCAGTACTTCTGTTGATTGAGTAATCACAGTGGAGGACCCTTGTCAAAATATTTGGTGAGCTGTTAGTAGTGAAATTGCTTCACCTAAACTTGATACCCCTCCGGGGATGAACGTTACGAGAGTGCATTGCATCAGAATGTTGTCTTTTTCCCACGTGTTGCTTTTGTCAGTCCTGCCTGAGGATGGACAATTGGATTTTCCGAAATGTGAGGATTGTGTGGTTTTTCTTTTGGTTTTCAGAAATGAGAGTACATTCATGCTTTTATAAACAGAGGCAAAAAAAAGAACAGTATGGTGAATCTTTATGAAACAATTGTACAAACCCCAGCAAGAGTATATATCCATTTCTGGGCATCTGCACTTTGCAAGACTGTGAGCAAAGTTAAAAACCACACAACACCAGATTATCCTGATGAAGGAACATCACTCCAATAGCTTGTATGTCCAAATAAACCTGTTGGACTATAACCCGATGTTGTGTGATGTTTAACTTTCTCCCCCCCCAATCCAAAACCGAGGCTTCCATATTATGACTGTGAAGGCAGAGGATGCAGGAAAGCTTTACAAAAATGGTCCCAGGGATAACGCATTTAATTTCCTTGAACACTGAGTATAGCAGTTGGGACGTTACGTTGAGGTTGTACAGGACATTGGTGAGGCCTCTTCTGGAATATTGTTTCCAGTTCTGGTCGCCCAGTTACTGGAAGGATAATATCAAGCTGGAGAGAATTCAGAAGAGATTTACCAGGATGTTGCTGGGAATGGAAAATTTGAGTTATAAAGCAAGGCTGAATAGGCTAGGACTTCTTTCACTGGAGCATACGAGGTTGAGAGGTGACCTGATAGAAGTTTATAAACGCATGAGAGGTATAGATAGAGTTGAGGGGAGTTGTCTTTTCCCTAAGATGGGGAGTTTCAAGACTAGGAGACACATTATTGAGGTGAGAGGAGAGAGATTTAAAAAAGACCTAAGAGGCAAATATTTTACACAGAGGGTGGTTCACGTGTGGAATGAACTTCCACAGGAAGTGATGGATGCGGGTATAATTGTTTAAAAGACATTTGGATGGAGACATGATTCGGAACGGTTTGAAAGGATATGGACCAGGAGCAGACAGGTGGGACTAGTTCAGTTTGGGAGTATGCTCGGTATGGATTGGTTGGACGGAAGGGTCTGTTTCCGTGCTGGATGACTCTATGTTGCAGAACCTGGGGCTTTTCTCCTGGGAGAGGAAACAGTTGTGAGGAGACTTGATTGATGTGGTCCAAATCCAAGAGAAACCTGGACAGGTGAGAGGGAGACCCTGTTTCTATAGATGAAGGCTTCAAGGCCATCTGACATCAGGTGAGTGGTAAAAGAAGCAGGAATGACATGAGGAAAGTCTGTTTTGTGCATAGAATAGGATGTAGGATGTGGAATCCTGAGACTGTGGAGATGGCAGATTGAAATGTGGCTTTTGAAAAGGACTTGAATAATTATCTGAAGGGAAAAGAGGACCAGAGTGAAAATGTGGGAGAGTGGAACCAGCTGAGCTGCTGTGTGAGCAAGTCATAATGAGCGGAATGGCTTCCTTCAGTCCATGCATATGATTCCGAGATTCAAAGTGAAAATCCAATGTTGAGGAGCTCACTATTGGATTCAAATGGATGAGAAAAATGCCAGAATATTTGAGGTCAAAAATCAAATGACACCAGGTTATGGTCCAACTCCGAAAGCCTGCGATTTCAAATAAACCTGTTGGACTATAACCAGGTGTCGTTTGATTTTTTTTATCTTGTCCGCCTCAGTCCAACTTTGGCATTTCCGCATCAAAAATATTTTAGGAGGGATATATAAGTCTTGGAGAAGTCTCAGAGGAGACTGGTACCAGGGTTGGAGGTCTTTAGACATGTGGAGACTTCAGAGAAGAGTGAAGCATTCTTCCATAGAGCATAAAGCATCCTGACCCTAACAACAGCTTCACCATAGCAAGTGCAGTGATTCCATTAGGCTGCACGCTCAGTTCGAGATGGATTATAGATCCTGCTTTTACAGGTCATGTTCATATTCCCCGAATGATTCATCAACAGTTTTAACTTATTTCTTTTTCTAGTTTTATCCCTAAGATTTTGTGCCTAGGTGCCTTTGATCTTAAGATGGTGCCAGGAATGGCAACATTGTATGTTTTCCAGTGCACTCCTGTACTTGAGTATACGTGCTAATAAAACCTAAATCCTAAAAGTATAGGTGTACGAGGCTAACTGAACGTCTGCAGAAAACTGAGAAAGAATGTGCATCGACTTGTAACCATAGACGCACTGGCCCTGATCTTCCAGTCTCCAGATTGTTGGAGACTGAATGTACAACTACGGAATTCCCAACTGCTAGTCCCAATGGGATTTGCATAGGAAGATTGAATTCCCAATAAGCAATTTACCAGATTGCTGGGACATTCTGTAAAAGTCTCTGACTCTGAGGTAGAGTTGAAGGTTTGGATGGTCCTGACTTAGGTACTTGAATAAAAATCAGACTGGAACATCTGAGTCTGACTCCTGGGTAAATATCTCATTGACCACTCCCAAATTCCCACCCGTGCCCTTCCCCCCCAAACCCTTAGCGCACACTGGTCCAGCCTAGCCATCTGCCAACCCTTTTAACTTGCCCAACCTAACCCCTGGCTTTGCCCACACCGTCCTCTTATGTTCATCCATCCACTCATTTACTAACACACTGAGATGTTTTGGGTCAGGTTTGAGAGATGAAAATAGGCTGGATAGGCTGGAACCTTTTTGCCTGAAGCTTAGGAGGTTGAGGGGTGACCTTATCGAGGTTTATAAAACCATGAGAGGCATAGAAAAGGCGATTAGGCTGGAGGAGTTCAAAACTAGGGGACAAAGTTGTAAGGTGAGAAGAGAAAGATTGAGAAAGGACATGAGAAACTGTTTTACATAGAGGGTGATTTGTGTTTGGAATGAACAGCCAGAGGGAGTGGTAGGTTGAGTTATAGTTACAATGTTTAAAAGACATTTGGATAAGTACGCAAATAGGAAAGATTTGGAAGGATATAGGCCAGGAACAGGGAGGTGGGATTAGTTAACTTGGGATTATGATCATCATACACACTCTGCCTGTTACACACCAAAACCATTACATACCCTGCCTGTTAGACAACCTGCCTGTTACACACCCTGCCTGTTACACACCAAAACCATTACACACTTAGTCTGTTACACACCAAACCCGTTATACACTCTGCATGTTACACACCCAGCCTCTTACACACCCAGCCTGATACACACCCAGTCTGAAACACAGTCTGCCTGTTACACACCAAACCTGTTACATAGCCAGCCTGTTACACACTCTGCCTGTTATCAATATCGTCTTCAATGAGTTGCAATTAGTTATAGGTGGAATCACAGTTCCTCTGTAGTGTTACATTGGCGTCTTTGTGGTGCTTTTGTAGTAACCTTGCCTCTGATCCAGAAGTTGCCCTTGCTCCAGAGGGGTGTCATAACATCTCTGAATGGGTTGATTAGAAAGTATTTCTTATGGTGCAGTGCTAGTGTCCCTAATTTTGAGTCAGTTAGCCTATGTTCAAGCACCACCTCCTCCAGATGTGTGCAATAATATCACTGATTAGAAAATATCTCCAAGTTCCTTTGATCTAAATTAGTTACCCCTCTACAAACCTTTCTCCGCCCTTCATTCCCCTTTGTGGTCTGCCATGGGTGACTTCCTCTTTCTGATCACATCCACACTGTAAATGAAAACGCTCAACAAGAGGGGATATGCTCAAACCCTTAAATGCAACGACTTTGCAAAAGCTGAAGAAGTCAGGTGATGGACTAGATGTCACATGCTAAAATGTCATATGGCCAGAAAGTCACATGTTTAAACTTCCAGGAATGTCTGCAACCAGTGAAATAACTGACCACTGAAATAACCCAACATTGGCCCTGAGCCACAGATTGATTGGCCCTGCCTGATCCCACATACCAGATGCAATTTAATTCCACCATTAATCACCCATTTCTCAGGGCCCATAGAATCCCTGCAGTGTGGAAACAGGCCATTTGGCTTATCAAGTCCACACCAACCCTACAAAGCACATCCCATCTCCCTCCCCTATAACCCTGCATTTCCTGTGGCTAATGCACCTAACCTACACATCCCTGAACACTAGGGGCAATTTAGCATGGCCAGTCCACCTAACCTGTATATCTTTGAACTGGGGGAGGAAACCCATACAGGCACAGGGAGAGTGTGCCAACTCCACAAAGGCAGGAGGCTGGAATTGAACCTGGGTCTATAAGCACTGTGAGGCAGCAGTGCTAACCACTGAGCCACCA
Organism: Chiloscyllium punctatum; assembly: GCF_047496795.1. NCBI lineage: Eukaryota > Metazoa > Chordata > Chondrichthyes > Orectolobiformes > Hemiscylliidae > Chiloscyllium > Chiloscyllium punctatum. Next base: position 11,302,797 of record NC_092776.1, on the reverse strand, counting down.
CGCTAGCTCAAATCCTGACTGGATTTTCATCCAGACTTCCACCTGCCAATTCTGAATTATTTCTGAAGGAATGAACTAGGACAGAAAAGAAACCTTTTATTTCTGAGAGACAGCAGTTGTTCCTTAAGTGCACATTCTCAATCTTTCAGTCCCAGATCAATTCCAGAGTGTTAGGATAAAGTTTGAATGGTTTGGAGGGGGATCTTGGAGTTAGTGGAATTTCCATGTATCTGCTGCCCTTGACCCACTCCGGAGCAGAGGTCTGTATTTAGAAGGTGTATGCAACACCCCTCTGCAACTCTGTCTTGAAGGTGGGGCTAGGGAAGGGGGTATCAATCAAATGAGTTGCTTTGACCTAGTGGCGATTGTCCCAGATGGTGTTGAGCTCTTTGAGTGTTGTCAGACCTGCACTCATCCAGACAAGTGTGGAATGTTCCATCCGCACCCCTTCCTCTGGACTTGCATTCTTTCCACGGTCAGTTAGCACTTAGGAAGGCAAATGTAATATTGGCATTCATTTCAAGAGGGCAAGAAGACAAGAGCAGAGATGTACTACTGAGGCTGTCTAAGTCTCTGGTCAGATCCCATTTGGAATATTGTGAGCAGTTTTGAACCCTGTATCTATGGAAGGATGTGCTGACCTCGGAGGGGACCCACAGGAGGCTTAAAGAATGATCCTGAGGCTGAAGGGCTTGTCAGCTGAGAAGTGATTGAGGACTCTGTGTCTGTACTCAGTGGAGCTTGGAAAGATGAGGTGGGATCTGATTGGAACATACTGAGAGGCCTGGACAGAGTGGACAGGGAGAAGATGTTGCCACTAGTAGGTGAGACTAGGACCCGAGGGCACAGCCTCAGAGCGAAGGGACGACCCTTTAGAACTGAGATGAGGAAGAGTTTCTTCAGCCAGAGGGTGGTGAATCTGGAGAGCTCGCTGACACAGAAGACTGCAGAGGCCAATGCATTGAGTGTATTTAAGACAGAGGTAAAGAGATTCGTGATTAGCAAGGGGAATCAAGGGTTACAATGCAAGGAATGGAAAACGGGGGTTGAGAATCATGTCAGCTGTGATTGAATGGTGGAGCTGAATGGCCTGATGAGCTGAAAGGCCTATTTCTGCTCCTATATCTTATGGTCTTTTGATAGATAGTGGACAGGTTTTGGGGAGTCTGGAGGTGAGATACTCACCCAAGTATTCCTAGCCTCTGATCTACTTTTGTAGCCAATGTGTTGATGGGGATTGTCTCGTTGTGTTTCTGGTCAATGGTAGCCCTCAGAATGTAGTGTGGACATTCAGTATTGGTAATGCCTTTGAACATCGAGGAGGGAGTGAATGTTGAAGGTGTGGAAAGTGTGATAGTAAAGCAGGCTGCTTTGTCTTGGATGGTTGGGTCTAGATCAGAGTGGTGCTGGAAAAGCACAGTAGGCCAGGCAGCATCCGAGGAGTAGGAAAATCAACGTTTTGGGCAAAAGCCCTTCATCAGGAACAGCTCTTCACTCTGAGGTGTGCCCTTGGGTCCTAGTTTCTCCCACTAATGGAAACATCTCCTCCACTTCCTCTCTGTCCAGACCTCTATTCCTGATGAAGGGCTTTTTCCCGAAACATTGATTTTCCTGCTCCTCGGATGCTGCCTGACCTGCTGTGCTTTTCCAGCACCACTCTAATCTAGACTCTGGTTTCCAGCATCTGCAGTCATTGTTTTTACCCTTTGTCTTGAATGGTGTTGAGTTTCTTGATTGTTGTTGGAGCTGCACCCGTCCAGCCAAATGGAGAGTATTCCCTCGCACTCCTGATTATGCCTTGCAGATGATGGATGCGCTTTGGGAGTCAGGAGCTGAGTCACTCATAGAATTCCCAGTCTCTGACCTGCTCTTGTAGCCACAGTATTTATGTGGCTAGTCCAATTAAGTTTCTGGTCAATGGTGACCCACCAGTATTATTTTTTTAAAAAACAGCTAATAACGGAAAGCACAGTGGCTAAACTTCACTCAGTCTTACATTTATTTAAAAGCATCACATGCATATGCCTTGATCAACCACACACGGCTTCAGTAAGTGTCTATTAAAAAGGTTTTTGATTATCTGTTAATGAATGAACTCATTAAATATTGATCACTCCCTTTCGAGAGGGTATTTCCAGGTTATTGTAACAGAAAAGAACGAGATAATTAAAAGGAAAAGAATCAATTTTATGATGTAATGCTGCCCCTATGGGACTAATGATAGTGTCTGTTAATATCTTTTTAAATAACTCTATAAAACAAACTCATTAAACAAAAACTGATCCCCTGAAGGGACACTGTAACAAACATGAAAGAAAGCTTATTTAGTTAAATGGCTTTAATATTTTGGAAGGAGATAATGGAGTCTTAAATGTCTCTTTATGTGTGTTCAAGTGAATCCTCAGTAATTCCCATGATTTGAGCACAATTTAATAGCGACTATAATTTCAGCATGTAAGGAAGGCTCAAGTGGTGCAGTGGCTCCTGGGCCAGGGGGACCCAGTTCAAGTCCCACCTGCTCTAGAAGTATGTCATAACAGTTAAATAGGGGAAAAAAAGGTTGAATTAAAAAACTAAAGAGGAATTGTACAAATATGTAAGGGTTCTTGTAGCACAGTGGTAGTGTCCCTCCCCCTAGACTGGCCGACCTGGGTCACCTGCTCCAGAAGTATGTAAGGACCACCCTGAACAGGTTGGTTAGAAAAAAAACTCTACAAGTGTGGCACAGAGGTAGTGTCTTACCTCTGGACCACAAGATCCTGCCCCAGAAGTATCATCACAGCATGTTTATACCACTAGATTAAAAATAATACCTCTGTTAAAGAAGTTTTCTAATTACCCTCATTTCTATTACCTTGTTCTATTGCTCTAACCTTAGAAGGAGTGGCTCCTGCAGTAATATCCCTGCCTCTGAGCCAGAAGGCTTAGTTCCAAGTCCCACCCCACTCTACAGCTGTGTAAAAGCAAGTCTGAGCAGGTTGATGAGAGAATATCGACAGAACAGCGTGAAGGAATTTGGTTAGCTCGGTTAGCTGGATGGCTGGTTTGCAATGCAAGTGAAGTCTGACAATGCCGGTTCAAATCTCACACCCACTGTGATCAACCTGATGGTCTAGTCTTCTCAAGCTCACATCTCATCTGGGGTGTAGTTACCCTCCAGTTAAATTCACCATTGGTCATGTGTTTCTAATGAGAGAAGGTCCAAAATCACACGACACCAGGTTTCTCAGAAAGCTCCTGTTTTCAAATAGACCTGTTGGACAATAAGCTGGTGTCGAGTGATTTTTGACCTTTTCCACCCCAACACCTCCACATGCAACAAGAGAACCTTCCCCGGACTGTGGCTACATCGATATTAGATTATGTGAAATGCAGACGTGAATGCATCATTGTCTATTGACATCCAAGCTTCAAAACAAGCACCATTTATATAAAGGCTGTTGGGGCGCAGTGGTACTGGCCCTACCTCTGATCCAGGAGGCCCAGGTTCAAGTCCCACCTGCTTCAGGGAGCAATATATCTGAACAAGTAAATGAGGAAATACCTGTGCTGCTTGAATGGTAGGATTTGAACTTTAACCTCCATCACTGGAGCCACAGTACAAGCACTGGAGTAATGGAAGCAATGCTGCATCTTACTGACCAATGTCCCCTCGACAGACTATGCTAATAGTCTGGTAGACAAGGACTAATCACCTTAACGACAGCAACTGAGGAGATGATTTCTTGACTTCAAAGATTTGCATTAGTTGAATAATTATACCAACCGTACGCAATCAACAGTGAGGATGCTGATGATGGATAGTAATGCTGTTGAATGTCAAGTAGCCAACAGATAGAATGAATATAAACTTAAGCACTCAAACCAATAAATGAAGCATGCCTTGTTTACTAGTGCAGAATTCTACAGCAGCTCCGACAGTGCAGCATCCCTTCAGTCCTGCACTATGGGAACGCCCCACCATCTGAGCCTCTTAAAGATCGATAGAGATGTTGACAAGGTGAAGGCCAACTGACAGGTGTTACAGCCCACAAAGGGAGCAGTAAGGGTGACAGAAAGAGACTGGCAGTAATCTCCCAGACCAGAGAGTCACAAGGCTGTGCCAGCTGTCAGAACACAGTGTGAGCAGCTATCAGTTTTGGCAGCACAGTGGGTCAGTGGTTAGCACTGCTGCCTCACAGCGCCAGGGACCTGGGTTCGATTGTACCCTTGGCTGACTGTCCGTATGGAGTTTGCACATTCTCCCTATGTCTGCGTGGGTTTCCTCCGGGTGCTCTGGTTTCCTCCCACAGTCCGAAGATGTGCAGGTTAGGGTGGATTGGCCATGCTAAATTGCCCATAGTGTTCAGGGATGTGCTGACTAGGTGGGTTAGCCATGGGAAATGCTCTTCGGAGGGTCGGTATGGACCCAATGGGCCAAAAGGTCTGTTCCATATTATAAGAATCCTTTGATCGATGTGATCTCTCTAGAATGAGGGGTGACCTTATATAAGTTTATTAAAATCATGAGGAGCATGGATAGGGTAAATAGACAAGGTCTTTTCCCTGGGATGGGGGATATCCAGAACTAGAGGGCATAGGTTTAGGGAGAGAGGGAAAAGATTTACAAGGGACCTAAGGGGCAGCTTTTCTCATGCAGTGGGTGGTGTGTGTGTGTGTGTGTGTGTGTGTGTGTGTGGAATAAGCTGCCAGAGAAGTGGTGGAGGCTGGTACGATTTCAACATTTAAAAGGCATCTGGATGGGTATAAGAATAGGAAGGGTTTAGAGGAATACGGGCCAAGTGCTGGCAGATGGGAGTGGATTAATTTAGGATATCTGGTTGGCATGGATGAGTTAGACTGATAGGTCTGTTTCCATGCTGTACAGCTCTATGTGTCTATGTGAAGTTCACTGATTGTAACAACTATCATCTGTCCTAATATGTCAACTAATGTTATTCCTTGGGACATTTTACTACATACCAGAATGTAAGTTTCTTGTTTGTGAAACTTATTCATGAGTTGCATTTTCAAATGAGCTCAAGTTAGTTTAACCCAAGGATCCATGTAGAGTCAGTGTTGGTACCTGTGCCTCAGCTGAACGATGACATCTACTCAAGGTCACCGATTTCTGGCACGGATTATCATGTGACTGAATAGACTGAACATACAATCTCTACATTGCAAATACAGGCTATTCGACCAATCAAGTCTGCACTGATCTTCCAAAGTTAATTGACTTTACTTTTCGTGGCCAAGATAGCGGGTGATGAAGGCTGTGTTGCCTGGCTGGTGTCTGGGTTCAGGTTCTCTCATCTGGGCTACAGTGAGCTTGGAATGGGAGGGGAAAGATCCATTGTCATGGTCCCTGTAGGAGCTAATGATACAGGTAGGACAAGAAAGAGATTCCGCTGTGGGAATATGAGCAGCTCAGGCCTAAATTAAAAAACAGAACCTCAAAAGGGAATAATCTTCAGGGTAGGGGGAGGTTCAGTTGTATGGAAAACAAGAAAGTCCAAGGTAAAGGAGAAGCTAGGATTGCAGGTTAGTAATAGGGCTGATTATTACCAGAAAATAAAAGGAAGGAAGGGAATGTGTGAATGTCATATTGTACCAAGGAAACATAATAATGTATGCAAATCTGATAATGGAGCAAATTTAAAGGCTTTGTATCTGAATAGTTGAAGCATTCATGTTAAGGCAGATGAACTGGAAGTGCAAATCTTATCTTGTGCAATATTGTTTTATATTGCACTTTATCAAATGCCTTCTGGAAATTCAAATTCACCATAAAAACAGAAATTGCTGGAGAGAATTGTTCGGCCTGGCAGCACCCATGGAGAGAAAGCAGAGTTAACATTTTGTGACCTGTCTTCAGAATGCTACATCAACCTGTCCCCTTTATCCACTCTGCTTGACACATCTAATAATTTAGGATATCTGGTTGGCATGGATGAGTTAGACTGATAGGTCTGTTTCCGTGCTGTATAGCTCTATGTGTCTATGTGAAATTGTCAAATTTCAAATTTGTCAAATCTGATTTCCCTTTTGTCATACCATATTGATTATGTTTGTTTGCATGAAGCTTTCCAAAGGTCCCTGTTGCATCTTCCTTAACAATGGGCTCTAGCAGTTTTGTAAGACCAGATGTTAGGCCAACTTGCTTATAATTTCCTGCTTTCTGACTCTCTTCTTCCTGTTCTCCAATCCCTGGAATCTAGTGTAATCTTGAATATTCCAACTAATGCCTCCAACCTCTCCAGCCACTTCGTTTACATCTCTAATCTTACTTACCTCTCATCCATTGTATGTGGCTCAAGTAGTGATGAAGAGATTATTACCTTTATGCTTCTGCCATTTGATTTAGCCCCAAGCTGCTTGTAATCTATCATCAGAATTTTTTCCCAGTCGAATCTACATCCTTGGTACCAACATGGACCATAATAGCTGGATTTTTCCCCTCCCAGTCCAAGTTCCCCGCTAGCCCAGAGGAGCTGTCCTTACCACTGGGCACCAGATAGGCAACACAGCCTTTGGGACTGTCTGACTTTATTGCAAAGAACAGTAACTATTCCTCTAACTATGTATTTCCTATTACTCCTACATTTCTGTTTTCTTCCCTTGAATTCAATGCCACTCTGTTCCTTGGTGCTTTGGTCAGTTTGATCATCTTCCCTGTATTCTGTGCCCCTTGCCATACTGGGAGCAAGGGTCTCATACTGATTGGACAAGACTGAAGCTCCACCCGAGGTAAATGCAAGATCCAATTCCTCCCTCACTCACAGACACTTGCTTCTGTCCCTAACTATGTTCTAAGTTTGATATAATTTGATCTGAGGAGTGTGACTGCCTTCTGAAACACAGCATCCAGGTATCTCATCCCTCCCTCATGTGTCACCGTGTCCACAGCTTGGGTCCTAGCTCATCACTGTGCACCAGCCTCCACCAGCACCTACATGCTGCAGCTGCAACACCTCACCTGCTCAACTATCTGAAAAGTGAATGTCCTAGTTGTACTCTTTAAATCCCTATTTAAATGGTTTAGCCAGTCAAAAAAGCCAAAAACAAAGGGGAGGTCTCCCTATTCATAGAAGGCTATCTGAGTGGAAGCAGGCCATTCAGCCCATCAAGACCACACTGACCCTCTGAAAAGCATCAAACCCAGACCCTTACTTTATCCCTATATTCCCCATTGCCAATCCCACTGACCTGACACATTTCTAGACTATGGGAGGAACCCACCCCAGCACAGACACAGGGAGAACACGCAAACTCCACATAGACAGTCACCCAAGTGTGAAATTGAACCTGGGTCCCTGGTGATGTGAGGTAGCAGCACCAGCAACTGAGTTACCATGGCACCCTAGTTAGTTTGCAACGATTGCTTTAAACACTTGTTGTTTGTGCGATCTCACTCCATGTAGGTTAACAGCCACATTTCCCAGAATACAGCAATGGCTCCACTTCAAAAAATATTTCCTTGATTGCAAAGTGTTATGGAATAGTCTGGTTTTGTGAAAGATACTGTATTGGTATGAGGACTGCCCTTTTGGCTGCATTTATTGCATTGAGCATTTGACCCCAGCACTGAGCACGATAAAAAAGGTGAAGGAATTCACTTTAACAAGTTAGAAAGTCATAATTCTGATTTTCCCATTGAAAATGATTTCTTTCATTCAAACTCTATTTCCCCTCAATGGTGCTTTCGGAGGCCATAATCAACAATAATTTGTTTGTGGGGCAGTGTTGCTGGGTTTTTTAATTGGCTGGCACAGTGGCTCAGTGGTTAGCCCTGCTGTCTCACAGAGCCAAGGACCTGGGTTCTATTTCACCCTTGGACGACTGTCTGTGTGGAGTTTGTGCTTTCTCCCTGTACCTGCATGGTTTCCTCTCACTGTCCACAGATCAATAGGCTGGTGGATTATCCATGGGACATCAGGGTTACAGGACTGGGTTTGGGTGGGATGCTGTTTGGAGGGTTGGTGTGGACTCGATGGGTTGAATGGCCTGCTTCCACTCTGCAGGGATTCTGTATGAATCGACATTGAACTGATTCAAAATGGAACAGAAGAAATGCTGGAGTGAAGTCTGTAAACTGTCCATCTTCAGATCATCTTCACCTAGTCTACATTGTTAATAGCATTCACAATTGCTTCATTTTTGTGGTGTTAAAGAGATAACGACCACACTTTAATTTTATTTGTAATCCTCTATAATTAGTTGTAATTAATTAGGCAGTCTGTTGAAGGTAGTTCAGCTAGTATTTCCATTTAAATTGTTAGCTGGCAACTCAATGAACTGACAATGGCCTCATTCCTGATGAAGGGCTTTTGCCCGAAACGTCGATATTCCTGCTCCTCGGGTGCTGCCTGACCTGCCGTGCTTTTCCAGCACCACTCTAATCTTGACTCTAATCTCCAGCATCTGCAGTACCCACTTCTGCCTAACTCACTGAACTGTCCTGAATAGTTAAAGGTACAAAATCAACACATTTTTAAGAGACCATGAGTCTTATCGACCCTGAACCCATGTCTCTGTTAAACTTGGGGAGTTTGTGACTGGTGGGATCTTGATGCACAAATAACACCCTCGTTGGATTAATCCTTCGGGACATTGCTAGCTGCCCTTTGGGTATTTATCCTCAGATTATTTAGTTTCTAATTCTCTATTGATACTCAAGTGCTCCCAGAGTCTCTCAGATGCATTGCTTATTTAATCTGTCAAATTCTGTTTCTTTGCCTGGCTCTTTTGAACTTTTGGGATGGAATAAATTAAAGGTATTCAGGAGTTTTCCATGGTTAGTGAGGCAATGGAATTGTAGTAATGTCTTTGGACTTGTAATCGAGAGACCCACGTTAATATTTTGGGGAGTAATGGAACATGGTGAAATTTGAATTGAGTAAAAATCTGGCATAGATAGCCTAATGGTGCCCATGTAACCATTGTTAATGGTTGGAAAACCCACCTGGTTCACTAATCCTCTTTAAGGGAGTAAATTGGCTGTCCTACCAGATCTAATGTACAGACTGCAAGAAATTAGAGAGCTGTGAACACATCCCAGTCCATCACACAAACCAGCCTTCCATCCATAGACTCCATCTACACTTCCCACTGCCTTGGGAAAGCAACCAACTTCATCAAAGACCCCTCCCACCCCGGTTATACTCTCTTCCATTGGGCAGAACATATAAATGTTAGGAAACATGTACTAACAGATTCAAGAACAGCTTCTTCCCTGTTGTTTTCAGACTGAATGGACCTCTCATATATTAGAGTTGATCTTTCTCTGCATCTTCTCTTTGGCTGTAACACTATATTCTACATTCTGTTTTATTACCTGGTGTAAGGTACAATTTATCTGGGTAGCACATAAAACAATACTTTTCACTGTATCTTGGTACATGTGACAATAATAAATTAAATTTGATTCCAAACCCAGTAAGGTGGTTGACTCGTAACTACCTTCTGGAAATATTATTTATAATACTATTTATATTTTTATATCATGTGTTGCAATGCTGACAAATCTGTAAGAGACATTTAGAATCACATAATGCCAACAATGTAGGAAGGGGCCATTCAGCACATTGAATCCACACCAATCCTCCGAAGAGCATTCTACCCACACCCACTCCCCCTACCCTCTCCCTGTAACCCTGCTCTTCCCATGGCTAATCCACCTAACCGACATATCCCTGAATACTATGGACAATTTGGCATGGCCCACCCACCTAACCTGCACATCTTTGAACAATGGTAGGAAACCCACACGGACACAGGGAGAATGTGCAAACTCCACATGGTCACTTGAGAGTGGAATTGAATGCAGGTCCCTGATACTGTGAGACAGCAATGCTAACCACTGAGCCACCGTGCTGCCTATTTGGAATGGATGGTTTCTGAACTGCCATGATTTTCATTAATTTTGCACCAGAATATCCCACAAAAAAAAGAAGCAGGGACCCTCAAAGCATTTAAGAAGTAATTTGATGAGCATAACTTGAAACACCATCACATGCAGGACAAGTGCTGGGAAGTGAGATGAGAATAGATGGATGGTTTGATGGCTGAAGCAGATGGACCATTGTGTCTCTGTCCGTGCTGATTGGTGATGGGATGCCAACGTTTGCCCTGAAGCTCCACCTTTATATCCTACTGAACCTTGTTATGATCCCAGACCAAATGCCAAATTCTATTGCAATCTATTTAGAGACCACTTTTTGAAAAGTAGATAAAATGTGAGACCCCTAAGGGACTTATTAAGAAGATAAAGACACAGAATTCTGCAGTGTTGAACATAGAACAATGAACTTCATAAAGCTGGAACAGGGCTACAATCTGTTATAAAATATCAAGATTATAATCATTCACTTTGATGCTTTCACCTTCAAACTCCCTCAAAAGCCACTCCAACCTGAACTGCCTAAATTATAGCTCCTGTCCTAGTTGGTGACCCTTCTTTCTTAAAACTACACTTCCTCAATTTTGGAAACAGCACTCGGAACTTGCAGGATCATCTCGATATTTTCACAGGTAGTTAACTTCACCCAGTGCTACCGCCCTGTTATACCTCTGAGCTCCAATCGTGCTCAACTGCACAAAGCAAGTATTGCCTGTGGGCTTCCTTCAGATCTTAGCTGGACTAAACTATTAATGGAGCATGGCTTCTTCTGAGCTCCTATTACTCACAGGATTTTGTCTGAGCCATAACCCCAACACTTCACTGCACCTCTTGGTTCTGACTCTCCAGATTCTTCTTCTGAGTGTTAACTTGTGGACTGTGGTAAAACAGCACCTTTTTGGAATGGTGCCTCTTTTCCCTATCTCCTAGGTATCTGATGTGCCATCTGACCTTCTCTTCTGACTGCCCCCACGTCACTAACTAAACTGCCAATTTCAGAACACTTGGACTGTTATTTTGAAAACCACTCAACAAACCCCACCCTTGTTCATAACAAGATTGAACATAACTAATGCTTTGGAACAGATAAATGTACCAGCCCATTGGAATGATCTGTTCCTTGAATATTCAGATGCTGCTGCTTTGCAGTGTTCATAATGGGTAAAAAATAAATCTACACAGGCTCAGCACTCACCTTCTCATTGTGTGTTTATATTCCAGACTTCCGGCATCTGCAGGATTTTATCTTCAGGCTATTTCACATTTTCCCAATTTCCCCTTCCCATTTTATTCCTTATACAAACAGGGCTTAAACAAATTAACAAAACTTTTATTTCACTGCTGTGCATAAACCTACTACTGTGTCAAATTTTGAAAGGAATAGCGGCAGTGAAGAGCTTTGAGAGTGCTAAACAGGCGAAAGGTGCTACAGAAATTCAAGATTTTGCTTTTTGCTTTCTTAGAGATGGGGAGAAGGGGACACAGGAGGGACGCAATCAGACAGAAAATACCAACATACTAGCTGAGTAGGCAGTAATTTTATCAGAAGATTTTCTGTGTAAATGGAAAGGAGAATAAATATTGTAAATCATATCCAAACACAACAAGACTGAGACAAGAATGACAAACGTTCTTTTGTAGGCCAATCAACTTTGTTCTTGGGTCCAGCAACACCTCACTTATAAAGTTCCCATCCCTGTATTCAAATCCCTCCATGACTCCACACACCCTTATCTCAGTAATTTCATCCACTCTTACAAAAAAAAATACTTGAAATTATGTAGCACTTCTCACCAGTCACCTCAGACAGCTGTACAGCTGAGGACATTTGAAATGTAGTCACAGCTACAACGTAGGGAATTTGCAGCTACGTTCTGCACTGCAAGAGCCCACAAGCAAGTGAGCAGATAATCTCACTCTGTGATGTTGTATGAGGGAGATGTGTTGGCCTGGGCTCCGAGTGAAATCTCCCTCGCTCTTAAGATTCAGAGTCATAGAGTCATAGAGATGTACAGCAGGGAAACAGACCCTTCGGTCCAACTTGTCCATGCCGACCAGATATTATATCCTAAATTAATCTAGTCCCATTTGGCAACATTTGACCCATATCCCTGTAAACCCTGCCTATTCATATATCTGGGAATTGGTTTCACTCATTTGACTGGTATGTTGGTTTATAGAGCAGTGTGATGCCAACAGCATGGGTTCAATTCCCATCACTGGTTTGAGGTTACTAAGAAGGAATCTCCTTCTCACGCTCTTCCCTCGCCTCAGGGCTGGTAGCCCTCAGGTTGAATTACCACCGGTCACTTCTCTCAATGAGGTAAAAACAATGACTGCAGATGCTGAAAACCAAATACTGGATTAGTGGTGCTGGAAGAGCACAGCAGTTCAGGCAGCATCCAACGAGCAGCGAAATCGATGTTTCGGGCAAAAGCCCTTCATCAGGAATAAAGGCAGTGAGCCTGAAGCATGGAGAGATAAGCTAGAGGAGGGTGGGGGTGGGGAGAAAGTAGCATAGAGTACAATGGGTGAGTGGGGGAGGAGATGAAGGTGATAGGTCAAGGAGGAGAGGGTGGAGTGGATAGGTGGAAAAGAAGATAGGCAGGTAGGACAAGTCCGGACAAGTCAAGGTGACAGTTACTGAGCTGAAAGTTTAGAACTAGGTTCAGGTGGGGGAAGGGGAAATGAGGAAGCTGTTGAAGTCCACATTGATGCCCTGGGGTTGAAGTGTTCCGAGGCGGAAGATGAGGCGTTCTTCCTCCAGGCGTCTGGTGGTGAGGGAGCGGCGGTGAAGGAGGCCCAGGACCTCCATGTCCTCGGCAGAGTGGGAGGGGGAGTTGAAATGTTGGGCCACGGGGCGGTTTGGTTGATTGGTGCGGGTGTCTCGGAGATGTTCCCTAAAGTGCTCTGCTAGGAGGCGCCCAGTCTCCCCAATGTAGAGGAGACCACATCGGGAGCAACGGATACAATAAATGATATTGGTGGATGTGCAGGTGAAACTTTGATGGATGTGGAAGGCTCCTTTAGGGCCTTGGATAGAGGTGAGGGAGGAGGTGTGGGCACAGGTTTTACAGTTCCTGCGGTGGCAGGGGAAAGTGCCAGAATGGGAGGGTGGGTCGTAGGGGGGTGTGGACCTGACCAGGTAGTCACGGAGGGAACGGTCTTTGCGGAAGGCGGAAAGGGGTGGGGAGGGAAATATATCCCTGCTGGTGGGGTTTTTTTGGAGGTGGCGGAAATTTTGGTGGATGATTTGGTTGATGCGAAGGTTTGTAGGGTGGAAGGTGAGCACCAGGGGCGTTCTGTCCTTGTTACGGTTGGAGGGGTGGGGTCTGAGGGCGGAGGTGCGGGATGTGGACGAGATGCTTTGGAGGGCATCTTTAACCACGTGGGAAGGGAAATTGCGGTCTCTAAAGAAGGAGGCCATCTGGTGTGTCCTATGGTGGAACTGGTCCTCCTGGGAGCAGATACGGCGGAGGCGGAGAAATTGGGAATACGGGATGGCATTTTTGCAAGAAATAGGGTGGGAAGAGGTGTAATCCATGTAGCTATGGGAGTCGGTGGGTTTGTAAAAAATGTCGGTGTCAAGTTGGTTGTCATTAATGGAGATGGAGAGGTCCAGGAAGGGGAGCGAGGTGTCAGAGATAGTCCAGGTAAATTTAAGGTCAGGGTGGAATGTGTTGGTGAAGTTGATGAATTGCTCAACCTCCTTGCGGGAGCACGAGGTGGCGCCAATGCAGTCATCAATGTAGCGGAGGAAGAGGTGGGGAGTGGTGCCGGTGTAATTACGGAAGATCAACTGTTCTACATAGCCAACAAAGAGACAGGCATAGCTGGGGCCCATACGTGTGCCCATGGCTACGCCTTTGGTCTGGAGGAAGTGGGAGGATTCAAAGGAGAAATTGTTAAGGGTGAGGACCAGTTCGGCCAAACGAATGAGAGTGTCAGTGGAAGGGTACTGTTGGGGACGTCTGGAGAGGAAAAAACGGAGGGCTTGGAGGCCCTGGTCATGGCGAATGGAGGTGTAGAGGGATTGGATATCCATGGTGAAGATAAGGCGTTGGGGGCCGGGGAAACGGAAGTCTTGGAGGAGGTGGAGGGCGTGGGTGGTGTCTCGAACATATGTGGGAGTTCCTGGACTGGGGGGATAGGACAGTGTCAAGGTAGGTAGAGATTAGTTCAGTGGGGCAGGAGCATGCTGAGACAATGGGTCGGCCAGGGTGGTCAGGCTTGTGGATCTTGGGAAGGAGGTAGAACTGGGCAGTGCGGGGTTCCCGCACTATGAGGTTGGAAGCTGTGGGTGGGAGATCTCCTGAGGTGATGAGGTTCTGCATGGTCTGGGAGATGATGGTTTGGTGATGGGGGATGGGGTCATGGTCGAGGGAGTAGTAGGAAGAGGTGTCCTCGAGTTGGCATTTGGCTTCAGCGGTGTAGAGGTCAGTGCGCCAGACTACCACTGCGCCCCCTTTATCCGCTGGCTTAATGGTGAGGTTGGGATTGGAGCAGAGGGATTGGAGGGCTGCGCGTTGTGAGGGTGAGAGGTTGGAGTGGGGGAGGGGGGACGACAGGTTGAGGTGGTTAATGTCCCGGCGGCAGTTGGAAATGAAGAGGTCGAGGGCAGGTAATAGGCCAGCGCGGGGTGTCCAGGTGGGTGCAATGTGTTGGAGGTGGGCGAAGGGGTCCTCGGAAGGTGGGCGGGAGTCCTGATTGTGAAAGTAAGCTCGGAGGCGGAGGCGACGGAAGAATTGTTCGATGTCACGTCGTGTATTAAATTCATTGATGCGTGGACGGAGGGGGATGAAGGTGAGTCCTTTGCTGAGGACTGATCGTTCGTCCTCAGTGAGTGGGAGGTCTGGGGGGATGGTGAAAGCACAGCAGGGCCGGGAGCTGGGATCTGGTGTGGGTGTGGAGCTGGGAGTGGGGTCGGAGCCAGTACCTGGAGTGGGTGTGATGGTGGGGGGAATGGGGGTGGAGGCATGAGCTGGGGTAATGTTCCCCTCGGGGTTCTGGGGGGTGGCGATAGTGACAGTGGGGTCTGTGGGGGGCGTGTCAGCAGAATGCAGGTGAGTGGCGCTGGTGGGGGCGGAAGTGATGGTGATCATGGCAGTAGGGGTGGCGGGAGTCACTGAGTGTGTGGCATCAGCGATGATGTGAGGGCCGGAAGTGGCTGTGGGAGTGGCCATGATGGGGGCGGAAGTGACATCATCACTCAGCGTGGGGTGGTAGCTGCGTCAGCTGCAAGGCTAATGGCGTTTCCGAGGCCAGGGGAATCTTCTGGAATGTTTGAGGAGCGCTGGTTATGGAGGTGGGTGGATAAAAGTTTGTTGTACTTACAGTTTTTGATGTTTGAGATGGAATTGAAATACTGTTTGTTGAGAGTATGAATTCTCCTGAGGATGTAGTACAGAGTGGGTCCTTTGCAATTCTGAGAGAGTGTCTCCCTCAGCTGAGGCAGGGCTGACTGTAGAGAGGCTAGGTGCCGGCACATTGCTGCAAGCGTGGAGCGGAGGATCTTGAAGGAGAACTTTTGCTGGTGTTTTTGAATCTGTAGTCTGTACTGTCCCTATGGTCTGGTAAGACTATGGTGACATGACAATTCATATACCCATCCAGATGCCTTTTAAATGTTGTAATTGTACCAGCCTCCACCAGTTTCTCTGGTATACATACACCAGCATCTGCAAAAATTGCCCCATAGATCTCTTTTAAGTCTTCTCTCCTCACCTTAAGTCTATGCCCTCTAGTTTTGAACTCCCCCAGCCCAGGGAAAACACCTTGGCTATTCACCCTATCCATGCCCCTCATGATTTTATAAATGACCATAAGGTTACCACTTAGCCTCCTCTTCAACATAGTGTCATGGGTTTATTTACATCCAAACCAAAGGGGTCTGGAGTTTCATTTTGACATCTCATCCAAAGGGTAGCACCATTAGCTCCCACAGTCCTGCCCTGGAAATTCAGAACATATCTTTGCTTCATTTGTGCAATAGAACTTCGATCCTGAATGTTACTTTGTGGAGGTGGGAGTGCTACCAAATGCTGCCAACTGATTGCCAACTGTCGGAGAAATTTACCCAATAGGTTAGAGATCATAAAACACAGCTCGAAGTGAAGTTGGCAAACAGTTTATTGCAAGCGATATCGCTGGAAGAGAAATTGACTAGGCTGACACAGAACTGATAGTCTGTACAGATAGATCAGAATTTCTCTTCCGAGAACTGAGGATGAGACCAGTTTTATAGTAATGCTGCACAATGACACTGATTAAGAAATGGGAACCTACAATGTATCTGGAAATGGAGTAATCTAGTTACAAAGTTGATCATTGGAAAGCAGTTATTGGATGAATGTCCTGTTCCTTCACACAATGCAACATCCTGACAGTATCCATGGTTCCATTCCTCTTCACAGGTAGGTGTTAATGTCTCCTCTGAAGTGGTGAGGTGCTTCCATTGTCCTGTTCCTGGAGCATGTCCTTTGCTGGTGCCTCTCTGTCTGACCTGCTCTTTGTTTGACTTTGGTATTGCTGGGTTGTGAAACTGCCCTTGGGGCTTTGAGATATCTGTGGTGCTCTGTCATGTCCATAGGAACTTAAAGCATATTCCCTTGTCTGTGTGTTGTCTGATTGACTTGTGAGCTACTCGGGAATGCTGGGTGTTCTGGTACAGTTTGGCCAATTTTGCTTTTATGGGCCTATCGTGGGTTAGCAAATCTTTTCCCACAGCAACCCATTTAGCAGCCTCAACAGCCACTCCCTCCACCACTGACGTTTAGTGACAGAAGTGTGTACTATCTGAACAACACGCTGCAGCAACTCACCAAGGCTGTTCTGACAGCACCTTCCTAACCTCTCACTTCTATACCTAGAAGGACATGGGTAGCAGATACATGGGAACACCGTCCCCCCTCCCCCCACCCAAGATCTCCTCTAATTCCACTCTCCATACTGACATGAAATATATTGCCATTCCTTCACTATCACTAAGTCAAAATCCTGGAACTCCCTCCCTAAGGGCATTGTGGGTCAACCCACAGCACATGGACTGCAACGGTTCAAGAAGGCAGCTCAACTTCACCTTCTCAAGAGCAATTAGGGACGGACGATAACTACTGGCCCAGCCAGTGACCCATTCATTCCATGAATGGAAAATGAAAACAAAAAAAGGAACCACATTTCACCACCTCAAGAAATATTTACATTCCACCAATTCTATCTTCTTGTCCCTGCATGCCTGTATCTTCTGGGGATGCCTACCTAAGCCTCTCTGTCTCTCTATCACTTTCCTCAGAACTGCCTCTTTGACCAAGTGTTTGATCATCTGCTGTAATATTTCGTCATGTCATAGAGCTGTATAGCATGGAAACGGATCCTTCGATCCAACTCGCCTGTGCTGGCCAGATATCCTAAACTGTTCTACTCCCATTTGGCCCATGTTCCTCTCCAGATGCCTTTTAAGTGTTGTAATTGTACCAGCCTCCATCACTTCCTCTGGCAGCTCATTCAATACAAATACCACTCTCTGCGTGAAAATGTTGCCCCTTAGGTCCCTTTTAAATCTTGCCCCTCTCACCACAACCTATGCCCTCTAGTTCTGGACTCCCAAATCCAGGAAAGAAAATTTGTTCAGACTTTGTTTGACAAAGTGCTCTTGAGAAGCAGTTTGGGAAATTTCACTGCATTAAAGGCACTACGTAAATGTAAGCTGTTATTATTGTGGTGGTGTCGCAGTATGACACTTGGCTAGAAAGCTCAAGCTAATGTTTGGGGGCATTATAGTTTCAAATTGCACCGCAGTGAAATTTGAATTCAATTACAAATCCAAATTCAGGAGGATATCAGATGATTACTTGGATAAAAATAATGAGCAAGGGTATGAGGTGAAACCAAGAGATTGACACGAGGTAATGATGCGTGTTTAATGAGCCAGTATAGGCACACTGGTCCAAATATCCTCATTCTGTGATTCTGTTAAAGGCCCAGCCTGCAAGTACATATAAATGATTTGAATGTGAACACTGGGGCTGTGGTTAGTAAGTTTGCAGATGACACTAAAGTTGGAGGTGTAGTAGACAGTGAAGAAGGTTACCTCAGATTACAATGGGACTTTGATCAGATGGGCCAGTGGGCCGAGGAGTGGCAGATGGCGTTTAATTTTGATAAATGCGAGGCGCTGCGTTTTGGAAAGGCAAATGAGAACAAGACTTACACACTTAATGGTAAGGTCCTGGGGAATGTTGCTGAACACAGAGACCTTGGAGCCCAGGTTCATAGCTCCTTGAACATGAAGTCGCAAGTAGATAGGATAATGAAGAAGGCGTTTGGTATGCTTTTCTTTATTGGTCAGAGCTTTGATTATAGGAGTTGGGAGGTCATGTTGCAGTTGTACAGGGCAGCAGTTAGGCCATATTTGGAATACTGCATTCAATTCTGGTCTCTCTCCTACAGAAAGGATGTTTTAAAACTTGAAAGGGTTCAGAAAAGATTTGCAAGTGCAACTTTTTCATGCACAGGGTGATGTGTGTATGGAATGAGCTGCCAGAGGAAGTGGTGGAGGCTGGTCCAATTATGACATTTAAAAGGCATCTGGATGGGTATATGAATAGGGGGGTGGTGGTTTGGAGGGATATGGGCCAGATGCTGGCCAATAGGACTCGATTTATGTGGGATATCTGGTTGGCATGGACGAATTAGACCAAAGGGTCTGTTTCTGTGCTGGACATCTCTATGACTCTACTGCCGTACTGAGATCAGCTCACATCATGCCCAAAATGTCGATTCTCCTGCTCCTCGGATGCTGCCTGAACTGCTGTACTTTTCCAGCAACACATTTTTTGACCCAGCTCACATAAAACAGACTGACAGGGGTCTGTGATATCTCTCTGATGTGATAGAATCAAAGAACTGACTGGAAAGTATATAACCTCTGCATATGGGGTGGGGGGGCACTCTCATCTTACAAAGGAGTCAGTTGGGAGTGGATGGGTCGGGGCGTGCAAAGGCCACAAGGAGACAGGGATCGGAGTCCAGGACTGAACCTCCCAAACTGCATGAGAGGGGACCTGTGAAAGGCAAGAGGTCAGAGGGCAGCTGAGGACCAGACAGGCTGAGAACTCAACAAAAAGACACTTTCCCTTTTGACAACAGAACAGAGCGACTGGTTTCAATAAAACACAACTTTTCTCAGCTTTTTGTCAGAATAATTGACGTCTGTTTCTCAGTCGACTTGGAGAGAAAAGGATTGCGCCCAGTCATGTTGCTATGTTAAACAGAAATGATGCTTTATGGTGGAGAATCGAAATGGGTTTGAGGGTTTTAATGTGATAATTACTGACTTAGCATTTGTGGCAGACACCAAGGAACCTTTCAAAGGATTCTCTTTTTTTTTGTTTTATACGTTTGAGATGTTACGCTGAATAGGCGATGGACCCAATTGAGTTAATTTCTTCTTCCTGTCTCTATCTCTTCCATGTGCTTTGTCTGTATTTTTGTGAAAAAAGGAAGACCACTCCCAACTGCAAGATCCACTCCTTAAGGTTAGATTAGATTACTTACAGCATGGGAACAGGCCCTTCGACCCATCTAGTCCACACTGACCCTCTGAAGAGCAACCCACCCAGACCCATTCCCCGACATTTACCCCTTCACCTAACACTATGGGCAACTTAGCATAGCCAATTCACCTGACCTGCACATTTTTTTTGGACTGTGGGAGGAAACTGGAGCACCCGGAGGAAACCCATGCAGACACGGGGAGAATGTGCAAACTCCACACAGAGAGTCACCTGAGGCGGGAATTGAACCCGGGTCTCTGGCGCTGTGAGATAGTAGTGCTAACCACTGTGCCACCGTGCCGTGCAGGAATCTCAACTGCTGGATTTTCAAAGACGCATTTCAACCTTCTGTGAGTTTTCTCTCAGTTCTGAAGTGGAGTCTATCAGGCTCAGAACATTAACTCCATTACTCTATCCACAGACTCTGCCAGACCTGCTGAGTTTCTCCAGTACTTTGATCTTTTTCGATTCACATTGGCAGGGAACTGACTCCCTGAGATGACACTCCTCACAAAATACCCTCAATCTTCACAGCCTCTCAGCTGGATCCTCCTCCCTTCTTATCATTGGACTTAACTTTTGAAAAAGAGACACTTCAGACTCAAATCGTGAACTCTGTTTCTCTCTCCACAACTGCTGCCAGACCTGCTGAGTTTCTCCAGCATTCTCTGCATTGGCTCTGTCATTATATTAGTGGGAAACAGATGAAGGGCTCGTGAGTCGATGCCTTGCTTTCTCTCACGAGTCGAATTCCTGCCAAAGCCTGAAGGGACCATGGGACATTTGAACAATGTTGAGAATAAAATTGGAACATGTACAGCCAAAACTAAGCTGTCTGGGCCCTCCAGCTCCAGACTGAAGAAGATGAACTGTCAGAAAGTCTGTCCGGAAAGACTGGGAATGGGATTAGATGCACAAACTACTGATCATGGGATAGTATCGCAGAGACATAATGGCAGCAGAAAGAGGCCATTCAGCCTATTCCAGCTCTCTGTGAGGTAGGAGAAAGTCACCGGAGTCCAAACAGACCACAGTACTGCTCTCTCATTAGAGAGAGTGATGGCTGGTGGTGGTTTAACCTGAGGGTCACCACCTCTTAGTTGAGGGCAGAGTTTGAGAAGGAGAATCCTTCGTGGTAACCTCAGCCGGTGATGGGAATTAGACCCACAATATTGGTGTCTACAAGCCAGCTGTCCAATCAACGGAGCTAGCTGTTAATGTTTCCAGTCCAATGACTCTTCAATGAGTTGCTGTGTCTTAAGCAGCACAGTGGCTCAGTGGTTAGCACTGCTGTCTCATAGCACCTGGGACCCAGCTTCAATTCCAGTCTTGGGTCAATTCCAGCCTTCAATTCCAGTCTTTGTGGAGTCTGCACATTCTCCCCTTGCCTGCGTGGGTTTCCTCCGGTTTCCTCCCACAGTCCAAAGATGTGCAGGTTAGGTGGATGGGCCATGGGAAATTGCTCACAGTGTCCAGGGATGTGCAGGCTAGGTGGGTTAGCCAGGGGAAATGCAGGGTCCCAGGGATGGGCTGGATTTGGGGTGGGATGCTGTTGAGAGAGTCGGTGTGGACTCGATGGACCGAATGGTCTGCTCCCATGCTGTGGGGATTCTATGACTTGAAACGTTTCCTCGACTTTCTTCCCACAGATGCTGCCAGACCTGCTGAGCTTCATCAGCATTCTGTGTGTTTGCTTTAGATTTCCAACCTTTGCAGTCCTATGTGTGTCTCTATGTAGCGAACTGCTTGACAACCGTTGGAAGATTGTGACCAGGTCACTCATTGGTGCTCGCTCAGTGTCATGTGATTTCCCAAGTAGTTGGAATCTGAGATCAGTAGGCCTGAGATCGGTCTCCAACCAACCCAACATGGCTGCAGGTTTCCTGGGGCTTCCCTCCAGAAGGGTGAGAGTGGGTCACGATGGAGTGACTGAGCTTACACTTGGGTGAACCATCACCTTAACAGCAACGAGTGCAGCATTCTTGCCTTCCTCCCCTTTTTCTCCTTGTGTCATGAACAAGGAGTTCCCAGATTGGGGAGAACGGCAAAAGACAGTTCCCAATATATTTCTACTGTGGCTGCCAGAGATCAGGGGCCAGAAATTCTGTTCAATTAAACTTTCCCAGCAAGGTCTGGTTTTGTACCTGATTTCCATCTGTTCTTTGGTGTATTTTGTTTTTTGCTTAGAGATCATCAGTTACTGCTGATCAAGGGAATAAATATTGTGCAGGGTATCCCCATCCCTGTCACCCTACATTTCCCATAGTGATCCCATCATGGTAAGTTGGTGGCAGTTTGAGGGTCAACATTATGAAGTCAATTCCAGATTTGTTCATTTAATTGTTGCCATTGGTGACTTTTAACCATTGAACCATTGAAACGCCAAAGGAAATCAGAAACAAAAACAGACCTTGCTGGGGAAACTCAGCAGGTCTGGCAGCTCCTGTGGAGAGAAAGCAGAGTTACCATTCTGAAGAAGGTTTTGATGAAGGGTGACTGGACTCGAAGTATTAACCCTGCTTTCTGTCTCGACACAGTGGCTCAGTGGTTAGCAATGCTGCCTCATAAGGCCAGATACCCGGATTTGATTCCTGCCTTGGGAGACTGACTGTGTGGAGTTTGCACATTCATCCCTGTCTGCGTGGGTTTGCTCTGGTTTCCCCTTGCAGTTTAAAAATGTGCAGGTCAGGTGAAATGGCCATGCTAAATTACCCACAGTGTTAGGTGCATTAGTCAGAGGGAAATTGGTCCCGGTGGGTTACTCTTCGAAGGGCTAGTGTAGACTTATTGGGCCTGTTTCCACACAGTAGGGAATCTAATACGATCTCTCCTCAGATGCTGCCAGACCAGCCAGTTCTGTTTTAGTGATGATCTGGTCATCAATATCGTGCTGTGTGTGACACATTGCCCATTGTATTTTCTCCAACTTCAAGTGCAGATCATTGGCCATGAGGTGCTTTGGAGTGTCACAAATGCCACTAGGTTTATTCTTTCATGAAGCGCGGGCATCACTGGCAAAGTTGGCATTGATTGTCCATCCCCTAATGCCATTTAACTGAGTGGCTTACTCAGCCATTTCAGAGGAAATTTGAATCAGCCATATTGCTGTGGGTCTGGAGTCACATGTAGGCCAGAGCAGTGCCTTTCCTTCCCTAACGAACAGTCTTTCCAACAATTAGATTCATAGAATCCCCACAATGTAGAAGCAGGCTATTCAGCCCATCGAGTCCGCACTGACCCTCCAAAGAGCATTCCACCCAGACCCAGCCCCTACCCTGTAACCCTACATTTCCCATGGTGAATCCATAGTGGTAAGTTGGTGGTAGTTTGAGGGTCAACATTATGAAGACAATTCCAGATTTGTTCATTTAATTGTTGCCAAGGTGGAATTTAACCGAATGACCCCAGAACTCTATCTCACGTCTCTCAATACCAGTATTATGACATTATGACTATCCTACCAATTCCCATAATAAGCAGCCACCAAATTAAGACGGAGAGGAAGAAACATTTCTTTTCTCTCGGGGGTTGTGAGTCCTTGGAATTCCCTCCCTCGAAGGGGCAGTGGATGCAGAATCCTTCCATATTCTTAAGGCACAGGCAGATAGATTCTTGGTGACCAAAGGGGATGAAAGGTTATTGGGGACCGGCAGGAATGCAGCGTTGTCTTTCAGATCCGATCAGCCATGATCTTGCTGAATGACAGAACAAGCTCGACGTTTCGATTGGCTTGCTCTTGTCTCTTGTTTATTTATGACCCAATCCTCATTGTGTCTTTTGGTAGCACTGGATCATGTCAGGTTAAAGTGCTGCCAAACCAGAATATCACAAAGGAGAAATACTAAGTGAAGCTGTGCTGGAGGGATGAGGATAATTAAAGTTTGCTGTCTCCATGCAGTTCAATGCTGATTAATACATTTGCTGACTTCTCAGTATGAGTTCACCGCTGTCACCTTTGACAGCCTGAGGGTAATGTTAGCTTTATTCCAAACAGCAGACCCAGAGAGTGAACTGAAGTTCAGGGGGCGATCTGACTGGCATGTTTCAGACTGTGCTCTATGAACATCCAAAAGCGAGAGACTGGAACTGACTACCTGCCTCATCAAACTTTATGTGCACACTCATGATAGCTGGGGAACTGTGACTTGACACCTCTTCCTCCACTACAGCATGTCATCTCAGGAACTCAATAACAGCGAGAAGGCCCACGCCATTAATGGATGAAAAATTAGCAATTTGTCTCCTGGACTGTTGAAACCAGTCTTAAGATATCACCTGGATCACTACAATTTATAAAAATACCTTGGATAAAAGCAAATTACTACGGATGCTGGAATCTGAAACCAAAAGAGAAAATGCTGGAAAATCTCAGCAGGTCTGGCAGCATCTGTAGCTTTGACAAAGGGTCAGTTAGACTCGAAACGTCAGCTCTTTTCTCTCCTTACAGATGCTGCCAGACCTGCTGAGATTTTCTAGCATTTTCTCTTTTGGTATAAAAATACCTTACCTGGCCATATCAAATGTAATCATACAGTAGTTACATTATTCAGCAACTATCCAAAGATCCATGTTCAAATCCCACCATCGGAGAATTTCAGTTCATGGGACGCTCTGAGTAATGAAAGGGTTAACCTGGTATTTTTAATTAGATCACTGTTTCCTTTAGCGAGTTTTGAGAAGATTTGTAGCTCAGGCTGAGGTTCTAGATGTAGATTTGCTCGTTGAATTGGAAGGTTCATTTTCAGACATTTCGTCACCATACTAGGTAACAGCTTCAGTGAGAATGCAGGTGAAGCTTTGTCCAGAGGCTCACTGATGATGTTACCTAGAATGGAGACGAAACGTCTGAAAATGAACTTTCCACCTCAGTGAGCAAACCTACATCCAGAGCTGTTTCCTTTAAATGGTTCTCAGGATGTGAGGACCGAGACTAGGACACATTTATTGCCGACCCCTAATTTCCCTTGGAAAGGTCTTAAGTGAGCCACATGACTGCGTCACTGCAGTCTGTGTGCTTTTGGAAGGGAGTGCTGTTAGAAAGAGAGCCAGCCATAATGAACAAATGGCTGATGTATTTCTGAGTTGGGATTCAGTGGGATCTGGCAATCAGTGTTCCTGTGCATCTTCTGTCCTTGTCCTTCTGGATGATGGGGTCATGGATTTAGCAAGTGCTGTCCAAGGAGCCTGGGTGAGTTACCTACAGTGTATCTTGTAGATGGTACACACTGCTGTTACTGTATGTTAGTGGTGAACTGGACAAGTGTTAAAGGCAGTGGATGCAGTGTTAATCAAGTGGCTTTGTCCTGGATGGTGTCAAGCTTCTTGAAAGCTGTGGGAGCCGTACCCATCCAGGCAAGTGGGGAGATTCTATCACACTTCTAACTTGTGCTTTATGGATGGTTGAGAGGCTTTGGCAAGACAGTAGGAGAGTTACACAGTTCAGAATTCCTGGCCTCTGAACCTGTTCTTGAGGCCACTGCTCTGTTTCTGATCAATGGAAAGCCCCGGGGGAGGAGTGTTGGAGGTGGGATAAAACTGTCACATTGAGATGTAACTGTCACACCGGAATAAAACTGTCACATTGGGATAATAATGTCGCACCAGAATAAATTCGTCACACCGGGATAAACCCTTCCCACCGGGATAAAACCATCATGCTGGGATAAATTCTTCACACTGGGATAAAGCTGTCACATGGGGATAAAACCGTCACACTGCGATAAAGCTGTCCTACTGGGACAAAACTGTCACACACCAGGATAAAACTCTCACGCCAGAATAAAACCGTCACAGTGGGATAAAACTCTCACACCGGGATAAAACTGTCACACCTGAATAAAACTGTCACACCAGGATAAAACTGTCACACCAGGATAAACCCATCCCACTGGGATAAACCTCTCACACCAGGATAAAACTGTCACACCAGGATAAACCCATCCCACTGGGATAAAACCGTCACACTGGGATAATAATGTCACACCAGGATAAATCCGTCACACCGGGATAAACCCATTCCACTGGGATAAAACCGTCAGACTGGGATAAAACTGTCACACCGGGTTAAAACCGTCACACCAGGATAAACCCAACCCACTGGGATAAAACTGTCACATTGGGATAATAATGTCACACCAGGATAAATTCATCACACCGGGATAAATCCTTCCCACTGGGAGAAAATCATCATGCTGCGATAAATTCTTCACACTGGGATAAAACTGTCACACTGGAATAAAAGTGTCACATTGGGATAAATCCGTCACACCGGGGTAAATCCATCCCACAGGGATAAAACCGTTGTGCTGGGATAAAACTGTCACACCAGATGAAACTGTTACACTGGGATAAAACCGTCACACTGGGATAAAACTGTCACGTTGGGATAAAACTGTCACTCTGGGATAAAACTGTCATACTGCGATAAAACTGTCATACCGGAACAAAACTGTCACACCGGGATAAAACTATCACACCGGGATAAAACTGTCATACTGCGATAAAACTGTCACACTGGGATAAAACTATCACACCGGGATAAAACTGTCAAACCGGGATAAAACTGTCACTCTGGGATAAAACTGTCACACCGGGATAAAACTGTCAAACCGGGATAAAACTGTCACTCTGGGATAAAACTGTCACACCGGGATAAATCCATCACACTGGGATAAAATTACCACACTGGGATAAAACTGTCACACTGTGATAAGATTGCCACACTGTGATAAAACTGTCACACTGCGATAAAACTGTCACATTGGGAGAAAACTGTCACTCTGAGATAAAACTCTCTCACCGGGATAAAACTGTCAAACTGGATGAAAATGTCACACCGCAATGAAACTGTCACATTGGGATAATAATGTCACACCGGGATTAAACCAACATTCCGGAATAAAACTGTCACACCGGGATAAAAGCGACACTTCGGGATAAAACTGTCTCTCTGGAATAAAGCCATCACACTGCGATAAAACTGTCACACTGGGATAAAACTGTCACACCGGGATAAAACTGTCACAATGGGATAAAACTGTCACACCGGGATAAAACTGTCACACTGCGATAAAACTGTCAAACCGGGATAAAACTGTCACACTGGGATAAAACCGTCACACCGGGATAAAACTGTCACACCGGGATAAAACCGTCACATTGGGATAAAACTGTCACATTGAGATGTAACTGTCAAACCGGGATAAAACTGTCACATTGGGATAATAATATTGCACCAGGATAAATTCATCACACTGGGATAAACCCTCCCCACTGGGATAAAACACTCATGCTGGGATAAATTCTTCACACTGGGATAAAACTGTCACACCGGGATAAAACCGTCACACCGGGATAAAACCGTTACACTGGGATAAAACCGTCACACTGGGATAAAATTGTCACACCAGGATAAAACCATCACACAGGGATAACGCTGTCACACTGGGATAAAACTGTCACACCGGGATAAAACTGTCACACTGGGATAAAACCGTCACACTGGGACACAACTGTCACACTGGGATAAAACTGACACACTGGGATAAAACCGTCACACTGGGATAAAACTGTCACACTGGATAAAACAGTCACACTGGGATACAACTGTCACACTGGGATAAAACTGTCACACTGGGATAAAACTGTCACGCTGGGATACAACTGTCACACCGGGATAAAACTGTCACACTGGGATAAAACCGTCACACTGGGATCCAACTGTCACACTGGGATAAAAGTGACACACTGGGATAAAACCGTCACACTGGGATAAAACTGTCACATTGGGATAAAACTGTCACACTGGGATAAAACCGTCACACCGGGATAAAACTGTCACTCTGGGATAAAACCGTCACACCGGGATAAAACCGTTACACTGGGATAAAACTGCCACACCGGGATAAAACTGCCACACCGGGATAAAACTGTCACACTGGGATAAAACTGTCACACTGGCAAAAAAGTGTCACACCGGGATAAAACCGTCGCACTGGGATAAAACTGTCACACCAGGATAAAACCGCCACTCTGGGATAAAACTGTCACACTGGGAAAAAAATGTCACACTGGGAAAAAACTATCACATTGGGATAAAACTGTCACACTGGGATAAAAGTGTTACACCGGGATAAAATTATCACAATGGGATAATACTATCACGCACCAGGATAAAACCGCCACACTGGGATAAAACTCATACACCAGGATAAAACTGTCACATTGGGATAATAATGTCACACCGGTATAGATTCATCACACTGGGATAAAACTGACACACCGGGATAAATCTGTCGCACCGGGATAAAACTGTCACACTGGGGTAAAACCGTCACACTTGGATAAAACTATCACATTGGGATAAAACCGTCACACCGGGATAAAACTATCACACCGGGATAAAACTGTCACATCGGGATAAAACTATCACATTGGGATAAAACTGTCACATTGGGATACAACTGTCACACTGGGATAAAACTGTCACACTGGGATAAAACTATCACACCGGGATAAAACTGTCACTCTGGGATAAAACTGTCACACCGGGATAAACCTGTCACACTGGGATAAAACTATCACACCGGGATAAAACCGTCACACTGGGATAAAACTGTCACATTGGGATACAACTGTCACACTGGGATAAAACTATCACATTGGGATAAAACTGTCACACCAGGAAAAAACTGTCACACCGGGATAAAACTGTCACATTGGGATAAAACTGTCACACCAGGAAAAAACTGTCACTCTGGGATAAAACTGTCACTCTGGGATAAAACTATCACATTGGGATAAAACTGTCACACCAGGATAAAACTGTCACACTGAGATAAAACTGTCACATAGTGATAAAACTGTCACACCGGGATAAAACTATCACATTGGGATAAAACTGTCACACCAGGATAAAACTGTCCCTCTGGGATAAAGCTATCATACCGGGATAAAACTGTCACTCTGGGTTAAAACCGTCACACTGGGATAAAACTATCACACCGGGATAAAACTGTCACATTGGGATACAACTGTCACACTGGGATAAAACTGTCACACCGGGATAAAACTATCACATTGGGATAAAACTGTCACACCAGGATAAAACTGTCCCTCTGGGATAAAGCTATCACACCGGGATAAAACTGTCACTCTGGGATAAAACTGTCACACTGGGATAAAACTGTCACACCGGGATAAAACTGTCATATTGGGATAAAACTGTCACCATGGGATAAAACCGTCACACTGGGATAAAACTGTCACACCGGGATAAAACTGTCACACTGGGATAAAACTATCATATTGGGATAAAACTGTCACCATGGGATAAAACTGTCACACCGGGATAAAACGGTCACATTGGGATAAAACTGTCACACTGGGATAAAAGTGTCACACCGGGATAAAATTATCACAATGGGATAATACTATCACGCACCAGGATAAAACCGCCACACTGGGATAAAACTCATACACCAGGATAAAACTGTCACATTGGGATAATAATGTCACACCGGTATAGATTCATCACACTGGGATAAAACTGACACACCGGGATAAATCTGTCGCACCGGGATAAAACTGTCACACTGGGGTAAAACCGTCACACTTGGATAAAACTATCACATTGGGATAAAACCGTCACACCGGGATAAAACTATCACACCGGGATAAAACTGTCACATCGGGATAAAACTATCACATTGGGATAAAACTGTCACATTGGGATACAACTGTCACACTGGGATAAAACTGTCACACTGGGATAAAACTATCACACCGGGATAAAACTGTCACTCTGGGATAAAACTGTCACACCGGGATAAACCTGTCACACTGGGATAAAACTATCACACCGGGATAAAACTGTCACATTGGGATAAAACTGTCACATTGGGATACAACTGTCACACTGGGATAAAACTATCACATTGGGATAAAACTGTCACACCAGGAAAAAACTGTCACACCGGGATAAAACTGTCACATTGGGATAAAACTGTCACACCAGGAAAAAACTGTCACTCTGGGATAAAACTGTCACTCTGGGATAAAACTATCACATTGGGATAAAACTGTCACACCAGGATAAAACTGTCACACTGAGATAAAACTGTCACATAGTGATAAAACTGTCACACCGGGATAAAACTATCACATTGGGATAAAACTGTCACACCAGGATAAAACTGTCCCTCTGGGATAAAGCTATCATACCGGGATAAAACTGTCACTCTGGGTTAAAACCGTCACACTGGGATAAAACTATCACACCGGGATAAAACTGTCACATTGGGATACAACTGTCACACTGGAATAAAACTGTCACACCGGGATAAAACTATCACATTGGGATAAAACTGTCACACCAGGATAAAACTGTCCCTCTGGGATAAAGCTATCACACCGGGATAAAACTGTCACTCTGGGATAAAACTGTCACACTGGGATAAAACTGTCACACCGGGATAAAACTGTCATATTGGGATAAAACTGTCACCATGGGATAAAACCGTCACACTGGGATAAAACTGTCACACCGGGATAAAACTGTCACACTGGGATAAAACTATCATATTGGGATAAAACTGTCACCATGGGATAAAACTGTCACACCGGGATAAAACGGTCACATTGGGATAAAACTGTCACACTGGGATAAAAGTGTCACACCGGGATAAAATTATCACAATGGGATAAAACTATCACGCACCAGGATAAAACCGCCACACTGGGATAAAACTGTCACATTGGGATAATAATGTCACACCGGTATAGATTCATCACACTGGGATAAAACTGTCCCACTCGGATAAAACCGTTACACTGGGGTAAAACCGTCACACTGGGATAAAACTGTCACACTGGGAAAAAACTATCACATTGGGATAAAACTGTCACACTGGGATAAAAGTGTTACACCGGGATAAAATTATCACAATGGGATAATACTATCACGCACCAGGATAAAACCGCCACACTGGGATAAAACTCATACACCAGGATAAAACTGTCACATTGGGATAATAATGTCACACCGGTATAGATTCATCACACTGGGATAAAACTGACACACCGGGATAAATCTGTCGCACCGGGATAAAACTGTCACACTGGGATAAAACCGTCACACTTGGATAAAACTATCACATTGGGATAAAACCGTCACACCGGGATAAAACTATCACACCGGGATAAAACTGTCACATCGGGATAAAACTATCACATTGGGATAAAACTATCACACCGGGATAAAACTGTCACTCTGGGATAAAACTGTCACACCGGGATAAAACTGTCACACTGGGATAAAACTATCACACCGGGATAAAACCGTCACACTGGGATAAAACTGTCACATTGGGATACAACTGTCACACTGGGATAAAACTGTCACACTGGGATAAAACTATCACACCGGGATAAAACTGTCACTCTGGGATAAAACTGTCACACTGGGATAAAACTGTCACACCAGGAAAAAACTGTCACACCGGGATAAAACTGTCACACCGGGATAAAACTGTCACTCTGGGATAAAACCGTCACACTGGGATAAAACTATCACACCGGGATAAAACTGTCACATTGGGATACAACTGTCACACTGGGATAAAGCTATCACACCGGGATAAAACTATCACATTGGGATAAAACTGTCACACTGGGATAAAAGTGTCACACCGGGATAAAATTATCACAATGGGATAAAACTATCACGCACCAGGATAAAACCGCCACACTGGGATAAAACTGTCACATTGGGATAATAATGTCACACCGGTATAGATTCATCACACTGGGATAAAACTGTCCCACTCGGATAAAACCGTTACACTGGGGTAAAACCGTCACACTGGGATAAAACTGTCACACTGGGAAAAAAATGTCACACTGGGAAAAAACTATCACATTGGGATAAAACTGTCACACTGGGATAAAAGTGTTACACCGGGATAAAATTATCACAATGGGATAATACTATCACGCACCAAGATAAAACCGCCACACTGGGATAAAACTCATACACCAGGATAAAACTGTCACATTGGGATAATAATGTCACACCGGTATAGATTCATCACACTGGGATAAAACTGACACACCGGGATAAATCTGTCGCACCGGGATAAAACTGTCACACTGGGGTAAAACCGTCACACTTGGATAAAACTATCACATTGGGATAAAACCGTCACACCGGGATAAAACTATCACACCGGGATAAAACTGTCACATCGGGATAAAACTATCACATTGGGATAAAACTATCACACCGGGATAAAACTGTCACTCTGGGATAAAACTGTCACACCGGGATAAAACTATCACACCGGGATAAAACTGTCACTCTGGGATAAAACTGTCACACTGGGATAAAACTGTCACACCAGGAAAAAACTGTCACACCGGGATAAAACTGTCACACCGGGATAAAACTGTCACTCTGGGATAAAACCGTCACACTGGGATAAAACTATCACACCGGGATAAAACTGTCACATTGGGATACAACTGTCACACTGGGATAAAGCTATCACACCGGGATAAAACTATCACATTGGGATAAAACTATCACACCGGGATAAAACTGTCACTCTGGGATAAAACCGTCACACTGGGATAAAACTATCACACCGGGATAAAACTGTCACATTGGGATACAACTGTCACACTGGGATAAAACTGTCACACCGGGATAAAACTATCACATTGGGATAAAACTGTCACACCAGGATAAAACTGTCCCTCTGGGATAAAGCTATCACACCGGGATAAAACTGTCACTCTGGGATAAAACTGTCACACTGGGATAAAACTGTCACACCGGGATAAAACTGTCATATTGGGATAAAACCGTCACACTGGGATAAAACTGTCACACCGGGATAAAACTGTCACACTGGGATAAAACTGTCATATTGGGATAAAACTGTCACCATGGGATAAAACTGTCACACCGGGATAAAACGGTCACATTGGGATAAAACTGTCACACTGGGATAAAAGTGTCACACCGGGATAAAATTATCACAATGGGATAAAACTATCACGCACCAGGATAAATCCGCCACACTGGGATAAAACTGTCACATTGGGATAATAATGTCACACCGGTATAGATTCATCACACTGGGATAAAACTGTCCCACTCGGATAAAACCGTTACACTGGGGTAAAACCGTCACACTGGGAAAAAAGTGTCACACTGGGAAAAAACTATCACATTGGGATAAAACTGTCACACTGGAATAAAAGTGTCACACCGGGATAAAATTATCACAATGGGATAAAACTATCACGCACCAGGATAAAACCGTCACACTTGGATAAAGCTGTAACACTGGGATAAAACTGACACATTGGGATAATAATGTCACACCAGGATAAATCCGTCACGCTGGGATAAAACTGTCACACCAGATGAAACTGTCACGCCGGAATAAAACTATCATATTGGGGTAATAATGTCACACTGGGATAAATTCATCACACCAGGATAAATCCACTACACTGGGATAAAACTGTCACACTTGGATAAAACCTTCACACCGGGATAAATCTGTCACATAGTGATAAAACTGTCACACTGGGATATAACTGTCACTCTGGGATAAACCAGTCACACTGGGATAAAACTGTCACACCAGAATAAAACTATCACTCTGGGATAAATCTGTCACATAGTGATAAAACCATCACGCTGGAATAAAACTATCACACCAGATGAAACTGTCACACTGGGATAAAACTGTCACATGGGAATAAAACCATCAGAGTCATAGAGATGTCCAGCACGGAAACAGAGCCTTCAGTCGAATTCATCCATGCCGACCAGATATCCCAACCCAATCTTGACCC